>NC_140954.1:130648622-132026122 GCF_014529385.1 Adiantum capillus-veneris | reverse complement strand
AAAGCAGCTAAAAAACCCAAGGGTCCCATGGTCCTCTCTCTCCTGGGGACTTTGATAAGGCTAAAAAAGAGAAGTTATGTTTTCAATGCTTGGGAAGTGGTCATGGCAAAAAGGATTGTCCCAAGGGGAAATCTGCTGCTCATGGCAAGGAGAAAGCAGTGCACACGGTGCAACTGCTGCCTCTTGAGTCTTCCTCACGATTCTCTATAGTGGAAGTAGCACACACAGAGATGGTGCATAAAAGCTGTCTCACAGCTTCCATGTGGCAACAGACCTTCGAACCACATGAGTTAGTATGTATGCACGGGTCTCTGCAAGGGCACAAGGTGCGCATCTTGGTAGATGACGATGCTACTCACGATTTCATTAATTATGGATTGGTGAAAAAACTCAAATTGCCTCAAACTCCAAGTTTCCACCGCTACAAGGTAGCAATGATGAATGGATATGATGCCGAAATCTGGGATACTCAAGTTCGAGTTGTACCGTTGGAAGTACAAGGCTACTCCACATCCTTGGATTTTCAAGTTATGAACATGTAGAGGGCAGACATGGTACTTGGTAGGGAATGGTTGCATACCCTAGGACCATCACTAAAGCGTAGCTATGAGCACAACATCTTGATGTTTGAATCCCATGGCGCACATGTGTTGTTGTTAGGAGAGAAGGATGTGCCTTTTTCACCCCACTGATATGTACAGCTGAGCTTATGCAGCTCATTTCTGATAATGAAATAGATCAATTTTTCTTGTGTTACTGTCTCATTTTCTCTCTAACACTGAATCTGTTGAACATTATCAACGCCGCATGCTTCTCTCTCATCTCTTACTCCAATGGCTACTTCTCAACAAGCAAAGGTTGCTAGTGATTTAAAAAATTTATTAAAGGAATTTCATGATGTTTTTCCTAATGATTTTCCATCAAGATTACCGCCAACACGGTCGGTGAAACATAGCATTGATGTGGTTGCAGGCAGTAAACCAATCAGTAAACCACCCTACCGCATGAGTTACTCTGAAGCTACTGAGGTGGAACATCAGCTTGCTGACTATCTTAGCAAAGGGTTTATCCAACCCAGTTCTTCACCATGGGCTTCTCGTATCCTATTAGTGAAGAAAAAAGATGGTAGTATGCACATGTGCGTAGACTACCATGGCTTAAATGCGGTTACTGTTAAGAACAAGTACCCATTGCCACACGTGGATGAGTTGTTCGACAACCTCACTCATGTTAAGAACAAGTACCCATTGCCACACGTGGATGAGTTGTTTGACAACCTCACTCATGTTAAGAACAAGTACCCATTGCCACACGTGGATGAGTTGTTTGACAACCTCACTCATGCTCGTATTTTTACGAAAATAGACTTGCGATCAGGTTATCACCATACGTATTCAACTTGCTGATATACCCAAAACTGCATTCCGAACAAGATTTGGACACTACGAGTTTTTGGTTATGCCTTTTGGGTTAACCAATGCGCCTGCAACATTCATGACACTTATGGATAGTGTCTTGAAGCCGTACTTGGGCAAAGTTGTCATCGTTTTTCTCGATGACATTCTAGCATACAGTGCTTTTGAAGAAGAACACTTACAACATCTAAGGCAGGTGTTTGAATTGTTACGAACAAATCAATTATATGCCAACGAATCTAAGTGTGATTTTTTGAAGGAGGAAATTCACTATCTTGGACATGTTATTTCGGCTACTGGTCTACACATGGATCAATCCAAAGTGGATACCATTCGGCAGTGGCCTTCTCCTAAAAATCTGGAAGAGTTACAATTTTTTTTAGGATTTGCTGGTTTTTATCGAAGGTTCATTAAAAACTATGCTAATATTGTTGTTCCCATGACGGACCAACTGAAAGGCAAAGGCAAAGCTTTTTAGTGGGGACCCACTCAACAACATAGATTTGATACGCTCAAGGACACATTAGCTACAGTTCCAATCCTAGATATTGTAGATCCTTTGAAACCATTTGTTTTAGAAACAGATGCCAGTGACCGTGCTATTGGAGCAGTCCTGCTACAAGAAGGGCGGCCAATTGCATTTGAAAGCAAGAAGCTTGAATCAGCACAACATAATTACTTTGCTTATGAACGCAAACTTTATGCAATAGTGTCTACCTTGAAAGCATGGAGAAATTATTTTTATGGTGCTCAGTTTGAGATTGTGTTTGACCATGAAAGCATTAATGGTTTACACAACAAACCGATTTGAAGAGTGGACAAGTCAGGTGGGCTGAGATAATTCAGGAATATGACGCCAAGATCCGGTATCATAAAGGACCATACAATGTGGTGGCTGACGCTCTTAGCCGTATGCCAGAGATCAATTCTCTCTTGTTCACAGAAATTAGTAGTGAATTTTTGGATTCTCTAAAGGGCAAATATGAGCTGGATGACGCATATTCCAAAGTGTGGAGCCATGTACAAATGAGGGATCCTTCTCACTCCAATGATGGTAGTGTATCATTAACCTCCACACATAGTTCTCCTCTATCGAGTAATGAACTACAACGATGGAAGAATTCTACCATCGACAATGGGTACCTACTCCATAAGGGGAGAGTTTGTGTACCGATGGACACAGACATTCGGCGCCAAATTCGTTATGAATATCATGACAGTCCAAGTGCAGGGCACCGGGTATTAGAAAGACTTATGCTCTTGTACGACGACAGTTTTACTGGCCAGGTTTACATGGCTTTGTTCAAGATTATGTCTTGCATTGCCAAAAATGTCTGGTTAACAAAGCAGAGCACCTGAAAGCAGGAGGACTCTTACATCCTTTGGAGATTCCCAATGGTAAATAGGAAAGTATCTCTATGGATTTTATTGTGGGTTTACCAACCACTGTACGAGGTCATGACTCAGTATGGGTGTTCATAGACCGGTTGACTAAATTATATAAGTTTATTCCAACCAAATCAACGGTTAAGACTCCAGAATTAGCCAAGTTATTTGTGGACAACCTATACAAGTTGTATGGCTTGCCAAGTAACATTGTCAGTGATCGTGATCCCAAGTTTAACAGTCATTTTTGGAGGGCTGTGTTTAAACGATTGGGTACACAACTCAACCTTAGTACAACGGATCATCCAGAAATGGATGGTCAAACTAAACAAGTTAACCAAGTGCTAGAGGATATGCTACGTGCATACATTAGTAAGAAACAAACAGACTGGAAAGAATATCTACCTCTTCTTGAGTTTGCTTACAACAGTGCTAAGCATGTCACGACTGGATTTAGTCCTTTCATGCTCATGTAAGGTTTTCAACCTAGGTCACCTGTTAGGTGGGGTTGGCAACCAAAAAACTCCAACAGATTAAGGATTTTCTCCAAGACCACATGGATATGTTGAAACTCGCTCGTCAGAACGTCCGACAAGCGCAGGATCGGTATAAGAAGTACGCTGATGAGAAACGTCGGCAAGTTACCTTTGAAGAAGGGGAGGAAGTATTTTATGTGTGCCAAAGCATTTAGAAAGTCTGAAAACTGGGCCAACACCTAAATTATCTCCACGATATTTGTTAACCCTCACACACATTCCTATCACCTAAGACGGACGCCGTATTATTTATTTGGTAGAGTCAGGTACCGGGCTTGTTGGTCCAATAGGAAAAGGGTAAGAGTGATCGCCGATGAGAGGTGCACTCTAGCTAGAACATTCAAGGGATTCGTTGGCTAAGCATGGGCGGCCAAGTGTGAATGGGGCGAGCTCATATAAAAGTCAACTAAACCTAAAATTCACTCATTCTTTCATTTGTGCAATTGAAGAGTGCTCTTGCTCCATCTCCATCTTCTTCTTCTTCACCTCTTTGTGTGTGTGTGTGTGTGTATGCATGAGAGAGAGAGAGAGTGTGTGTGTGTGTGCAATCGAGCATTGCGACGACAACACGGTGGCGGCGAAGCAATTGAGAGTGGCACAGCAGCGGCTCCTTCTTCTTCACGGCAAGAAATCCTCCACGACAGCAAGCGTAGAGTGGTGAGTGACACACCATTGCCATCTTTGAGCTTACTAGTTTAGGCTAGTTTTGCATGCTTAGAGCCATTTGTGGCTCGCACACAGTGTATCGGCAAGTTCCTTGCATTGACATGTGCGACAGACGCGCACATTTTTGGCGCCGCTACCAAGGAATGCCATTCACTAAGCTTGAGTGGCACTCTGTGCTTCTTTGTGGTGCAATTTCAATTGTAAGAAAGGTAGGGAAGGAAGGTGTGTGTGTTGAGAAGAAGGATTTTGTTTTGCTACTGTGTATTTCTTTGTAAATGAAGTTTTGAAAGGTACTGTTTTTTCTCTATGATAAGGTGTTAGTATTAAGGTTGTTAGTTCTGTGTAATGTAAAGTACAATAAGTAGAAAGTAGATTTGTTAGAGATAATGAAGTGTGTTAGTGTGTAACAGTAGGTGTATTAGTTGTAAGTAGGTAGGTAGAGTGTGTGTGTGTGTGTGTGTGCTCGCGCGCAGGCCGTGACGAACTTATTCCAAAAAAAAAAAAATTAAAGGTAGGATCGGGATCGGAAATATCTCCCAAACCCAAGCCAAGCTCACACTCAGGCTCAGGCCTCAGTCGCCCTTTAAAATTACGTATTTTAGGTTCACACGTAGCTAAAAATTGACTTTTTGAGGACCAATGGAGCTTTAGGTGACCAAACGTTGTGTTGTAAAGCACACTGTGGCCCTATGAGTGATACGCTCATTTTGAGCTATCACACACTTTAATAAAAAAACCGATCATTAAAAAACATAAAAAAACGAGTGAAAACGGATGCCTAAAAAAGTAAGCGGTTAACCTTCGAGGTTATTTGCCGACGCTTCTAGGGTGCCAAAGGCACATGCATCTGCGCTCTGGTCGTGTGCTAGAGACGGAGCAACTAGAGAGAATTTTGACTTACGCGAGTTCTCAATATCCACCTACCTTAGGTTCTGGGTCCTCGGAGGGGACCCAAGGTAGTACAAACCAAGACCCAAACCTAGCGGCTAGTGACTCTTCCTCTGACTACGATGTGATGGAGGGTTTCTCAATGCCTAATCCTGATAGCTCAAGCCAAGACATGCATGCCATGGGCCCGCGGTCCGGGCCGACCGTGTTTAGTAGAGCCACTCGCTCCGCACATGGAGCTAATGATGTAAATGAGGGGGGTAGGGAAGTAAATTCTCCATTCATGACCAACGTAGACCCTATGCCCTTAGAGAATGTGCACGTGAATACTGTTAAGAAATAAGACGTATCTAAATAGACAATTGAGTAGATTACTTAATGGAGAGAGACAGATTTACATACACGAGATTATAGAGTAGAGAGAGAGAGAGAGAGAGAGAGTACACACAATATACGTGGTTCACCCAATATGAGCTACGTCCACGGGAAAGCAGCCACTCAATGGCTTTAGTACTTCAAAACAAGAAGTAATTTACAAAGGGATTATACCCTTAATGGAGCTCCCGCTTTGCTTCACTCTAACCACCTCACACTCACCTTGTTCCATCAACTTCACACTATGAAATGTGTGTAGAAATGGCCTCCTTTTATAGGCCAAAAGGGTTGCCCTCTCTTATGAGAGGCAGCCATGTGTAGCCGCCCTTGTGCGAATAAGTCCAAATCGGACCCTCCAATTTGCCCATGTGTGGCCGCCCTTGAGAAGACAAGTCCGCCGCTTTTAAATTCGGCCACCGGCCATTGACTTCCGACCACCGGCCATCGACTACCGGCCATCGACTACCGGCCACCGGCCAACCGACCGGTTGTTTTCCGACCACTTTCCGGCCGCCGGCCGGCCATAATATTCCAGCGAAAAGGAATATTCCGGCGAGGGGAAAAAAAGTCTCGAGGGCGGAGCCCCTAAAGTTGCCTTTGATTCTTGTCCGTGAAAATTTTGGTTTCCGGTGAGTGATTTTCCTTCACGCACGATGGCTTCTCCTCATAATGGGGGCCTTACAAATGTGCGCTTTTACCACATAAAATTACAAGGGTAAATCAGGCTCCATACTTAACAATCTCCCACTTGGAGACTGATCTCCAAACCAAACCTGTGACTGCTTTCCATTCTGGCTTCTTATCCTTGAATGCCGATTGAAGATAAGCAAAAGCTCAACTTCTCCTTATTGACCACCTTTGTAAACATGTCTGCGGGATTTTCACTTGTCTGCACCTTTCCTAGCTTTAGTTGTCCCTCTTCCAAAAGAGTGCGTATGAAGTGATATCTCACCTCAATGTGCTTTGTCCTTGAATGAAAGGCTGAGTTCTTCGCAAGATGGATAGCGCTTTGGCTTTCACTGTACAAGACTCAATTGTCTTGTTTGAATCCAAGCTCTTCTAAGAATATGTGAAGCCACAGAATTTCTTTGCTTGCCTCCGTCATTGCTACATACTCTACTTCCGTGGTAGAAAGTGAAACCACTTTCTGCAGCTTTGAAGCCCAGCTTACTACTGTGCCTCCAACCATGAACACATAGCGAGTAGTGCTCCTTCGAGTATCTTTGTCACGTGCCATATCTGCATCAGCATACCCTTCTAGAAAAATATCAATTCCTCCAAAACACAAAGCATTTGTTGTTGTCCCTTTTAGATACCTAAGTATCCACTTCATAGCTTTCCAATGCTCTTGACCTGGGTTGTCCATGAACCTACTCACAACTCCCACTGCATGTGCAATGTCTGTTGGGGTATAAAGCCCAATGTGGTCGCCCAGGTAAGTGGGCGGGCCGCCTGGTATGTACACATATTCTTTTGTAAAAACCTATAAGAACTCACTATGCTCTACACATTACAGTAGAGCGAGTTCACCATCTCGTCGTGCTCTTCTTCTCGCACACTCTCTCTCGCGTCGCACTTCCGCTCGTACTCCTTCAACTGGTATCAGAGCTCAGATCGAGGCTCGGGGCAGCACTGCAGGAGGCTAGAGTCACCAACTCATATTGGAGTGAAATTCGACACGAGAAGACACGGCCCCAAATCTCGTGGGAGAGCCCGAAAGTCATCTCGGTCACCGTTCGACTTCGACAAAGTTCTGCGCAGGCCATTTTCGACTACGTGGTCTCAGCGGGTGTAGATCCGACTCTGCAAATTTGGGTTTTTCGGCCTACGACTGCAGATGCTGAGGATATCGACACTCCCAGAGTGTTGATTTGTGGCTATCTACACATTGAAGGACGGCTCATAGTTCTTGGAGGCGTGTCACATACGACACGGGCGCATCTACACACAGACTGTAGGCGACATCCACTAGTTCATCAGGTAGCTTGTGTTTGCTGCTTGATATTCCAGATTTCATCCTGACATTGCAGGTACTTCCACATGGGATGTATTGTCAAAGATGATGTATGTTTGTTGAGGGTTTGCTGGCTGTGAGTCACGCAGCAAACAACCGCTGCAGCGGTTACAGCATATAGTGGGAAATTTGTGGATGTATGACTTTGTGGGAAGTCTATGTACTGTCAGATTTACTGCAGCCTTTGTCGAGGGTCGAGTGAGGTTTTATTGAGCTGGGGGATTCTCGAATGTTGAGATCCTTTCGGTGATATAGGTCTTGGAGCGATCCCTCGAGCACCCTTAGATAGGCAGCTAGGATGTATTGACTGTGAGTTAGACACTTGGGATTGCATCTTTGCTTTACTGCCGTTGAGGCATTGTCGCAGTCTATGCTTACAGGACAGTGACAGGACAGTCAGAGACAGTACAGGTGTAGGACAGGTTTACCCACAGCTTACAGTGTTAGAGAGACAATGGTTTTCTGAGCTCTTTTTGGTCTGTTTTTAGTACACCAGAGCCATTTTACAAAGGAGACTCTGCCAAAATTTCAGCAGAATCTGAAGCTTTCTTGGTTCATTTGACAGGTTGATATTGGTTCAGAGGTCAGTTTACAGGGGAAACTCTGCCAAATTTTCCCCAGGAAAGTAAACTACTGTGAAGCGTAGCTATGGCTAGATCACAGGACACTGCTCTTTACAATATCAAGAAGCTGGATGGAACCAATTTCCCATTGTGGAAGAAGCAGATTTGGCACGTGTTGGTACAAAAGAAGCAGATAAAACCTATAAATCTCAAGGGGATAAAACCAGAAGATATGGACGAAGATGAATGGAGCGAAATGGATGAATTGGCACTTTCTACCATTATGCTAACTTTGGCAGAAAGCGTTTACTTCAATGTAGCAGAAGCGGCTTATCAAGCATGGTTAAAGCTGAGTGATCTTTATGAGAAACAGAGTGCAGCTTCACAGGTATACTGGCTTAAGAAGCTTGTTGACTTGAAGATGAAAGAAGGGACACCTATGTCCAATCATCTGAATGAATTCAACACAATCTATAGTCAGTTGTCAGCTCAAGGTGTCAAGTTTGATGAACCTGTTAGAGCTATGTTCCTGTTGATCACATTGCCGGAAAGTTGGGACACTTTTCGCACAGCTTTGAGTAATTCTGCACCTCCAGATGGTTTGAACATAGAAGGTGTAGAAGGAAGTCTGCTTACTGAAGAAACCAATAGAAAGACAATGGACAAAGGCAAAGGAACAGCCTTAGTTGTCAGGGGAAGGACCAAAGAAAAGTACAAAGGTGGAAAGAGGAATCATTCTCGTAACAAGTCCCGCAGTGCTAAAGGCAAGAGTGACATAGAATGCTACCATTGTGGCAAGAAGGGTCACATGAAAAGAGACTGCAGAGAATGGAAAGCAGAAAAAGGCAAAGAGAAAGCTGAAGACCATGGTGAGAAGAACAAGTCCTCAGTAAAGATTCAAGAAATAAATGTGAAACACACTGTTGTAGAGGATGACAGTCTAGTGTCAGGAGACATCTACTTCTTTAAGAATACAATGGACTCAGCTCTTCTTAAAGCATCTGATGGAAATGCACTGAGTGATCGGATTATAGACTCAGGGGCATCACTTCATGTGTCTCCAAACAAGGAGTGGTTTACCTCTTATGTGACCACTAAAGATCATGTTCGGCTAGGCAATGGGCAGACATGTGAGATCTTAGGTGTTGGAGATGCTCAATTGAAGTTTCAGAATGGCTCTTCTTTCACGCTGAAGAATGTGAGACATGTTCCCGCAATTACAAAGAGCTTGATCAGCACAGGTTTACTTGATGATGTTGGCTACGTCACCACTTTTGGACAGAACATGTGGAAGATATCCAAGGGTTCTATGACAGTAGCACATGGAGTAAAGTCTGGAGGACTTTACATGATTTATGTATCAAATGTCTCTAAAAATGTAATCAATGTAACTGAGCAGCAGAACATTTCTTTGTGGCATAGCCGGTTAGGACATATGTCCAAGAAGGGAATGAAAATCTTGTCTCGTTCTGGTTATTTGCCTAGCTTTTCATTTAATGATTTTGAATTCTGTGAACATTGTCTGTATGGTAAGCAAACACAGCAGCCACATAAGCATAGAAGCAGTAGAAGAGATACACAGTTGGCACTTGTTCATAGTGATTTGTGTGGACCTATGCCTAACCTATCTCTAGGGGGAGCTTCTTACTTTATGACATTTATAGATGATTACTCGAGGAAAGTATGGGCTTACTTTCTCAAGCACAAGGATGAAGCGTTTAGTGTTTTCAAAACGTTTGTGACACTTGTGGAGAATCAGAGTGGCAAGAAGCTTAAATGCTTACGCACTGACAATGGTGGAGAGTATGTTTCAAAGGCCTTTCAGGACTTTTGTGAGTCAAAAGGTATAAAACATGAACTTACTGCTCCTTACAATCCTCCTCAAAATGGTGTTGCTGAGAGGATGAATAGGACCATACAAGAGAAGGTCAGAAGTATGTTGTCTAATGCACAGCTGCCAAATGGGTTTTAGGCTGAAGCTGTATCAACAGTTGTTCATCTTGTAAATAGATCTCCTAGCAAGGTTTTGCAGAAGGATTCAGTGCCAGAGATGGTATGGTCAGGCAAAATGCCCTCATACAAGCATCTCAGAGTCTTTGGCTGTGAGGCATATACTCATGTTCCAAAGGAATTTAGGAACAAACTTGAGCCAAAAAGTAGAAAGTGCATCTTTCTAGGCTATGGTAATTCTGGTGAGATGGGGTACAGACTTTGGGATCCCGAATCCAGAAAGGTTGTCCGCAGCAATGATGTTCACTTTAATGAATCCAAATATCATTCTAAACCGGAGAGGGTTGAGGAGATTAGAAGAGTTGTCTTCCAAGAAGATGGACCTACACGTGCAAGACAAAATGTTAGGGCTCAAGAGGAGCAAGCACAGGATAGAGTGGAACCACAGGTTGTGGCTGAGCCTGAGCCACCTATTGTGCGTAGATCTGGACGTGCCACGCGACCTCCTGATAGGTTTGTTCCATCTATGAACTATGTCATGTTGACTGATTGCAATGAGCCTTCATGTTACAAGGAAGCGGTGCAAATGAAGGACTCCGGGAATTGGCAATTGGCCATGCAGTCAGAGATGACAGCTCTGCATAAAAACCAGAGATGAAAGCTAGTTAAATTACCACGTGGCAAAAAGGATCTACCCTGTAAATGGGTTTACAGGTATAAGATCACCGCTCATGATAGTCAGCCAAAGTACAAAGCAAGGCTTGTTGCCAAGGGCTTTAAGCAAGAATTAGGCATTGACTTTGATGAAGTCTTCTCTCCGGTGGTCAAGATGACTACATTGAGATTCTTTCTTGCATCGGTTGCCATATTAGATTTGGTGTTGCACCAAATGGATGTCAAGACAGCGTTCTTGCATGGTGATTTAGATGTGGAAATTTACATGCAGCAGCCAGAAGGGTTTGTTGAGAAAGGCAAGGAAGATTGGGTATGCCAGTTGTTAAAGAGTCTTTATGGCTTAAAACAATCACCGAGGGCATGGTACCATAAATTCCACAAGTTTATGCTTTCTCAAGGCTACAAACGTAGTGAGTTCGATCACTGTCTATATACAAAGAAGGCTAAGGATGGCAGTTGGCTGATCCTTATTTTGTATGTGGATGACATGTTGATTGTTGGCAAGCACTTGGAAGAAATTTCAGCTTTGAAGTCAAAGATGGCAAAATTGTTTGACATGAAAGACATGGGTGAGGCAAGTCATATACTTGGTATGCGCATTGAGAGAGACAGATCAAAGAAGTTGATTTGGTTATCTCAAACAGAGTATATTGACAAGGTTTTGCGACGTTTCAATATGGAGAAGGGAAAGGCATTGAGTGTTCCATTGCCACCATATGTGAAACTTAGCAAACAAGATTGTCCTGTGTCTGAGGAAGAACAGGCTGAAATGGATAAGATTCCATATGCGTCTCCAGTGGGTAGTTTGATGTATGCAATGATTGCTACTCGCCCAGAAATTGCATTTGCAGTGGGAGTAGTAAGTCGATACATGTCAAACCCAGGCAAGAAACATTGGGAGGCAGTGAAAGGAATATTGAGATACCTGAAAGCTACAAAGAGTATGCGTATATGCTATGGGAGTCAGGAGCTAAGTGTAAAGGGTTTTACAGACTCAGATTATGCAGGTGACTTAGACAACCGAAGGTCTACGTCAGGGTATGTCTTTACATTGGCTGGTGGAGCAGTATCATGGCGTTCTAGATTACAAGATTGTGTTACTCAGTCTACTACAGAGGCTGAATATGTATAAGCATCAGAGGCATGCAAAGAATCAATTTGGCTTAATCGACTAGTAACAGATTTGGGAATCAAAGAAGAGATGTCTGTGTTATATTGTGATAGTCAAAGTGCTATACAATTGGCTCGCAATCCAGTTTATTACTCAAAGACAAAGCGTGTGGATGTGAAGTATCATTTTATCAGGGAAATGCTCGAGGATAAGCAACTTCAGCTTGTCAAAGGTCACACCACAGAAAATCCTGTTGATCTATTTACAAAAGGACTTCCCAATGAGGTCGCCCAGGTAAGTGGGCACGCCACCAGGTATGTACACATATTCTTTTGTAAAAACCTAATAAGAACTCACTATGCTCTACACATTACAGTAGAGCGAGCTCACCATATTGTCGTGCTCTTCTTCTCGCACAATCTCTCTCGCGTCGCACTTCCGCTCGTACTCCTTCAATGTCTGGCCTTGTCCAGACCATAGCATACATTAGAGAACCTACCGCTGCAGCATATGGAACTTTAGACATATAGGCTATCTACTCTTGTGTCTTTGGACACATATCCTTCGTTAGTTTAAAATGACCAGCCAAAGGTGTAGAAACTGGTTTTGCATTTTCCATTGCAAACCTTTCTAGTACCTTCTTGATGTAATCTGCTTGAGATAGCTTTATTGTCTTCTTCGTCCTGTCCCTTGATATTTTCATACCAAGTATCCTCTTTGCAGCACCTAAATCTTTCATTGAAAAAGATTTAGACAGCTCCTCTTTTAGGTCTTTGATGTCCTGCATGTTAGCACTTGCAATCAGCATGTCATCAACATACAACATTAGGATGATGAATTTCCCATCTCCCAAATTCTTCGTGTAGACGCAGCGATCCGACTTGCATCTTGTGAATCCATGATCCAACATCCATCGATCAAACTTCAAGTACCATTGTCTTCATGCTTGCTTTAAACCATACAAGCTCTTCTTTAATCTTCAAACCATTTTCTCCTTACCTTTTCCTTCATACCCCTTTGGTTGAAGCATGTAGATTTCATCCTCTAAGTCACCGTGAGGGAATGCCGTGTTTACATCCATTTGCTCGAGATTTAAATCATGAGCAGCCACAAGGCTTAAGACAAGCCTAATTGAGTTCATTTTTATAACAGGAGAAAATATTTCATTGAAGTCAATACCTTTCTTATGAGAAAACCCTTTTACCACAAGCCTAGACTTGTACCTTTTCTTCCCACCTTCTTCTTCCTTCAGCTTGTACACCCATTTGTTTTGAAGTGCCCGCTTACCTTTAGGCAACTCAACCAACTCCCACGTTTGGTTGCGATGTAGTGAGTCCATCTCCACTTGCATGCTCTTCGTCCATTCTTCTTTGGATTCATGTTGCATAGCTTCTTCGTATGATTCCGCCTCTCCAGAATCTGAGATCAAGAGATCGTTGAAGAAAGGAACAAACCTTTCTGGAGGTCTACTTGCTCTTGTAGATCTTCGGGGAATAGGTTGAGGCTCCTCATTTTGTTGACGTTGCTGCACATTGTCACCGTTTGCAATCCTTGAGTCTTCACCGTCCTCAAGCTCCATGTACTCATCACCTGTTTCTTTCGTTTGTTTTCTTTCCAAGTAATCATTGTACATATTTTGTTTGTTAAAAATTACATCCCTACTCCTTAAGATTTTACCATCTTCAGGATTCCATAGGCGATACCCAAAGTCACCTTCTCCATTGCCAATGAAGAAACACTTTTTGGACTTTGCATCTAGCTTTGATCTTAGGCTTCTATCTATGTGCATGAAAGCCTCACACCCAAACACTTTGAGAAATGCATAATTCACCGGTTTACCTGTCCATGCCTCTTCTGGAACTCCCCCATCCAATGCCGTTGAGGGTGACCGGTTGATTAAGTACACAGACGTACTTACAGCTTCCGCCCAAAGCTCAAGCGGTAGGCCTGCATGTAGCCGCATGCTTCGTGCTCGCTCCATGATTGTCCTGTTCATCCTTTCCGAAATACCATTTTGTTGAGGTGTCCTTGGGGTTGTCCTTTGCCTCCGAATGCTATTGCTAGCACAAAAGCTTTCAAAAGCTTGGCTGCAATATTCACCTCCATTGTCGGATCTGAGGCATTTAACCTTGGTACCTGTTTCATTCTCCACAAAGGATTTCCACCTTTGAAATATGGAAAATACATCGGATTTATTCTTCATGACATAAACCCATGTTTTTCTAGTCGCATCGTCTATGAATGTTACATAGTACAATGAGCCACCAAGTGATGGTGTACTTGCTGGACCCCAAACATCAGAATGAATCAACTAAAGTTTTTCTATTTTTCTTTCATTTCCTGATTTTTGAAATTTTACCCTCTTTTGTTTACCATAAACACAATCTTCACAGAACTCTAAGTCCACTTCTTTCAAACCTGGTAGGAGCTTCTTTGTTTGAAGGATTTGCATTCCTTTGGCACTCATATGCCCAAGCCGGCAGTGCCACACTGCACTGTCAACTTCTGTAGTTGCTACACAAGCTGAAGGTTGAGTGCTAACAGTACACAAGTAAACTGTACCGACCTTTTCTCCCTTGGCAACCACCAAAGATCCCTTTGAGATCTTCCACCGTTTGTTACCGAATGCAATGTTGTGACCTTCATCGTCCAATTGTCCTGTAGAGATTAAATTTTTGCGAAGAGAAGGAACATTCCATTAGCAGTTTTGATAGAAACTGTACCTTTGCCGACAATCTCACAAGCTTCATCATCTCCCAAGTATACATACCCAAAATTACCTTTGGTGTAGTCTTGGAAATGTTGCTTGTGTGGTGTCGCATGAAATGAAGACCCGGAATCTACTATCCAGGAATTAGACACATTGTCTAATGAGAGAATTAGAGCATCTTGCTCTACTTTACCTGCCACATTGGCCTCCGATGTTGGCTTGTTGTCTTGAGACTCTGTCTCCTTCTTCTTCTTGGACCAGCAATCCTTCTTGACGTGGCCCTTCTTGCCGCAGTTCCAACATTCAAGAACTGACTTTGTGTGTGACTTGCTCCGCCTTGAGCGATCACGTTTCTTTTGGTTTTTGAATCTCTCCTTAGGCCTTCCTCTTGTTTCTACAGACAGTGCAGCACTTGATGATTCTCCAGTGCTTCTCCTTCGTATTTCCTCGCTTAGGAGAACACCCACAACATCATCAAACTTAAGAGTATTTGCGCTAGAAATAGAATTACTTACAGCCATCACAAGGCTGTCCCAACTATCCGGTAGAGATGATAGTATAAGGAGAGCTCGCACTTCATCATCGAAATTTATTTTCACCGATCGAAGTTGACTTATATTTGTGTTAAAGTCATTTAGGTGTTCTGCAACTAAACCGCTCTCTGCCATCTTTAGATTGGAGAAGCGCTTCATAAGAAATACCTTATTGGATGCCGATGGTTTCTCGTAGAAGTCGTCAAGTGACTTCATCAAGTCCTCCGTGGTCATCATCTCCGAAACATTGAAGGCCATCGTTGACGCTAAGCTTAACCGGATTGTTCCCAGTGCCTTTCGATCAAGGACAATCCATGCTTCATCTGCCATTCTTGCGGGCTTCTTTGCAAGACCACCTAGTGGCAAATAGAGGTCCTTCTGGTAGAGATAGTCTTCAATCTGCATCTTCCAATGTTGGTAGTTTTTACCATTGAACTTCTCAATCTTGAGCTTCCCTTCCTCCGCCATAACTCCCACTCAATTCAAGGAATCCTTTCCATGAGATAATTTAGCTACGAGCAAACCTTGCTCTGATACCAGTTGTTAAGATATAAGACGTAGCTAAATAGATAATTGAGTAGATTACTTAATAAAGAGAGACAGATTTACATACACGAGATTATAGAGTAGAGAGAGAGAGTACACATGATATACGTGGTTCACCCAATGTGAGCTACGTCCACGGGAAAGCAACCACTCAATGGCTTTAGTACTTCAAAACAAGAAGTAGTTTACAAAGGGATTATACCCTTAATGGATCTCTCGCCTTGCTTCACTCTCACCACCTCACACTCACCTTGTTGCATCAACTTCACACTATGAAATGTGTGTAGAAATGGCCTCCTTTTATAGGCCAAAAGGGCTGCCCTCTCTTATGAGAGGGACCCATGTGTAGCCGCCCTTGTGCGAATAAGTCCAAATCGGACCCTCCAATCCGCCTATGTGTGGCCGCCCTTGAGAAGACAAGTCCGCCGCTTTTGAATTCGGCCACCAGCCATCGTCCATTGACTTCCGACAACCGGCCACCGGCCATTGACTACCGGTCAACCGATCGGTTGTTTTTCGACCACTTCCCGGCCGTCGTCCGGCCATAATATTCCGGCGAAAAGGAATATTCAGACGAGGGAAAAAAAAAGTCTCGGGGACGGAGCCCCTAAAGCGGCCCCTGATTCTTCTCCGTTAAAATTTTGGTTTCCGGTGAGTGATTTTCCTTCACGCACGATGGCTTCTCCTCATAATGGGGGCCTTACAAATGTGCGCTTTTACCACATAAAATTACAAGGGTAAATCATGCTCCATACTTAACAATCTCCCACTTGGAGACTGATCTCCAAACCAAACGTGTGACTGCTTTCCATTCTGGCTTCTTATCCTTGAATGCCAATTGAAGATGAGCAAAAGCTCAACTTCTCCTTGTTGACCACCTTTGTAAACATGTCTGCGGGATTTTCACTTGTCTGCACCTTTCCTAGCTTTAGCTGTCCCTCTTCCAAAAGAGTGCGTATGAAGTGATATCTCACCTCAATGTGCTTTGTCCTTGAATGAAAGGCTGAGTTCTTTGCAAGATGGATAGCGCTTTGGCTATCACTGTACAAGACACAATTGTCTTGTTTGAATCCAAGCTCTTCTAAGAATATGTGAAGCCACAGAATTTCTTTGCTTGCCTCCGTCATTGCTACATACTCTGCTTCCGTGGTAGAAAGTGAAACCACTTTCTGTAGCTTTGAAGCCCAGCTTACTGCTGTGCCTCCAACCATGGACACATAGCGAGTAGTGCTCCTTCGAGTATCTTTGTCACCTGCCATATCTGCATCAGCATAACCTTCTAGAAAAATATCAATTCCTCCAAAACACAAAGCATTTGTTGTTGTCCCTTTTAGATACCTAAGTATCCACTTCACAGCTTGCCAATGCTCTTTACCTGGGTTGTCCATGAACCTACTCACAACTCCCACTACATGTGCAATGTCTGGCCTTGTCCAGACCATAGCATACATTAGAGAACCTATCGCTGCAGCAAATGGAACTTTAGACATATAGGCTATCTACTCTTGTGTCTTTGGACACATATCCTTCGTTAGTTTAAAATGACCAGCCAAAGGTGTAGAAACTGGTTTTGCATTTTCCATTGCAAACCTTTCTAGTACCTTCTTGATGTAATCTGCTTGAGATAGCTTTATTGTCTTCTTCGTCCTGTCCCTTGATATTTTCATACCAAGTATCCTCTTTGCAGCACCTAAATCTTTCATTGAAAAAGATTTAGACAGCTCCTCTTTTAGGTCTTTGATGTCCTGCATGTTAGCACTTGCAATCAGCATGTCATCAACATACAACATTAGGATGATGAATTTCCCATCTCCCAAATTCTTCGTGTAGACGCAGCGATCCGACTTGCATCTTGTGAATCCATGATCCAACATCCATCGATCAAACTTCAAGTACCATTGTCTTCATGCTTGCTTTAAACCATACAAGCTCTTCTTTAATCTTCAAACCATTTTCTCCTTACCTTTTCCTTCATACCCCTTTGGTTGAAGCATGTAGATTTCATCCTCTAAGTCACCGTGAGGGAATGCCGTGTTTACATCCATTTGCTCGAGATTTAAATCATGAGCAGCCACAAGGCTTAAGACAAGCCTAATTGAGTTCATTTTTATAACAGGAGAAAATATTTCATTGAAGTCAATACCTTTCTTTTGAGAAAACCCTTTTACCACAAGACTAGACTTGTACCTTTTCTTCCCACCTTCTTCTTCCTTGAGCTTGTACACCCATTTGTTTTAAAGTGCCCGCTTACCTTTAGGCAACTCAACCAACTCCCATGTTTGGTTGCGATGTAGTGAGTCCATCTCCACTTGCATGCTCTTTGTCCATTCTTCTTTGGATTCATGTTGCATAGCTTCTTCGTATGATTCCGTCTCTCCAGAATCTGAGATCAAGAGATGGTTGAAGGAAGGAACAAACCTTTCTGGAGGTATACTTGCTCTTGTAGATCTTCAGGCAATAGGTTGAGGCTCCTCATTTGGTTGACGTTGTTGCACATTGTCACCGTTTGCAGTCCTTGAGTCTTCACCGTCCTCAAGCTCCATGTACTCATCACCTGTTTCTTTTGTTTCTTTTCTTTCCAAGTAATCATTGTACATATTTTGTTCGTTAAAAATTACATCCCTACTCCTTAAGATTTTACCATCTTCAGGATTCCATCGGCGATACCCAAAGTCACCTTCTCCATCGCCAATGAAGAAACACTTTTTGGACTTTGCATCTAGCTTTGATCTTAGGCTTCTATCTATGTGCATGAAAGCCTCACACCCAAACACTTTGAGAAATGCATAATTCACCGGTTTACCTGTCCATGCCTCTTCTGGAACTCCCCCATCCAATGCCGTTGAGGGTGACCGGTTGATTAAGTACACAGACGTACTTACAGCTTCTACCCAAAGCTCAAGCGGTAGGCCTGCATGTAGCCGCATGCTTCGTGCTCGCTCCATGATTATCCTGTTCATCCTTTCCAAAATACAATTTTGTTGAGGTGTCCTTGGGGTTGTCCTTTGCCTCCGAATTCCATTGCTAGCACAAAAGCTTTCAAAAGCTTGGCTGCAATATTCACCTCCATTGTCAGATCTGAGCCATTTAACCTTGGTACCTGTTTCATTCTCCACAAAGGCTTTCCACCTTTGAAATATGGAAAATACATCGGATTTATTCTTCATGACATAAACCCATGTTTTTCTAGTCGCATCATCTATGAATGTTACATAGTACAATGAGCCACCAAGTGATGGTGTACTTGCTGGACCACAAACATCAGAATGAACCAACTAAAGTTTTTTTATTTTTCTTTCATTTCCTGATTTTTGAAATTTTACCCTCTTTTGTTTACCATAAACAAAATCTTCACAGAACTATAAGTCCACTTGTTTCAAACCTGGTAGAAGCTTCTTTGTTTGAAAGATTTGCATTCCTTTGACACTCATATGCCCAAGCCGGTAGTGCCACACTGCACTGTCAACTTCTGTAGTTGCTGCACAAGCTGAAGGTTGAGTGCTAACAGTACACAAGTAAAGTGTACCGACCTTTTCTCCCTTGGCAACCACCAAAGATCCCTTTGAGATCTTCCACTGTTTGTTTCCGAATGCAATATTGTGACCTTCATGGTCCAATTGTCCTGTAGAGATTAAACTTTTGCGAAGAGAAGGAACATGCCTAACATCTTTAAGCTTCCATTCATTTCCATTAGCAGTTTTGACAGAAACTGTACCTTTGCCGACAATCTCACAAGCTTCATCATCTCCCAAGTATACATACCCAAAATTACCTTTGGTGTAGTCTTGGAAATGTTGCATGTGTGGTGTCGCATGGAATGAAGCCCCGGAATCTACTATCCAGGAATTAGACACATTGTCTAATGAGAGAATTAGAGCATCTTGCTCTACTTTACCTGCCATATTGGCCTCTGATGTTGGCTTGTTGTCTTGAGACTCTGTCTCCTTCTTCTTCTTGGACCAGCAATCCTTCTTGACGTGGCCCTTCTTTCCGCAGTTCAACCATTCAAGAACTGACTTTGTGCGTGACTTGCTCCGCCTTCAGCGATCACGTTTCTTTTGGTTTTTGAATCTCTCCTTAGGCCTTCCTCTTGTTTCTACAGACAGTGCAGCACTTGATGATTCTCCAGTGCTTCTCCTTCGTATTTCCTCGCTTAGGAGAACACCCACAACATCATCAAACTTAAGAGTATTTGTGCCAGAAATAGAATTACTTACAGCCATCACAAGGCTGTCCCAACTATCCGGTAGAGATGATAGTATAAGGAGAGCTCGCACTTCATCATCGAAATTTATTTTCACCGATCGAAGTTGACTTATGTTTGTGTTAAAGTCATTTAGGTGTTCTGCAACTGAACCGCTCTCTGCCATCTTTAGATTGGAGAAGCGCTTCATAAGAAATACCTTATTGAATGCCGATGGTTTCTCGTAGAAGTCGTCAAGTGACTTCATCAAGTCCTCCGTGGTCATCATCTCCGAAACATTGAAGGCCATCGTTGACGCTAAGCTTAACCGGATTGTTCCCAGTGCCTTTCAATCAAGGACAATCCATGCTTCATCTGCCATTCTTGCGGGCTTCTTTGCAAGACCACCTAGTGGCAAATAGAGGTCCTTCTGGTAGAGATAGTCTTCAATCTGCATCTTCCAATGTTGGTAGTTTTTACCATTGAACTTCTCAATCTTGAGCTTCCCTTCCTCCGCCATAACTCCCACTCAATTCAAGGAATCCTTTCCATGAGATAATTTAGCTACGAGCAAACCTTGCTCTGATACCAGTTGTTAAGATATAAGACGTAGCTAAATAGATAATTGAGTAGATTACTTAATAAAGAGAGACAGATTTACATACACGAGATTATAGAGTAGAGAGAGAGAGTACACATGATATACGTGGTTCACCCAATGTGAGCTACGTCCACGGGAAAGCAACCACTCAATGGCTTTAGTACTTCAAAACAAGAAGTAGTTTACAAAGGGATTATACCCTTAATGGATCTCTCGCCTTGCTTCACTCTCACCACCTCACACTCACCTTGTTGCATCAACTTCACACTATGAAATGTGTGTAGAAATGGCCTCCTTTTATAGGCCAAAAGGGCTGCCCTCTCTTATGAGAGGGACACATGTGTAGCCGCCCTTGTGCGAATAAGTCCAAATCGGACCCTCCAATCCGCCTATGTGTGGCCGCCCTTGAGAAGACAAGTCCGCCGCTTTTGAATTCGGCCACCGGCCATCGTCCATTGACTTCCGACCACCGGCCACCGGCCATTGACTACCGGTCAACCAATCGGTTGTTTTTCGACCACTTCCCGGCCGCCGCTCGGCCACAATATTCCGGCGAAAAGGAATATTCCGACGAGCGAAAAAAAAGTCTCAGGGACGGAGCCCCTAAATTTGCCCCTCATTCTTCTCCGTTAAAATTTTGGTTTCCGGTGAGTGATTTTCCTTCACGCACGATGGCTTCTCCTCATAATGGGGGCCTTACAAATGTGCGCTTTTACCACATAAAATTACAAGGGTAAATCATGCTCCATACTTAACAATCTCCCACTTGGAGACTGATCTCCAAACCAAACCTGTGACTGCTTTCCATTCTGGCTTCTTATCCTTGAATGCTGATTGAAGATGAGCAAAAGCTCAACTTCTCCTTGTTGACCACCTTTGTAAACATGTCTGCGGGATTTTCACTTGTCTGCACCTTTCCTAGCTTTAGCTGTCCCTCTTCCAAAACAGTGCGTATGAAGTGATATCTCACCTCAATGTGCTTTGTCCTTGAATGAAAGGTTGAGTTCTTCGCAGGATGGATAGCGCTTTGGCTATCACTGTACAAGACACAATTGCCTTGTTTGAATCCAAGCTCTTCTAAGAATATGTGAAGCCACAGAATTTCTTTGCTTGCCTCCGTCATTGCTACATACTCTGCTTCCATGGTAGAAAGTGAAACCACTTTCTGCAGCTTTGCAGCCCAGCTTACTGTTGTGCCTCCAACCATGAACACATAACGAGTAGTGCTCCCTCGAGTATCTTTGTCACTTGCCATATCTGCATCAACATACCCTTCTAGAAAAATATCAGTTCCTCCAAAACACAAAGCATTTGTTGTTGTCCCTTTTAGATACCTAAGTATCCACTTCACAGCTTGCCAATGCTCTTTACCTGGGTTGTTCATGAACCTACTCAATACTCCCACTGCATGTGCAATGTCAATCCTTGTCCAGACCATAGCATACATTAGAGAACCTACCGCTGCAACATATGGAACTTTAGACATATAGGCTATCTCCTCTTGTGTCTTTGGACACATATCCTTTGTTAGTTTAAAATGACCAGCCAAAGGTGTAGAAACTGGTTTTGCATTTTTCATTGCAAACCTTTCTAGTACCTTCTTGATGTAATCTGCTTGAGATAGATTTATTGTCTTCTTCGTCCTATCCCTGGATATTTTCATACCAAGTATCCTCTTTGCAGCACCTAATTCTTTCATTGAAAAAGATTTAGACAGCTCCTCTTTTAGGTTTTTGATGTCCTGCATGTTAGCACTTGCAATCAGCATGTCATCAACATACAACATTAGTATGATGAATTTTCCATCTCCCAAATTCTTCGTGTAGACGCAGCGATCCGAGTTGCATCTTGTGAATCCATGATCCAACATCCATCGATCAAACTTCAAGTACCATTGTCTTCATGCTTGCTTTAAACCATACAAGCTCTTCTTTAATCTGCAAACCATTTTCTCCTTACCTTTTACTTCATACCCCTATGGTTGAAGCATGTTGATTTCCTCCTTTAAGTCACCGTTTGGGAATACCGTGTTTACATCCATTTGCTTGAGATTTAAATCATGAGCAGCCACAAGGCTTAAGACAAGCCTAATTGAGTTCATTTTTACAACAGGAGAAAATATTTCATTGAAGTCAATACCTTTCTTTTGAGAAAACCCTTTTACCACAAGACTAGACTTGTACCTTTTCTTCCCACCTTCTTCCTCCTTGAGCTTGTACACCCATTTGTTTTGAAGTGCCCGCTTACCTTTAGGCAACTCAACCAACTCCCATGTTTGGTTGCGATGTAGTGAGTCCATCTCCACTTGCATGCTCTTCGTCCATTCTTCTTTGGATTCATGTTGCATAGCTTCTTCGTATGATTCCGGCTCTCCAGAATCTGAGATCAAGAGATGGTTGAAGGAAGGAACAAACCTTTTTGGAGGTATACTTGCTCTTGTGGATCTTCGGGGAATAGGTTGAGGCTCCTCATTTGGTTGACGTTGTTGCACATTGTCACCGTTTGCAGTCCTTGAGTCTTCACCATCCTCAAGCTCCATGTACTCATCACCTGTTTCTTTTGTTTCTTTTCTTTCCAAGTAATCATTGTACATATTTTGTTCGTTAAAAATTACATCCCTACTCCTTAAGATTTTACCATCTTCAGGATTCCATAGGCGATACCCAAAGTCACCTTCTCCATCGCCAATGAAGAAACGCTTTTTGGACTTTGCATCTAGCTTTGATCTTAGGCTTCTATCTATGTGCATGAAAGCCTCACACCCAAACACTTTGAGAAATGCATAATTCACCGGTTTACCTGTCCATGCCTCTTCTGGAACTCCCCCATCCAATGCCGTTGAGGGTGACCGGTTGATTAAGTACACAGACGTACTTACAGCTTCCGCCCAAAGCTCAAGCGGTAGGCCTGCATGTAGACGCATGCTTCGTGCTCGCTCCATGATTGTCCTGTTCATCCTTTCCGAAATACCATTTTGTTGAGGTGTCCTTCGGGTTGTCCTTTGCCTCTGAATTCCATTGCTAGCACAAAAGCTTTCAAAAGCTTGGCTGCAGTACTCACCTCCATTGTTCTGCAACTGAACCATTCTCTACCATCTTTAGATAGAAGAAGCGCTTCATAAGAAATACCTTATTGGATGCCGATGGTTTCTCGTAGAAGTCATCAAGTGACTTCATCAAGTCCTCCGTGGTCTTCATCTACGAAACATTGAAGGCCACCGTTGACGATAAGCTTAACCGGATTGTTCCCAGTGCCTTTCGATCAAGGACAATCCATGCTTCATCTGCCATTCTTGCGGGCTTCTTTGCAAGACCACCTAGTGGCAAATAGAGGTCCTTCTGGTAGAGATAGTCTTCAATCTGCATCTTCCAATGTTGGTAGTTTTTACCATTGAACTTCTCAATCTTGAGCTTCCTTTCCTCCGCCATAACTCCCACTCAATTCAAGGAATCCTTTCCTTGAGATAATTTAGCTACGAGCAAACCTTGCTCTGATACCAGTTGTTAAGAAATAAGACGTAGCTAAATAGATAATTGAGTAGATTACTTAATGGAGAGAGACAGATTTACATACACGAGATTATAGAGTAGAGAGAGAGAGAGAGTACACACGATATACGTGGTTCACCCAATGTGAGCTACGTCCACGGGAAAGCAGCCACTCAATGGCTTTAGTACTTAAACACAAGAAGTAGTTTACAAAGGGATTATACTCGTAATGGAGCTCCCGCCTTGCTTCACTCTCACCACCTCACACTCACCTTGTTGCATCAACTTCACACTATCAAATGTGTGTATAAATGGCCTCCTTTTATAGGCCAAAAGGGTTGCCCTCTCTTATGAGAGGAAGCCATGTGTAGCCGCCCTTGTGCGAATAAGTCCAAATCGGACCCTCCAATCCGTCCATGTGTGGCCGCCCTTGAGAAGACAAGTCCGCCGCTTTTGAATTCGGCCACTGGCCATCGGCCATTGACTTCCGACCACCGGCCACCGGCCAACCGACCGGTTTTTTTTCGACCACTTTCTGGCCGCCGTCCGGCCATAATATTCCGGCGAAAAGGAATATTATGGCGAGGGAAAAAAAGTCTCGGGGGCGGAGCCCCTAAAGGTACCCCTGATTCTTGTCTGTGAAAATTTTGGTTTCCGATGAGTGATTTTTCTTCATGCACGATGGCTTCTCCTCATAATGGGGGCCTTACAAATGTGCGCTTTTACCACATAAAATTACAAGGGTAAATCAGGCTCCATACTTAACAAATACTCCATTCACTGCACCCCCTGACTCTTCAGAACTATTCCCCTCTGAGGTTATATTACCTGATGGTAGAAGCCTTGCCGAAGTGCAGGAGGTTGAACAGTATATCCTTGCAGCAAGGAAAAAGGAAATCGAGAGCTTACACAAGGCGGAGCAACGAAGAGAGTTGAAAGCGAAAGTTCCTATGTCAATATTTTTGCTAGGAGAGCAATTGAGTGCGCCTGACTTAGCAACCACTAAGGGCCAACCCCTAGAAAGCAACATTGCATCTAGCTCAAAGGACACCCCTAGCACCTCAAGCCTAGATGGAGCGTTCTTAAATGAGAATTGGGAGTAGGAACTACAAACGGAAACTCTAACCGACCTATACACAGGTCACACCTATCATGTGGGTTGGTTAGATGTCCTACAATCCACAATGGGTGCTACTAGTGTGGAGGATCAACAACAAAGAGTTTGTGAGGTCATCCATAGGGTCATTGAGCTAGAGAGACAGAACAAGGGGATCAACATGCCTTCAACAGGTCTCATGAGATTCTTGGATACAGGAAAGGCTAAACAGCCGACCTTGTCGCAAATGGAGACTCCCTTGGCAAGTCCGATGGATCCTTCGTATGTTGTTTCGCCAGGGGTCTCAATGCAATCCGAGCCCACAAGTGATAGCTTTACCTTTCCAAGTCTAGCTCATCTTTCCCTTGATAACACCACGGCTACCATGCCTACCCCAATGATGGGCATGCCAAGAAACACGCCATGGACCTCATTTGTTAGTAAAGCACCGCTACATGGTAGCTCAATGCCTGCAACAGTACCTACAAGTGTGTACCAATCATATACACCCATGGATCCTCGTACTCATGTAGTTCATACCCCTCCAATTGTTTCAACAACCTATGCTCCACAACCACAACACCCAAGCTCTTATTTCCATGGGACCATACCAGCTAGCATTAGCATGTCACATCCGATGTCTGCTATGCCTAGGGACACACATATGAACTTTGGACCGCCACATGGCACAACACCATACCAAACGTGGAACCCAAGGGCTTCCTATGCGCCAAGCCCAATGCCAATACCTACTTCACATGTAGTCTCTGGAGCGCCTTCACCCACGGTACCTACTCATTTAGGTGACTTGGCAACATTTGTTCAAGCTATCGGTCGATCCATTGCTAAGAATATGCGTAACACGCTTGGTAGAGAGCATAGAAGTAAGGTAGTACAAATAGCCAAGCTCACACAAAAATTTAGTGGAGATGGGGATGTGAGAAAGCATATGGAAGTGTTTGAAGAAATATGCGATTCTCTAGGAGAACACAATGACCTGCATAAGAGTAATACTTTAAGCCTAACCTTAAGTGGAAAGGCAGGGGATTGGTATAGAACCCTAAGGGTGGAAGGAAAAACGATTTACCCTACTCTTAGGAGATTGTTCTTAAAAGAATACATACGAGAGGGAGTACTTTGGGGTGTAGCCTCTCAGCTCCAGAAATCCCAACGAGAGGAAGGAGAGTCGCTGAGAGACTTTATTAGTCGCTTGAAGCATTTGAATTCTCGTTGTAATCCAAATGAGTGCTTCAATAATAATCGATTGCCTGATAGATTCAATGGGGGAGTACAACATGAGGATATCTAATCATTAGAGGTATCACCACTTGGGAAGCAGTCACCACCAATGCGATCCAACTGGAGGATAATTTAATGATTTAAGGAGAAAGAGTGTCTGTTGAGCCTAAATCTATTAACTCGCAAGCATCAGGGCATCAACCAATGACCCTAAAGCCTATTGCTAAGGAGCCAAAGATATTTGAGATGACTTTAGCAGATCTCACCAAGGCCATTCAACAGAGTCTTAGAGACAATCGTGCTCTGTAAAACAATCCAAGAAGGGAGCAACAATGGTGCTCGGTATGCTATGGACCGCATAGTACCAGTGAATGCCCTACTTTTAGAGTAAAATTCAATGGGAATTGAAATGCCTGTGGAAGGTATGGCCATCAAGCTAAGTGCACAATGGCCAATAGACCAACCTTAGCATGGACAGACACACCTCGAGTGCCTGGATTGATGCCGGCCCCACCTCTTGAACAAATAGCACAACACATGGTCCCTAGGGCCCAAAATGTTGTTCAAACAACACCCTTACCACCTCCAGTGCTAGGAATGCAACCACCACATCCAAGAATCACTTCTGTGAATCAAGTGGGTTGTGAGTCATCTATTGCGTGTTTGGAAGGCTGTGAGGAGGATATAGACCCTAATATTGCCTATGGGATGGATGCGCTTGAAGAAAGTCCACAATACTACATGGAGAACTATTGGGGACAAGTCAAACCTGTCTATTTTAGTAGTTGCTCTTGCGGCAAGAGGCCAAAATATCAATTACACTGCTAAGAGACCACCTCTTCAATTTTATGAGTGTAGAGGTCCACATCGTGTAGCCGAGTGTCCTATTAGGCTACAAAGGAATGCCAAACTAATGCAAACCAATCAAGCGAGCACGTCTACAATGCCGATACTCATGTGTAATCGATGTGGCATAGATCATTTGATTTCCCAATGTCCAAATAATCCAAATGCACCAAAGATCACGCCATTAAACTTGATTGAGGTTATCAAGGAGCCATCACAAAGTACACATGTGGTACCAGTAAACGTACTCACACGATCGATGCTTCAAAAACAAAATTATATGCTTGAGGAAAGGGACACAGCATCAATTTTCCAATCTGAGAAAAAGAAGAAAACACGAAGGAAGAGATCGCAAAGAGCAGTGAAGTCAAACCCCATTTCAAAGACCAACTTAGGGATCAGAGAAAGAATATTTATAGAGGGACTACCTGATCGTATCAAATAAATGGAGATCCTATCTTGCCCATGTCAAGGGACTGAAGTCCAAAAGGTTCCGTTGAACATTGCCAAATTGATGGATTTCATGTCTTCAGAAGTTAGAACCACCATCATGTCCAAACTATATAAAGACCCTAAGCTAGTCTCAGATCTTCGAGCCTTCCTCAATGGAGAACTGAAGTTTGGGCTACCACAATTTGCACACATGGATGGAGCTGGAAAGATGCCAATAGAGGATGAACACTTAGATTCACAACCCAACCTAGATGAGATCCTTGTTATAGAAATACATGTTAACAAGTTGGGACAATACTTTGAGGGTGATGAGTCCATTGCGACCATACCAATCACTACTAAGGGATTAACTATGAAGGGAATCCTTGATGGTGGCGCTAGGGTTAGCATTGTGACTAAAATTTGCTAGGAAACTATGGGAAGACCTCACCTTGCGACCACAGTCATAGTAGTGAAGATGGCCAATGGGTCTATTGTTAAACCTATTGGGATGCTAGAAGGGGGATGAAATGCCACCACTAGTACCCTTAAATATGCTAGAAGCAATGCATATAGCTTTTGACAAGACTCATCCTAATATAACAAAGAAAACATACAAGTGGGTCCCTAAAGCTTCTTTAGTGACCATAGCTAGTGCTAAAAGATAGGAGCCTGGTAAGAGACGTCCTATTTGACCCAAGAAATGTAAAGAAAAGTTGCATTGAATTCCTAAAAAACTATTGGAAGCCCAAGGCTACTATCAAGGAAATGATCAAATCTGGGTGCCAAAACGTAGATTGTGTTCTTATTTGTCACCTGACCCATGTGCGTCCAATCCTGTAGCTCCAAAACAAATTGACGATTGTGGAAAGAAAAAAATCACGGAATGCTACACACCCGCTCGAGAGCTAGTTTGGGTACCGAAGAAAGAAAGATTTGTTCCACCTAGCTCAGGAAGGGGGGAGTCCCATGAAGCTTCTAGCTCCTCATGTAATGCATCCATAGAGGTAAAAGCTGCTCCACAACCTCCACCTACAATAGTGGACCTCCATGAAGCTACCAAGGAATCCACACCTCCCAGTGTTCAAGAATCATTTGATGAACCACTTCAAGTTCGATCCTGGGAGAGTACCTTACCACCCTTGCAACTCGACGAGGCACCTAAGGTAATAGAAAACTAATGGCAAAAATCCTCACCTATTACCAACTGGAACAATTGGTTTCAAAGGGTGAAGATCACATTTCAAACAGTATGACCTACCCAAGGAAGGGGGGAAGTCTTCATTCACGTCAGCCTATTGAATTATTTTCCTCTTACCCTTCTTTCCCTGACCTCTCAATCACCAATCTTAGGGAATGTATATATAAAGCCTTATACTTGCAAAAAAGAAAAATAACAAAGAGCAAGAGCAATTAGCAAACGAGTATGCACAATAAAAGTCAAAACATTGACCCAAACCTACACATTCACATCCGGTACATTGAAACAGACACCTATGTCATCAAACACCTTTGATCCTCATCACTTGAGTGATGGAGGGTAGGTAGGATTAGTACGATAGGAGTGTTTCTGTTTTAGAGTTTAGTGATTAGCAAAGTTCTTTCTTCCCGCTGATGTGCCTCCTAGAGGTATTCTTTGTGTTTCCTAGTGTGTACAGGAACGTGTTGCTGTTGTTAGGATTTGGACATTCATGGAATCTTTCTCTTGTTTACACTTCAAATCAAGTGCGAACATCAACACAAACAAGTGTTTCTTGTCCATTAGAATTGCCCCTTATCTTTTTGCATCCATGTTTTTTTGCTTTAATTGTGATTGGTAGCATAATATCCAACACATTTGCTTAGTATCAAACATTAAATTCAATGTAATTTTTTTTCATAATCACTTGTCTAGGTTTAAAATTCAAGGAGTCCGACTAAGCTAGTTTGACCAAGCTAGGCGTTAGAGATCTTCTCTTAATACCATGGGAAATGCCTTCCTAATAATCAATGGTTACTTAGGTTCTTAATCCAATTTAGGCAGCATTGTGTGAAATGTACTAGGGCTTTCTAGTGGGCTTAGTCCCTATTGACCTTTAGCTTAAGCATTATAAAGGGAGTTTACTAATGTGATGAGCCTGGGGAGGGTAGCAATGTTATATGACCCCCCAAAGTTACAAAGTTAAAATGCTAAAAATGAACAAATAAAAAAATCAAAGTGCCACAATGTAAAATCTTAAGCTGGAAGAGAAATCTCAGCTTGATTTGGTACTCCACTCACATGTATCGCCTAGCCCTAGAGGTTCCCAGTGTGAGCGCTTTTCCTTGAAAAGCAAAAAACCCAAGGCATACAAAATAAGCATACACATCAAAATTGAAACAATGTGAAAAGACTTTGGGGGGTCAAAGAAAAGGAAATAAGTCAGGCGATGATTTCATGAGAATTCCTTTTATCGTAGCTTAACTACAAGGTCTTCTAGGTATAGCCTCTAGTCAACCCTCGGACATGAAATACTTGGCTCTCGCGATTAAATAACTTAATTGACCAGAGAAAATTGAGAAGCTTGCCCATAGTATTAATAGTCGATCTTTAGTGCCTTTCGACCGTTAAATTAGCGACCCCATACTTGTTTAATTTTTTATCTTTACAATTGTTTATGCGTTTGATTATATTTCAATTTAATGTTTATTGTTGACAAATGGTTTAAAATTATGCTACCAATCAAATTGTTTGCCTACAACTACATATGCTTTTTAATTGTATATGAGAATACAATTACTATGCCAATGTTGTTTGATTTTGCAGTGACTGAAGAAGGCTAAGGAAATTCATCTCAAATGCTCTTCCATCTCGACGAACGAGCTTCAACTCAAAACAAGCAAAATTTGTAGTGACAAGACCTCTCAGAGTACTCGTCACTCTCAACACCTTTGGGATACGCGCCTCATATGTATTTGCGCTCTGGACGAGTGATAGAGTCTAATCCATTAGAGAGTGTCTCAAATTGCACAGAAACCCATTATCCACCCACGTTAGGTTTCGAGCATTCGGCTGGAACCCATGGGAGTGTAACTCAAGATCCTCAAATCACATCTAGTGGTTCTTCCTCTGACTACGACATCATGGAGAGATATCCTATACAAAACCCTGAAATGTCAAGCCAAGACATGCATGCCTTTTCCCCACAGCATGGGTCTAGCGTGTTTAGCCGCTTAAAAGAGACCTTTAGTCTAGCCACCCGTTTGGATCCCACAACTAGTGAAGTGAATGAGGGCAATGGGGTAGTTGAGAGAGTTGCAGGAAAGGAAGATTATAGCTTTTTAGATGGGTACTCTGGTTACAATGAGATCACAATTGCACTTAGAGGAACAAGCTAAAATCACTTTTATGTTTGAATTCGGAGTGTTTGCATTTCATGTTACGTTCCAAAGATTAATAAACAATGCTTTTAGGGAATATTTAAGGGAGTTTTGCGAAGATTTTTTATATGACCTTTGTGTTTATTCTTCGCGGAAAGAACATCTATGATGTTTACGAAAAGTGTTTGAAAGGTGCAAATTGTATCGCATTTCATTAAACCCTTTCAAAAGCCAATTTTGGGTTAAGCATGGAGTCATTTTAGGGTATATTATGTCCAAGAATGAAATTTCCATAGATGAAAGAAAAATTAAAGCCATTGCTAATTTACCACCACCTACAATATAAGGGAGTTCAAAGATTCATGGGGCATGTTGGTTATTATCGACGGTTTATTTTAACTTTGCTGAGATAGCTTGTTCATTGCACAAGATTCTTATCGAGTTTCACTAGACCGAGGAGCGTGACCATGCCTATGTATCATTAAAAAGGGCTCTGACAAGTGCTCTCATTCTACGAGTTCCCGATTGGAACGTAATTTTCCATGTGCATATTGATGTAACTTTGCTATTGGGTGTGTTTTAGCTCAATCAGGAGAACATAAATTGAACTACCCAATTAGCTTTGCAAGTCGCCAACTGAATGATGTTGAGAGGAACTATGCCACTACAGAGTGAGAAGGTTTAGCTATGATCTATGCAATAAAGAAATTTTGCTATTACCTTCTTGCCAACAAGGTTGTTTTTTATGTGGATCATCAAGAGTTGTTGTATCTAGTAAACAAACCATGTTCCACGGGAAGAATTACATGATGGTTATTAATTATTCTTGAGTTTTATTTTACCATCGTGGTGGTGAGACCTAGTAAAAGGCATGTCATGGCTGATCATTTGTATCACATACCCAATGGTGAAGCCTCTACTGGAATTGATGATGAATTGTTCGATACTTCCCTATTTCTAGTCGAGACCATGCTTGAATGGAGTGAGAAAATTGTAAACTTTTTAGTTGATGGTTTTCCACCCAAGGAGCTTCATAAGGATACAGCTCAAAAGCTAATAAAGAAACGTGAACTTTATTCTCTAATTGCATGTACTCTCTACAACTTAGGGAAGGATGATATTCTTAGACGATGTGCTCGTGAGGATGAGTATTGTACATAATACAAGAAGCACACATGGACATAGCCGGAGGACATTTTTCAGGACAACTAACTGCTAGAAAGTGTTGCAATCAGGCTATTGGTGGCCAAACTTATTCAAGGATGCATCACTTTTTGCAAAGCGATGTGATGAATGCAAACCTTACAAGACCACACAACGAAAGTATCGGATGCCCTTACATCCTATTAACGTTACCTGATGTCGAGGGATGTGTATTCGCTACGTGAGCCGGGCAGGCGCCGGGCCTCTGGCTGTGAGAGATGTGAAAGAGAGAGAACGAGAAAAACAGATGCAATTGAATCTAGAAATCATCGAAACCTTTAATTAATTGATTAAAGCTTTGAGTACAACTTAATCCTTAGCCAAGGCGGGCTGTTAACAGCACCGTCACTTGGATCATCTGCTAACTAGGAGTTTAATATGTTTGAGTACCAGCCAAGGCGGGCTGTTAACAGCACCATCACTTGGGTCAATTGGAAAATAGGAGTTTAAGCTCCCTTTACAGATTATCCGGGCCGTTAATGGCACCAGGCTTACTAAAATGCTTAATCAATTTCTTTAGACTGATGACGTTGATGATAATTCCTCTACCGCTTTAAATTGTCTTTGAATTACCTGCTTCAATTGCCTTCAAGAGCTCTCTGCAATGCTCCTTTTCCTTGCTTAACCTTGTTTTCTCCTTGCCTTTTTAATCACGGCCGCTCGCCTTATGCTCGACAAGAGAGAGACTTCATGCTTGCTTAGCTTCACCTCACCTCTCCGAGAGTCTTACTTCTCAAGCACGAGAGAGTGAACCTTCACGTTCTTCCTTCGATTATGCAACCGTCCTTTTCCTTACCTTCACAAGAATACCACCCTCCTCTCGAAACCTCTTCTTCTTGCCTTGCTTTGCTCTTGTTCAAGCGAGAGAGAGAGAGAGAGAGAGAGAGAGAGAGAGAGAGAGAGAGAGAGAGAGTCTCTCGTTTGCTTGTTTCTTTGCCTTGCCGAGAACTATTGAGAGAGAGAGAGCTCGCCTTGCTTGGTTTAGAGATTGAGAGAGAGAGATCTCGCCTTGCTTATACTCTCATCCTCCTCGCCTTGCTTACCCCTCCTCGTTTCTCCTCTTCTTGCTTCGTTGATAGCCTCCTCCCTTCGTTACTTCCCTCGTTATGCCTCTTATTCCCCGCATGCAATGGAATCCCCTTTTTTATTAATATCCCTCACTTCCCCCTGAGCAACGACGGCACCGTCGTTGCTAGGTGGGAAGTCACTCAATGACGTGGCATCCCGGTTGTTGCTTCGATGCGAAATCCGCCCAAGACGGTCCCAAAACGGTACGCCATGGCCCCCTCAGCATGTTTCGTCTCTTCCACGAGCTCGTCTGAGTGCTTCCCCGCTCTGTGCGTCTCTTTCTTTCCTTCCACGCTGCCTGCTCGTCGCCTATTGCTGCCCGCTTTTCTTTCTTTTCCCCTTTCACACTCAATAAAACCCTCTAATTGGGTGGGCCTTGCTTTAAGCGGGTGACCTTTGCTCCCGGGCGGCCACTTAAGGTGCAAGCAATGGTGATTGCATCAAAGCTTTTTGTCATTCATTGGGTGGCCATGAAACTTCGTAAGGGCACCACATTTGACACGCATATCAACTAAAGCATTGCCAAGCACAGCAACTCCCCTCTTCCATTAGCTCTTGACTATTAATATCATCGTGAATTTCAATGCTCATATCAGCTTCTTAGTGCCATACAACCTCAAGATGCAAGCATAGGTGATTGCTTTGGCCTAAGACCACTCCCTTCGCACTCGCTGAAAATAGCCCGAGGCTTCTTACCGCATCCATGTTGCGCACTCCCCGCAATCATTGCATTCCAAGAGACGTCATTTCGGACACGATGCTCTTCAAGTACTTATGTGCTTCCGTACGCGCACCACATTTAGTGTATTTAACTTCCAAAGCATATCGGTTTGCGGTATTCCCTGATTGAAGCTCAAAACCTCCCAGATGACACTTCATACGAGCCGACCATATTGGTACGGAACCGGCCCTCAGTGAATCTTTAACGGCCAATAACTTGGCAATCGTAAACCCGATCACCCATCTGAATTGACCGACGCGCTCCAGATATTGAGCACTTCAGGCCCGTGCATTCATTTCATTTCTGTCACCTGAGCTGCAGTTGCCCAATCCGGTACGGATCTGTAATCGACTCAAACTTCAATATGCCATAACTTCTTCACCGTAGCTCCAATTGACGAGCCGTAAAGACAGGCTGGTAGAGCACTTCACTGCAATCGACTCAAACTTCAATATGCCATAACTTCTTCATTGTAGCTCCAATCGACGAGCCGTAAAGACAGGCTGGTAGAGCACTTCAAGCACTACATTTCTAGATCATAAACTCCATCTGTGCTCACTTCAAGCATAATCATTTTTGGCATCATTGAGGCATCTGTTGGCCCTTTTAAGCCGCATTTAGGATACATTTATCATTAAACTTGGCCTGTTAACAAGCCCTGATCACCGACCATTAATAAAGTAGGCTTTCAATAAGCTTGATCTGAATCTTCTTGGCATATTTCTTAGCATGGGAGTGTAGCTGCACGACACCGACCATTTGAAAAATGGGGTTTAGACTTTGTAGGCCTAATTAATTCGGTAGCCCGTAACACTCAATCCCGATATATTATTGTTACAACAAAGTCGGTAGAATCTAAGGTGACATGCAAGGCTGACTTTCTCTTTGAGAACATTATTATGCGATTTGGTTGTCCCTTTGAAATTGTGAGTGATAATGGCACTCATTTTATAGTTGAAGTGATAAAGGAACTCACAACAAGCTTCATGATATCCCACCATAAGTCGACATCTTACTATCCACAAGCAAATGGCCAAGCTGAGAGTACTAACAAGACTTAATTTATATCTTGACGAATAGGGTAGAGGCTCATCGCACATATTGGGATTTGAAGCTAACATCAGCTCTATGGGCTTATCGTATTGCATATACAAAGTGGCTACTAATTGTACACCATTCAAGATGGTATATGCCCAAGAAGCAGTTATGCCCTGGGAGTTTGTCATTCCTAGTCTTTTAGTAGCTTCACATAAAGGTTGGGTTGTAACCCTTTAGTTGAGCGTTTATATATCCTTGAGCGGTTAGATGAAGAGAGGCAATTGGCTGTGCCAAATGCACTTGTGGAGAAGGATAGGCAAAAAAAATGGTTTGATCGTGATTTAAAGAACGAGGATACCAAGTTTGGGGATAAAGATCTTATGTATGGAGTGCGTACGAGAAGAAAAAGCTGAAATATGCGAGAAAAGGACTATATAGAGTATGCAAAATCACCCCACAAGGTACCATTTGTGTGGAAACTCTTGATGGAGTGGAAACCATTGGATTCCTCAATGGGAGTAAATTTAAAAGATACTACGATCCTTTAAGCCAAGAGGAGCTACGTGCCATTCATCAAAAAAGGCAACCAAGTCACAAGCAGAATGGAAAAAGATACAAGCTCAAGCCGAGGCTCAAGAGCGACAACGTCGTATTAGGCACCAACTTGGAGTTGCACATGCATTTCAAGTTGAATCAAAAGACGATTTGGAAGATTCTGACCCACCTCGACAATATCCCATCGAGTTAAATAGCACCTATGGGAAAGTGTTATATAACGCTTTAGTGGACACAGGGGCTAAACATAATATGTTATCCTATGGAGTGTGGTGTCAGTTAGGAAAGCCTTCTTTATCCAGGAGTACCATCCAAGTCAAGGGTATTAACAAGATGAAAACTATTGTCTTTGGAATCTTGCACACTCATGTTACTTATGACAATGGGACAGTGACCCAAAGATTTTTGGTTATGACTGTTGGTACTATGGAGGGTAACATAAACCTAGGGTGCACGTGGATGTCTACAACTAAATGTAATATTGATCGGGGCACTGGGATTATCACAACACAGAAATCAACTCTCAGTCCTACACTCAAGCAGTAGTCTCTAAGTTATCGCCTCTTGAGGGAGAAAAGAACAAAGCATTGCAGATACAAGAGGTTTATGCATCCATACTTGTATCACAAACATCAAAAACTTTGACTCTCCTGTCTAAAATAGAGAATGTGGCACCCAAGAAGCAGCATGTTTTGACAAAGCAAACGTACCAATGGGTCCCTAAAGCTTTGTTAATGGACACTAATTTTGATCTTCAATCTAGTTCAAAACAAAAGCCTGACAAAAAAAATTCACTCGCCCCAAGAAATGCAAGAATATGTTGTGATGGATTCCTAAACAACTATTGGAAGCCCAAGGCTACTATGGTAGAAACGATCAAATCTAGGCACCTAAATGTACCTTGTGTTTTCCCCTGTCACCTACTAAAGATCCATGTAGGCCAAATCCTGTAACTCCAAAAAGATTTGAAGACCGTGGAAAGGAAAAGATCACGGAATGCTACACACCCATTCCAAAGCTATTTACCAAAGAAAGAACGATTTGTTCCACTTAGGTCAAGGATAGGGAAGTCAAATGAAGCTTCCAACTCTTCATATAGTTCATCTATGGAAATACAAGCTTCGACACAACCTCCACCTACCATTGTACAAATCCACACAAAAAAAGACTCCGTACCTCCAATTATGAGTTCATCACCACATGAAAGCAACTTCTCAAGTAAGATCATGGGAGAGTTCCTTACCACCCTTAGAGCTTGATGAATCACCTAAGGTGGCAAAATCTCATTGGTCAAAATCTTTGTCCATTACAACTTGGAATAGCTGGTTCCAAAAGGGGACGACAACTTTCCAAAGGTACAATCTACCCAAGGAAGGGGGGAGTACTTACTAAAAATCATTATTCGATTGCTTCCCTCTTAACCTTCCTCCCATACCCCTTAACTTCCAAATCTTAGGGAATGTGTATATAGTCTTATACTAAAGAAAACCAAATTCAAAAAAAAAAAGAGGGTGAAAAAAGTAAAGGAGCAAGAGCACATACTAGAAGATCGAACCCTACAAAAGTTGGCCATAAATAAAACTCACAATGACAGATCATGCACATTACCAACCCTTACATTTTATGCGAACTAACCACAATCTATTTGTGTGTACATATATGGCTAGTTCCCTAGAGCCATCTACCCCTACTTTGGGTGCGAGGCATCCTCTTTCTCTTTCTCAGGTATTTCACATGACGTACCCTGTACTTACCTCAAAATGGGACCTAGTAGCTAGTCTAGCATGTGAGAAAAATTTTGAGGAGTTAGAATGGCTAATGTGTCGATTGACCATGACTGATCCCTATGCGATAGAAGATATTGTCCCGTTGGCACTGGCTTACCCCATTGCATAGAATGAATATCCACGGATGGTGGCATTATTGATTATCTTACATGCACAAGAATACAAGGACGAACCAATAGATGACACCGAGGAAGCCTATTGTCTCACAGAGAACAACTACGTCTATCTTGATGATGTAGATAGAGGCCTAGCCTTAGGACTGTCATCCAACCTATACAACATTCTGTTTCCTTGACCCTATAGGGTGGTGCAAGTAGATAGGTTAGGGTTGTTATTGTGTTTTGATTTTGTTCAAGAAAAGTTGATGCCTCTTCCCATTGATGTGCCTCCTTGAGGTATTTTCTGTTGTTACTAAAGTGTACATGAGAATGTTGCTACCTCTCAACATTTTACCACCCCACAATCCTTACCATGACGTCGCCAAATCCATTGAGGAATTGCAATCAATAAAAACAGGTGTTTCTAATCCATTATTATTGCTTTCCTATTTTTTCTATCCTGCATGCTCGTCATTTTCAAAGTAATACGGTAACAAAGTGTCTAACATACAGGCATAATATTATACCTTAGATTTGATATAATTCTACTCCATATTCCTTGCTTAGGTTTATTAGTCAAGCATTCTGACTAAGTTAGTTAACCAAGGTACAATCCTAGAGATCTTCTCTTAATACCGTAGGAGATGCCTCCCTAATTCTCTAAGGTTACTTTAGGTTCTTAATCCAATTTATGAAGCATTGTGTGTAGTGTGTCATGGCTTTTTAGTGGGAAATCCCTCTTTATCTTTACCTTAAGTACAATAAGAAAAGTTTAACTATTGTGTGGATCATGGGAGGGTGACAGTGTGAAAATGGCCCCCCAAAGTTAACAATTGAAAATCAATAAAAGTCAAGCCACAAAAGAAATGATAATAATAGAAAAGAGACCAACTAAGGCTCATAGTGGCAATAAAGTCTATAACAAAAACACTTTGGGGGGTCAACAAAAGAAAAAATTAGGTGATGATTTCATGTGTGATTTCCCTTATCGTATCTTAACGTGAAGATCCTTTAGGTATAGCCTCTTGTCAATCCTGACACATAAAACACTTTGCTCTTGTGATTAAACGGCTTAATTGGCTATGGAAGATTAGAATAATTGACTATGGTTTTCACAGATGGCTTTTATTGTCCTACTGACATTGAAGCTAGTAAAGCTAGTCCTATTTGGTTTTAATGTATAATATTTATTCATTGCATATTTTTAAATTTCCATATTTCTAAAAAAATGAATCACTGTGTTATTCCATTCATGTTTTGTAGGCATTGAGTGTAGGTGAGGAATTGCAATATTGCCAAGGATGTGGTCATCTCCTTCAATTTGGACATTTTTTTTATGCTCAAGCTTCTGAGGGCAGAATCTACATTAGGAAGGGGGGCATGTTAACCCATGATGCTGCCAATATTCTTTTGTGTGTATATTTAGTCATGGGCCGGGCTTATCAATCCAAGAGGGTTATAGGAAAAGGTTGGTGATCGATGATGAAAGACACACAAGAACCATTTAGCACTGACTGAAAAAATATGAGCGCCCATATGTGAAAAGGACGGCAAGCTCTAGATAAGGCTGGAAACTAGGGTTTTCAAGGGATTTTGAACGTGCAAGTTTTGCTCTGGCTTCACCTCTTCTTGCGTTTCTGTGAGCATGAGCATGAGACAGAGAGAGAGAGAGAGAGAGAGAGAGAGAGAGAGAGAGAGAGAGCATCGGTGGGCACGGTGACACAGAGAAGGACGAGCAGTGACGTGGTGGCTTCTTCTTCTCTACACGCACACAGATTCCCTCAGGGTAGCACTGTAGGAGGTGAGTGACACACCGGCCTATAGACGTAGAGCTTGTTTGCATCTGACAGGTTGTGTGCATGTAGCCGTGCGGCTTGCACACGGCATATAGCAAGTCCCTAGAATTAGACAACAACCTCTTCATAAAATCATGAGAGTGTTTGACCTGCACAGCAGTCGGCATGTCCTAGCTCAATCAAAGCGCACAAGCATGGAGACCAACTCTCGATTCTGCTATGCGAGTGTGTGAACACCACAGAAGACAATTCGTAGGCAATCTTCCCTTGCGCTCGTAGATGCTTCCTTCCATCGCTGACAATTTCATATTATTAAAGTTTTTCAAGTAATTGGGTGCCCTTAGGGGCCTTTCCTACAGCAGGGGTATGCTATGAAGGGCATGCAAGGGCCACTTTGTTTGCATGCAAGGGCCGTGCCTTGTTGCACTCCGAGGCAAAGCATGCATGTTCTTGACACCAAGAAGACACCCAAGGGAATCTCTCTCAAACACTACAAGAGGTTGTGTGCTCTTGTGACGTTGTTAGCGACGGAAATACACTGGGTTTTTATAACCCCCGGTGTCACTAAAACCGTCGCTAATAGCGTCGCTACGAGAGCGTCGCTATATGCAACGCTATAGGCGTCGCTATATAGAGACGCTCATAGCAACGCTCATAGCGACGGTTATAGCGACGTTTACACAGAAGTCTATAGCGACGCTTATAGCGACGCTCCAGAGCCATAAATAGCGACGGTTATAGCGACGCCCGAGAGAAATTTTTTTTGGTGACAGGGCATTGAATGCCCTGCCACCCATCAACCATATTGTACTTGATTCACTTTTTAAACCAAAGTCAAGGGTAGATAATAGACCCAAAATAGTCACCCACAAGACGCATTGTTTGCAAAATTGACAAGCGTAAAATTGACAATTGTACACATCATAGGCAAAATGAATTGATTGGCAAATGTAATAATGACAATTGTACAACATCATAGGCATAAAGAATTGATTGGCAAAATGAACTGCGGTGACAAATGTAATAATATACATGGTTCAAAAAGACGTATAAAATCCGTCTCATGATACATAAGCTATGAGAAACCCTAAACTAATGCTATCTAGCTACGGCTAAACTGACGTCGTCTAGTCAGACGTCTCATCGCGTCCAAACGGCATATCTGTCGGATTCTGTAAAAAAAGACAATAAGACAGCTTTCAGTAAGTATAAACATATAACGACATTTATAAAACAATACAAAAAATAGAAAAGAGTAAACCCTAATACTAACCATGCCGCCGCGAGAACTGAGAATGTCCATCAGGGCGTTTAAGGCCTTCCTGCCTGCGTACTCGCGCTCGTACGGTGTGGGATCACGTCCTGTCATCGACCACTGTCAAAACATACAAAGATTTCATTATGTTAGAATTAAAAAACTCATAAACCCTAAACTATTGAACATAAAGAGCAATGCAAAAACACTTACAAAATCGGCCTCAAATGATGCCCGTCCACCGCTCCCCAAGTGGTGCGAGCTCCCTGCCTCTACTCGCGCTCTGGCTGCATCCTTTTGTTGCTTCCACTTGTCGGGATTCTCGCGCGCTGCTTTCTTTGCATTCTTCCAATCTTCTTTGGCCAGCCAATCTGGCCTGTTCCACCCATGCTTGATTGCTTTTTGCACTTCGGAACGCTTGTGTTTGCAGTATTCGCGCATTCGAATCTTCATCAGGTCTTCATTGAAGCGTTGATCCCGTGTTGGAACGGGAAACTCATCATGAAGTATGCTGATGACTCTGTTTTTTAAATCACTTGGTACTTCACTCCATTTGTTTAGTATGTAGTGTCTAAACAGCTGAGAGCAAAGACCACGCATGCGCGAGATCACCTTCTTGCCAACCCACAATTGTTGTAGCTCTTCCAATAGTGGACGAAGATACACATCCATATTCTCCACTTTATATCGCCCTGGCACAATCAAGCTTAGCCATAGGTGCCCCTTCTTCGTAGTCAACCACGGGGGAATGTTGTAGTTGACGATGACAACGGGCCATACACTGTAAGATGTTGATCTTTGACCAAATGGATTTACGCCATCCATAGCCAGGCCTAAGCGCAAATTTCGAGCTTCCCTGGCAAAATCCGACCATGTTCCATCTATATGTTTCCAGGCTGCGCAATCTGCAGGAATTCGTAGCACACCATCCGAAGATTTATTCTCCTCATGCCATGATGCTAGGGCGGCCATGGACTTACATTCGAAGAAATGCTTGATGCGAGGAAGCTGAGGAAAATGTCGCAAAACCTTTTGTGGAATTTTTGTCCCGTGGAGATCTACTCGATATCTTTCGGAATCACATTTCGGACACTTCTCCATGTCTATGTATTCCCCTCTGAAAAGAATGCAGTCATTAGGACAAGCGTGGATAGAATTGTAATCCATCCCCAAGTTTCGCAAAATCTTTCTTGCTTCATCTCGGGAATCTGGCATCACATTGTCAGCTGGTAGTATGTGCTCTTTAAGCAATCTACACAACATAAAAATACGATACAGTCGTGTAAAAATCTATCAGATCATTATACATTTAGAGTTTTATTAAAGTAAACTAATTGTAATAGATCACCTGAAAAGCGCTGTGACGCTAGTGTCACTCCATCCAAACTTTGCCTGCATGTTGAGAAGAACCAGGAGTGCTTTCAATCTAGACATACGTGCTCCATTATACAGTGGCGTATCGGCTTCACTTTTCATATCATCATAGATAAGCCTTTCTGAATCCATGATCGTCTCGATCATTTCATCAATCTCGGGCTCAAACATTGCCTCGTTGGGAATGTGCTCTGCATGATCATCCCCCGAGCTGTCAGAGGCTACATCTTGTGGCCTCACATATGCTGCTTGACCAAAGCGCCTGCGAACACGTCTATTGGGTTGCAAGATTGCTGCTTGTTGGCCAGCGTCAGAGTCCGACGAGTTATAATTGGCAACAACTCGATCTATAATAGATGGATCGAACTCGCCAAATTCGCGAACGTGCTGCAAAGAAACACGTCTTGTCCATCGCACAGCATGCTTGCATTGATTACAAGGACATAAGACCCTCGTTGAGAGATAGGTGTTTCGGTTGGACGGTCCCACATCCTCGTCACTACTCATAATGAGGATAAAAATCTTATAACCTGGACAAAAAATTTAATATTCTATTGGCATTCTTCGTCTTATCTCTCTCTCTCTCTCTCTCTCTCTCTCTCTCTCTCTCTCTCTCTCTCTCTCTCTCTCTCTCTCTCTCTCTACCTCACATTCTCTAGTCATGTTCAATCCCCGCACACCTCGGTCTAGAGGTGCACGGAGATCAGAACCACCGGGCTATAATCTCGTCTTTATTGGTCAATACCTATATTTGTGGGTACAAGAAATCTACAGACCCACGTCTACATGATACTGCATGTAGTGGACAAAACCCCTTTGCCTCTTCTCTAGCTATAGCACTTCACAGCATCTTAACATCTTTTCACAATAGATCTTTTCACTATTCGTCTAACTCTAAACCCTAAACCGTAAGTAATTCTTGCGTGGACTCGATCTAACGTAAATAAGCGTATTTCTAAATAAACGTAAATCTAACTAAAAATAAACCTAAATCTAATTTAACGTAAGTCTACATCTAACCTAATCTTTAACGTCTTTTGGGATAGTTTCCTACGACGTTAAAACTCTCTTCTTTTTGTGTGTGTGTGTGTGTGGGGGGGGGGGGGGGGGGGGGGGGGGGGTAAACCTAAATAAACCTAAGTCTAATCTAATATAACACAAATCTAAATCTAACGTAAATTATGTTATATTAAAAACAAAGAACTAAACTAACAGGGATTATAAGAACCTTAAAACTGATTTAACACATAATTTTTCACATAACTCGGCAAGAGTTGGCATTCTCATCACTAAAGATGTGAGAGTTAACTTCCGGCGGTGGCGCTGTCTCATCTCCATCCACATCTGACGACAGCAATTGGCCCTTTGGACCGTTCTTGCTCTTGTTACTAACTTTGAAGTTGTTGTTGAATGACTAGAGGTTGTCTAGATGGTCATTGTCGGGGATGTAGTGACTCATGCCGCCCTGAAGATCCACCTTCTTCCCTATCTTCTGAAGACATTTCACCAGTACTTTTGGATCGACGGAGCCCACCATGAGTGAAGGCAGCAATACCCTATATTCCATTGAGGGCTTTCTTCACCCGCTTCATGCAGGCATCGCAGTCTATGGAGACCTAAATCTAATCTAATATAACGAAAATCTAAATCTAGCTTAAATAAACGTAAATCTAACTAAAAATAAACATAAATCTAATTTAATTTAACTTAAATAAACCTAAATTTAATTTAACGTAAGTCTACATCTAACCTAATCTTTAACGTCTTTTAGGATAGTTTCCTACGACGTTATAACTCTCTTCTTCTTGTGTGTGTGCGCGTGTGTGGATGTGTGTGCCAATAAAAAGAGATAAATGGTATAACCTTTCTATCACCCATGCTAAGTATGATAGATTGGTTATGCCATTTCCCTCTTGAATAATAGGTCTTGAGTTCAACTCCTCGTCGGCTAGATCTTTAGGTCTTTTAATTTTAATTAGTTTCCTACGACGTTAAATTAGTTTCTCTCTCTTTCTCTCTCAATGTGTGTGCGTTTTTTTGTTTATGCATGTTTTCTCTCTCTTTTCCTCTCTCAATGTGTGCGTTTTTTGTTTATGCATGTTCTCTCTCTCTTTTCCTCTCTCAATGTGTGTGTTTTTTGTTTATGCATGCTCTCTCTCTCTTTTCCTCTCTCAATGTGTGTGTGCATTCTTTGTTTATGTATGTGTGTGTGCGTTTTTGTTTATGTTTGTACTCTTTCTCTCTCTCTCTCTCTCTCTCTCTCTCTCTCTCTCTCTCTCTCTCTCTCTCAAAAAAAAAAAAAAAAACACTGTGTGTGTGTGTGTGTGTGAGAGAGAGAGAGAGAGGGAGAGAGAAAGAGGGGAAGGGAACATGAGAGTGAGGAGAGGGAAGGAGCATACCTAGCTCTCCTTCCTCTCCTCGTGTGTGTGTGTGTGTGTGTGTGTGTGTGTGTGGAGAAGAGAGAGAGAGAGAGAGGGAGAGCGTTACCTGCTCCTTGCTTGAGGGCGTCGAAAAACTCAGATCTGAGATCTGAGTTTTTGGGCGCTCTCTGTTATTTTTTTTTAGCCCAGCCGGCGTCGCTATGAGCGTCGCAAATTTATAAGTAAATTTGTGACGCTCATAGCGACGCCGGGAAAAAAAAATTTGAGCATCGCTGTGTGAGCGTCGCTAATATGAATAACCTCTTGTAGTGAAAGTCCCAAAGGGGATTACACATTTACAACAAGGGAGTAATCAATGCACAATGATCCAAGGATTTACACAAAAACAGCCTCAACAAGAGTTGAGCATACGACAAGGTCTGTTTCAATGAATGATCACTTCAAAGCAATCTTGGCAAGGACGCGTTTCTCTTTCCTTGCACAAGAAGCACAGCTTTTCATAACGGTCCATATGTCGAACACACGGACGACAAGGTCACGGGTACGCAAATTTATTTCCAACTAACTTCATCTTGAGTTTGTTTTTTTTTTTTGTTTCCACAAATATGCCACAAGCTTGATAACCATGGAAAGATTTATGCAATGCTTGTGTAGCTAAACTGACACATTAAAGATTTCAAAACTTCCACTTTTGTGCTTGGATTAGCAAACGAAGGGCAATGCCTGATGGGAATTTTCCACGGGAAACCATTAAGGCAATATCTACAACATTAGGGACTTACTTTGAGGAGGAAAAAATGCAAGTATAAGCAAGAACTATTTCTTGTAAGGTAGAGGTATTTGGCAAGGCCGATCAGTATTGCAATTCCAAGAAGTCTGCAAGCATCTTTTTCCATAGTTCGGAGTTTTGGATTTGCTAGTGCATGGCTCGTACGAAAATTTTCCAAACCTAATGTAGTCATGAACATGCCATTGTCAAAAAGCTGGATCCGACCAATTTTCAAGAGTACATAGCAACAGTACGGGACCCTACTCGACAAGGTCGACAATTGACGAGGTTAATTTTCGTTTAGCTTTGTTAGTATGACAATGTCATAAGATGCACCAAGGTACATTGGTTTTCACTAGGGAGCAAGGTTCCGTACAAGGTTACTCAAGCATGGGCTTGTGTATTAAGTCAGACAGTATCTCTTTGATGTGTCCACTTTGTGCTATCAAGAGGTGAGGAAAACAAGGTTTCTAGGAGCACGGATCCCTATCTATCTATCTATATATGTATGTGTGTGTGTGTGTGTGTGTGTGTGTGTGTGTGTGTGTGTGTGTGTTGGGTGCGTCTCTCTTAAAGCATATACAAATTGCGGAGGGCAAGAAAAATTCATAGCCATGAGCACAATAATTTCTTGAAATACTTATGGTGAAGCAAGGCTTCCAAGAGCACAACTCCATATCTATGTGTATGGATTTGATATATAATCAATCCACAATAGTCATAGATTGCTAGAGTGCCGGACTCCATGAAGTGCATTGAAACACAATCATGCCACAGGATGCTCCCACCTCTAATGCTAGGGGTGGTGGTCACAAAAAATGGTGAGTCCCTTAAATATAAGTTTCAATTTTGGACTTATTGCATTTTGAGGATTGTCTACAATTCCTACTTGACAAGCAAACGTTGCTTCAGTCAAGCAAACTTTGACAATTCAATGATATTTGATAGCTCAACTTCACAGGCTATCTCTTTCAATATTAGGCAATCTCATGATTCTCAATAAGATATAAGATTCGGAAAGGCCAATTCTCTATGAAAACTCGACAAGGTCAATTCTGTTCTGCTTTGATATGAGTGTCTGTTAGCTAAGAGCAATTACACTCAGTCTATCCCACACCTCCTCGATGAACTTATGTGAAGCAAAGCTTCAATTTAAGGCATTTTGCCTAAAAGCTTCCAAAGTTTGGAATATGCTGGTAGCATACGTACTTGGAGAAACTTTTCAACGTATTTACTTGTTTTTTATTGAAGGTCAGTATGAACCAAGCCCCAAGGGCATACAAGGTACATACGACAACTCTAAATTTCTTAGCATACATGGATAGAGCCACATTTAAGCGAAAGGAAACTCTTCTCAGAGGGGTGATAAGGTTAGACAATTTCATGTTCTACTTATATTTATGTCTTTAACATTTCATTTGAAAAATATTTCTCTGCTGTCAAAAGAAAAGTTCTTTGATAGACTTACTACAAAGCAAGGCTTCTATTCTGTGCCACAGTACAATCCATTGATTTAGGACCATGGATATAAGCTCACATTTATAGTTTGTAATGACCAATTGTGATGTATCCATGCCAGTACACATCGTGCAAGGCACATCTGGCATTTGCACACATTGTGGAGAACGTGGTTGAAGTCAAGGACTTATCACACTATTTTTTAACTACGCATGCATGGAATGCCAGTATTGTGGACTCATTCCACTAAAAACCATACTTTATGCTTTCGCTATACCATCAGCTACTTTGTTCAAAAAGACTTGAGGCTCGTATGTTTGCTTGTGATCGTTATATATAACTACAATGGCATGAAAGTTCTATGCACAAGGTGATGGCAATAGAAATTAAGCTTTTTGTCGATAGCAAGTAGGCATGGCCTCATTATCAAGCAAATATTTCATGGACGACATGAATATATTAAAAGAGCCTCCCAGTAGGTAATCTCTTCTTGTAAACCCAAGAAAATCTAATATGACTATTTTCTTTGGGGTGTTAGGAATCATTCTATTATGGTCCAAATATCTATTATGGTAAAGTGAACAATATCTATTTCACATTCTATTATGGTCCAAATATGTTGGCACAATTTTCACGTAAAAAGCATTTAGTTATTTTTTCATGAGCCATGACCATAACGTTTTCCATTATAAGCATTGGCAAGTATGGTTGTGCATATGCAAGTTCAAATCTGTTTTTTGCTAAATGCATGCATACTAGGTATTATGGGCCCTAGTGTTTAGCAAAGGATGATTTGGAGTGGCATGCACATTCATGACATTAATAGCTTCTAAAGCATTTTGCACTCTATGGACACTATCTCTATGAGAATAATTGTAGATCTATCAATCACCAATAGAGTTCGTGGCTAGATTTGGGTGCTTGTAGATTAGCTCACTAAAGTTGATCAAGATGTTTGCTCCTACCATTGTTGATTAATCATCACTATTGCAAAGAATTGTGATCCATGTTTACCAGTCATTTTGCCGGACAGTCTGTAAATAGTGGGGAAACACATCTCAATACTGCTAGTCATCCAAAGAGGATAGACAGATTAATAGTGTTAATCTTGTGCTAAAGTATATGCTAAGCATGTACGTTAGCACCAAGAAATCCAATTGGAAACTTTATTTCTCTAGTTAGAGTTTGCTTACCATGAGGCAAAGCATCTTATGAGGCTAAGTTAGTCTCTTCATGTTTACATCAGGCTCTTAAGCTCGATCAACAGCTACGATGGGGTTGTTTATTAATGAAGATTAATACTAAGTTAAGGACTTATACGGTATTCATGAGTTATCTCACTTAGTTGTGATAAATCATTTAGCATGCTCAAGTGAGTTCTAAAGGGATTTTATACACTATGTTGGTTATGGGCCGGTTACACAAGACGGTGGAAAAGGAACAACAATGTGGAAAACCAAGATGCTCTTCTTGATCTCATTGAACCTCCTACTGAACCATGCTCCAGTCCAAAGGGCAGTTGGATCCATGAGGGATGTCACTGTAAACATCAGTGTTGTTTACGACGCTAGCACCACTTTTGTTTTTTAGGATGAAAACGCTTCTCCAAGGAGATAATAATGTAAATCCAAGGTCAACCCAGAGGGTCATAGACCTAGGCCAAGGGCCTGGATGGCTTAGATGTGGAATAGAGATCCGTACTAGGCTAGGGCTAAGAGCCACAAAGCCTATATATGGGGTGGTAGAGAGATGGATCTCGCAAGCTAGTCTCCCGTGTCCTTTCACTTTTCTACTTCCATCTCTCATGCATTAACCCCATTGCTCTAGTTTTCCTCCAAATTTTATCATGGAGAAATAATAAAAAATCGATAATTTTAGCGGAGTCAAGCACATCCAATGGAATGAATACACAACATGCAAGAAATGGAAATGAAAATTCATCATTTCATTAACCTTAAAGCAAGGAAGAGAGAAATTCTTTCAAATTTGGTCAAATTTTTACTTTACTTATTCAACCATTCGTATTTTTTAAAAAAAAACCCATTGTATAAATCCATTTAAATACTAACTAAGATTCTAACTATTACTAATCTACTAACATAAATTTCAATCCTACCACCTATCTCTTCACCTTAATTACTTACCTCTCAAAGGAAGATTTTTCAATGTAATTAAGTACATTTATGCAAAACCTAAGCACTCCAACACATACAAAAGGAGATGCCTGCTTTGAAGAATAAAACCATAGAGCCATATGCAACACATACAAGAGCAAAAAGCACTATGCGTACCAAGAAGTCCATGCATTATGAAAACGTTTGCATACAAATGTAGCGAATTCCATCGATGAAGTCTTGCTTAAAGGTTGCTTGAAATTAACACTAGTCACATAAAATAGTAGCCACTGAGACTTTGTTTATTAAAAAAACTCCAACACTATGTAATCTACCTAAATAGAAAATGTGTTCTGAAAATTATGTCCAACTCTCAATACGAGGTGATAAAAAATAGTACAAAGCTAAATAAAAGTTCAAAGGTATCTTTCCATGGCCATCTTCTACAACTGATTTATGAAGATAATTATCTTTTTATATTCTCTTTTGAAAATAAATCAAATCATTGTTAAGGATGTTCAAAATTTCTTTTAAAATTTTCTTAATAGGTGTGTGATAGATGTACCAAGATTTTTAAATCTACATTCAAATATTGTTGATAGTTTAACTCCTCTAAATTAAGTAGTGAAATATAGTTTACGTCTTATGTTTTGAAAGTGCTTTCATGTAAATTATGTATTCGAAAACTTGTTTCATATCTTGAACCCATACATAAGAAGTTTCATGAGGCTTTGATGTCATATACAAAAGTTATGTCTCATTTACTAAAATCTTAATCCGAGACATTTTTGTGGCTTGAGCTAGTTTTGTGGCTCATTACAAGTCTCGTGTTAATGCAAAGTGGCTTACACCTTTCACTAAGCGCATTAGCTTGTTGCTATAGAGTGTTTCATTCCAAAGATAATGTTGCTTCCATTAGACTAGAGTGAAGAGAGAAATTGAGTTGGCTATTTACAATTGTATGCTCATTTTGGTGGATTCAAAGAGGTGGTTGGGCTCCAAGTTCTTGTGTTTTCTCCTCGGGTGTGTCAAGGTTTTGCATCATGGAACCTCTGCAAGAGTCAGTTGCAAGTTGTCTTTGTTTTTTCTTAGTTGGTTGGTGTTTGTGAGTGTGCTTGTAAAGCCATAATCCTTGGTAAGCCATTGTAAGAGGGTGGCAAGGTGGAGATCTCTCTTGGTCCCAAAATAGTACATTGAGTGGCTGTTTTGTGTGTGATTTTGACGGATATCAATGGATTCTTTGATTACTTGATTCTTGTAGGGCTATGCTTTTTAATCTACGTGTGTTTTATGGTTTCATTTTGAGGAGCTCTAGTGATTGTGTTTGCCAAGTTTGAGTTTTGAGATATAAAATGTTGCTGGGAAAACAAGAGCAAGGAGAGCCTCTATAGCAATGTCTCTTAATAACTTCAAGACACAAAATTAGTACCACACAGCATCAAAAGAATCCCAAAAAAAACACAAATCAAAGATGAATGATCCCTTCAAAAATTTACAAGCAAGTACCTACCCAAAAGACCACCATGGAAACTAAGAAGCACTTGCTTTCACATGAAATTACAACACACGTTAACCAATGCACTCGAGAAAAAAAGCTTCCCCTTTGACCAAATGATTCTTCAAAACCACAATTTTGAAGTGCACAAACACCACAAAACAAACAAGCTTGAACAACTTACCCTACACCAAACTACATGCGAGCTATCATATCCTCTCGTGTTTTGTACCGTGCAAAAAATAGAATGTTCCCCAAACCACAACTCCAAAAAGGAAGATTTCAAGCCTCAAAAATTCTTTGCATCTTTTGCAACAAAACTAATGAAACCACAAATTTCAAACCTTATACCTTTATGTAAAAAATTGGCAGGAACAAGCTGTCCTAACATGTCTACACATAGGAAAGGTTCGTCGAGGGCAAAAAACATCATCAAAAAGCATGAACGAACAACAACCAAAAACTCAATTTGTTATAATATTTGGGTGAACATTTTTATATTTTTACAAGAGTTTTAATTATATGGAAGCCTTGACTCAAAAACTCATATGCAGATACTTATAGTAACCCAACAACCGGTGGTACACTTGCACTATGTACATATGCTTTGCTATTGCAAGCTAAAAAGACCACAAAAAGAAACTTTGCACACCCATTTGACACACGGCATCATGTCCATATGTATAAATCTACAAATAAATGAAGTGTCCAAAATATCACAACGTGTGACACCTCTCTGTCTTTCTCTGTCATTAAAATACAACTATTGGTTTTCATCAGAATCTAAGATTGCAAAATCGCAAAATCATATAAATTTTCCTCTCCTCTCTTTCCCCTTCTCTCTTCATGTCCTAGTTCATGACCCACAAAACTAAGTGATGCATCTATATTTTCCAAATTGTGTGCATAGTGTTTGGGTGTGTTGTTTGGGTTTTGTGTGTTGTTTGTGTTAGTTCCCCAATTCGTATGAGGAGCACAAGAGTCTTGAGAGGTGCCTAAAGACCACTTCTCTTGTCACTTGCCTCAAAACAAGCTCTATATCTTAACTAAGTCAATCACACAATTAACTTCAAAACCGTTCCGAGGATGCATCAAAGACTCCAATACAAGAGTTTGACTTGATATCTACAATTGATACTACTTGGCTTCATGGTTGAATGCAAAAACACATCTTTGGGGATGTGTGGAGCTTTAAAGAACCGCAAACTTCAAAGTGAAGGCTGCATCTTGGAAAGCAATATAGAATATAAAGATATAATTAATTTAAGTGAGGGAGATTAGCTATAAGAGAAAGAACCCTCATCCCCAATAGATATAGTAGTTACAATGGGCCCACATGAGCTGGATCGCCACTCATTTAAGATCCAAAAGCCAAACTCTTAGGCATGGCTTAGCAAGAAAGATACTCTCAAGTCTACCTTAGGCTAGCACAAAACCTTAAGCTAACACGTTGTAAGGAGATTAAACATTCAAAGCGTCTCAATATGCTTAAAGAGGCAACAAGATCTCAAGGCAAGTGTGCACTTGTCAAGGGAAAACAAAGCCGTCTCGACATTGGTTCGGGCCTACGGTAGCATGCAATGATTCAAATCTCTCAATTTGAAGTCTTTGAAAATAGTTCCCTAGACATTAACAAGCTCCTTTGATTGTAAAACATGTAGGGTGCGCCTATTATCCATAGGGAAATATTTAAACAGGAAATCAATAAAAGCAACGCTATAAATCTTGTAATGGCATTCAAAGGTTCTCCAAGGTATGAAACGCCAATCTTCCCATGGAAAGTTACACAACTTAAAATATCAAAATGCACTTGGAACGCCCATGAGCCAAAACTTCAATGCATGGCAAAAGGGGCTTAAAATAACATAATTGCAGCATTAACTACCCAGTGACGAGTTTAACAAGGCTAGTGCGTTTTATTTAAATCATTTTATCTTGGTACACTTTCTTAAGGCAAATTCCAAATTGAGGGGCCCTAATTCATGCAGCGACTCCTTGATCAGATCAACATCGAGCATTTCTCATGTTTTGTGAGGTCATCCCACAAAGCCATGCTTGACCTTCCAAGCTATTAATAATGATCTCTCTCTCTCTCTCTCTCTCTCTCTCTCTCTCTCTCTCTCCAACCCAACTTAGCAAGACTGCAAACACTGTATATGAGAACGATTGACATTATAGATGGTGGAAGAGTCGTAAACATATACATCAAGGCCTCCCGTGCAGGGACGAGTGGAGAAGAAACCATTGGGCTCTCTCTCTCTCTCTCTCTGTACTGCTAGGAGGGCCGTGCCTTGAGTTTTCCAATGGTGCTCGAATTACAGAGGGGAAGAGTAGCTGATGGACATGACAAGGTTGCAATAGCTTCTCATCAAATTCAACACTTGTAACGCGTAGTAGCTACTTCACTAGCATCCTATCTTTACAACATGATGATTGTTCAAGGGTTGATCTCTGGTAAGGTGATGATGCTTGCTCGATAGTGGCTTGTGTGCATTCACGGCCGTCAGGAAGCCCTTCGCATAGGCGCCCGGTCCTTGCTGGGAGAAACAAGTAAGCACTTCTGCAAAGAACAAGGTGGGAGACTCGTTACATAGCAAGTAATACAGCACAGATCTCTCTCTCTCTCTCTCTCTCTCTCTCTCTCTCTCTCTCTCTCTCTCTCTCTCTCTCTCTCTCTGATATTGTACCTTCAAAGCTGATAAGGCGATAACGGTGGCCGCTGCGAAGAGGTGCATCCGAGGCAAGAAGCTTGAAGGAATGCAGAGGAGCGGGGTTAGAGGTACTGGAGGGGGTACTAGGCAAGGCCAGGGGGTGGACGATGGAGGAGCTGGACATGAGGGCCACGAAGTAGCCAGGGTAGGCGGACATGAGACGTTGAGCAGAGAAGGAACTCTGCATGTCCATCACCACCCTCTCCACGCGGCCCCCTGGCACCTCCACCAATGCGCCTGCCATCTCTGCAGCCTGGCAGTTGCCCATCGCCCCGTCTGTGTGTGTATGTGTTTTGTCTCTCTCCCCCTCTAAAAGCAAGGACTTTCGCCCACAAAAGCCATGCGATGAGGCACTTGTTGAAGCAAAGGGCCCGGCTAGTAGTTAGGCTAGAGACTAGGCTTCAACATCCGTCGACGATTGCCACATGAAGCCCTTTCCCTGTGCGGTGTGAAGGGGTTGTTCGTGAAAGGGATAGAAGAAAGCGGGAGAGAGAGAGAGAGAGAGAGAGAGAGAGAGCGCAATGAGGGGCACAGCGGATGGAATCTGGTACTGACTGCCTCTCGTATATGTGTGTGTGTGTGTGAGAGAGAGAGAGAGAGCGCTTATGGGTCGTAGACCCCTAGACTCTAGTATTATATGTGCGTGAAGGTTGCAAGGCAGGGGCCGCAGGGCTGTCATTTCAACCCTGCACATTCAACCCTGCATGCATGCAGGTTGCACCAATATAGCCACCTGTTAAAGGTGGGATGCACATTGTACTCCCGTCCCATGTGTATTAGAGACCACAGAGATAGAGACTAGTGGGGTGTGTGTGTGTGTGTGAGAGAGAGAGTGAGAGAGTGAGCTAGAGAGAGAGTGTGTTGAACCCATTGAATCCAAAGAAGAGCATGCCTCTAGGTACCTACATGAGCATCCGCTTTACATGTAGAGAAAGACGGGGTGTGATCTTGCCTACACTTTGATAAAGCCCTTTTTCACTGGGCCCTTTGCCTCCTCGAGATGCACATCCAGCATCAAATACCTCTCCTCTTTTCAACCTTTGCTTCATTTATTTGACAGCCCACCCAAGGATCTCCACCCAAATTTGCATAATTTATTCATGCTACGATGCAACTTCACCTTATCATAAAGACATTGGAGAAACCGCCATTCTTCACTTGCAAGTTGCACCTTCCTGATCTGATGATCTCTAGAATGGACACAATATACCACGTGGATTGATCAATACCGCAGGTGTTCCTCCATTGCTATTCACACAGCCTTGAGAAGATGGGATCAAGGGTTCGTATCCGTCTAAGGCGTTGACATTACGCGAGAGTCATAGAGTATGTCACATGAAAAGTAAGTACTTGAGATGACTTTCGCCCTGCGACACATTTGCACACCAAAAACCCACAAAGACACACGTTTCATGAAGATGTGTTCTATTGACATGGGGTAGGGTTAATGACCATTCCCCATAATATTAACGACCACATGGCCATCGACGGGAGTTGGGAGCCTTGGTGGGAGTCAATATTATAGGAATGGTCATTTTTAATGACCAAATGACCATTCCCCAACTGTCAAGGGTCGGGGCGAGGAGGACCGGAGAGCAATGCAACATTGCAGCGTTACAGTACAGATACAGTACAGTGCCTCCAAAAATCTAGACGCTAACCTTCTTGATATTGAGGTGTCTGCAGTTCGCAGCATTTCGTGCACTGACATGGAGTAACATGATTTTTTTGCAACCTACACAAATTACTCATGCTAGCGTCGTGGCCGTCTATGGATTGTAGGTTGAGATTCTGGCTCAGAAGGGACAACAAACGGAGGGGTAGGATCCGTTGCTCCTCGACGCTGACCTTGACGATTATGACACATGCCTCTCCATCTACGGAATACACAATGGCAAAGTGAAGTATTTGGTTGATATACTACATGTGCCCAATATTGTAAAGAACTTGGTGTTAATTGAGTAAATGTTTGAGTAGGGTTTTTAGGATCAAGTTTAATTCCAATGATTTGAATACACGATTCATGGAAGGCTCCTTGTTGTAGGGTAAAGGGGCGAACAAAAAAAGGGTCTCTATTTAGGGACCCATCCACTCCCAGAAATATAACACCATATATAGCACCACTTTAGCGGCAACATTTGTCAAGCGCTTCCACGAATAGCATAGCCAAGGGATGTTTTTGATAGTCAGATCCAACTTCATCCTACATTGGTAGCAATGCCTCTAAACATGCCCCTAATTTTTGTTACATGTGAATGCTTAAAGCTATCTAAACAAGCCCAATTTGGTCCAAACTTCACCAGTGCATCTAGGCTAGTGCTACAAGCACTAGGGCAAACTGCTACATGCAAAATTTAGCTCAATAGTTCATGGATAATGATCCATGTTCAACAACATTTTGGAGTTCTCGTGATACCATCTGATTGAGTATGAGTTGGGGATGCTATGGTTCACTTCTTTTTGGATTTGAACCACTGCTTAGAATTTTATGCCAAATTTTGGAATTTTTCTTAGACTTAGAGATTTTTGGCATTTTTGCAAGGGTTTTGAAATCCAAATGACTTGAAACTCTAGGAACGGGTTATCCTTGATGTTTGGGATCATGTGATGTGGTTTGTGCTTGGTCAACCTTTAGGGGGGGTCGTCGATTGCGATCCATGTGGGGCAGCATTATGGGATGAAACTTTGGGCACTAGTTCCTATAGTCTATTTTAACACACCGATGAAGTTCTTTTCAAATTTGGACAAGTTTATCTCTTGTTTCCCCAGTTTTCCAAGCTATGGCCTGATTTGGCCCGACTTTTCCATAAGTGTTTTTCTTTGGGATCTTTGATCTTTGATGATGAACAATTTATTTGACATTTTTTCCATGTGATGATTTGGGGATAAAGAAGTTCTCAAATCCAAGCTGTCTGTTCAATTTCAATTTAATTGAAGTCTGTGTGGACCCGCTAGACCTTCTCATAAGTTTGACTGATTTTGCAAGAATCTCTTAGCATTCCTTAAGTTACGACAAGTTCATAATTCCACTGGATTTCAAAACTCTATTCAAGACCACAATTTTTGCACTTGTAACTTTGAAGCTACTAATTCTAACAACTGAACCAATTGACATGCCCAAACACTAAAAAGTTACCACATTTCACAATGATTACCACTGCATACATTTTTAACCCAGTCTTTGCCAAATATGTTCCAAGGGGTCATGGATTCTGATCCATGATCTGACACTCTTGCTTTGTAGATTCGGCATTTGCTTTTAGTGTTAGGAAATAGGGCGTAGCTAAGTAGATATTATAGTAGTTTACTTAATGGAGAGAGATAATTTTCACACACGAGAGATTATGGAGGGGGGAGAGAGAGAGAGAGAGAGAGAGAGAGAGAGAGAGAGAGAGAGAGAGAGCACACACGATATACGTGGTTCACCCAATGTGGGCTATGTCCATGGGAAAGCAGTCACTCAATGGCTTTAGTACTTCAAACTAAAAGTAGGTTACAAAGGGATCATATCCTTAAATAAGGAGCTTAGAGCGAGTAGTGGGGCGAAGGGGACAAACATATGAAAAATATGGAGCAGCTAGGGCTCATCCCTCTCGATTAACTCGTTGCTCCAGGAGATTGGCCCTCTTCGCAGTTTTCGATCCTAACAATGACCCCCAAGAACCCACCCTATCGTAGAACCAATTGACCCTCCCTTCTCCATAGCCTCGCAGGCTGAAAACTTCTTACTTTCTTAGCTCTCCCCTTGCTTCACTCTCACCACCTCACATACACTTTGTTTCATCAACTTCACAATGCAAAATGTGTGTAGAAAAGGCCTCCTTTTATAGGCCAATAGGCCATGAGCCGAACTACATCCAAAGGCACCTAGCGACTAGTGCTACCGCTGAATGAGTGTTATGAATAAAAGCTTACTCAAAGAAAAATATAACATCATGGAGGGTGAATATATGTGTACACCGCATTGCAGGAAGGGGGGGGGGAGAGAGAGAGAGAGAGAGAGAGAGAGAGAGAATATAGTGGAGGGTGAAATAGAGTGCACAGAGATATGAGAGAATGACAAAAGAGAATCTTTAAATGTCCCATCTAAATGGAACATGGAACATTCAACCATATATTAATGGAATAAAAAAAATCTGGGTATACCATAACATCAGAAAGTTTTTTTCAAAACAACTAGCAGAGCACCAGACCTTATGTAGGGATCGACCGGTCCACTCATCCACTTCCGCTCTACTACGGACAGAGAGAATTTCACTTTGTCGAGAGCGAGCTAGAACACCTCCACCCTACCTGAGCCAAACATAAGTTGAGGCTCCTTCGACTCCCTCCATGAACCCAAGCTCTAAAGGATCCCAAGTACTAGTAGGTGGTAGGGTATCAACACCAACCATACCAGGTTAGGCACCATGCATTTTTGATGCCTGATGCATGGTTTTTAGGACCCCTTCTGAAGATGCAATAAAGGCACAGTCAGTTGTTGGGGAGATGAGGATACTCTAATCCAAGGGATCTCGAAAGAGAAGAAAAATCTACTTCACAAGCACCAAAGAGTAAAAAGTGCCATGGACAGAAGATACGTGGGAACAAGCTCTTATCCATGCCTACAGCCTATATCTTACAGAATAGCCCATTCTAGGTGTGAATTTCTAGTGAAATTTACACGAGGATGTTCGTGTGGACTCACAGCACAGCATACTCCGTTTTCACTTTTTTACCGACATTAAATATTTTTTACCTACAGTAAATATTTTTCACCTACATGGTAAATACAAATCACTTTTTACCTACAGTAACTTTTTTTACCCATGGTAAATATTTTTTATTGCACCATAAGTATTTGGTAGGTAACAGTTCACTGTTACTAGAAGCAGTGATTGGGCATCAACAATGCAGTTACAGGAGGAGAAAAGGGGAAAATCTTATGGTAAAGGTGAGTCAACAGGGATAAAGACTTTTGAGTTGAAAAGAGACATGCTGATTTTTTCAAAGAACACATGTCAAAAGAAGCCATGGTTGAGGATTTTTTTGAGAATTTGATATTCAGGAGGACCCAGCAGGTCCCCCCCTGACATGTGCAGAGCCTCCAGTTTCAACAGCCACCTTACCTGCTCTTAAATGCTGGTCAAGGCCTTATCCCCATGTGTCACAATCAGAAAAATCAGCATTTACCCTCCCCTCTCACATCACTCTAGAGAATATCTTGATGGTGACATATCAGGTGACCTCAATCTGTTGACCACCCTAAGCAAAAAGTAACCCCAATCAACGGATTTAAGCATGTTTATCCCTAATCCTAAACCCTCTCAGAAACCTATATAAGGAGGCCTTCTCTCACTCAAAACCAACACTTCACCCACTTCACCAAGCAACGAAGCTATGACGACATAGCTCACAACGAGGAGCTATGGATGGAGCTCTACTCTCTCTCCCTCTCTCTCTCTCCCTCTAGTATGCTACATTACTAGCCCTAAAACCTAAATAAGGAGTCTTCTCTCATGCTCCATGGCCACCATCCTCGCCATCATTCTCTAAGGTATTGATGTGTTGCTAGTAGGATCATACCTACTTGCTGGTTTGATTGTTTTTGACAAGGGATTATGCCATCCTTGGCTTGCTTCTCTATATGCTTGTTATGTATGATCAGATGCCGTTGTATTGTTAAGCTGATGTCTTGTGTATATATATGCTACATAAGGTCCCTAAGCTTTGTTGCTATGTGTTTTGCCATATGTTTTGATGCCATCATAATGCCAGAAGTCTCACTCGCCTATGTGCACTAGGTGTGAGGTCCCTAAACCTCTTAATTTAGGGTGGTTCCCCCTTTGTTTTGTTCTTTGCTTGTTTGCATGAGGCGTGGTTTGTGGAGTGTGCACGAGTACAGAGGCCACCCGATTGCACTGCTCTTTTTCCCGCTATCATTTTGGTGCCCCCACGGAGGAGGGCTACATAGACCTTCAGTCCACAAGCAATGAAGATGTGCAATCTACAACATGGACGAATGGCGTGAGGAGTTTGCAAATTGGAGAACAGAAGAGGAGGAGGCTTTAGAGACCTTAAAAGCTTTCATCGAGGTCTTGTTACCAGGTTGCAGTGTCATTGAAATTCAAGAAGTAAGTTCTTCTACATGCCTTGTTCGTGATCGTCGCCAACGAAGGAGAGTGAGAAGAAGAGCTTGATATACCTCTCCTCTCAACCTATGAGTGCTCCAGAAACCTCCAACGCACACGAGCTTGAAATATTCTACATCAACATACACGAAGGTACTGTGACACACCTTAAGGGAAGAGAAAGCATCACCAGACCTCTCTTTCCTGAGGAACCGACTAAGAGGAGGAAGATCACCTCTACACCTAAGTGGCCCAAGGCCGCAGCGCGTGCTCAAGCGTAAGGTAACATTTGGCTTAATCTCATTAATAAGGGATTACATGACCACTACAGGCAAGAAAAAGGCTAGTGAGCAACCAACTTCAACCTCCAACTTGCAACCACGACTCTCACCCCTAAATCCTCCTGAAGCAAAGAGGCGAAGGCTTGCCTACAAGATTGCCGCCCGTCTGCGAATGCTCCCAGTGCACTTTGTGAATCCAGACACCACCAATCCCAAGCCAACCTCCTGTCCGCGTGAAGATCACTTTGGATATTGTCTAAAGTGCTTTGGAGACCGGGTGAAAAGCCTCCCTGCCCTACCTTTGCTGTTAATTTTCAAGAAGTTATCTCAATCTAAAGAAACTATCTTAGTTGATGATGTGTTGCACATTAATGGTGTCACTTTCATTCGTCATGCTGATTATGGTAATAGCATCCAATTGTTGCTTGCTAAAAGGCTTAGCATTGTACAAAGTGTTGCCATCACGCCTTACGTCTTCAAAGATGCATCAGGAAGAGTCGAAGTGATCCGAGGTGCTGACCTTCTGTGGCTGATCAGGCTCATTGGTCCCAAGGTGGTGCAACTAAGCTAGGCTCTTGTGTGTAAGTATGGATGCCAATAATTAGAATGATGATCCCCGCATGTTTCCTTTCCATTTTGTGCGTCATATCCCTGTGAATATTTGTATTGATAGAAAAATCTTTTATCAGCAAAGAATAGCCCTGTTGTTTGGAGCCGAGAGACTTGGGGAAATCTTGCGCTCTCCTCATCCTGTCATTCTACCCTTACTAGACTATTACCATTCCTTTGATGTGTCGATCTTCATCCTATTTTGAGCTAAGTTGTGCTAAAGCTCCAAATTGTAATTACCATACTCTATTTTAAAATAAATTGGAGCTGTTTGTGTAATTGTTTACTCTCTCACTTATGGCCTTCCCTAATTTTTATGGTAAGCCTGGGGAGGTTGCTCCAGACTTTTTGGATAATTTGGAAATGGCCTTTCTGGTATCGGGAAGGGATGACGAAGCTACTAAGTTAAGGGCCTTTCCTTTGGTCTTGAGGGAAGGTGCAAAATTATGGTATCAAACTTTGGCACCTGAAGAAAGAAGAGACTGGGAGTCCTTAAAGATGGCCTTCATCGAAGAATTTCGCCGCCATGAGCCTCCAAAGGAGATATGGAGACATCTCTTAGAGCTACACTAAACATCACCCAATGACTATAGAAGCTATGAAGGAAAGTTTTCCAACCTATGGGAGAAATGGTGTGCATCACTAGGTGAAGGAGAAAGGGCGCCAGAATGCCTAAAGAAGGATTGTTTCCTGGCAGGGCTTTACCCCATCCTTCGAGAAAAGGTAAAAGGTAAATTCCCAGATACCTTTGATAAAGCTATGACTTATGCAAGGGAGAAGGATAGGAAGTTAAAATTCCAAGCTCAACTGCAAGGGGGAATGGAGCCTCCACCGCTAGCTCAACCTACGGCAAGGGTAGTAGCAGGGACAGGAGCAACAGACCAAGAGTCCTCTCAACAAGAATTACTTCAACAAATCACCAATCAACTAGAGAGCCTGTCCATCAATCTGGTTCAAGGTGTAAGGGCTCCCCAGCCAGGAAATGAACGAAATAGACAAGAAGGACAAAGACAAGCACGTGAGTACATTTGCTACAACTGTGGAGAGGTAGGTCACGGCATGTATTATTTCCCCCATCCACGACGCTATCAAGGAAATGTTAATCAAAGACGGCCTCCTCGCCAGCAAGTCACTCCTCCTCAAGCTAAGCCACTAAATGGACAAAATGCACCCGTGGCTCCACCAATCCAAATATTGAGACCCCCTCCTCCACCACCACAAGCACCAGCAGAGATCCCTCCACTACCATCGGGAGGGGAGGACAGGGCTGTCTCTGTCATAAGTCTTGACAATGGTAAGGATAAAGGGAAATAAAAAATGGAGGAAGTTGTTGCCATGCCAATAAAGAGAGTTAGGAGACAAAGAATTGATGAAATGGAAGCTTCAGAGCCGAATAAAGGGAATGAGGGTTCCTCCCAAGTGATAGGAGACAAGAAAAGGAAGAGTAGGTCAAGGAGGCACATAGGAGTAGAAGACTTTCCACTTGAGGGTAGGATCCATACCTTACGACCTGGTAGCAGATGTGAGTAAGCAAGGACCAAAGATTTCATGGCAGCAACTCCTCCACCTTTCCCCAAAGATGCGTAGAACCTGGTCTAAGATGGTCAGCACCAGGAGGGCTAAGGCAAAGTCAGTTGGGTCTATTAGTGCAAGAGGCATGAAGGATATCGTGCCAGTCATTGATGCAGAGATTAAGAGTCAGCGAGTCTCCAATGTGTATGTAGATGGTGGAGCCGAGATTTGTGTTATGATAGAGAAATTAATGCACAGGTTGGGTTTGGAAGTAAACGAGCAAACTTCCTTACAAGCTAAGATGGCAAATAATGTAAGGGTGGATTGTGTGGGAAAGGTTAATGGAGTGAAGGTTTCAGCTTTTGGTGTTGCAATCTCAATTGATGCTTATGTGATCCCAACTAAGGGGGAGGGCTATCCGCTAATCCTTGGAAGACCTTGGCTTATGGCTATGAAAGCTAGGCAAGATTGGGAGACAGGTTCCCTTGAGTTGCGACCAAATCATAAGGTAGGTGGCAAGCAACAAAAAATTGTGTATGACATGAAGCAGGGTAGACAACAAGACCTAGAGATGGAGACTTCTATGGATGAATGGAGCACAAGCAGCTGCTCTTCATCTGAGGATGAGTCATCTGAGGAGGATGCTAGCTCTTTGGAAGTCATGGGTATAATACTGTGAAACCCAGAAGGAGAAGGTGGTCAAGACTCTCTAAACAAGGAAGAAGCCACAGGCTTAGAGGAGATGCTAGCTAAGGACCTACTAGAAGAAGAGAGAGAACCCTATTTGCAGGTACTAAAGAAGCATGCTGGCCTCTTTATAACTGATTACGAGCACATTAAAGGAGTGACGGTAACCCAACACCATATCCAATTAAAGGAAGGTGCCAAACCAGTGGTGCAAAGGCTAAGGAGATTAGGGCTAGTGCAACAAGATGCACTCTTAAAAGAAGTAAAAAGATTACTCAAGGCAGGATTTATCTACCCAGTGGAAGATTCTGAGTGGGTGTCTCCAGTTGTGGTAGCACCAAAGAAAAATGTGAAGTGGAGGGTATGTGTGGATTACAAGCCTCTAAACGCAGCCACAAAAAGGGACCATTTTCCTTTGCCTTTTCAAGATGAAATACTAAATGAAGTGGCTGGTCATGAAAGGTACACAGTGTGTGATGGGTACTCAGGCTACTTCCAAATCAGAATTGCAGATGAAGACCAAAGAAAGACTACCTTCATAACACCTTGGGGGTGTTTTTCTTATAGAGTTATGCCTTTTGGTTTAACTAATGCCCCAGCTACTTTCCAGAGGTTTATGAACTTGGTGTTTCAACCTTACTTTGGTAAGTCCATACGAGTCTTCATTGATGATTTTTGCATTTACAGCTCTAGGGAAGTACATCTGTCCAAGGTTGATGAAGGTTTCACCCGTCTGGCCCAATTGGGTGGGCAATTGAATAAAGACAAGTGCCACATAGGTGAGAGCAAGGTCACTCTACTAGGCCATGTTGTGTCTCAAGATGGTATTGAGGCTGACCCTGAAAAGGTAAAGACATTGTTAGCTTTACCTACTCCTTCAAACGTGAAGCAACTAGTCTCCTTCATTCAAAAGGTTCGCTACATGGGACGATTCATACATCTCCTTTCTCAGGCCATCTATCCTTTGCAGCAGCTCACTAAACACACTACATTGACATGGAGTGAGGAGGGTGAAAGGTGCTTTCAAGAAGTTAAAACCATTTTGAGCTCATTGCCTGTCGTCCTACAACCCACATGGGGTGAATTATTCTATGTAAATCCTAGTGTAGGTCCAGAAGCTCTAGGAGCTGTCTTGATGCAAAAAGACCCAAAGACATCTCTCATGAGACCAGTCTACTTCTCTAGTAGAGTGATGACAGCTGCTGAAAAGGGTTTCAACGCAACTGAGCAATTGGTGCTAGCTCTTAAGTTTGCAGTGGAGAAGTTTCGGGCTTACTTACTTCCGAGACAATTTGTGGTGATCACAACTGAGGAGGTTTTTCCATATGCCCTACAACACATGGAATTGTCTCAAAGAATAGCAAAGTGGGTGGTGCAGCTTCAAGAGTTTGACTACACACTACAAGTAGAGGATTCCACCCGTGCTTGTTTGGCAGATATCCTCACACAAAGGTGTTATGAGAAGGCCAAGAAAGAGGCACCTAGTAAGGTACCGCCTATCCCGGAGCCTGAAGTTCTACTGGGAGCACACAGTCTGTATTTTGATGGGGCTTACAAGAGGACCAAAGACAAGGCATCAGCAGGCATAGTAATATTAGGTCCAGAGAAGGAGAAGATCTTTGCAAAAGGGTTTCATCTAAAAGAGGTTCATTCTAACAATGAGGCAGAGTACCATGCCCTTGTTTTAGGGTTGCAATGTTGTCTTTCTCAGGGCATCACAAAGCTAAATGTTTTTGGTGACTCCATGTTGATTGTTAAGCAAATGGTTGGTGTATGGGCCTGTAAAAATGACAAATTGTCTGTTAAGATGAGGGAAGCAAAGGCCTTGTTGAAGGGTTTTAAAGAAGTTCGAGTGCACTTTGTACCTAGAGATCAAAATCGAGAAGCAGATGCCTTAGCAGGTGAAGAACTACAAACTCTCATAGTAGGTGCTATCCTTGTGAAAGGTCCTTTATACCAGGGAAAGGAGGAGCTGCATGATTTACTTTACTTTCTTGAGCATTGTGAAGCACCCTCTGGTATGAGTAAAAGTGAACGTAGGTGGTTGGCAAAAAAGGCTACCAGCTATAGCTTAGTGAATGAGGACTTGTATTGTAGAGGGAAAGATGTTGTCTTAAGGAGAGTTCCTGCATCCCAAGAGATAAAGGATATTTTGTTTAGTTGTCATGAAGGTGTGTGTGGTGGCCACTTTGCACAAGAGATTACTAGCAGAAAGATTTTACAAGCAGGGTTCACGTGGCCAAGCCTCCATCGAGATGTACAACATTGGTGCCGCACATGTGAGGTTTGCCAAAAAGCTGGACCAAGGTGTCTTACCCATGAAAATCAGCATCCAATCAAAACCTATGGGCCATTTGAAAAATGGGGGATAGATGCAATAGGGCCACTACCTTGCACTCAATCAGGGAAGGAATACATCATTATGGGGGTGGAGTACATGACCAGATAGGCAGAAGCTCGTCCCACAAAGCGCATCACAGCCAAGGACGTGAGTGATTTCATTTTTGAATGCCTTTGTTGCCGTTTTGGCACACCTTTGGAGATTCTCTCGGATAGGGGACCGGGATTTCGAGCTGATTTAGTCGGGCAATTGATGAGCAAGTTAAAAATCAAGTGCAGGCACTCTACACCATACTACCCTCAGTGCAATGGTCTTGTGGAAAAGGTAAATGGTCTTATATGTAAAATCATCACTAAGCAAGTGCATTTACATCCTAAGGCATGGGACAAACACCTAGATGCAGCACTTTGGGCCTACAGAACATCCTTTAAAACATCCTTGGGGTATACACCTTTTCACTTGTTTTACGGGCAAGAGGCACTATTGCCTATAGAAGTGGAGCTAGCGAGCCTCCGAGTTCTAAAAGCACATCAAGAGGATAGTCAAGAGAAGCAGGTGGAAGGAAGAATCATCGATTTGGAGAGGTTAGGGCTAGATCGAGAGTCAGCAGTGAAGTACTATGTAGCCCAGGCAGAGAAGAAACGAAAGAAGTTCAATCGCAACCTTGTCAAGAAAGGTATCAAGGAAGGTTCTTTAGTGCTCAGATACGACAATCGCTTTGATCGCAGGAAGGATGGTAAGTTCTTGCTTAAGTGGGAAGGCCCTTTTGTAGTGATACAGAGGTTCTCGAATGGTAGTTACCAACTAGGTGACCTAGATGGTAAGGTACATCAGACCCCGGTAAATGGTTGGCGATTGAAGGCCTACCAATGTCGTCTTTCACAGCCATATGCTGGTGAAATCAATGCTAAGGATGGTTCAGAGGACAGCTCATCATATTCGAGCTCCAACTAAGGTAACAATCATGTACATAGTCGTTTCAAAAAAAAAAAAAAAAGGAAAAAAAGAGAAGAAAAAAAGAAAAAAAGAGAATGCTACCAGTGAAAGTGGATATTGACAATGGATGGGGTATGGCTTTCAAGGGTCTAGGAGACCAGTTGTTAGTCATGGATGGATACAATTATTCATCAGAAGGGACTAAACAGGGTGCATCAACCAAGAAAGCAGTAACATGGCAAATTCAATTAGTACCAGGTGGGTAAGTATTCAAGAGAACCGTATTGTAGCACAACCTACAGCTAGAGGCATCAAATACCTCTAGCTTAAGAGGGAGGGCTATATGATGCATGGTTTTTAGGACCCCTTCTGAAGATGCAATAAAGGCACAGTCAGTTGTTGGGGAGATGAGGATACTCTAATCCAAGGGATCTCGAAAGAGAAGAAAAATCTACTTCACAAGCACCAAAGAGTAAAAAGTGCCATGGAGAGAAGATACGTGGGAACGAGCTCTTATGCATGCCTACAACCTATATCTTACAGAATAGCCCATTCTAGGTGTGAATTTCTAGTGAAATTTACACGAGGATATTCGTGTGGACTCACAGCACAGCATACTCCGTTTTCACTTTTTTACCGACAGTAAATATTTTTCACCTACATGGTAAATACAAATCACTTTTTACCTACAGTAACTTTTTTTACCCATGGTAAATATTTTTTATTGCACCATAAGTATTTGGTAGGTAACAGTTCACTGTTACTAGAAGCAGTGATTGGGCATCAACAATGCAGTTACAGGAGGAGAAAAGGGGAAAATCTTATGGTAAAGGTGAGTCAACAGGGATAAAGACTTTTGAGTTGAAAAGAGACATGCTGATTTTTTCAAAGAACACATGTCAAAAGAAGCCATGGTTGAGGATTTTTTTGAGAATTTGATATTCAGGAGGACCCAGCAGATCCCCCCCTGACATGTGCAGAACCTCCAGTTTCAACAGCTACCTTACCTGCTCTTAAATGCTGGTCAAGGCCTTATCCCCATGTGTCACAATCAAAAAAATCAGCATTTACCCTCCCCTCTCACATCACTCTAGAGAATATCTTGATGGTGACATATCAGGTGACCTCAATCTGTTGACCACCCAAAGCAAAAAGTAACCCCAATCAGCGAATTTAAGCATGTTTATCCCTAATCCTAAACCCTCTCAGAAACCTATATAAGGAGGCCTTCTCTCACTCAAAACCAACACTTCACCCACTTCACCAAGCAACGAAGCTATGACGACATAGCTCACAACGAGGAGCTATGGATGGAGCTCTACTCTCTCTCCCTCTCTCTCTCTCCCTCTAGTATGCTACATTACTAGCCCTAAAACCTAAATAAGGAGTCTTCTCTCATGCTCCATGGCCACCATCCTCGCCATCATTCTCTAAGGTATTGATGTGTTGCTAGTAGGATCATACCTACTTGCTGGTTTGATTGTTTTTGACAAGGGATTATGCCATCCTTGGCTTGCTTCTCTATATCCTTGTTATGTATGATCAGATGCCGTTGTATTGTTAAGCTGATGTCTTGTGTATATATATGCTACATAAGGTCCCTAAGCTTTGTTGCTATGTGTTTTGCCATATGTTTTGATGCCATCATAATGCCAGAAGTCTCACTCGCCTATGTGCACTAGGTGTGAGGTCCCTAAACCTCTTAATTTAGGGTGGTGCCCCCTTTGTTTTGTTCTTTGCTTGTTTGCATGAAGCGTGGTTTGTGGAGTGTGCACGAGTACAGAGGCCACCCGATTGCACTGCTCTTTTTCCCGCTATCAATGCCCAACATCGGGTGTTTAGGCAAAGCCAAGGCAAAATCGCCGACTCACTAACCGTGTAGATGAACCTAACAAAAGAGAAGAAGACCTAGGCAAAAACCCCGATCCAACAAAGCCCCAGGTCATCGATCCTTTTATCTAAAGCTAAGCGATGTAGGTGATCCTAGTCTTGTAGAGACGTTGCCATTAGAAACATAACACGTGAGTCCAATCACAATAGCACCTTCCATATACAATCTTTTCCAAGTAGTTAGATGTCATTAAATCTAATATCTAACCAACCCAAATGATTCTCTCATTTTAAATTGATCACTTAATGTGGGAGAATAAACGGGAACAAGTGTTAAGATATAGATATGTGCTTATAGATCTATCTCAACACGGGGCCAATGGTAAAGGGGCCCAAATGAGAGATGGTCTATCAAAGAGCAAGGCTATCCAATAGAGCATAAGACCTTAGGGTTAGCTTCATTGAATACCTCCAATAATGTGTGTAAAAGTCCTTTGACCTTAGGTAAGCTAGGGCTGAGCTTGAGGTGAGAACCCGGCCCAAGCTCGAGGTGCTTGTCCTGCTTGAGGTGCTTGTCGTGCTTGAGGTGCTTGTCATGCTTGAGGTGCTTGATTAAGATGCTTGAGGTGCTTGAGTGGATCCATGCTTGAGGTGCTTGACTTGCTGCATGATTAAGGTGCTTGATGAGGTGCCTTGAGAAGCTTGCCCGAGATGCTTGTGGGAACACCCCCTACTTCAAGTGCTTTGTCATGCTTGATGACTAAGGGGCTTGCTCATCCAAAGTCAAAAAGATCCCTACAAGGAGGGGGGCGAGCCTACAACGGGGGGGGGATGAGAGAGAACACACACACACACACAAGGGAAGCCCCAGCTTGAAGAGGCAGCAAGGACACTTGTCAAGTTCCTCCTCATGTTGCCCTCATGGTGTGCCTGAAGCCTATTGGTTGGCCACCCAAGGGGTCCAATGATAATTTAGGATATTTAATTAATTGATTTTGCATTTATCAAGTCCTCTCTCTCAAAGGGGAAAGGGGGACACTTGTCCCAAGGCTACCCTTGTTGCTTGTAATGGCTCCTGCTTGTGATTGGCTAGGCCTGGAGGGGTCCAATGAGCTTTCATCATGAGCTACAAGGGGGGGTCAACCATGCAAGCTAGGGGGTTGCTTAGGGGGTATACTCACCCACACACACTCACAATCACTCTCATGGTGTGCTAGGCAAAGTGCAAGAGCTCCCTCTCCTTCTCCAAGCAAGTAGAGGTTGAGAGCCTACACCAACACTCTTGGCTATGGAGTGCAAATCCAACCAAGAGCCATGCTTCAATGCTTAAGCTTGCCATCTCCTTCTTCTTCATTACTATGCTATTATGTATGCTAGCAACAAGAGTATGATAAGTGAGGAACTACTTCTTTCTCCTATGAAATGTTTCTTCTTCCTCTTCCCTACCCTCATTCCCTACTAGCTCTCTCCACCTTCGAAGGTGTTTGAGGTCTTGGGACTGAGGCTTGGCATGGTTAAAGCTTTCTTCAAGTTTATGTTATGCTATGTTTGTGATGCATGAAGCTTTCCATCTTCATTGCATCACCTAGGTCACAAGGAACACAAAGATTGTATTGTAACAAGTCTCTCTTTATGGGAGAAATCATAATACAAATGCCTATTGGAGGGGGGACCGGCTCCACATAAATCCGGTCCTCAATTGTTGTCATGTTCTCTGAATTCTCTCTCTTGCAAAAGTATTGTTCATGCCAAGTTAACTAATTGCTATGGTTATGTTGCCATCTTCAAATATGTTCACCCGTTATGCTCACAAAGTTATTTCTCAAAAGTACTCTCATTAATTTCCGGTACTCTCAAGTTAAATAGGCCAATTCCATTACATTGGTATCAGAGCATTTGGTTTCTCTTTTCTTGCTTAAGAAGAGAGGTCCTTAAGTAGCCTATAAATGGTTGATGTTGTTAATTATAATAGGGTAAGTGGAATTGGGATCTATTATCGGTTTTGTTGAGCCCACTGTGGGGGATGGTGCACACCTCGGGAGCTTTGGACTTAATAATGGAGACTTTCTAGACTTGCCTACGGCTTTACCATTATTGAGCCATAAGAAGTCCGAAAGGAGCTAACCCTTGGAAACTCTGCTATGTTAGACCTACTCCTCTACTCTCTATAATTAACCACTTTGAGACGTGGGTGTAGATACTTAAGAGCCGATTTTCAAAGGCTAAGAGGAGTGGCAGCTAAGGTTTTGAATTGCCAAAGTATACACTAAGTACATACATAAATTTTGTTAACATGGCTGATAATAATCAAGAGAGTAGAATGAACATTGATAACTTTGATTTTGCACATGAAGGTGCTAATGATGATGCTCCCATGTTTGTGAATTATCTCGTCACTAGGTTGCAGCAAGCTATGGGCAATCCTGCTTTGCAAGCCGAAGTTACTCAACAACTTCGTGCTTATGGAATTTCCCTTCCTCTCCAAGAGGAGAGAGAGCTTAGGAGGCCTCTTGATGAGACCCCCAAAAGAAGACTCTCTCCCATTAGAGAGGAGGAATACAAAGAGAAAGAAAGCAATGAAAGTCTAAGTTCCTCTGAAGATGTGGCTCCACGAAGACGGCGATCTAAACGATCGCCTACTCCTCCCAAGAGGAAAAGATCAACACATAGTCCTTCTCCTCATCACTCTGAAAGGCAAGAGAGGAAACAAAGGAAGAAAAGGGCTAGGAAGAGGTCACCCTCTTCTCCTTCTTCTTCACCTTCCTCCTCTTCTGACGAAAGTTATGGCTATTCTCCTAGAGAATACAAGAGGGGAGGACATCGCAAATCATTTCCTGCATGGCGAAGGTCACAAAAGCTAAAGAAGTTCAAGGAGGGAGGAAAGAGTATCTCTTTTGTCACCTATGATGGCACCTTCGGTGCTACCGACAAAGTGTTGGCCTTCATCCAGCAATTTGATGCGGCCTTTGGAGATGAGGGCTTCACAGAGTCCTCCAAGCTACGCCATGTAGCTATGCACTTCCAAAAATCATCTCGTCAATGGTGGGCTAGCCTTCGTGGAAATGGAGAAGCCCCAAAGACATGGAAAACTCTACGAGTTTCCATCATGCAACAATTCCTTCCAAACGATACTATGGATAAAGTTCTTACCGAATGGCGCGGCTTGAAGCTTCTCTCTCATGAGTCTATCCACAAGTATGTAGACAAGTTTTGGGATTTACATCTCAAAGCTACTGTCTTTCAAAAGATAGCCTTTGCTGAGCAAAGACAGCAATTCTTTGCGGGATTACCTGAAGAGATGGCCGAATACATCAACTCTCAACGGCCTGGTACTATTACCGAAGTAATCCATCACACCATGGTTGCTTCACACATCAATTTCCATCAAGGGGCTAGACGTAATGTCAAGCCCATGGAAAACAAAGATAAAAATGATGCAAAGGGGAAATCCAATGCTCAAAATAATTCCCAAGGCACTTCCAACAACAACAACAACAACAACAACAACAACAATCGGTCCAAGGAGAAGGGAGTTTACAAAGGTAAAAACAAACTCTCTCCTGAAGAGCTTGAAGCTTTTCGCAAGGACCATAAGTGTTTCAAGTGTGGGGAGCAAGGACATGGCTATCGTTCTTGCCCCAAGAAGAATACTCGCAATGAGACTCCTAGAGCTTCCACCATCGAAGCTCCAAAAGAGGATGCTCATTGCAAAGGATCATCACTTTCCTATGCTTGGGGAAAGTTAAGAGAGCATGATGCCTTCATCTTGTTTGACCCTGGCTCTTCTCTAAACTTCATATCAATGGAGTTGGCCACCAAGTTGGGCATTCAAGCTTTTGAGATGGGAGATATAGTAACAGCTGATGCAGCTTTCAAGGGACAGCAAGCCTCTGTTACTCCCTTGATTGGGAAGTTGAGGCTTCATGTCCAAAGCTATGTCGATAAAGAAGACTTCTTCATCTCTCCTCTCCAACATGAGGATGTTATCCTAGGGGCGCCATGGTTTGATCGCATGGCAGCCAACATGAAGTTCCTTGAAAGGAAAATCTACTTCACCTACAAGGGAAAGAACATGTATATAGATTCTAGTGAGCGTGGTCGCACTATTCCACTTGTAAATCCTCTTTCTTTTGATAAATCAATGAAGAGCTCAGTTTCTGCGTACATGATTTATGTCAAAGAGTCTCTAAAAGCTAATAATGTTTCATCAAATGTAAATGATAGGAATCAAGAAGAGTTAGACTTGTCTACTTTTATAAAAGGATTCCAAGATGTGTTCATCGATGATATTCCTATGGACCTACCTCCAAAACGAGGGGATGATAACCATCGTATTGAGCTCCTTCCAAGAAGCTCACCGCCTAACAAACCTCCTTATCGAGTCTCACAAGCTCAACAAGAGGAGATTATGATGCAAGTACAGGAATTGGTAGACAAAGGGATGGTGAGGCCTAGTTCCTCTCCCTTTTGTTCTCCAGTCCTTTTAGTGCAAAAGAAAGATGGTACATACCGTATGTGTGTGGACTATCGAGCACTAAACCATATCACTATCAAAAACAGATTTCCCGTGCCTCGGGTAGAAGATCTGTTTGATAAGCTACAAGGCTCTACCTACTTCAGTAGGATTGACCTTAAGAGTGGCTATTATCAAATAAGGATAGTGGATGAAGATATCCTAAAGACCGCGTTTCGCACAACATTTGGTCTTTATGAATATCTAGTCATGCCTTTTGGCTTGACTAATGCACCAGCTACTTTCAATCATCTCATGGAGAAAATTTTTAGACCATATTGCAAATTCACTGGAGTGTTCTTTGATGATATCATCATCTACTCCAAGTCTTTGGAGGAACATAAGCAACATCTCCAAGTGATTTTTCAAGCCTTGAGGGAGAACAAACTTTTTCTCAACCAAAAGAAAAGTGAATTCTTCCTTCAAGAGATTCAATATCTAGGTCATATTATCTCTCACGATGGTATCCGTATGGATCCATCAAAGTTAGAGGTAATAAAATCATGGCCTAACCCAAGGAATCTACATGAGCTAAGAAGCTTTATTGGTATGTGTGCATACTATAGACGCTTCATAGCAAAATTCTCTCAAGTAGCAGGACCACTACACGACTTAACTAAGAAGAACGTTAAGTATGTATGGACTGCTAAGGAGCAAAATGATTTTGAAAAGCTCAAAGAGAATCTTACTTCCCAACCAGTCCTCGTGCTTCCAGATCTCTCAAAGCCATTTGAGGTCCAATGTGATGCTTGTGGTGATTGCCTTGGAGCAGTTTTGCTACGAGAAGGGCATGCCATAGCATATGAGAGCCGAAGGCTCAATACCGATGAACGAGTCTTGGGCATTTATGAGAAAGAGCTTTTAGCTGTTCTACATGCCCTAGACACATGGAAGCACTATCTATTGGGGACTCCATTTATCCTACGAACCGACCACCAAAGTCTCAAGTACTTCATGACGCAAACCAAGCTCTCTGACAAACAAATGAGGTGGGCAAATTTTCTTTCGCAATTTAATTTCCATATTGCTCACATAGCTGGTAAGCACAATCAAGTGGCCGATGCACTTTCACGACGACCAAAAGTTAATGCGGTGTCTATAGCTACTCACAATGATCTATCCTCTATGATAGATGAGTATGCTACTAACCCTGACTTTAGAGACATAATGTCAGCCCTTGCTTTGGGGAAGAAAGAGGAACCATTCACCTTGCAGGATGGTTATCTTCTCGACGGCAATAGGCTATGTGTTACCCATTCCCTTCGTGAGAAAGTTATGTATGAATCCCATGCTCCTCCATATGCGGGGCATAGAGGTATTCAACCTACTCTCCGAGGAGTAGAGACGTATTTCTATTGGCCTACAATGAAAGTGGACATACAAGAGTATGTTTCAAAATGTGTAGTATGCCAAAAGACCAAGTATGATAGAGGGAAGCAACCTGGATTACTCCAGCCATTGCCTATTCCAAATTCACCATGGGAGAGTATATCCATGGATTTCATCTTTGGATTACCCAAATATATCCATGGGAATACAGGAATATGGACAATAGTCGACAGGTTTAGCAAGCAAGCACATTTTATTCCTGTCAAAAAGACTATTAAGGCACATCAAATGGCAACTCTCTTCATATCTTAGATTTTCAAGCACCATGGATTACCCACATCCATCGTGTCAGATACAGATCCTAGAATGACCAGTAATTTCTGGAAAGGTCTCTTTGAAAATGTAGGAACAAGATTGAATTTCTCTTCGGCCTATCACCCACAAATGGATGGCCAAAGTGAGATAGCCAATCTTACGATACTCGATCTACTCAAGACTTATGTTATTGAAGTAGATCAACGCTCACAATGGGAAAAGTACTTACCTCTTGTAGAGTATGCCTACAATAATATTGTACATACTTCTACGGGGAAAGCACCTTTTGAGATCATTGAGGGAAGACCAAAAAGTCCCTTGCTACTCAAAGTACATGGGAAGATCTTCGCCGCCGATGAGTATGGCCGTGACCTACAAGAATCTTTTCAAAATATTAAGGAGGTTATATCCATCTCTCAACAAAGGCAAAAAGCTGCTGCTGACAAGCACAGAAGAGCTTTAATGTTCAAAGAAAATGATTGGGTCTTACTCAAATTTCCTAAGGCTCGATTACGGCAAACGATGGGCAAAAATCCTACGGGCCATCAAAAGTATTATGCTAAACTAGCAAAAAGATACTATGGTCCTTTCCAAATCTTGAAGCCCATCAATGAGACGGCTTATCAACTCAAGTTGCCCAACCATTGGCTTATACACAATGCCTTTCATGTAAGCCTACTTAAGCCCTATAAAGGAGAGCCACCAACTGAACCAATTATTGAAGACCCTCCCAAAGTTGAAGACCAAGAAGAGGTGCTACAACCCGAAGCTATTCTTCGGCATGAAGACAAGGTACTACGACATGGTAAGATTATCCGACGGTATCTTATTAAGTTCAAAAATTATCCTTTTGAAGATGCTAGATGGATGCAAGGAATACAGCTTAAGGATAGTATGAACCTTGTCAATGCTTACAATGCTACATTAGAGTAAGCAAATGTACAAATTTCTTTTAAAATGACTCATGTTTTTGTCTTATAAGACTAGTCCTCTTTTTAATTGTGCACAAATTTAACTAGTATGCATGCTTACAATCATGTTTGTGATGACGACGTCTCTCAAACACCAAGTAGAATTTGTCACTCTACTTTGGGAGAATGAAATGGACTAAAGAGCAGACATGCTTGCGGCAGCTATGTCTCCCAAGCACCAAATGGATTAGTCATCCATCTTGGAAAGATGTCGTAGGGTAAAAAGGGATCCTCAACCCGCTAAATAGACTTGACTGATGACTACGGCTTTATCTCTTCTACATCATAGTCGAGGACGACTATGATTTCAAGAGAGAGGTAATGTCATTAAATCTAATATCTAACCAACCCAAATGATTCTCTCATTTTAAATTGATCACTTAATGTGGGAGAATAAACGGGAACAAGTGTTAAGATATAGATATGTGCTTATAGATCTATCTCAACACGGGGCCAATGGTAAAGGGGCCCAAATGAGAGATGGTCTATCAAAGAGCAAGGCTATCCAATGGAGCATAAGACCTTAGGGTTAGCTTCATTGAAGACCTCCAATAATGTGTGTAAAAGTCCTTTGACCTTAGGTAAGCTAGGGCTGAGCTTGAGGTGGGAACCTGGCCCAAGCTCGAGGTGCTTGTTCTGCTTGAGGTGCTTGTCGTGCTTGAGGTGCTTGTGGTGCTTGATTAAGATGCTTGAGGTGCTTGACTGGCTCCATGCTTGAGGTGCTTGACTTGCTGCATGATTAAGGTGCTTGATGAGGTGCCTTGAGAAGCTTGCCCGAGATGCTTGTGGGAACACCCCCTACTTCAAGTGCTTTGTCATGCTTGATGACTAAGGGGCTTGCTCATCCAAAGTCAAAAAGATCCCTACAAGGAGGGGGGCGAGCCTACAAGGGGGGGGGGATGAGAGAGAACACACACACACACACAAGGGAAACCCCAGCTTGAAGAGGCAGCAAGGACACTTGTCAAGTTCCTCCTCATGTTGCCCTCATGGTGTGCCTGAAGCCTATTGGTTGGCCACCCAAGGGGTCCAATGATAATTTAGGATATTTAATTAATTGATTTTGCATTTATCAAGTCCTCTCTCTCAAAGGGGAAAGGGGGACACTTGTCCCAAGGCTACCCTTGTTGCTTGTAATGGCTCCTGCTTGTGATTGGCTAGGCCTGGAGGGGTCCAATGAGCTTTCATCATGAGCTACAAGGGGGGGTCAACCATGCAAGCTAGGGGGTTTCTTAGGGGGTATACTCACCCACACACACTCACAATCACTCTCATGGTGTGCTAGGCAAAGTGCAAGAGCTCCCTCTCCTTCTCCAAGCAAGTAGAGGTTGAGAGCCTACACCAACACTCTTGGCTATGGAGTGAAAATCCAACCAAGAGCCATACTTCAATGCTTAAGCTTGCCATCTCCTTCTTCTTCATTACTATGCTATTATGTATGCTAGCAACAAGAGTATGATAAGTGAGGAACTACTTCTTTCTCCTATGAAATGTTTCTTCTTTCTGTTCCCTACCCTCATTCCCTACTAGCTCTCTCCACCTTCGAAGGTGTTTGAGGTCTTGGGACTGAGGCTTGGCATGGTTAAAGCTTTCTTCAAGTTTATGTTATGCTATGTTTGTGATGCATGAAGCTTTCCATCTTCATTGCATCACCTAGGTCACAAGGAACACAAAGATTGTATTGTAACAAGTCTCTCTTTATGGGAGAAATCATAATACAAATGCCTATTGGAGGGGGGACCGGCTCCACATAAATCCGGTCCTCAATTGTTGTCATGTTCTCTGAATTCTCTCTCTTGCAAAAGTATTGTTCATGCCAAGTTAACTAATTGCTATGGTTATGTTTCCATCTTCAAATATGTTCATCCGTTATGCTCACAAAGTTATTTCTCAAAAGTACTCTCATTAATTTCCGGTACTCTCAAGTTAAATAGGCCAATTCCATTACAGACAGTACAGGGTCTCTACCCTTACACGTCTACCATAAACCATCCAAACCACTTCATGATCTAATCCCAAAACCATAAACCATAATCCAATCACTTTACATGGGTGAGCACTCCACCCAACTCGGGTGAGGCACAACCAATCCTGCATAACCACTTTAGAACATAACATGGCTGTAAAAATTTCAGCAGCATAACCATGTCCAGAAAAAAAACCAAGAGCCACACAGGCTTCCACCAAAAAATCACAACCATAATCCATGAGGGATCTCAGCCCTTAACTACAAATCATATTCATATTGAACAAACTCCTAGACTTGGATTTTGACATATCTACTGCAGTCAATTGGAGTCCACACACATGACTCTTAAGACATGAGCTTTTCATGCATAAAATAAGTCCGATCAGCAACTAAACATGTTATAAAAGTTCAATTTTGACAATGAATAATCCACATGATGTGAATTTCTATCGCTTCCAATTCGTGCAATCTATTACAATTAACGTATAACCATGCAAAGTTGATGCATCATATCTGCACTTCCATCTCTAGCACATAGAGCTAGTTTTGACCTAAAAAGGTGGAAAGGAATCATACCCATGCACATGAGGCATCCACATTAACCCATAAGGTTTCATACATCATAAGATATCATTCCATCACCATAAACATGATGGAAAACAACTCCGACATTTAGGTCAACCATAAACCATAACTTCACACATATGCAAAAACAACTTTTTGCCATTTCTGGGAGCATGCATAACATGCAAATGAAATTGTTTAACCTCAATCCAATGCATCAAGCTCAGCTCCATAATATAGACTAACATCCTATCACATCACTTTAACCATATGATACTCACACAACAAAAGGTAACCTAAAAAGAAATCCACCTTATTCATAATTGTCTATGCGGTTTAGGTTGACTAACCATATACCCTCAAATGAGTTTATGAACATCTAATAGCTGAAATCAACTCACCAAAATAAACCATAAATCATACATAAGCGGCTCGGTTAACTAGCAACGCCATATGGTACTCCCCCTAGGTAGCACCCCTACACGCGTAGGTAAAAACCGGTTGTGAAATTTGATTAATAACTTGTATACCCAAGGTGATAACAGAGACCTAAATACATTTACCATCAAGTTTAGTCAAGATTTTCAGTTGGTTAAGTGGGTTTGCCCATCCAGTGAATCTATATGGTGGTTCTCGAAGGAGCCTGGGGTCCAAAATCTTGACTAAGTGCAGTGGGCGGCAAGGTTTTTTTTTACCATATCTCTTAGCTCGTGCGTGATTTTCACATGACACATCAGAGAGAAAATGTTCTAAATGAGCGTTTTATCTCTGGCATAAAAGGGTTCGGGCTACTAAAGAAAACAACATAGAGAGAGAGAGAGATGATGATGGCTATGGAGTTTAGAGCTTCTCACCGTGCTTTAGAATTGATCGGGGGCGGTCAAAAGGCTTCTTGCTTTGCCGTAAGAGAATGTTCATAAGAGCTACGTAGAGGTATTCACCACAAGAGCTTTCAGAGAGCGCATACACCGTGAAACGAGAGAGGAGATAGTAAGCAAGTAGAGAGAGAGTATCCTTCTTCTTCTTCTTCTTCCCGTATATGAGAGACAAGAGCTTATGGAGATGGTGATGAAGAGCTTGCACCACTCCGTACAATAGGTAAGTATTGCCTTGCGATAGTAGACGCAACCGACGGCACTGAAAACTGAGCATTGCAGGTGAATTTATAGGCACTAGGCCAGGCTGGAGTGAGTCCCAAGCAGAAAACTCACGCTAATTTTTGGGCCAAGAATAGCTGCAAGCTTTTTGGAAACTTTGCTAAAAACATGGCTTGGCTTTTGGTGGTCAACTCTCCCACTTGCCATCCAATTTTTACAGTAAAATTGATCATTTGAACAGTATCCATCCAACTAATGGAACTTTGGCTAGACTATGCCGCATCGTGATGTTCAGACGTAATTATGACTTTCTCGTACTACCCCGGTGTATTTACGGTACTTCCTTTTATAAAAATAAGTCCCGTAGAAATCCCGTTTTAGTCCCGTTTTTCCTCCGGCTGATCATTTTTAAGTCTGACGGAGACTAAAATCAATATTTTTATGCTTAGGTCATCCTAAAAAGCATATTGCTGTTCAAAAAGCACGAAAAGCTAAAAATAGCGTAAAAAGCAAAACAAAGAATTTTTTTAAGAAATTGAACCACGGGTTCCCCTTGTCCACTGGAATAAGAAAATAGACCCGCTTTTCAGTAAAAATCATGAAAAGCTAAAAATAGTGTGAAAAGCACTCGAAAAGCAGGTTTTTATAAAATTAAATCATAGCTTTTTTGGAGCAGGTAGATTAAGAATCCGACCCTGCTTTTTGCAAAAAAGCACCTAAAAGCATAAAAAGCATGAAAAAGCTAAAAATAGCGGATTTTTCCAAAACTGAACCAAACGTCCGTCTAACCTACTGATACATGGAAACGACCTTGCTTTTTACTTTAGAACCTTACAATGCTATCAATCAAGCATATTATTGTAAAACAAAGAGTCATGCCTCACAAGGTATAGGCACTCTAATATACGTGTCAATAATCATAAGTTTCCATAACAAGGTGTGGAACAGAGAGTCCTACCCTCTTCAGACGTAGGAGCTCTAACATGTGTAGAAATTCTGTCATTTCAGTTCAGTTCAACCCATAAGATCCTTTCCATAACAATGTACAATGTCTCAACTAATGTGTTGGGTAATGTGACCAAGGGGTTTGTGTGAGATGAGGGTGTGCTTGGTGAGGTATATTGTATATGTGAGAGTAAGTTGTAAATCACTGATGATTGTCGCAAAAAATTAGAAGCAAATTAGTGATGATGACATTTAGAAGAACAAGTGCTCTGTTTTGTTGCAAAGTTTCTTGGGTATGGCCTTGTGGAAATGTCTGAAGGATCTTAGATAAGGAGCATTGTAGTTAGTGTTATCTACAAAAGGTGCAAGTTAATGATAAAGCAATTAAGAGGATTTATTGTTGAATTTAATAACAATTTAACTGTATCCTAAATATATTAAGATAATTGATGCAAATAAGGGATAGAACAACACCCAATTTCTAAAAGAGAAACACTTGCCGATGAAATTAGTCTAAAGATAAAGAGATTCGTGATTGTGATATGCATTGTTGTGTGTTAGGGTTCAGCAACACATGAATATCTCACACACACATGCTCTCAAATAGAGAATAGATACTCACTCCATGATCAGACTCAGCTAAAGACACAGTTACATTAAGTCAAAGTCAGCAAATAGAACATAGAGAAAAGATTAGACAGAGCAAAGAACACCATGGCTAAAGCTTCTCTGTCATTCTCCTACTCAAAAATTGTCCAAATACAAATACCAACAGATGGTTATAACTGTCCAACCCAAAATTGTTCTTGGCATAATATTTCAGACTCGACAAAATCCGACCTAGAAAAAATCCGACTCAACAAATATTTTGACCTAGCAATATTTTGACTCAGCAAATATTCTGACTCAATAAATATCAGACTCAACATGTGATTCAACAACATGTAGATCAGCATAATCTGACTCGGCAAGAATTCGACTCAGCAATATTCTGACTCAGCAAATAATCAGAGTCAGTAAATATCCAACTGACCAAATATCAGAGTCAACAAATAATCAGACTTAGAAGGTATTGTTATTACAACTTCCCCAGCCCATAGTATTTTTTTTCCAAAATTAGCTTTTTTCTACAATCAGTCTGTAGTGAGATGCCCAACACCAAAATTGGCACTTTACACTACCAAATTTGGAAGTCTCCAATGCCAGTATCAAAAGCACCAAATTTTGTACTGGTATACCTAACTTTCCCAACCCATAATATTTTTTTTCCAAAATAAGATTTCCTCTACAATCACCCTATAGTGAGATGACCAACAACAAATTTGGTACTTTACAAACCAAATCTGGTAGATGCCAATGCCAGTAACAAAAAGCACCAAATTTTGTACTGGTATGTCTAACTTCCCCATCCCATTTTTTTTTTTTTCCAAAATAAGCTATTTTCAACAATCACCCTGTAGTGAGATGAACACACCCAATTTGGTACTTCACAATTACAAACTTGGTCGTTGCCAATGCCAATATCACAAGCACCAAATCTTGTTCTAGTATACCTAACTTCCCCATCCCATAATATTCTTTTTTTCCAAAATAATCTATCTTCAACAATCACCCTGTAGTGAGATGAACAACACCCAATTTGGTACTTCACAGTACCAAATTTGGTAGTTTCCAATGTCAGTATCACAAGCACCAAATTTTTTACTGGTGTACCTAACTTCCCCAGCCCATAATATTGTTCTTTCCAAAATAATCTCTCTCCAAAATAAGCTTTCTTCTACAATCACCCTGTAGTGAGATGATCAGCACCAAATTTGGTACTTTACAGTACCCAATTTACCAGTACCAAAGCTTGAAAGTTGTCAATCCCAGTACCAAAGGCTTCAATTCGATACTGGTAATTATAATTTCCCAGGCCCACAATGGTATTTTTTTCCAAAACAAACTCTTATATAAAGTTCATACAATGGATCTTCCATGAGCTACAATCACCCTACAATGAGAAGACCAGTACCAAATCCAAAGATCAAGAGAAAATGACCACAGAAGCATACTGTAAGAAAAATGACTAAATGGACATTAGTGGATTTTCATTTTCACATAAAGATGAATACATAGCAGATTTCACCAAGAAAATTTTCTTTCTTTGTTCCACAAATTATGGGTTGACAGGGTGTCAAAGTGATAAGCGTATCCTTCTCATAGAATGAAATAATCACCAACGAGAGGGCTAAGGTCGTTTTCTACATCAAAGAGGGGGTGTTGACGACTATATGTTGTTGGGTAGGGAGCATAAATCCTGCCCTCCATCCAGGGCTTGACCAAGTCCGTGAAATACAAGGGATAGTAGGGATCAAGTTAAGAAGGCTCATATGACCGAATGGCCACACAGTTCTCATAGTCATTCCTAAAAGATATCTAGAGTCATCTACAAGTATGGTAGTGCTAGCATCATACGATGGGTGTTTTTCCCACACTAATCTCAGCATCTTCCTAAAGACAAGCTTATCACCAACATCCCCTGGCACACACGGGACATCAAGGATGTTGGGTAGCCACATCTCACAATCTTCTTGGTTGAACACATCTGTAAGAGTATGGGAAAGTTAAGCAGAGTTACTAACAGTACACACTAGTAATTAGCATGAGGCAAGAAGAGGGTCATACGTATACCTTTGACCATTATAGTACGACAGTATGGTAGGCATGTTCCCAGAAAGTGCAATAGTTTTTCTCTTCTACAATAAGACCATATCATAATATCTGCTTGCCTGGACAACTTTACAAGAACACCCTCTGCATCCGGCCTGACCGCACACCATAAATCTCGACCCATACGATATACAAATGGTATCACCTCCACTGGGAGGCGCAAAAACTGCATCTTTGGTGGTGGTTGGTTGTAGCTCTTTAAGAGCACACCATTCACATCAAATACAATCATCCACCTGCCTATAGGCATAACATCTTTTGGCAGCTTTGTGTCAGTTGATTTTTTTGTTAGCCACCATGGATCAATTTCTACAGTGCCAATAATATTTTGAGTCAATTAGCACACAATGAAGATCCTACAACAACCTAGTTACAGGGTCAATTCAAAGATCAAAGGGTCAAAGTCTACCACAAGAGAGCACAATATAAGAAGGAAAATGTAACATGTACTTAAAACATATGGTACTAGATGGAGACCAAAATATAATCTCAACGCATTACATCAAGACACAGACTGTCAATTACAAGGGTATACATAAGCTAAAGTTTGCAAGCACGGGACTTGTTGGCTCGTCCATGCACTCGCTTTCTTCCTACTACAGATAACAAGTCCAACAAGGTGAAATCACCTATAGACGGCATCATGCCGGCCACCTTCTCCGGATTAGTAGCTTCCACATCCACATCAATCGGATTAGTCACCTTATCCTGAACTTTTTCCTTGTTTACATCTTTCTCAGCAATCCCACCTTTAGCACCATCCTCACTATTGTCTGCTTTCTTAACACCATCGATCGCTCCCTCTCCATTCTTCAACAGCACCCTGCCCTGCCATGGCCTCAGCTGCAGCAGTTAGCAGCACCTCATCAATTGCATCGTGTTCATCAAACTTGGTTTTCTCCTCTTGTATCTTGTCCATGTCCATTGTAGAGGCCTCAACAATCTTGGCCTTTAGCAACCTCCCTCTTCTCCATAGCAGTATCCACCCCATGGATTTCAACCATTGTGTACACATCCTACCCCTCCACTTTCTCCTTACTCCAACCAGATTCCAAGTCCATGAGGATGTCTTGAACCCATTCCATATTGGCAAGGTCCTCCACATCCTTAATAGAAACCTTTGTTGGTCCAAGCCCACCATTCTTCACACCCATCGTGTCTTTTCCTTGCACATCTTGGCTTGCAGGAGTCACATCTTCCTCATCTACACAATCACAAATGACTCACTCAATCAACATCGTAATCCAAAAGTAGAAAGCCTCAACGTATTGATAATAGTGCCAACTTACCCTTTACAGTATAATGCCCACTATTATACGCTTTTGCCACTGCAAGAATTACCATGCCACACTCCTCTTTCACACATGTGCCACTAGTGTGCAAAAGTGCACTGAAGCAGAGAGGGTGGTATTGATGCATGCACTCTAACATGAAGCCGCCCACAACATCCACCACCTTAGATACTCCTCGTATGCAGCACATGTGCCAAACACATGGATTGTTTAGTCAATATCTACAAAGGGTGGCCTAAGGAAGAGGGTGAACCTCTTTCCTACTTCACTTCCTTGAGCATCCCATTCACAAATTGGCAATGGACTTGTCCCTCCTTGCAGGAGGCCTCCAACTTCTGTCTGTTACACAACAAAAGAAAAATAATCAATCTCACAGAAAACGCCATGTGCTAGACATTGCACACAAAATATAAATCATTGCACCAGCAGGTACCATGTAGATTTGGACTTGCTACTTAGATTCAAAACCACTAAGACTACCAAGAAAAGTACCAAGGCAATAACTAGGCACTAGTACAATAAGTAGCTAGAGACAATACCAAAAAAAGTAGCAGGCAGGATTTGAAAGCCACCCAATAAACCATGGAAAGGTACCAATATTGAATTATTGGCACTATGCCAAGGAAGTACCAAGGCAGTCCAATCCTACAATGATAAGGTCCAAGGCACTACCAAAACAAAACAAAGAACCAAAACTACCTACAAAAACTACCAAAAATTGTACCTAAGAGTCCAAGGGTACTTATGCACCAAAGAGATTAAGAAAATACCAAGGCATCTTCTAGTCAAAGCTAGATTTGAAACTATAACAAAAGGAAGCACCAAGGCAGTACCATCCTAGATGTCTAAGTACCCAAGCACTTTCAAGACAAAGTAAACATACCAAAGCTAGCTAGAAGCAATACCAAATATAGTTGGAGGCAGTACCTATACATCCCAAAGAGACCATGGAAAAGTACTCGAGATATCCCTACAATCATTAAAAGTACCAAACAATATTGTATACACCAAAGACCAAGGAGATGCCAAAGCAGTCCTAGAGAAATCTATGATTGTGGTGGTATATTAAGGGAGCACCAAGGCAGGTAGAGACAATACCAAAAATACTAGAAGGCAGGAGTTAAAAACCACCAATAGACTATGGAAAGGTACCAAGACTAAACGATTGGCACTATGCCAAGGAAGTATCAAGGCAGTCCAATCCTACAATCATAAGGTCCAAGGCACTACCAAAACAAATCAAAGAACCAAAACTACCTACAAAAACTACCAAAATCTGTACCTAAGAGTCCAAGGGTACTTATGCACCAAAGAGATCAAGAACATACCAAGGAATCTTCTAGTCAAAACTAGATTTGGTACTATAACAAGGAAGCACCAAGGCAGTACCGTCCTAGACGTCTAACTACCTAGGCACTTTCAAGACAAAGTAAACATACCAAAGCCAGCTAGAAGCAATACCAAATACAGTGGGAGGTAGTACCTATAAATACCAAAGAGAACATGGAAAAGTACCCGAGACAACCCTACAATCATTAAAAGTACCAAACAATGTTGTATGCACCAAAGACCAGGGAAATGCCAATGCAGTCCCAGACAAGGCAGTACCAAGACTAAGAAAACTACCAAAGTTAGGTAGAAGTTGTACCAAAATTAGATGGGGTAGTGTTTATAAATACCAAGGAGACCATGGAAAGGTACCAAAGTCAATCCTATAGTAGTAAATAGTGCCAAAGAGTATTGTATGCACCAAAGACCAAGGATGTTGATGTATAAGGGAAACCTTTGATTGTATGCACAATCCAAAATTGCAAGATGTATTACCAAAATACATTACACAATTACCAAGGAAGTATCAAATGTACCTAAATGCCCTAATGTAAAACATAGGAGTCCCTAGTTAGATAGACAAACTAGGACCAAGAGAGCATTTACCATACCTGCTCCTCCTCAACCTTCATTTGGAGCTTTTTTATGTCCTCAATGACCCCTAGGCTTTGTAGCATGTTTTGGTTTGCTGCAAGATTAGCTTCCACCTCATTCACCTCTTCATCATTAATTAGAATTTGGTTTTGGAGCTCTTGCAGTCACGTTGTATACAGTTCGATGTCCGCCTTTATCTGCTTAGCCACACTTTTGGATCCCTCACACCTAAGAAGCGCCTCCTTTTTTAGCTGGATTGAGGTCCTCATCTCAAAGAGCCTATCCATAGTGTGCTTGATCTTGGATGGAATCCTCTCCACCATTAACTCCAAATCAACGACATAGTCACAAACTGGCAAATTATGCCGATAAGCAGCTGTTGGCCATGTCTCCGTGCACAAGTTGTTGCTAGCTTGTGTAATGCGATGATTTTTCCCGCTATTATGGGTAGCCTCAGAGGCACCATTTTCCTTTCTCCAACCCTCAATCTTCTGCTCTAACCCCCCTCTTCTTGCTCTGCACATTTGAATAAAGTTCTCACCAAACTTGGCACATGCCACAGTGTGGCCTATAGGGTCTTTCTTCGCAGCATGGCAGCTCTCAAAAGTGTACCCTCAAGAAAAATTTATTGTAATCTGTGTAGAAGATGGTGGTTCTCTTTGATGTAGACCTGTCGTTGTTGAAAAGGATAGAAGACCCTCCATGTTCAGATTGCACGATTGAGAAACTCAACTTGCTTGCGTGAGTATTCGGTGTCCTCACTTCCTCAAACAGCACAGTCGGTGTGGTCTTGGTGATGCGAGGAGACATGAGCTTGCAGTTGCCCTTGGTAGGCATGGCGTTGCTCTCTCAATAGTGGACTTAGTAGCAGCATCCCTCTGGGCAGAGACCTCATAGTAACAGCAAAGGGGACACAAAGAAGAGATTGGGATGAGTACAGCAAAGAGGACGTCCTCACAACACAACTCAATGCAGAGGAAACTTGTGATGTGAAAATAGGAAGGCCAATCGGCTTGTCAATTCCAAGCACTAAGGATAGCTCATCTCACACGTGGGAGAGAATAATTTGAAGTGGTTGTCCTTGCAATTTTTACACCACACAGACACGTTTTAAGTCAAAAGTAGCTCATAATATAAAATTGGGAGTTTCCCCCCCAAAAAATAAGAATATGCCATCTTTGGTTTTATGGCCATAACAAAGCACCACCAAACATGTGAATTCAAAATTGATATTTTTTTTGCACCACCAATATGTGCTTTCACCACATGATAGTGCATCGAACACTTCATTATGCTTACCAACAACGTGAGGAATATAAAAATAAAATTCCAAAAGAAAATTTGCCCACCTCATTTGTTTGTCGGAGAGCTTGGTTTTCATCATGAAGTGCTTGAGATTTTGGGGTGGTCCGTTCGCAAAATAAATGGAGTCCCCAATAGATAGTGCTTCCATGTGTCTAGGGCATGTAGAACAACTAAAAGCTCTTTTTCATATATTCCCAAGACCCGTCCACTGGTATTGAGCCTTCGGCTCTCATATGTTATGGCATGCCCTTCTTGAAGAAAAAGTGCTCCAAGGAAATCACCACAAGCATCACATTGGACCTCAAATGGCTTTGAGAGATCCAAAATTATAAGCACTGGTTGGGAGGTAAGCTTCTCTTTGAGCTTGTCAAAATCATTTTGCTCTTTAGCAGTCCATGAGTACTTAACATTTTTCTTAGTTAAGTCATGTAATGGTCCTACTATTTGAGAGAATTTTGCTATGAAACGTCTATAGTATGCACACATACCAAGAAAAATTTGTAGCTCATGTAGATTCCTTGGATTAGGCCATTCTTTTATTACCTCCACCTTTGATGGATCCATACGGATACCATCTTGAGAGATAATATGACCTAAGTATTGAATCTCTTGAAGGAAAAATTCACTCTTCTTTTGATTGATAAAAAGCTTGTTCTCCATCAAAGCTTGAAAAATTACTTGGAGATGTTGCTTGTGTTCCTCCAAGGACTTGGAGTAGATGATGATATCATCAAAGAACACTCGAGTAAACTTGCAGTGTGGTCTAAAACTTTTTCTCCATTAAACAATTGCACGTGGCTGGAGCATTTGTCAAACCAAAAGGCATGACAAGATATTCATAAAGATTAAAAGTTGTACGAAACACAATCCTTACAATATCTTCATTCACTATCCTTATTTGATGATAGTCACTATTAAGGTCAATCCGACTGAAGTAGGTCAAACCTTGTAGCTTATCAAACAAATCTTCTACCCTCGGTACGAGAAATCTATTTTTGATAGTGATACAATTTAGTGCTCAATAGTCCACACACATGCGCTATGTACCATGTTTCTTTTGCTTTAAAAGACTGGAGAACAAAAGGGAGAGGAGCTAGGCCTCACCATCCCCTTGTCTACAGCTCATGTACTTGCCTCATAATCTCCTCTTATGGAGATTGAGAAACTCTATAAGGAGGTTTATTAGGCAATGAGCTCCCGGGTAGAAGCTCTATCACATGGTCATCATCCCCTCGTTTTGGAGGTAACTCCAAAACGAGGTAACTCCATAGGATGTCATCGATAAATACATCTTGGAATCTATTTAGAAAATTAGACAAGTCTAATTCTTCTTGATTCTACCATTGTTTTGTTAAAACATTAGCATCATTTAGCGACTCTTTGAAAAAAATTATGTACAAGGAAATTGAGCTTTTCATTGACTTATCAAAGCAAGTGAATTTACAAGTGGTATAGTACAACCGGACTCATTAGCATCTATATACATGCTCTTTTACCTGTAGGTGAAGTAGATTCTCCTTTCAGGGAACTTCATGTTGGCAGCCATGCGGTTGAACCATGATGCCCCTAGGATAACATCCTCATGTTGGAGAGGAGAGATGCGAAAGTCTTCTTTGTTGATGTCACTTTGGACATGAAGCCTCAACTTCCCAATCAAGGGATTAACAGAGGCTTGTTGTCCCATCGGCAGTTACAATATCTCCCATATCAAAATCTTGAATGCCCAGCTTAGTGGCCAACTCCATTGATGTGAAGTTGTGAGTAGAGCCAAGGTCAAAAAGGATGAAGTTGGAGCTTCGATCGTAGAATCTCTAGGAGTCTCATTGCGGGCATTTCTTTTGGGGCAAGAACGATAGCCATGTCCTTGCTCCCCACACTTAAATCATTTGTGATCTTTCTGAAAAGCCTATAGCTCTTGAGGAGAGAGTTTGTTTTTACCTTTGTAAACTCCTTTCTCCTTGGTTTTGTTGATGTTGTTGTTGTTGTTGTTGGAATTGCCTTGGAAAGAAATTTAAGAACTATTCTTCCCCTTTGCATCATTTCGATCTTTGTTTTCCATGGTCTTAGAATTCCTTTTAGCCCCTTGTTGGAAATTGATACAAGATGCAACCATAGTGTGGTGGATGCCTTCGGTGATAGAACCAAGCTATTGGGAGTTGACACGCTTGGCCATTTCTTCAGGTAATCTCCCACAAAAATTTTGCTTTTGCTCGGCGAAGTCTATCTTTTGAAAGACTGTAGCTTTGAGATGTAAATCCCAAAACTTGTCTACATATTTGTGGATAGAATCGTGGGAAGTAGATTCAAGCTCCTCCATTCAGTAAGCACTTTGTCCTTGGCATCGCTTGCAAGGAATTGCTTCATTATGGAAACTCGTAAAGTTCTCCATGTACTTGGGTCTTCTCCATTCCCGCGGAGACTAGCCCACCATTGACGAGTAGGTTTTTGAAAGTGCATAGCTACATGGTGTAGCTTGGAGGACTCTATGATGTCCTCGTCTCCAAAGGCCGCATCAAATTGCTGGATGAAGGCCAATACTTCTCCTGTAGCACCAAAGGTGCCATCATAGGTGAGAAAAGAGATACTCTTTCCTCCCTCTTTGAACTTCTTAAGCTTTTGGGGCCTTTTCCAAGCAGGGTAGGATATGCAATATCCTCTCCTCTTGTATTCTCCAGGACAATAACCTGGAAGGTGAAGAAAAAGGATAAGAGGGTGACCTCTTTCTTGCCTTTTTCTTCCTTTGTTTCCTCTCTTCCCTTTTAGGGTGACAAGGAGAAGGACTATAGGATGATCTTTTCCTCTTAGGAGGAGTTGGAGATTGTCCAGACCACCATCTTCGTGGAACCACATCTTCAGAGGAATTTGGAGATTCACTTCTTTCTCGTTCATTGGATTCCTCCTTTTCTCTTATCGGTGAGAGACTTCTTTTGGAAGTCTCGATAAGCGGCTTCCTAAGCTCTCTCTCTGTTCTTGGAGAGGAAGGGAAATCCCATAAGCACAAAGTTGTTGAGTAACTTTGGGTTGCAAGGCAGGGTTGCCCATAGCTTGTTGCAACCTAGTAACAAGATATCTCACAAACATTGGGTCATCATCAGTAGCACCTTCATGTGCAAAATCAAAGTTGTCAATATTCATTCTACTCTCTTGATTATTGTCACCCATGCTAATTAAACTTATGTGTATGCTGCTTTGTGCTTTGGCACCCTCAAAAACCTTAGTTTCTACTCTTCTTTACCTTTGAAAATTAGCTCTCTAGCAGCCACATTCATGCTTTAGAAACTGTTGATTGCAAAGAATAGTGGAGAGGGTCTAACATTGCCCGGTTGATTATGATTCCTATTGAGCTTGCTAGTAGCTCAATAATGGTTAATCCAAAGGCAAACCCCAAGAGACTCCATTATTAAGTCTATAGTTCCCAACAGTGTACCTCAAACTAAGTCCTTTTCGAGCAGGATAATAGATCCATGTCCCACTTACCCTCTTGCAATGAACAGGTCCAGCCCTTCATTGACAACTTAAGGACCTCTCTTCTCAAGCAAGAAAAGAGAAACCAATAGCTCTAATACCAATGTAATGGAAATGGCCTATGAACATTATGAATAACATAATGAAGAGAACTATAGTGAGCATTTTTATGAGACTACCCTGAGAAAATAGAGGGTGAACTTGATTAGAGGTAGCAACATAACCATTATACTTAATTGACTTGGCATGAAAAATACCTTGCAAGAGAGAGAATTAGAGATCTTGACAAAAGTTGAGGACCATATTTATGTGGAGCCGGTCCCCCCTCCAAAAGGCTTTTGTATTATAGTTTCTCCTATAAAAAAAGACTCGGTACAATACAAGCTTTGTGTTCCTTGAAACCTTGATGGTGCAATGAAGATAGAGGGCTTCATGCACAACAATTATGCCCGTAACTTAGCTAAATGAAAGCTTTAACTTGTCCCCAAAGGTGGCAAGAGCTAGCAGGGAATGAGGGTAGGAAAGAGGAAGAAGAAGCATTCTTACAAGAAAGAAATAGTTCCTTACTTATCATCACTCTTGTTGCTTAGCATAGCATATGTAATGGAATTGGCCTATTTAACTTGAGAGTAGCAGAAATTAATGAGAGTACTTTTGAGAAATGACTTTGTGAGCATAGTGGGTGAACATAATTGAAGATAGCAGCATAACCATAACAATTATTTAACTTGGCATGAACAATACTTTTACAAGAGAGAGAATTTACAGAACATGACCACAGTTGAAGACCGGATTTATGTAAAGCCGGTCCCCCCTCCAATAGGCATCTGTATTATGATTTTTCCCATTAAGCGAGACTTGTTACAATACAATCTTTGTGTTCCTTGTGACCTAGGTGATGCAATGAAGATGGAAAGCTTCATGCATCACAAGATGGAAAGCTTCATGCGTCACAAGATGTTAACCCACATGCACATTCCTATCACCTAAGACGAACACCGTATTATTTATTTGGTAGAGCCAGGTACCGGGCTTGTCGGTCTAATAGGAAAAGGGTAAGAGTGATCGCCGATGAGAGGCGCACTCTAGCTGGAACATTCAAGGGATTAGTTGGCTAAGCATGGGCGTCCAAGTGTGAATGGGGCATGCTCATATAAAAACCTGAAATTCACTCATTCTCTCATTTGTGCAATTGAAGCGTGCTCTTGCTCCATCTCCATCTTCTTCTTCTTCATATCCTTGTGTGTGTGTATGCGTGAGAGAGAGAGAGAGAGAGAGAGTGATTGAGCATTGCGACGGTGGCACGACGGCGGTCGGGCGGTTGAGCGCGGTGTAACGGCGTCTCCTCTTCTTCGCGGCGAGGAATCCTCCACGACAGCAAGCGTAGAGCGTTGAGTGGCACACCATCTTCATCTTTGAGCTTACTAGTTTAGGCTAGTTACGTGCTTGGAGCCATTTGTGGCTCGCACACAGTGTATTGGCAAGTCCTTTGCATTGACACGTGTGACATACACGCACATTTTTGGCGCCGTTGCCGGGGAAATTCCATACACTAAGATTGAATGGCACTCTGTGCTTCTTTGTGGTACAATTTCAATTGTAGGAAAGGTAGAGAAGGAAGGTGTGTGTGTTGAGAAGAAGGAGTTTGTTTTGCTGTTGTGTATTATTTTGTTAATGAGGAATTGAAAGGTACTGTGTTTTCTTTGTTAATAAGGTTTTGAAAGGTATTGTGTTTTCTCAGTGATAAAGTGTTAGTATTAAGGTTGTAGATCCATAATGTTAGTTCTGTGTAAAGTACAGTAAGTACTTTTGTTAGGTAGTGAGTTGCTATAGTAGTGTGTTAGTGTGTAACAGTAGATAAATAGGTAGCTTAGGTGTGTGGGTGCTCGCGCGCACATAGCGACTGCAATGACCTTATCTCCAAAAAAAAAAAGGTAGAACCGGGATTGGAAATAACCCCTAGACCTAAGCCCAGACCCAAGCCTAAGCTCACACTCAGGCTCAGGCCTCAGTCGCCCTTTAAAATTACGTATTTTAGCCTCACACGTAGCTAAAAATCAACCTTTTTTTAGGACCAATGGAGCTTCAGTTGACCGAATGTTGTGTTGTAAAGCACACCACGACCCTCTGAGTGATGCGCTCATTTTGAGCTATCACACACTTTAATCAAAAAACTAATCATTAAAAAACATCAAAAAACGAGTGAAAACGGACGCCTAAAAAAGTAAGCGGTTAACCTTCAAGGTTATTCGCGAATGCTTGTAGGGTGCCAAAGGCACATGCATCTGCGCTCTGGTCGTGTGCTAGAGACGGAGCAACTAGAGAGCATTTCGACTTTCGCGAGTTCTCAATATCCACCTACCTTAGGTTCCGGCCCCTCGGCAGGGACCCAAGGTAGTACAAATCAAGACCCAAACATAGCAGCTAGTGACTCTTCCTCTGACTACGACGTCATGGAGGGTTTCCCAATGCCTAATCCCGATAGCTCAAGCCAAGACATGCATGCCATGGGTCCACGGTCCGGGCCAAGCGTGCTTAGCCCCTTGAAGGAAACCTTTAGTAGAGCCACTCGCTCTGAATATGGAGCTAACAATGTAAATAAGGGGGGCGGGGAAGTAAATTCGCCATTCATGACCAACATAGAACCTAAGCTCTTAGAGAATGTGCACTTGAATACTCCATTCACTGCACCCCTTGACTCTTCAAAGTTATTTCCCTCCGAGGTTATATTACCTGATGGTAGAAGCCTTGCCGAAGTGCAAGAGGTTATATTACCTGATGGTAGAAGCCTTGCCGAAGTGCAAGAGGTTATATTACCTGATGGTAGAAGCCTTGCCGAAGTGCAAGAGGTTGAGCGATATATCATCGCTGCTAGGGAAAAGGAAATTGAGAGCTTACGCAAGGTGTAGCAATGAAGAGAGTTAAAAGCAAAAGCTCCTATGTCAATATCCTTGCTAGGAGAGCAATTGAGTGCGCCTGACTTAGCAACCACTAAGAGCCAACCCATAGAGAGCAACATTGCATCTAGCTCAAAGGACACCCCTAGCACCTCAAGCTTAGATGGAGTGTTCCTAAATGAGAAATGGGAGTATGAACTACAAACGAAAACTCTAACTGACCTATACATAGGTCACACCTATCACATGGGTTGGTTAGATGTCCTACAATCCACAAAGGGTGCTACTAGTGTGGAGGATCAACAACAAAGTGTTTGTGAGGTCATCCATAGAGTCATTGAGATAGAGAGACAAAACAAGGGGATCCACATGCCTTCAAAGGGTCTCATGAGATTCTTGGATACAAGGAAGGCTAAACAACCAACCTTATCGCAAATGGAGACTCCCTCGGTAAGTCCGATGGATCCCCCATATGTTGTTTCGCCAGGGGTCTCAATGCAATCTGAGCCCACCAGTGATATCTTTACTTTTCCAAGTCTAGCTCATCTTTCCCTTGATGACTCCATGGCTACCATGCCTACCCCAATGATGGGCATGCCAAGAAACACGCCATGGACCTCATTTGTTAGTAAAGCACCGCTACATGATAGCTCAATGCCTGCAACAGTACCTACAAGTGTGTACCAATCGTATAAACCTATAGGTCCTCGTACTCATATAGTCCCTATCCCTCCCATTGTTTCAACTGCCTATGCTCCACAACCACAACACCCAAGCTCTTATTTCCATGGGACCATACCGGCTAGCATTAGCATGTCACGTCCGACGTCTGCTATACCTAGGGCCACACATATGAACTTTGGACCGCTACATGGTGCAACACCGTACCAAACGTCGAACCCAAGGGCTTCCTATACGCCAAGCCCAATGCCAATACCTATTCCACATGTAGTCTTTGGAGCACCTCCACCCATGGTTCCTGCTCACTTAGGTGACTTGGCAACATTTGCTCAAGCTATCGGTCGATCTATTGCTGAGAATATGCGTAACAGGCCTGATAGAGAACCTAGAAGTAAGGCAATACAAATAGCCAAGCTCACACAAAAATTTAGTGGAGACTGGGATGTAAGAAAGCATATCAAAGTGTTCGAACAAATATGCAATTATCTAGGATAACACAATGACCTGCATAAGAGTAATGCTTTAAGCCTAACCTTAAGTGGAAAGGCTAGGGATTGGTATAGAACCCTAAGGGTGGAAGAAAAAACAATTTACCCTACTCTTAGGAGACTGTTCTTGAAATAATACATACAAGAGGGAGTGCTTTAGGGTGTAGCCTCTCAGCTCCAGAAAGCCCAATGAGAGGAAGGAGAGTCGGTGAGAGACTTTATTAGTCGCTTGAAGCATTTGAATTCTTGTTGTAATCCCAACGAACGCTTCAACGATAACCAATTGCTTGATAGATTCATTAGGGTATTACAACATGAGGATATCTACAATGGCCTAGTCATTATAGGTATCACCACTTGGGAAGCAGTCACCACCAATGCGATCCAATTGGAGGATAATTTAACGATTCAAGGAGAAAGAGTGTCTGTTAAGCCTAAATCTACTAGCTCACAAGCATTGGGGCATCAGCCAATGACCCTAAACCCTATTGCTAAGGAGCCAAAGATATATGAGATTACTTAAGTAGATCTCACCAAGGCCATTCAAGAGAGTCTTAGAGACAATCATGCTCTGCAAAACAATCATATGTATCCAAGAAGGGAGCAATAATGGTGCTCAGAATGCTATGGACCGCATAGTACCAGTGAATGCCCTACTTTTAGAGTAAAATTCAATGGGAACTGCAATGCCTGTGGGAGGTATGGTCATCAAGCTAAGGATTGCATAGTATTTAAGCTCGTGATGGCCAATAGACCAACCTTATCATGGACAGACACACCTCGAGTGCCTGCATTGATTCCGGCCCCACCTCTTGAACAAACGTCACAACACATGGTCCCTAGGGTCCAAAATGTTGTTCAAACAACACCCTTACCACCTCCAGTGCTAGGACCGCAACCACCACATCCGAGAATCACTTATGTGAATCAAGTGGGTTGTGAGTCATCTATTACTTGTTTGGGAGGATGTGAGGAAGATATAGACCCTGATATTGCCTATGGGATGGATGCGCTTGAAGAAAGTCCACAATACTACATGGAGGACTATTGGGGACAAGTCAAACCTGTCTATCAAGTAGCTGCTCTTGCTGCAAGAGGCCAAAATATCAATTACACTGCTAAGAGACTACCTCTTCAATGCTATGAGTGTGGAGGTCCACATTGTGAGGCCGAGTGTCCTATTAGGCTACAAAAGAACGCCACACTAATGCAAATCAATCAAGCAAGCACGTCTACAATGCCGATACTCATGTGTAATTGATGTTGCATAGATCATTTGATTGCCCAATGTCCAAATAATCCAAATGCACCGAAACTCATGCCATTAAACTTGATTGAGGTTACCGAGGAGCCATCACAAAGTACACCTGTGGTACCAATAAACGTACTCACATGATTGATGCTCCAAAAAATATATATATATATTCTTGAAGAAAGAGACACGGCATCAATTGTCCAATCTCAAAAAAAGAAGAAAACATGAAGGAAGAGATCGCAAAAAGCAGCGAAGTCAGACCCCAGTTCAAAGACCAACATAGGGATTGGTGACGACCCCGTATATATGAACGACGCTGAAGAGGATTCTGATTCAGGTGAGACCATGGAGACCAAAACGACCACTAAGATAGAAACCAACAAGGAAGATCTTCATGAGCCACAATGGCCAGGATCCAAGAAGAAGATAGGAACTTATCCAAACCCTATAGAGGAGATCGAGCGAGTCAAGCAATTAAGGATTTTGGTAGAAGATACCCAAAGGGATCTAGAACCAGCACCTAGGCAGATCCAGATTACAGACACCGTATTCCCTACGAAACAACAACCTCACCAAGTCCATAGACCCTTAGCCATACCTAGTGTCATCCAAGAAGAAAGTGACTTAAAGTCATGGGAAAGTGGGCATACTCACTTCTTGATGGAAAGAATGTTTACAGAGGGACTACCTGATCCTATAGAACAAATGGAGATCCCATCTTTCCCACGTCAAGGGATTGAAGCCCAAAAGGTGCCGTTAAACATTGTTAGTCTCAGCTCTTCAAGCCTTCCTCAATGGAGAACTGAAGTTTGGGCTACCACAATTTGCACAGATGGATGGAGCTGGGGAGATGACAGTAGAGGAGGAACACTTAGATCCACAACCCAACCTAGATGAGAACCTTGTTAGTGAAATACCTGTTAACAAGTTGGGACAATACTTTGAGGGTGATGAATCCAATGCGACCATACCAATCACTACTAAGGGATTCACTGTGAAGGGAATCCTTGATGGTGGCGCTAGAGTTAGCATTGTGACTAAAAATTGCTGGGAAACTATGGGAAGGCCTCACCTTGCGACCACAAACATAGTAGTGAAGATGGCCAATGGGTCTATTGTTAAACCTATTGGGATGCTAGAAGATCTCAAGATCAAGGTCTTTGGACATAAAATAAGAATTACCTTCATTGTTATGGATTTCTCCAAGCACACTATGGCATCAGAGATGATCTTAGGATGTCCTTTTATGAGGGAAGCAAAAATGGTGCATGACTGGTCTAAAAACCATGTCTACCTGCAGTTCCAAGATTCTGTCATTCTAGTGGATCTTGTAACTGGTCAAGCACATCCCCTAGGAAACAGTTTTATAATTGATCATTTGACACCACAGTTCACTCGGTCCCATTGCAGTATTATTATACGTGTAAAGCGGACACTGATGTTGGGGAAGATTCTCCTTATATGGATGTACTACCTGGGATGACTGAGTCGGACAATAAGGATTGGATCCACCTAGTGGCAACCATAGACACTTGGGGAAACAGGGGGACAACCTGGGTAACACCATAGGGGGATGAAATGCCACCACTCGTACCCTTAAATATGCTAGAAGCAATGCATATAGCTTCTGACAAGACTCATCCTAATATAACAAAGAAAACATATAAGTGGGTCCCTAAAGCTTCTTTAGCGACCATAGCTAGTGCTAAAAAAAAGAAGCCTTGTAAGAAACGTCCCACTCGCTCTAAGAAATGTAAGGAAATGTGGCGGTACATTCCTAAACGACTATTGGAAGCCTAAGGCTACTATCAAGGAAATGATCAAATTTGGGTGCCAAAACGTAAATTGTGTTCTTACCTGTCACCTGACCCATGTGAGCCCAATCCTGTAGCTCCAAAATGAATTGACAATTGCGGAAAGAAAAAAATCACAGAATGCTACACACCCGCTCCAGAGCTAGTTTGGGTACCGAAGAAAGAACGATTTGTTCCACCTAGCTCAGGAAGCAGGGAGTCTCATGAAGCTTCTAGCTCCTCATGTAATGCATCCATAGAGGTAAAAGCTTCTCCACAGCCTCCACCTACAATAGTGGACCTCCATGAAGCTACAAAGGAATCCACACCTCCCAGTGTTCAAGAATCACCTGATGAACCACTTCAAGTTCGATCCTGGGAGAGTACCTTACCACCCTTGCAACTCGACGAGGCACCTAAGGTAATAGAAAACTACTGGCAAAAATCCTCACCTATTACCAACTGGAACAATTGGTTTCAAAGGGTGACGAGCACATTTCAAACGGTATGATCTACCCAAGGAAGGGGGGAGTGTTTGCTAACAGTCATCATTCACTCACTCCCCTCTCAACCTTCCTCCATGACCTCTCAATCTCCCAATCTTAGGGAATGTATATATAAAGCCTTATACTCACAAAAAAAAATAAAAAATAAAGAGCAAGAGCAATTAGCAAACGAGTATGCACAATAAAAGTCAAAACATTGACCCAGACCTACACATTCACATCCAGTACACTGAAACAAAAACTATGTCATAAAACACCTTTGATCCTCATCACTCGAGTGATGGAGGGTAGGTAGATTAGTACGATAGGAGTGTTTCTATTTTAGAGTTTAGTGATTAGCAAAGTTCTTTCTTCCCACTGATGTACCTCCTGGAGATATTCTTTGTGTTTCCTCGTGTATACAATAACGTATTGTTGTTGTTAGGATTTGGACCTTCTTGGGATCTTTCTCTCGTTCACTCTTCAAATCAAGCGCGATTATCAACACAAACAGGTGTTTCTTGTCCATTAGCATGGCCCCTTATCTTTTTTGCACCTATGTTTGTCTGCTTTAATTGTGATTGGTAGTATAATATTCAGCACATTTGCTTAGTACCAAACATTAAATTCAATGCAATTTTTTGTCATAATCACTTGTCTAGGTTTAAAAAACAAGCAATCTGACTAAGCTAGTTTAACCAAGCTAGGTGTTAGAGATCTTCTCTTAATACCATGGGGAATGCCTTCCTAATAATCAATGGCTACTTAGGTTCTTAATCCGATTTAGGCAACATTGTGTGAAATGTACTAGGGCTTTTTAGTGGGCTCACTCCCTATTGACCTTTAGCTTAAGTATGATAAAGGGAGTTTACTAGTGTGATGAGCCTCCGGAGGGTAATAGTGTTATATAACCCCCCAAAGTTACAAAATGAAAATGTTGAAAACGAACAAACAAAAAAATCAAAGTGCCACAATGTAAAATCTTAAGTTTGAAGAGAAACCTCAGCTTGATTTGGTACTCTACTCACATGTATCGCCTATGGTACTAGAGCCCTAGAGTGTTAAGTATGGAGCCTGATTTACCCTTGTAATTTTCTGTGGTAAAAGCGCACATTTGTAAGGCCCCCATTATGAGGAGAAGCCATCGTGCGTGAAGGAAAATCACTCTCCGGAAACCAAAATTTTCACGGACAAGAATCAGGGGCAACATTAGAGGCCTTGGGGGCGGAGGCCCCCTAAGACTTTTTTTTCCGCCGAAATATTCCTTTTCGTCGGAATATTATGGCCGGACGGCGGTCGAAAAGTGGTCGGAAAACAACCGGTCAGTTGGGCGGTGGTCGGAAGTCAATGGACGGTGGCCGGTGGTCTGAAGTCAATGGCCGGTGGCCGGTGGCCGAATTCAAAAGCGGACTTGTCTTCTCAAGGGCGGACACACATGGGCGGATTGGAGGGTCCAATTTGGACTTATTCGCACAAGGGCGGCTACACATGGCTGTCTCTCATAAGAGAGGGAAACCCTTTTGGCCTATAAAAGGAGGCCATTTCTACACACATTTCATAGTGTGAAGTTGATGCAACAAGGTGAGTGTGAAGTGGTGAGAGTGAAGCAAGGCGGGATCTCTATCAAGGGTTTAATCCCTTTGTAAACTACTTCTTCTTTTGAAGTGCTAAAGCCATTGAGTGGCTGCTTTCCCGTGGACGTAGCCCACATTGGGTGAACCACGTATATCGTGTGTACTCTCTCTCTCTCTCTCTCTCTCTCTCTCTCTCTCTCTCTCTCTCTCTCTCTCTCTCTCTCTCTCTCTACTCTATAATCTCTTTTGTGTGAAATCTATCTCTCTCCATTAAGTAATCTACTCAAAAATCTATTTAGCTACGTCTTATTTTCTAACAACTGGTATCAGAGCAAGGTTTGCTCATAGCTAAATTATCTCAAGGAAAGGATTCCTTGAATTGAGTGGGAGTTATGGCGGAGGAAGGGAAGCTCAATATTGAGAAGTTCAACGGCAAAAACTACCAACATTGGAAGATGCAGATTGAAGACTATCTCTACCAGAAGGACCTCTATTTGCCACTAGGCGGTCTTGCGAAAAAGCCCGCAACAATGGCAGATGAAGCATGGATTGTCCTTGATCGAAAGGCATTGGGAACAATCCGGTTAAGCTTGGCATCAACAGTGGCCTTCAATGTTTCGGAGATGAAGACCAGGGAGGACTTGATGAAGTCACTTGACGACTTCTACGAGAAACCATCGGCATCCAATAAGGTATTTCTTATGAAGCGCTTGTTCAATCTAAAGATGGCAGAGAATGGTTCAGTTGCAGAACACCTAAATGACTTTAACACAAACATAAGTCAACTTCAATCAGTGAAAATCGATTTCGATGACGAAGTGCGAGCTCTCCTTATACTATCATCTCTACCGGATAGTTGGGACAGCCTTGAGATGGCTGTAAGTAACTCTATCTCTGGCACAAATACTCTTAAGTTTGATGATGTTGTGGGTGTTCTCCTAAGCGAGGAAATGCGAAGGAGAAGCACAGGAGAATCATCAAGTATTGCACTATCAGGAAAACAAGAGGAAGGCCTAAGGAGAGGTTCAAAAACCAAAAGGGTCGTGATCGCTCAAGGCGGAGCAAGTCACGCACAAAGTCAGTTCTTGAATGTTGGAACTGCGGCAAGAAGGGCCACGTCAAGAAGGATTTTTGGTCCAAGAAGAAGAAGGAGACAGAGTCTCAAGACAACAAGCCAACATCGGAGGCCAATGTGGCAGGTAAAGTAGAGCAAGATGCTCTAATTCTCTCATTAGACAATGTGTCTAATTCCTGGATAGTAGATTCCGGGGCTTCATTGTTAGGAAATAAGACGTAGCTAAATAGATAATTGAGTAGATTACTTAATGGAGAGAGACAGATTTATATACACGAGATTATAGAGTAGAGAGAGAGAGAGAGAGAGAGAGAGAGTACACACGATATACGTGGTTCACCCAATGTGGGCTACGTCCACGGGAAAGCAGCCACTCAATGGCTTTAGTACTTCAAAACAAGAAGTAGTTTACAAAGGGATTATACCCTTAATGGAGCTCCCACCTTGCTTCACTCTCACCACCTCACACTCACCTTGTTGCATCAACTTCACACTCTGAAATGTGTGTAGAAATGGCCTCCTTTTATAGGCCAAAAGGGCTGCCCTCTCTTATGAGAGACAGCCATGTGTAGCCGCCCTTGTGCGAATAAGTCCAAATCGAACCCTCCAATCCACCCATGTGTGGCCGCCCTTGAGAAGACAAGTCCGCTTTTGAATTCGGCAACCGGCCATTGAATTCGGCCACCGGCCACCGGCCATTGACTTCCGACCAACGGCCACCGGCCATTGACTTCCGACCACCGGCCATCGACCATTGACTACTGGCCACCGGCCAACCGACCGGTTGTTTTCCGACCACTTTCCGGCCGCCGTCCGGCCATAATATTCCGGCGAAAAAAGAATATTTCATCCGACCACTTTCCGACCGCTGTCCGGCCATAATATTCCGACGAAAAAAAAAGTCTCAGGGGGCCTCCGCCCCTAAGGCCTTTAAAGTTGCCCCTGATTCTTGTCCGTGAAAATTTTGGTTTCCGTTGAGTGATTTTCCTTCACGCACGATGGCTTCTCCTCATAATGGGGGCCTTACAAATGTGCGCTTTTACCACAGAAAATTACAAGGGTAAATCAGGCTCCATACTTAACAATCTCCCACTTGGAGACTGATCTCCAAACCAAACCTGTGACTGCTTTCCATTCTGGCTTCTTATCCTGGAATGCCGATTGAAGATGAGCAAAAGCTCAACTTCTCCTTGTTGACCACCTTTGTAAACATGTCTGCAGGATTTTCACTTGTATGCACCTTTCCTAGCTTTAGTTGTCCCTCTTCCAAAAGAGTGCGTATGAAGTGATATCTCACCTCAATGTGCTTTGTTCTTGAATGAAAGACTGAGTTCTTCGCAAGATGGATAGCGCTTTGGCTATCACTGTACAAGACACAATTGTTTTGTTTGAATCCAAGCTTTTCTAAGAATCTGTGAAGCCACAGAATTTCTTTGCTTGCCTCCGTCATTGCTACATACTCTGCTTCCGTGGTAGAAAGTGAAACCACTTTCTGCAGCTTTGAAGCCCAGCTTACTGCTGTGCCTCCAACCGTGAACACATAGCCAGTAGTGCTCCTTCAAGTATCTTTGTCACCTGCCATATCTGCATCAGCATACCCTTCTAGAAAAATATCAGTTCCTCCAAAATACAAAGCATTTGTTGTTGTCCCTTTTAGATACCTAAGTATCCACTTCACAGCTTGCCAATGCTCTTTACCTAAGTTGTCCATGAACCTACTCACAACTCCCACTGCATATGCAATGTCTGGCCTTGTCCAGACCATAGCATACATTAGAGAACCTACCGCTGCAGCATATGGAACTTTAGACATATAGGCTATCTCCTCTTGTGTCTTTGGACACATATCCTTCGTAAATGACCAGGCAAAGGTGTAGAAACTGGTTTTGCATTTTGCATTGCAAACCTTTCTAGTACCTTCTTGATGTAATCTTCTTGAGATAGCTTTATTGTCTTCTTCATCCTGTCCCTTGATATTTTCATACCAAGTATCCTCTTTGCAGCACCTAAATCTTTCATTGAAAAAGATTTGGAGAGCTCCTCTTTTAGGTCTTTGATGTCCTGCATGTTAGCACTTGCAATCAACATGTCATCAACATACAACATTAGGATGATGAATTTCCCATCTCCCAAATTCTTCGTGTAGACGCAGTGATCCGAGTTGCATCTTGTGAATCCATGATCCAACATCCATCGATCAAACTTCAAGTACCATTGTCTTGATGCTTGCTTTAAACCATACAAGCTCTTCTTTAATCTGCAAACCATTTTCTCCTTACCTTTTACTTCATACCCCTTTGGTTGAAGCATGTAGATTTCCTCCTCTAAGTCACCGTGAGGGAATGCCGTATTTACATCCATTTGCTCGAGATTTAGATCATGAGCAGCCACAAGGCTTAAGACAAGCCTAATTGAGTTCATTTTTACAACAGGAGAAAATATTTCATTGAAGTCAATCCCTTTCTTTTGAGAAAAACCTTTTACCACAAGCCTAGACTTGTACCTTTTCTTCCCACCTTCTTCTTCCTTTAGCTTGTACACCCATTTGTTTTGAAGTGCCCGCTTACCTTTAGGCAACTCAACCAACTCCCATGTTTGGTTACGATGTAGTGAGTCCATCTCCACTTGCATGCTCTTCGTCCATTCTTCTTTGGATTCATTTTGCATAGCTTCTTCATATGATTCCGGCTCTCCAGAATCTGAGATCAAGAGATGGTTGAAGGAAGGAACAAACCTTTCTGGAGGTCTACTTGCTCTTGTAGATCTTCGGGGAATAGGTTGAGGCTCCTCATTTGGTTGACGTTGTTGCACATTGTCACCGTTTGCAGTCCTTGAGTCTTCACCGTCCTCAAGCTCCATGTACTCATCACCTGTTTCTTTTGTTTGTTTTCTTTCCAAGTAATCTTTGTACATATTTTGTTTGTTAAAAATTAACATCCCTACTCCTTAAGATTTTACCATCTTCAGGATTCCATAGGCGATACCCAAAGTCTCCTTTTCCATAGCCAATGAAGAAACACTTTTTGGACTTTGCATCTAACTTTGATCTTAGGCTTCTATCTATGTGCATGAAAGCCTCACACCCAAACACTTTGAGAAATGCATAATTCACCGGTTTACCTGTCCATGCCTCTTCTGGAACTCCCCCAACCAATGCCATTGAGGGTAACCAATTGATTAATTACACAGACGTACTTCCAGCTTCCGCCCAAAGCTCAAGCGGTAGGCCTGCATGTAGCCGCATGCTTCGTGCTCGTTCCATGATTATCCTGTTCATCCTTTCCAAAATCCCATTTTGTTGAGGTGTCCTTGGGGTTGTCCTTTGCCTCCGAATGCCATTGCTAGCACAAAAGCTTTCAAAAGCTTGGCTGCAATATTCGCCTCCATTGTCGGATCTGAGGCATTTAACCTTGGTACCTGTTTCATTCTCCACAAAGGCTTTCCACCTTTGAAATATTGAAAATACATTGGATTTATTCTTCATGACATAAACCCATGTTTTTCTAGTCGCATCGTCTATGAATGTTACATAGTACAATGAGCCACCAAGTGATGGTGTACTTGCAGGACCCCAAACATCAGAATGAACCAACTCAAGTTTTTTATTTTTTCTTTCATTTCCTGATTTTTGAAATTTTACCCTCTTTTGTTTACCATAAACACAATCTTCACAGAACTCTAAGTCCACTTCTTTCAAACCTGGTAGAAGCTTCTTTGTTTGAAGGATTTGCATTCCTTTGGCACTCATATGCCCAAGTCGGTAGTGCCACACCGCACTGTCAACTTCTGTAGTTGCTGCACAAGCTGAAGGTTGCGTGCTAACAGTACACAAGTAAAGTGTACCGACTTTTTCACCCTTGGCAACCACCAAAGATCCCTTTGAGATCTTCCACCGTTTGTTTCCGAATGCAATGTTGTGACCTTCATCGTCCAATTGTCCTGTAGAGATCAAATTTTTGCGAAGAGAAGGAACATGCCTAATATCTTTAAGCTTCCATTCATTTTCGTTAGCAGTTTTGACAGAAACTATATCTTTGCCGACAATCTCATAAGATTCATCATCTCCCAAGTATACATACCCAAAATTACCTTTGGTGTAGTCTTGGAAATGTTGCTTGTGTGGTGTCGCATGGAATGAAGCCCCGGAATCTACTATCCAGGAATTAGACACATTGTCTAATGAGAGAATTAGAGCATCTTGCTCTACTTTACCTGCCACATTGGCCTCCGATGTTGGCTTGTTGTCTTGAGACTCTGTCTCCTTCTTCTTCTTGGACCAACAATCCTTCTTGATGTGGCCCTTCTTGCCGCAGTTCCAACATTCAAGAACTGACTTTGTGCGTGACTTGCTCCGCCTTGAGCGATCACGACCCTTTTGGTTTTTGAACCTCTCCTGAAGCCTTCCTCTTGTTTCCACTGATAGTGCAACACTTGATGATTCTCCTGTGCTTCTCCTTCGCATTTCCTCGCTTAGGAGAACACCCACAACATCATCAAACTTAAGAGTATTTGTGCCAGAGATAAAATTACTTACAGCCATCACAAGGCTGTCCCAACTATCCGGTAGAGATGATAGTATAAGGAGAGCTCGCACTTCGTCATCGAAATCGATTTTCACTGATCGAAGTTGACTTATGTTTGTGTTAAAGTCATTTAGGTGTTCTGCAACTGAACCATTCTCTGCCATCTTTAGATTGAACAAGCGCTTCATAAGAAATACCTTATTGGATGCCGATGGTTTCTCGTAGAAGTCGTCAAGTGACTTCATCAAGTCCTTCGTGGTCTTCATCTCCGAAACATTGAAGGCCACCGTTGACGCCAAGCTTAACCGGATTGTTCCCAGTGCCTTTCGATCAAGGATAATCCATGCTTCATCTGCCATTGTTGCGGGCTTCTTCGCAAGACCGCCTAGTGGAAAATAGAGATCCTTCTGGTAGAGATAGTCTTCAATCTGCATCTTCCAATGTTGGTAGTTTTTGCCGTTGAACTTCTCAATCTTGAGCTTCCCTTCCTCCGCCATAACTCCCACTCAATTCAAGGAATCCTTTCCTTGACATAATTTAGCTACGAGAAAACCTTGCTCTGATACGAGTTGTTAGGAAATAAGACGTAGCTAAATAGATAATTGAGTAGATTACTTAATGGAGAGAGACAGATTTATATACACGAGATTATAGAGTAGAGAGAGAGAGAGAGAGTACACACGATATACGTGGTTCACCCAATGTGGGCTACGTCCACGGGAAAGCAGCCACTCAATGGCTTTAGTACTTCAAAACAAGAAGTAGTTTACAAAGGGATTATACCCTTAATGGAGCTCCCGCCTTGCTTCACTCTCACCACCTCACACTCACCTTGTTGCATCAACTTCACACTCTGAAATGTGTGTAGAAATGGCCTCCTTTTATAGGCCAAAAGGGCTGCCCTCTCTTATGAGAGACAGCCATGTGTAGCCGCCCTTGTGCGAATAAGTCCAAATCGGACCCTCCAATCCGCCCATGTATGGCCGCCGTTGAGAAGACAAGTCCGCTTTTGAATTCGGCCACCGGCCATTGACTTCCGACCACCGGCCATCGGCCATTGACTACTGGCCACCGGCCAACCGACCGGTTGTTTTCCGACCACTTTCCGGCCATAATATTCCGGTGAAAAAAAATACTCCGTCCGACCACTTTCCGACCGCTGTCCGGCCATAATATTCCGGCGAAAAAAAAGTCTCAAGGGCCTACGCCCCCGAGGCCTTTAAAGTTGCCCCTGATTCTTGTCCGTGAAAATTTTGCTTTCCGGTGAGTGATTTTCCTTCACGCACGATGGCTTCTCCTCATAATGGGGGCCTTACAAATGTGCGCTTTTACCACAGAAAATTACAAGGGTAATGCAGGCTCCATACTTAACATTCATTCCATGCGACACCACACAAGCAACATTTCCAAGACTACACCAAAGGTAATTTTGGGTATGTATACTTGGGAGATGATGAAGCTTGTGAGATTGTCGGCAAAGGTAAAGTTTCTGTCAAAACTGCTAACGGAAATGAATGGAAGCTTAAAGATGTTAGGCATGTTCCTTCTCTTCGCAAAAATTTGATCTCTACAGGACAATTGGACGATGAAGGTCACAACATTGCATTCGAAAACAAACGGTGGAAGATCTCAAAGGGATCTTTGGTGATTGCCAAGGGAGAAAAAGTTGGTACACTTTACTTGTGTACTGTTAGCATGCAACCTTTAGCTTGTGCAGCAACTACAGAAGTTGACAGTGCGGTGTGGCACTACCGACTTGGGCATATGAGTGCCAAAGGAATGCAAATCCTTCAAACAAAGAAGCTTCGACCAAGTTTGAAAGAAGTGGACTTAGAGTTCTGTGAAGATTGTGTTTATGGTAAACAAAAGAGGGTAAAATTTCAAAAATCAGGAAATGAAAGAAAAAATAAAAAACTTGAGTTGGTTCATTCTGATGTTTGGGGTCCTGCTAGTACACCATCACTTGGTGGCTCATTGTACTATGTAACATTCATAGACGATGCGACTAGAAAAACATGGGTTTATGTCATGAAGAATAAATCCGATGTATTTTCAATATTTCAAAGGTGGAAAGCCTTTGTGGAGAATGAAACAGGTACCAAGGTTAAATGCCTCAGATCCGACAATGGAGGCGAATATTGCAGCCAAGCTTTTGAAAGCTTTTGTGCTAGCAATGGCATTCGGAGGCAAAGGACAACCCCAAGGACACCTCAACAAAATGGGATTTCGGAAAGGATGAACAGAACAATCATGGAACGAGCACGAAGCATGCGGCTACATGCACGCCTACCGCTTGAGCTTTGGGCGGAAGCTGTAAGTACGTCTGTGTACTTAATCAATCGGTCACCCTCAATGGCATTGGTTGGGGGAGTTCCAGAAGAGGCATGGACAGGTAAACCGGTGAATTATGCATTTCTCAAAGTGTTTGGTGTGAGGCTTTCATGCACATAGATAGAAGCTTAAGATCAAAGCTAGATGCAAAGTCCAAAAAGAGTTTCTTCATTGGCTATGGAGAAGAAGACTTTGGGTATCGCCTATGGAATCTTGAAGATGGTAAAATCTTAAGGAGTAGGGATGTAATTTTTAACGAACAAAATATGTACAAAGATTACTTGGAAAGAAAACAAACAAAAGAAACAGGTGATGAGTACATGGAGCTTGAGGACGGTGAAGACTCAAGGACTGCAAACGGTGACAATGTGCAACAACGTCAACCAAATGAGGAGCCTCAACCTATTCCCCGAAGATCTACAAGAGCAAGTAGACCTCCAAAAAGGTTTGTTCCTTCCTTCAACCATCTCTTGATCTCAGATTCTCGAGAGCCGGAATCATATGAAGAAGCTATGCAAAATGAATCCAAAGAAGAATGGACGAAGAGGATGCAAGTGGAGATGGACTCACTACATTGCAACCAAACATGGGAGTTGGTTGAGTTGCCTAAAGGTAAGTGGGCACTTCAAAACAAATGGGTGTACAAGCTGAAGGAAGAAGAAGGTGGGAAGAAAAGGTACAAGTCTAGGCTTGTGGTAAAAGGTTTTTCTCAAAAGAAAGGTATTGACTTCAATGAAATATTTTCTCCTGTTGTAAAAATGAACTCAATTAGGCTTGTCTTAAGCCTTGTGGCTGCTCATGATCTAAATCTCGAGCAAATGGATGTAAATACGGCATTCCCTCACGGTGACTTAGAGGAGGAAATCTACATGCTTCAACCAAAGGGGTATGAAGTAAAAGGTAAGGAGAAAATGGTTTGCAGATTAAAGAAGAGCTTGTATGGTTTAAAGCAAGCATCAAGACAATGGTACTTGAAGTTTGATCGATGGATGTTGGATCATGGATTCACAAGATGCAACTCGGATCACTGTGTCTACACGAAGAATTTGGGAGATGGGAAATTCATCATCCTAATGTTGTATGTTGATGACATGTTGATTGCAAGTGCTAACATGCAGGACATCAAAGACCTAAAAGAGGAGCTGTCCAAATCTTTTTCAATGAAAGATTTAGGTGCTGCAAAGAGGATACTTGGTATGAAAATATCAAGGGACAGGACGAAGAAAACAATAAAGCTATCTCAAGAAGATTACATCAAGAAGGTACTAGAAAGGTTTGCAATGCAAAATGCAAAACCAGTTTCTACACCTTTGCCTGGTCATTTACGAAGGATATGTGTCCAAAGACACAAGAGGAGATAGCCTATATGTCTAAAGTTCCATATGCTGCAGCGGTAGGTTCTCTAATGTATGCTATGGTCTGGACAAGGCCAGACATTGCACATGCAGTGGGAGTTGTGAGTAGGTTCATGGACAACTTAGGTAAAGAGCATTGGCAAGCTGTGAAGTGGATACTTAGGTATCTAAAAGGGACAACAACAAATGCTTTGTATTTTGGAGGAACTGATATTTTTCTAGAAGGGTATGCTGATGCAGATATGGCAGGTGACAAAGATACTCGAAGGAGCACTACTGGCTATGTGTTCACGGTTGGAGGCACAGCAGTAAGCTAGGCTTCAAAGCTGCAGAAAGTGGTTTCACTTTCTACCACGGAAGCAGAGTATGTAGCAATGACGGAGGCAAGCAAAGAAATTATGTGACTTCACAAATTCTTAGAAGAGCTTGGATTCAAACAAGACAATTGTGTCTTGTATAGTGATAGCAAAGCGCTATCCATCTTGAGAAGAACTCAGTCTTTCATTCAAGGACAAAGCACATTGAGGTGAGATATCACTTCATACGTACTCTTTTGGAAGAGGGATAGCTAAAGCTAGGAAAGGTGCATACAAGTGAAAATCCTGCAGACATGTTTACAAAGGTGGTCAACAAGGAGAAGTTGAGCTTTTGCTCATCTTCAATCGGCATTCAAGGATAAGAAGCCAGAATGGAAAGCAGTCACAGGTTTGGTTTGGAGATCAGTCTCCAAGTGGGAGATTGTTAAGTATGGAGCTTGATTTACCCTTGTGATTGTCTGTGGTAAAAGCGCACATTTGTAAGGCCCCCATTATGAGGAGAAGCCATCGTGTGTGAAGGAAAATCACTCACCGGAAACCAAAATTTTCACGGACAAGAATCAGGGGCAACTTTAGAGGCCTTGGGAGCGGAGGCCCCTTGAGACTTTTTTTTCGTCGGAATATTATGGCCAGACGGCGGTCGGAAAGTGGTCGGAAAACAACCGGTCGGTTGGCCGATGGTCGGAAGTCAATGGACGGTGGCCGGTGATCGGAAGTCAATGGCTGGTGGCCGAATTCAAAAGCGGACTTGTCTTCTCAAGGGCGGACACACATGGGCGGATTGGAGGGTCCAATTTGGACTTATTCGCACAAGGGCGGCTACACATGGCTGTCTCTCATAAGAGAGGGCAACCCTTTTGGCCTATAAAAGGAGGCCATTTCTACACACATTTCATAGTGTGAAGTTGATGCAACAAGGTGAGTGTGAGGTGGTGAGAGTGAAGTAAGGCGGGAGCTCTATCAAGGGTTTAATCCCTTTGTAAACTACTTCTTCTTTTGAAGTGCTAAAGCCATTGAGTGGCTGCTTTCCCGTGGACTTAGCCCACATTGGGTGAACCACGTATATTGTGTGTACTCTCTCTCTCTCTCTACTCTATAATCTCTTGTGTGTGAAATCTATCTCTCTCCATTAAGTAATCTACTCAAAAATCTATTTAGCTACGTCTTATTTTCTAACATAGAGGTTCCCAGTGTGGGTGCTTTTTCTTGAAAAGCAAAAAACCCAAGGCATACAAAATAAGCACGCACATCAAAATTGAATCACTGTGAAAAGACTTTGGGGGGTCAAAGAAAAGTAAATAAGTTAGGCGATGATTTCATGAGAATTCCTTTTATCGTAGCTTAACTACGAGGTCTTCTAGGTATAACCTCTAGTCAACCCTTGGACATGAAATACTTGGCTCTCGCAATTAAACAACTTAATTGACCAGAGAAAATTGAGAAGCTTGCCCATGGTATTAGTAGTCGAACTTTAGTGCCTTTCGATCGTTAAATTAGCGACCCCATATTTGTTTAATTTTTTATCTTTACAATTGTTTATGCGTTTGATTATATTGCAATTTAATGTTTATTGCTGACAAATGGTTTAAAATTTTGTTACCAATCAAATTGTCTGCGTACAACTGCATATGCTTTTTAATTGTATATGAGAATGCAATTACTGTGCCAATGTTGTTTGATTTTGCAGTGACTGAAGAAGACTAACGACATTCATCTCAAATGCTCTTCCACCTCGACAAACGAGCTTCAACTCAATAGCTTTCGAGGAAGGAATCTACATCAAGAAGGGGGGCATGTTAACCCTCACGTACATTCCTATCACCTAAGATGGATGCCGTATAGCTTATTTGGTAGAGTCAAGTACCGGGCTTGTCGGTCCAATAGGAAAAGGGTAAGAGTGATCGCCGATGAGAGGCGCACTCTAACTGGAACATTCAAGGGATTAGTTGGCTAAGCATGGGTGCCCAAGTGTGAATGGGGCGAGCTCATATAAAAGTCAACTAAACCTAGAATTCACTCATTCTCTCATTTGTGAAATTGAAGAGTGCTCTTGTTCCATCTCCATCTTCTTCTTCTTCATCTCCTTGTGTGTGTGTGTGTATGCGTGAGAGAGAGAGAGAGAGACTGTGTGTGTGATCGAGCATTGCGATGGTGGCACGACGGCAGTGAGGCGGTTAAGTGCGGCATAGCGGCGTCTCCCTCTTCTTTGCGGCGAGGAATCCTCCACGACAGCAAGCGTAGAGCGGTGAGTGACACACCATTGTCATCTTTGAGCTTGCTAGTTTAGGCTAGTTGCGTGCTTGGAGCCATTTGTGGCTCGCACACAGTGTATCGGTAAGTTCCTTGCATTGACACGTGCGACAGACGTGCACACAAGCATAACATAAACTTGAAGAAATATTTAACTATCCCAAGCCTCAGTGCAAAGACCTCAAACATCTTCAAAGGTGGAGAGAGCTAGCAGGGAATGAGGGTAGGGAAGAGGAAGAAGAAACATTTCATAGGAGAAAGAATTAGTTCCTCACTTATCATAACTCTTCTTGCTAGCATACATAATAGAATAGTAATGAAGATGGAGAAGATGGCAAGCTCAAGCATTGAAGCATGGCTCTTGGTTGGATTTGCACTCCATAGCCAAGAGTGTTGGTACAGGCTCTCAACTTCTCAAGGAGCTTGGAGAAGGAGATGGAGCTCTTGCACTTTGTATAGCACACAATGAGAGTGTTTGTGAGTGTGTGTGGGTGAGTATACCCCCTAAGAAACCCCCTAGCTTGCTTGGGCCGACCCCCCCTTGTAGCTCATGCTTGAAGCTCATTGGACCCCTCCAGGCCTAGCCAATCATAAGCAGGAGTCATACCAAGCAACAAGGGTAGCCTTGGGACAAGTGTCCCCCTTTTCCCTTTGAGAGAGAGGACGTGATAAATGCAAAGACAATTAATTAATTCTCCTAAATTTTCATTGGACCCCTTGGGTGGCCAACCAGTAGGCTTCAGGCACACCATGAGAGCAACATGAGGAGGAACTTGACAAGTGTCCCTTTTGCTTTCATTGTACCATGCATGCCTTGTGTGAGTGTCTGGGTGTTCTCTCTCATCCCCCCTCTTGTAGGTCTTACCTTCTCCTTGTAGGGATTGAATCTTGACCTTTTGGCACCTCACGCCCCTCATGCATAGGCCTAGTTCCCACCACAAGCTTGGCCCTTAAGCACTTTAAGCTTGGGCTAGGTTCTCACCTCAAGTGCAACCCTAGCATCTCAAGCATGACAAGCACCTCAAGCATCTCAATCATCAAGCACCTCAAGCATCTCAAGCACCTCAAGCACCTTAAGCTTGGGCCGGGTTCCTACCTCAAGCACCTCAAGCTTGGGCCGGGTTCTTACATCAAGCTTAGCCCTAGCTTACCTAAGGTCAAAGGACACTATTGGAGGTCTTCAATGAAGCTAACCCTAAGGTCTTATGCTCCATTGTTTAGCCTTGCTCTTTGATAGACCATCTCTCATTTGGGCCCCTTTACCATTGGCGCTGTGTTGAGATGGATCTATAAACACATCTCAATATCTTAACCCTTGTTCCCGTTTATTCTCCCACATTAAGTGATCAGTTTAATATGAGAAAACCATTTGGGTTGGTTAGATATTAGTTTTTATGACATTACCTCTCTCTTGAAATCATAGTTGTCCTCGACTATGAGGTAGAAGAGATAAAGCCTTAGTCATTAGTCAATCTTACTTAGCGGGTAGAGGATCCCTTGTTACCCTAGGACATCTTTCCAAGATGGATGACTAATCCATTTGGTGCTTGGGAGACATAGCTGCCGCAAGCATGTCTGCTCTTTAGTCCATTTCATTCTCCCAAAGTAGAGTGACAAATTCTACTTGGTGTTTGAGAGACGTCGTCATTGCAAACATGATTCTAAGCATGCATACTATTTAAATTTTTGCACAATAAAAAGAGAACTAGTTTTATAAGACAAAAACATTGGTCATTTAAAAGAAATTTGTACATTTGCTTACTCTAATGTAGAATTATAAGCATTGACAAGGTTCATACTATCCTTAAGCTGTATTCCTTGCATTCATCTAGCATCTTCAAAAGGACAATTTTTGAACTTAATAAGATACCGTCTGATAATCTTACCATGTCGTAGTACCTTGTCTTCATGCCAAAGGATATCTTCGGGTTGTAGCACCTCTTTTTGGTCTTCAACTTTGGGAGGGTCTTCAATAATTTGTTCACTTGGTGGCTCTTCTTTGTAGGGCTTAAGTAGGCTTACATGAAAGGCATTGTGTATGAGGCAATGGTTGGGCAACTTGAGTTGATAAGACGTCTCATTAATGGGCTTCAAGGTTTGAAAAGGACCATAGTATCTTTTTGCTAGTTTAGCATAATACTTTTGATGGCCCGTAGGATTTTTGCCCGTAGTTTGCCTTAATCGAACCTTAGGAAACTTGAGTAAGACCCAATCATTTTCTTTGAACGTTAAGACCCTTTTGTGCTTATCAGTAGCAGCTTTTTGCCGTTGCTGAGAGATGGATATAGCCTCCTTAATCTTTTGAAAAGATTCTTGTAGGTCACGGCTATACTCATCGGCGGCAAAGATCTTCCCATGTACTTTGAGTAGCAAGGGACTTTTAGGTCTTCCCTCAATGATCTCAAAAGGTGCTTTTCTCGTAGAAGTATGTACAGTATTATTGTAGGCATACTCTACAAGAGGTAAGTACTTTCCCCATTGTGAGCGTTGATCTACTTCGGTAACATAAGTCTTGAGTAGATCAAGTATCGTAAGATTGGCTATCTCACTTTGGTGGAAACACACACCTGAGGAAGGTGCCACTTGGAAAAACATTACTATTCTTAAGAAAAGAATCACTTTTGTTTTCGAGAATGAAAACGCTTCTCCAAGGGGTGGCAAGCCAAGGATCAAAGACGATGGGCCGGTCTGAATGCATCTCGGGGGTGCCTATAAAGAGCTATGGTTGGGTGGAGAGTTGGTATTCATATTCCCACCTTGATCTGAGAAAGTTGAGTAGATGGCTACTAGTGACACTACCTAGATGTCAATGCTTGCTTCGGTACCAATTGTGGGAAATTACAATTGTAAGAATGCATGCAAAGATGGAGGGATAATGAGAAACTCAAAAAGGCACACAAAATAGTAAGCAACATTATTAAGCGTGCACATTCAAAGATAAGGATTGCCCTAGAACGATAGGCATATATACAAGCCTAAGGGGAAAGACCTTTTAGTGAGAGAAAAAAGTGCTCCAACACTCATAAATGTTCACACAAATCACTACCAAAATATGGTAGAAAATTTGCTTCATGAACTATTGAGATTGTGCCAGAACCTCCAGTAGAGAAGCACAATGTTTTTTCTTGTTGAGCCAAGTAGGAGAAGAAGCAAATCTAGACTCCCAACCTAGCTTGAAAGTTTTCTTATCTATATAATCATTATGAATCTTACCACTTTTTGGCACTTGAAAATTCATTGGCCGAAGTGTCAAACTATGTATCCCAATCCATTTGATTTGGTGTTTCTTATTCTTCAAGGGAATTTCTATTGAAAAGAGTGTCTCTACGGTTGCCCATGTAATGGATAATTCCTTAGTCTGATGACCATTTGCAAGCTTTGCTCTCTAGTGATAAACTTTGCCTCTACAAGATTAATTGCACCCAAGTGTGCATTACAAAAAAATGCAAAGCTCATCAATTTCATAGGAACATTCTCACATTGACTTGTTCTAGTGGTTTGAGCTGAATTCCGTAAGGGGAGTTTATGGAGTTCCTCCCCAGTCTTGGGTGTTGATCAAACCACTTGAAATTAGACTAGTAACCAAGTGCTTGAGCAGGGTTGTGACATGTGTAAAGTTTGCTTTCATGCACATAAAAGTAGTTCTCAAGCAAGTGAAGTGGCCAGCTAGATCCGAATTGTTGTTTTTTCCTTGCTCTTTAGCATCTTTAGTATCATGCATTTGAACATCATATTCAACAAGTAGTTGGCATGCTTGTGCTGGTCAAACTCAAACAAGTGGCATCAAAAGGCATAATATGTAGTCATATGATGAGATCATGCTAAAATAATAGAAAAGGGGAGGATAGAATACCTAATAATTTTTCTTCGATGCACACAACAACTCATTGAGAGTGTGTTGGTTGCTACAAAAATTTGTCAAAGAAACTATCTATCATTGGAAACTTGGTAGTGCAATTTAGAATTTTCCAATTGATGCCAAACTTGATGCCGTGCAAACAAAGAGGAACCGTTGCTTCACAAAGCTTGAAATTATTCATGTTGTTCTTTATTGCATGTTGATTTTTGGAACATGCAACAACACACTATCTACAACAACACGCATAATTCAAAACGGATTAATTAAAAGAAGTCAATGAACTTTTAGTGGCCCTTTGGTAGAAAAATTGTCAAAACTAGAAGGTAGCTAGCGTTCTCTCACTTGGTTGAAATTGCTTATTTACCATTAAGCCTTCTTACACAATTTTGAACAACTCAAACACTTTTAAGCCAATGCCTTGGAAAATTTACTACTCACTCACTGCCCTCCAAGCTTTCAATTTTGAGGGAGTAGATGGTGGATTACTTTTACTGTGTGGTGTGGTGTGTTGTGTAACACTTATTGGTGAGTACCTTTAAGGCATCTCAAACGAGAAGCTAGCGATAAAGTTTTGTTCAAAAAAAATCAAATAGCATATCAACAAGTGGCCGATGTACCTTAACGTCAACGAATGGCTCTTGGGAGATAGCCGTGAATCAAATTGCTTTTGTTGCATTGCCACTAAAGAGCCAAGCAAATGCTTGCAACTTAGTTTTGTGGGGGAGGGGGAGAGGTTTCTCTTTTTTGGGTGGGTGGGGGGGGGGGGGGGGGGGGGGGGGGGGGGGGGGATGTTGTCGTAAAAGTTCCAACACTAAGTCACACAAGCATGACAAGGTGGGATTAAGGACCCCTTTCAATTTTTGGGGGGTTGTAAAAGTACCAACACTAAGTCACACAAGCATGACAAAGTGGGATTAAGGACCCCTTTCAATCTTGGGTCCAAACATCAATCGGGCATCGTGAAACTTGTTGAGGAAAGTAATCTCAGGTACCCAAAATTACTTTGTCCCTACAGTACCATCAAGCGGGTTGCTAAGTTCAATCAAAACCTGCCAGACAAGAAGATAGAAGAAGGAGACCTGGTCAGGAAGTACGAGAGCTACCTGGATTTTACATTCCAGAAAAAGTTTAAAAAGAAGTGGACAGATCCGTATAAGGTACGAAAGGCCTTTCCGAATGGGACCTATCAACTGGTAAGAGCAAATGGCAAGCTTCTTAAGAACAAGGTAAATGGTGTGCAGCTTAAACTGTATTTCGAGAGGGATTTAGTGTCTGAAGTACAGCAAATTATAGTCAAAGGGGGTGAGCAACCCACCTAAAGCATGCAAGGTGCGAAAGGAAGGAGATGAAGCTTTTGTACATAGCTTGTACATACAGTTATGGTTTTGTGAATGCTTTTAATCATCAGTTTGGTGTGCCAGTTTAAAGTTTTGTACATATGCTTTTGGTCAAACATAAATGTTCGACAAGGGGGCTGGGCAATGATGGTACAGCCAAAGTTGGTCGAAGCGGGGAGATGGTATATGTCAAGCAACGTGATTAAAGCATGTGCCTGCCGACAACGTGATTAAAGCATGTACAACTTAACACCTAAGTGGTGGGTTCAATCCTCAGAAGTGCGGGACACCAAGCACACATTCTGCAATCTAGAGTAGCCAAGGTTAGTTTGTGGGTCATAATAACGTTGGAATTGATACCAAAAAAATGTGCTCTTACTGACAAACCACCCTTTCACAAAGCTAGTCATACTATAAAGCCAGTTGTTAGGATAGAAATCTTTCCTATAAGGTAGCATGACCTGGTCATAGGTTAAGACGTTGAGTCATATCTGTGCGCTCGTTTCGCATTCTTTTGCGCTCAGATGGCACCGGACATATCAATTGTCTGAACACTGCTGTTGCTGTGTGGCAAGACAGGCAAAACAGGAAGTGAATACGGTACCCAAGCAAGACTAGCAACTTCGATTGACCACTCAGCTTTGATTATTTTCGCTACAAGCAATTATTTATTTATTGATTTATTTAAATTTAGCTTTGATTTAGTAAATGCTCCTCTCTTTGTATTGATTGAAAATGTCAGCTAAACAAGACAGGTAGCAATAAAGTTATTGTTACTTCAACAGGATGTGAACCCTAGTGCTTTGAAGTAAGAAAAGAGGGTCGAATTCCCTGTTGAAACCCATTGCTAGCACTCTTATCAGTTCTGTATTTACATCACTCATATGGCAAATGTATACTAGGTGAAATGCTGCTTCTTCGTTTTGTCCCCTGCATTTGTGGACTGCTATCAAACATCTTGCAGGCAGCGCAATGGAAGCATCGCCAGGTGATTCAAGCTGATCACAACGTCATCTCTGCCTGCAAAGCAGCGAGTTCATCCTCTTCCCTCGTCGTACGCTGGGGTTGCGCCCGTGCAGGAATGTGACTTGCACGTGCAACCGCCGGTACAGATGGCAATCTTGTTGGAGGCAAAGAAGTACCCGGTCGTAAAAGCTGCTTTTCAAGCTCTTGCTCCTCGAGTTCCTCCAACTCTGCCTCTAACTCGTCCTGCTTAAACAAGCCCAAGAAGTCACTACAGGAATTCCGGAAATATTCTTGTGTGTGCTTGCGTACATGCAGAAGTCACTACATGCACTCTTGAATGTGTGCAATTATTCTTGGATGTGCATGCACGTCTACAGGTGTGTGCACATGCGCATGTAAGAGAGTGCATACATGCACGTGTGCTAGTGTGTCTTGCAGCAATGTATTCTTACATCATCAAATTCAGTTCCTCCAGCAATAGGAGCAGATAATACATCCTGGATCTGCTTCATATTTTCAGTTTGCTCATTGATATCATCCATCGTTTTATCCACATCATCAATTTTACTGCATATTGTCAGAATCTCTCTCTCTCAACTTTAATGCAGACTTGAAACATATTACCAGACTGAAAGAATCCTCATCCCTACAATTAGTGAGTCAGAATGTACACATACACTGCTTTTTGCATTGACTTCATGGCATGCGCACCACTGCGCAGAGCATCTACTGTCTCGGTGGTTGCCTTTGCTCCTTCTAATAAGATCATCTAAAAGAAGTACATGGACTGATAATTTACAAAGAAGTATGTATACACCTCCATAAACTCAATTTGCCACATCAAGAACAAACAAAAGTTAAAGAGTCCACTTTTGTGCTTTTCTTGAAGCCTTTTACAAGTGGAAAACACAAAAATCATGCAAACCGACTTGATCATGTAGACGAAGCTGGAAGTTCCCAATCTGTTCTACTTGCGACTCATACAATTTCTTTCTCTTGAGACACAGAATTGCAGCTGCAAAAAAGTTTTGCAGCAAGAAATGAAGATAAAAGAAGCAAATATGGGGATGTATGCCATCCGTGCAAGAGCAACACACTACCTTTCTTATTTTTTAAGCGCGTATATTCTTTGGCCTTCTCTGTCTCCATTGAGATTTTTTTCTGAAGCACTCTCTCTTTTTTTTCCAGCAGCTCAAGTGACTGGGAAAAAAAAAAGCAGAAACAGTTGATGCTTGAAATAAAAGCTGGATTGGCATATTAACCAACAAGAAAACCTTCAATACAGCTTAGTTATTCAAATGCGACAATATATTGAAACTAATGCTAAGTGGAAAATTTGAGTAGAACCGACTGCTATTTGGTGTTTTGGAATTGGAAGTCACAGTGAAATGCCAATGGAAGCTCATAGCCTTGACAACTTAAAAGTTAATTTGTCCGCGACCATGTTTGCTTCATTGGGTTGTAATATCTTTTGGAGACTAGCAGGGTGGAATTTAGGCTTCCCCATGCATCGAGTTTGGTCGAGCATATTATCTACTTCCAGAAAAAGTATTAAAGGAACTGCACTTTGTTGGGGTGTATTTGAATGGTAGAGAGCTCAAAAAGCTTGCAAACATTCTCTATCTTAACTACAACAGTTTCTTTACAAAAAAAGACTAATTGCACATTATCAACTTCCAATGACAATTCTTTTGGGTGTGTTGAATGGTAATGAGCTCAAAAAACTTTTAAGCGCAGTTCTTCTTCACTGCAAGAGTTTTTTTTTTTCAGTAAAGACTGGTCCAAATTGTAGAGAGGATGCCAAACAAGGTTCATGCCCTTTAATGTATTTTTTTCAAAGCTCAAGTTGAGCTTTCCTGGTAAATTTCAAGCTTAGCTTCAAACAAAACCAGTAAAAAGTTGCACATTTTAGTTTAAAACTTGATGAAACAGGGCACTGATGCCATATTGAAATGGTCGATACTCAGTGACAAAGGTTCCTATGCTATGTATGTGATATGCAAGTTCTCAAGTTGTAACCAACTTTTGCCACTGCAATGAATAACAAAATTATGTAATGAGTGCAGCTTCATCTTGAAAACTAACACGACTAAAAAGAGTAGAGAGAGTAGCTTACGTGAAGCAAAATGCCTCTCCAGAGTCGCTGGCTCTAAACGACGAATATCAACGTACCCTCTGCATATCACTGTTCAACACTAATATTGGGCAAAAATCTGTTCCTGGTGAGCAGTTAACCACTTTGGTGCCCCTTAGTATGTGTTCAGGTTCATATTTGCAAAAACCATGGGGCCTTGGGCGCTAACCATCAGAAAAGATGTACTTGAGCATATGATCTCGCACGACATGAGAGAGACAGGTGCAGCAGAGGAGCCCCGCTACGCTTTGTTGATACAGTGGGCACGCACCACTACCTTCTTTTCCGTGTCACAACGCCAGATTACCAAGCATTACTCTCCACCGCCCTAAATTAATTCTATATGACTCTTACAGGCCACCCTGAACATGGAGTCCTTGTACATATGTTCTGATTTGTCATTTGTGCAGCTCCGTGAGGACAGGCTGACCTGAGCACCTCAAGGCCCCATAGTACCCAGTAATACAGCCTTGTCTTTTTGAGAAATGAAATGAAATGTTATATTAACGTCTTCAAAAGGCCATAGTGACCTATGAGACCAGAAAGTTGCAAGGTGGTGGATCTGATACAAAGTCGGAGTAACAAAATAACCTAACAACAGTACAAAACAAAGATATATACGATGGGATCCTAGATTGGTCGATGTGAGCTAAGCAAAAATGGGCGGCTTGTTGAGGTAGCTGAATCACAAAAGATCTAGCATCGGTCGTTGGCGAATCTCATCAATTTCCTCCATGGTTAGTAGGCTGACCGGGCGTCGTGCATGCCTGGCCAGCGTGCTCCGAATCTTTTGACGTAGCCTCCCTCGATGCTGTGTAGTCCTTCGCAGTCGTGGGCGCCTGGATTTCCCCAGTTCAATCGCTCGGTCGATCAGTGTGCCTCTGGTGTGAGACGAGGGGGAGCTCTGCTGTGGGAGTGGCTCTTGCGGCTGTCCCGTGTCTACTCCGAAGAAGTCTGTGATCCGTCTTTGAGACTGGCTAGCCTCGCCATTCATCAGGCTCTCTCTGTGTCTGCGCAGCTCGAGCAAGAACAAACCCAGGCATCTTTGATCTTCGTATCCCATTACTCTTGAGAGTGGTCCAAAACCCTCTCTGAACAAGCAATGGAAGTGGCCTCGTATCTCGTAGTAGACGGGGCAACGGCATGTATAATGCAGCTCTGTCTCAGGTTCCATGTCACACAAGGGGCACCGCTGTATCTCCCAGTTTCAATCCGCAGCTGGTGACACGATGTGCGTAACTGGCCAATAGCACATCGTATCCCATGAGACAAATGGGTATCCATGTATCTGGGTCTCGTCACAAAACCATCTTCCGTAAACTGGAGAAGGTGGTCTCTGTAGAAAGCCATCTTCGTTCCCAATTCTTGTGTTGGTTGTATCCATGTCCTCCTGGTGTCTAGCTGGGTCAGGTCTTGGCGGATGAGCTTGGTGATCTCCGACTGTGTAAGAATGAGAGATGGTGCATCCAATGAGTACAGGAATGGTGGCAGCTTGTCTATGCTGAACCCATGCGCCTGAAACCATGATGTCATCTCCCCATACCAGCATGTTGTATCTCCTTGTATGGCTAACTGTCGAGAGGACTCAAGTGCCATGCGAGCATATTTGTCTCTGGGGAGTTCCCATGTGCGGTTTATGAAGGAGACTGATCTGGTGAGCGCCTCCACCACTAGTGGGGGGGCCGCTAGCTCTGCTCGGATAATGGCCCATGGTACTGATGCCTTGGCTCTAATGAGCCGCGAGATCATAGAGACGAGAGGTTTCTCCATGTTCCCCCATCCGTCTGTGCGACCCGACCTCCCGTGGTGATCCAATGAAGGTCCCCATGTCTCAGCCCCATAGAGCAATGCTGAAGCCACCAAGGTGTCAAAGAGCCAGAGCTTCGTCCGGGGCTCCTGAAATTGAACCTGCGAACACATCCTCTCCAGTCTACCCAATGCTATGTGGGCTCTAGTCAGTCTAGTCTCTGCTGCTCTTCTGAGTGAGAATGTAGGTCCGCTAAAAACCACTCCAAGGTAAGTGTAAGCGTCTGTGTACTCCACAGTCTCCTGGCCGTATGTGAATGTAGGTGCTGACCTCCTGATCCACTGTGGGGTGGTATTAAACACCATAACCTTGGTTTTACCAAGGTTGACAGACAGACCACTTTCGTGGGCAAATGTATGCAGAGCATCCAATTGACGTTGCATTCCCTCTGGGGATTCGGAGATCAACACAATATCATCAGCATATAACAAGAGTGGAATCCATGTCCCTGCCAGCTGTGCACCTTTATCCCCATCCCTCTCAATGTAGTCAGAAACCTCATCCACATACATACCGAAAAGAGTAGGAGAGAGCGGGCAGCCCTGCTTCACCCCAATAGTGGAGTGAACCGGTGTAGAGAGTCCCTCCGGGGTGCGTACATGCCCTACTACTGATCTGTACAATGCCATGATCCCCCAAATGAGCTCTGTGGGTACTCCCATTTCCTGTAATCTGCGCATCAATCTAGCTCTGGGTATTGTGTCAAAAGCTTTGCGGAAGTCCACAAAGCTACAATAGATCCGTCTCCCATGAGATCTACCTTCCTCGATGATGACCCTGAGTGTCAAGATATGGTCAAGAGTAGAGAAGCCTCTCCTGAACCCTGCCTGCCCAGTTGCACGCATTCCTTCCCTCTCTGCCCATCTACTCAGTTGTTGCTCAAGGATGGATGCATACAACCGTGCCAGTGTGTGCCCAATCATAATAGTGCGATAATTCCCAGGGTCCATGGGGTCTCCTGACTTGAAGATAGGTACGATCGTAGATAGGCTCCAAGTGTCCGGTAGGCCCTCACACATGGCACGGTTAAACATAATTGCTAGAAGCTCTGCTAGTAGGTCTTTGGCATGCATGAAATGCTAAGCGACTAAGCCATCATGATCATATGCTCTCCCAATCCTCATCCTGTCAATAGCTTTCTTCACCATCTCAGCGGTGAAAAAAACACATGTGTGTGAGCATGGGTCGGGGGGGTTGGGGAGGGGTGGCTGTCTAGGTACTGTGTACAAAGATGATGCGTACTGACCCCAGGTCTCTGTGGAGGAAATAGCGGGGGGGGGGGGGGGGGGGGGGGGACTGCTCATGAAAGAGCCGCCATGCCTCACGTGAGTCCTGACTCAAGAATAGATGATATGAGAGAGAGAGAGAGAGAGAGAGAGAGAGAAATGAAATAAAATGAAATGTTATATTAACGTCTTCAAAAGGCCAAAGTGACCTATGAGACCTGAAAGTTACAATGTGGTGGATCTGATAGAAAGTCAGAGTAACAAGATGACAAAATGACAAAATGAAATACTATGGAATCCTGAACTGCTAGGTGTGAACTGAGCAGCTAAACAGCTAGCCGGGATAGCTAGATCACAGGAGATTCAACATCGGTCGCTGGCGGATCTCATCAATCTCCTCCATGGTAGTAGTCTGACCGGGCGTCGTGCATGCCGAGCCAAAGTGATCCGAATCCTCTGCTGCAGCCTCTGTCGATGCTGTGTAGTCCTCCGCAATCGTGGGCGCCTGGATCTCCCCAGCTCAGTCGCTTGGTCGATCAGTGTGCCTCTGGTGTGAGGCGACGAGCTCTGCTGCAGTGGTAACCATAGTTACCCGGAACGCGGAACGGGAACGGCGACGGGATCCCCGCGGAACGGGGGAACGGCTAGGGGTTCGGAACGAGAACGGCGCGGAACGGGAGGTATAAAAAACACCCAAATAGTGCATTTTTAGCTTCTTGTGTTTAAATACAAGGAGTATTAGAGTGCTTTGACTCTAATATTCACAAAAAACTCGTTTTGAAGACCATTCAATCTTGCTATGACTAGATGACGTGAGAGAGAGAGAGAGAGAGAGAGGGAGAGACTCGAGAGAGTGAGAGGGAGAGGGAGAGATTTGAGAGAGTGGGAGGGAGAGGAAGAGAGCTTGAAGGCTTAAAGCCTTGAGCCTTGAGAGAGTGAGTCTTGAGAGGGAGAGATCTCGAGAGTGTGAGAGGGAGAGAGCTTGAGCCTTGCGGATTAGCTTGTGGAGAGAAAGGGGGAGGGGGGTGCATTTTATGAGTCCTTGAGGCCTTGCACACTTCAAAAAGAAGCCCAAACATTTACTTCAATTTTTTCAATTTTTGCCAAATTTGTTTGTAGCCGTTGGCCGTTCCAGGGGCATTCCGGAACGTTTTGGGGGCGTTCGGAACGTTCCGGAACGGCCGTTCCGGTTTGCACTGGCCACCCGGAACGTCAAACGTTTCGGGACGTTTTGGAACATTCGGGAAGGGAACTGCCCCCCCGGAACGCCGGAACGGGGGCTAGGGGGCGTTCCCCGATAACTATGGTGGTAACTCCTCCGGGTGTCCAGTGGCAGCTCTAAAGAAGTCTGTGATCTGTCTCTGGGACTAGCTAGCCTCTCCTCTCATCAGGCTCTCTCTGAGTCTGCACAGCTCGAGCAAAAACAAACCCAGGCATCTCTAATCCTCGTACCGCATGACTCTAGAGAATGGTCCAAAGCCCTCTCTGAACAAGCAATGGAAGCGGCCTCGTATCTCGTAGTAGACGGGGCAGTGGCATGTGTAGTGCAACTCTGTCTCAGGCTCGATGTCACACAGGGGGCATGTCTTGGCCTCTGCTGGTACTCCGCTGTATCTCCCAGTCTCAATCCGCAACTGGTGTGAGGATGTGCGTATCTGGCCAATAGCACATTGTATCCCATGAGACAAGTGCAGTGACAAATGTTTAGACTTGAGAGCTTGAGAGCTTGATAGCTTGTGTGAAAGGGGTGGGGGGAAGGGATATTTTATAAGTGGGAGGGGGTCACTCTTAAAAAGTCTGTTTTTCAAAACTGCCCATTATGGCCAGTCGTTCTAGCCGTTCCATTCTGGTACCAACTGCACCTATGGAACGGCAGAACGTTCCGAGGCGTTCCCTTCATTGACCAATGTCGGGAACATTGTTTTGGTGTTCGAGGGACCATTTGTGAGCATTCCCGCAAGTGGGGTGTGGGCTTGTTGATTGTTAGCACAGGATGGAGCTAGCTAGATTGATGCATTTGCATGATTGTACTACCCTGAGCATATAGACATGCACATATTCCTAGTACTAGAGCTCCACCCATCCCCATAGATCCCATCATCCACCAGAAGCATAGTTACAGGGGACGGAGGGGACGGACCCTAGGGACGGGGGACGCCCGATTCCGGGACGGGGATGGGCGGGGACGGGTGGGGACGGACGGCAAAAGGGCTGTCAGGCCGGAACGCAGGCAAAACGTCCCCGGGACGACAGGGGACGGCAGGGAACGGCAGGGGACAGTAGGGGACGGCAGGAGACTTTTTAAAAAATTTGAAAAATTGATCATTTCTAGTGGCTAGTTCCTCTCCAATAGCCATATGTTTGAACTTTGAAGCACCCCAATGGCTATAAAAGCCACCCTTTGGTCCTCATTTCTCGATGTTTTATAAGCACATTTGCGTCTATATCACTCATGTTATTTGGTCTAATTAGTGTAAATTTGTGGTCAAAGTGATGCTCTATGTGTGTTGCATGTGTGTAGGTCAAAAAATGCCAAAAAAAATCTTCTTTTTTTTTTGCCGTTCCGACCCCTATCCCCGTTTCTTGACTTTTGCCGTCCCGTCCCCGTCCCCGTTCCCGACCCCGACCCGCCGTCCCATGTAACTATGACCAGAAGTCCTTTTCTTTTATTCTGTACCCGTTTGAACTATTTTTTCTTTTCCGATAGACAAAGGACATACATGTATATTTGATTTGTCTCATATGCCAACTTCGGCCTCACATAGACGTTAAAAAGCGCTCTCTCTCTCTCTCTCTCTCTCTCTCTCTCTCTCTCTCTCTCTCTCTCTCTCTCTCTCTCTCTCTCTCTCTCTCTCTCTCTCTATCTATCTATCTATATATATATATATATATATAAGGCATCATTTACTATTCAGGTGTTTTTTTGCCTCCCATTCCGCACCGTTCCCATTTTATGCCCCCCAACCATTCCACCATTCATGTCGTTGTTCCTATTCCGCGTTCTGGATATCTCTGTCCCAAACAAGCAACAGTTGGGGGTAAGGGGGGAGAGAGGATGTTGGTGAGGCCACAATCGGCAGCTGCATCCAACAATCAACCTGGATGCAGCTCAGCCGACCATGGTCACCATTAAAAAGGCTAAAATACATATCCAGCGCCAAATTGGCCATACATGATAAAACCACGAGATGCAAATTAAGATGCTCCATTTGATGATGCCATATCTCCAGACCCCTTCATCGCCAAATGAGTGGTCCCAACTCTAGTCCGCCATAGAAGAAGATAGCCAGGACAAGGTTGCGCGAGAGGTTTGGTGAGACACTTTACAAGATTGTCTAGAGTGGGACAATACTCCAAATTGATATGACCATTCTCAATGTGATTCTGAACAATATGGCAACAAACATTAATATGATTAGTCCATCCATCATAGTAGCCATGGAGATTTAGTACCGAGAATTTTGTGAGCTAGTTTGTAGGACTTGCATAGGAAATCTTAGAGCATAATTTTGTTAGCCTATTTGCAAGACTTGTGCATCCGAACAAGTCCATTAGATTAGGTTTTTCAATTTTGGAACTCTCTTGTATAATATCAAGTGCAATGGAAGGGTTTAAAAGTTTAGCTCAGATCTAGCACTTCACACAAACACAAGGCTACTTTTGTCACTACTATCTATCCTTTTTTGTTGATTTCTTTCTTATTATTTATTCATTTTCACTTTTTGGAAACACCCCTCGGGAAATCTAACTACCCTGCATTGCATAGCTAGCGTGGAACTGTTCAGAGGGAGTCCAGGCCTGAGGGCAAGAGAGCACTAAGGTTGGACAAGGACTATGGTTAGCCAAAGTGGGGTCATTGACTAACCAAAGTGGAATCCTTTGCTACAGAGGCTACATTCAGTTCTTGGTGTGGCTGCACTGTACAAAGAGGGTCAGATGGCCTAGAAAGATACAACGGCAGCATCTCCTAAAATTTAGGGAACTGCTATTTTGGGACCTGAAAATGTGTTCACGTCATTATCTCCGGAATGACAAGGGGAACATTTTATTACTCTACCGTGAAGTCAACCGGGCAACCGGTCGGGACATTTTTAGGCGGCAACCCCGAAACGGGAAAATGCTTGTAAATGCACCAAGTGTCAATTTCTCATGGACTTTCCTCCTACAGAAAAATAGGTGCTGATTTTTAAGCCGGGAGAGGGCTTCACTTGCATTTTGTCACAGGTTGAGAGCTATGGAGTGCTTCCTTTCCCTCTTATGTACAGTGCGGTGCCAGGAGTGATGCCCTGCACGCTACACACTGCCCTCTCTCTCCCCTATGGCAGTGTGTGATGCCCCTCTAGTGGGCTTTTCAATTGACCAATGTACAGTTGTATGGGTTCATGCACGATTGCCGAGGCAAGAGCCTCTTGCACAGGTACTGGATTAGCTAGCAGCTAATCCGCCGCAGGTACAGGTGATTCGGAGAGGTTTCACGTGCGAAATCTTGTCCGATTCAAAGGGCAAGTAGCCCTACAGGTGCGGGAGCTCAAGGACTTGCTACGGATGCGACCGGCACGCAAAACGGAGCCCGAAACAGTGAATTACAGCCTGCTGTGTATTTTTGCAGGTTTAGGGTTTTGGCCCTAAACGGACCCTAATACCCCCAAGAGGTTCGGGGACGCAAGGGGACCGCTATACAGGTGATCTGGCGCATTTTCGGGGCAGAAAACAGAGAATTCAGCATGCGGCAGATTCTCGCTAGGTTTTGCAAAGTGTCCGTATGCATCGGGAAAGTCATCCAATGCGTGGGAATACTGACTGTGAAGGGTCCTAGTACAGTTATGCTGCCGAAATCAAGCCAGAACAGTTGAAATTCACCCAAGATTGTGCGGGGCAGCTTGTGGGGAACCACAGCTTTTATCCCTCTCTTAAAGAATAAAGAAATACCGAAAGGGACGCCTAATTTAGGAGCCAGTCTGGTGTCGGTCTTCTCATACAGGTGCAGTCTAGCAGCCTGTATCCCTTTCCCCTTTGTTGTGTCTTGAAAGTACAGGTAAAGTGGGCGACAAATTAAATGGGTGAAAGCAAATAAGGTTTAAGTCTAAGGTCTACCGCCCTTTTTGGATTAAACAGGCCGGTTTCATGGTTCCATCGCCGGGATTAAATCACTTTTTCCCATAGAAGTGAGCCTTGGTCAGTTTGGGCTTGAAGACACAGGGGATCATAGACCAGACACAGGAAATTGCAATTACGGCTGACAGACCAGATGATGTGACTGAAGAGGTTTCCTCTTCGCAGGGTCAACAAACACATGAAGTGGGTGAGTCTCCAAGACCACCACAAACGGATGATGATACATTCAAGACCCAGTTGGCTACTGCTGTGGCTATGTTCACACAAGTAATGCAGAACCCGAGGTTTTTAGCCTTTCTGCAACCTTCTCTTCCATCTCAACAAGTTGAGTCACTGGGTCATAGTCAAAAGCCTGTTAAGGCTCAAGCACATGTGATTCATACTGCAGAGTCAATGGAAACACCTGTACACTTGACGGAGAACATGCACTCCACAACCTGTGCCTAAGGTGCAAGAACAGGTGGCTGAAATGCCAGTCTTTCAAGCTGTACCAGTTCAGCCAGTCACCTTTCAACAACCTATAGCTGGTTCTAATGGGCAGGGAAGCCACCTACAGGCTATGCAACAAGTCTTCCTACCACCTTCAGTACACCCTGGCTATTTTGGAGGTGGATTGGTATTCCAGAGCATGGATGGTCATGCACCTGGAAATCAATTTTACACCCCCGGAACAGTGTTCGGGGGTGCTCAAACAATGATGCCTAACCCCATGTATGGTGTCACGGGTATGCTACCAGGATTTCAAAGCATTCAGGGCAATTTGGGATGCCACATGCAAATTTTGGTATGGCTGGAATTACAAATCAACAGCCAAATATGGCATTACCAGGTCAACTTAATAGCGGTCAAGGAACACAAATGAACCCTAACAGTGTTCCCATGTTTCAGTCACTTCCATATGACAACTTAACGCCGCTGGAGAGGCCAACTCCGTAGAAAGAAGGTGGCAAAGGTGTGACATTCACGACCTTTACAGGGTTTGATGACAGGAAGAAGGCTCCCTCATTCCTCCAGCAATTTGACAAGGCCTATGCAGGGGGAAACTTTACAGAGGCTTCAAAGGTCCACAAGGCAGCCACTTTCTTGACAGGGAATGCGGGACAATGGTGGACAACTTTATTGCTTCAAGGGCAAGCTCCGTCCACATGGATTTACTTCAAGTAGATTTTTGCAAAAGCATGGTTATCTGATGACTTTGAAGCAGATGTCATGACAGAATGGCACCAGCTTAATGCTACCACTTGCAAGAATCTGGATGACTACAATCGGAAGTTTTGGAAAGCTCTACTTCCAGTAACTTCCTATAGGTTTGTGCCATTGACAGAACAGATTGAAAAATACTGTTGTGGCCTACCCAAAGGATTGAGAAAGTACTGCACGAAGACCAAAGTCACTACTCTGACGCAACTCATCGAGGTAGCAAACACTGGCAATGGTTTGCTCAAGGGAGAAGATTGTGAATTTAATATTGGCGTCAAGGAAGGATCAGTCAAGAAAAATTCAGCGAAGAAGTACGTTCCCAATGAGGTTCCTAAAGCGACTCAGGAGCCGGCCAACGCAAGGAAAGGCAAAGCTACGGCTGAATCAGAAAAGGGAACAGCAAAGAAATGGAAAAGACGTATTCCTCGCAAGTCAGAAGAGCAAAAGAAGGTCCTGAGGTCAGAGAACAAATGCTTTATCTGTGAGCAGCCTAGCCACATTGCTTACAATTATCCTCAAAAGAAAAGGCCAACTGATTATGAAGATAAGGAGGACAGGAAAGAAAAGAGGCCCATGGCTGGTCTAGTGCCAGATATGGTGGGCGACAAGCCAAATTTAGATGTAAGTGAGCTTTGCAGAGCATGGGGAAAGGTCAGGGATCAAACAGTCCTTATCTTCTTTGATCCAGGTGCCAAAGCCAACTTCATTTCCCCAGAATTGGCTTCAAAGTTGGGAATCAGACCTGAAGAGATGGGGTATACAGCAAAGGCAGGTTTGGTATGTCTTGGCAATACAGAGGCTGTGACACCCATCATCCGAAAGTTGCGCCTACATATCCAGTCCTATGTAGATGCTGAAGAATTTTACATCATGCCACTGGACGGATGTGATGTGTTGCTAGGTATTCCTTGGTTGTTTCGTGTACAGGGAATCATGGATGCCTACAACAAAAAGATCACTGTACAGAGCAGAGGAAAGACTCACATTCTGGATGTAAAGCTTAAAGGGGTGTCTATTCCCACTGTATCAGCTTCTACTATTACTTCTGTAATGAAAAAGCATCTTTTTGCGTACTTGGTTTTAGCACGTGAAGTGTCAAATTGTGATGAGTCAAATTTATCTGTGTTAGATAAAGAAAGGTCAATGTTTTTACAACAGTATAGTGACTGTTTTTCCGATTCATTACCGTCTCAATTACCGCCAGAGAGACCCGAGGACCATGCGATAGATTTGGTGCCAGGCAGTAGCCCACCAAATAAGCCTCCGTACACGGTTAGTGCGGCTCAGCAGAAAGAGATAATGAGCTAAGTACAGGAGCTGTTAGAAAAGGGGCTGATTCAGCCCAGTTCATCTCCATTCTGTTCTCCAGTGTTGTTGGTGCAGAAAAAGGATGGCTCATGGCGTATGTGCATCGACTACCGTGCACTGAACAAGAATACCATCAAGAATAGGTTCCCTATACCTAGAATTGACGATATTCTAGACAAATTAGAAGGAGCAGCTATGTTTAGCAGGATAGATCTAAAGAGTGGGTACCATCAGATCCGCATTAGATAAGAGGATGTGCACAAGACTGCTTTTAGAACAACGTTTGGCCTTTACGAATTTCTAGTGATGCCCTTTGGTCTCACAAATGCTCCTGCTACGTTCAATAGGATGATGGACAGAATTTTATGTCCACACCAGTAGTTTGTTGGTACATTCTTTGATGACATGATAGTCTACTCAAAGAATGAAGAGGAGCATAGGCATCACTTGGCCATTGTGTTCAAAGAGCTACGCAGCCATAGGTTGCTCATCAATGCAAAGAAAAGTGAATTTTTTCTGGAAGAGATTCACTTTCTGGGACACATTGTCTCAAAGAATTGTGTCAGAATGGATCCTGCAACAGTTGAAGCGATCAAGTCATGGCCAGATTTGAAGACGGTGCACGATGTCCGATGCTTCTTGGGACTATGCTCCTATTACAGAAGGTTTATCCGAAATTTCGCTGAGATTGCTTCACCTTTACATGCTCTTCAAAAGAAGGCAGTACCTTCAGATGGACACAGAAAGAGATTTCAGCTTTTAATCTCTTAAAGGAAAAGATGACTTCAGATCCAGTCATTGTGTTGCCAGATCTTAGGAAGTCATTTGTGGTTCAGTGTGACGCCTGTGGTAGTAGCATTGGTGCAGTGCTAATGCAACATGGCAGGGTAGTAGCCTATGAGAGTAGAATCTTGCAAGGGCCAGAAAAGACTATGCAAGTCTATGAAAAAGAATTGCAGGCCGTGATTCATGCGCTCTTAAGTTGGAAACACTACCTGCTAGGTGCAGATTTCGTTGTCCAAACGGATCATCAGACCTTGCGATACTTCTTGACACAGGCAAAGTTATCTGAGAAGCATATGCGATGGGCAAATATCTTGTCCATGTTCCATTTTCAGATTGTGCATGTGGAAGGCAAGAAGAACGTTGTGGCTGATGCCTTGTCGAGGAAGCCACAAATTTCAGCTGTGTCAATTCCTTATCATCATGAACTTGATGATATGAGGGAACAGTATGCAAATGATGAAGATTTTGCAAGGGTCTTCGAGCAGCTAATGGATGGACAACATCATGAACACTATCTTCTCAAAAATGGGTTCATGATGATACATATAGGCTGAAATTGCCTGAGAGTTGGAAGATTCACAATGCGTCTTCTCAGACCCTATGTGGGTGATGTGCCAGAAGATATGGTGATGTGCCAGAAGATATGCCAGCTGAAGATCAACAGGAAGTCTAGGAACTTGACGAGATCTTGGTCCCGGAACAGATTTTGGCACATAAAGAAAGAAAAGTGAAAGGCAAGGTTGCTAGGCGTTACTTGGTGAAGTTCAGAAACTATCCACCAATGGATGCTAGGTGGATGGAAGAAGGTGAACTTGCAGAGTCACCAACTGTGTTATCACTTTACCTTGAAGCCTTCGATTTGCAACCTACCTTGACCCCTTGACTTTCAAAGCTACATGGATTGTCAGTGTGACAATGGCTTCTGAAAGAAATGATGTACATGGTATTTAAAGTGAGCTCAAATCAAGTACATGTTACATGAATGTTAGAGTTGTACAGATTGTCAATTGGCAATTGCTCTTACGGAATGTCCAAAAGTGTGGTTAGAGCTTTAGAAGTGAGTATTTCTTGTCAGTTTGTCAAGGATACAGTAATTGCTTCTATTAAAGAGTACATGTGTAACTGCATTCTTAAACTGTCGGTTTGGGTATGCTCGAAAGTGTTACTGGATCCAACGTGTACTAAAAGACAGTGGCAAAATGCGTAGCTACCATTTTGTTATTGGAAAGTTAATGACTCAAAGAAATGGCAGAGTGCGAAGCTACCACTATGTCATTGGGACAGGGTTCACACGCAGGCAATACATGTGTCGACGAGGTGTTGAATACACCAAAGTTGACAATGAGCATGTATGTGTCGTACATGTGTCGACAGGTGTTGAATACACACCAGGACGTTTGAGATTTCAAGAGGGGGGTATGTCACCAACGTGTGACTACTATCTATCCTTTTCTGTTGATTTCTTTCTTATTATTTATTCATTTTCACTTTTTGGAAACACCCCTCGGGAAATCTAACTGCCCTGCATTGCATAGCTAGTGTGGAACTGTTCAGAGGGAGTCCAGGCCTGAGGGCAAGAGAGCACTAAGGTTGGACAAGGACTATGGTTAGCCAAAGTGGGGTCATTGACTAACCAAAGTGGAATCCTTTGCTACAGAGGCTACATTCAGTTCTTGGTGTGGCTGCACTGTACAAAGAGGGTCAGATGGCCTAGAAAGATACAACGGCAGCATCTCCTAAAATTTAGGGAACTGCTATTTTGGGACCTGAAAATGTGTTCACGTCATTATCTCCGGAATGACAAGGGAAACATTTTATTACTCTACCGTGAAGTCAACCGGGCAACCGGTCGGGACATTTTTAGGCGGCAACCCCGAAACGGGAAAATGCTTGTAAATGCACCAAGTGTCAATTTCTCATGGACTTTCCTCCTACAGAAAAATAGGTGCTGATTTTTAAGCCGGGAGAGGGCTTCACTTGCATTTTGTCACAGGTTGAGAGCTATGGAGTGCTTCCTTTCCCTCTTATGTACAGTGCGGTGCCAGGAGTGATGCCCTGCACGCTACACACTGCCCTCTCTCTCCCCTATGGCAGTGTGTGATGCCCCTCTAGTGGGCTTTTCAATTGACCAATGTACAGTTGTATGGGTTCATGCACGATTGCCGAGGCAAGAGCCTCTTGCACAGGTACTGGATTAGCTAGCAGCTAATCCGCCGCAGGTACAGGTGATTCCGAGAGGTTTCACGTGCGAAATCTTGTCCGATTGAAAGGGCAAGTAGCCCTACAGATGCGGGAGCTCGGGGACTTGCTACGGATGCGACCGGCACGCAAAACGAAGCCCGAAACAGTGAATTACAGCCTGCTGTGTATTTTTGCAGGTTTAGGGTTTTGGCCCTAAACGGACCCTAATATCCCCAGGAGGTTCGGGGACACAAGGGGACCACTGTACAGGTGATCTGGCGCATTTTCGGGGCAGAAAACAGAGAATTCAGCATGCGGCAGATTCTCGCTAGGTTTTGCAAAGTGTCCGTATGCGTCGGGAAAGTCATCCAATGCGTGGGAATACTGACTGTGAAGGGTCCTAGTAGAGTTATGCTGCCGAAATCAAGCCAGGATAGTTGAAATTCACCCAAGATTGTGCGGGGCAGCTTGTAGGCAACCACAGCTTTTATTCCCTCTCTTAAAGAATAAAGAAATACGAAAGGGGCGCCTAATTTAGGGGTCAGTCTGGTGTCAGTCTTCTCATACAGGTGCAGTCTGGCAACCTGTATCCCTTTCCCCTTTGTTGTGTCTTGAAAGTACAGGTAAAGTGGGCGACGAATTAAATGGGTGAAAGCAAATAAGGTTTAAGTCTAAGGTCTACCGCCCTTTTTGGATTAAACACGCCGGTTTCAACTATAATACACTTGAGAGAACTCAACACAATGAGAGAGAGGAGGCAGAGAGAGAGAGAGAGAGAGAGAGAGAGAGAGAGAGAGAGAGAGAGAGAGAGAGAGAAATGAAATGAAATGTTATATTAACGTCTTCAAAAGGCCAAAGTGACCTATGAGACCAAAAAGTTACAATGTGGTGGATCTGATACAACGTCAAAGTAACAAAAATGACAAAATAAAATACTATGGAATCCTAAACTACTAGGTGTGAGCTAAGCAACTAGGAGGGATAGCTAAATCACAAAAGATCCAACATCGGTCGCTGGCAGATCTCATCAATCTCCTCCGTGGTCAATAGCCTGACCGTGCGTCGTGCATGTCGGGCCAAAGTGATCCAAATCCTCTGATGCAACCTCCGTCGATGATGTGTAGTCCTCCGCAGTCGTGGGCGTCTGGATCTCCCTAGCTCGGTCGATTAGTGTGCCTCTGGTGTGAGGCGACGAGCTCTCCTGTGTTGGTAGCTCCTTCAGGTGTCCAGTGTCTACTCTAAAGAAGTCTGTGATCCGTCTTTGAGACTGGCTAGCCTCTCCCCTCATCAGCCTCTCTCTATGTCTGCGTACCTCCAGCGAAAACAGACCCCAAGCATCTTGTAAGGTGCAACAAAATGAATGTTGTATTTTCTCAAGATTAGTGATCTTTACTGCTCAAGGTTCCTTTTAGTTCTTAGGGAAAGAGAGAGCTTTCCGTCTTATGGAGAGTGCTATGATCACGAACAAAGCGAGTGGATATTGTGCGTGCAAGTGAATGAGACTGAGAGAAGGAGAGAGAAGAGATACGACACCAAGAGGTTGTAAAACCCTCCTCCGAAGGCCCCACTCTCGTCGGCGAGAGTGGTCTACTTGATTGCACAAAAGCGTACAATACGAATGCAATGGACTGATGCAATGGGACTATGCCAATGACGACGACGGTGATGATGACGGCGACTTAGGCTGGAATCTGTGACCTTCTTCGTGGCTGAAAATGACTGCTTTTGTCGGGGCTGAATTGAGGATGAAAAACGCTGAAGGACCTAGGATTCTGCTGCGTTTTTGAAGGTACTACTGCCGGCTGAAACACTGAGTATCTGCTGCGATTCAATGGCTGAATTTCTGAGGGGAAAACGCTGATTTTCCTGCACTTTAGGCTACGTTTTTGGAGAAGTTCTTTGGCTGAAAAAACACTGGTACAGCAGGGAGGTTCTGGCTGAAAAATGCTGGTCTTAGAAGGGGTTCCAAGGATGATCAAAAACGCTGATGAGGTGTCCTACTAGCGTTAGTGAATGGATGAGGTCGCTAATGTTGGAGCTAGGGGGAAACGCCAGGAGCATGAGGATGATGGCGATGGTTGTTGGGGGTGGATACACCAGGTATGCAAGAAGCAAAAAAGCTGATGGCTGCGGGTGGAAGGGGCCTCACCAAGATGGCTTGGAGAGGGTCTTGCTGAGAGAGGGAGGGAACACCTATTGCTTGGTAGCCTGCTGTGCTCCTTGGCTCATCTGCCAATTTGTGCTAACTTGGGTTTGCTTACATATTATTTACCCAATTTGCCCTACTGAGTACCCAACAAAAGTCACTTAATAAATAAGTGAAAAATGTTAAATATAGGGAAAAATAGGATAAAGTCATCTGAAAAATCCGCAAACTGACTCTGATGGAATCTGATGGAAATGCTTATGCTTATGCAAAGTGCAACCAAAGGATATGCATCTATACTGAGTGACTGGGCATGCACGGTCTACGAATAGACTCACAAAAGTGCCAGATCACTTCTAATCTAACTTGACTGGACTTGACGGAAACCCTGCTATGGTGTAGCTTGTCCACGGACACAGGGTTGGGATGTGTCACGTGACACATCTTTGATCCTCGTACCGCATGACTCTGGAGAGTGGTCCGAAGCCCTCTCAGAACAAGCAGTGGAAGCAGCCATGTATCTCGCAGTAGACGGGGCAGTGGCAAGTGTAGTGCAACTCTGTCTCAGGCTCCATGTCACACAAGAGGCATGTCTTGGCCTCTGCCGGTACTCCACTGTATCTCCCAGTCTCGATCCGCAGCTGGTGTGAAGATGTGCGTATCTGGCCAATAGCACATCGTATCTCATGAGACAAGTGGGTGTCCATGTATCTGCGCCTCGTCACAAAACCGTCCTCCGTAAGCTGGAGAAGATGCTCTCTGTAGAAAGCCGTCTTCGTGCTAAACTCCTATGTTGGCTCTATCCATGTCCTCTTGATGTCTAGCTGAGTCAGGTCCTAGCGGATGAGCCTGGTGATCTCGGACTGTGTAAGAGTCAGAGATGGTGCATCCAATGAGTACTGGAAGGGGGGCAATCTGTCTATGTTGAACACATGCGCCTGAAACCATGATGTCATCTCCCCATACCAGTATGTTGCATCTCCCTGCATGGCTAACTGTCGAGAGGACTCAAGTGCAAGGCGGGCATATCTGTCTCTCGGAAGTTCCCACATGCGGTGTATGAAGGAGTCAGATCTGGTGAGCGCCTCCACCACTAGTGGGGAGGCAGCTAGCTCTGCCAGATAATGGCAAGTGGTACTGAAGCCTTGGCTCTAATGAGCCGCGAGATCATAGAGACTAGTGGCTTCTCCATGTCCCCCCATCCATCAGTGCGACCTGTCCTCCCGTGATGGTCCAATGAAGGTCCACAAATCCCAGCTCCATAGAGCAGAAGAAGCCACCAAAGCCAGAGCTTCGTCCGAGGCTCCTGAAACTGAACCTGTGAACACATCCTCTCCAATCTACCCAACGTTGCGTGGGCTCTGGTTAGTCTAGTCTCTGCTGCTCTCCTCAATGAAAATGCTGGTCCACTGAAAACCACTCCAAGGTAAGTGTAAGCATCTGTATACTCCACTGTCTCCTGGCCGTATGTGAATGCAGGCGTTGACCTCCTGATCCACTCGGCTGGTATTAAATACCATGACCTTGGTTTTACCAAGGTTGACAGACAAACCACTTTCATGGGCGAACCTATGCAAAGCACCCAAGTGACGTTGGATCCCCTCCGGAGGGTCGGAGATCAACACAATATCATCAGCATATAACAATAGTGGAATCCATGTCCCTGCCAACTGTGCACCTCTATCACCATCTCTCTCAATGTAGTCAGAAACCTCATCCACATACATACCAAATAGAGTAGGAGAGAGCGGGCAACCCTGCTTCACCCAATAGTGGAGTGAACAGTTGTAGATAGGCCCTCTGAGGTGCGTACATGCCCCACTAGTGACCTGTATAATGCCATGACCCCCCAAATGAACTTTGTTGAGTACTCCCATTTCCTGTAATCTGCGCATCAATCTAGCTCTGGGTACAATGTCAAATGCTTTGCGGAAGTCCACAAAGCTACAATAGATACGTCTCCCATGTGATCTGCCCTCCTCAATGATGGTTGTGAGTGTCAAGATATGGTCAAGAGTAGAAAAACCTCTCCTGAACCCTGTCTGCCCGGCTGCACGTATCCTCTCTCTCTCTGTCCATCTGCTCAGCTGTTGCTCAAGAATGGATGCGTAAAACCGTGCCAATGTGTGTCCGATCATGATAGTGCAATAATTCCCACGCTCCATAGGGTCTCCCGACTTGAAGATAGGTACAATAGTAGATAGGCCCTAAGTATCAGGCAAGCCCTCATATGTCTCCCAGTCCTCATCCTGTCAATGGCCTTCCTCGCCATCTCAACGGTGAAAAAAGCACGTGTGGGGGCATAAATCGGGGAGGGGGGTCGGGAGGGGGCGGCTGTCCAAGAACTGTGTACAGAGATGACGCATATTGGCCCCATGCCTCTGTAGAGGTAATGGCAGGGAGGGAAGAGTGCTCATGAAAGAGCCGCCATGTCACGTGACACATCCCAACCCTATGTGTCCGTGGACAAGCTACACCACAGCAGGGTTCACTCAGTTCAATCAAGTCTAGATTAGCAATGATCTGGCACTTTTGTGAGTCTATTCGTAGACCGTGCATGCCCAGTCACTTAGCATAGATGCATATCCTCCGGTTGCACACAGCATGATCATTGGAATTCCCATCAGAATCCATTAGCATCAGTTAGGGGAATTTTCCAGTGCATTTAGTCTATTTTTCTATTTATTGGTATTTTCACTTATTATTTTTAAGTGACTTTCCAACAAAAGTAGGTAGGGCAATTTTGCTAAGTTAATATATAAGCAAACCCAAGTTAGCACTTTCTGGCAGAAGAGGCAGCAGGAGCTTCCCGCTCAACAGGCAACTTCTCAGCAGTACCCCCCTTATGACCCCGCGCCATCCTCCCACTCCCCTTGGCGTTTTCAATCCACAGCAGAACCTCAGCTTCATTAGCGTTTTCAGCCTTGGAATACCTGCAGATCCCAGCGTTTTCAGCAAACCCTAAAAACGCATCAAACCCTAAAAAAACCAGCATTTTTGGATCAGAAATTCCAACGTTTTTGGATCAGAAATTCAGCAGTCGAAACGCAGGTTTTCAGCCTTAGCAAAGGTAGTAGATCATTCCAAAAAGGTTGCAGATGGTTCCCCATTTTCAGCCATAAGAACACAGCCCAAAACAGTCATTTTCAGCCACCGAAACAGTCCCAGAAACTCAGCATCAAGAAGATCCCAGATTTCAGCCCAAGTCGCCGTCGTCACCATCGTCGTCGTCATCGGCATAGTCCCATTGCATCAGTCCATTGCATACGCATTGTACACCTTTCTGCAATCAAAGTAGACCACTCTCGCCGACGAGAGTGGGGCCTTCGGAGGAGGGTTTTACAACGTCTCTGGTGTCGTATCTCTTCTCTCTCCTTCTCTCAGTCTCATTCACTTGCACGCACAATATCCACCCACTTTGTTCGTGATCACAGCATTCTCCATAAGACGGAAAGCTCTCTCTTTCCCTAAGAACTAAAAGGAACCTTGAGCAGTAAAGATTACTAATCTTGAGAAAATACAACATTCATTCCGCTGCACCTAACACGCCATGCCTCACGTGAGTCCTGACTCAAGAATAGATGGTATAGGTCCTACTCTAGGCGAGCCAAAAATGCCCTCTTCTTTCGCCGCACTAGGCGCCAGAAGTCAATCTGTGACTATCTGTGAGTGATGTCCCCCAAAAGCACCTCCCTCTGAAGTCTAGCTCTATCTCGCGGCATTCCTTATCATACCAGTTGTTCTGGGGCATGCTCCCAGAACGGCGTCTCTGCTCAGGCTGGGTGTGTGGGTATGCCTCTATTGTTGCATCATGTAATGTCTGTGTCAGTATAGTAGTAAGCTCCTCCAGAGGTCGCCCTGGCTCTTCTGTACACAGGCATCTGTAGATCCCATCTATGTATACACAGTCCGTCTCCCGCGTGAAGGTGTAGCGAGTAGGGGCTACTACCTGTGGCCTGTGTGCTACACTAAATTGGAAAGAGATGGTCAGCGACACAAGAGCATGATCCACTGAAACACCAACATGTCAAGGTCCAACCGTGAGATCCTGGATACTAGAGATGAGACTCGGCTATGCCATGACATAATCCATTGTGCTGGCTCCATGTCTGTGTGGAAAGCATGTAAAACCTCCCGCATCGCGAAATCTCTGTAGGCCATTCAAGATGACCAATCCATGTGCAGTCCCCATGTCTATCAAGTGTCATTCATACTCAGTATGTTCCCCATCCTGTGATAGTCTAGATAGGCCCGTCTCCGCAACACCCAGCTCTCTCAGCATCTCCTCTGAAGTATCATAAAAAATTGTCTGATGATGGGCAGTCCTAGCATTGAAGTCCCCTAAAATGATGATGTCACCATCTCTAGAGAACTCCCAGATGTCATCATCCAAAATAAAAAAGGGGGACTGTCCTCTAGGTGGTGCATACACTGACGTACTTGGGGAAAAGTAGCAGTTAGCAATGTAAAGATGTCTGTCTATCTTTGCTCTCAGTCCCACCCACATGTACCTAGCTTGCTCATCCCTGCGAGCTATATGTATCAATGGCTGCAACTCCTCCCTGAATAACACTGTCACTCCTCCTGAGCCCCGCCCTTTGTGATCTGATCGTGTCTCCTGTCTACAAGCGGTCTCCCATCTGTATCCACCAATGTAAGGCATAGACTGCCCAAGGGCCTGATGTGTCTCAGAGTAGAAGATGATGTCTCTCCCACTAAAACTTTCCTCAAAAGCACCCACGTCAAGACGCATAGATCCATTACAATTCCAGGTAGCAACTTTGAGTGTGGTCCCATAGGTCTCACACCGTCATGTGGAGCATGGCTCCAATATCACCACTCTTCCAGCTCGGCAAAAAGCAATCTTACCTTTTTCCCTTGCCACTCTAATCTCTAGCATTACCTCCTGCATATGAGCGGTGTGTGTGTGTGTGTGTGTGTGTGTGTGTGAGAGAGAGAGAGAGAGAGAGAGAGAGAGAGAGACACGACATTGCATGTCGGGTACCAACCACCCTCAAGAGCCCCCTTGCTCTGTTGCCAAAGCAAGTACTTGCTTTAGATTACTTGCACAAATGTTGATACAATGGCTAAATGTTGAATATTGAGTGTTGAATGCTAATGAGCTACAAAACGTTGGACTGAATGTTGGTGCAAAACGCTAGGCTGATCTACTGCAACCACTAACCTTAGTTGTTGGTTTCTTTCCCTTGATTTTTCTTTAATTTTTGGGACCCTCTTTTTGAAGCCACAAAGGGCCGGACATTGTGTGGCCAGTGTGAAATGGTCGACGGCCGAGAGTTTCACCCGCACTCAAGAAGGCTAAAGTCATTTAAGCCCCTCGCTACACATTATAAGTCGGTGCGTACTAGGAAATTAATTGAAAAGAGGCAAACTGGACACATGGCAGTAGGAGAGTAGAAACACTCTCTCGAGAAGCCTCATCCATGAGGGGGCCCCCAAATTGAAAAGAGAGGCTGATTTTATCACATTGTGACTACAGTGTGTGAGCGCGACGGTTTGCTCTTGCACATCTCTCTCTCCCCTTTGCACATATGGTACTGCCCCACTAGTTGGGCTTCTCAAATGACCATGTACAGTTCTGGGGATTTCATGCATGTTTGCCAAGGCAAGAGCCTTCTGAACACGTACCGGATTAGCTAATTGCTAATCCCCATAGGTACGCACAAATCCATCATGAAGGATTGAGAAATCAGAGAGTTTTCTCGCGAGAAAATTCATCCAATTCAAAGGGGAACTGTCCCATTGCATGCGGGAGCACCTAAGACACGGGTTGCCGTCTTCGCTCTGCCCAAAATGATCCAAAACACAAAATTACAGCATGCTGTGTTTTTCTGCAGGTTTAGGGTTTCACACCTAAATTGCAAGACATTGCCAAGGGACCCTCAGGAAAAGACTTGGGATGCTTAAACAAGGCTTTGGGCACCTAACAGTGACAAAACAGTTTATTACAGCATGCTGAAATTGACCTGCAGCTCACTAGAAAGCTTCCAAATCGCAAGGGAAAGTGTCCTTGACGTGTACTTTTGACCTACAGAGGTTTTTGCGCCGTTATGCTGGCGAAAATGGGTCAAAAACCTGCAATTACAGCCATGGACAGGTTTGGACAGCTTGGTGAGAGTAAGGTGAAAGTGTTTGGATCGTCTACTTGCAATAAGAATTAAGAAATACCGAAAGGGGCGCCAGTCTTTGGGGCCTACAGGGTGTTGCTGTCTGCTTGGTAGCACTCTAGTTGCCAAACCGTGGTTTGTTTGAAGTGTTATTCTAGTCACACGTTTATTCGTGAAGTTCCTCCTCTGTGTCGTAAAGTTCGAGTAAAGTTTTTCAAGTAAAGAATCGGGTGAAAGCTAAAGTCTACCGCCATATGGGCCGGTTTCACGCTGGGCTGAGCTGATGCAAAAACGATGATGATGATAGGGTGCTTACGATGGAAATGCTAGGTACTGAGGTGTGGTGGGTACTGGATGCCCATACAAGTATCGGCTTTTGATGTCCTAAAAACTTGGAGCCAAGTGACTCTTTTACCTACCTTTTATAAATGTCATGACTTATTAATAAATGACTTTAAGTGATTGCTCGTATGCATAAATGCTTAAGTGACTGTATTGTGCAAGTGAGGGTATGCAACTATGACCTGCTTGATCATGCATGTCTTTTTAGAGGCTCACAAAATTCCAGGCTAGATCCTAAGCTAACGAAGACAGATGTTGACTTATAGCAACAGCTTGTCAACGTGGCTCAAGCGCAATGCACACATGACACATAAATTGGTTTGACGAACACAATTACACTTCGCTCAGCATCTGGCAATACAACCATGTAGATTTAGGATAGAGGAACATGCCGGTCCACCATTTGTCGCGTCCACTTTTTGCGACAAATGGTTCCCAACTTCTTAGACCACACACCCGTAGCCTTGCACTCATATCCATTGGACACTCTGCACTACTGCTATTACTCTGCAATTTTGTATCCTTATCGTCCCCATCTTCCATCTTTGGCATTTTTGGAACTAATCGCCATCCATTGGTGGCAGCCATTTCAGCCCTCTGACGTTCCCTGATCTACAACCCACTATGGTCCACTGCCAATTCATCACCCTCACTCCCAAAGCGCCACAGAGCCTTGCACTTTGTGTTCTTTTTCTGCCCTGTTTTCACCACATGGGCATCGGCAGCATCAGTTGTGAGTAATGTCCCATTGAGCCAGATAGGTGAAAGTTCTGGCGCTTGACCCTCAAACCGGTGCCAATGTGTAAGAATCATGGCCCTAAGTTAACAGGCATACAAAAACTTCATATTCCTGAGATTTCATCATTTGGAAAATATAATAGTTTGAGTATGAGCTCTGCCTTGTTTTCTATTCGGTATTTCTGAAGAAAAGGCAGTACGAATAGGGGTGCATGCGCACACCCAGGAGCAAACATATGCTCAGCTCCATTACCAATGAAACGCTTCAGGATGATACATGCAGAACAATTCTTAAAGAGCCCACCTAACGCTCTTGCAAACCACTGGAAAAGCCAGGGTCAAGAAAAACGTTACCTCGTGGAGTCTTTCGAGCGTAGCAAGAGCAGAGGGCTCATTTTTGGGCTTCTTGAAAAGCTTCTTAAACATGATGATCAGCTCTCGGCCCGTCCTCTCTGCTTTCTATGGAAAAAAGAACAAATTTCTGTATGCAGAGCGCTCCATGTGTGGGTGGGCGTGCGTGTGTGTGTGTTTGTGTTTGTGTGCGTGTGTGTGTGTGTGTGTGTGTGTGTGTGTGTGAGAGAGAGAGAGAGAGAGAGAGAGAGAGAGAGAGTGAGTGACTCTCTGTAGAGTGTGTGTGTGTGTGTGTGTGTGTGGTTACAAAAAAAAAAGAGTGTGTGTGTGTGTGGGCTAGTTGTGTATGACTTTTGCTAGGATACCTTCGCTTTCAGACTTTTTCAAATCGTTGAAACGGTTCGACCAAAGCCAGTCTCTGTCTGTACCAATTCCCACTCCTTATAGGCCCTAATCACACTTGCTGTTGTGCTGCATACATGCAGCCGTTTGGTGTTGCGTAGCTCAAACTACAGTGCTTCGATAGCCACATTTGTATCAAGGGAAATTTACCAAAATACCAATTTGTGGAAATTCTCAAAATACCCCTCAAATTTCAAAAATTCTCGAAGTACCCCCAATGAATTCCCAAAATGCCCTTCAAATTTTCCAAATGTCTCGAAATACCCCTAGTTGTGAGAATAAATATTTCCAAAAAATAAAAAAAGTTGTAGCTTTTCATAAGAAGACTGATTGTCTATCAATGCAAGATCCTAAAAATAGAATTTGAGTTGGTTATAAAGGTTTTGGAGATGAATTGCTTCATTATTTTCAAACATAATTGCCTTTTTTTGGTTAGGTAATTGTGATAAAGTACATGCTAAGCACTCAAAACCAGATCTCAATTGTAAAAAGGCATAGAGATGAGAAAATCTTGAACAATCTAACAAAAATAGATACAAGGGTATTTTGGGAATTTCCACAAATTAGAGGGGTATTTTGGTAATTTTCCCTTGTATTAAATTGAACTGAGTCCGAATGTAAGAAGAAGAAGAAGAGAATTTTAGAGTTGTAGGAAACTATCCCAAGAGACCTTAAAGATCTATCTGACGAGGAGAAAACAAGAACCTAGAAGAGAAAAGCTTGGAGAGAGAGAGGAGAAGAAGATGAGAATTTTTAACGTCGTGGGAAACTATCCAAAGAGACCTGAAATATCTATCCGGAACTCAAGACTTGTTAGGAGAGAGAGAGAGAGAGAGAGGTTGTGCTTTGTTTTCCCTATTACCTTAAGGTGACATGGTTCTGTGTTTACAACACCACGATCTTGATGTCCCAATTTTGATATGTCTAAATATATCCTTAGCTTTTAAATCGTATCAATTCTTTGATTCAATGTCACTCTATTCATTTGTGCAAGTGTGGTTGTGTCATTCGAAGATTCAACAAGTATATATATTTCTGGAGAAGAAAATGGAGAGAGAGAAAGAGAGAGAGAGAGAGAGAGAGAGAGAGAGAGGGTGTATGCTTGTTACCTTTCACCAAAACAAGTTTTGTTGTTTTTTAATTGGTACCTTCTCAAGTACACTACAATCGTGATGCAACAATTTTGAGCCGGGTACCTCGCAAAAGAACCATAAGAAGGGTTAGAATTTATAGAAAGTGACGATACGGATCGTTTGAAATATGTTCACTTTTAGATGTCGTCCCCTTTTTATGTTTGGAAAAAAAAGAAAACATGCAAGTCTCCTTGCACAAGGGAGTAGTCCTCCCCAATTTTTATAATACGAGGGAATGTGCCATTCCCACCACATAGTGCAATTTCCACTACGTTCGTTTCAGTGTGTTCTTAGTAATGACTAGTATGACCAGCCACCTCCGGCGGCCTCTCTCTCTCTCTCTCTCTCTCTCTCTCTCTCTCTCTCTCTCTCTCTCTCTCTCTCTCTCTCTCTCTCTCTCTCTCTCTCTCTCTCTCTCTCGTGCACAATCGTCGGGTCGCAATGAGCCCCACCCCCCCCCCCCCCCCCCAAAACACACACACACACACACACACACACTGTGACCCACCCACAAAAATCACAATCTCTCCCTCTCACTGATGAAGGGCGCTAATCCTAACCTCAATATATTGTTGCAGACAGATACAACTTCGAAACTACAGGTTTCAAGTTACCTATAAACACCCAAGGCCCCCTATGTTATAGGCGAAGATCAAGGCACCTCCGTGCTCTTAACCTCTTGCAAGCCATGGCGATGACCATTGATTGAATGTAGATATAGGCCGTCAAACCCCGACGAGCTAGGCCCTCGTTAATGGGCAAACTACATCTTTTTGGGTCATCCAATTCTGACCATCGTCATCATCACCTACGACGACATCGAAATATTGTAGACTGAGCATACAGAAGCAGCCACTTTTGGATCCAGAAACTTATTGAGAGTTGTTGAACCAGATCTCCAAAAGCTGTCGGCTTCTGAGGCAGCCTTCTTTAGGCTTCGTGGTTGCACATACAGCACTGGAGCCTACCACCCGTTAAGGAAGAAGCGGATGCCACCACTCATGACTCATGAGATATCACCTTGAATCCTAGTGATTAGGCATAATGATTGGATCAATAATTGTAGCTTGGATGATCAAAGAGATTTCTCTTTCCCCCTTCATCACATGCATTGGCAATCTCTCTCTCTCTCTCTCTCTCTCTCTCTCTCTCTCTCTCTCTCTCTCTCTCTCTCTCTCTCTCTCTCTCTCTCTCTCTCTCTCTCTCTCTCTCTCTCTCTCTCTCGCGTGTCAAACTTGGAGCAGGATTTGCTTTGTATCTCTCTCTTGCGCTTGTGGTGCATGTCGCTCTCAGGAGTTAGTTCTCTTTCTCGCAACTTGAAGCACTCCTCGTGCGAAGTAAGTTTAAACGCCACCATAAATTCCCATCATTAGTATTATCCATAAATTCCCTCTCGCTCTCACTTGTCGAATGGGCTCGATAAAGTCTTTCTCTCTCTCACTCGCCAGATGCCCTCAATAAAATTCCGTCCCTCTCACTCACTAAATGCTCCCAAGAGCACCACGTGTCAAGGGGAGGTGATAGTGTGACATATGAGCCGATAGCAAGTAGCTCCTGCACGCTACACAAAAAACACATCAGCATGCCCAACCTCAGTTTAACTTCCTTGTCCAACTTGGTTGTTCCCTTCTTGCTCGGCACCAACTCCTCGAGCTTGCTTTGATCGACTATCAACCATGACCTGCATCATATATGATCCACACTGCAACATTGAACTATAGCACAGAATCATGTGAGAAAACGCATAGGGAAGGTGTAAAATAGTAAAAATTCGCAGAAATGTCAAAATTTCCTCACAATGTTTAGCATAGTTCAAAGGATAGCTCACATTTCCACTTATTAAACATAGGCTGCGCTGCAATGATAGCTCACATTTGCACTCATTTTACAAGGTTCGAGGGTAAAATAGCAACATACACCTGCCTGCATAGCTACCGTTACTGAATTTTCTCTTTGTTTACTCTGTCCAATGTGCCCAACCATAGGCTAGTCCTATTCGAAGTATAGTTTGGCTACCCACTTGTCCCAATGCCTCTACCTCATACTGCTGAAGAGCTTCATGGATGCAACTTGCATCATTAAGAACCCATTGAAGCTAACGTTGTGAGCAATGATTATCCTTGCCATTGCATATATTGAAGACAACGAATATGAGCATGGGTTGAAGGAGAATGGCTAAATCATGACGGAGGGTGCAAATACGTAATGGGTTAGTTTTAATAGGCTCTACGCATGCCTTGTTACAAAATTGGCAATACTTGGATGCTATGAGAAATGAAGCCTCCCTTTGTCACCCTATGCACGTTGTTGTATAGCAACCCACTTGCCCCATCTATATAGTTGCTGAGGGTGCTGCCCTCTGCTAGACCCACTCACTACCTCCTACTTCCACCCCACATGCCCCTTATTTGCCTCTTGCTGGCTGCGAGCTGCTATTAGAGCTGCCCCACTGTCCCTGCGATACAGTAGTCCACATGGCCCATACTTCCCTTAGCCAGACCACCCCTTTCGCCTGATCTGCCTCTTGCCGACTGCAGGTATCCACCCCCATGACGACCCTTGCATCCTGCAGGCTTCTTGCATGGCATGTTATGGCACCCACCCTGCGCTTCGTTAGCATGCTTTCCTAGAGCATCGCAAGCGCGAGCGCGTGCAGTATACACACACACACACACACACACACACAATGCCGGCAGGTAAATCTGTGTGTGTGTGTGTGTGTGTGTGTGTGTGTGAAAATGCGCTCGACTTCCAAAGTCCCTGTAGTAATGGGCTCTCCCTCTCATCATTCATGGCATGGCATAGACCTTGCTCAGTAAAGCGGAGAAGGAACAGGTTGGGGATGCAAAGCAAAGGAGGGAAGAGAGAGAGAGAGAGAGAGAGAGAGAGAGAGAGAGAGAGAGAGAGAGAGAGAGAGATTTTTATAGGTGATGTCGACCTTGTGCTCAGTAAAGCGGAGAAGGAACATGAGAGAGAGAGAGAGAGAGCAAGAGAGAGAAGTGACTGCTCCTTCCTTTGGAATTTAGCCTTCGGCTTGCAGTTGACGACACGTGTAAAGGACGAACCCATCCGCCATAATATGTTAGTAGATTAAAGAATACAGAGTATTTACGTACCTTTTGTTTTGACCTTCATTTGTCGATTGTCCTAACCAAACACGATGATGTCAGCTAAAGCTTCCTTTCCAAAGAGTCTGCTTGTCTTTGCTTCTTCCATGGATCGCACCATCTTTCTCATAAAGAGTCTACATGCTTTTGCCTTTGGTAAAAACAACAAGAAAGGTAAAGTCTTCCACAGCCACGTTGAGGATATCCTACATGTAATCAACACATTCCAAGAGATGACATTCCATACAAAGAAACTCTCATGCTTTCATGTGGGTACCAGATTTTGCATACAAACTTAAAAAATGTGTTCCCTAAGAATTGGTGGAGCTATGTTTGTCCTACTAAATTGGTTTTGACAGCTCATTGCTTTTGATGCTCTTTCTGTCTATACTTGACATTTGGGATACGTATCAACCATAGTATTACCAATCAAATATTTTTGCACAACCAACAATCTTGTCATGAATTCTCTCCCACATGTGAGTGTCTTGCATTAGGCCATAGGCCTTCATGGTGCAAGCATAGGTGATTGTGTTAGGAGAAAGGCCTTCCCTTCACATCTGGTTAAAACCACCGCGAGCTTCCTTGCCATAGCCATGCTAGGCATATCCTGCAGTCAATACATTCCGAACAATAACATTCCAGATAGAATCATCCAAAGCCCCACCAAGCATGTCATTTTGCATGTTTCACCAAACATGTCATTTTGCATATGGAAATGTGGCTTCCCTTCGCATCCGGTGTGCATCTTTGCCACAACCGTGTTGGGCATATCAACCATGACATTCACGACAAGAAGCTTATCGAGAGCCAACTTGTGCTTTTTTATGAGGGTGCCATATTTGGTATACATAATCGCTAATGTGATTCGTAAATCTGTGTCTTTTTTAAGTAACGTGTTGTTGAGGAGCTCATTGTTTATCCTCCTCACCTGGTACAAATCCTTCCTCTGAGCACTCGCATTTCCTGCAATCAACAGAGTCCAAAAAATGATCCACAAGAAACAATTTTGATGAGCTGCCCTTATGTTACCTCAAAGAAAGAGTTCGGAGCTTTCTTGGTAAGATCGATCTAGCCATCAAACGTCTATAAGAGCACTCTAAGAGCTTTCGCCTAGCGAAAACCCATCAAAACAAAAGTATGGGTGACCAAATTTGGAGAGATATACTTGCTTTGCATCTACTGAAAACAGTCTAGAGCTTTCTGGACCTGCTCTTGTCGCATGTATCCCGCAATTAGTGCATTTGGAGAGCCGACATTCCAGACAGGAAGCTTCTAAATTATTTTTTGTGCTTTCTCAAACGCACCACATTTGGCATACATATCGAACAAGACAGTACCAAGCGCGACATCTCTTTTCAATAGCCTCTGTTTATTGATAATATAATTGTGAATTTTTGTGCCCATATCAATATCTTGCATATAGCCACATGGCTTCAAGATGCATGTGTATGATTGCATCTGTTGAGAACATACTAGATCTTTCTCTTGTGGCAAATCCAACAATCAATGCATTCAAGGAGTCCACACTCCGGATAGAAAGCTAAAAACAGCCTAGAGCTTTCTAGCCTTGCTCATGTTGTGTGTATCCTGCGACCAGTGCAATGCTGCTTTTTGAAAACACAATATGGAGAGAGGTGCTCGCTTCACAGCTGCTGAAAATAGACTAGAGCTATCTGGCCTTGGGCAAATCTTGCAATCAGTGCATTCCAAGAGTCCACACTCCGGATAGGAAGCTCCTTGAGCACTTGCATAGAGCCACATGCCTCAAGATGTAAGCATAACCTTCAAGATGAAATTATAGGTGATGAATTTGGAGACATACACCTGCTTTGCATCCACTAAAAATAGCCTAGAGATTTTTGCCCCTGCTCTTGTTGTGCACATCCCGTAGTTGGTGCATTCCAAGAGGTGACATTTTGGATAGGAAGCTCCACAAACACTTTTTGTGCTTTCTCAAGCACACCACATTTAGCATACATATCGATCAATGCATTGCCAAGCACAACATATTTTTTCAACAAGAGCCCCTGACTAACAATAACAGCCGGAATTTTTGTGCCCATATCAGCATCTTGCGTAAATCCAGTTATTACAGGATACTGCCAATACTCCTGAGTTGAGCATCTCATGATAAAGAGCAATAGCTTGGTCCTTTTCACCATGCTGGCATGGGCCACAGGCCTTTGAGGGGAAAGCTAGGTGATTGCAACTAGAGAAATGCCTTCCCTTTGTATCTGGTAAAAATAGATGAAAGCTTCCTTGCCACGACCAACTTGACCATATCCTTCAAGATAGAAGCATGTGAAAATGCATTTGAAGAAAGGCCTTCCCTTCATATTTGGTTAAAACAACCCAAAGCCTTCTTGCCACAATCATGTTTTTGATGACTCATCATGCTCTTCAAGTCTATGCTTGATGTGTCTCACTAGTATTGCTTCCTTCTTGGAGTTGTTATTAGATTTGCAACCTTTCTGTGGACATTGTAAGGGCACCACATTTGGCATACATATAAATTAAAGCTCTGCCAAGAAAAACCTGTTTCTAAATAGCTTGTGACTAGCATTGTCATCATAAATTCTCTCACCCATGTGAGCATATTACCAAGGCTTTCAAGGTGCTAGCATAGGTGCTTGCATCCAAATATGATTGCATTGGAGAAAGGCCTTTTGCTCACATATGCTTAAAACATCCGCGATCTTCCTTGACACAATTGTCTTCTACAAGAGCACACCAAGAGACCTTGTATGGCGAGAAAATCTCAATTTGTATCTCGTTAAAACAGCGCAATGCTATGCATATCCTATGATCAACACAATCCAACTGATAACATTTCGGAGATTATGCCCGTCAAGAACTTTCCATGTTTCCATTAGGGAACCACATTTCTCATGCATATCTACCAATGCACTGCCAAAGCAGTGCCAAGCACCAAATTGTATTGCATCCAACAAAAGCAGTTCAGAACTTCCTCTTGCTAGGCATATTTTCTACAAGAGCACTCCAAGAGACCTTATATGGTGAGAAACTCTCAATTCAAATCTCGTTAAAACAACGCATAACAGCCTTCAAGGTGGAAGCATGTGCGAATGCATTTGAAGAAAGGCCTTCCCTTCACATTTGGTTAAAAAAACTTGAAGCTTCCTTGACACAGTCATGTTTTTTATGACTCATCATTATGCTTGATGTGTGTCACAAGTATCTGTGCGCTCCTTGATGCACTGTTGAAGCAAGGGACTTGCCAATACACCGTGTGCGAGCCGCAGACGGCTCCAAGCACACAACAAGCCTAAACTAGCAAGCTCAAGAGAGCAAAGGGTGTGTCACTCACCGCTCTACGCTCGCCTTCGTGGTGGATTCCTCGCCGCGATGAAGAAGAAGCTGCAATCGTGCCGCGCTCAACCGCTTCGCCGCCGTCGTGCCTTCGTAATGCTCGATCACACACACACTCTCCCTCTCTCTCTCTCTCACACACACACACACACGAGGAGGTGAAGAAGAAGAAGATGGAGATGGAGATGGAGCAAGAGCACTCTTCTATTGCACAAATGAGAGAATGAGTAAAAATTAGGTTTAGTTGGCTTTTATATGAGCTCACCCCATTCACACTTGGGCGCCCATGCTTAGCCAACTAATCCCTTGAATGTCCCAGTTAGAGTGCGCCTCTCATCGGCGATCACTCTTACCCTTTTCCTATTGGACCGACAAGCCCGGTACTTGACTCTACCAAATACATAATACACGTCCGTCGTAGGTGATGGGGTGTCCGTGAGCCGTGAGGGTTAACATGCCCCCCTTCCTGATGTAGATTCCGTCCTCGGAAGCTATTGAGTTGAAGCTGGTTCGTCGAGGTGGAAGAGCATTTGAGATGAATGTCCTTAGCCTTCTTTAGTCACTGCAAAATCAAACAACACTGGCACAGTAATTGCATTCTCATAAGTGATTAAAAAGCATATGCAGTTTTAGGTAGACACATTGATTGGTAAAAAAAATTTCAAACAATTTGTCAGCAATGAACATTAAATTGCAATGTAATCAAATGCATAAACATATGTAAAGGTAAAAAATTAAACAAGTCTGAGGTCGCTAATTTGACGGTCGAAAGGCACTAGAGATCGAATATTAATACCATGGGTAAGCTTCTTAATTTTCTGTGGTCAATTAAGTTGTTTAATCGCGAGAGCCAAGTATTCATGTTTGAGGGCTGACTAGAGGCTATATCTAGAAGACCTTGTAGTTAAGCTACCATAAAAGGAATTTCTCATGAAATCATCGCCTGACTGATTACTTTTTCATTGACCCCCCAAAGTCTTTTCACATTGATTCAATTTTGATGTGTGTGCTTATTTTGTATGCCTTGGGTTTTTTGCTTTTCAAGGAAAAGCGCCCACACTGGGAACCTTTAGGGCTCTAGTACCATAGGCGATACATGTGAGTGAAGTACCAAATCAAGCTGAGATTTCTCTTCTAGCTTAAAATTTTACATTGTGGCACTTTGATTTTTTGTTTGTTCATTTTCAACATTTTAATTTTGTAACTTTGGGGGGTCATATAACATTGTTACCCTCCCCATGCTCATCACATTAGTAAACTCCCTTTATAATACTTAAGCTAAAGGTCAATAGGGTTAAGCCCACTAGAAAGCCCTAGTACATTTCATACAATGCTGCCTAAATCGGATTAAGAACCTAAGTAACCATTGCTTATTAGGAAGGCATTCCCCATGGTATTAAGAGAAGATTTCTAACACCTAGCTTGGTCAAACTAGCTTAGTCGGACTGCTTGATTTTTAAACCTAGACAAGTGATTATGACAAAACATTACATTGAATTAAATGTTTGATACTAAGCCAATGTGTTGGATATTATGCTACCAATCACAATCAAAGCAGACAAACATGGATGCAAAAACATAAGGGCAATGCTAATGGACATAAAACACCTGTTTGTGTCGATGGTCGCGCTTGATTTGAAGTGTGAGTCGAGATAAAGATTCCATGAAGCTCCAAATCCTATCAATAGCAACACGCTCCTGTACACACTAGGAAACAAAAGGAATACCTCCAGGAGGCACATTAGTGGGAAAAGAGAACTTTGCTAATCACTCAACTCTAAAACAGAAACACTCCTATCGTACTAATCTTACCTACCCTCCATCACTCAAGTGATGAGGATCAAAGGTGTTTTATGGCATAGGTTTCTGTTTCACTGTACCAGATGTGACATGTGTAGGTCTGAGTCAATGTTTTGACTTTTAATGTGCATACTCGTTTGCTAATTGCTCTTGCTCTCTTTTTATTTTTTTATTTTTTATTTTTTGAGTATAAAGCTTTATATGTACATTCCCTAAGATTGGAGATTAAGAGGTCAGGGAGAAAGGTTGAGAGGGAAGCAAATGAATGATGACTGTCCACAAACACTCCCCCCTTCCTTGGGTAGATCATACCGTTTGAAATGAGCTTGTCACCCTTTGAAACCAATTGTTCCAGTTGGTAATAGGTGAGGATTTTTGCCAGTAGTTTTCTATTACCCTAGGTGCCTCGTCAAGTTGCAAGGGTGGTAAGGTACTCTCCCAGGATCGAACTTGAAGTGGTTCATCAGGTGATTCTTGAACACTGGGAGGTGTGGATTCTTTTGTAGCTTCATGGAGGTCCACTACTATAGATGGAGACTGTGTGGAAGTTTTTACCTCTATGGATGTATTACATGAGGAGCTAGAAGCTTCATGGGACTCCCCCCTTCCTGAGATAGGTGGAACAAATCGTTCTTTCTTTGGTACCCAAACTAGCTCGGGAGCGGGGGTGTAGCATTCTGTGATTTTTTTCTTTCCACGATCATTGATTCGTTTTGGAGATACGGGATTGGGCTCACTTGGGTCAGGTGATAGGTAAGAGCACAATCTACGTTTTGGCACCCAGATTTGATCATTTCCTTGATAGTAGCCTTGGGCTTCCAATAGTCGTTTAGGGATCCATCGCAACATTTTCTTACTTTTCTTGGAGCGAGTGGTACGTTTCTTACAAGGCTTCTTTTTTTTTGCACTAGCTATGGTCGCTAAGGAAGCTTTAGGGACCCACTTGTATGTTTTCTTCGTTACATTAGGATGAGTCTTGTCGGAAGCGATATGCATTGCTTGTAGCATATTTAAGGGTATAGGCATTTCATCCCCCTCAGGTGTTACCCAGGTCGTCCCCCTATTTCCCCAAGTGTCTATGGTTGATGCTAGGTGGACCCAATCCACATTGTCCGACTCAGTCATCCCAGGTAGGATATCCATATAAGGAGAATCTTGGCCAATGTCTGTATCCTTCTTACAAGTGTAACAATATTGTAGTGGGGCCGAGTGAACTGTGGTGTCAGAGCGATGATCAATAATGGTTTTACTCCCTAAGGGGTGTACCTTACCAGTCACCAAATCCACTCTAAGGACAGAGTCTTGGAATTGCAAATAGACATGATTTTTAGACCAATCATGAACCATTTGTGCTTCCCTCATGAATGGTCGTCCTAAAATCATTTCATATGACATAAGGTGTTTAGAGAAATCCATTACAATGAACGTATGTCGTACCTTGTGTCCTAGAACTTTGATCTTAAGATCCTTGAGCATCCCCATAGGTTTGGCTATGGTACCATTTGCCATCTTTACCACAATGTTAGTAACACTGAGGTGGGGTTTTCCCATGGATTCCCAACAATCTTTTGTAACGATGCTAACTCCCGCACCACCATCAAGAATTCCCTTTATAGTTAATCCCTTGGTAGTGATGGGTAGGGTCGCATTAGACTCGTCGCCTTCAAAATACTGCCCTAATTCGTTAATGGGTACCTCGATCACAGACTCGTGTCCATCTAAGTCAAGTGATTGCACATGATTTTCCTCATCAATCATAATCGAGTCAGGCCTATTTGGTTGCGCAAACTGCGGTAATCCCGTTCGTAGCTCTCCGTTAAGGAATGCTCGAAGTGCAAGGAATAACTCAGGATCTCCATACAGCTTTGCTATGATCGTGGTTCGGACCTCAGAAGACATGAAGTCCACTAGTTTGGCAACATTCATTGGCGTTTTGCAGGGTGTAGGTCCTTGACTAAGAAATGGTGAGGATGGAATCTCATATTCCTCAATGGGATCAGGTATTCCTTCGTTAAACATCCTTTCCAACAAGAAGGGTGTATGCTCACTTTCTGATGTCCCGTCCTCACTCCCTTCTTGGATGATACTAGATATGGCTAACGGTCTATGGTTCATGTGGGGTGGATGAACTTGCGTGGGAAACACTGTGTCATGAATTTTGACATGCATGGGTTCTGGTTCTATTTTCCTTTGAGTTTCCTCCACTAAACCTCTTAGATGTTTCACCTGCTCAATCTCGTCTTCTGGGTTTTGGTACGTCCCAATCTTCTTTTTACAATTCTTCCCTTTTTGCCCCTGCGGTTTATCTTGGGGGTCTTGGATTGGATTTGGAAACACTTGTGGTGTTTTCAGAGGCTCTTTATGGTTTTCTCTTATTCGGTTTTCATTTGGTTCCATGTTACGGTTTTCTTTGTCGGTCTTTCCCTTTGTGGTATTGGTTCTAGTCTCCATTGTCTCAACTGAATCTGAATCATCCTCGAGGTCATTCATATACACGGGGTCATCTCCTATTCCTATGTTTGTTTTGGAACTTGGCTTTGAATTTCCCGTATTCTGCGACCTCGTCCTTCGTGTCTTCTTTTTCTTTGCTTGGATAACTGACGTGGTATCTCTCTCTTCGAGGATATGGCCTGGCCCTTGAAGCATGGACCGTGTAATCGCATAAGCGGGTGCGACGGGTGGTATTGGCGATGTCACACTAGCAATTTCGACCAAATTTAGGGGTGTGATTTTAGGCGCATTTGGATTATAAGGGCATTGGGCAATCAAGTGATCTATGCCACAACGATTACATGTGAGTATTGGCATTGCAGACGTGCTCCCTTGATTCATTTGCATCTGTGCAGCATTCTTTTGCAGCCTAATAGGGCACTCCGCTGCCCGATGTGGTCCACCACACTCGTAGCATTGAAGAGGTGGCCTCCTTGCCTGGGTGTTGATATTTTGACCTCTGGATGCGAGAGCAGCAGCTTGATAAACCGGCTTGACTTGCCCCCAACAATCTTCCATGTAGTATATAGGACACTCTTCCAATGTATCAAGTCCGTAGGCAATACTAGTGTCTATTTCCTCCTCACAGCCATCTGCATAAGCATTAGTTGGCTCGCAACCCACTTGGTTCATAGGGGCGACTCTTGGATGCGGGGGCTGCGGTCCTAGCACAGGAGGTGGTAGCGGTGTAGTTTGTACAACATTTTGAGATCTAGGGACCATGTGTTGCGGTAGTTGCTCAACAGGTGGAGCAGGCATCAATACAGGAGCTCGAGGTGCATCCGTCCAGGCTACAGGTGGTCTATTTGCCATAATACGTTTGATCATTAAACAATCCTTAGCTTGGTGACCATACCTACCACATGCGTTGCAAGTTCCATTAAATTTTACTCTAAATGTAGGGCACTCACTAGTGCTATGTGGACCTAAGCAAATGGAACACCATTGTTGCTCCCTTCTTGGATACATGTGACTATTTTGAGGGGGTCGATTATCCTTAAGAGACTCTTGGATTGCCTTGGTGAGGTCTGTCAAGAATGTCTCAAATACCTTTGGCTCATTGGCAATGGGCTTTGCAGTCATGGGTTCATACTCAATGGCTTGTGAGCTAGTGGATCTCGTGTCAGTAGACACCCTCATGCCTGCTATCATCAAGTTGTCCTCTAATTGGATTGCATTGGCAGTGACATCTTCCCAGGTTGTGATACCTCTAATCACTAGTCCATTATAGATTCCTTCATTCCTCAACCCTCGAATGAATCGATCAAGTAGTTGGTTATTGTTGAAGCACTCATTTACAGGGCAACGAGAGTTTAAGTGCTTTAGACGACTAATGAAGTCCCTTACTGACTCTCCTTCCTTACGTTCGGCCTTCTGTAGCTGAGATGCTACACCCCAAAGCACACCTTCTCGTATGTACTCCTTTAGAAACAACCTTCGAAGGGTAGGCTAGATTGTTTTCTCGTCCACCCTTAGGGTTCTATACCAATCTCCAGCCTTCCCACTTAATGTCAAGCTTAAGGCATTGCACTTATGTAGTTCGTTGCGTTCCCCTAAGGAATCACATACTTGTTCAAACACTTCAATGTGTTTCCTAGCATCTTCGTCCCCATTGAATTTTTGCGTGAGTTTGGCAATTTGTACTGCCTTACTTCTAGGCTCTCTATCAGATGCATGACGCATATTTTCCGCGATAGATCGACCTATGGTTTGAGCAAACGCTGCCAAGTCACCTATGTGAGGAGGCAGGGCCGGTGGAGGTACTCTTGGAATCATGTGTGGGAGAGGGACGGGTACCGGTTTTGGCATATGTGTGGATGATGCAGGATATGGAACATAACCGGACATAGGTCCACTCGGATAAGGGCTAGGGAGCGGCACTCGAGGAGCATAAGCAAGTGGTACAATTGGAGGTGTGGGGGCCATGTGTGCATAAGGGGCTAGAGGCAAATATGGTCGAGGCCCCATATCAGGTATTACGACACTAGGTAGTGGCACTGCGCTAACCGTAGATGTCATCGGTACATTCTCTGTCAGGCTTATCCCTGGAGTGAGCACTGTGTTTTCCTTAATAGAGGGTTGAGCCAAGTTAGGGAAGCTAAAGTTGTCGCTCGGAGGCTCAGATTGCATAGGAGACCCCAGGTGAAATGACGTAAGATGGGTCCATGGGGCTCATTAGAGGAGTCTCCATTTGTGATAGAGTAGGCTGTTGAGCCTTGCTCGTATCCAGAAATCTCATGGGGCCAGTTGAGAGTATATTTACCCCTCGGTTTTGCCTTTCTGATTGAATAATGCCATGGATAACATTACAGATCATTTTCTGTTGATCTTCGATGCTCGTGGCACTAGAGGTGGATTGTACAATCTCTATCCATCCTACATGGTAGGCGTGGCCAGAGTGTAGATCCGTCAACACCTCAGTGTGGAGGTCGTATGTCCAATGATCATTAATGAACAATCCTTCTAGAGTCGACGTGTTAACGGTTTCTTGTGAGGTAGAAGCAATGTTGCTCCCCGTGGTTTTACTTGTCACCAACGGTACTCTAGAGGGAACTTCTGAAGAAGGCAGCTCAACAGGGCCTTCTTGGTAAGAAGTTGGCAGGATATCCACATGGACACTCTTTGGGGGTGTGGGGTCCACGTGCGATGTGAAAGGAGAGTCCACTTCCCCACCCCCTTCGTGTGCTTCATTTGCATCAGGTTCCGAGCGAGTAGCTCTACCTAATGTTTCCATGAAACGGCTAAACATACTAGTACTAGGCTGTGGAGCTTCGGGAGGTGCATGGCCTTCTCTCTCAGTGTTTTGGGTAGGGTATGCTTTCATGATTTCTGAGTCGGAGGAGGAATCACTAGCGGCTATTTTAGGGTCTTGGGTGGTGCTACCTTGTGTCCCCGTTGAGGGTCTAGAGCCTATCGTGGATGGGTAATAGGTATCCGTATGAACAGAGGCACTACCAATGTGATCGTGCTCTAACACTCGTCCAAAGTGTAGGTTCATATGACTTGATCCCCTAGAAGTGTCAGTGAGTGCCCGTGAAGGCTGCTCACCTAGTATTTTTGGGTGTTTTGCAACCCAAGTCTTTCCTTAATTTGACTTTTTGGTCCTTTTTTTCTGACCCGGCGATAGTTAAGGAAAAGGAGACCCAGGAGAAGAGTCCAAACCTGTTTTCATTGCCCAAGATCTAACAGAGACTGAGGAGTGTGTACTTAAAGCCTGGGGGATTCACCATGAAAAATTTACCGCACCACGTAAGTGCAGGGGAGGGGGGTTTTTCTACAAGTTACATAAGCATATAAGTTAGAGGTAGGGCCCCAAGAATAGAGCGTATGATAGCTCAAAACGAGCGTCTCGATCAGAGGGTCGTGCCGTGCTTTACAGCCCTCCGTTTGGTCACTCTATGCCCTCGGAATCCCTAAAACTGTCAATTTCCAATAGGGAACTAGGCCCAAACTAGAAAGTCTAAGGGTGCAAGTGGGAAGAGAAAGGAGGAGAGTGAAGGACTTGTCCCACATGCTCTCATTCTCTCTTGAGGGAGTAGGGTATATATATAAGAGTGAGTCTAGTATATATATCATAAGACTGAGGACCGAGGCCTGGGCCTGGGCTTGGGCTTGGGCTTGGGCTTGGGCTTGGGGAACTGATCCCGATCTATCTTTTATACAAACCAACCCGTCCGTTTTAAAACTCACGTTTTTTTATTTTCGAAAATTTAACCGCCCACTCACTCGCGTTTTTATTTTTCAAAATTTTTTTATTTTAAAAAAAAAGGAATAAAAAAATGCAGAAATTGAAAACGCAGAAATTGAAAAAAACGCAAGAAATGCAGAAAATTGAAAAACCACAGAAAATGCAGAAAAATGCAGAAATTGAAACTTGACAGAACCAGAAAATGCAAAAACGCAAGAAATGCTAACTGTGCAGTGCAAGCCAGAAAACGTAGAGAACGCAGAAAACGCAAAAAACAAAAATCTCCACACAACTACACACACTCATTCCCTGCCTTTCCTATGATAGAAATTGCACCACAAGAAAGCGTAAAGTGCTAACCGAGCTTAGTGTAGGGCATATCCCCGGCAGCGGCGCCAAAAATGTGCGCTCCTTGCCGCACTGTCGAAGCAAGGGACTTGCTAATACACCGTGTGCGAGCCGCATACAGCTCCAAGCACACAACAAGCCTAAACTAGCAAGCTCAAGAGAGCAAAGGGTGTGTCACTCACCGCTCTACGCTCGCTTTCGTGGTGGATTCCTCGCCGCGATGAAGAAGAAGCTGCAGTCGTGCCGCGCTCAACCGCTTCGCCGCCGTCGTGCCTTCGTAATGCTCGATCACACACACACTCTCCCTCTCTCTCTCTCTCTCTCACACACACACACACACACACACACACACACACGAGGAGGTGAAGAAGAAGAAGATGGAGCAAGAGCACTCTTCTATTGCACAAATGAGAGAATGAATAAAAATTAGGTTTAGTTGGCTTTTATATGAGCTCACCCCATTCACACTTGGGCGCCCATGCTTAGCCAACTAATCCCTTGAATGTCCCAGTTAGAGTGCGCCTCTCATCTGCGATCACTCTTACCCTTTTCCTATTGGACCGACAAGCCCGGTACCTGACTCTACCAAATACATAATACACGTCCGTCGTAGGTGATGGGGTGTCCGTGAGCCGTGAGGGTTAACAGTATCGCTTCTTCCCTGGAGTTGTTAGTAGATTTTCTACCTCTCTATGGACATTGTAAGGGAACCACATTTGGCATACATATAAAGCAAAGTCCTACCAAGAATAACCTATTTTTGAATAGCTTGACTAGCACTCCCATCATAAATTCTCTCACCCATGTTAGCATATTACAAAGGCTTTCAAGATGCTAACATAGGTGCTTGCGTCCACAGATGATTGCACTGGACAAAGGCGTACTGCTTGCATATGCTTAGAATATCCTCGAGCTTCCTTGCCATGTATGTTTTGGTATCTACAATCCATGCACCTCAAGAGAGGGTATCCCGAGGAGGAATCTCATCAAGAACTTTCCTGCAATCAATGCCTTCCAAGTGATGGCATGCCAAAAAGTACACCCTTCAAGAACTTTTTGCGCTTTCATGTGGGCACCACATTTGGTAAACATATTGATCAAAGCAATGATAAGAGTACTCCAACATCCTGAAATTGACACATTCAAAGTGATGACATTCCGAAAGGGAGCCCATCTTCTGGTTTTGTCGTGAAGGTACCAGGAAAGAACAAAAGGAAGCTTAAGCCCATCTTCTGCTTTCACTTAAAGTCTACAATTTTGATTGTCTCTCAGTTTGGAGGTGCTAGTTACTTTGTTATTACATCATACATGCATACTCTCACATGTAGTTTGTCGTGAGAGTGGTTGTGATGAAGGAGACATCAGAGGGTCCTGGCAGAGCATTCTATCAAAATTATAGTTTAGAGTAGAAATAGCAGTCGACTAAGGAAGGCCATAATAAAAGTGAAGAAGCACTTGCCAAAAGCAACGCTAAGTGTGCTCCAACGTAGCAACCTGGATTACTCCAGCCACCGTTGATCATCCCTAATTTTCCATGGGAAAGTATATCCAGGGATTTTATCTTTGTATTACCCAAGTCTATCCGTGGGAATACGGGAATATGGACAATAGTCAATAGGTTTAGCAAGCAAGCACACTTTATTCCTATCAAAAAGACTATTAAGGCACATTAAATGGCAGCCCTCATCATATCACACATTTTCAAACACCATGGATTGCCAACATCCATGGTGTCAGATAGAGATCCTAGAATGACCAGTAACTTTTGGAAGGGTCTCTTTGAAAATCTATGTCATAATAACTAATATCTAATTCTCCTAAATGATTTTCTCATGTTAAATTGAACATTTAATATCGAGAAGTACTAGGGGAGAAAAAGCTAGATTATTGGTAAGGCTAACAGACTGGTCACAGTAGGGTTCCAAAGGATGGAAAATAGGGATCCAAAGGGGGACCATCTGCAGAAGAGAAATGTGCAATCAGTGGGCTTCAAAGACCTAAGGTTCAACCCAATAAGACTTCCAAAATGCTAAGGTTCCAAATTTCAAAGGGTAAGTTCAATGGTCAAACCTTAGGGAAATTGGATTCTTTGTAAGTGTACACAAAGTCTTCCTAAAATCCCTACATAGGAGGAGGCGATCCCTTTTAGTAGGGGATGTTAGAGAAACACACACACACACACACACACACACACACACACACACACACACACACACACTCTTGCAAGCCCTTTACACAAAGGGAAGGGACACATGTCAGCTCCCTAGCCTAGTTGCCCCTAAGGTGCACTTAAATCCTATTAGATGGCCATATAGGTGGAGCAATGAGAATTAGGCTAGAGTACATTTAGTTTAATTCATTTTAAAAAATTCAATAAAAGAACCAGTAAGAATTAAGCTCTCTAGAAGACTATTGGCCAGTCTCCCAAGGGGTCCAATGAGCATTCAACAACTCAATGACTTGCCTGCTTCTTATTGGACAAAAGACAAAGGGGTCCAATGAGAGTTTAATTGCATTATTTAATTACCTAAAGCTCTCACAAAAGGGAAAAGGGGGACACATGTCACAAGGCTATCACTTATGCTTCTCAATTATGATTGGCTAAGCTTTGCAGGGTCCAATGGGGTGCCAGCATGAGTAAATTGCAAGAGGGGTCGACCAAGAGAGAGAGGGGGCTCATTTTGTCAAGGCATTATCACACACACACTCACACAATCTCATGTGTGAAGCAAGAAGACTCTCTCTCTCCTTCTCAAGCTTTAATGGAAATCTCATCATCTACTCCAACCTTGTGAGAAGGGAGGCCTACACCAACAACCCTTGGCTTTGTGATGCAAATCCAACCAAGAGCCAAGCTTCAATGCATGCTCATCTCCTCTACCATGCTAATTACTAAGCTATGCTAAGCTATTATGAGTGATTATAAGATGAGATATACTTCTTTCTCGTAAGAATACTCCTTCTTCCTCTCAATCTACTCTCATACACTGCTAGCTCTCACCATCTTCGAAGGTGTGTGAGGTCTTGGGTCTGAGACCAATAAGGAATTGATGTTGTGTTTTAAAGTGTTTGCTTAGTTCTTGAAGCTTCCATCTTCATTGCACTAGCTAGTTATTGAAGGAACACAAATAATTGCATTGTAAAATGTCTCCCTTGATGGGGGAAGCCTATAATACAAAGTCTTTTGGAGGGGGGACCAGCTCCATGTAAATCCAGTCCTCAACTTTTGTCAATAGCTTAATTTCTCTCTCTTTTGAAGTATTGCTCATGCCTATCTAACTAGGTGTTAGGATTTTTTTTGCTCTCTCCATCTAAGCACTCTTGCTATGCTCGTTAGGAATCTATTCTAATGAAATTCTTACTATGTCTATGCTATTTTCCGCTTCACACAAGTTACTAGGCCATTAAATGTTACATTGGTATCGGAGCACAAGGTTTCTCTTTTCTTGCTCAAGAAGGGAGGTCCTCAAGCTAGCTATAAATGGTTGGTATTATTAATTGCAATTGAGTAAGTAGAATAGGGCTTTTTTAGCCTTGCAGTGCGCATGCCTTCGTGCAGATAACGGGGCATCACCATCGAGAGCTATGGTCTTAATAGTGGAGTCCTACGAGGCCTTCCTACGGCTTAACCACTATTGAGCTATTACAAGCTTGATAGGAGTCGGTATTGTTTTGGTGTTGAAAGACCCTCTCATCTATTCCTTGCAATTAATGATATTTGAGCCAAGGGTACAATAGCTTGAGTGCTTTTCTAAAGGGGTAAAGAGGAGCAGCAACTAGGGCTTGAAGTGCCAAAGTACACCTAAAAATATTACACCTAAACAAATTGTTAGAATGGATGACAATAGTAAAGAGAGTGAAATTAACGTTGATAGCTTTGATTTTGCTAATGATGAGCAGGGTACTAATGATGCCCCTATGCTTGTTAACTACCTTGTTTCTAGGCTTCAACAAGCCATGGGCAATCCATCCCTTCAAAGTGAAATGCTACGGTAGCTACGTGCTCATGGGATTCTCCAAACTCCCCACCATGACGAGAGAGTACCTAGGAAGCCTCCTTGCGAGACTTCAAAAAGAGGCCTCTCTCCGATTCGGCAAGAAGAAGGGGATCCGTATGAAGGGCTCAAAAATTTACTACTTGACGACGCATCTGCTTCCCACAGGAGAACTCAAGAGCCCCCACCAAAAGAATGAGAAAGAAGTGAGTCTCTACCACCTCGGCGAAGATGGCTCCACGAAGACGGCGGGCAAAATGCTCTCCATCACCTCCTAAACGGAGAAGACCATCGCACACTTCTCCACACCATAATTCAAAGAGGGATGATAGAAAACAAGAGAAGAAAAAAGCGAGAAAGAGGTCACCCTCTTCTCCATCTTCTTCATCCTCTTCCTCTTATGAAGAAAGTGATGGTGCAGGCAAGGAGGACCAAGGCAAGAAAAAGGCGAGAAAGAGGTCACCCTCTTCTCCATCCTCCTCAAATTCTTCATCTTCTGAAGAAAGTGATGGTGCAACTTTTGAACCACCAAAAAGAAGAGGCCATAGGACATCCTATGCCGTGTGGAAGAGGCTGTCCAAGCTCAAGAAGTTCAAAGAGGGAGGAAAGAACATCTCTTTCCTTACCTACGACAACACCTTTGGTGCTACGTACAAAGTCTTGGCTTTCATCCAACAATTCGATGTGGCGTTTAAAGATGAGGGCTTCACGGAGTCCTCTAGGCTCTAAGCTACGACATGTACTATGCATTTTCAAAAGTCCACCAGGCAATGGCGGTCTAGCCTACGAGCAAACGGTGAAGCCCCACGAACATGGAAAGGTTTAAGAGCTTCCATCATGAAGCAGTTTTTTCCTACCGATGCCAAAGACAAAGTACTCACCGAATGGCGAAGCTTGAAGCTCTCTCCCTACGAATCTATTCACAAATATGTAGACAAGTTTTGAGATTTACATCTCAAAGACACTGTCTTCAAAAAGATGGATTTTGGAGAGAAAAAATAGAATTCTGTGCGGGTCTAACTGAAGATATGGTGGAGTATGTCAACTCCCAAAGACCACGCACTATATCTACGATTATACACCATACCATGGTGGCTTCACAAATCAATTTCCAAACAGGGGCTAAGAGATATCTTAAGCCCACGAAGAACAAGGACCGTAACAATGAGCCTAAGGGGAAGGACAATGTCCAAAAGTCTTCTAAAGGCAACGCCAACAACAACAAAGCTAAGGAGAAGGGAGTTTATAGAGGCAAAAATAAACTCTCTCCTGAAGAGCTTGAGCGTTAGTGTAAAGATAACCGTTGTTTCAAATGCGGAAAGCAAGGGCATGCGTACCGTGCTTGTCCCTGAAAGAACTCCCAGCATGAACCTCCTAGAGCTACCTTGGTCGAAATGCAAGAAGAGGAAGCTCACCACAAAGGATCTCCTCTATGCCATGCTTGGGAAAAGGTAAGAGAACATGATGCTTTTATTCTCTTTGACCCTGGTTCTACTCACAATTTCATATCCAACAGAGTTGGCCACCAAGCTAGGCATCTAGGCCTATGAGATGGGAGATGTCCTACCCACCAATGGTGCTTTCAAGGGGCAAGAAGCTTCATTCACTCCCTTAATCAGTAAATTGAGGCTCCATGTCCAAAGCTATGTGGACAAAGAGGACTTCTTTATCTCTCCTCTCAAGCATGAGGATGTAATCCTAGGGGCACCATGGCTTGATCGCATGGCTACCAATGTTAAATTCCCTGAAAGGAAAATCTACTTTAGGTTTAGGGAAAAAGATATGTACATAGATGCTAAGGAGTTGGGTAACACCATACCCATTGTACATATGCAAGCTTTCAGTAAGTCAATAAAGAGCTCTATTTCTATGTACATGATTTTTGTTAAAGATTCTCAAAATGAACCTAATGCTTTAGCAAAAGAAAATATAAACAATCACAAAGAACTAGAGTTATCCAACCTTCTCAAGGGATTTCTGTTTTTATTGACGACATCCCTTGTGAACTACCTCCTAAACGAGGCAATGATGACCATGCAATTGAACTTCTTCCAGGAAGTTCACCGACTAATAAACCTCCTTATAGAGTTTCTCAAGCTCAACAAGAGGAGATTATGCGGCAAGTGCATGAGTTAGCTGAGAAGGGCATGGTTATACCTAGCTCATCTCCATTTTGTTCACCCGTGCTATTAGTGCAAAAGCAAGATGGCACATATCGTATGTGTGTTGACTATAGAACACTAAATAGGATCACTATCAAAAATAGGTTTTCCGTTCCACGGGTAGAAGACCTATTTGATAAGCTACAAGGGTCGACCTACTTCGGTAGGATTGACCTAAAAAGTGGCTACCATCAAATAAGGATAGTTGATCAAGACATTGTAAAGACTGCAAGAAAAATGTTAGGTATACATGGTCTACCAAGGAGAACCATGCTTTCAAAAATCTTAAAGAAAAGCTTATCTCTCAACCTGTGCTTACACTACCGGATCTCTCAAAGCCATTTGAGGTTCAATGTGACGCTTGTGGTGATTGCCTTGGAGCTTTTTTGCTCCAAGAAGGGCATGCCATAACCTATGCAAGTCGAAGGCTCGACCCTGTTGAGCAAGCTCTATGCATATATGAAAAGGAACTCCTCGCAGTTCTACATACCTATGACTCGTGGAAGCACTATTTATTGGGGCCTCCTTTCATTCTGCGGATGGATCACCAAAGCCTTAAGTACTTCATGACACATACCAAGCTCTCCGACAAAAAAATTTCATATTGTTCACATTGCTGGCAAGCATAATCAAGTAGCCGATGCACTCTCAAGGTGGCTGAGAGTCAATGCAATTTCCATAGCAACTCACAAAGGTCTATCTTCTATGATAGATGAGTACGCTATTGATCCCGATTTTAGAGATGTTATTTCAGCCCTTGCACTAGGGAAGAAAGAGGAACCATTTACTTTACTAGATGGTTATCTTCTCTATGGCAATAGACTATGCGTTACTAACTCACTATGTGAGAAAGTAATGTATGAATCTCATGCTCCTCCTTATGCGGTGCATAGAGGGATTCAGTCTACCCTAAAAGGGATTGAAACATATTTCTATTGGCCTCCCATGAAAGAAAACATACAAGAGTATGTTTCTAAATGTGTGGTATACCAAAAGACGAAGTTTGATAGAGGAAAGCAACCTGGATTGCTTCAACCTTTGCCAATCGCTAATTCACCATGGGAGAGCATATCCATGGATTTTATCTTTGGATTGCCCAAGTCTATCCATGGGAATACGGGAATATGAACGATAGTAGACAGGTTCAGCAAACAAGATCATTTTATACCTGTCAAAAAGACTATCAAAGCTCATCAAATGGCAACCCTCTTCATCTCACAAATCTTCAAGTACCATGGCTTGCCGATGTCCATAGTGTCGGATAGAGATCCTAGAATGACCAGTAATTTTTGGAAGGGTCTCTTTGAGAATTTAGGGACAAGGCTAAATTTCTCTTCGGCCTATCACCCGCAAACAGATGCCAAAGTGGAATAGCTAACCTAAAAATTCTTGATCTACTAAAAGCCTACATTATGGAAGTAGATCAAAGGTCCCAATGGGAGAAGTACTTACCCTTAGTGCAGTATTCCTACAATAACACTGTACATACTTCCACGGGCAAATCACCTTTTGAGGTAATTGAGGGAAGATTCAAAAGTCCCCATGCTAAAGGTACACGGGAAGATCTTCGTTGCAGATGAGTATAGCCGAGACCTACAAGAATCTTTCCAAAAGATTAAAGATGCTATCTCTATCTCACAACAAAGGCAAAAGGTTGATGCTAATAAGCACAAAAGAGCCCAAGCCTTTAAAGAAAATGATTGGTTCTTGCTTAAATTTCCCAAGGCTCGATTAAGGCACACAACGGGAAAGAATCCTACGGGACACCAAAAGTACTATGCTAAGTTAGCAAAAAGGTATATGGTCCCTTCCAAATTCTTAGACTAATCAATGAGATGGCCTATCAACTCAAGTTGCCCAGTCATTGGCTCATACATAATGCTTTTCATGTGAGCATATTGAAGCCTTACAAAGGAGAGCCACCTCAAGAACCACCTATTGAAGACCCACCGGAGATCGAAGACCAAGAAGACGTGTTGCAGCCTGAGTCCATTCTCCGACATGAAGACAAGGTATTGAGAGGCGGTAAGATTATCCGACAGTATCTTATTAAGTTTAAGAATTATCCTTTTGAAGATGCTAGATGGATGCAAGGCATACAATTAAAGGATAACCTAAACCTTGTCAGCTTACAATGCTTCCCTAGAGTAAGCAAATGTACATATGTTTAAAATGAACAAAATTTTTGTCTTATACGACTCTCTTTTTCTTTATTAAGCACAAATGTTAAGTAGTGCATGCTTATAATGAAGTTTGTGGAGATGACGTCTTCCAAACACCAAGTAGAGCTTGTCAGTCTACTATGGAAGATTGATAGGACTAATGCGCAAACATGTTTGCGGCAGCCTTAGGCTCTCAAGCGCCAAATGGATTAGTCGTCCATTCTGGAATGATGTCGTAGGGTAAGATAGGGATCCTCTACCCGCTAGAAAAAGGACTAATGAATAGGCTTTATCTTCTCTATTGGAATTAGGGTTGCAGAGAAACACACACGGCTTGGAGAAGACGAAGGAAGCTCAAGGCACACAATAGAGAGTGTGTTACTTAGTGTGCAATGGAAAGATAGATAGCCCTAGAGTGTTGGGGGTATATACAATGCTCGGGGGAAAAAACCTCCTAAAGAGGGAAAAAATGCCCCGACGGTCCTAGTGTGTTCGCACACATCACTACCACATGTATATGGTAACAAATCCCCCCTGGAGTGATGCGATGAACGAGAGCTGGCACATGAGTAAAGGGAAGTGCCACGCCCTGAGGACATGATCAGCCCACAAAGGGGAGTAAGCCCAAAGCTTTGCAGAAAGCTTCAACCTTCTCACGAGACAATGCCTTTGTGAAAAGATCTGCAAGGTTGCCTGTCTTGGCACATAAGCCAAGCTGATCTCTCCTCCTGAGAGCCCTCTCCTTGACATAGTGGTAATGCACCTCAATGTTCTTTGTGCGAGCATGAAAAACTCGGTTCCTCGCAACTGCCAATGCACTCTGACTTTCAGTGTAGATAGTGTTGGCAGTGTCCTGTCCAACACCCAAATCAGCCATAAGGTGTCTGAGCCATACACACTCAACCGTAGCTGTGAAGACTGCCATGTACTCAGTCTCACAAGTCGAAGTGGCCACAGTAGGTTGCTTCTTGCTCAACCATGATATACATGAACTGCCAAGCATGAAACAAAAACCACTTGTGGACACTAGAGTGTCAAAACAACCAGCCCAATTTGAGTCCGAAAAGCATGTAAGTATGGCGGCAATGATTCCCCCTTGGGATAAACAAGCCAAGATGTAAAGTGCCACTAAGGTAGCAGAAAATCCTCTTGACAACCTGCCAATGCTTAGACCCTGGGCTATGCATAAATTAGCTGACCTGTGAGACTGTAAACTGAATATCCGGCCTCGTGTTGCATACATAAATGAGGCATCCAACAACAGTTTGGTAAAGAGTGACATCAGTAGGATTGCCAGCATCATGTAGACTCAACTTTAAACCTGTTTCCATGGGAGTGGCAATAGGTTTGCAATCCTCAAGTCCAAACTTACATAGCAATGTCTCTAGTAACTTTTTTGACACAAGGCAATACCACAATCACATTGCTTAAACTGTATGCCCAAATAATAATGCAACAACCCCAAATCTTTCATCTTGAAAGTAGCATTCAAATCAGCCTTAAATTCAGTAATATGTCTCTCATTTGGTCCAGTGATCAGCAAATCATCGACATAAAAAACCACAACGAGAAGTACATCACCCTCATGCTTTAAATACAATGTGCTTTCTGTTGGACTGTTACGAAACCCTCGTTTGACCAAATGAGTGTCAGCTTTCTCATACCAAGCACGAGGAGATTGCTTCAACCCATACAAAGCCTTCTTACATCTACACACTTTGTCCTCTTGTCCTTTTATGACAAAACCGCGAGGCTGCGTTACATAAACTTCCTCAAATATATCACCATTCAAGAAAGAAGTAACAATGTCTGATTGATGTACATCCCAACCAAAAATGAGCTGCCAATGCACATAGAAAACTCACAATAGTCATACCACAAGTGGGAGCAAAGGTCTCTTCATAATCTATGCCTTTTTGCTGTGCATAACCCTTTGCAACAAGTCGAGCCTTATGGCGATCGATCTCACCATCCAGTTTGCGTTTCAATTTGTAAACCCACTTCGTACCAATGGCCTTTTTGCCAAGAGCAAATCACATAAAGTCCATGTGTCATTTTCTATAAGTGCATCATATTCTGATTGCATGGCAGCCATCCAATTTTTTGAATTCTGTGCTTCATCAAAAGACAGAGGCTGCTCAACATCATGTAAGCTAGACACAGTCAAAGCATAACAATCAAATGCATAAGATGCATGGCGAGAGCCTGAACGAGTACGACTACATAGAGGTGCATCCAATTTACTGTCACGCAAAGTTTGCACCAGCCATTTTGGCATATATCTAGCCTGCTCATTTTAAGCCCTTTCCTCCTGAAGTACATTATGTAAATCTGCATCAGTAATAGGCTGATCTGTAACATTTTCAGAAACCCCCATAGGCTGTACATTTGCCTCATTGGAACTTACATTCGTATTTCCACCACTGAAAAGAGGCAACAAAGTGTCATAAATGTCCTGTGAGCTTACATTACTGTTTCTAGTACATGACAACAAGGGCTAAACAGAATCTTCCACAAACACTACATCCCGTGAAACCAGAAAACGTTTTGTTTGCGGATGATACAACCTACAACCTTTGCTTTCAGCACTATAACCAACAAAAATACATTTGAAAACCTTATCATCCAATTTTCTACACTGTGTTTGTGGCACCAAAGCATATGCCAAACAACCAAAAACACGCATGTGCTCAATAGAAGTCTTTCTATCCTGCCATGCTTCATATGGAGTAATAGACTACAAAGCTTTCGTAGGACACCTCTTAAGTACATAAGTGGCACACATGATGGCCTCAAGCCAAAAAGAATGCGGCAATGCTTGACTTTTGACCATACATCGTGTCATTTCCTTCAGTGACCTGTTTTTGCTCTCAGCAACACCATTTTGCTGAGGTGTTTAAGGCACTGTACATTGGTGTTTTATCCCACAACTAGCCAGAAATGCATTAAATTCATGAGACACATACTCCCCCCCTCGATCGGAACGGAGGGTACCCATAGTACATTTTGAGACATTTTCCGCCATAGCCAAAAATTGTTTGAAGCACATAAAAACTTCAGACTTCGCTTTAAGCGGAAATACCCATGCATGCCTAGAGTAATCATCAATGAAAGTCACGAAGTACAGGTAATTGCCCAAGGACGGAGTTTGCATGGGCCCACAAACATCACTATGCACAAGCTGCAACCTGCATGTGGCCCGAACTGAACCATCCTTTGGAAACTTAGAACGCTGCATCTTACCCAGAATACAACCTTCACAAACATGTTTGACAGGTGCTTCAAGAGGCGGCAAAGAAGCAACCATATCAAATTTCTGCAAACGCAGCAAACTGGCAAAATTCAGATGACCAAAACGTGCATGCCAAAGGTTTGCATCTGAAATAGCCCTTGAATCTGCAACAGCATTTGCAAAATTTTATCCACACTTGTCATACAAAGTAAGCTTATACAGCCCACGGCACAAAAGGCCAGATGCAACAATTTCATCACCAAAACTGAGATCATGAACTATAAATTTGACTACAAGTCCAAGTCTAGCAAGTGCGGATACAGACAAGAGATTCTTCTTTATCCTTGGTACATAAAGTGCATCAACAAGTGTGAAGGAACTGCCATTTGTAGCAGTAAGCACAATCTTTCCAACTCCCTAAACCGGATAAGAGGCATTGTTGGCACAAGTGACTGAATTCCATGAGGGACAGACTCGAGAGAGGTGAACAATTCAGGATGTGAGGTAAAGCGCTTTGTAGCACCACTGTCGAAATACCACACATGTGAATCTGCAGCAACGACCGACAAGCGTGCATCATGGACAGAAGGATTGTAAGTGCACTCTGCGCTAAAAGCCCATTCTGCATCAACATCAGCAACACAGTCTCCTTTCACAGAAGACTCAACAATGGCTGCATTTGTAGTGGAACCAGCATTTGAAGTGGAACCACCCTCTTTCTTCGTAGCCTCTTTGGCCTTCAAGTTAGGACACTACTTGATCAAGTGATCATTAGCTTTACAATAATGGCAACGCATCTTCTTTTTGCCCTTATCACCAGAATTGCCAGACAAAGTGCTACCAGCAGAAGCATTAGGAACAGAAGTTTTGCCACTCGCAACAGAACCATAAGAAGTGGCTGCATTGTTGTTACCACCCTTTCTTTGAGAAGCAATAAAAGCCTGTTCAACTGCATGCTGACCTAGTCCTGTTTTTTGGGGAAAGTGACTCTTGCAACATCAATGTGCATAATGCATCAAACTTGACAACTTCTGGATTTCCTTGGGTCATAAGTCCCCAAGTACTACAACAGTCTGGTAAGAATCTGGTAAGGCATCAAGAACACTCTGCACAAGGGAATTGTCTGAAATGACTTCACCTGCAGAAATAAGTTTCTCATTGATATCCTTGACACTAGCAAGGAAAGTGTCCATATCATCTTCCTCATGCATAATCTTCGACTCCAGCTCTTTACGCAGCAAAGCAATTTTAGCCTCATTCCGGCTTGCATAAAGACCAGCCAAAATATGCCAAGCCTGTTTTCAGATTTTGTTGAACGGATGTGAGGAACAATGGTGCGCTTCACAGACAACGCAATCAATGCATGAGCCTGCGCATCCTTTACACCCCAACGAGCTTGTTCTGCCATAGGAAAAACAACTCTAACAGCAGCAATCCTTGCAGCAAGACCTGCAACATCCTCAACATCGCCTACATCCTCAGAACCAGGACGTACATCAATGCCCTGCACAATATTCCAGACGCCCTTTGTCACAAGAACGTGTTGCATCATATAAGCCCACATACGGTAATTGTCCCCATCCAACCTGTCCTCAACAACAAACATCTTGAAGACATCTGTGTTGTTGCCAGCCATGGTAAATGCTGCACCTGATGTGAAAACTGCCCAAAAATAGGAGAAACGGAGCGGGAACAACACGTGCTATATAGCACAAACCGTAACAGACTGTAAGGCACGTGTTATGAAGAAAACGGCAGTGAAAAAAACTCTACACAAAATGACGAAATAGCCTGTGTAGAATTGCCTGTAGTGGAAACGGAGGTCGAAATGAGTCCGAATCAGAAATCTGAGCAGACTAAGCTCTACAAGCTAATCCAAAATATTTGTCGACCTACGAACACTCGCCAAAGCTCACTGAAATTGGAGAAAGTGAGCAGGCATGTGTTGGAGCAGCTGGCGACTAAGCCAGGGAGGACGTAACCTGCTCTGATACCAATTGTTGGAATTAGGGTTGCAGAGAAACACACATGGCTTGGAGAAGACGAAGGAAGCTCAAGGTACACAATAGAGAGTGTGTTACTTAGTGTGCAATGGGAAAGTACTGATCATTTAACTGATCATTTAATATGGGAAAGTACCAGCGGAGAAAAAGCTAGATTATTGATAAGGCTAGCAGACTAGTCAAAGTAGGGTTCCAAAGGAGGGAAAACATGGATCCAAAGGGGGACCATCTGTGCAGAAGAGCAATGTGCAAGAAATGGGCTTCAAAGACCTAAGGTTCAGCCCATTAAGACTTCCAAAATGCTAAGGTTCAAAATTTCAAAGGGTAAGTTCAATGGTCAAACCTTAAGGAAATTGGATGCTTTGTAAGTGTACACAAACTCTTCCTAGATCCCTACATAGGAGGGGGTGAGCCCTTTTAGTAGGGGATGAGAGAAAACACACACACACACACACACACTTGCAAGCCCTTTACACAAAGGGATTAAGGGACACATGTCAGCTCCCTAGCCCAGTTGCCCCCAAGGTGCACGTAAATCCTATCGAATGGCCATAGAGGTGGACCAATGAGAATTAGGCTAGAGTACATTTAGCTTAATTTATTTTAAAATACTTAATAAAAGAACCAATAAGAATTAATCCCTCTAGAAGACTATTGGCCAATCTCCCAAGGGGTCCAATGAGCATTCAACAACCTAATGGCTTGCTTGCTTCTTATTGGCTAGAAGACAAAGGGGTCCAATGAGAGTTTAATTGCATTATTTAATTACCTAAAGCTCTCACAAAAGGGGAAAGGGGGACACATGTCACAAGGCTATCACTTATGCTTCTCAATTATGATTGACTAAGCTTTGCAGGGTCCAATGGGGTGCCAGCATGAGTAAATTGCAAGAGGGGTCGACCAAGAGAGAGAGGGGGCTCATTTTGTCAAGGCATTATCACACACACACACTCACACAATCTCATGTGTGAAGCAAGTGTGTGAAGCAAGAAGACTATCTCTCTCTCTCTCTCTCTCTCTCTCTCTCTCTCTCTCTCTCCTTCTCAAGATTTAATGGAAAGCTCATCATCTACTCCAAGCTTGTGAGAAGGGAGGCCTACACCAACAACTCTTGGCTTTGTGATGCAAATCCAACCAACAGCCAAGCTTCAATGCATGCTCATCTCCTCTACCATGCTAATTACTAAGCTATTATGAGTGATTATGAGAGGAGATACACTTCTTTCTCGTAAGAATACTCCTTCTTCCTCTCAATTTACTCTCATACCCCGCTAGCTCTCTCACCATCTTCGAAGGTGTGTGAGGTCTTGGGTCTGAGACCAATGAAGAATTGATGTTGTGTTTTAAAGTGTTTGCGTAGTGCTTGAAGCTTCCATCTTCATTGCGCTAGCTAGTTATTGAAGGAACACAAAAAATTGTATTGTAAAATGTCTCCCTTGATGAGGGAAACCTATAATACAAAGCCTTTTGGAGTGGGGACTAGCTCCATGTAAATCCGGTCCTCAACTGTTGTCAATAGATTAATTTCTTTCTGTTTTGAAGAATTGTTCATGCCTATCTAACTAGGTGTTATGCTTTTTGTTACTCTCTCCATCCAAGCACTCTTGCTATGCTCATTAGGAATCTATTCTAATGAAATGCTCACTATGTCTATGCTATTTTCCGCTACACACAAGTTACTAGGCCATTAAATATTACAATCTAGGTACAAGATTGAATTTCTCTTCGGCCTATCACCCACAAATGGATGGTCAAAGTGAGATAGACAATCTTACGATTCACGATCTACTAAAGACTTATGTTATAGAATTAGACGCACGCTCACAATGAGAGAAGTACTTGCCCCATGTAGAGAATGCGTATAGTAATACTATCCATACTACTACGGGAAAGGCACCTTTTGAGATCATAGAGGGAAGACCAAAAAGTCCCTTGCTATTTAAATTACATGGGAAGACTCTCACTGTCGATGAGTATAGCCATGACCTACAAGAATCTTTATATATCTATCTCTCAAGAAAGGCAAAAAGCTACAATTGAGGCACAAAAGGGCCTTAACATTTGAAGAAAATAATTGGGTCCTACTCAAGTTTCCCAAGGTTTGATTGAGACAAACGACGGGTAGAAATCCTACGGGCCCTCAAAAGTATTATGCTAAATTAGAAAAAAGATACTATGGTCCCGTTTAAATCTTGAATGTTGGAATTAGGGTTGCAGAGAAACACACACAGCTTGGAGAAGACGAAGGAACCTCAAGGCACACAATAGAGAGTGTGTTACTTGGTGTGAAATGGAAAGATGGATAGCCCTAGAGTGATGGGCGTATATACAATGCACGGGGGAAAAAACCTCCTAAAGAGGGAAAAAATGCCCCGGCGGTCCTAGTGTGTTCACACACATCACTACCACATGTATATGGTAACAAATCCCCCTTGGAGTGATGCGGTGAACGAGAGCTGGCACATGAGTAAAGGGAAGTGCCATGCCTTGAGGATAGGATCAGTCCACAAAGGGGAGTAAGCCCAAAGCTTTGCAGAAAGCTTCAAGCTTCTCACGAGACAATGCCTTTGTGAAAAGATCTGCAAGGTTGTCCTGTGTTGGCACATAAGCCAAGCTAATCTCTCTTGCTGAGAGCCTCTCCCTGACATAGTGGTAATGCACCTCAATGTGCTTTGTGCGAGCATGAAAAACTGGGTTCCTTGCAACTGCCAATGCGCTTTGACTGTCAGTGTAGATAGTGTTGGCAGTGTCCTGTCCAACACCCAAATCAGCCATAAGGCTTCTGAGCCATACACACTCAACCGTAGCTGTGAAGACTGCCCTGTACTCAGCCTCGCAACTCGAAGTGGCCACAGTAGGTTGCTTCTTGCTCAACCATGATATACATGAACTGCCAAGCATGAAACAAAAACCTCTTGTGGACACTCGCGTGTCAAAACAACCAGCCCAATCTGAGTCCGAAAAAGCATGTAAGTCTGGCGGCAATGATCCCCCCTTGGGATAAACAAGCCAAGATGTAAAGTGCCACTAAGGTAGCGGAAAATCCTCTTGACAGCCTGCCAATGCTTAGACCCTGGGCTATGCATAAATCTGTTTACCTGTGAGACTGCAAACGAATATCCAGCCTCGTGTTGCATACATAAATGAGGCAGCCAACAGCAGTTTGGTAAAGAGTGACATCAGCAGGATCGCCAGCATCATGTAGACTCAAATTCAAACGTGTTTCCATGGGAGTGGCAATAGGTTTGCAAACCTCAAGTCCAAACTTACATAGCAATGTCTCTATGTAACTTTTCTGACACAAGGCAATACCACCATCACACTGCTTAAACTATATACCCAAGTAATGATGCAACAACCCCAAATCTTTCATCTTGAAAGTAGCATTCAAATCAGCCTTAAATTCAGAAATATGTCTCCCATTTGGTCCAGTGACCAGCAAATCATGAACGTAAAGAACCACGATGAGAAATACATCACCCTCACGCTTTACATACAATGTGCTTTCTGTTGGACTGTTACAAAAGCCTCGTTTGACCAAATGAGTGTCAGCTTTCTCATACCAAGCACGAGGAGATTGCTTCAACCCATACAAAGCCTTGTTACATTTGCACACTTTGTCCTCTTGTCCTTTTATGACAAAACCACGAGGCTGCGTTACATAAACTTCCTCAAATATGTCACCATTCAAGAAAGCAGTAACAATGTCTGATTGATGTACATCCCAACCAAAATGAGCTGCCAATGCACATAGAAAATGCACAGTAGTCATACGACAAGTGGGAGCAAAAGTCTCTTCATAATCTATGCCTTTTTGCTGTGCATAACCCTTTGCAACAAGTCGAGCCTTATGACGATCGATCTCACCATCCGGTTTGCGTGTCAATTTGTAAACCCACTTTGTACCAATGGCCTTTTTGCCAGGAGGCAAATCACATAAAGTCCATGTGTCATTTTCTATAAGTGCATCATATCCTGATTGCATGGCAGCCATCCAATTTTTTGAATTCTGTGCTTCATCAAAAGACAGAGGCTCCTCAACATCATGTAAACTAGACACAGCCAAAGCATAACAATTTGATGCATAAGATGCATGGCGAGAGCCTGAACGAGTACGACTAGACAAAGGTGCATCCAATTTACTGTCACGCAAAGTGTGCACCAGCCATTTTGGCATACCTCTAGCCTGCTCATTTTCAGCCCTTTCCTCATCAAGTACATCTGCATCAGTAATAGGCTGATCTAAAACATTTTCAGAAACCCCCATAGGCTGTACATTTGCCTCATTGGAACTTACATTCGTATTTCCACCACTGAAAAGAGGCAACAAAGTGTCATAAATGTCCTGTGAGCTTACATTACTGTCTCTAGTACATGACAGCAAGGGCTAAATAGAATCTTCCACAAACACTACATCCCGAGAAACCAGAATACGTTTTGTTTGCGGATGATACAACCTGTAACCTTTGCTTTCAGCACTATAACCAACAAAAATACATTTGACAGCCTTATCATCCAATTTTCTGCGCTGCACTTGTGGCACCAAAGCATATTCCAAACAACCAAAAACACGCATGTGCTCAATAGAAGGCTTTCTATCATGCCATGCTTCATATGGAGTAATAGACTGCAAAGCTTTCGTAGGACACCTGTTAAGTACATAAGTGGCACACATAATGGCCTCAAGCCAAAAAGAATGCGGTAAAGCTTGACTTTTGACCATACATCGTGCCATTTCCGTAGGTGACCTGTTTTTCCTCTCAGCAACACCATTTTGCTGAGGTGTATAAGGCACTGTACATTGGTGTTTCATCCCACGACTAGCCAAAAATGCATTAAATTCATGAGACATGTACTCCCCCCCTCGATCGGAACGGAGGGTGTCCATAGTACATTTCGAGACATTTTCAGCCATAGCCAGAAATTGTTTGAAGCACATAAAAACTTCGAACTTCGCTTTAAGCGGAAATACCCATGCATGCCTGGAGTAATCATCAATGAAAGTCACGAAGTACAGGTAATTGCCCAAGGACGGAGTTTGCATGGGCCCACAAACATCACTATGCACAAGCCGCAACCTGCATGTGGCCCGAACTGAACCATCCTTTGGAAACTTAGAACGCTGCATCTTACCCAAAATACAGCCTTCACAAACATGTTTGACAGGTGCTTCAAGAGGCGGCAAAGAAGAAACCATATCAGATTTCTGCAAACGCAGCAAACTGGCAAAATTCAGATGACCAAAACGTGCATGCCAAAGTTTTGCATCTGAAATAGCCCTTGAATCTGCAACAGCATTTGCAAAATTTTGTCCACACTTGTCATACAAAGTGAGCTTATACAGCCCACAGCACAGAATCCCAGATGCAACAATTTCATCACCAAAACTGAGATCATGAAGTGTACATCTGTCATCCACAAATTTGACTACAAGTCCAAGTCTAGCAAGTGCGGATACATATAAGAGATTCTTCTTGATCCCAGGTACATAAAGTGCATCAACAAGTGTGAAGGAACTGCCATTAGCAGCAGTGAGCACAATCTTTCCAACTCCCTGAACTGGCTAAGAGGCGTTGTTGGCACAAGTGACTGAATTCCCATGAGGGACAAACTCAAGAGAGGTAAACAATTCACGATGTGAGGTAATGTGCTTTGTAGCACCACTGTCGAAATACCACACATGTGAATTTGCAGCAACGACTGACAAGCGTGCATCATGGATAGAAGGATTGTAAGTGCACTCTGCGCTAAAAGCCCATTCTGCATCAACATCAGCAACACAGTCTCCTTTCACAGAAGACTCAACAATGGCTGCATTTGTAGTGGAACCAGCATTTGAAGTGGAACCACCCTCTTTCTTCGTAGCCTCTTTGGCCTTCAAGTTAGGACACTACTTGATCAAGTGATCATTAGCTTTACAATAATGGCAACGCATCTTCTTTTTGCCCTTATCACCAGAATTGCCAGACAAAGTGCTACCAGCAGAAGCATTAGGAACAGAAGTTTTGCCACTCGCAACAGAACCATAAGAAGTGGCTGCATTGCTGTTACCACCCTTTCTTTGAGAAGCAATAAAAGCCTGTTCAACTGCACGCTGCCTAGTCCTGTTTTTTCTGGAAAGTGGCTCTTGCAACAGCAATGTGCATAATGCATCAAACTTGACAACTTCAGGATTTCCTTGGGTCATCAGTCTCCAAGTACTAGCAAAAGTTTGGTAGGAATTTGGTAAGGCATCAAGAACTGTCTGCACAAGGGAACTGTCTGAAATGACTTCACCTGCAGAAATAAGCTGCTCATTGATATCCTTGACACTAGCAAGGAAAGTGTCCATATCATCTTCCTCATGCATAATCTTCGACTCCAGCTCTTTACGCAGCAAAGCAATTTTAGCCTCATTGAGGCTTGCATAAAGACCTGCTAAAATATGCCAAGCCTGTTTTGCAGATTTTGCTGAACGGATGTGAGGAACAATGGTGCGCTTCACAGACAACGCAATCAATGCATGAGCCTGTGCATCCTTAACATCCCAACGAGCTTGTTCTGCCATAGGCAAAACAACTCTAACAGCTGCAATCCTTGCAGCAAGATCTGTAACATCCTCAACATCGCCTACATCCTCAGAACCAGGACGTACATCAATGCCCTGCACAATGTTCCAGACACCCTTTGACACAAGAACATTTTGCATCATATAAGCCCACATAGGGTAGTTGTCCCCATCCAACCTATCCTCAGCAGCAAACATCTTGAACACATTTGTGTTGTTGTTGTCAGCTATGGTAAATGCTGCACCTGATGTGGAAACTGCCCGAAAATAGGAGAAACGGAGCGGGAAAAACCTGTGCTATATAGCACAAACCGTAGAAGACTATAAGGCACATGTTATGCAGAAAACGGCACTGACAGAAATTCTGCACAAAATGACGAAATAGCCCGTGCAGTACTGCCTGTAGTGGAAACGGAGGCCGAAATGAGCCGAAATCAAAATTCTGAGTAGACCGCGCTCTTCGAGCTCGCCCAAAATATTTATCAACCTGCGAACGCTCGCCAAAGCTCACTGAAATCGAAGAAAGTGAGCAGGCGTGTGCTGGAGCAGCTAGCGACTAAGCCCAGGAGGACGTGACCTGCTCTGATACCAATTGTTGGAATTAGGGTTGCAGAGAAACACACACAGCTTGGAGAAGATGAAGGAAGCTCAAGGCACACAATAGAGAGTGTGTTACTTAGTGTGCAATGGAAAGATGGATAGCCCTAGAGTGATGGGTGTATATACAATGCACGGGGGAAAAAACCTCCTAAAGAGGGAAAAAATGCCCCGGCGGTCCTAGTGTGTTCACACACATCACTACCACATGTATATGGTAACATTGAAGCCAATCAATGACATGGCTTATCAACTCAAGTTTCCCAACCATTCGCTCATACACAATGCTTTTCATGTGAGCCTACTCAAGCCTTACAAGGAGAGCCACCAACAAACCCAATGATTGAAGACCCCCCAAAAATCAAAGATCAAGAAGAGGTGCTACAATCCAAAGCTATTCTTCAACATGAACACAAGGTACTACAACATGGTAAGATTATTTGAAGGTATCTTATTAAGTTCAAAAATTATCCTTTTGAAGATGCTAGATGGATGCAAGGAATACAGCTTAAGGATAGTATGAACCTTGTCACAAGGCTACATTAGAGAAAGCAAATGTAAATGTTTCTTTTGAATGATCAATTTTTTTGTCTTATAAGACTAATTCTCTTTTTATTGTGCACAAATTGAAGTAGTATGCATGCTTAGAATCATGTTGTGTTGACGATGTCTCTCAAACACCAAGTAGAAATTGTCAGTCAGCTTTGGAGCTATGATATTGACTAAAGAGCAGACATGCTTATGGCAGCTAAGTCTCCCAAGCCCCAAGTGGATTAGTCATCCATCTTGGAACGATGTCGTAGGGTAATAAGGGATCATCTACCCGCTAAGAAACATAGAATAATGACTAAAGCTTTATCTCCTCTACCTCATAGTCGAGGACGACTATGATTTCAAGAGAGAGTTAATGTCATAAAATCTAATATCTAACTGACCCAAATGATTTTCTTATATTAAACTGATCATTTTATGTGGAACAATAAACGGGAACAAGAGTTGCTTATGGATCTAGCTCAACACGGGACCAAAATCAATGGGTCCAAATGAGAGATGGTATGTCAAAGAGAAATGCTAGCTAATAGAGATTGAAAGATCTTACGGTTAGCTTCATTAAAGACCTCCAAAGGTTAGTGTTAAAAGTCCTTAGACCTAGGACCTTAGGCAAGCTAGGATTGTGCTTGCCCAACCCAAGCTTGAGGTGCTTGTCGTTGTGCTTGCTGACTAAGGTGCTTGAGGTGCTTGCTGACTAAGGTGCTTCATGACTAAGGCGCTTGAGGGGCTTAGGGGGGTGAGCCCTACAAGTACTCCTTTCCAAGCTTGTTGAGAAGTTGAGAGCCTACACCAACATTCTTGGCTATGGAATGCAAATCCAACCAAGAGCTATGCTTCAATGCTTAAGCTTGCCATCTTCTTCATCATCATTACTATGTTATTATGCTATGCTAAGCAACAAGAGTGATGATAAGTAAAAAACTATTTCTTTCTCATGAGAATGATTCTTCTTCCTCTTCCCTACCATCATTCCCTGCTAGCTCTCTCCACCTTTGAAGGTGCTTGAGGTCTTGGGACTGAGGCCGGGGACAAGTTAAAGCTTTTAATTATCTAAGTTAGGGGCATAATTTGTTGGGAGTCGGAGGCTATGGTGGATGATGGCGAAGTGGATGAGCAGCCAGGTGAGCGTGCAGGCAGAAGAAAAGCAGAAGTATGAGACACACACACACACACACACACACAGATGAATCCGACAGGCTTGCAAAAAAATAACGCTATTGCTTATCATTTGTAAAACAAACCTTACAACTATATAAAGTTTTGAACATGAAAAATCCAAGTGTCTCTGCATGCCTTTAAGAGGCATTTCCCATGGTCTGACACCAAAAATTGAATAAGGGATTGAACCCAACAATCCCCCCCTCAAGCCCGAACTAGACATGCCACTCTCATGATACCTCAAGTTTTTTGGTGTACTCGTCAACCGTGAGTTTTAAGTTCTCTCACAACCAAGGAGTTTTGGTGTATCCATAACCTGGCGCTATGATAGTAACCCCCCCCTTGAACATAATGGGGTGTAGGTCAAAAATTAGCTACCAATAAATGGAGTTTTTTGTTCACTGCCAAACCTTGGGTTTAAGGTGTACCCAGTTACCTCATGAGAAGCAGGACAAAAATGGGCTGAGAACAAATGTGTTTGGGAGGTTTTACCACTTATGTATTTGTGGTAGTGTCTAACCCGTACAAGTTTTTATCATGGCATGACTCACATATGATGAGAGAAAACAAGGCTTTGACTTATTTTGTTGACAAAAGATAAACTTTGAACAAAACTATCACACTGAACTAGTAAAAATAGTTTGTGAAATTGTGCATATGTTGATGGATCGAGTGCTCAAAGCAAATTGTCAAAATACAAAAAAAAAAAGTCATTACTGGCTGTCTTTCTATTGTTTTTTATTTTGGATGCTACTTTATTCTCTTGTATAAATGGAGAGGTGAATTGAATGAACGAAATACAAAATGACCATCTCCAGTTGCATGTCTGGTCTAGTTGATATTGCCCAATTCTGTCCGCTCTAGAATAACAACTTGACATCCACTTATTATAGAGCCAAACAAGCCCAAAAATGTCATCAACTCCACAAAATCAACTTTCTTCATCAAAGACTCCTCAAAAACGTTAGTAAGAGCATACAACGTGCAGGGTACCGATGATAACCAGAGCATCACCCAAAACAACATTACTGCCTCTCGCTCTATCATTGGCATGTACATCAGATAGGATGACGAACACGAGTCCCAAAACACAAGCACAAACCCTAATAAGCTGGCTGGCATTGTATTTGGTCTTTATAAATAGCCAACTCAATAAAAGAACACATGGAATGGTCCAACGGTCTAGCAACAATACACTTGTAAGAGATGTGTATTGATATGCTTTGACAACAAAATAATTTCCTTCCACATCCATAAGAGCTAAAACAAGATAATAATACCAGCCCACCCGCAATGGCTTCTTTTTGCTGATAAATATAACCCCATAAAAAAGGGCAGCAAGAAGATAATTGCAAAGTGATTGGGAGGTCGGAGCATTGATTCCTTGGCGCACAAGAATGCTGAAAGTGAGGCCCGTGAAGGTGATAAGCAGGGAAGAAAACTGGCCATGCACGAGAGGCCCAAGCAAGCGGTAGAGTTCTGCGCCCTGTACTGGCCTTCTCCACTTCATCATCTCCACCCTCATCTTCTTGAGCCTTTGCAGGTCAGTTTAGGAAGAGATCTTTGGTATTGGGATGGCCACCTGCAAAACTACCGCCTGTGGTTATGCGCTGGAGTTATCCACTGGTGGTGATACACTCACCGTTAGAATGGGCTTCCGACTTCTGAAACTGCTGTTGTTGAGTTTATGCTGTCAAAATTTCCCACTGGCTCTCTCTCTCGCCTGTCGTAAGAAAAACGATGGCCCTTGGATAAATCAGCACACCCGCTTGGGCTACCGTTTGAGATGCTGACCAAGCTTAGTGGCCTTCTTCTAGATCTCCTTCTCACTGCAAGTCTCCCTAGAATGAAACCGGCAGCTCTGATACCAGAGTTGGGAGTCGGAGGCTATGGTGGATGATGGCAAAGTGGACGAGTAGCCATGGTGAGAGTGCAGACAGAAGAAAAGCAGAATTATGAGAGAGAGAGAGAGAGAGAGAGAGGAACTTGACAGGCTTGCAAAAAAATAATGCTATTGCTTATCATTTGTAAAACAAACCTTACAACTATATAAAGTCTTAAACATGCAAACTCCAAGTGTGTCTGCATGCCTTTAAGAGGCATTTCCCATGGTCTGACACCAAAAACCGAACAAGGCTTGAACCCAACATAATTGTGGTGCATGAATCCCTCTACCTTTATTGCACCATCAAGGTTTCAAGGAACACAAAGATTGTATTGTACCAAGTCTCTCTTTATGGGAGAAACTATAATACAAAAGCCTTTTGGAGGGGGGACCGGCTCCACATAAATCCAATCCTCAATTGTTGTCAAGTTCTCTAATTATCTCTCTTGCAAAGTATTGTTCATGCCAAGTTAATTAAGTATAATGGTTATATTGCTACCTCTAATCAAGTTCACCCTCTATTTTCTCAAGGTAGTCTCATAAAAAGGCTCACTACAATTCTCTTAATTTCGTTATTTTTAATGTTCATAGGCCATTTCCATTACAAAATCCATACATAAGTATGAAAGGACTAAAACCTTTTGTCATATGCTTAGCACTATTGTCAGCAAACTCAAAAATAGGGAGATAATCTTCCCAATCAGACTGATTCTTGCTAACGCCGCTCATAGAATATCCTCTAGCACTTGGTTGACTCGTTCAATCTGACCATCTATTTAAGGATGATATGCAGTACTTACATTGAGTTGTGTACCCAATTGCTTAAACATAGCCCTCCAAAAAAGCTCTATTAAACTTGGGATCACGATCACTCGCAATGTTAATCGACAACCCATGTAACTTGTACAGATTGTTCTCAAAGCTAACTCTAGATTTTAATTGTAGACTTGGTTGGAATAAACTTGCAAAGTTTAGTCAACCAATCTACGACCACCAATATCGAGTCATGACTTGGTACAGTGGTTGGTAAGCCCACAATAAAATCCTTAGAGATACTTTCAAATTTACCATTGGGAATCTCCAATGGATGTAAGAGACCTCTTGCCTTGAGGCACTTTACTTTATTTACTTGAGATTTCTGGCGATGCAAAACATAGTCTTGAACATAGCTGTGTAAACTTGGCCAATAAAACTATCATCGTATGAGAGCACAAGATTGCTTTATGTTGGGTTCTCTGCACTTGGACGGTCATGACATTCATAAAGAATTTGGTGTTGAATGTCCATGTCAGTTGCTACACAAATTCTCCCCTTGTGGAATAGGTATCCATTATCTATGGATTTTTTTCCATCTCTGCATCTCATCACTCGAAAGAGGATAGCTGGGTGTGGAGGTTAAAGACACATGACCAACATTGAAGTGAGAAGGATCCCTCATTTGCACATGGCTCCACACTTTGGAGTATGCATCTTCATGCTCACATTTTCCCTTGAGAGATTCCAAAAACTCACTTCAAAGCTCGATAAAAGAAGAGAGTTGAACTCATGCATACAACTAAGAGCATCAACTACCACATAGTATTATCCCTTATGATACCAAATCTTTGCATCATAAACCTGAAAAATCTCACCCACTTGCCTTTTGACCTTTCAAATTGGTTTGCTGTGTAAAGCATTTTATTACATGGTTTGACACAATCTCAAACTGAGCTTCATACAAATAATTTCTCCATGTCTTTAAAGCAGACACTATTTCACAGAGTTTCTTTTGTAGGGTGAATAATTTTTCTACGTTGAATCAAGCCTCTTGCTGTCCAATGCAATTGGTCTTTCCTCTTGTAGTAGGACTTCTCCAATAGCATGGTTACTAGCATCCGTTTCTAAAAGAAACGGTTTCAAAGCATCCACAATAGCCAAAATAAGACTTGTAGCTAATGCGTCCTTGAGAGCATCAAAACTTTGATGTTGAGCTTCTTCCATTGAAAGGTTTTTCCCTTGGCTTTAATTTATTCCAACATCAAAACAACAATATGAGAATAATTTTTAACACCTCCAAATGACATCCACTTTGGATTTATCCATAAGTAGCCATCAGCTGAAACAACATGATCTAAGTGGTAAACTTTCTCCTGGAGAAAATCACACTTTGATTCTTTGGCATACAACTTATTTTCTTGTAACAATACAAACACTTGTTTCAGATGTAAGTGCTCTTCCTTAGAGGCACTATATACTAGAATGTCATCAAGAAAAACGATAAAAAACTTGCCCAAATATGGTTTCAAGACATTGTCCATAATTGTCATGAAAGTTGCAGGCACATTAGTCAACCCAAATGGCATAACCAAAAACTCATAGTATCCAAAACTTGTTCAAAATGCAATTTTGGGTATGTCAGCAAGCCTAATGCATACTTGATGATACCTTGACCACAAGTATATCTTTGTAAAAATGCAAGCATGGGTGAGCTTATCAAATAACTCATCCACTCTTAGCAATGGATACTAATTATTAACAGTAACCACATTCAAACCACGGTAATCTTCACACGTGTTTATACTATCATCCTTTTCCTTAAACAAAAAGATGGGAGTGGCCCACGGTGAAGAACTGGGTTGTATGAACCCCCTACTAAGATAGTAAGCACGAGCTGACATTCCATCTCAGCAGTCTCAGAATGACTCATTCTTTAGGGTAGTTTACTTACGGGCTTACTGCCTCTATAACCACGTCTATGCCACGTTGCATAGTACAAGTCAGTGGTAACCCTAGTGGAAAATCATCTAGAAATACATCTTTGTATTCCATTCACAAATCTTTTAACTTATTAGCAGTATTGGCTTATGTGTGTGTGTGTGTGTGTGTGTGTGTGTGTGTGTGTGTGTGTGTGTGAGAGAGAGAGAGAGAGAGAGAGAGAGAGAGAGAGAGAGAGAGAGAGAGAGAAAGAGAAGTATCCATAGGTGGAAGAGAAGAAAGTATCCATAGATCATTCAAAACATTATCAAAATTTGACAAAAAATGACACGTTGAGTAACACAAACAGAGTTCATCTATTTTATCTTGAGAAGAGAGATTCATAAGCTCAATTGTAAAAATGAGTGGCGATAAAGGAGCATCCTTCTCTCCCAATAGCAACACGTGCACGCCATTGGATTTGAACATCAAACTATCATGCTCATAGCTACATTTAAGTGATGACCCTACACTATGCCACAACTCCCAACTAAGGACCACATTTGCCCGATCTATATTCATGACTTGAAAATTCAAGAATGTCTAGTACCCTTGGATATCCAGTGGTGGTAAATCTTTCACTAGAGTATCCCATACCTCGGTATCATGGTTGTTAATCATCGCTATTGTGTAATGGTGGAAGCTCAGAGTTAGGGGCAACTTGAGCCATTTCACTAATTTATTTTCAATGAAATTGTGTGAAGCACAATCATCCACTAAGATTCACATTTTTGACCTCGGATAGACCCATGCATGCACACCAACTCATGTGAACCAAAGGTCGGTTGCCACATTTATGCCATGATATTGCTTTGGTGGTGTCTTACCTCCACATTGGAGAAACAAGAGGAGGACTCAAGAGGAAATAGTTGCACCGTGTGCATTGCTTTCTCCACAACATATTTCTACTTGGGACATATATTTTTGCCGTGTCCACTCCCCAAACATGTAAAACATATTTTTTCCTTTTTAGCCTTCTTGTTTCTCCACATTGGAGAAACGAGAGGAGGACTCAAGAGGCAACAATTGCACCATGTGCATTGCTTTCTCCTTCTCTCGGAGAACATATTTCTACTTGGGACAATTCTTTTTGCCGTGTCCACTCCCCAAACATGTAAAACATAACTTTTCCTTTTTAGCCTTCTCAAACTCTTCACTAAATAGAGGGTCTCTAGACCCCTTCGTCTTCTTGGACGCGTTTGATGCAACAACTACCATGAAATTTCTTTTATTGTGCCCATGTTGTATGCGCACATTTGCAAGTGCAATGTCAGACATGTGAAACTTGCACTATAGCCTCCTCAAGCGTCTTGGGGTCCTGGGGTTTGGCATGCTTCTTAATCTCTAGTGTCAACCCACAGATAAACCCACACACTTCTTGAACGGTATCCAAACCTTGCAGCTTGAGAATGAAATTGCGATAGTGCAAGATATACTGCAACAATGTCTTATGCTGATGCATAGAGCATTTATCCCAAGCAGGCTAATTTCTGCCCGCTTTATCTGTGGGATTTTTTTTTTTAGAACACAGTTTTGAAGGCTTACCAAGTCTATGGTATGATGCCCTTCTCCTTGAGAAACATCCACCATTTGTAGGCCTTGCCTTCTAGTGCCAGACTCGTTTGCAATGCCTTGACTGCATCTGGAATGCGTCTAAGAGCGTGAATCCCATCCTATTTTCTCACAAATATATTCATAGTATCTTTGTTGCTTTCCCTTCCCTCTCCCCTAGAAATCGGTGGATTGGTATTCTTTAACAAATCATCCACCTCTTTTTGAGAGAGAAGGTGCAACCCTCGCAGATTGGAGCCTTGCTCCCATAGACTAAGTGTGCTCTCGCCAGCCATGGGGGATGCAAACCTGAATCTGCTCATTTACTTGGCCCTTGATGAATGTTGCATGAATTGAACAAACATATTAGACATTTCAATGACATTCTCATTCAACTTTGCAAAATTAGACTCTAAAATAGTCATGCGTGTTTGTAGTGCTCTATACTCTTAAATGATGTTAAGCAATTTGTAACTATCATCCGATCACATTGTTGTGCGAGTACCCTCCGTGAGAGAAGCCGATCGAGGGACAACACACTTATGCATATTCTTTAAAATCAAAGGCATGTTGCATGTCAATGTCCAAATCCATGGCAATTCTTTGTTGTGCTAGAAAGAGAAAAGGTGTACCTTAGAGGAAGTCATTGGCTAAGAATAGATCTAATTGATTAGGAATCATAGCAATCAAAATTAATAAGCCTTGATAATTTAATTTTTCCAAGTCATAGAGAATCATCGATGTTGATGTGGAACTACTAGGGAAAGCGTCATTCAACCACTAGCTTTGGCAATTTTTAAACGCTCATTGGGAAAGACCGTGTCTAATCTGACTGTGCAAATTGTGAGATTTTTGCGAGACTTTATAGCCTTAGTGCTTCAATTTGTGCTAGACACCAGTTGGCCAAATACCTCTTCTTGATTCCTTCCAATTTCTTATAACTCTTTGGTAATTTTGACAATGCCAAGATTTGGCAACCTTGGCCTCATGAATACTTGTAATTGCTCAAGAAACTCTATAATTTTCAAAAAAATATAGAGATTTGTCAACTTTGAATTGCTTCATTGCTGCTATTTCATATGCTTTCCTTTGGTTGCTAGCTTTGAAGAGCCTGGGGGGAGGGAGGGGGCAATTGTGGGCACCTTTGCTTGTGCTTTTTTTGAATTAAAACCGAAAAGGGGCTTTGGCTTGGGTGCCCAAGGTGGAAAAGCTCCTTGTCTGCAGAGATTGTTGATGGCGTGGAGCATGGGGAGGAAGACAAGTTGTAGCAATCGCCACAAACAGTGTGAGAGAGGGAGCAACAAGTGATTTTTTCTCCACGTCCCAGCGTGAGCTTATTAAGCTAAACAATGCTTGATTCAGTGTTGGTCAACGTCTTGTTTTCTCCCTTGCTAAGTGGCCATGCCCGCCTTCATCACCCTTGAGAACTCCCCAATTAGCTTCGACTCCAAACCATGGTTGCATGTATTCAAGCCACACGTTGCTTTTTTTTCTAAAATTAGCATTGCTCTAATACCACTAAGAGACCATTGGGAACCTGAATGCCAACTCTCCACCCAACCAAGCCCTTTATAGGCACCACCAAATTGCATTCAGACCGGCCCATGGCCTCTGGCCCTTGGCTTGACACGAGGTGGTATGTCTCGAGCATTCTCAAGGCCTTGGGGAGGTCACCTATAAAATATGTACCTATCATGTGGGTTTAGCAAAATAGTGTTTCCGTTTTAAATTGTCACATTTTTACTACAGAAAGATATCATTTAAGGAGCCTCAAAACAAAATTTACCAATTGAATAGAAAAAGGGTGTTTCATAATCACGAAAAATTCATAGATAAGGGAGTTTAATAGTACCCCTTGAATGCATGTGGTATAGTAGTTTTATAAGAGTAAACACCTCGAGCTCAAGGCAACATGTGCTTTGAGTAAGCTCATAAAGCCTCAATAATATTGCACATGCCATGTTGTGCTTTGGCATAGGTTTTTCTACAGTGTAAGTGTTTTGTAAGACCAGCACATTGCACTCTTCTATGGGTTGAACTATATAACAACAAGTTGGCTTTGTTACCATATATGTGGTAGTGATGTGTGTGAACAAACTTAGGACCGTTAGGCTACTTTTTTCCTCATTAGTAGGTTTTTTTCTCCCATGCATTGTATATACACCGATCATTCTAGGGCTAGATTATCTTTCTATTTGTGCACTAAGAAACATTCTCTCTATTGTGTGCCTTGAGCTTCTTCATCTCTTCCAAGTTGTGCGCATCCTTACAACCCTAATTTCAACGATTGGTATCGGAGTAGATTGCATCCTCTTGGGCATAGTCACCAGCATTCCCATCACCCCTCGTTCACTTTCTCTAAATTGGGTGAGCTTGGTGAGCATCAACATGTCGAGTAATACTTTGGCAAGGCTTGTAGATCTTGGTGTGCTCACAATTTTGATTCGGGCTCACTTTGGCTTTTGTTTCCACTACAGACAGCACCGCACAAGAAAATTTATCCTTTTGTGCATAATTTTTGTCAATGCAATTTTTGCAGAACGCGACTATAAGGACATGGGTCCTACGAGCAAGGCCATCGGCACGGCCGGATAGTGTGTACTCTAGGGGGAGGCTATAAGATAGCAAGGTTGGGTGGAGACTAGCACACGCATTACCACCGCCCTTTCATTGGTATTCGAGCTAATCTTGTGAGGAGGGGAAAAGAGGGCTGCATGTGACATGTTGCTTCTCTTCCACGTTCCTCAGACATCACCATCTCTGTTGTGTAGCAAAAAGAAGACAAGCACCGTCTCCTGTGCGCGCGGACAGACAATGCCATCCGACTGCGGCCGCCCCACCTACGCTCTCCACATGCATAATTTTTTTTCAATGCAATTTTTACAGAACACAACTGTAAGGACATGGTTTGTACGGGCAAGGCCACCAGCACGGCTGGACAGTGTGTACCTAGGGGGAGGTTATGTGATAGCACGGTTGGGTAGAGACTAGTACACACATTGCCACCGCACGTTCATTGGTATTCGAGCTATTCTTAGGAGGACAGAAAAAGCGGGCTACATGTGACGTGTTGCTTCTCTCCCACGTTCCTTAGACAGCGACGTCTCCATTGTGCAACAAAAAGAAGACAAGCACGGTCTCCTGTGCGCGTAGACAGACAGCGACAACCGATCGCGGCCGCCCCACCTACGCCCTCCACAGACATAATTTATGTCAATGCATTTTTTGCAGAACACAGTTGTAAGGACATGGGTCCTACGGGCAAGGCCATCGGCATGGCCGGATAATGTGTACGCTTGGGGGAGGCTATAAGATAGGACAGTTGGGTGGAGACTAGCACACACATTGCCACCACCCTTTCATTGATATTCAAGCTATTCTTGGGGGGAGGGGAAAAGCGGGTTGCATGTGATGCGCTGCTTCTCTCTCACGTTCCTCAAACAGCGAGGTCTCCGTTGTGCAACAAAAAGAAGATAAGCACGGTCTCCTATGTGCACGGATAGATAGTGACAGTCCCATCTACACCCTCCACAATAGGCAACCAAGGCGAACTCGATGGCATCGAGGCTCCAAAGGCTTTTGTTGGTGCCATTGGTTGCGTACGTAGAAAGGCTCGCTTAAACCTTGCATGAAGGAGGGTTAAACCCACCCCATGAGGGTAAGACGCCAACACTTTACCGTCAAGCTATTGACCCTTGTTGTGTATAACAAGTACACAACAAGGAAAGATGGCATACTTGTGATGAAAGGAAAACTATAAGGAAAGGGAAAGCTTGAAACTTCAAGGAAGTAGTTTCACCATTTCTTTTCAGTTCTTGGAGGAAGACAAGTTTTCTTCCAAAAATTCTTTTTTCCTAAGGAGATAGCTTTAAAGTGAACAAAAGCCTTCACAAAAACAACGAGTTTTTACGAAGATTCAACAAAGGTGTTCTTACAACCAACGACACGTGAAGCGCTACAATTTTTGCAAGGCGAGGTTCGCATGCAACGCAAATCATGGAGCATACAAAACACAAAGATGTCAATTTCACAAGATACAAGTTGACATTTTTTCTCTCTTTACATTAGTGTGTGTTTACCATGGCCAGTGAGGATATCCCACCTACACACACTTTTGATTTTGAGCACGTAGATTAAAATGAGAGCACCACGGGTACTACTGACACTAATATGCATGACGATGATGATCTAGGAGATCATGGGCTTGTATATATGGCTGCTTGCAAGTATTTGGAACATCGCCAAAGCCTACTTGACAGAAATCTCTCTGCACTCAATGCAAATGTTCCCAATCTTACAGAGTTACTTGTGAAATTTATGAATTCACAGACGGCTCAAGGAGCCACAAGTGGCACGGTTCAAGGGAACCAAGCTCGCACGACTCAAGGAATCCAAGAGACAAGTGTTGTAGAAGATGCAAAAGGTAGCAATGCATTACTTAAGAATATCACCATTCTCGAGTTTCACGGGGAAGAGCGTGATCGCAACAAGGATGCGGTCAATACATTCTTACACAAATGGAGTGATATTCATAGATTGAGACATACCCTGGATATAAAGACGGTTGTGGAAACAAGTCGATCTCTTAAAATCAAGGCCTATAAGTGGTGGATGAAATTTCCAATAGATGCTCATCCTTCGTCTTGGGCTGCGTTTCAAGCTTCTTTCTCCAAAGAGTTTTTGGACTCCAATGAAGAAGATAAGAATTGGTTAGCATGGGATGCATGCCACATGTCTGGCCTCTCTCTCACATAGTACCTTTTGAAGTATCGTGAAATCATATTAAAATCAAAAGGTCTAGATGACTTCCAAAAGATACTGGGTTTTAATAGGGGAGTTGACGAAGACTATCGTCTTCATGTCAAGATCAACATCCAAAAACATTGGAAGAAGCCATCATTCATGCCCAAAGATATGATGATGACCAAGAGGGGAAAGGAATTGTTCCCTACTCTAAGAATAATTTTGCTAAGAGCAATGTGGCTAAGAGCCAATGACGAGGTAGATCTCCTACACGTTCCAAGAGGAATAAGAGACAATCTACCTCTCCACGTCCACAAGAGGCTAAGAAGCCTAAGCACTGATGAGATACTCCACGTGGGTCTCTCAGCAGTGCTGATTTTGAGCGTGCAAAGAAACACAATTTGTGTTTTAGATGTATTTTGAACCAACATAACAAGAAATATTGTACTCTTTTGCAAGGCAAAGAAAAGGCCATGCACACGGTGCAACACCTCACATTAGATTCATCTCCTAAATATTGTGTTGTAGAGATTCTTCATATGGAAGAAAAGCACAAGTGTTGTGTGCCTACTTCAATGTGGCAACCCACCTTTGGCCCCCATTATTTGATTTGCATTCATGGAACTATTAACGGACAACGTGTTTGTATTTTGGTGGATGATGGTGCAACTTATAACTTCTTGAACTATAAGCTAGTCAAGAAATTGAAGCTTACAAAGACTCCCTGTTCTCACAAGTATGTGGTGGAGCAGATGTCTGGGAATGATAAAGAAATATGAGACACGGTAGTTCAAGGGGTTGAGCTTATTGATCAAGATCATATGATGACCCTTGACTTTCAAGTTATGAACATGGACCGCGTTGATGTAGTTTTAGGACGGGAGTGGCTGCATGGTTTAGGAAACACATTGCACACTAGTTATGAACACAACTCCTTATCCTTCATGGAAAATGGTAAACATGTGCTTTTGCTTGGTGAGAAAAATATACCATCTACACCTCTTATATGTACAACCAAGCTTTCTATTTTGCAGAAAGAAAATTTAATAGATGAAGTCTTTTTGTGTCATTGCTTGTCTCCAAGTCTCGTGAATTCTCAAGAGAAAAGTGTGGTGAATTCTAGTAATGGTATGCAAAGTGCAATGAATTCTAATGATAAGCAAAGTGTTAACAAATTCAACGAGCAAGGTGCTCTCAATTTTAATTCTATAGAGCAACGTGCAACTGTTGTAAAACAAACATTACAGGAATTACAAGATTCTCCATCCCAACATAACTCTAGTTTACTTTCTCCTTTTGCACGGCAAAAGTTGACTCACTTACTCACGGAGTATAGTGGTGTTCTCAAGTGATTTACCACCGGGTTTACCCCCTACACGTGATGTGCAACATGGCATAGATGTCTTGCCAAGCACTAAATTGGTGAGTGGATGAGTTGTTTGATCAACTCCATGGGGCAAGATACTATACAAAGATAGATCTTCATTCAGGATACCACCAGGTGCGTATCCTTTTGCAAGATATCTCCAAAATTGACTTTAGAACACGGTTCGGGCATTTTGAATTTTTGGTTATGCCTTTTGGTCTAACCAATGCTCCAGCTACATTTATGACACTCATAAATAGTGTCTTACGTCCCTATCTTGGAAAATTTGTTGTGGTTTTCCTTGATGACATTCTCATTTACAGTAAGATTGAAGATGAACACATAGAACACTTACGATTAGTGTTTGAATAGCTACGAGCTCACATGTTGTATGCTAAGCAAAGCAAGTGCGATTTCTTTAAAACAGAGATACATTACCTTGATCATGTGATCTCTTATTCTGGCATCAAAATGGACACTGACAAGGTAGCTGCCATTCTTTGATGGCCACATCCCAACACGGTTGAGGAGCTTCAAATATTTTAAACCATGGCTATATTTTATCTACAGTATATCCGTCATTATGCCAAAAATTTTGTTCCTATGAATGATCAACCTAAAGCAAAAGGTAAGACCTTTTCTTGGGAAGAAGCCCAAAAACGCAGCGATAGCCACTGCTCCCATCCTAGCAATCGTTGACCCGTTTGTGGTAGAGACTGATGCTAGTGATAAAGCAATTGGTGCGGTACTTCTCCAGGAGGTAAGACCTATAGCCTTTGAAAGTAAAAAGTTAGATAGAGCTCAAAAGAATTATTATGTCTATGAGAGAGATATCTATGCCATAATTCACGCTTTACGAAAGTGGTGACACTATTTATATGTTGCCGAGTTTGAAGTAGTTTTTGACCATGAGAGTATCAAATGGTTTACTACTCAAACGGACTTGAAGGGACATAAATCTAGATGGGTCAAAATCCTTCAAGATTATGATTGTAAGTTACGATATTCCAAGGGGCGATATAATGTAGTAGCGGATGCACTAAGTCGGATGCCTCAGATTAATTCACTTGCTTTCATGGAAATAAAAAGTGGATTTTTAGAGTCATTACGTGGCAAGTGTGCACATGTGCGCTCCTTGCCGCACTGTCGAAGCAAGGGACTTGCCGATACATCGTGTGCGAGCCACAAATGGCTCCAAGCACACAACAAGACTAATCTAGCAAGCTCAAGAGAGCAAAGGGTGTGTCACTCACCACTCTACGCTCGCCTTCGTGGTGGATTCCTCGCCGCGATGAAGAAGAAGCTGCAGTCGTGCCGCGCTCAACCGCTTTGCCGCCGTCGTGCCTTTGTAATGCTCGATCGCACACACACTCTCCCTCTCTCTCTCTCTCTCTCTCTCTCTCACATACACACACACACACACAAGGAGGTGAAGAAGAAGAAGATGGAGATGGAGATGGAGCAAGAGCACTCTTCTATTGCACAAATGAGAGAATAAGTGAATTTTAGGTTTAGTTGGCTTTTATATGAGCTCACCCCATTCACACTTGGGCGCCCATGCTTAGCCAACTAATCCCTTGAATGTCCCGGTTAGAGTGCGCCTCTCATCGGCGATCACTGTTACCCTTTTCCTATTGGTCCGACAAGCCCGGTACCTGACTCTACCAAATACATAATACACGTCCGTCGTAGGTGATGGGGTGTCCGTGAGCCGTGAGGGTTAACATGCCCCCCTTCCTGATGTAGATTCCGTCCTCGGAAGCTATTGAGTTGAAGCTGGTTCGTCGAGGTGGAAGAGCATTTGAGATGAATGTCCTTAGCCTTCTTCAGTCACTGCAAAATCAAACAACATTGGCACAATAATTGCATTCTCATAAGTGAGTAAAAAGCATATGCAATTTTAGGTAGACAAATTGATTGGTAAAAGAATTTCAAACAATTTGTCAGCAATGAACATTAAATTGCAATGTAATCAAATGCATAAACACATGTAAAGGTAAAAAATTAAACAAGTCTGGGGTCGCTAATTTGACGGTCGAAAGGCACTAGAGATCGAATATTAATACCATGGGTAAGCTTCTTAATTTTCTGTGGTTAATTAAGTTGTTTAATCGCGAGAGCCAAGTATTCATGTTCGAGGGCTGACTAGAGGCTATATTTAGAAGACCTTGTAGTTAATCTACCATAAAAAGAATTTCTCATGTAATCATCGCCTGACTGATTACTTTTTCTTTGACCCCCCAAAGTCTTTTCACATTGATTCAATTTGATGTGTGTGCTTATTTTGTATGCCTTGGGTTTTTTGCTTTTCAAGGAAAAGCGTCCACACTGGGAACCTCTAGGGCTCTAGTACCATAGGCAATACATGTGAGTGAAGTACCAAATCAAGCTGAGATTTCTCTTCCAGCTTAAGATTTTACAGTGTGGCACTTTGATTTTCTGTTTGTTCATTTTCAGCATTTTAATTTTGTAACTTTGGGGGGTCATATAACACTGATACACCTCCCCACGATCATCACACTAGTTAACTCCCTTTATAATACTTAAGCTAAAGGTCAATAGGGTCAAGCCCACTAGAAAGCCCTAGTACATTTCACACAATGCTGCCTAAATCGGATTAAGAACCTAAGTAACCATTGATTATTAGGAAGGCATTCCCCATGGTATTAAGAGAAGATTTCTAACACCTAACTTGGTCAAACTAGCTTAGTCGGACTGCTTGATTTTTAAACCTAGACAAGTGATTATGACAAAAAATTACATTGAATTAAATGTTTGATACTAAGCAAATGCGGTGAATATTAGGCTAACAATCACAATTAAAGCAGACAATCATAGATGCAAAAAAGATAAGGGGCAATGCTAATGGACAAGAAACACCTGTTTGTGTCGATGGTCGCGCTTGATTTGAAGAGTGAGTCGAGATAAAGATTCCATGAAGGTCCAAATCCTACCAATAGCAACATACACTAGGAAACAAAAGGAATACCTCTAGGAGGCACATTAGTGGAAAAAGGTACCAACACTTATTGAACACAACAAAAAACATAAGGAATTCTAACCTAATTATTTGCACTCCCCCTAGAGAGTCAAGGGAATAGGATATTGTAGAGGTTGGGGGGAAACCCTAAGGCTAAACCCCTATCCTCGTCGTCGAGATAAACAAAGTCATCATCCATGAGACCATATGTGCCATCCGTGTCATCCGTGTAGTCGTGTAAATTTTCTTCTTCATCATAGGTGCCCAAACATACTAAGAAGGTCACTAGACGCCTATAGTCATCTTGGTCAAAAGGGTAGGCTTGTGCAATGGGAGAAACGCTCTCTACTAAGTATGGATCAGACGTGGTCAAGAGACGTATCGACCATTCTAACTCCTCAAAATTCCTCTCACATGCTAGCGTACCTATCAAATCCCATTCACATGCAAGCACTGGAAAGACCATGTGAAATATTTGTGAAAAGTAATGAGGGTACCTCTCACCCAAGGCAGGAGTGGATGACTCTAGTGCACTAGCCATATCTGTACACGCAAATAGATGATGGTTAGAGTGCAAATATTACACGGGTCGTGTTCTTGTGCATAATTTGTTTTTATGATTTGTGTTATGGATCTTGCTCTTTTACTTTTTTATCTTATTTTTGTGAGTATAAGGCTTTATATATACATTCCATAAGTTGGGAGATTAAGAGGTCAGGGAGAAAGGTTGAGAGGGAAGCAAGTGAATGATGGATGTCCACAAACACTCCCCCCTTCCTTGGGTAGATCATACCGTTTGAAATGATGTCGTCACCCTTTGAAACCAATTGTTCCAGTTGGTAATAGGTGAGGATTTTTGCCAGTAGTTTTCTATTACCCTAGGTGCCTCGTCAAGTTGCAAGGGTGGTAAGGTACTCTCCCAGGATCGAACTTGAAGTGGTTCATCAGGTGATTCTTGAACACTGGGAGGTGTGGATTCTTTTGTAGCTTCATGGAGGTCCACTACTATAGATGGAGGCTGTGTAGAAGCTTTTACCTCTATGGATGTATTACATGAGGAGCTAGAAGCTTCATGGAACTCCCCCCTTCCTGAGCTAGGTGGAATAAATTGGTTTTGCCTTGGAGCCCAAACTAGCTCTGGACTAGGTGTGTAGCATTTTGTGATCTTTCCCTTCCCACGGTCTGCCATTGGCTTTAGCGTTACACTGTTTGACTCATATGGGTTTGTTGTCGATAGGGAAGGACACATTTTACGTTTAGGTACCCAAATTTTCTCATTTCCATCATAGTAGCCTTGGGCTTCTAATAGTTGTTTTGGAATCCATCGTGATTTGGTCTTGACTCTCCTAGGGCGCGCTCTTGGTTTTCCGGGGAAATTTTTTCTTGAAATGGATGGGAGGGTTGAGGTAGTTGGAAGTAAGGCCTTGGGGACCCATTGATATGTACTCTTAGGTCGTGCAGGTTGAGTACTTGCAATATTACTCCTTGCTGCAACTACAAGTGTTGAAGTGCTAGGTTCATGGGTAGTTGGCAAAGACGAGTTAACCACCTTGGCTTGTGAATGTTGGCTATCCTTCAACTTTGCTAGAGTTTGCAACGTAGGTGACTTTGCCTGAATGATAGGGGTAAGAGTCGATGGTCGCGTCGTGACACTACCAGTATTCCAATCAATAGTGCATTTGGTTGCCAACATCCACGTGCGTCCAAGGTTTACGTTGCCTTCCATAGCTCCCGCGGGCATGACTAGAACCCTCTGCACTATGCTTCCATTGTCATAGACAACAGGGGTCTGAAGGACTCCAAGAATAGCAGTTTTCTTTTTATTAATGCCCTTGACTTGCATCGTACTCGGGGATAGGGTCGGTTTCCCTAATTGACACCAAACTCCATAGGATAACAAATTGTGTTTAGCTCCCGTATCTAATAAGGCATTGTCTATTTAGCTCAATTGTGTATCGTAGGGGTGGCTCAGATTCTAATGAGTCGTCATCTGTGTCCTCGAAAAATGCTTGCGTGATTCCCAGATTAGCCTCTCGTTGGCGTCTAAGACGTTGTTGTCGTTCTCAAGCCTCAACTCTTGCTTGGATTTTTTAAAGCTCTGCTTGTTCCTTGGCAGCCTTCTTTTGATGGATGGCTTGCAACTCTTCCTGGCTTAGAGGATCATAATATCTTTTGAATTTACTCCCATTAAGGAATCCAATGGTTTCAACTCCATCTAGAGTCTCCACACGAATGGTACCTTGCGGGGTAATTTCACACACTCGATATGGTCCCTTACCAGCGTATTTCAATTTCTTCTTTTCATTACGTACCCCGTACATAAGAACTTTATCACCAACCTTGATGTCTTTATCCTTTAAATGGCTATCAAACCACTTCTTTCTCCTATCCTTCTCCACTAGAGCATTTCGCACAGCTAATTGCCTCTCTTCATCTACCCGTTCCAGGATATATAATCGCTCCACTAAGGGGTTACCATCCCAACCTTCTTGAGAAGCTACTCGAAGACTAGGAATGACAAACTCCCATGGCATAACTGCTTCTTGGCCATACACCATCTTAAACGGTGTGCAATTAATAGCAACTTTATACGTAGTACGATAAGCCCATAAAGCTGATGTAAGCTTTAGGTCCCAATCAGTGCGATGAGCCTCGAATGTCTTTGTCAAAATGGAGATGAGAGTTTTGTTGGTACTCTCAGCTTGGCCATTTGCTTGGGGATAATAGGGTGTAGACTTGTGGTGTGATATCATGAAGTTTGATGTGAGTTCTTTTATTACTTAATTTATAAAATGAGTTCCATTGTCACTCACAAGTTCAAAGGGGCATCCAAAACGTGTGATAATGTTCTCAAAGAGGAACTTAGCTGTTGTTTTTGCATCCGCCTTCCGTGTTGCTTTTGCTTCAGCCCATTTGGTTACATAGTCGGTAGCCACAATGATATATCGTGATTGCGTGTTACGTGCAGCCGGACTAATCGGTCCTACAAAGTCTAAGCCCCACTTTTCAAATGGTTGGGTTACCTTGATGGGATGTAGAGGCATCCTATCCCTTCTTTGTGGCTTCTTGAAGCGTTGGCATTCAACACATCCCTTTGCAAAAAGTGATGCATCCTTAAACAGAGTGGGCCACCAATAGCCTGACTGTAAGATCTTTCGGGCAGTCAAGTTTCCTGAAAAGTGACCACCAGCTACGCCCATGTGTGCCTCTTGTAGAATATATAAATACTCATCGTCGCGCGCACAGCGTCTAAGAACATAATCTTTTCCTCTCTTATAGAGAGTTCCAGCCAGTAAGCAATAGGGTTCGCATTCCTTGATTAATTTTCGAGCTATATCTTTTCGCAGTTCTTTGGGTGGAAAACCATTAACTAAGAAGTTAACAATCTTTTCACTCCATTCAGGCATTGTCTCAACAATGAACAAAGGAGTATCAGGCAATTCATCATCAACCCCCCTAGGAGCTTCGCCATTAGGGATACGAGGTAAATGATCCGCCATGACATGTTTCCTCCCAGGCCTCACAACAACGGTGAAGTCAAACTCAAGAAGAATTAACAACCATCGTGTAATTCGACCTGTGGAACACGGCTTGTTTACCAAATATAGCAATGCTTGATGATCAACATAAAACACAAACTTGGTAGCAAGAAGGTAATAGCGAAATTTCTTTACAGCGTAAATCATAGCTAGACCTTCGCGCTCTGTAGTAGTGTAGTTCATCTCGGCATCATTTAATTGGCGACTTGCAAAGCTAATAGGGTAGTCCAATTTATGTTCTCCTGGTTGAGTTAGAACACACCCAATAGCAAAATTTGATGCATCAATATGCACATGAAAAGGTACATTCCAATCAGGTGTTCGCAGGATTGGAGCACTTGTTAGGGCCTTCTTTAATAACTCATAAGATTGATGACATTCTTCCGTCCAGTGAAACTCGATAAGAAGCTTGTACAATGGACGCGCTATCTCGGCAAAGTTTAAAATAAATCTTCGATAATAACCAACATGGCCCATAAATCTTTGAACTCCTTTATAGTTCGTAGGTGGTGGCAAATCGGCAATGGCTTTAATCTTACTCTTATCTGTGGATATCCCGTTCTTGGACACTATATGCCCTAGAATGACTCCATGCTTAACCCAAAATTGGCATTTGAAAGGGTTCAATGAGATGCGATAAAATCTGCACCTTTCAAATATTTTTCGTAGATATAACAAATGCTTCTCCCAAGAAGAATAAACACAAAGGTCGTCTAGGAAAGCTTCACAAAACTCCCTTAGAAATTCTTTAAACGCAGTGTTTATTAATCGTTGGAATGTAGCAGGGGCATTCGTTAAGCCAAAATCCATAACACGAAATGCAAACACTCCAAACTTTGTGATAAAAGCAGTTTTAGCTTGGTCCTCTAATGCAATTGTGATTTGATTGTAACCAGAGTACCCATCTAAAAAGCTATAAGCTTCCTTGCCCGCAACTCTTTCAAGCACATGTTCTGAATATGGCAAGGGATAATGATCTCTCCTAGTGGCTGCATTAACTTTCTTGAGGTCCACGCACACTCTTAGTTTCCCATTCTTTTTTGGCACAATGACTATTGGAGAAACCCATTCTGAGTGCTCAATAGGGTATATGAATCCACATTGGATAAGTTTTTCAATCTCCTCTTGTACAATTTTGGCGTACTTAGGATTCATTGGATAGGGTCGTTGCTGGACGGGTTTAGTAGTGTTGATCATGGGAATTGTATGTTGCACCACAGAAGGTGGAACGCCCTTCATGTCATGATATGTCCAAGCAAAGATATCCTTGTATTCCTTGAGGAGCTCCTTAAGTACAGCCTCTTCAGTTTCGGTAAGGTCTTGAGCAATAAAGACTGGTTTAGACTCCTCACCTGGTTCTGCTAATTCTATCTCTTTAACTACCGCTGGACCATCATAGACTCCACTGCTTCCATTGGTAGGTATTCGTTGGGATTTGGCATACACAACCTTTCGCTCCCCCATGGTATAAGATTTAAAATGTTCAGGAGCCGTATGTAAGTCAGCAGGCTCTTGTCATGACGGAGACCTTTCTTTTAGTTCTGCCTCCTTTTGTTGTTGTGCTAACTCTCGGTTTTGACGTCTTCTTATAGTTTGACTCAATTTCGGCTCTGTAACCTCCAATTGAGCGAGGTCAATGGGTCGCGGGCTGCACCACATGACACTTTGGAGATGTTCACCCCAATTGTCTACTAGCTTTCGATGAGCATCACATGCCCCTAGATAGCTAAGCCATTCTGCAGTAGATCTTTCCTTGTTTATCCTAGCTCTCACATTTGCTCGATATCGTCGTCTCTTATATGACCTTTGTTTCTTGTTAAGGTTTTGATTTTGGTAAATGTTTGAACTCGACTCGCTTGATAGGTCTTCGATTGTATCTTCTTCACTCTCATATAAATTACCATAGATGGTCGTACTAGACCTTGAGTGTTCAGTTTCTATACTTGGCTCACTCGATGTTTCCTTAGGTTTTGAATCCATTTCTCCCTAAGATTCCGTTTCTGATGTGTATTGGCCTGAAGCCTTTGAGGAATCATCGGTTTCACTCTCAGGTAGGTGTGCCTCTTTCTTATCATCGGATGTTACATGCGCTATACCTAACATGTTTACTGGTGCAATGTGTGGTATCTCTTCCCCATCTGGTGTTACCCAGGTTGTTCCTCTAGCTCCCCATGTATCTATAGTTGCCGCTAGGTGTACCCAATCAACATTGTCTGACTCAGCCATTCCGGGTAGGATATCCATATAAGGAGAGTTCTCCCCAATATCCGTGTCTTCGTTACACGTGTAACAATACTGTAATGGAGCTGAGTGAATTGTTGTGTCTGATCGATTATCAATGATGAATTTATTTCCTAGAGGATGCGTTCGACCACTTAAAAGATCAACTCGAATGACAGAGTCTTGGAACTGTAAGTAGACGTGGTTTATGGACCAGTCATGCACCATTTTTTCTTCCCTCATGAATGGACGCCCTAAGATCATCTCAAATGACATAGGATGCTTGGAAAAATCCATAACAATGAAAGTCTGCCTTACCTTGTGTCCCAAGACCTTGATCCTGAGATCCTTAAGCATTCCAATAGGCGTAACAATAGATCCATTAGCCATTTTTACCACTACGCTTGTGGCTTCAAGGTGAGGTCGCCCCATAGACTCCCAACAACTCTTTGTCACCATGCTGACTCCCGCACCACCATCAAGGACTCCCTTTACAGTTAATCCTTTAGTAGTGATTGGCAGAGTAGCATTAGATTCATCACCTTCAAAGTATTGCCCCAACTTGTTAACGGGTACTTCAATTACAGATTCATGTCCCGCTAGGTCAGATGGTGGTGCTAAATGTTCCTCATCATTCATTACCGAGTCAGGTTTGTTCATATGTGCAAACTGTGGTAATCCGGCCTGTAATTCTCCATTGAGGAAGGCTCGAAGAGCTGAGACTAGCTCGGGGTCTTTATATAGTTTGGACATGATGGTGGTTCTAACTTCTGAAGACATGAAATCCATCAATTTGGCAACATTTAATGGCATCTTGTGGGACGTAGGACCCTGACAAGAGAATGGTGAAGATGGAATCTCCACTTCCTCAAGGGGGTCGGGCATTCCCTCACCAAACATTCTCTCTAGTAGGAAAGGTGTGTGTCCACTTTTAGATGTCCTACCCTCACTCTCTTCCCGAATGATACTGGGTATAGCTAACGGCCTGTAGTTCTTGTGAGGTTGAACTTGTGTGGGAAACACTGTGTCCGACATCTGGATATGTTTGGGTTCAGGTTCTAATGTTCGTTGAGTTTCTTCCACCAAACCCCTCAGGTGTTGGACTGAGGGGTTTGGATAGGTTCCAATCTTTCTCTTGCAATCCTCATTTTTCGTCTCTCGTGGCTTATCTTGGGGGTTCGCAACTGGGTGGTTTAACTTTGAATACTCTTTTGGTGTTCGTCGTAATTCCCTCTCGTGATCCTCCTCACTGGCTTTTTCCTTTGTAGTAATAGTTTTGGTCTCCGTGGTCTCTATCGAATCTGAGTCATCCTCAGGGTCATTCATATACACGGGATCCTCTCCTGTCCCTATGTTAGTCTTTGAACTAGGTTTTGAGCTAGAAGCATTAAGGGATTTCTTTCTTCGTGTTTTCTTCTTTCTCGCTCGGCCAACAGATGCAGCATCTCTCTCTTCGAGGATGTAATTTTGCTTTTGGAGCATTGATCGTGTGAGTGCATTCATTGGTGCTATGTTTATAGTTGGTGGTGTCCCATCAACAATCTCTATTAAGTTCAATGGTGTGATTTTCGGTGCGTTTGGATTGTTAGGACACTGTGCGATCAAATGATCTATGCCACAACGATTACAAATGAGTATTGGCATTGCCAATGCACTCCCTTGACTTGTTTTCATTAGTGCAGCATTCTTTTGCATTCTAATGGGGCACTTAGCTACTCGATGTGGTCCGCCACATTCATAGCACTGAAGAGGTGGTCTCCTGGCAAAACTATTAATGTTTTGGCCTCTTGCTGCTAGCGCAGTAGTTTGATATACCGGTTTGATTTGTCCCCAATGGTCTTCCATATAGTACATGGGACACTCCTCAAGCATGTCGACTCCATAGGTGATACTAGGTCTATGTCCCTTTCGCAATCTACATAAGTACTAGATGACTCGCAACCTATTTGGTTCATAGGTGTAACTCTTGGATGAGGGGGTTGCGGTCCTAGCACTGGAGGTGGCAACGGTGTGGTTTGGACCACATTTTGGGTTCTAGGGACCATGTGCTGTAATGGCAACTGTTGCTCCATGGGTGGGGTAGGCATCAATGCAGGAACTCGAGGTGAGTCTGCCCAAGCTATAGGCGGTCTATTTTCCATGATGCGTTTAAGCATTAGGCAATCCTTCGCTTGATGGCCATACCTACCACACGCGTTACAAGTCCCGTTAAACTTTACTCTGAAAGTAGGGCATTCACTCGTAGTATGTGGGCCCAAGCAAATTGAGCACCATTGTTGCTCCCTTCTTGGATACATATGAGTGTTTTGTGGAGCACGATTACCCCTAAGGCTTTCTTGGATGGCCTTTGTGAGATCTACCAAAGTCATTTCAGATATCGTTTGCTCTTTCACGATTGGCTTTATCTTCATTGGCTCATGCCCTGATGCTTGCGAGCTACTAGACTTCGGCTCGGCAGACACTCTTTCTCCTGCAATCATTAAATTATCCTCCAATTGGATTGCATTCATGGTGACTGCTTCCCAAGTAGTGATACCTCTAATGACTAGGCCATTACAAATACTTTCATGTCGTAGTCCCCTAATGAATCTATCGAGCAATTGGTTGTTGTTGAATCGCTCGTTTGGATTGCATCGAGAATTCAAATTCTTTAGGCGACTAATGAAGTCTCTCACGGATTCACCTTCTTCTCGTTGGGATTTCTGGAGCTGAGAGGCTACACCCCAAAGTACTCCCTCTCGTATGTATTCTTTTAAGAACAGTCTCCTAAGAGTAGAGTAGATCGTTTTCTCTTCTACTCTTAAGGTTCTATACCAATCTCCAGCCTTTCCGCTTAGGGTCAAACTCAAAGCCTTACACTTATGTAGCTCATTGTGCTCTTCCAAGGAATCGCACACATGTTCAAAGACTTCCATATGCTTTCTAGCATCTCCGTCTCCGCTGAATTTCTGTGTGAGCTTAGCTACTTGAACTGCCTTGCTCCTAGGCTCTCTATCAGGTGCACTACGCATGTTTTCCGCAATAGAGCGAACGATAGTTTGAGCAAATGCTGCCAAATCTCCTATTTGAGTAGGTATAATGGGTGTATGTGCTCCTGGAACCACATGTGAGATGGGAGTTGGCCTTGGCCTTGGCATACGCGCGGCTCTTGGGTCCCAAATTTCGTATGGTGGTGTACCAGACGGTGGTCCAAAGTTTACAGGCGTGGCCCTAGGCATAGGGGGTGCCTGATATGGAATTTTATTATTAAATGGCATGGCTCCACTTGTATAAGAGCTTGGATAATTCCATTGTGGATTGTAAGCTCTTGGAATAATCGGAGGTGTAGGAGCTACATGAGGCTGATGTACGACAGGTGCACATGATTGATACATACATGTAGGTATAGTTGGGGGCACTGTGCTACTAGGCATCGGCGCAGTGTTAACAAATGAACTCCATGGTGTACTTCTTGTCATGCTCACCATTGGGATATGCATGGTAGCCGTAGTGTCATTAAGAGAAAGATGAGCTAGATCTGGGAAGGTAACGCTGCCACTTGTGGGCTCAGATTGTACTAAGGCTCCTGGCGAAAAAACATATGGAGGATCAATGGGGCTCACTGAGGGAGTCTCCATTTGTGACAGGGTTGGTTGGTTGGCCTTTCCCGTATCCAAGAATCTCATTAGGCCTGTTGAAGGCATGTTGATCCCTGTGTTATGTCTTTCTAACTCGACAATCCTATGGAGGACATCACAGACTTTCTTTTGTTGCTCATCTATGCTAGTAGCACCCGATGTGGATTGTAGAACATCTAACCAACCCACATGATAGGTGTGTCCTGTGTACCGATCAGTTAAATCTTCTGCTTGTAGGTCATACTCCCAATTTTCGTTTAGGAATATTCCATCTAGGCCTGGCGTGCTGGAGGTTTCCCTTGAAGTGGAAGCATTATTGCTCCCCATAGCTTGCCCCTCCGTGACTGCTACCTTGGGAGCACTCGGTTGCTCGGCTGGCATGATTGTTGTCATAGGAGCCTTTGCTTTCAGGGCTCGACTTTGTTCTAACCTTCGTAGGTTCTCAATTTCCCTCTCCCTTGTTGCTTGCATATAGCGTTCGATCTCTTGTACTTCGGCAAGACTCCTACCATCGGGTAGTAAAACCTTAGAGGGAGATAGTCCTAAAGGATCAGGAGGTGCAGTGGATGGAACATTCACATGCACACTCTCAAGAAGCATAGGGTCCGTTTTAGGCATGAATGACGAATTTACTTCCCCACTCCCTTCATTTATTTCATTAACCGCATATTCGGAGCGAGTAGCTCTACTAAGGGTCTCTTTTAAGCGACTAAACACGCTGGACCCGGGCCGTGGGCCCATGGCATGCATGTCTTGACTTGTACTATCAGGGTTTGGTGTAGGATAGTCCTCCATGACTTCGTACTCAGAGGAAGAATCCCTAGACGCGATATGAGGATCTTGGGTCGCGCTACCTTGAGTCCCGGCCGAAGGTCTAGAACCTAGGGTGGAGGAATAATGGGTGCCCGCGTAAATGGAGGCACTACCAATATGCTCGTGCTCTAACACTCGTCCAGAGCGTAGGTTCATATGACTTGGATCCCCTAGAAGTGTCAGTGAGGGCCCGTGAAGGCTGCCCTCGGAATCCCTAAAACGTCAATTTCTAGTAGGGAACTAGACCCAAATTAGAAAGTCTAAGGGTGCAAGTGGGAAGAGAAGGGAGGAGAGTGGAGGACTTGCCCCACATGCTCTCCTTCCCTCTTGAGGGGGTAGGGTATATATATAAGAGTGAGTCTAGTATATATCATAGGACTGAGGCCTGGGCCTGGGCTTGGGCTTGGGCTTGGGCTTGGGAAAATGATCCCGATCCCGATCAAAATTTTAGTGTAGCCTCCCAGTCACTCACGCTTAAATATAAATATAAATATAAATATAAATATAAATATATATATATATATATATATATATATTTGGCGATGACCGCGCGCGGTTTAGGTGACCCTTTCTTGGCCACACACACTCTCACCTTCCTAACCTCCCAGTCAACAGCTCACAGACAGCTCACTACCTTATCTACTTACTAAGAGTGCTGCTAACCACTGACTAATCTGTTAACTGCTTACTGATAGTGAGCTAACTGTCCACCTACTTCCGCTCTCACTACCTTACTGTGCAAAGACTGTGTGCAGCCAAACCTTGACAGAAAACTGTGTACAGGCTGTGTGCAAACAGAAATTGCTAACTGCCTTCCTACTTATTCATTCACTGCAAACAAGCTAACGACTACTAATTGTGCAAAGACTATGTGCAAACAGAAAACACAACATTATGCAGAAATCACAGGATTTGCAGACAACACAGAAATTAACAACTTACAGAAAAACAACTCATTCCTCTTCCTCTTCCTCTTCTTTCCTACTACAAACAACTCATAGGAGAAGCACAAAGTGCCTCTTGGGCTTAGTGCAGGGCGATTCCCCGGCAGCGGCGCCAAAAATGTGCACTCCTTGCCGCACTGTCGAACCAAGGGACTTGCCGATACAACGTGTGCGAGCCACAAATGGCTCCAAGCACACAACAAGACTAATCTAGCAAGCTCAAGAGAGCAAAGGGTGTGTCACTCACCACTCTACGCTCGCCTTCGTGGTGGATTCCTCGCCGCGATGAAGAAGAAGCTGCAGTCGTGCCACGCTCAACCGCTTCGCCGCCGTCGTGCCTTTGTAATGCTCGATCGCACACACACTCTCCCTCTCTCTCTCTCTCTCTCTCTCTCTCTCTCTCTCTCTCACATACACACACACACACAAGGAGGTGAAGAAGAAGAAGATGGAGATGGAGATGGAGCAAGAGCACTCTTCTATTGCACAAATGAGAGAATAAGTGAATTTTAGGTTTAGTTGGCTTTTATATGAGCTCACCCCATTCACACTTGGGCGCCCATGCTTAGCCAACTAATCCCTTGAATGTCCCGGTTAGAGTGCGCCTCTCATCGGCGATCACTGTTACCCTTTTCCTATTGGTCCGACAAGCCCGGTACCTGACTCTACCAAATACATAATACACGTCCGTCGTAGGTGATGGGGTGTCCGTGAGCCGTGAGGGTTAACAGCACAAGATCAATCATATGCTAAAGTGTGGAGTGCAGTTTTAAAAAGGGATTCCTCACACTCACATGTCTCTGTATAGCCAGATCAACATGTCTCTGCACGTGCAAATAAAAACTCCAACACACAAAGCTCCACCCCTACTCAGGATGAGCTTCAACGATAGAAGAATTTTTCCATTGATGATGGCTACTTACTCCTTAAAGGTAGAGTATGTGTGCCAAAGGACTCAGACACTAAGCGCCATATCTTATTTGAGTGTCACGATAGTCCAAGTGCTGGTCATCCAGGTATTCGTAAGACGTATACCTTAGTTCGACGGTAATTTTATTGGCTGGGATTACATCATGATGTTCAAGAGTACATTCTAAATTGCCAAGAGTGCCAAATTAATAAGGTAGAGAGCCTCAAGGTAGGTGGCCTTTTACATCCTTTAGAGATTCCACAAGGTAAGTGGGAGAGTATCTCTATGGATTTTGTAGTGGGACTACCTACTACAAATCGTGGCCATGATTCCATATGGGTAATTGTAGACCGTCTCACCAAGATGGGTCATTTGATTCCCACTAAGACTATGATTAAGATACCAGAAATAACACGGCTATTTGTAGAGCATATATATAAACTCTACGGTCTTCCAGCTATCATTAGTGACAGAGATTGAAAGTTCGATAATCACTTTTGGAGAGTTGTGTTCCAAAAGTTGGAAACGAAACTTAATCTAAGTACGGCTGATCATCCAAAAATGGATGGTCAAACAGAAAGAGTTAATCAAGTGCTAGAGGATATGCTACGAGCGTACGTAAGCAAGAAGCAAACCAATTGGGAAGATTACTTACCTATATTGGAATTTGCTTATAATAGTTCAAAGAATGTGACTACAGGGTTTAGTCCATTTATGCTTTTGTATGGATTTCAACCTAGATTACCCGTTACCGTGAGGTTGGCTTCGAGTTGCTTGACAGAATGTTAAGTAAGGTCAAGATCGATATAAGAAGTATGCAGATGAGCATCATCGTCTTGCTACACTCCAAGAAGGAGACAAGGTTTTCCTCAAAGTTCCGGAGCATTCAAAAATTCTGAAGTGGAAAAAGGTACTAAACTTTCACCACGCTATTGTGGACCATTTACCATTCTCAAACGTATAGGTCAAGTGGCCTTTAAGTTAGCTCTTCTAGAGCACTCACGAGCTCATCCTGTTTTTCATGTTAGTCATTTACGAAAACAGCTAGGATAGAATGATAATGTCATTGACACATGTGTGTTAGTTGACCTTATTGAACCGCCAAGCATCCCTCATGAGCCCGAAAAGATTTTGGATTCTTATGAGCTTTGCACCAGACATCATGTCAGACGACAAGTGTTGGTAAAATGGCTAGATAGACTTGAAGAAGGTTCTACATGGGAGAATGTGTCCGCACTTAAGAAACGTTCTCCTACGTTCGTTTTCGAGGACAAAAACGATTCTCCGAGGGGGGGGGGGGGGGGTAATGTAAGTACATGGGTCCTACGGGCAAGGCCACTAGCACGATCAGACAGTGTGTACGCTAGGGGGAGGCTATAAGATAGCACGGCTGGGTGGAGACTAGCACATGCATAACCACCACCCTTTCAACAACGACATTACAATCCTCTTTGGGTTGTGCTACATATAGTACGGGTTATTCCTACTTTGTTTTCCTCTTTCGGAGTAATTTTCACATCAAGTGTAGTTAGTTGCCATGGATGACAACAACACAGATGCTTTCAAGATTTTTTTTTCTGAGGACAAATTAAATAGGTATACTACCTGATGTGGTCTTACATAATGATGCATGTTCTTGTGTCAAAGGGGGTTTGGAATGTTGTTTAGGGCATTTACGTATGCCCGTCTTTTGTGGATACATGCTCTATTGAGGATGTTGCATGTTCTAGTAGATCTATTGCTGCTAGAGCTATTTTGCCTACAACTGTGCAATCTTGGTGGGATGTAAGAGATGCATAGGCTCATGCATTGATTGCTTTATCTGTGAAGCACACTATTACTCCTCACATTTCCTCAACAAAAGAGACTTGGGATACTGTGGCTGGTCATTATGCAAGTCACAATGGGGCTAAAATTGCATTGCTGTGTAAAAAACCGTGTCAAAGGTTATCCAAGACGATGATGACATGAGCACTTTTTCTTGCTAGCATCAAGGATATCATATTAGAAACTCATTTCAATAGGTGAAGTTATTTCTAATAGTTTATTTGTGCATATTGTTCCCTATGTGTTCTAGACTCTTACCAGATTTTTGCTAGTATCTAGAAACTTATGACCCAAGGAAACTCTCAAGCTATCAAGTTTGATGCATTATGCACATTGCTACCTCAAAATTTACTTTAAGAAATAATAGGGATAAACAGCATGCAATTGAATAGGCTTTTGTTGTTTCTCAAGAGGATGTGGTATAGCAATGCAAACACTTCTCATGGTTCTTACGTAAGTAGCAAATCACTTGTGTCTAGTGCTTATGCTGACAGTAACTCATCTAGGAATTTTTGTGAAAAATTCAAGAAGAAGATACATTTTCATTACTGCCATGATCACTTGATAAAGGAGTATCCTAAGTTGAAGGCAAAATAAGCCAAAAAGAAGGAGGTTGAATCTACTACCAATGCAGATATTGTAGAATCTGTTGGTTTATGGAGATTGTGATATTGATATAGATGAAGAGTGGGCATTTAGTACAAAGTGTACTTATGAGTCCTTCTATCCATGATGCATGTATATCAGTTGATGTAGAGTCTCATCATGTTTTTTCTAGTGGTGCTACAAAGAACGATTATAAAGCACATTACTCTGCATCATGATTTGTTTGCCTCTTTTGAGGTTGTCACTCATGGAAATATAGTCACTTGTGCAACAATGCCTCTTATCCGGTGAAGGGAATTGGAAAGATGGTGCTGAACTTCTACAAATGGTAATTCATTCACACTTGCTAATGCACTTTATGTAACAGGGATAAAAAAGAACCTTTTGTTTGTATCTGCACTTGCAATACTTGATCTTGTTGGCAAATTTGCGGATGCCAGATGTATAGTTTGTGATCTTATTTTTTATGATGAAATTGTTGCATCTAGCATTTTGTGTACACACATTTTGTCTAGTGGGCTATATAGCCTCATGTTGTATGGAAAGTGTGGGTAGAATTTTGTAAACGTGGTTATTTGATTCAAAGGCTATTTTAATGCCAAACTTTGGCATGCACATCTTGGACATTTTAATTTTGCTAGTTTGCTACGCTTGTAGTGATTTAATATAATTGATTCTTTGCTACCTCTTGAAGCACCTTCTTGGCATGTTTGTGAAGGATGTATTCTGGGTAAGATGCAATGTTCAAAGTTTCCAAAGGATGGTTTAGTAAGGGCTACATGTAGCTTAAAACTTGTGCATAATGATGCTTGTGGGCCTATGCAAACTCCATCCTTGGGTAATCACCTATGCTTCATGACTTTCATTGAGGTTTACTCTAGGCATATATAGGCATATCTGATTACAGATAATTATGAAGTGTTCATGTGTTTCACAAAACTTTTGGTTATGGCTAAAAATGTCCTCTAAATGTATTGTGGGCACCCTCCGTTAAGATTGAGGGGGGGTATATGTCTTAAGAATTTAATGCATTTCTTGCTAGCGGTGGTAAAACACCAATGTACAGTGTTGTATACACCTCATTAAAAGATTTTTCTAAAAGAAGAAATAGGTTTCTTACGGAGATGGCATGATGAATTGTCAACAGTCAAGCTTTACCACATTCTTTTTGGCTTGAGGCTGTCATATGTGCTACTTATGTACTTAATAGGTGTCCTACCAAAGCATTGTTGCCTATGACTCCTTATGAAGCACATCAAGATAAGAAGCCATTTATTGATCATGTGTATGTTTTTGATTGTGTAGCTTACGCTTTGGTGCTACAAACATGATAAGGCTATCAGATGCAATTTTGTTGGTTAAAGTCCTGAAAGCAAAGTTTATAGGTTATACCATCCACAAAAAAAAACATATCTTGGTTTCATGACATGATGTATTTGTGGATGGTTTGATTGGTTGGATTTTACACGGTTCTATTTGGGTTTTAAATGAGCAGCATATGCCCAAAATGCTCAATGGGTCAAGGTTGTGTGAGGTACTTGGGGCTGCACAAAAGGGGGAGTTACCATATGTTGCCATGTGGAAGTTAATCCCACATGGGATCAAGGATTTCATTGACATAATCACGATCGTGTGATTACGTTAATAACTCTAGTATTTACACAAGAAAATCACGTAATCACGTTAATTTTTAACGTGACCTTGATGGTGACCTACAGAAACCAATAGAGCCAGTAGGCCCGCCGGGCTTTTTCATTTTCTCGGGGGGGCCCCTCCGAGCTATAGGGTTTTCCCAACGGGCCCGTCGGGAAAATGAAAAAGCCCGACGGGCCCGATTGTATATAGTAAACCTCTTTCTTACTTTGGCATTTTAACTAGGAAAATCCCCTAGGGAGTATATCCGAGCTCCGGATATAGTCCTCTCCTTGTGAATTGACCTAAGGTTACAGAGTCGTAGGTCTTATTTTTTGGGGCGAACGTGATTCTTAATTCGGTAACCACTTCTAAAAATATTGAAACCCTTCATTGAAGATAACGGTACGAAACCAAAACAATTGAGAATTTGGAGAGTCATGCTCATTGTGACGAAGCCATTGGTCCATAAAAGGGCTGTAGTTGGTTTTAGAAGATGAGCATATTTAAATAATGAGTTGATAGTCAAGAATCGGACATGTACTAGTATACTGGGTATATAAAGATCCTTGAAGTCTTGCATTTTTCACCATCATAGATTTGAATTGATATACATTTCCACTGCACAATATGAGAGCTATATCCTTAATTGGGTGAAGTTAGCTTTCATATATTGAATTGAGTCCATAAGGGGGTTACAATCCTTGATTGGGTACAAGTAGTCCTCAATTGTGTAATTGTATTGAAGATTTCATTGCCTTGTTTTATGCATTGGTTTATAAAGGGAGTGAATTATGTATTATAATTAAAAGATTGTTAGTGCATGAGATGGTCAATCATCGACATTATTTCTTTCATGTGTGTTTTGCAAATAATTATCGTCATTTCAATGTAAATATTGATGATTCTTTGTAGCATGTGAAAATAGTTGTGTCTTTTTATTTTCAGATCGCAGCGGATATATATATATATATATATATATATATATATATATATATATAATCATTATATTTATAATTGCATTGACAATTTCATATTATTTTTGTATCCATAATGCCATGTAGAGAGTGCATTGCAATGTGTATGTTCTCTCCGAACATATGTGGTCGATATGTGGAATTGACTAGAATGCATTGCAAATCTCATATTGTGTAGATTTGATTGCTTTCTTAGTGATTGTTTTTCTAATATATATCGAAAAGTTTAATTGAACATCTAGTTCTTATGTCTGCAGTATTAAATTGAAAGCAATGGAGAAAAATGTCGGCACAAGTGATACGAAGAAGGCAAATAATTAAAAAGCCCCTAGCAAACATGAGTTTTGAATCTCGAATCAAAAATATTATCTCCCAGATTTGGCCTGACAAACAGACTTAGTATTGGAGTATAACTTGGCTTAAACAAGTAGAATCCGTACAAAGTCGCCATTGGTTCAGTATTGGAGTATAACTTGGCCTAAACAAGTAGAATCCGTACAAAGTTTCCATTGGTTCATAAGCTCTAAAAGACAATCAAATTGTAGAAGTTGTTTTTGAGAATGAGAAATACTCAAAATTGCCAGATTACTGAAGCGAATGATGGATGGAAGTAAAGTGATCATATTTATGGAAACAAAAAGAGGCTGTGATCAAGTTACTAGACAACTTCCAATGGATGAATTTTCAGCTTTATCTATCCATGATGATAAGAGTCAAGCTGAACGAGATTGGCTTCTTTTTTAATTTAGATCTAGCAATAGCCCTATAATGACAACAATAGATGTTGCAACTCGGGGTTTGGATGTGAAGCACATAAAGCACAAGAAAGCAAAACAATAACAAAGACCGCACCGACATTGACAATGAGGTCATGTCAGGGACGACATGAATTCGGAGGGGGGAGTGTTGACCCATGGATCAATAACACGACATAACTCAATTTCCATACCAAAGTCTTATTTTTTGATAGTTATGATATGATGCAAACTACGGTTAAAAACATCATTTATAATGAGTAGTTATTCTAGTTGTAGAAGCCGGGGTGCAATGGCACTTCCAGATTGTAAATACAAAGCCATTTGACCCCTTGAACTCTATTTTGATTTAACCTATGGTAGCCTTAGTATATAAGGTACCTAGGTCATTTTGTAAAGAGAAATTAATCATAATCAAAGTTTTTAAGTTGTCATTGACCGTGTGTGAGAGAGAAAGAGAGAGAGAGTGTGTGAGCTTCATCCTAACGCTACTTCTTGCTTGCTCATCGCATTGGAGATTCAACTGCACCATCACGACTGGCTCGGAGAGAGCTACACAAAAATGCCAAGCATCCCTTGCAAACTAGAGCATGTGTGCTAACACATCTACGAGCTATTTGTGGTTGTAAGTGTATCAAATGATGATGTCTGTTTTTTACGTGCAAGTAGTCATTATAATTGTGGCGAAACTAGGTAGCTCCCACAACAAAGATAGTCATTGATCTCTCTCTCTCTCCCACGACCCCATGTCTCCTCTCGACGTACCTACAAAGATGATCATCTGTGTGTGTGTGTGTCTCAACAAAAAACATCCAACGTGCCCGATTAGGGCCCTCTATGATATTAAGCTGCAGCTCACTAGGCTTTAGGGTTTTCCCGACGGGCCCGTTGGAAAAATGCATAATCCCCGTGGGGCCCGACAGGAAAACACAAAAGCCCGACGGGTTTTTTGTGGGTTTCCATGTTGCTCTGAACCGGTTTTTTTGTGATCATGTTAACTGTGATTATGTAAATATGTCAACAAGACCTTGTGATTACACAATTTTTTTTGGTAATTATGTAAATAATAAATCCCTGCATGGGATCCCACTTACAAGAGGTGTGCGGTATATATACCCAAGTGTGCCATTGAAATAGGCATCACAAATGAGGAGGAGCTCTCTTCCCCCCACAACCTACAAGCACAAGTGGGCATGGGGGAAATGGACGGTGAATTCAGCTACCTATGTTGGCTCTGGTGGTTCAATGTGCCCCTCTGGGGGGTGGATTCCCATGGGCTCTACCCAAGCACAAAAGGATCTAGCTATTTTTGAATGTGAGGTTAGGATAAAATGATGATGGCGTTGTCATCACCCACACCCACTCTTGCCTCGGCAATGAATCTCAAGGACTAAAAATAGAAGAACAAAGTGCACCCACATGCAAAGTGGGGAAAAGTCTTGAAGGGGGGACACTTTCTTTTTTGGGATGTGTGAAGAGGTGGAGAAGAAGAAGAAGAATCGTTTGAGGGGATAGGGAGATTTTCCTCAGAGTCTCTCTCTATCTTGTACTAAGGAGGAAGAAGGGCCTCTCTTGCTCTCACTCTCTATTCTATCTTTTGTACAATAAGGAAGGAGAAAGGGTGAGTTGTAATTCAAGTAAATCTTGCTCTTGGGCTCTATTCAACAATGAAGGAAGGTGTTTTCCTTTTCTCTAGAGGAGGAAGACAGTGGGATTCATGTGTTCCATTGTCCAAGCTAGAAGAATAAGGGTTTTGGGTGCTCTTCTAAAGGCAAATGAGGATAGAGGAGAAGAGAAGAAGGAAGCAGATTGGGTCATTGGGTTGGGTTTCTTTCCCCTTGCTATGTCCCTCTGGCTCTTTTTTCTTTAGGGAAGATAATGGAGGTTATTGGGTAACATTTTCGCAAAACCTAGAGGGGTTCAATCACTTCCTCTCTCTAGGGTGAAGAAGACAATGTCTTGAATTACTTATGACGATTACTAGGATTGACATCAACCATTTCTTGCACATATTTTAACATCTTTAATAGAATTGTGTTCATTTGGGCCTTTTTTCTTTATTTTTGCTCTTTTCTCTCATATCTCTCACAATCGTGACTCACGCAAACTATTTATTCTCATGATGACTACTAGAAGTTGGCACATGCCAAAGGATGTACATGGTCAAAGGGGTGGAATGTCATGCCGCTTTGCAGACACAGTGTGAAAAACTAGAATTTGTATGTATTTTGACATTTATATGATCTTGTGGTTTATGCTGGGAGTCTCCTATGACATCAAAACCGTGATGTTTTTTGTTTGAACACATTTGGCACACTGCACAAGTTTCAATAAATCGTACCACATCCGTACATACATTTTCACCAACATCAATCTTTAATCTTGGCAAAAGTGGCCCAAACACCTTTGTGCCTTGCCCATAATGAGTCATGGAACTCTTAACGTTAATTGAGTCGCCCTATCACTAATCACTCATTGAGGCATTCATGGTCTTAGGCTTTGGATGTTTCCACGAAAGCCATCTTGCAAGAAATATCCATAATCTTTCCTCTTCTTTGCTTTGGAGGTTTCCACAAAAGCCATCTTGAAAGATATATCCATAAGTTGTTTTTTTAAATCAACTTGAATTTATGTTTAATCCATTTGTTTTACTTATTTACTGTGCTCAAATACCACCAATTAAGATCCAATCACCCTCATATATGTCTTCAAAAAATGACTAAAGTGCATAAACCAATTTTCCACAATTTTCATGCAAATTGTGAGGAAGAGAACTTCAATGCTACATCTTGCTTTCTAAAACCATATATTCTTCATTCTTAAATCTAGACTTGGATAGCATGTTAGCAATTGGATTTTCTTTCCCTGCAATATGTTGAAGCTCAAGATTAAAAGATTCAATGTAAGCAATCCAATGCAACATAGTAATATCAAGAGTAGAGTAATTTGCGATCATCCTTAGCAAAGGTAAGCAATATGTCTCTACTACCACATAAGCACCTATAAAGTACTCTTTATCACACTTTAGGGTGGTTGCAACACCCAAAGCTCTCATTTTACAAGTGGATATATTCTTTGTCAAGCACTCAATGATTGCCTACCACTTTCCATGCTCATAAATCATGTCCACTTGCCCAACGAATACATGTAGGGCTAGTGTCAACAATCACAATGATTTGAGTCCCACTCTTGTAGTCCACTTTCATCATTGTAAGAGCCCTCTTTAGTCTTCTTATATTCCATATTACTTTCATATATTCTTCCCTTTTTACAAAAAAATCATTTTGCAACAATTGATACAAACTTTTTTCAACGTGGGCAAAATGAGATAACCATATCAAATAAAAGACACAAGTACCTAAGAACCTTCAAGTTTCTGTAAGAAAAGTACACATCTCTTCCATCCTTTGAATATCATCGGTGTCTACAAGGCTTGTTCCTCTACCAGATTATCCACACAAGTGGCCCACAATCAAAACTTATTTCACCCCAAACATAGACTTTTGACCTGAAATCGTAAGGTTGACCTCTTAAGCTTGGATAATATCTTTCACAATCAATAAGATTGGGAAAAATTTCCTTGCACCCCACCCTCTTCACATCCCTTGATTGGCACATTGTCAATAAAGGGCATAATGATATGTGGAATGAAATACCATAAGAGCTTGTTCATGCCATTTGTCATGTGAGCAACCAAATTGGTTGCACCTTCTGGTAATGTACAATTTCTTATCAAACCTAAAGGACTACACATAGTAGTCAAATCCTTGCTCTTCATAGCCAACTGGATTTGATCATAACCCAAACGTAAATTTCTTATGGAATAAATGGCTCTACCTAAAAAAGCCTTTGCAAACTTGGACTTGTTCCCACATCCCTGATACGTTATTCACTAGTTGCATATCCTATATGAACCTCAATGCTCTGTAGTTATTATAAACCACCTATTGGAATGCGAACAAGATGATTCCAAAATACCCATCTTGATCTTTTCATTGAGTAAATCAAAGAATTTAGGAAGATTCAAGCCTTTGGAATAGGAATAGGCCCCAAATTCCAAGGCATATGAGGAACAATGAATATAACCATCAAAGCTACAATATCCAGATCAACACAACCAATATCACTTAGTTGGAAAGAAGGACTTTTCCATGTCTCTACAACATCTCCTAAAACCACTCCATCTCTTCTTAATTCAAGAAGCCTTCATCACCAACCTTCAACTCTTATAGGTCTCTTTGGTAACTTGTGTCCACTTGTACTTGGATCCCTAAGAGTAGGCTATTGAGAAGCCTTCTTCATAACCACATCACTTTCTTTTGGCAAAGGTACACCTACAATTCAGACCTTTATCACTACTATCTTGTACTTTGTATTAAGTGGCATTGCTTCTGAATCCAATTCTTCTTTAAACTCCACAAGAAATTCATACATATCTACCAATTTACCTTCACAAAGTCAATTCCAACTTGAGCTTTGGATTGAACAATCAAATCCAATTCTTCCATCATCATCACAAATGAAAATACTTCAAACACCCCTAAAATTACACCATCCAAATCCAACAATTTGTGTCCTTGAAAAGATTCTTCATCATTGCAATCATATTGCTTCTCCCAATTTCGTAATTCATTGAATTTCTAGTAATAAATTGAATGCTTCAAGTTCAATCCCAAGAATTCCAAAGAAAAAGTCTCTTTTTCTTCAGCAATTGGTGAGAGCTTTTGCTTTCGATACCATCATAGTTTTTATTTATAATGGCACCCTAAAAGAATCATGAACATCCATGTACTCCTTGAAATCCTTCATCAATTTTGGCAAAGGTTAATCTCGGAGACTATCCCTCTTTCTAGTATGATTCACACAAGCGTCAAAAATTGCCTAGCTTTCTTACCATCTCTGATTCAAATCCTAGCGTAAATGTATCCATCATCCAAAGATTTGGTTTCCATTTGCACATCAGTAATAAAAGGTTATGAAAGGTTGGCCAAAAATAAGAGGGTAACTAGACTACTCCTGCAACCTCTCCCTTTTGTGCAGCCTTCTTGGTGTATGGCCAAAAAGATCCATTCGATTGAGATTCTTCATTAGGTTACGTGAAAAATTCTCTCTAGTTGTAAACCAAAAGTTAGAGCCTCAACAATACTAACATTATGATTATGCAACATATTTTCCATAACCTTTCCCAAAATTGGTCATAAGAGGTAGCCTAGTCTTAAATGAATCTCATTATCTTTCCAAAAGCCAAGATTCTTTCTCTTTGCTTCCTCAAATTCTTCATAGTCATTCCCTACATGATCAAGGCAATCTCCCTCACATAATCTGGAAGCCCAAGTATGTTTCCAACACCCCCATTTGGATATATTTTGCCCAACTTTGTTTATGCTAACATTCATCCCCAAATCCAACTTGATCTGCCACACTAGTTTGAGGAGGAAATATAAGCTAGTTAAGCCAGTGTGAAGGAGCCTAAAGCTATTTTCTTCTCTAATAAACACAAAATATTTTTAGTGCAAAAGAATTTATGCCATTACACACTAGACTTAACATGCCAAATCCATTATTGATAGCTTTTGCTAAAGATATTTGACATCTTTCAAAAATCCCCTCAATTCTTAAATCTCAATCACAATTTTTCAATCTTAGAATAACATTAAATCTCAGAACCCAAGTAAAGTTCATGGGATAATCTCATTGTTGTCAAAAATAGTACACGGAGCATCAACAACAAAAGGTGAGACACGCTGAATTTGGTTTGTTCTAATTGGGAAGACCCAATAGAAGTCCGTTTAGGTCACCTATCCTTTGCCGTACATGATATCTTCCATTGTTGATGGCTTATTTTTCTCTTGTACCTTCAAGACCTCATGCTTCCCCTCCACAACATTGCCTTATGTTGGACTTTGGTTAGGAATATTCAATAAGTTTGAAAACTTGCAATGACTTCCCTTGTCAAATTGAATTGTTGCTCGGTTTTTGGGTCTCCCTAAAATTCTTCCTTTGTTTTTGGAGTTCCTTGGCCCGAGAAAAGGGTTTGTAGTAGCAATCAAACATAGGCCACCCCTACTAGATATAATCCCCATCCTCAACATGACATGACTCAAGGGGGAGCCTCCTAAACTACTTCAAAGATAGCCATGAGGATACCACCAATTAGGAGTCATTTTTGAAGAGGAATGCACTATCAATGGAAAAGAGGCCACAAAGAGAGTTGCAAAGCACAACACACTTGCCCATTGAGGATGTCATCCTCTCCTTTGAGGATGGAGGTAGGTTGGTGATTTTGTTCTAGCAAAGCAGTAGGCTACTCTCTCATCTGACAAGTTAGCAATTCTTTCAAAATGAACAAAACCCAATAGATAATAAAATAATAGTTCCAAGCACCGTCCCTTAGGTTTAAACCTAAGGTAGGATTCAAACATTGTGGCAGCAAGGTAGTGTGGACTATAGTGACTACGGGGGGGAAACGCATATCGGACCCACCTCAAAGGCGGGCTTGCCCCCCTCCCCCAACACTAATCACTTAGGCATGGGCGGGTAGGATCAATGATGAGACGAATGAGGGCCGTAGATCATGGTGGTGGCCCGCAAAGTAGTCTAAGTCCGAAGTAAGAAAATAAAAAGATTGTAGGAGGAAATGCTACCATGGATAGTTTAAAGCAATGTTTTGTGTAGAGTTTTTGTATCCTCTCCCTCTCTCAATCAAGACAAAAAAGTCTTCTTTGTGTTACATCTTTTTCTATTTGTTGCACACTCTCAATGACTGGACACCCACATCTCCTCCTCCTCCTCCTCCTCCTCTCTCTCTCTCTCTCTCTCTCTCTCTCTCTCTCTCTCTCTCTCTCTCTCTCTCATATCAATAAGTCACTAGATTTGTCATTGTTACCATATACATGTGTTAGTGATGTCTGTGAACACACTTAGGACCTCCATGGAATTTTTTCCCTCATTAGGAGGTTTTTTTTCCCCGTGCATTGTATATACGCCCATCACTCTAGGGATATCTTATCTTTCCATTGCACATTAATTAATACAGTCTCTGTTGCGTGCCTTGAGCTTCCTTCGTCTTCTCCAAGCTGTGTGTGTTTTCCTGCAACCCAAATTCCAACAATTGGTATTAGAGTAGGTTGCATCCTTTCAGGCTTAACCGTCAGTAGCTCCAACCCATGCCTACTCACTTTCTCCAATTTTTTTGAGCTTTGACAAGCATCAGTACTTTGGGTAGGCTCGAACAACTTAGTCTGCTTAGGTTTTTGATTCAGGGTCATTTTAGCCTTCGTTTCCACTACAGATAGTACTACACAAGCTATTTCGTCATTTTGTGCAAAATTTTGTGTCAATGCCATTTTTTCATAACAAGTTCCTTAGAGTCTTCTATGGATTGTGCTATATAGCACGTGTTCTTCCCACTTTGTTTCTCCTCTTTTTGGGCAGTTTTCACATCAGGTGCAACACTTTCCATGGCTGACAACAACACAGATGTGTTCAAGATGTTTGTTGTTGAGGATATATTGGATGGGGAAAATTACCCTATTTGGGCTTATATGATTCAACATGTCCTTGAGTTAAAGAAGGGCATTTGAAATATTGTGTAGGGCATTGATGTACATCCTGGTTTTGAGGATGTAGGCAATGTTGAGGATATTGCAAGTTTTGGTGGCAACGTTGTTGCTGCCAGATCTGTTATGCCTACGGCTGAGCAAGCTCGTTGGGATGTAAAATATGTGCAGGCTCATGCATTGATTGTGTTGTCTATGAAGCGTACTCATATTCGTTCAGCAGAATCTACAAAACAGGCTTGGGATATTTTGGCGAGTCACTTTCAAAAAAAAAAAGGGTAAATAACGTGCATTTGAATAGGCCTTTATTGCAACCCAAAGGTACTAAGAGCAATGTAGCCACTTCTCGTGGTCCTTTTGCGAGTGGTAAATCACTTGTTCCTAATGCTTCTACTGGCAGCAATTCGTTTGGGAATTCTAATGAGAGGGCAAAAAGAAGATGTGTTGCCATTATTGTAAAGCTAATGATCGTTTGATCAAGTAGTGTCCTAAGTTTAAGGCAAAAGAGGCTAAGAAGAAAGAGGCTGGTTCCACTACAAATGCAACTATTGTTGAGTCTTCTATAAAAGGAGATTGTGATGTTGATGTTGATGCAAAATGGGCTTTTAGTGCAGAGTGCACTTATGATCCTTCTATACGTGATGCATGTATGTCAATTGTTGTGGATGCTCATGTGTGGTACTTTGATAGTGGTGCTACAAAGCACATCACCTCTCATTGCATGACTTGTTTACCTCTGTTGAGGATGTCCCTCATGGGAATCTAGTCACTTGTGCCAACAATGCCTCTTATCCGATCAAGGGACTTGGAAAGATTGTGCTTACTGCTAAGAATGGCAGCTCTTTCACACTTGTTGATACACTTTATGTACCTGGGATCAATAAGAACCTTTTGTCTATATCTGCACTTGCTAGACTTGGTCTTGTTTTCAACTTTTTTGAATGACAGATGTACAGTCCATGATCTCAGTTTTGGTGATGAGATTGTTGCATCATGCATTTTATGTCGTGGGCTGTATAAGCTCACTTTGTATGACAAATGTGGCCAGAATTTTGCAAATGCTGTTGTTGATTCAAAGGCTATTTCAGATGCAGAACTTTGACATGCACGTTTTAGGCATTTGAATTTTGCCAATTTGCTGCATTTGCAAAAATCTCATATGATTGCTTCTTTTTCTCCTCTTGAAGCACTTGTTAAGCATGTTTGTGAAGATTGCATATTGGGTAAGATGCATCGTTTTGAAGTTTCCACAGGATGGTTCAGTAAGGGCCACATGCAAGTTGAAGCTTGTGCATAGTGATGTTTGTGGGCCCATTCAAACCCCTTCCTTGGACAATTACCTTTACTTTGTGACTTTCATTGATGATTACTCTAGGCATGCATGAGTGTATCCACTTAAAGCGAAGTTTGAAGAGTTTATGTGCTTCAAGCAATTTTTGGCTATGGCTGAAAATGTTGCAAAATGTACTATGGGTATCCTCCATTTCGATCGAGGGGGGGAGTGTATGCCTCATGAATTTAATGTATTTTTTGCTAGTTGTGGAATAAAACACCAAATATACAGTGCCATATATGCCTCAGCAAAATGGTGTTGCTAAAAGGAAGAACAAGCCGCTTACGGAGATGGCAAGATCTATTGGCAAGAGTCAAGCTTTGCCACATTTGTTTTGGCTTGATTCCATCATGTGTGCCACTTATGTACTCAACAGGTTTCCTACGAAAGGCTTGTAGTCTATGACTCCACATGAAGCATGGCATGATAGAAGCCATATATTGATCACATGCACGTTTTTGGGTGTTTGGCTTATGCTTTGGTGCCACAAACACATCACAAAAAATTGTATGATAAGGTTGTCAAGTGCATTTTTGTTGGTTATAGTGATGAAAGCAAAGGTTACAAGTTGCACCATCCATAAACAATGTGTATCTTAGTTTCACAGGATCTTGTGTTTGTGGAAGATTTTGTTGAGCCTTTCTTGTCATGAACTAGAGACAATAATATAAGCTCACATGACATTTATGATAGTTTATTGCCTCTTTTTAGTGGTGGAAGTTCAAATGTAGATTCCAATGAGGCAAATGTACAACCTATGGGGGTTTTTGAAAATGTTAGAGATCAACCTATTACTGATTCGGATGTACATGATGTACTTGATGAGGAAATGGTTGAGAATGAGCAGGCTAGAGGTATGCCTAAATGGCTGGTGCATACTTTGTGTGACAGTTAATTGGATGTACCTTTGTCTAGTCGTACTCATTTAGGTTCTCACCATGCATCTTATGCATCAGATTTTAAAGCTTTGGCTATGTCTAGCTTATGTGATGTTGAGAAACCTTTGTCTTTTTATGAAGCACATAATTCAAAAAATTGGATGGCTAACATTTAATCGAAATACGATGCACTTATAGAAAATGACACATGGACTTTATGTGATTTGCCTCCTAGCAAAAAGGCCCATTGGTACAAAGTGGGTTTACGAATTGAAATGTAGGCCAGATGATGAGATTGATCACTATAAGGCTCGACTTGTTGAAAAAGGCTATGCACAACAAAAAGGCATAGATAGTGAAGAGACTTTTACTCCCACTTGTGGTATGACTACTGTGTGTTTTCTATGTGCATTGGCAGGTAATTTTGGTTGGGATGTACATCAATCAAACATTGTTACTGCTTTCTTGAATGGTGACATGTTCGAGGAGGTTTACGTAACGCAACCTTGCGGTTTTTTCAAGAAAGGACAAGAGGATAAAGTGTGTAAATGTAAGAAAGCTTTGTATGGGTTGAAGCAGTCTCCTCCTACTTGGTATGAGAAAGTTGACATGCATTTGGTCAAACAGGATTTTGTAACATTCCGAATAGAAAGCACTTTGTATGTGAAGCGTGAGGATGATGTACTTCTCATTTTTGTTCTTTATGTGGATGATTGTTGATCACTGGTACGAATGAGGCACATATTGCTAAGATTGATTTGAATGCAACTTTCAAAATGAAAGCTTTGGGGTTGTTGCATCATTACTTGGGCATACAGTTTAAGCAGTGTGATGGTGGTATTGCTTTGTGCCAGACAAGTTACATACAGACATTGCTATGTAAGTTTGGACTTGAGAATTGTAAATCTATTGCCACTCCCATGGAAATAGACTTGAAATTGAGTCTTCCTGTTGTTGGTGATCCTATCGATGTCACTCTTTACCAAACTATTGTTGGATGCCTTACATATGTATGCAAAACAAGGCCAGATATTCAGTTTTCAATCTCATAGGTTAGCAAATTTATACGTATCCCAGGGTCTAAGCATTGGCATGTTGTCAAGAGGATTTTTTGCTACTTAAGTGGGACTTCACATCTTGGCTTGTTTTATCCCAAGGGGAGATGATTGCCACCAGATTTACATGCTTTTTTGGACTCAAATATTGGGCCTTGTTTTGACACAAGAGTGTCCAGGAGTCGTTTTTGTTTTATGCTCGACAATTCATGCATATCATGGTTGAGCAAGAAACAACCTATTGTGGCCAGTTCCAGTTGTGAGGCTGAGTACAGTGCAGTCTTCACAGCTACGGTTGAGTGTGTATGGCTCAGATGCCGTTTAGCTGATTTGAGTGTTGGACAGGACACTGCCAGCATCATCTACATTGACAGTCAAAGCATATTGACAGTTTCAAGGAACCCAGTTTTTCATGCTCACATAAAGCACATTGAAAGAGTTGTACAAATTATATTTGTGGGTTTTTGTTTTAAAAATCAAACTTCAGCATGAATAAAACGGAAGAGCATATGCTTACTTTTATGGTACAAAAGAGAAGAAACGAAAGATTAACCAAAACAAAAGTCTCTTGCCAGAGATACTTTTGCTTTCACATTTGGCTTAAAAGAAAGAATACAGTTTAGCTTGAGAAAAGAACAATTTGGCCTAAGCGAGACATAAAGTAGAAACACTTGCCTGAAGCGCATATCCTCACTCAAAACAAAGAATGTTTTTCTATGAAATAGAGAGAAATGATAATTTTTACATCCTTGGACATACGTATGAAACATTTACCATGTTTCCAAAGTGTAGCTGTAATAGGTGCAAACCATTAAAAAAATGGAGTCTATATCTTTCCTTGAGGGGCGTAGTTAATATAGAAATCATTATATAGGCATGAAATCATGATTCATCACTATTTGAAAAGTTTAAAGAGGTTTACAAGACGTTGCATTGGTATAGTAAAAAAAGACCTTTGGTTATAAGAACTTTCTCTATTTTTATTTTTCTCAAAAAAGTTTGCTCAATGTTTTATAGGACTACTCACAGAGTAAAATAAGCAGTAATATCGTGAGTTTCAAAGATTTTATGGCACCAAATATGCAAACACAACCTTCGCAAGATCGATATTTTTTGAATATGACAAAGGCAGACTTGTATTCAATCATCTCACAAGTAGAGTTATATTATGGTGGAATGCAATTGAATAGCATAGCAAACATCCATGTTTCACAATAAAAATCCATGGCATGAAGGCAATTTTTACAATTTTACACAATAAAATTTTACACATGAAGGTGTGTGTTTCTTTCACAATTTTTACTTATTTAAACAATAAAAATCCATGGCATGAAGACAATGGGATCTGGATCAACATGGTAAAAATGAAATTGGTGCTTATGTTGACCATTTTTGGACCTATTTGATTTAATTGTCGGCTATCGAGCATGTTAGCAAGATGAAGTTGAAGTGTGTTTCAAGATTAACTCCTAAACTTGGTGTTGAGGTTGGCATGTTTGAGCCTGAGATTTGTCTAAGGCTATTGACGGGAGCAAAGCGAATCCCGAACCCCGATGGCCTCTAAAACACCGGGGACCAAATGGCGCGCCTCGAGCCTGTCATGGTAAAGCAAACAGGGGGCACCACCTAGCTTCAGCCGCTAGGACGCAAACAACACACCACCATAACAAAGTTTTCATCCAAGAGAGATGGATGCTTGGGAGTAATGATGAAAAGGAAAGGGAATGAGATCAAGTGAGAGAAAGAGAGAGAGAGAGAGTGAGGGAGGGGGTATAGCGGCTTAGTACTTAAGCATCACAAAAGGATGGCGAATCCGCACGCCCTTCACACATACACAAACTCACTCCAAAACACAAGACTAGGTGGCGATTCCGCACACCTCACATGGACAAAACATTGCAAGAAAACATACTCACAAAACCTCAAGCTTTATTTAGAGAATTAGGCGATGAAATGGGGAGCATAGGGTAGGGGAATGAGAAGGGAGAGAGTGGTAGAGCACATGGCGGATAGGTGGGAGTTGATGGCGAAGATTCGCACGAGGATTATGGCCATCATCCTTCATTTAATTGCCCTTCATCTTCCATAGCCAAGGGTGTAGAGGTCATGCTCAAGACAAGCATGGTGATTGCTGTGATGGTGATGGTGTGGGTGTGTGTGTGTGCACTAGGCACACACAATGCATAGTGTGTTCTTTGGTGATGTTGTGTGTGTTTGTGTGATGGTGACCCCTCTTTATATAGGGGAGGAGGGGGGGGAGAAATTCTAGAATTTAGAAATGAAGAAATCATTATCTACATAGGCCATGTGACTGTGGGCCCCACTTGTCTGGCTGTGTGTATATGTGCCAGAGCAGCAGTCTCATGAGAGAGAGACTAAGAGAGAGAGATACGTTGATAAAAAAAAGTGAGAGGTGACATGGAGAATAAAGTAATTACAAGAGGGGAGAGAGAGGAGTGTGTTCAGAGGTGAATCTGTGTGCAAATGTGTGTGAACACAAGAAAATTCAGGTAACCACCGGGTGGGGATGGGTCTGTGGGCGCCTTTTTTAGTGAAACTGAGTGTGTGTGAGTGTGGGGGAGGTTATTTAGCTACAAGACAAGAGACATGGCGCCCTTTAGAGAGAGGGGGGGGTGTTTGGGTCATGGGATATGATAGGAGAGAGAAAGGGAGGGTGGGGTATACTATTTTGGAAGATAGGGTAAGTTACATGTGAGTTAGGGTGCATTATTGGTGAGTTAGAATACATTATTGGTGAGAGGTGGGGTAGCTTGAGGGGAGAGAGAAAGGAGAAAGGACAAGGGGAAGAGAGAGGGGGTTGACCTTTTGAGTGGAGGAGAGGAAAAGGGACACACGACGGGGCAACAGTGAAGAAAAAGGAGGCAAGGTGGGGATGGGCTGCCCCGCAGGCATGAGGTGGCCTATTTTACCTTTCTCATATATTTACATAATCATACTTTATTCTTTTTCTTACTTTTCCAATTCCTTTTATCACTCCCTCCCTAAGAGGAGGTTTCCATGGGGTGGGGACGAGAGAAGAGGGGTATGGGAGCTTGGCTTGTGAAAAGCCCCCATCACTATCAATTTGGCTCTCAATGTTTGCCAGAATCAAGAGAAAAAATAGGCTTGTTGTTCCTATTAGTAACCGGAAAACTCTATTTCTATTAGAAAAACAATTTGCTTCCTTTTCTTGTCAAAATTAAGGTTGCGCTTATTAATGAAATGTCTTCCAAACCACAGACATGACATGATGACTCACATAAGGTATTGCATTCTCAACTTAAAAATTGTATTATGCATGATTTGCGTCCTAGGATACCACCTAATCCTATGTAGTGAGCCATCTTGTAGAGCACACTACCATACAAAAGGAGATACAAACCCAAATTCAAAATTCTAGATAAGGGACTTGTACATCTTATAGCTCACCATATGGGACTCCATTACTTATTTTCAAGAAGATGAATGGAACCTTTTATATGTGTATTGACTATAGAGATTTAGACAAGATCACTATCAAGAACAAAGTCCCTATTTCTAGAGTAGATGGCATACTTCATAGATTGAAAAGGACTATTGTTTAAGTAAAATTGACCTTAAGTCTAAGTACCATCAAGTTAAATAATTGAAGAGGATGTCCACAAAATGGCATTTAAAACACAAACAAGGCACTATAAATGTCTTGTTATGTCATTTGATCTCACAAATGCACTTCCCACTTTCACACGCATGATAAACATGATCGTTATTGATTATCTAGATCTTTTCATCGTCTTTTTTGATGATATAATGGTGTCTAGTATGTCTAAAGTAGAGTATAAAGAATATTCAAAGCATGAGTTTGTCTTACTTAAATAGAATCAATCGTACTTAAATTCCAAAAAGAGTATTTTCACTCAATCTAAAAGTGAGTCTAGTAAGTCTGAAGAAGAGTATAATGAACATTCAAAGCATGAGTTTGGCTTACTTAAATAAAATCAATTGTACTTGAATTTAGAAAAGAGTATTTTCATTCAATGTGAAAGTGAGTATCTAGGACATTGTTTGTAAGAAAGGCATTCGCATTGACCTAAAGAAGACAAAAGCAATTTTTTCATGGCCATGACCTAAAACTTTGCACAATTTACATTCTTTTCTAGGTTTCTACTGCTATTGTCTATAATTTTATGTACAAAGCTTGTTATTTGACTCTTCGATTAAAGAAAAATATTTCCTATGTTTTGAGCAATTTAATTTATCCACTCAATCTTGCTTTGACTATTACACAGTTTTACAATTGTTTGATTTCACTACATCATTCTTTGTTGTGGTTACTAATAGAAGTGAAAAAGGTATCGATGCAATTCTCCTGCAAGATGACCATCCACTTGTGTTTGAAAGCCATAAATTTAAATTTTTAGAGTGTAAATAGATTGTTCATGCCTTAAAAATTAATTTGATTGGTCGAAAAATTCATTATCAAAAAGGATCGATAAAGCATCAAGTATTTACGTTATCAACCTTGATAATAGACACATTAAATGGGTAACATTTATTTAAATTTTTTGGCCTAGCATTCAACATCAACATACACACTTCAGAAATTATGTCTTCAGAAATTATGTCTTTTACATCCACTTCCTATCTCTTGTAGTTCACAAGCATGATATGGTGTGTAATGTTCTTAATCTTTTTTTTAAGCAAGTATATTTCATTCCTTACATGAAAACTCTCACACTCAATCAAGTTGCGCTTTTGTTTCTTAAATTTGTATTTTCAAATCATGGTCTTCCAAATGATTTTAGACACAAACGATTTTATCTAAAATCTTAGCACTACACTTGGTTTTACAATGCTTTTTGAACACTTTATTTGAATTCTTAGCACTAGCCTTGGTTTTACTTGTTTAGAATTGAATCAACAAAGAGAAGTAACTAACCATACCATTATTGAATTACATGTATTCTCAACCACAGAAATGAAATGAGCACTTGAATATTTTACAATGTGTATACAATAACATTACTCATACTAGTATGCGTGAGTCACCATTAAGACTTGTACACGGTTATTCACTTCCTATACCTACATTCATATTCACCACTTCCTACACCTACGTTTCATATGTATAACACTATACCTACTACTTATAATTTTTTCACTGACTTTCATGAGATTTAAGATAGTGCTTAGTCTCCAATAAACATTCATAAGAACAATATACTAACCATTACATTAGGCATAAAAATCACATGTTTTTAAACAAGGAGATTAAGTTATATTGCATATTTATTACCATATACATGTGGTAGTGATGTGTGTGAACACACTTAGGACCGTTGGGGCATATTTTCCATCAGTAGTAGGTTTTTTCCACCGTGCATTATATACATGCCCATCACTCTAGGGCTATCTTATATTTCCATTGCACACTAAGTAATATACTCTTTGTTGTGTACCTTCAGCTTTCTTCATCTTCTCCAAGTTGTATGTGTTTTCCTGCAACCCTAATTCCAACAATTAGTATCAGAGCAGGTTGCATCCTCCTAAGCTTAGTCGCCCCAGTAGCTGTAGCACACGCCCGCTCACTTTCTCCAATTTTTGTGAGCTTTGGTGGGTGTCAGCAGGTCAACAAATACACAGATTTCTAATTCAAGCTCATTTCGGCCTTCGTTTCCACTATAAGAAGTATTGCACATACAATTTTGTCATTTTGTGCAAAACTTTTGTCAGTGTCATTTTCAACATAAAAGGTCCCTTACCGTCTTCTATAGTTTGTGCTATATAGCACGTGTTGTTCCCGCTTCGTGTCTCCTCTTTTCGGGTAGTTTTCACAACATGTGCATTCGCCATGGCTGACAACAACATAGAATTGTTCAAGATGTTTGTTGCTAAGGATAGATTCGATTGGGATAGTTACCCTATGTGGGCTTATATGATGCAACATGTCCTTGTGTCAATGGGTGTTTGAACATTGTGCATGGCATTGATGTACGTCCTTGTTCTGAGGATGCAGCCGATGTTGAGGATGTTGCAAGTTTTGGTGGCAGGATTGATGTTGTCAGAATTGTTTTGCCTATGGCTAAGTAAGCTCGTTAGAATGTAAAAGATGCACAAGATCATGCATTGATTGCATTGTTTGTGTGAAGCACACTATTACTCCTCACATTCGTTCAGGGAAATCTGCAAAACAGGCTTGGGATATTCTGGCTGGTCTTTATGCAAGTTGCAATGGGGTAAAAATTGCATTGTTGTGTAAAGAGATGGAGTCAAAGATTATGCATGAGGAAGATGACATGATACTTTCCTTGCAGGTATCAAGGATATCAATGAGCAACTTATTTCTGTATGTGAAGTCATTTCAGAAAGTTCTCTTGTGTAGACTATTCTTGATGCCTTGCCAGATTCTTACCAGACTTTTGCTAGTACTTGGAGACTTATTTACCAGAGTTTTCAAGTTTGATGGATTATGCACATTATTGTTGTAAGAGCCACTTTCCAAGAAAAACAGGATTATACAGCGTGCAATTGAACAGGACTTTATTGTTGCTCAAAGAAAAGGTGGTAACAACAATGTAGCCACTTCTCATGGTTCTTCTACCAATGGTAAGTCACATGTTCCTAATGCTTTTGCTGGCAACAATTCGTCGATATATTCTCGTGAAAAGGGAAAAAAGAAGATGTGTTTCCATTATTGTAAAGCTAATGATTATCTGATCAAGCAATGTCTTAAGTTGAAGGCCAAAGAGGCTAAGAAGAAAGAGGATGGTTCCACTTCAAATGCACCTATTGTTGAGTCTTCTATGAAAGGAGACTGTGATGCTGATATTGATGCAAAATGGGATTTTAGTGCATAGTACACTTATAATCCTTATGTCCACTTGACTAAGTAATGCGTCACTTTTGGGAAATCGAGCTTTCCTATAGACAATATAATAAAACATTTTAAGAATCTGCACCGCATTGCAGAACTATAAGCACCCAAGAGAAAAAAAATGTCCTACACCATATTGGTAGTTAACTTCAAGTGAAGATGTGCAAGGAACTTAAAAATACATGAAGACATGAAACATGTTGACACCAGATGCACCGGAGTAAGAAGAAGCAAACAATTAAGTCTAGAAAATTCTTGCAATTATATCATATCTATGAACAACTCAAACAAAAAATGTGTAGCCCAGACATCTCTACAAAGTATCGTCATTCTTTTGCACAAGGGAGCATGCCAAGGCAGTCCATCTCTGTCAGTTGCTGTAGATGCTAATGTGTGGTTTTTTGACAGTGGTGCTACAAAGCACATTACCTCTCATCGTGACTTGTTTACCTCTCTTGAGGATGTCCCTCATGGGAATTGCCAATAATGCCTCTTATTTGGTCAAGGGAGTTGGAAATATTGTGCTTACTGCTGCAAATGGCAGTTCTTTCACACTTGTTGATGCATTGTATGTACCTGGGATCAAGAAGAATCTTTTGTTGTATCTGCACTTGCTAGACTTGGACTTGTAGTCAAATTTGTGGATGAAAAATGTACGGTACATGATCTCAGTTTTGATGATGGAATTGTTGCATCTAACTTTTTATGGTGGGGGCTGTATAACCTCACTTTGTATGACAAGTGTGGGTAGAATTTTTCAAATGTACTTGTGGATTCTAAGGCTATTTCAAATGCAAAACTTTGGGTGAAGCACTTGTCAAACATGTGTGTGAAGGCTCTATTTTGGGTAAGATGTAGCATTCAAAGTTTCCAAAGAATGGTTCAGTTAGGGCCACATACAGGTTGCAGCTTGTGCATAGTGATGCTTCTGGGCCCATGCAAACTTCGTCTTTGGGAAATTACCTTTACTTCATGACTTTCATTGCTGATTACTCCATGTATGCAAGGATAGATCCGCTTAAAGCGAAGTCCGAAGTATTTATGTGCTTCAAACAATTTCTTGCTATGGTTGAAAATGTCTCAACATGTACGATGCACACCCTCCGTTTGAATCGAGGGGGGGAGTATATGTCTCGTGAATTTCTTGCTATGGTTGAAAATGTCTCAAAATGTATTATGCGCACCCTCTGTTTCAATCGAGGGGGGGAGTACATGTCTCATGAATTTAATGCATTTCTGCCTAGTCGTGGGATAAAACACCAATTTATCGTGCCTTATATACCTCAACAAAATGGTATTGCTGAGAGGAAAAGTAGGTCACTTATGAAAATGGCACGATGTATGATCAAAGGTCAAGCTTTGCCACATTTGTTTTGGCTTGAGGCCATTATGTGTACCATGTATGTACTTAACAGGTGTCCTACAAAAGCTTTGCAATCTATGACTCCATATGAAGCATGGAATGATAGAAAGCCTTCTATTGAGCACATGTGTGTTTTTGGCTATTTGGCATATGCTTTGGTGCCACAAATGCAAGAAATTGGATAATAAGGCTGTCAAATGTATTTTTGTTATTATAGTGATGAAAACAAAGGTTACAAGTTGTATCATTTTCAAAATAAGTGTATCTTGGTCTCACGGGATGTTGTGTTTGTGGAAGATTCTGTTCAGCCCTTGCTGTCATGTACTAGAGACAATAATGTAAGCTCACGTGAGATTTATGACACTTTGTTGCCTCTTTTCAGTGATGGAATTTTGAATGTAAATTCCAATGAAGCAAATGTACAACCTATGGGGGTTTTTGAAAATCTTATAGATCATTCAATTTCTAATGCATATGTAGTAAATTGGATGCACCTTTGTCTAGTCATACTTGTTCGGTTCTCACCATGCATCTTATGCATCAGATTATTATGCTTTGGCTGTGTCTAGCTTACACAATGTTGAGGAACCTCTATGAAGCACAAAACTAAAAAAAATGGATGGCTACCATGAAGTCTGAATATGATGCACTTATAGAAAATGACACATGGACTTTATGTGATTCGCCTCCTGGAAAAAAGACCATTTGTACGAAGTGGGTTTACAAGTTGAAATGCAAGCCGGATGGTGAGATTGATTGCTATAAGGCTCGACTTGTTGCAAAGGGTTATGCATAACAAAAAGGCATATATTATGAAGAGACTTTTTCTCCCACTTGTCGTATGACTACTGTCGTTTTCTATGTGCATTGTCATCTCATTTTGGTTGGGATGTACATCAGTCAGGCATTGTTATTGCTTTCTTAAATGATGACATATTTGAGGAAGTCTATGTAACACAGCCTTGCGGTTTTTTCAAGAAAGGAGGACAAGAGGATAAAGTGTGCAGATGTAAGAAAGCTTTGCATGGGTTGAAGCAATCTCCTTGTGCTTGGTATGAGAAAGATGACACTTATTTGTTCAAACAAGGATTCGTAAGGGTCCATCAAAAAGGACATTGTATGTAAATGGTGAGGGTGATGTACCTCATTGCAGTTCTCTATGTGGATGATTTGTTGATCAATGGACCAAATGAGAGACATATTGTTGAATTTAAGACAGATTTGAATGCGACTTTCAAGATAAAAGATTTGGGGTTGTTGCATCATTACTTGGGTATACAATTCAAGTAGTGTGATGGTGGTATTTCCTTTTGTCAGACAAGTTACATACAAACATTGCTACGTAAGTTTGGACTTGAGGATTACAAACCTATTGCCACTCCCATGGAAATAGGTTTGAAATTGAGTCTCGATGATGTTGGTGATCTTGCCGATGTCACTCTTTACCAAACTGCTATTGGCTACCTTATTTATGTATGCAAAACGAGGTCGGATATTCAATTTGCAGTCTCACAGGTCAGCAAATTTATGCATAACCAAGGGTCTAAGCATTGGCAGGCTATCAAGAGGATTTTTTGCTACTTGAGTGGCACTTTACAACTTGGCTTGTTTTATCCCAAAGGGGGGTCATTGTCGCCAAATTTACAATCTTTTTTGGACTTAGATTGGGCTGGTTGTTTTGACATGCGACTGTCCACGAGTGGTTTTTATTTCATGCTCGGCAGTTCATGTATCTCATGGTTGAGCAAGAAGAAATCTACTATGGCCACTTCTAGTTATGAGGCTGAGTACATGGCAGTCTTCACAGCTATGATTGAGTGTGTATGACTCAGAGGCCTTATGGCTGATTTGGGTGTTGGACAGGACACTGTCAATACTATCTACATTGACAGTCGGAGTGCTTTGGCAGTTGCGAGGAACCCAATTTTTCACGCTCACACAAAGCTTCCTTCGTCTTCTCCAAGGTGTGCGTATTTTCCTACAATCCTAATTCCAACAGTATTGAAAAGCCCCGAATCAAAAGTGTGGAAACTAATGCTTTTGTCAAGATTGCTTCTCATTTCTCATTTCTTTGTTGATGTCTCTTATAGGTTAGATCTACCATTTCATTTGTACATTCATAATAATTTTCACATAAAACATCTAAAATCTTGTCAAGGACACCTACCCTCTCATCCAACCTATGAAGATCCTCCTATACTTGTTGATCAAGTAAGAGCAACTTGTAACTGCACAGATTGTTGACCATGAGACCAAGACTACACACATTTGCAAGTTTTGTAATAGATATCTGTTAACTCTTAAGGGTCACTTAAGAGAAGATGTCCATTGGATGCTTGAAAATTTCTTTCGCAATTTTTTTGACACTCTTTTTGTTGTTCTCCACAAACAAGTTAATGGCTCTGGTCATTGCATGTGGTTGTTATCAGCATACGTAGAAAATAGCTGAATGTTGTAATGATTATTTGCTTTGTTGCTTTGATAATTTAGTGGTCAACTAATTGTGGGAGCAATGTTTTTGTAGATAGAAATTTTGGAAGTTGAGAAGAAGACTGCAAAGTTCAATTACTTTAGCTCAATAATCAAGCCTCGGCTCCAATTGTTGGCAGTGCACCTTTATGTAACAAGAGGGGACTCTAATTTTTGGCACTAAACTACTTTTTAACAAATATCAAACACCCAAAATGTAATATGTAACGTGTGTTGCACACGTGGGGATTATATTTAAGCCAATAGCCATGTGATTTTTCTCTCTCCTTCTCTAACATATTCTTTGTGTGCAATTTAGTCACCATCTCCTTCTCTACACTCTCTTTACACGTCCATGTATATATTTACAAGTATGTGTGTGTATCAAGAAGATGTCATAAACTTGATTGTTTATGTTTCTTACAAAGAGATGATGAGAGATGTAAGGAGCATGTGTGTAATTGGAGCTTAGAGAAGGTTTTTGGCTTCCCCTTTTGACAACAATGGGAGCTTCCAACAAGGTTAAGAAAACCTAATTTTAAGAAAAACTATGGACATCTTTCTCAAAATTAGGCAACTTTATTGTTTTGCTTTCAAGTGGTGTTTGAGGTCTATTGTTGGTGAGATTGTTTGCTTTTGAAACTCAAGCCCATTTCTCTATTGAGCCTATAAATCCTTACATTTCCATTCTCAATCAAGTTTTTAAACAATTGTCACTATTTAGTGTGTGTACAATGTATGTCATTGTATTACCCTTTACGTCAGTGTTTGGGAAAAGTGTGCCTCAGCTTAGCCTTGAGCCGGTTGCAAAATCAAAGTAGACGGTTAAGGGGAGGGCAAGAAGGAGAGAATTTCGCTTAAAATACATGGAAAATAGTGTAATTTTGCAAAAAAAACTGGCTAGTATTGTAAAACTTCTGGTTCAGATTTGTCTTGGAGGGATTTTTGTATGTTTGTGAAAATGATTTTTTCGAACACTGCTTTACGTAGATGATGTAATCGGGATGTAATCATTGTCAATTTGTAACAAAGTTGAGAAACCACCATACAAGTGGAAAGACCTCTCATCACCTTAGATTCTCTACTCGCATAGTGACTACATGTAATTTAGATAAGTTTAAGAGGATTGTCTTGTACACATGGAAAGCAAAGAAAAAGGGTGAGTGTATGAAAAAAAGTCTACAAAGCACTATTAGTCGACCACCATAGAAGCACAACATCGTCGCCACCACAAGACCGGAAGCTATCCAAACGTAAGAAAAGGATCAACAAATTATGGGAGGAAAACCTCCCATCATTGGAACTCTTATGGCCTTGTCATGGGGAATGGACAAGTCAATCTCAAAGTTGGTCAACACACTAAAAAGCCTATGCACTTACTTTGTCTACATCGCCTTAAGCTAGAGGCCCAAATGAAGCCTATCAAGCAATGGAAAACGGAAAAATGGACTAAGGACTTGGAATGGAACCAAAACTTGAGCAGATGCAAAGAATAGAACTCTCATTGAATTTTATGTCGAAAGAAGAAGCTTATCACAGGAGGAGTCGCAAAGGGCCTAGGATCCAAATGAAGGTAAGTGGCCGGCAATTGAATGTTGGGTGTAAGCACGACTATAGAAGGTGTTGGCAAGGAGCCATGACCTGTAGCATAAATTGAGAGAGAGAGAGAGAGAGAGAGAGAGAGAGAGAGAGAGAGAGAGCTCAACAGCTTGAAAAACATGCTATTGTATTCATCTCTTTGTTGTAAACCTTACAAGGTATATAACCAAACTTGCCATGCACACTTCTACAAATAACTGACTCTTAACTGCATGCCTTGTGAGGCTCGTTCCCACGGGCTTGGAAACCTAACAATTCCCACCCTCTCATGATACCTCGAGTTTTTGGTGTACTTGTCAACCATGAGTTTTAGGTTCTCTCACAACCAAGGATTTCTGGTGTATCCATAACCTGGTGCTATGATTGTAAACCCACCCTTGAATAGATAGTGTGTAGGTCAAAAAATTAGCTACCAAAAATGGAGTTTTTGGTTCACTTCCAAACCTTGGGTTTAAGGTGTACCCAGTAACCTCATGAAAAGTATGACAAAATAGGACTTGAGCAAAAACTGATAATTTGGGAGGTCTTACCACTCATGTGTGGTAGTGTCTATAGCCCGTACAATTTATTTTGACTAAAAACAAAAAAAACCATGAAAAGAGTTGAATTAAAAAGCTTCATTGTCAACAGAATACATTGGAGGTTCCATATCTCCCTCAATCATGTGAATTTGATTTTTACCCTTTTGAAATCATCTATTTGACGAATGATTTGTTTTACCACAGTGAACACAAGGATTCTTCTTGGAAGAGTCTTTTGTCTGATGATTGTTGGGCCCACAAATGGCACAATATCTGGTACCACTGAATGATCGAGATGAACTTGAGGTAGCAGCACAATTAGTGACTGCATAGGCATTGGAAGTATCAGAAGAACTGATGGGGGATACTGCATTGGAGACTGTATATTTACTAGGAATAATAGGAGAATTGGTATGGGGTACCCTTCATTCTTCTTCTTGTAATGAATTGATAATACCATCCAAGAAGGGCAACGGATCTTTATCCTTTAAAATAGTACCAATCTGATGGAATTTATCAGGCAAACATTTTAACAAAATGGCTATGAGATCTTGTTCTGATACTGGGGCTTAACAAGTCGAGTTTAATGCTCTTCAGTCGGTTAACTAAAGATGTAATATTTTCATCAGCACGCATAGCAAGAGAATACAACTCCATCTTTAGACTGTATCCAGGCAGCATTGGTAGATTGCATGTCATCCAGATAATGAATAAAATCATCTTGGAGAGATGTCAGAATTATACCTAATGCTTGCTAGTCCTTGCGTTGTTGCTTGGTAGATAACGCTCTGGTAACTGCAGTAAATGTGCCTGATTCGTTGGCTGATAGCGGCTTGACGCCACTCCACAAATTCTTGCGCATTAGATATCCCTTCACTTTGATTTGCCACGTATGAAAGCCGGATCCGTTGCATTTGTCGACTTTTGATGCCATAGGGATTGTGGGTTTTAAACTTTGAGCAAAGAATTACCGATATGCTGAAAATTTGGAATTCACAGTATTTTGTAAGCTTTCGTAACACTTTCGTAACACTCCCCTTGTGCTATTACCAATTATTGAGCACCATGTATTGAAACGAGGGTGTAAGGCTCTTGAGTACCAAACTGCCGGTGTGACAGTGTGAATGGGCTCTCAATTAAAGCCAAGGGCTCAAATGAGGTGGCCAACTGGTAATCGATAGTGTGAAACACTAAAAAAAGAAACAAGTAATTCCTTTGCAGCAACAACAGTCGCCGACCTGCACGTGCCTTTGAGTGTTTGTAGTTGACGATGACAGCCAAAATCGGGCTTGATCCTGTGTTGAGAGCTCACCAACACAGCAAGGTGAACAGTTGGATGGCGGTTTGGAGAAATTTTGAGCACATTGAGCAACACGCTTCCTTCTCTACATGAGGCTTCCTGCGATTATTGTCAAGCACAAGCGTTGGGTGTGAGCACGACTATGAAGGGTGTTGGTGAGGAGCCATGGCGTGCAACAAAAATTGAGAGAGAGAGAGAGAGAGAGAGAGAGAGAGAGAGCTCGACAACTTGAAAAACAAATTACACGCTATTGTATTCATCTCTTTGTAAACCTTACAAGGTATATAACCAAACTTTCCATGCACACTTCTACAAATAACTGACTCTTAACTACATGCCTTATGAGGCTTGTTCCCATGGGCTTGGAAACCTGTCTGGAAACCTAACATTGAAGCCAATACATTAGAGCCACCCATGAAGAAAGACACAAAGGCTTTGCAGTTCTTGCATTGTATAAAGGGGGGGAGGGGGGGCTCATCTCTTCCCAAGATAGCTCCATTGGAAGTTGAAGCCGACCCCGTGAAACTACTAGAAAGCCGGGCATAGAGGTTTTGCAGGTACATTTTAGAATTTAGGTCGTGATTTTCATTGGCCTATTATGTGCATTGATAAAAAGCAATATGAGATCTTGGGAGCACATTTCAATGGATTTTCTAATTGGTTTTTCACTTATAATCACAAGCATGATATGGTGTGGATTGTTATTAATCACTTTTTAAAGCAAATATGTTTCATTTCTTGCAAGAAAACTCTCACAGTCAATGAAGCTGCACTTTTGTTTCTTAAATTTGTATTTTCACATCATGGTCTTCCTAATGATTTTAGATAGAAATTCAAAGTTTTACAATGCTTTCTGAACCACTTTATTTGAAATCTTAGCACTATACTTGGTTTTACTTCTTTATTTTATTATGAATCAAATCGACAAATAGAAGTAACTAACCATACCATTATTGAAATACATGTATTCTCGACCACCCAAATGGAATGAGTACTTGTATATTTTGCAATGTGTATACAATAACATTAGTACTCATTGTGAGTCACCATTAAGACTTGTACGCGGTTATTCACTTCATATACCTACATTTCATATAACACTATACCTACTACTTTTAAATTTTTCATTGACTTTCATGAGATTTAAGATAGTGCTTAGTCTCCAATTAAACATTCACAAGAACAATATACTAACCATGCCAATAGGCATAGGAAAGCACATGTTTTTAAACAAGGAGAGTATGTTATATTGCATATTGAAAAGCGCCAAATCAAAAGTGTGGAAACTAATGCTTTTGTCAAGCTTTCTTCTCATTTCTCAATTCTTTGTTGATGTCTCTTATTAGATTCACCATTTCATTTGTGCATCATAATAATTTTCACATAAACATCTAAAACCTTTTCAAGGACCCCTACCCTCTCATTCAATCTAAGAAGATCCACCTATACTTGTTGATAACTGAGAGCAACTTGTACCTGCACAGATTGTTGACCATGAGATCACAACTACACACATTTGCAAGGACTGTAATATATATCTTCTAACTTTCTAAGGGGCACCTAAGAGAAGATGTCCGTTGGATGCCTAAAATGTTCTTTCGCAATTTTTTTGACATTCTCTTTGTCATTGTTCACAAACAAGTTGATGTCTCTAAAAGTGAGGACATTGTCTATCCTTGATGAGAGGAATGTTATGATATTGTTTTCTCACGACGACTTTCGTGTTGCATGTGGTTGTTATCAACATACGTAGAAAATAGTTGAACATTGTAATGATTATTTGCTTTGTTGCTTTAATGATTTTGTGGTTAACTAATTGTGAGAGCAATGTTTTTGTAAAAAGCGTATCTAGAAGTTGAGAAGAAGACTGCAAAGTTCAATTACTTTAGTTCAATAATCAAGTTGCATTGCCAACAGTGGAGCTGAGACTTTAATTTTTGGCACTAAACTACTTTTCAACATATACCAACAAACACCCAAAATGTAAAGTGTGTTGTGCACGCGGGGATTATATTTAAGCCAATAGCCATGTGATTCTTCTCTCTCCTTTTCTAACATATTCTTTGTGCGCACCATCTCCTTCTCTTACACCTTTTACACTCTCCTTACAGGTCCATGTCTATGTCTTCATATGTGTATACATGTATCAAGAAGATGTCATAAACTTGATTGTTTATGTTTTTACAAAGAGATGGTGAGCAATGTGAGCATGTGTGTAATTGGAGCTTAGAGAAGGTTTTTGGCATCCCATTCTGACAACAATTGGAGCTTCCAACAAGGTTAAGAAAACCTCTAGAATTTCAAGCAAAACTGTGGACATCCTTCTCAAAATTGGGCAACTTTGTTGTTTTGCTTTGACGTGGTGTTTGAGCTCTACTTTGGTGAGATCTCTTGCTTTTGAAACTCAATCCCTTTTTTCTATTGAGCCTATGAATCCTTGAATCCCCATTCTCAATCAAGTTTTTGAGCAATTGTCACTATTTAGATTATTTACTAAGTATGTCATTGTATTACTTTACATACATAATGTAATCATCTATGTAACGAAGTTGAGAAACCACAATTGGAAAGACCTCTCATCGCCTTAGATTATCCACTCACAAAGTGGTTACCTATAACTTAGATAAGTTTTGAGACGATTGGCTTCTACACATGGAAGGCAAAGGAAAAGAGTGAGTGTATGACAAAAAGTCTACAAACCACTATTAATCGACCACCACAAAAGCACAACGTAGTCGCCAGAAGACCGGAAGCTATCCAAATGCAAGCAAAGGATGAACAAACTCTGGCAAACAAACCTCCCATCATTGGATTACAGGTCATCCATTACTTGGATTAAGCAAATTAACTCTTGAAGCAAGGGAAATTTTGAGAAGCCAAGGCCAGCATTTCAAGTTATCTTTGAACAACCTTATCATGGAGAATGGATCTCAAACTTGGCCAACACACTAAAAAGCCTATGCACTCACTTGGTCTACATCAAGGATCTAGCTGATCAAGATGATAGTAGCCATCCTCCTCAAGGCTCAACCTCAAAATTACAATCAAATTGTCATAGCTTTAAACAGAGGAGCTATCAATTGTCATAGCTTTAACAATTGGGGGATATCATGAAGTCCCACCAAGCACAAGAAAGGTAAACAAGGTCGTCTACAGTAGACGAGGGCACTGCCTTAAAGTAAAAGCTAAAATTGCTGGCTCAAAGTGTTATTAAATTATGCTTGGCAATTCATAGTAGTAAATGAAATAAATTGTGATCTGGGTTATGGAAGATATGTGGTTTACAGTAGTAACTTATTGAAAAGTGTGGTGCAGGAAAGGAAGTATTCAAGATCTGAACCAATATGACCCACTCCTCAAGTGTTGCATGTTACTCTTGCTGAGAGAATTTCCTGAGAACAGCGTTGCAAAATGACTATTTATTGCATTGTGTCCTAACATTTGCAACCTTTCCAGCAAGAAGGGAAATACACATTACGAGGGTTACAATCGAAAACCTTTTCCTACCATTTTACGTGTTCACTAAGGTCATCGTTGCGCTGGCTGCTGTAACTCAAGCATGATTCGACCTATGAGCAAAAATTCGCATTGTCACACTGAGTTAACCTTCCTTGAGTAGTTTAAGGAAAGTCCCTTAAGGCGCGAGGTATTGAATTCTTTGAGAGGTTTGTGTGCAATGGTCTCACACTTTGACATGTTGAGCTAAAGTATAGAATGTTCCCTAACCTCGAGCTAGATTTTTTGGGCGAAAAAAACACCTTAAAAAATGAACAAATTCTAACACAAAATAATAGGTATCATAAAATCTGAATCTCAAGGCATTTGCTTTGTATTGATTCATTGCCTTAAGGGCTTGAAATGCAATAATTCAACCTTTGTGAGGATGGTCTGTTTTTCCTTGTTATTGGTTCACATGTAGTTGATGGTAGGTAGCATTACTGCCCTCGCCACTGCAACCAACCAAGGCAATTCTCAACATGGAAAATCACCAAATTCAAGGCTCAGCTATGCCACGCAAGCCCGCCTTGGTTTCTAGTGAAGGGGCAAATCAAAGGTCTTGAAAGTGAGCTAGAAGCCACCGATTCCGTACATCTATCAACCCAAAATGTATTCGGCTCTAAACAGTCTGATTCTGTGGTCATTGGGTCAACTAAGTTCACAGACCAATTGACAAACTTGAAGACTTGGTGGAAAGATGTTCACGATGCTTACAAATTAAACAGGACTCTGACACATGGGGTTATTGTACAAGTCCTATTTTTACAGTACACTTGGGACCAAGTGGCCAGATCGAGAAAGTTACGATTGATAAGAAAGAAACTCAAAGGCGAGATGATGTCATTCCAGGTTTTGACAGTAGTGGCAACAAGGAACAAGCTCAACAAAAGGTATTGCTAGCCCGAAGCATTGCAAAGGATATGGAGTCAGGAAAGATGGATCTTAACAGACATAGCACTGTGTTCACAATGGTACAACACCCACGTAATATGAGAGTTCTACTGGCCGTCAAAAGTTGCTAAAGCAGATTGATGTTAACGTGCACAGAGTTGCTCCTATTTTGAAGTGGACTGTGATCAACTGGTACATTATTTCTGTGAGCACTTGAAATTGGACCTTCAAAAATGAAGGACCATACGAGACAATGGAGAACCTGGATTGAGGCAGCAGGCTTATTAAGATAGGTGTGGGCATGGGTTGGAAACAAAAATGTATTTTGTGACCACTTGGTGGACCTTCCAAAAATGAACCACCATACGTGAGACAAATTAGCTAAAGGGAGAGAATCTCACATGATGGAGAACCAAGATTGAGGCTTATAATTAAGTTAGGTGAGGGCATCGCCTTCATTCCACACGATGAATTGAATTTGCACTCAATGGAAGAATTACAATTGAATTCAAATTTAAGGGTGTGTGCAGATTTACATTACAAGAAAGCTCTTAGGCTCAATAATGTTACAAAGAGGAATTAACCAGCTTAATTAAGCTTCAAGACGTTGTAAAACTTGGAAAAAGGCGAGGGCTATGGTGGGGTGAAGGATTTGAGGATTTAGTTGGATGTAGCGGCAGTACAATGCATGCAGCTCATCGTGCTGTCCAATCAGCTGGTGACACCGCACCAGCTCTTCAATCGACTCTTCGAAATCTAGCAGGAGGTCCTCAGAATAGCATACCATGGTTGCGCCATCCGCATCCATCATTGCATTATCATACTACATGACATGCTCATCCTCATCATCATCGTTATGGGCACCTGTGTCACGTGCATGGTGTGCATCCACGTCATCCTCGGCGCATGCTCTGTCAGCATGACCCTGTCCTACGGCGATGCCATCCGCCTGTTCAAAGCTGTGCCCTGCAGTCCTGTGGCCGCAACAGTCAGACTCATCACATGAATTTGCATCTCGCTCATGCCATCTGTATCTGCACTATAATCAAGCCCTGCAGACAGATTTGCACTATAATGGCTGTAGCTGTCTGAAGACGAGCAGCTGCATTGCCGGCCTGGTGTTACCTGAAAGCTTGCAGAGGACGCCGTGCTGTAGTGGCCCTACTGCGACTGAATGCTGTATGTGCTGCAGTGAATGCAGTCCTGGAGCTTCCTGCTGTGCAGTTGCTGAGCCGGCTGCTGCAGCTGCTCATCACATTGGCTGACGCCGCTTCCACGTCATGCAAGAGGCGATCCCCGTCGCGGATAATCATGTCGAAGCTGCAATTAAAGGACTCTTCACACTCAAAGGGTTCGTACAAAATGTCGTCGCCAAGATGGGCTTGGTTGACCATGTGGTGGATGCGGAAGGAGTCGGTGTGGGGCCGATAAGCGCAGCTCAGCAGGTAACAAGTCTTAACAACAAAAATAGCAATCCAATGCATGCCGTCCACCTAAAAAACATACCCTTGCTCGGCAACTCCCCATTGGCCTGAGGCCCTCTGGCCATGGCGACAAAATTCCTCCCCATAGACCCTGCCTAACAGCAGTGCCAACAAAGGACCATAAGAGGTGCATAGCACCACTTCAAACAAAAAATCCAAATTTATTATAGTAAGTCCAATCATCTTTCTAAGAATTGCTTCAATGCCAATGTTGCACACATCGTGGGGGAAAAAAACAGGTTGTCAATGAATCAATACATGACCACAATACAAAAAACTGCCATACATTAGACACACTCAATAGAGGAAAATTAAAGGAGAAATAAAAGGGACATTCGAATGAGGCATTACCATTGCCATTTTGGGTCATTACAAAATTGACAGCTCTCTCATGCCATTACTGATTTCTCAAGACTAGAAAGGCAGCCTAGCTTTCTGATTGAAAAATGCTGCTCAAGCTGGCCAATCATCGTTGGAAGGCATTTTTACTCCTGATAACCGTGTTCAAGATTTACCAAAAGCAGCCCCCTTGCCACTGGACATACGATCACCATAGACTGTGACACACATATTATCCAAACGAAAAACAAAGACAGAGCTGGTCTTTGGTATTACTGCAAAATGTCAAGCCTTTGACCTGTTAGGAGTTTCCACCAGAGACTACAAACAATCGTAGTCAGCAAATATCACCTTATCACCACATGAAGACAAATAAATTACCTTTAAGTGTGTCGTTCTTTGTAATGAGTGCAAGAGTATTTGCAGTCTCTCTTATCATTATCCCCTCTACGCCTACCTGATTGTCGATCTTAGCTTGCACAACTGTAACAACAATACAAAACCCATAAGTTTGTAGCATCTGAAGGCAGACACATTTGAAAATAGTATATCTTCAATATACCAGCAAGATACGCCCCATGCAAATCCAACTGGAGAACACTGGGTTCAATCATTTTCCCGCTGAACACCTCGTACATGAAAGTCCCATCAGTTATCACATTTTGACTTGTAAATAACAAGACATTTTTCAAAAAGCTTGCCTGCTGTTATGTAGAGCTTCTTTGGCATATGCTCTCCATAATTCATGCATAGGCTGAAAAAGGGAAAATCTGTAAAAGAAAAAGACATTCGATAGCAACATAACACCAATACCATTAGATTTTGAATGAAGTGCTAGTAAAACTGTAGTGAATTGATAATGGGACAGGTCACTCGATATGCATTGTAATCACTAGCCATGTGTAACTTCGACTTCATTCAATGAATAAAAGAAATACTGCAAGGGCTGCCTAGTTGACAGGCCAATGCTTTTGGGAGCGGAACTCTAGTGTCTGTCTCTATGTCTCTTTGTCTAATGTGTTCTCTTTCAAGTTCAAGTTTGTTGTTTCACTTCAGTTCAATGTTGTTGCATTGTTTTGACCACCTTGTCAGGTGACTTGCTGGTTGCATGATGAACCACAACAGTAGTGGAGCACATTATAGCAAAGTCCAAACACATGAGAAAGTGATGCCATGGGCTTTAGGAACCCTTGTTGTCAATTTTGTTCCATTCTATCCCTTAAAAGTTGTACCATAATTTTGATATTCCAAGCATAAAATTCCATGAGATTCCTTTGATGGGTTTGTGTGTTTCAATCTTAACAAGGACAAACTTTGAACTCTAGAGCCTTGAAGGAACGCTAACTGACCCTTGGGAAATTAAAACGCATAAATCAAGCTACATTACCAAAATTTCCCTATAAAATGTGATACTCTATTCTCAAGAACAAACAGGGCTTACTTCTGGTATTCCAGTGGCAAATTATATGATCCTATTAGCTTTTGCTGATGCCTTGACAGATGTTTACTGGAACGATTGGCAAGGCTCTGTATAGCCCTTCTTCTAGCCCTTTCAACTGCTTTTCCATGCCCTGCTGGATTATCTAAAAGTAGAACCCGATCTTGGACCCTACTGTCCAGAACGCCATCTAGATCTCTTACCACTTTTCCACTGTCTTGAACAAGCTCACGAAGGATGGAATCGATAACTAGTCTTCCATTGTCTTCTGTTGTCAGCTGCATTCTCAGAAAAAGCAAAAACTGGTACATTGTGATGATTTGGAGAAAGTGAACTACTTTTTCTGTGTAAGATACCTGCAAACAACTTGCAATCGGGCCATCTATTATAAGCTTGGAAAGCTTGGCATAAGCAGGACCTTGGAAATCCCCTGTTGCAGCTGCTGCTGTTGGTGGTGTTACTGTTGATGTTGCTACAATTGCGGGCAAGTGTTTTTCAGTTCAATTGAAAACCAGCAACGACAACTAGAGAATCTTACCAGGAGGCTTCAAAGAGGAGTTAAGTCGAGGCAGTGGAGTGTTGGTACTCTTCTTGAGGGGTGAAGAAGAGGAGGACAGGCGGCTCTCTAGTGCTTGCAATCGACTCCTCTTCTTGTCCGATAATGACCCATCCGCCATCCGACTATGTGAGTCCCTCCTCCTCCTTCGTGTGTGAGTAGAACGAGAACAACCGATCCTATACTTCGGAGACTGTTGGCAGAACACGTACGCCGGTCGGCTAGCCTCGACGTTGTAAGTCCTGAGCCTGGGGTTTCATAGTCACCCCTCTACTTTGTGGGAATTCCCAAACTAGTCTTGCTTGGTAGGCCTTGCTATATATCATCTACTAGTACGGCCGGCCGCCTTCGGCAGCCTCTCTCTCTCCCCCTCTCCCCCTCACTCATATAAACCGGAACTCACCGAATGCAACAAACTTTGAAACGTGACACTGAAAAACCAGTCTCCTTAATATATAGTATAGATAGAATATAACAGGACATATGCAAATTGACATTTAACATCTAGCACTAAAGGAAACAAGACCGTGACTAACTTGGCAATGGTGGCACTGCTCGAAAGGCATATACATTTAGAAAATGTTATTATGTTTTTGGGAGAAGACAAAGTTTGGCAATGGCGGCACTGCTCGAAAGGCATATACATTAAAAGATGTTATTATGTTTTTGGGAGGAGACAAAGTTAAGTGCATCAACTAATAGAGATAATAGGGGTGATTTTTTAGAGAGTTAATTGAGTTTGAAAGAGAAGCACACACATTTTAAAATTGTTATTGTGTTTATGGAAGGATACAAAGTAAAGTGCATCAATTAATAGAGATTGATAATAGAATCAAGATGTTGTTGGTTTAAATAAAATTGCAAATAATTTAACAATGAATTAATCTACTTGATGTGAATTTTACAAATGGATTATGGTAACAATAACTGCGAAAAGAAAGAGGATGTTGTGTTAGCAGAGAGAACAACAGCTTTCAATGAGGCATGTATGACAATGGCAAGGAGAAATTAAATCTTTCTTGTTTGTTCAAGAACATTATTTCTTGCAATGAGGAGGGTGAGCTTGCAGAATATTATATCCAAGCGATTTTGTGCTACTATGTTTACTGATGAATGCTTTTTTCTAGTATACGAGCTACATGTAATTATTGCAGACAAAAAGTTTTTTTTTTTTTTAAAGTTTTCATCAAATGGTTGGTAGCGCAGAACATCGGCTCACATTTTTGAAGGTGGATGCCGAGTGTGTTATGCCTTTCTTCTTTTGTAGTTATTCATGACACCCATGTACTTGCATCCATTTTGGCAGCATGTGATGGAGTAGACATGAAAGGGCGGTGGTAATGCGTATGCTAGTCTCCACCCAACCGTGCTATCTTATAACCTCCTCCTAGCGTACACATTGTCCGGTCGTGCCGGTGGCCTTGCCCGTAGGACCCATGTCCTTACATTACCCCCCTCCCCTTGGAGAATCGTTTTCGTCCTCGACAACGAACGTAGGAAAACGTTTCTTAAGTGCAGAGACATTCTCCCATGTAGAACCTTCTTCAGGTCTATCTAGCAATTTTACCAACACTTGTCGTCTGACATGATGTCTGGTGCGAAGCTCATGAGAATCCAAAATCTTTTCGGGCTCATGAGAGATGCTTGGCTGTTCGATAAGGTCAACTAACACACCTGTGTCAATGACATTATCATGTTGTCCTATAGCTGTTTTCGTAAACGGCTAACATGAAATACAGGATGAACTCATGAGTGCTCTAGAAGAGCTAACTTATAGTCCACTTGACCTATACGTTGAGAATGGTAAACGGTCCACAATAGCGTGGTGAAAGTTTAGCAACTTTTCCCGTCTTCGGACTTTCTGAATGCTCCGGAACCTTGAGGAAAACCTTGTCTCCTTCTTCGAAAGTAGCAAGACGATGATGCTCATCTACATACTTCTTATACCAATCTTGAGCTTGCTTAACATTCTGTCTAGCAACTGGAAGCATGTTAAAATGGTCTTGGAGAAAATCCTTCGCTTGTTGTATCTTCTCCTTAGCCAACCCCACCGTAGCGGGTGATTTAGGTTGAAATCCATATAAAAGCATAAATGGACTAAACCATGTAGTCACATGCTTTGAACTATTATAAGCAAATTCCAATATAGGTAAGTAGTCTTCCCAATTGGTTTGTTTCTTGCTAACGTACGCTCGTAGCATATCCGCTAGCACTTGATTAACTCTTTCAGTTTGACCATCTATTTCTGGATGATTAGTCGTACTTAGATTAAGTTTAGTTTTCAACTTTTGAAACACGGCTCTCTAGAAGTGATTATTGAACTTTCGATCTCCGTCACTAATGATACTAGCTGGAAGACCTTAGAGTCTATATATATGCTCTACAAATAGCCGTGCTAATTTCGGTGTCTTAACCGTAGTCTTAGTGGGAATGAATTGACCCATCTTTGTGAGACGGTCTACAATTACCCATATGGCATCATGGCCACGATTTGTATTAGGTAGTCCTACTACAAAATCCATAGAGATACTCTCCCACTTACCTTGTGGAATCTCTAAAGGATGTAAAAGGCCACCTACCTTGAGACTCTTTGCCTTATTAACTTGGCAATGTTGGCAGTCTAGTATGTACTCTTGAACATCATGATGTAAGCCTGGCCAATAAAATTACCGTTGAACTAAGGAATACATCTTACGAATACCTGGATGACCAGCACTTGGACTATCGTCACACTCAAATAAGATTTGGCGCCTAGTGTCTGAGTCCTTTGGCACACATACTCTACCCTTGTGGAGTAAGTAGCCACTATCAATGGAAAAATTCTTCCATCGCTTAAGCTCTTCCTAAGTAGTGTGGTGGAGTTTTTATCTCCGCATGCAGAGACATGTTGATCTGGCTGTGCGGAGACATGTGAGTGTGAGGGATCCCTTTTTAAAACTCCACTCCATACTTTAGCACATGATTGATCTTGTGCACACTTGCCACGTAATGACTCCAAAAATCCACTCTTTATTTCCGTGAAAGCAAGTGAATTAATCTAAGGAATCCGACTTAGTGCATCCGCTACTACGTTATATAGCCCCTTGCGATATTATAGCTTACAATCATAATCTTGAAGGATTTCTACCCATCTAGCTTTACGGCCCTTCAAGCTCGTTTGAGTAGTAAACCATTTGATACTCTCATAGTCAAAAACTACTTCAAACTTGACACCATATAAATAGTGTCGCCACTTTCGTAAAGCGTGAATTATGGCATAGAGCTCTCTCTCATAGACAGAATAATTTTGTTGAGCTCTATCTAACTTTTTACTTTCAAAGGCTATAGGTCTTCCCTCCTGGAGAAGTACCGCACCAATTGCTTTATCACTAGCATCAGTCTCTACCACAAACGGCTTAAGTGGGTCAACGATTGCTGGGATGGGAGCAGTGGCTATAGCTACCTTGAGTTGTTCAAAACTCGTCGTTTTTGGGCTTCTTTCCAGGAAAAGGTCTTACCCTTTTCTTTAAGTTGATCCGTCATAGGAACAACGACTTTTGCATAATCACGGATATACTGTCGATAAAATCCAACCATGCCTAAGAATATTTGAAGCTCCTCAATCGTGTTGGGATGTGGCCATCGAAGAATGGCAACGACCTTGTAAGTGTCCATCTTGATTCCAGAATAAGAGATCACATGACCGAGGTAATGTATCTCTATTTTAAAGAGATCGTACTTGCTTTGCTTAGCATATAGAGCGTGAGCTCGTAGCTGTTCGAACATTGATCGTAAGTGTTCTATGTGTTCATCTTCAGTCTTACTGTAAATGAGAATGTCATCAAGGAAAACCACAACAAATATTCTAAGATAGGGACGTAAAACACTATCCATGAGTGTCATAAATATAGCTGGAGCATTGGTTAAACCAAAAATTTAAAATGTCAAATCGTGTTTTAAAGGCAGTTTTGGAGATATCTTACAAAATGATACGCACCTGGTGGTATCCTAAACGAAGATCTATCTTTGTATAGTATCTTTCCCCATGGAGTTGATCAAACAACGCATCCACTTGAGGTAGAGGATATGTGTTCTTGATGGTTATGGCATTTAATCTGCGATAATCTACACACATGCACATAGTACCATCTTTCTTTTTCACCAATAGAATTGGTGATTCTCAAGGCAAAGTGCTAGGTCGAATGAAACCATGGGCGAGGTAGTCAGCCAATTGACTCTCAACCGCCTTGGCTTCTTTAGCACTCATACAATAAGGTGGTTTACTCACCAGTTTAGTGCCTGGCAGGACATCTATGCCATGCTGCACATCACATGTAGGGGGTGAACTCGACGGTAAATCACTTGAGAATACATCACTATACTCCGTGAGTAAGTGGGTCAGCTTTTGCTGTGCAAAAGGAGAAAGTAAACTAGAGTTATGCTGGGATGGAGAATCTTGTAATTCCTATAAATATTTGTTTTACAACAGTTGCACGTTGCTTAATAGAATTAAATTTGAGAGCACTTTGCTCTTTAGAATTGTTAACACTTCGCTTATGGTTAGAATTCATTGCACTTTGCATACCATTACTAGAATTCAGAGCACTTTGCTCTTGAGAATTCACAAGACTTGGAGACAAGCAGTAACACAAAAAGACTTCATTTATTAAATCTGCTTTTGATAAAATAGAAAGCTCGACTGTACATAAAAGAGGTGCAGATGGTATATTTTTCTCACCAAGAAAAAGCACATGTTTACCATTGGCCATAAAGGATAGGAAGTTGTGTTCATAACTAGTGTGCAATGTGTTTCCTAAACCATGCAACCACTCCCGTCCTAAAACTACATTAGCACGGTCCATGTTCATAACTTTAAAGTCAAGGGTCATCGTATGATCTTGAACAATAATCTCAACCCCTTGCACTACCGTGTCCCATAGTTCTTTATCATTTCCAGACATCTGCTCTACCACATATTTGTGGGAGCAGGGAGTCTGTGTAAGCTTCATTTTCTTGGCTAGCTTATAGTTCAGGAAGTTATGAGTTGCACCATCATCCACTAATTAATGAACACGTTGTTCGTTAATAGTGTCATGCATGTGAATCAACTCATGGGGGCCAAAGGTGGGCTGCCACATTGAAGCAGGCACACAACACTTGTGCTTTTCTTCCATATGAAGAACCTCTACAACACAATATTTAGGAGATGAATCTAATGTGAAGCGTTGCACCGTGTGTATGGCCTTTTCTTTGCCTTGCAAAAGAGGACAATATTTCTTGTTATGTTGGTCTGAAAGACATCTAAAACACAAATTGTGTTTCTTTGCATGCTCAAAAATTAGCAGTGCTGAGAGACCCATGTGGTGTATCTCATGATTACTTAGGCTTCTTAGCCTCTTGTGGGCGTGGAGAGGTAGATTGTCTTTTATTCCTCTTGGAACGTGTGGGAGATCTACCTTGCCATTGGCTATTAGCCACATTGCTAGCAAAATTATTCTTAGAGTAGGGAACATTTCCTTTCCTCTCTTGGTCATCATCATATCTTTGGGCATGACTGATGGCTTCTTCCAAAGTTTTTGGATGTTGGGTCTTGACATGAAGATGGTAGTCTTTGTCAAGACCCCTATTAAAACCCCGTATCTTTTGGAAATCATCTAAACCTTCTAGTTTTAATATGATTTCCCGATACTTTGAAAGGTACTGTGAGAGAGAGGCCAGACATGTGGCATGCATCCCATGCTAACCAATTCTTATCTTCTTCATTGGAGTCCAAAAACTCTTTGGAGAAAGAAGCTTGAAATGCAGCCCAAGACGGAGGACGAGCATCGATTGGAAATATCATCCACCACTTATAGGCCTTGCCTTTAAGAGATAGACTTGTTTCCACAGCCGTCTTTATATATGGGGTGTGTCTCAATCTATGAATATCACTCCATTTGTGTAAGAACGTACTGACCGCATCCTTGTTGCAATCACGCTCTTCCCCATGAAACTCAGGAATGGTGATATTCTTAAGCAATGCATTGCTACCTTATGCATCTTCTGAAGCACTTGTCTCTTGGACTCCTTGATTTGTGTGAGCTTGGTTTCCTTGAATCGTGCCACTTGTGGCTCCTTGAGCCGTCTGTGAATTCATAAATTTCAGAAGTAGCTCAGTAAGATTTGTAACATTTGCATTGAGTGCAGAAAGGTTGTGTTCAAGTACGCTTTGACAATTTTCCAAAGTCTTGAAAGCAGCCATATCTACAAGACCATGATATCTTAGATCATCATCGTCATGCATATTAGTGTCGACAGCACCCATGGTGCCCTGATTTTGATCTATGTGCTCAAAATCAAAAGTGTGCGTAGGTGGGATATCCTCACTGGCCATGGTAAACACACACAAATGTAAAGAGAGAGAGAAAAAAGAACGTCAACTTGTACCTTGTAAAGCTTGAAGTCTTTGTGTTTTTTATGCTGAGCAATTTGCGTTGCATGCGAACCTCACCTTGTAAAAATGGTAGCGCTTCACGTGTCGTTCGTCATAAGAACACCTTCGTGGATTCTTCACTCGTCATTTTTGTGAAGGCTTTTGTTCACTTTGAAGCTACCTCCTTGAGGAAAAAAGAATTTTTGGAGGAAAACTTGCCTTCCTCCAAGAAGTGAAAAGGAAGGTTGGTAGGTTGAGAATTCTGAGATTTTGATGGTCTATAATTCATGAAAACATGACATATGCAAGGCCCGATGCGAACGTTTCTTTAAATAAAAAGAACTTTGCTGAAAATTGTTGCACACAATGCCTTGTGTCCAATCATGGCAAATGCAAGTGTTAAGGGAAATGTGGATTTATCCTCGGGGGGTTCACCTCTTAGACATGTAAGTTACCACGTGAGTTCAAATGAATGGGTTTTTTAATTGCCAAAATTGTAAAATTTTAATAGGATTATGTTAACAGAAGGAAATTTTAAATTGATTTTAGAGCAAAACTCGTCATTTTTTGAAGAAAAAGGGGGCATTTTATAACCTTAAGCATGTAAGTAAAGGGGTGTTTTTAATACCCTTTGAACGCACGTTATATGAATAGTTTCTTAAAGGTGCACCCCCCAAGGATTTATCATACCATGTCCCATTGATTGAAGTTTTCTTATGCTTTGTTTGATAGAGCACTATCTTTTCTCCGGTACAATGAATGAGGACAATGATACATGTAACTTGACCTTCTGTGTTTTGTGTTAGCACATCGATAGTGCATGTCATCGTTTGCTATAGCAATTGTCAAGTCGATATTTTCAATGATCATGCAATGAGCACCAATTGCGATCAAATTCCAGCTCGCTGAACTTAGGGTCTAGGAGCCACTGCTCAAGTACATTTATATTACTTGCTCTCAACTTTTGTAATTTCAATTTGATTGTACAACTTATTCAAGGCAAGGTTGTTGTTGTGTTGGGTGTTTGATCTATGAGTATAGATTATCATAGTGGAGTTGTTGATGTAGTCATCCACATGTGCTTTATCTATAATACATGCACCCAAGGTACAATTTATCTCATCTACGGTTGGTTTTGTTTCACGAATAATGGTTAGAAATTGAAGCAATTCAAGGCTCATTGCATGTCTTACAGAGCATGACATCTTCTAGAAAGTTGCATGTAGCCAATGGACCGAGCTTGTGCTATAATTACAAACTGGGGGTAGTTGGGAAAGATCATCAAGCAAGAAAACACATTTGTTGTTGAAGGGATCTTCCAATGTACTACTTGTTATGTTGACAATTTGTCTTACGATAAGGTCAAAAGTTGTTTGGGTTAACATGGATACCTCATCTATGATTATAATATCTACCTCTTTTATGTCCAAATATCTCTCAATTGGTTTCATGAATATAGAGGAGATATTGTTGATTCTTGCTTGGTATCTTAAACTGGTAATGGACTATAGATGCAATGTTGCTAAGTCTTGTTGTTGTCGCTCCAGTGGATGCAATAAGTATGACGCTCATGTTTTGTCTAACGTATTCATATGTAAAATATATGATAAGATGTGTTTTTCTGCTCCTCGGTCACCGTGTAAACCATTTTTGGTAGTCAATAGTTTATTGTATATGTTCACAGCGTGCAAACTATTTTTGACAATCAACATTGTTCCGTTGTGAGTTTTGTGTCATTGACAACAGTGAACTCCTTTAATATGGCTAATGACTTTAGTCAATGGTGGTCCATGATTGAGTCATTGTCAGTCAAAGATTTCATTGTCTAATTTGCTCTTCGCAATGCAGTCTTCTAAAGTATCATGTGGACAACCTGATTGCTTTCTTCACCGACTAGCATATTTCATATTGTCTACTTTGTAATGTACATCTTCGAGTCCTCGTTGATTTGGATCATATCCCTCATTTGACACTCTACAAAGTAAGAGCCCATTGTATTATTAAGGGATAGAAGCTCGACCTCTCTTCGGAAGCATACATGACGCATCAAGATGTTATAGAAGAAGGCCTCTGTGTAGTGTCCAGGATGTTATTCAGTGAACTTGACCAATCTTTTATGATGTTTGGTGGCATTATCATAGTTGTCCAGCAAAGGTGTAGATTGTGCAGTTTGCAATGATCATTTTTCAACAATGTGGTTTTTATGGTACTCAAAGAATGTCAAGTTTTCAAGGGTAGTTTTCAATTGCCCAAGGATGGAGTTTGCATGGGCCCACAAACATCACTATGCACAAGCTGCAACCTGCCTGTGGCCCTAACTGAACCGTCTTTTGGAAACTTAGAAATCTGCATCTTACCCAAAATACAACCTTCACAAACATGTTTGACAGGTGCTTCAAGAGGCGACAAAGGAGCAACCATATCAAATTTCTGCAAACACAACAAACTGGTAAAATTTAGATGACCAAAATGTGTATGCCAAAGTTTTGCATCTGAAATAGCCTTAGAATTCACAACTTCATATGCAAAATTCTACCCACACCTTGTCATAAAAGTCAGCTTATATAGCCCACGGCATAAAATGCTAGATGCAACAATTTCATCATCGAAACTGAGATCATGTACTGTACATCTGTCATCCACAAATTTGACTACAAGGCCAAGTACAGTACAGACAAAAGATTCTTCTTGATCCAAGTACATAAAGTGCATCAACAAGTGCGAAAGAACTACCATTTGCAGCAATAAGCACAATCTTTCCAACTCTCTGAACCGAATAAGAGACTGTTGACACAAGTAACTGAATTCCCATGAGGGATAGACTCAAGAGAGGTGAACAAATCACGATGTGAGGTAATGTGCCTTGTAGCACCACTGTCAAAATACCACACACGTGAATCTGCAACATCTGATATGCATGCATCATGGACAATAGGATTATAGGTACACTCTTCATGAAAAGCCCAGTCTGCATCAACATCAGCATCACAGTCTCCTTTCATATAAGACTCAACAATAGTTGCATTTGTAGTGAAACCAGCATTTGCACCCTCTTTCTTCTTAGCCTCTTTGGCCTTCAACTTGGGACACTGCTTGATCAAGTAATCATTAGCTTTACAATAATGGCAAGACATCTTCTTTTTGCCCTTATCATCAAAATTTCCAAACAAACTATTGCCAGAAGAAGCATAAGAAAGAGATGATTTTCCACTCATAGAAGAACCATAAGAAGTGGCTGCATTGCTGTTACCACCCTTTCTTTGAGCAGCAATAAAAGCCTGTTCAATTGCACGTTGTCTAGTCCTGATTTTTTGGAAAGGGACTCTTGCAACAGTAATGTGCACTATGCATCAAACTTGACAGCTTCAAGATTTCCTTGGGTCATAAGTCTCCAAGTACTAGCAAAAGTCTAGTAAGAATGTGGCAAGGCATCAAGAACAATCTGCACAAGGAAGCTGTCTGAAATGACTTCTCCTGCAAAAATAAGTTGCTCATTGATATCCTTGACACCAGCAAGGAAAGTGTCCATATCATCTTCCTCATGCATAATCTTCAATTTCAGCTCTTTACGCAGCAATGCAATTTTTGCCTCATTGCGGCTTGCATAAAGACCAACCAAAATATCCCAAGCCTGTTTGGCAGATTTCGTTGAACGAATGTGAGGAGTAATGGTGTGCTTCATGGACAACACAATCAATGCATGAGTTTGCGAATCCTTTACATCATAATGAGCTTGTTCTGTTGTAGGCAAAACAACTCTAACAACAACAATCCTTGCAGCAAGACTTGCAACATCCTCAAAATTATGCACATTGCTATTGTAAGATTCACTTTCCAAAAAAAGGGCTAAACAGTGTGTAGTTGAACATGCCTTTATTGCTGCTCAAAGAAAAAGTGGTAACAACAATGTAGCCACTTCTCATGGTTTTTCTACTAGTGGAAAGGCACCTGTTCCTAATGCATGTGCTGGAAGCAGTTTGTCTATAAATTATGGTGAAAAGGGAAAAAAGAAGATGCATTGCCATTATTGTAAAGCTAATGATCGGTTGATCAAGCAATGTTCAAAATTGAAGGCAAAAGAGGCTAAGAAGAAAGAGGCTGGTTCCACTACAAGTGCAACCATTGTAGAGTCTTCTGTGAAAGGAGATTGTGATGTTGATATAGATGCAGAGTAGGATTTTAGTGCAAAGTGCACTTATGATCCTTCTACCCATGATGCATGTATGTCAGTTGCTGCAGATTCTCATGTGTGGTACGTTGATAGTGGTGCTACAAAGCACATTACCTCTCTTCGTGGCTATTTGCTTCTCTTGAGGATATCCCTCATGGAAATACAGTTACTTGTGTCAACAATGCCTCCTATCCAGTCAAGGGAGCTAGAAAGATTGTACTGACTGCTATGAATGATAGTTCTTTCACACTTATTGATGCACTTTATGTACCTGGGATAAAAAAGAACCTTTTTTCTATATCTCCACTTGCTAGACTTGGTCTTGTTGTGAAATTTGTGGATGACACATGTACGGTTCATGATCATAGTTTTGGTGATGAAATTGTTGCATCTGGCATTTTATGTCGTGGGCTGTATAAGCTCACTTTGTATGACAAGTATGGGCATAATTTTGCAAATGTAGTTATAGATTCAAAGACTGCTTCAGATGCAAAACTTTGGCATACACGTTTTGGGCATCTGAATTTTTCCAATTTTCTACGTTTGCAAAAATATGATATGGTTGCTTCTTTGCTGCCTCTTGAAGCACCTGTGAAGCATGTTTGTAAGATTGTATTTTGGGTAAGATACAGCGTTCGATGTTTCCAAAGGATGGTTCAATAAGGGCTACATGTAGGTTGCAGCTTGTGTATATTGATGTTTATGGGCCCATGCAAACTCTGTCCTTGGGCAATTACCTTTACTTCGTGACTTTCATTGATGATTACTCTATGCATGCATGGGTGTATCAGCTTAAAGCTGATTCAAAAGTGTTTATGTGCTTCAAGTAATTTTTGGCTATGATTGAAAATGTCCATTCCGATTGAGGAGGGGAGTATAAGTCTCATGAGTTTAATGCATTTTTGGCTAGTTGTGGAATAAAACAGCAATGTACAATGCCATATACACCTGAACAAAATGGTGTTGTTGAAAGGAAAAATAGGTCGCTTACAAAAATGACACAATGTATGATCAAAAGTCAAGCTTTGCCACATTCTTTTTGGCTTGAGGCTATCGTGTATGCCACGTATTTACTTAGCAGGTGTCCTACAAAAGCTTTGCAGTCTATGACTCCATATGATGCATGGCATGATAGAAAGACCTGTATTGATCACATGCATATTTTTGGCTATTTGGCTTATGCTTTAGTGCCACAAACGCAACGCAAAATATTGGATGATAAGGTTGTCAAATACACTTTTGTTGGTTATAGTATTGAAAGCAAAGGTTACAAGTTGTACCATCCACAAACAAAGTGTATCTTGGTTTCACAGGATGTTGTGTTTTTGGAAGATTCTGTTCAGCCCTTGTTGTCATGTACTAGAGACAGTAATGTAAGCTCACAAGGCATTTATGACAGTTTGTTGCCTCTTTTCACTCGTGGTAATTTGAATGTAAATTCAAATGAGCCAAATGTATAGCCTATAGGGGCTTCTGAAAATGTTATAGTTATGCCTATTACTGATGCAGATGTGCATGATGTACTTGATGAGGAAAGGGCTGAGAATGAGCAGGATAGAGGTATGCCAAAATGGTTGGTGCATACTTTGCATGATAGTAAATTTGATGCACCTTTGTCCACTCGTACTCGTTCAGGTTCTAGCCATGCATCTCATGCATCAGATTGTTATGCTTTGGCTGTTTCTAGTTTATGTGATGTTGAGGAACCTCTGTCTTTTGATGAAGCACAAAATTCAAAAAATTGGATGGCTGCCATGCAATCAAAATATGATGCATTCATAAAAAATGACACATGGACTTTATGTGATTTTCCTCCTGGCAAGAAGGCCATTGGTACGAAGTGGGTTTACAAGTTGAAACGTAAGCCAGATGGTGAGATTGATCGCTATAAGGCTCGACTTATTTGCAAAAGGCTCTACACAGAAAAAAGGCATAGATTATGAAGATAATTTCCTCCCACGTGTTGTATGAATACTGTGTGTTTACTGTGTATTGGCAGCTCATTTTGGTTGGGATGTACATCAATCAAACATTGTTACTGCTTTCTTGAATGGTGACATATTTGAGAAAGTTTATGTAACACAGTCTCATGGTTTTGTCAAGAAAGGACAAGAGGATAAAGTGTGCGAATGTAAGAAAGCTTTGTATGGGTTGAAGCAATCACCTTGCACTTGGTATGAGAAAGCTGACGTTCATTTGGTTAAACAAGGCTTTCATAATAGTCTAGCAGAAATCACTTTGTATGTAAAGCATGAGGGTGATGTACTTCTCATTGTTGTTCTATATATGGATAATTTGTTGATCACTGGTCTAAATGAGGCATACATTGCTGAATTTAAGGCTGAATTCTACTTTTAAGATGAAAGATTTGGGGTTGTTGCATCATTACATGGGCATACAGTTTAAGCATTGTGATGGTGGTATTGCCTTATGTCAGACAAGTTACATAAAGAAACTTCTATGTAAGTTTGGACTTGAGGATGGCAAACCTATTGCCACTCCCCTCAAAATAGGTTTGAAATTGATTCTTCATGATGTTGGGGATTCTATCAATGTCACTCTTTACCTGACTGTTGAAACTGTTGTTGATTGCTGCCAAATTCACATGCTTTTATTGGGGTGGTTGTTTTGACACGCGAGTGTCCACAAGTGATTTTTGTTTCATGCTGAATAGTTCATGTATATCATGGCTGAGCAAGAAGCAACCTAATGTGGCCACTTCTAGTTGTGAGCCTCAGTACAAGGCAGTCCTCACAACTACGGTTGAGTGTGTATGGATCAGATGCCTTATGGGGCTGATTTGGGTATTGGGGATAGGACACTCCCAACATCATCTACACTAACAACCAGAGAGCATTGGTAGTTGCAAGGAACCTAGTTTTTCATGCTCGCACAAAGCACATTGAGGTGCATTATCACTATGTCAGGGAGAGGCTCTCAGCAGGAGAGATCAGCTTGGCTTATGTGCCAACATAGGATATCTTTGCAGATCTTTTCACAAAGGCATTGTCTCGTGAGAAGTTTGAAGCTTTCTGCAAAGCTTTGGGCTTACTCCCCTTTGTGGACTGATCATGTCCTTAGGGCATGACACTTCCCTATACTCTATGTGCCAGCTCTCGTTCACCACATCGCTCCCAGTGGGGATTTGTTATCATATACATGTGGTAGTGATGTGTGTGAATACACTTAGGACCGCTAGGGAACTTTTTCCCTCACTAGGAGGTTTTTTCCCCTATGCATTGTACATATGCCCATCACTCTAGGGCTAACTTATCTTTCCATTGCACACTAAGTAATACTACTCTCTGTTGTGTGCCTTGAGCTTCCTTGCAACCATATTTCCAACAAAATTTAGGTCTCATCTTTAAGTTTGGTATTGATTCGGCATTGAGCACATTGTGAGTGTCTTCCTCCTCATTAAAGCAACCCAAGGCCAAAATGGTCATTTACAATTGATGATGTTGTAAAGATGGTGTTTAAAATATGTCCATAGCATTCAACAACTTCACATGACTTGCTTGGCATTCAATAACTGTCTTGTCCAATCAAATAGCAGCCATATAGACTAGGAATAGCATGCAATTGAGTTTGTGCATATAATGAAGTTGAGTTTGTGCAAGCAAAACACAATATTCATTGGGTTTCTATTTGTACTTCCTCAGAATAGAAATTGACAAAACAAGAATGAGCATTGTGCTAAACTATTTTGTTGGAATTCAAAGATGCTTGTTTGTGGAAAAGTCAAATACACAACCATGTTGTTATGGTGGTGACAAACACCATGTTGTTATGGTGGTGACAAACACCTTCAAGCTTTGGATAATGATTGTGATTTTACTTTGATGAACTTGCATCAGGAAATAGCATGGGGCTCACCCTCAACCAACATTCTTTTCTAGCTTTGGGCTTGTTAAGATATTTTCTTGATGTGGTCCATTCAATTATATCTATGAAAGCACCACTCTATTATTGCACATAGTATTGTCAAGAAAGGACAAGAGTATAAAGTGTGCAAATGTAATAAATCTTCGTATGGATTGAAGCAATCTCCTCGTGGTTTATATGAGAAAGCTGACACTCATTTGGTTAAACAAAGCTTTCATAATAGTCTAACAGAAATCACTTTGTATGTAAAGTGTGAGGTGATGTACTTATGTTGTTCTACATGTGGATGATTTACTGATCATTGGCCTCAATGAGGCATATATTGCTAAATTTAAGGCTGAATGCTACTTTTAAGATAAAAGATTTGGGGCTGTTGCATCATTACATGGGCATACAGTTTAAGCAGTGTGATGCTGGTATTGCCTTGTGTTAGACAAGTTACATAGAGACATTGCTATGTAAATTTGGACTTGAGGATTGCAAAACTATTGCCACTCTCATGGAAACTTCTACCATCAGGTAATATGACCTCGGAGGGGAATAGCTCTGAAGAGTCAGGAGGTGCGGTGAATGAACTATTCACGTGCACATTCTCTAACGGTATAGGGTCTACGTAGTTCTTTCTCTCTTTTAGCCCTATGTTCACGCTCAATTTGTAGTTCTTTAAAGAGCTTCATTGCTTCACTGCGTGCGTGCCTCTTTACTTGGTCACGAATGGAGAATTTACTTCCCCACCCCCCTCATTTACATCATTAGCTCCATGTTCGGAGCGAGTGGCTCTACTAAAGGTTTCCTTCAGGCGGCTAAGCACGCTCAGCCCGGATCGCTGGCCCATGGCATGCATGTCTTGGCTTGAGCTATCGGGATTAGACATTGGGAAACCCTCCATGATGTCGTAGTCAGAGGAAGAATCACTAGCTGCTATGTTCGGGTCTTGGTTTGTACTACCTTGGGTCCCCGCCAAGGACCCGGAACCTAAAGTAGGTGGATATTGAGAAGTCGCGTAAGCCAAAATTCTCTCTAGTTGCTCCATCTCTAGCACACGACCAGAGCGCAGATGCATGTGCCTTTGGCACCCTACAAGCGTTGGCGAATAACCTCGAAGGTTAACCGCTTACCTTTTTCAAGCGTCCGTTTTCACTCGTGTTTTTTTTAAAATGTTTTTTATGTTTTTTAATGATCCGTTTTTTTTTAATTAAAGTGTGTGATAGCTCGAAACGAGCATATCACTTAGAGGGTCGCTGTGTGCTTTACAGCATAATTTTCGGGCATCTGAAGTTTCGTTGGTCCTCAAAAAATCAATTTTTAGCTACGTACGAAGCTAAAATTCGTAATTTTAAAAGGCGACTGAGGCCTAGGCCTGAGCGTGAGCTTGGGCTTGGGTCTGGGCTTGGGTCTAGGAGATATTCCCGATCTCGGTCCTACCTTTATTTTTTTATATATATTTTTTATTTTATATATATATATATATATTTTAAAAGGATAAGGTCGCCGCGGCCTGCGCAAGAGCGCACACACACTCTATCTACCTACTTCTAACTAATACACCTACTGTTATACACTAACACACTCTATTAACTCTCATAGATCTACTTCCTACTTACTGTACACAGAAAACTAACAACCTTAGTACTTAGAGAATAAACACAGTACCTTTGAAAACTCTATTAACAAAGAAAACTAACAACCTTAATACACAGAGAATAAACACAGTACCTTTGAAAACTCCATTAACAAAAAAAAAACACAGTATAACACCAAATCCTTCTTCTCAACACACACACACTCCTTCCCTACCTTTCCTACAATTGAAATTGCACCACAAATGAAACACAAAGTGCCATTCAAGCTTAGTGTATGGCATTCCCCGGCAACGGCGCCAAAAATGTGCACGTATATCGCACGTGTCAATGCAAGGAACTTGTGAGTACACAGCGTGCAAGCCACAAATGGCTCCAAGCACACAACAAGCCTAAACTAGTAAGCTCAAAGATGACGATGGTGTGTCACTCACCGCTCTACGCTTGCTTCGTGGAGGATTCCTCACCGCGAAGAAGAGGGAGACGCCGCTACGCCGTACTCAACTGCCTCGCCGCCATCGTGCCGTCACAATGCTCGATCGCACTCTCTCTCTCTCTCTCTCTCTCTCTCTCTCTCTCTCTCTCTCTCTCTCTCTCTCTCTCTCTCTCTCTCTCTCTCTCCCTTGAGCGGCCTACTGTGTCTCCGGTCTCCCTTGGGTGAGGGGGCAGCCCTAGGGGAGGCCACAGAGCCCTGCTCCCCATCTCTAGTAGCAACCCCGCCCAGCTCTGCTCGCGTGCATTCTCGCTCTCTGTAGAGCTCGTCAGTTTCAGCCCCTGCTCACCCCAGCCAATCTCAGCCTCGCCAGTCTCGGCCCATGCCCAGGCCCGGCCAATCTCAGCCTTGCCCATGTTGAAGCCCGCCAGTCTCAGCCTCTGCTCACCCGAGTCTCGAACTGCTACACAGAGAGAGCTCCTTTAATTAAAGTTGATTATAAGCCTTTGAAGGTGATTTTTTCTCTTGAGAGACTGCCCACCATGGCCACTCGGGCCTCTTCTCGCGTGAAGCCCACATTCGTCGGCGTCGTGGCAACACCCCCAAAGGTGGACAGCATGGTCCGGCTTCAACATGAAGTCGAAAGACTTCGCAAGGAAAATGACGCTTTGAAGGAAAGACTCGCAGCCATCGAGTCTCGCCTCACCACAGTGGAGGACTCCAACAAGGGGAAGACGGAACAAAAGGAAATCGAGCTCAATACAAAGACGGAAATCACCCTCACAGAGAAGGTCAAAACTCAAGTACAGGATGTCATTTTTCGCGAAGTCGAAGTTCGTGTGGCGTCTACGCTACGCGAACAACAACGACATGATGCTATTGCTCTCAATGTCCGCATTGGCGGACTCCCGAGCGATTGGCAAGGAAAAGAGGACCCCAAGTTCCACAAGTCTTTCGATCACACCCGAACAACAACCCCCATGATACAATGGGATCCAACGACAATCACCACTCTCGCTCACGAGCATCGCACCAACCATGCAATTCTTACCTTCAAGACCAAAGCGGATCGACTCAAGCTCCTTGAGCAATCGAAGCTTCTCAAGGACACAAAAATTTGGTTTGCCGAAGATCTCACACCCACCCAACTCAAACAAAAGAAGACCGAACTCCAAAAGATGAGAGAAGCGCACACAGCAAGGAAATGGGCAGTTTACTGAGGAGGCAAAGCCATCATCCAAGAGTTTCGAACTCCCAAACCGGCCCCCTCCTCCTCACCTACCTCATCTTAGACTTTTGTTCATCCCACCTTATCTTTTTCCTCCCCACTCGATGGACTCTCAGTCCTTAACTGATATGTATGAGACGAAATCCTTTGTACTGTTTTGTTCTGGTCCTATAGGTCATATATGACCTCCATGGACGATAATTCAATCTCTCTCTCTCTCTCTCTCTCTCTCTCTCTCTCTCTCTCTCTCTCTCTCTCTCTCTCTCGCATACACACACACACACAAGGAGATGGAGAAGAAGAAGATGGAGATGGAGCAAGAGCACTCTTCTATTGCACAAATGAGAGAATTAGTGAATTTTAGGTTTAGTTGACTTTTATATGAGCTCACCCCATTCACACTTGGGTGCCCATGCTTAGCCAACTAATCCCTTGAATGTTCCAGTTAGAGTGCGCCTCTCATCGGCAATCGCTCTTACCCTTTCCCTATTGGACCGACAAGCCCGGTACCTGACTCTACCAAGTAAATAATACAACATCCGTCGTAGGTGATATGGTGTCCGTGAGCCGTGGGGGTTAACAGGTTTTTTTTTAAAAGATTGAGTAGGTACAAAGGAAATGCTGTCGAAAATTCCTACAAAAATAAAAAAGACATACATTATGTAACTTTAAAAAGAACATAGTATAGGGAATGATGACAATGAACATAGTATGGGGAAGTATGAAATTGGGGTTGATTCCCTACGATACATAATATACATTAGACTTTTTGATGGGATACATTTATATAGGCTTATTGCATATTGCATTTCTTCATTTACAGTCAAAATGGTTTCAAAAGATTGAGCCTAGATGATTAATCTGGCTATGTTGCCGAGAAACCTACTCAGTAAATTTTGGTTTTTAATGGTTAATATTGATGTGTTGTCTCTTCGAGCTAATCAAACTTGTTACAAATGTATGTCATAAACCTTTGAGCTTAACAAGTTGAAAACATTCTCTCCTTGAATGAATAGATGTATAACTTTTGAATTTAGCGTTAATACTTTACTTTGAACATACTCCAATGTTTTTAAATAGAGCCTTAATCCTCATGTGAGGGTCTCGGATGAGATGGCAGTGGACTGGACTTTTGAAAATTAGTTCAAAATACAAAGGAGATGCTGTTCAATTTTTTCTGAAATTAAAAGATGAAAACATTATCGTAAATTAAGGACTCATTCTTTAAACTTAATATTTGATCTATTTTATGGTGTTAGCTTTTGTTTATTTTTTGACACCAATAACAAGGGGAGGGAGTCCTCGACACCTGTCTTCCCAAGTAATGCCAATTCTGATAGGCTTGTGATTCTTGGATGGTGACAGGTAAGAGATTCTTTCCTTGGGATTACAAAAAAAACTGTAGCATTAACATAAGATCGTCCAATGTACCAGCTGGATCCTTCTCCATGTAGATGTTGGAAGCTCATCCCAAAGGATGGGCACATAGAGATACAACACTAAGATATTATATTGTATTGATCAAAGATCAATGATTTGGTATTATCCATTAGATACGAAATGTTGTATTGGTGTATATGAAATTAAGATTTATGACATCTTGTTTTAAAATATTGATATATTATTCAATACAATTGTCTAAGTATGGTTCAATTATGAGGGGATTTTCATAATTAAACACACACTCCTTTTCCCTACTCGTCTTTGGTCGACCAGTGCCATACTTAGCAATTGGAATTAGATAATATATAGGAATATAATAAAGCCACTCTAATTTATCCTGACTTCAATCAAACAGTTTTTGTCAGGATATGGGTATTTATACCCTAAGAATTGGATTGCCTACTCTCTAATTCAAGTTACATTATTACTAGCTTGATCCACCCAATCCAAAGGGATGGGTCGAGGCTCTCAGCTCTCAAATTGGTCAAGCATCTACATGTTTATATATAATCCATATACTGTAATCATCGACCACCCTCGAGCAAGTGTGGAATTTCAAGTTATCTTTATCTTCCAAGATTGGAGTATTATATAGTAACCAACAGGATGACATAATCCACAAATTTGGAGTGACATCAACCAGAATCATGAGATATCAGGTATGTAGTTTTCATAGTACCTTACTCTCCTCCCTGGAGGACCCCTTTATCATACAACAATTGGGTGTTCTTACATCTCAGTTCAGTTCAACACATTACAGATGAGTAATCTCCCATCTACAACCTTTTAACAACGTACAAGTAATTGAGCTATAAACATGGAAATTTTTAAGAAGCATTTACTACAATTGGTGGGGGATTGGTCCACTTGGTGGACCATCCTCCACCAAGTGGATCTCTTCTCTGGGATGGGGGAGGGCCACACACACACACACACACACTTATCTAGCTGCAATTCTTTAGCTAACCCTTGGCCGACTGCTTCCCTCTTTGGTGCTTTAGGCCGATATCAGTCTTGGACATAGGTTCATGCCTACATCTTTTAGAATGGCCTTTGCTATACACATAACCTTCAAGGTTTAGAGAATGGGTTTGGTCTTGGACAAAGAGCCTCACCTTTCGAACTCATACTTGCACACACATTTACTCATAAGGTAATCGTAGATGTTAGTTATGAAAGATAATATATAGCCACTCATAATTACTCAACTACATACCTGCTTCAACACACCCAGTCGTGTTTGATAAAAGGAAACTGAGTTAAATATGATCAGACAGGCACCATGATCGGGGATACGGTATATCACGAGAAGCTGTTATTTCTTTGCAAATGTGCACCTACTTATCTGCACCTACCTCACCTACCTTCCTTTCGTCCCAGTACTCAAAGGCTTTTGTAAGAACTTGGCAAAAAAACAAGGGCTCATTTGCTTTGTATAGTGCATGTATTGAAACACACATATCCTCCACATGGCTTGCAATAAGAAGCTTTAGATAAAAACGTTGTAACGGGATGTTTCATCTCCCTCACAGGATTGGTCTTGCAGAGATTGCAACCTGGTGTATCCTGTTTCCCTCGTATACTTTGCCCTCACAGATTCTAACTTGCATTATTGACGTCTTTATCTGCCCTCGCTTGGTCGTGGCTCTTACAAGATAACACTCACACACACACACACACACACACACACACACACACACACACACACACACACACACACACACACACACACACACACACACACACACACACACACACACACACACAGACTCTAGAGTGGAATACAAGCCTCAGATGCTAGGCATGCCTATCATACTCAATCTTAGTTTTACTCTCTCTCTGGCATAAACCATACATACATTTGTGCTCATATTCATCTGCAACTGGTAGCTAATCGTTGTTACATGAAGTTGCAATCCATGGCCATATAGCATAATCTCAACCTTATCAAGCTAAATGGGGTTAGCAAATTCTCGAAATACTTCACTTACGATCCAATTGACTCTTCTACTGTCAACAACGGGACTGGTAGGTGCCCTTGCACCTACTCAAAAAAACCTTAGTTAATTTTGAGATTCTTAAAGCAGGAATTAGATTGGAATTAGTAACATTTATTTCTAATAAGTTGTATTGAGAAATGACGAATACGATAAGTGTTTAGCATTTAAACTATAACAAACTAAGCTGAATTGAGAAGAAAATTGAATTCTACTCAGTATAGAAGGGTTTTCATTTTCAACTCAGATGAGCTCCTCAGCTTAATATGAGGATATTGTGTGTTCTGACCTTGAGTAATACAGGTAGCTAAAATTTACCCAGAAGTGTTGACACAATTGATTAAGCACAGGAGTGTTGGCTCACGTTTTGACTTGCAGGAAAAAGTCTACATAAATTAACTTGATCTGGTTTGGATATGGTTTTTGGAAATGATTTGTCATTCTTTCTTTCAGTAACTTCATGTGAGGGTATTGTACATGATGGCTGGGACTGGTTTTTTTGTAAGAGATTGAGCAGGTACAAAGGAAATGCTGTCGAAATTCCTACAAAAATTGAAAAGACATACACTATGTAGCTTTAAAAAGAACATAGTATAGGGAATGATGACAATGAAATAGTATGGGGAACTATGAAATTGGGGTTGATTCCCTATGATACATAATATACATTAGACTTTCTCATGGGATACATTTATATAGGTTTATTGCATATTGCATTTCTTCATTTACAGTCAAAATGGTTTCAAAAGATTGAGCCTAGATGGTTAATCTGGCTATGTTGCCGAGAAACCTACTCAGTAAATTTTTGTTTTTTATGGTTAATATTGATGTATTGTCTCTTCGAGCTAATCAAACTTGTTACAAATGTATGTCGTAAACCTTTGAGATTGATAGGTTGAAAACATTCTCTCCTTGATTGAATAGATGTATAACTTTTAAATTTAGTGCTAGTACTTTACTTTGAACATACTCAAATGTTTTTAAATAGAGCCTTAATCCTCACGTGAGGGTCTCGGATGAGATGGCAGTGGACTGGACTTTTGAAAATTAGTTCAAAATACAAAGGAGATGTTGTCCGATTTTTTTTGGAATTAAAAGATGAAAACATTATCGTAAATTAAGGACTCATTCTTTAAACTTAATATTTGATCTATGTTATGGTGTTATCTTTTGTTGTAATTTTTGACACCAATAACAAGGGGAGGGAGTCATTGACACCAGTCTTCCCAAGTAATGCCAGTTCTGACAGGCTTATGTTTCTTGGATGGTGACAGGTAAGAGATTCTTTCCTTGGGATTACATAAAAATTGCAACAGTAACAGAAGATCGTCCAATGTACGAGCTGGATCCTTCTCCATGTAGATGTAGTGGAAGCTCATCCCAAAGGATGGACACATAGAGATACAACACTAAGATATTATATTGTATTGATCAAAGATCAAATTTTTGGTACTATCCATTAGATACAGAATGTTGTATTGGTGTATAAGAAATGATAATTGAGGTTTATGACATGTTTTAAAATATAGATATATTATTTATAGATTTGTCTAAGTATGGTTCAATTATGAGGGGATTTTCATACTTAAATGCGCACACACACACACACACTACTAGAGTGCTCAGCTTTTGGTCACATCTGAACTTGCTTCTCTCACATTTTGAGTAATGATTGAGACCCACATACTTTCCTCTCCTAGCCAAAGTGTGGGCTCTCCATTGCGACTCTCATCACCACAATTTTGGAGCATCGAGAGTCACTCATTAGCCATACACATACTACATCACATGTAACTTTGGTCCCATAGGTCATATTTGACCTCCGAGGATGATAATAAAATCTATCTCTCCCTCTCTCTCTCTCTCTCTCTCTCTCTCTCTCTCTCTCTCTCTCTCTCTCTCTCTCTCTCTCTGCCCTTGCATAAGTGGACGTGACAAGGGAACACACACACACACACACACATAGATAGATAGATAGATAGATAGTTCTATAATTGTCCCCGGAGGTCAAGTATGACCTATGGGACCAAATGAACATGTCACGTGGTGTGAGTGGAGGTCATAAGTGACTCTCAAGGCTCAAAAACGGCTGAAATGAGTGTCGCGATAGAGAGTCCACATCGTGATTGGGAGAGGAAGGTATGTAGGGAGAGCTCATGGCTGAATATATGGGGAAAAGAGGACCTAATATGGTCAAAATTTGAGCACTCAAGTAGTGTGTGTGGTACTCACTCTCTCGCACTTGACGAGGGCATAAGGTGCAAAGTCTATGAGACTCCTTGCCAGCGCCCCAATGTCCTGTCTCACAGCATAGAGAATGGGAGCCTAAGACGAATGGAGGCAATGGTGCAGATCACACTCAACGGGATGGGCTCAAGGATGTAGGGATGGGTTCGGTTACCTCGTTCGGAGAAGAAGAAAGATTTGTAGTTTGGGGCAACGTGTGTGGTGTAATGGATGAAGCAAGAACCTCCAGATTTCTCCCAAGGCGTGATACATTGGCATTGTAAGAAGGCCTCATTAACTTGGGAGTCGATCAACGCATCCTTGACCAAGTGACATGCATCCCATCTTCCAAACCATTTCTTGATGACAAGCATCCACCCCAAACTTAGTATTTTTCTCTTGCATGTCTTTTGGACCTTTTGACTTGCTTCATATGCGATTTCTAGGAAGTCGATGCAAAGGGCTACGTTGTGTCTTAAGCATGTTCTCCACAACCCTTTGCATGCCCAAGACCTCAATGGGAAGCGATCCGGACTCAAGAAGTAAGAGCATGTAGGGTGTCTGTGTCTTGACTTGGAGCAAGTTGGTGAGAAAGCGCTCTTAAACATTCTCAAACTCTTTCCAAGTAGACTGCCCGATGCTTCCACCCACACCTCCACTCCATAAAGAAGCACCGGTGTCACCAATGTGTCAAAGAGGTACTTTTTGAGAGTCCAACACTTGATCTCTCCAGCATTGCACATGTTCTCAAATGCATAATAAGCCCTCTTTCCGGCTTCCAAGCGACGCATTGCACAATCCTTCCATTTATGATTGTATGGAACCTCAAGGCCAAGGTACTTGAAGTGCTTTACCACTTCAAGTTGCTCATTGTTGTATACAATGCATGGATTTTCGTCATTGAGGGTCTTTACAAGCATAACCTTGGTTTTGGATCCATTCACGATCAGCCCACTATGTACGCAAAAGCATTCCAAGACACTCATAACCTTTTGTGCATCTTCTAAGGTATGTGCCAAGAGCACTACATCATCGGCATAAAGCAAAAGCATGATCACCGCATTTCCAATCTTAACCTCTTCTATGCCTTCTTGCTACATCAAATCAAGAACCATGCATTCCAATTCATCAATGAGTAGCCCAAAGAGGGTTGGGGAAAGTGGGCATCCTTGTTTGACACCAATGGTGCTTGCAAAAAATTTTGAAGTTCCATCTCCCGTACGTAATTGACATATCACTTTTTGGTAGATGCGAAAGACTGCATGCATAAATTCTCTTGGCACTTGAAGGCTTTGCATACGTCTCCAAAGATTTCCTTGCGGTACCATGTCAAAAGCTTTTTTGAAATCCACAAAGCAACAATACAACTTTTTTCCTTTCAATCGAGACGCTTCCATAAGAACTCGAAGAGTGACAAGGTGATCAATAGTGCTATGATTCTTTTGAAAACGTGCTTGGCCAAGCGCATGTTTGCCATTCTTTTCAGCCCATTCACTTATCTTCATCTCCATGATACATCCAAATAACTTTGCCATCAAAGAACCAACCATTATAGTGCGATAGTTTTCCACATTGTTTACATCTCCTCCTTTGTGCAAAGGTTTGATCCAGTCTGCACTCCAATCATGAGGCATGCCATGCTGAAGTGCAAGGTTAAACATATCGCATATCCAATATTGTGTTTTCTTGCTTGTCCATTTAATCATTTCAACCTTGACACCTTGAAGGTCCCCTGCCTTGCGACTAGCAAGTTTCTCAAGCGCGCGGCATACATCTTCAATGGTAAAGAAGGGAGACATAAAAGAAGGGAGCACAACACTCCATCTTTTCAACATTGGGTTGCTCATAGAGGTTCTTGCAATGCATATACATATCCTCAAGAGTTAAGTCACCAAAGCTCTCAACGCGCTTGCCTTTTAGATTTTGCCAAAAACTTGCCACATGCATGTGCTTTCTCTTGCGCTAAAAGAAGTTATTTTTTGACTTCCCACCTTCTCCTCTTCTTTTGAACAAGTGCTTTGTATGTGTGCATTAGGCAAAACTTGGACTCACAAAGGGGCCCTTTAAGGAGTTTGACTTTACCTCTCTCTACCAAAACGGGCGCATGGATAAATTTTCACAAACAAACTCCAAAGTTGGCAGAGGTTTGACAGTTAAAATGTCCTCTTCAAGCTCTATCTACTGATATATAGCACGCCATGAGATTCCTCATATTTTAGAAGATTCTTTTTTTGATTCACTTAGATTCCGACAGAGTTGTCACATCATAGGTGAATCAAAAAAATAATCTTTAAAATATGAGGAATCTCATGGTGTGCTATATATCAGTAGATAGAGCTTGAAGAGGACATTCTAACTGTCAAACCTCCGCCAACTTTGGAGTTTTTTTGCAAAAATTTATCCATGCGCCCGTTTTGGTAGAGAGAGGTAAAGTCAAACTCCTTAAAGGGCCCCTTTGTGAGTCCAAATTTTGCCTAATGTGAATATTTCAAGTAAACTTCCTTGTCTTTGCTTGCATCCAATCTTAACAAGTGTTTTCGGCCTTGACTACATTCCATGTCAAACTATTTCTTCTTGGTGCTACCTTTCTTAGACATTTTGCAAGACATGTGTTTCACCGAAAAGCATTCCTTCACACAAGAGAACATTACTTCTTTGAAAACTTTCCACTTGCATTATAATGTTGGGCTCTCTTGATGCTCTATCATGCTTAATATTTGGTCCACCATATCAGCATATATAAGTGCTCGTTTGAAGTCTAGATGTAGGTACAAATGATTCACGTCATGATTGGAGGCTACATGCTCGGGCCGTTTACCACACTTGAGGTCAATACATAACATCCTATGATCCGATTCCGGATTCCATTCACCAAGTGTAAAGCTCTGTATGCATTCTAGAGTGGCTTCCGAGAACAACATATAGTCAATCACGCTATCACCATTGTGCTTTCTACATGTTAAGTCATTGGTGCCTTGCCATAGAGATACACCATTTGCAATGAGCATTCCGGTACTGTTGCACATATGTAGAAGTGACTTCCATAGTGATCCAGTTCTTTTGCATCATTAGAACTTCGATTATACATGTATGAGTCATCCATTCTTCTTGAGACATGTGGCATGTCGACTTGTTGTGTGTCGTGTTGTAACGTATTTGTGTGAGCATTCATGTATCCAAAAACAATGACTTCACCTTGATCCTTGTAATGAGAAATGTCTTCCTCTAGTTCAACAAAGGGCTGATCTCTATCCATATCCAAGCAAGCATAAAAGTTGGAGTCACAGTGAGGAATGTAGCAACTAGCCCCACTGACATGACTTGACCATTTGGTGGGCTGATTTTCAGCCATAAGTAGCGTTTATACTTATCTTCTTTGACAATGGAAGCATCTTTCAAACCCTTTTTGGTCATACATGCTACGCCTCCTTGGCCTCTTCGTTGCTTTGCATTTTTGGTCCACATCAAAGAATGCACATCATATTTGTCAAATCCAAGAATTTGTTGCGCATCATGCTCCCATGTTTTTGATAAGAAGTATCACATTGGAGTCATCGGTAAGCTCATCAATACCAATTCCCGCATTCCATGGATACATGTTACAATTTCAAAAGCTTATTCCCAAGCATGAGTTGGTCTCATGATCATGTGTCCCTATTTGTTGGGTGGACTTGCATCCTCCTCAAGTGGTTTTTCTTCTTGAGATGACACCTTAACCTTCTTGCTTCTTTCCTCATATGCTTTGCGACGTACATTTTGTTGCATAAGAGTGCGATCCTTATATACATTACAACCCGTTCCTTTGAGGTAGATCCAACAATTGTCAAGGATGATCTTTCTCTTTACCTCATCAGCGATGGTACATACAATAGGTCTTTCTCTGGAGTGAGGGACTCCTTGTTTTCCAACTCGATGTGCACCATAAGCCATGAGGCCTGACATGCCAAAGTGCATAGCAAAAAACTCTTCAATAGCAACCACAAGAGATTGGGGTGTTTCCATGCTTTCCTCCTTGATTCCACGAATGACGATGTTCTTTAAGCGTTTTTGTCATTCTTGCAATTCTTGAGTGTCCACATTCTCTACATTCTTTGCTTGGACAATGGCTTGCGTGATAGAAGATGTAGAAACCACATTATCCTTACATATATTAGCCCATGATTTGGATGCATTTTTTCATCTCACATACATGCGTATTGTATCTATCGTTTCCTCTTTTAGTACATGATCACTCTCAACTTTGCTCAAATGCTCTTTCAATACATTCATGTCAACAAGAGAGCATTTACATTCTTTAACTTCATTCTCAAGATGCATCAAGCGGGTTGTTTGCATTTCAAGAACCTTCTTGAGGTGCTCATTCTCCACAATGAGAACTCTTAAAGTGCCATTCTCCATTGCAAGTGTGCGCAACTCTTCACCTTGCTTGTTGACGGTTTCTTGTAATGAGATCAAGTAAGCCATGATCATCGCTCCGTTGTTGTAGACGATGTGGTTGGATTAGCATCCAAATTCCTTGGAGATTTTGCATCATTCTCCATGGCGAGTGTGGATTTTCCACCCTTGCAAGTTTTGTCTGACATTGCCTTCAAGTCGCCAACAAAAACGAAAAGTTTTGATAGTTTTTCAATTCTAAGATTCTGTTACAGTAAAGCCTTCCATTACACCAAAAAATTATGTCTTTACATCAATGTGTAGAGGGCTTTGTGCTCTTTGATTGAGGCTATATATCACCTAAATCGGAGTTTAAATGAGCAAGTTATGGTCAAAAGAGTGAACTGTTGTCTACTCGGTAAAAAATCGACTCTGTGTGTGTGTGTGTGTGTGTGTGTGTGTGTGTGTGTGTGTGTGTGTGTGTGTGTGTGTGTGTGTGTGTGTGAGAGAGAGAGAGAGAGAGAGAGAGAGAGAGAGAGAGAGAGAGAGATGGATAGATAGATAGATTTTATTATAGTCCTCGAAGGTCAAATATGACCTATGGGACCAAAGTTACATGTGATGTAATATGTGTACGGCCAATGAGTGATTTTCAATGCTCCAAAATTATGGTGATGAGAATTGCAATGGAGATCCCACACTGTGGCTAGGAGAGGAAAGTGTGTAGATCTAAGTCATGACTAAAAATGTGAAGAAAGCAAGTTCATATGTGACCAAAATCTGAGAGCTCTAGTAGTGTGTAGTACTTAGACTTGCGAACTTGCAGTGAGCATAATGTGCACAATCGATTTGACTCTTCTTCATTGTCCCAGTGCCCTGTCTCGCATCGAAGGCAATAGGAGCTAAGCCAAATGGTTGTGATAGTGCGTATCACTAAAAAGGGGATAGGCTTTAGCATATAAGGGTGAGTACAACTTCCTCTTTCAGTGAAGAACATAGTTTTGTAGTTGGGGGCAATATGGGTGGTGTAATGTACGAAGCGTGACCTGCTAGTTCCTCCCAAGCCGTAATACATTGGTGTTGTAGAAAAGCTTCATTCACTAGGAGTCTATTAGGCATCATGTAGCAAGTGTAATGCATCCCATATCCCAAACCACTTCTTTATGCCTTGCATCCATCCGGTGCTCAAGATCTTGCTTTTATGCGCCTTTTGAACTTTTTTGCTTACCTCCAATGCAATTGTAGGAAGTTGATGTGAGGGGTTTTGATGCATCTTTATCATCTACTCCACAACCCCTTCCATGCCCATAACCTCAATTGGAAGTAAATTGTGAGGGGTTTTGATGCATCTTTATCATGCACTCCAAAACCGTTTCCATGTCGATAAGAGATCTTGACTCAAGAAGTAGGAGCATATGTGGTGTTTGTGTCTTAATTTGGAGACAGTTTGTAAGAAACACAAATAAAATTAATAACTTTCTGATCTCTCTCTTTACTTCTCCCTATGTATGGCGTTTTTTCACTCCCTCTCCCTCCTTCTCTCTCTCTCTCTCTCTCTCTCTCTCTCTCTCTCTTTCTCCCTCCATGCCCTAGTGTAAGTGGGTGCTAAGCTAGGGCATGCAGAAAGAGGGAGAGAGGGATGGAGAGAAAGGGAGAGAGAGGGGGGAGAGAGATAGAAAGATAGATTTTAGTATCATCCTTGGTGGTCAAATATTACCAATGGGACCAAAGTTACATGTGATGTAGTATGTATGCGGTTGATGAGTCATTCTTGATGCTCCAAAATTGTGGTGATGATAGTCGCAATGGAGAGCCCATAATGTGGCTATGAGAGGAAAGTGTGTAGGTATAGGCCATGGATGAAAATGTGAGGGAAGCAAGTTCATATGTGGCCAAAATCTCAACACTATCCCAGCCATTTGGTTTACCTCCCACTCCCTTCATTGCAAGACATGGTGTTGGGGCAATGGCAAAGAGTCAAATTGTTTGTGCACATTATACTCACTGCAAGTTCAAGAGTCTAAGTAAGAGGCAGGGGGGGGGGAGAGAGAGAGAGAGAGAGAGAGAGAGAGAGAGAGAGAGAGAGAGAGAGAAAATACATATGTATTTTCTCTCTCTCTCTCTCTCTCTCTCTCTCTCTCTCTCTCTCTCTCTCTCTCTCTCTCTAGTGCAACCTTTTTTGATGTATTAGACAACAATTCACTCTTTTGTGATCATAACTTTGTTGGGTTTGTGGTATTTAACCTAGCACCAAAAACTGGCATGTGATAATCATCTCTTGTACAATCAACAACCTAGTAAGCATGTAAGGGCACATGGCTTAGCACATGTGGTAGTAGGTGGATTGCACAAGAGTCCAAATGCCATCCCAATCAGCATAGCTTTTCCGCATTTTATGGAGCCACTCTTGACCTTTGGAGAGTTTCCACTTGACCCTTGGGAAAATGATCGTATGACCCTTGAAAGGTGCTCCTAGCCATATGAGCTACTATATAAGCTCTTGTACCTTGGCTAGGAGCCATGTACCTCGGCTAGGTACAATGCTCATCAGTATTTATGAGACTAGCATTCATGATTGCATACTTGATAATTACACTAGTAATTAGACAAAGACAGAGTGTAGACTCAAAGCGTAAGTTGATTAATGAACTTATGAGCACAAGGTACAGTGCTCAAATTGCACACCCATTTTTTAAGAGGGAAATGAATTGTAATGGAAATGGCCTATGAACTTTGAGATTAGCGGAATTAGGAAATTAGGTGAAGCATTTTTGAGAGATAACTTTGTGAGCATAGCGGGTGAACTTAATTGATGGTAGCAACATAAATATGGTACTTAGTTAACTTGGCATGAATAATACTTTTGCAAGAGAGAGAGTTTAGAGAACATGACAATAGTTAAGGACCGGATTCATATGGAGCCGGTCCCCCCTGCAATTGGCATTTGTATTATAGTTTCTCCGAACCAGAGAGACTTGGTACAATACAATCTTTGTGTTCTTTGTGACCTACGTGATGCAATGAAGATGGAAAGCTTCATGCATCACAAGCATAGCATAAACTTGTAGAAAGCATTAACTATCCCAAGCCTCAGTCCCAAGGCCTCAAACACCTTCGAAGGTGGAGAGAGCTAGCGGGGAATGAGCGTAGGGAAGAGGAAGAAGAAACATTGCATAGGAGAAAGAAATAGTTCCTCACTTATCATTACTCTTCTTGCTAGCATACATAATAGCATAGTAATGGAGATGGAGAAGATGGCAAGCTTAAGCATTGAAGCATGGCTCTTGGTTGGATTTGCATTCCATAGCCAAGAATGTTGATGTAGGCTCTCACTTCTCACAATCTTGGAGAAGGAGGTGGTGTTCCTCAACTTTCACCAAGTGAGAATGCCCTTGCCAATGAGTGTGTGTGTGTGTGGAGTATATCCCCCTAGCACCCCCCCTCCTTGCTTTGGGTGAGTGGTGACTTTTCTACATGTTGCAAGCTCATTGGACCCCTCTCCTCCTAGCCAATCACATGCAACATGCAGTCAAGTACATGGGTAGTCTTTTGACAAGTGTCCTCCTTACCCCTTAGAGACTGAGAGCATGAAAATATCTAGATATTTGTTGAATGGAAGTAGAAGCTCATTGGAACCCTCTTTAGCCCAACCAATAGCACTCAAGCACACCATGTGGTTAAGTTTAGTGAGAGTCTGACATGTGTCCCATGTGCTCTTTTAGAAAAGGGCTGCCCCTTGGATGAGTGGAAGGTTAGGTCAAAGATTCCCCTAAATTTGGGACTTTTATGCATAGGAAGATTCTCAAGCAACTTCCTCATTAAGTGTCTAGGGTCTCTTTTTGACTCAAGCATCTTACCCTCCATGCATAGGAAGCTTCTCAAGAAACTTCCTCATTAAGTGTGTAGGGTCTCTTTTTGACTCAAGCATCTTACCCCCCATGCATAGGAAGCTTCTCAAGCAACTTCCTCATTAAGTGTGTAGGGTCTTTTTTTGACTCAAGCATCTTACCTCCCATGCATAGGAAGCTTCTCAAGCAACTTCTTCATTAAGTATGACAAGTACCTCAAGTACCTTACTCATCAAACATGACAAGCACCTTAGGTGGAGTTCCCACCTCAAGTTGGTCAAAGGCAAGTTTAGGTCGGGTTCCCACCTCAAGCACAGCCCTAGCTTGCTTAAGGTCAAAGACAAGTTTAGGTCGGGTTCCCACCTCAAGCTCAGCCCTAGCTTGGTCAAAGACAAGTTTAGGTCGGGTTCCCACCTCAAGCTCAGCCCTAGCTTGGTCAAAGGACTTTTAACACTAACCATTGGAGGTCTTTAATGAAGCTAACCCTAAGGTCTTTTAAGCTCCATTAGTTAACCATGCTCTTTGACAAACCATCTCACATTTGGGCCCCTTTACCATTGGCCCCGTGTTGAGATAGATCCTTAAGCACATTCTATATTCTAACCCTTGTTCCCGTTTATTATCCCATATTAAATTATCATTTTAATATGAGAAAATCATTTGGGTTGGTTAGATATTAGATATTTAATGACATTACCTCTCTCTTGAAATCATAGTCGTCCTCGACTGAGGTAAAAGAGATAAATTCATAGTCATTTGTCAATTTGTCTTAGCGAGTAGAGGATCCCTTTTTACCCTACGACATCATGCCAAGATGGATGACTAATCCATTTGGTGCTTGGGAGATATAGCTGCCACAAGCATGTCTGCTCTTTAGTCCATTTCATCTTCCCAGGTAGACTGACAAATTCTACATGGTGTTTGAGAGACGTTGTGACGTGTTTTGGCGAAATGGTGCGGACCACCCCAAAGTCTTTGAGATATGTTTTTTAATGCTTTTGGGGGCCTAAGATGTAAATAAATCATGCTTGTACAAAGTGTACAAAGGCGGTGTGTGCCAGCTGTCTCTATGCATGCGGGCCAGTTGTGCGGGGTACATAGTTTTGTTGTTTTTGTACATAGAAGTGTCGAGAATTCAAAGTGTGAATTAGTGCTTTAAAAATATGAAAAAAAAATGAACTTTTATCAGCTTGGGGTCGTGAGTGAAGAGGGATAGTCAGCTGTGAAGAAGAAACTATGTGTTGCTGCAGCCTGCGGTGAAGGGTGGGGGTTTTGGTGTAGAGGTGCCCCTCTTGCCTTGCGAGAGCCTGGTGTGGTGAGTTGAGAGTGTGTCTCTCCTCAATGGTCTGATGAAAGTGGGTGCTTAGCTCTGCATATTGACCTCTCTTCATCTTGGTTTGAGGTATGGCAGCCATGTTGTTTGTGGTTCCCTTTGGTGCAGCTAGTCGAGGGTAGACTATGCGCTGCAATTCCTTGCTTGTACATACGCAAAAGAGCAAGGTTTTCCCCAAGATTTCCATCAATTTTTCTGAGTTTTTTGCTGAAATTTGTGGGTTTTCAAAGTGAGCTTGATTTGGATGGGTTTTGGTCAAGCTATGTGTATGTATGGGAGCGCCTATGGAGTCTCTACTAGCACATGGAAGGGCGTTTGAAAAGAAGTGAAGCTCTTGGTTTTATGAGGAAAAGTGCAGAGATTTCCATTGTTTTTATTTACTTTTTTACTTTGGTTTTCTTGGTTCCCTTGATTCCTTTGGTGCATCCACGTATAGTGGGAGTTGTAGCAGTGTAGAGGGAAGCTAGTCGAAGCTAGTCGAGGCTGAGTGTGAGTGAGGCTATCAAAATTCGTGAGACAAGATCAGCCCATATTATCTTGAGAGAGCTATACTCTTCATCCTCTTTTCTTGGTGTTGGTTTGAGGTGTTGTAGAGGCCAGCCCCCAATCCTTCACAACGTCGTCATCCCAAACATGATTCTTATTATGCATATTACTTGAATTTGTGCACAATAAAGAGAATTAGTCTTATAAGACAAAACATTGATCATTAAAAGAAACATGTACATTTGCTTACTCTAATGTAGCATTGTAAGCATTAACAAGGTTCATACTATCCTTAAGCTGGATTCCTTGCATCCATCTAGCATCTTTGGTAAGATGATTTTTGTTCTTAATAAGATACCGTCAGATAATCTTACCATGTTGTAGTACCTTGTCTTCATGCCGAAGTATAGCTTCGGGTTGTAGTACCTCTTCTTGATCTTCGATTTCGGGAGGGTCTTCAATAATTGATTCATTTGGAGGCTCTCCTTTGTAGGGCATGAGTAGGCTCACATGGAAAGCATTGTGTATGAGCCAATTGTTAGGCAACTTGAGCTGATAAGCCACCTCATTGATTGGCTTCAAAATTTGAAAAGGACCATAGTATCTTTTTTCTAGTTTAGCATAATACTTTTGATGACCCGTAGGATTTTTGCCCGTCGTTTGTCTCAATCGAGCCTTAGGAAACTTAAGTAAGATCCAATCATTTTCTTTGAACGTTAAGTCCCTTTTGTGCTTGTCAGCAGTAGCTTTTTGCCTTAGTTGGTAGATGGATATAGCCTCCTTAATCTTTTGAAAAGATGCTTGCAGATCACGGCTATACTCATCGGCAGCGAAGATCTTCCCTTGTACTTTAAGTAGCAATGGACTTTTAGGTCTTCCCTCTATGATTTCAAAAGGTGCTTTTCCCGTAGAAGTATGGATAGTATTATTATACGCATACTCTACAAGAGGTAGATACTTTTCCCATTGTGAGTGTTGATCTACTTCTGTAACATAGGTCTTTAGTAGATCAAGAATCGTAAGATTGGCTATCTCACTTTGTCCATCCGTTTGTGGATGATAGGATGAAGAGAAATTCAATCTTGTACCTAGATTTTTGAAGAGACCTTTCCAAAAATTACTGGTCATTCTAGGATCTCTATTTTACACGATGGATGTTGGCAATCCATGGTGTTTGAAAATCTGTGATATGAAGAGAGTTGCCATTTGGTGTGCCTTAATAGTCTTCTTGATAGGGATAAAGTGTGCTTGCTTGCTAAACCTGTCAACTATTGTCCATATTCCCGTATTCCCATGGATAGATTTTGGTAATCCAAAGATAAAATCCATGGATATACTCTCCCATGGTGAATTAGGAATTAGCAATGGCTGGAGTAATCCAGGTTGATTCCCTCTATCATACTTGGTCTTTTGGCATACTACAGATTTTGAAACATACTCTTGTATGTCCACTTTCATGGTAGACCAATAAAAGTACGCCTCTATGCCCCGCATAGGGAGGAGCATGGGATTCATACATGACTTTCTCACGAAGGGAGTGGGTAACACATAGCCTATTTCCATGGAGAAGATAACCATCCTACAAGGTGAATGGTTCCTCTTTCTTCCCCAAAGCAAGGGTTGACATTATGTCCTTGATGGGGAGGAGCTGGGAGCACTATGGAAGAAGAATACGCACGCACACACTCACACACACACCACCATAGCCACACACAGGTTGAAGGGGGAGAGCCAACGTACTGTATGCCGCCTTTCTTTCTTCTCTCATCTTATGCACTAAGGCACAATACACATTGTACTTAGTGTTAGTGGCTCACACAAGTGTATAGTTGTACACTTAGAGTTAGTGGCAATTAGTGATGGGCGGTCGGCCACATGGCCATTAAACCTCACATTCTCCCACTTGATGGTCAATGTGGGACACTATAATAATGGAAGAGCACCACTCTTCACCCAACTCACGACAGTTTTGAAATCGATGGCTGGAGAGACTCTTAGTGACTGCATCCGCTGTGTTCTCTGACGTAGGAATCTTCACTAAATCAAGGCTCTTGTTCGCCAGGCATTCACGATTGAAGTGATAGTACACATCAATGTGTTTTGTTCTGGAATGAAACATTGGATTGTTAGCCAAGGAAACAGCACTTTGACTGTCACAATGAAGAACTGGTGTACACTGCTCCAATGCAAGATCTTTCACTAGGCGAGCAAGCCAAATAGCTTCTTTGCATGTTTCACTCAATGCAACATACTCTGCCTCTGTGGTAGAAATGGATGTACAATCTTGAAGAACAGATCTCCAAGAAATAGAAGAACCAGCAAATGTGTAAATCCAACCTGTTGTTGATTTATGACTGTCAACACAGCCTGCATAGTCACTGTCTACAAATCCCTGAATGGATGACTCTCCACGACCATAGCATAAATGTCTATCTGCAGTGCCACTCAAGTATCTGAGAATCTACTTGACAGCATCCCAATGCTTTTTACCAGGGTTCGACATAAATATGATGAAAACTCCCACTGCATGTGCAATGTCAGGTCTTGTAGCCACCATGGCATACATGAGACTACCACAAGCTGAAGCATAAGGAATTTTAGCCATCGCAGCTTTTTCCTCAGCAGATTTGGGACAATCACTCTTGCTAAGTTTCAAATATGCATGCAATGGAGTACTCAAGGCCTTCCCCTTCTACATGTTGAAACGATCAAGGACCTTGTGCACATACTCTTTTTGAGAAAGGTACAACAACCTCTTCTTACGATCACGAGTAATGCGCATACCCAAAATGTGATTGGCTTCACCCAAATCTTTCATGTCGAATTGACTTTTTAGCTTGGTTTTCAAGTCAACAATGTCCTTCTTAGAATGACCAGCAATAAGCATGTCATCTACATAAAGGATAAGCATAATAAGTTGTCCATTTGGTTGTCTTTTCATGTAAAGACAAGGATCCTCATTACTGCGCTTATAGCCTAGGGAACGCATAAATGCATCAAACTTTTGATACCATTGTCTGGACGATTGCTTCAAGCCATAGATACTTTTTAGAAGCTTACATACCAAATGTTCCTTGCCCTTGAGCACAAACCCTTCAGGTTGCTGCATATAAATCTCTTCCTCAAGATCACCATGTAAGAAAGCTGTAATGACATCCATTTGATCAAGCTCCATATCTTCAGTGGCAACCAAAGCAAGCAAAATTCTTAGTGTCGTCATCTTGACCACTTGAGAAAAGATTTCCTGGAAATCTACACCATATTCTTGCTTGAAACCTTTGGCCACTAAACGAGCTTTGTAATTCTCAACATTGGATGCAATCTTCTTCTTGTAAACCCATTTACAAGGCAAAGCTTTCCTACCTTTTGGCAATGGAACAAGTTCCCATTTTTTGTTCTTTGCAATACTAGATAGCTCCCTCTTCATAGCATGCTCCCACTAAACCCTATCATTGGCTAGCATAGCCTCTTTGTAACAAGAAGGCTCACCACTATCTGTCAGCAACACAAAGTCCACGCCTAGAACAAACCGTTCTGGCAGATGTGAGACTCTTTGAGATCTCCTCAGCTGATCAGATCTTGTACTAGCATGTGTAGTAATTGGATCTGGAGCTATCTGTGCAGGAGGTGATACATCGAAAAACCTCACTTTTCGGAATTCAACCTCTTTCGTTGGCTGCCTATGCATCTTAGTCTCATTGAAGACAACATCACTGCTACGAATTACTAATCAACTTTCCGGATCCCATAAGCGATAGACAAATTGACCATCTACACCATAGCCAATAAAGATGCATTTTCTGGACTTAGGGTCAAGCTTAGCACGCAACTCCTTGGATACATGTGCATAAGCTTTGCATCCAAATGTACGGAGTTTTTCATAAGACAACTTATGTCCTGACCATAACTCCAATGGTACACGAAACTGTAATGAAGCATGTGGTGATCTATTGATCAAATACACAGCAATGCATAATGCTTCAGCCCAAAATGCTTGCGGTAAATTATCCTGTGATAGCATAGACATAATCCTCTCTTGGATGGTCCTATTCATTCGTTCGGCAACACCATTTTGTGCAGGGATATAAGGAGTTGTAAACTCGCGCTTAATTCCCCTACTTGAACAGAAGACTGCAAACTCTTTGGAGACATATTCTCCACCATTGTCTGAGCGTAAAGCTTTCAACTTATGTTCAGACTGAGTTTCCACACTAGATAAGAACTTTTTGAAACAAAAAAAAAGTCTCATCTTTAGACTTCATGGCATAAACCCAAACATGTCAAGTTGCATCATCAATGAATGTAACATAATAAGACGCACCACCATGGGATTTAGAAGGCATAGGCCTACATAAATCACTATGCACAAGCTCTAAGGGCTTTCTTTCTTTGTCAAAAGATTGTGTACAATGTGCTCGTGTTTGCTTGCCATATTGACAGTGTTCGCAAAAGGGAAAATCAAAAAATGATAAAGATGGTAAGTAGCCCAAACGAGAAAGAGTTTCCATTCCCTTCTTTGACATATGGCATAACCGGCTATGCCACAAAGCAACAGTTGGCAGCTCGGTTACAGAAAGAACACCGTTCTTGTCAGATACACAAAGAGGATAAAGTGTACCAACTTTAGAACCATGGGCTAAAATAAGATGACCTTTCGCAATACGCCAAGACTGCTGATAAAAAGTGACTTTGTAACCCAAGTCATCAAGACGTCCAACCGAAATTAAATTTCGTGTCAAAGCTGGAACATGACGCACATTATATATGGTAAACCTCACCCCATTTGCCATAACCATAGCAATATCACCTATGCCCACAATGTCAAAAGAGTAGCTGTCACCTAGCGTAACAGTGCTAAAGGTTTCCTCATATGTAGTAAACCAATGCCTATGAGGTGTTGCGCCCAAATCAAGAATCCATGTATGGCACACTTCACCACTAACAAGTAGCTCTGCTGGCATAGAACTCTGCAAAGATAGAGTTTCTTGTGCATCATAAAATACATCATTATTTTCAGTCAAAATATTGATGTCTTGTGCATCACAATCATCTTGCACTATGTTCAGTTCTTCAATCTTAACCGAACTCTTTGGTTTCTCCTCTTTATCATCATTGTCTTTGCCTTTGCCTTTGCCTTTACCTTTGTCACGCTTCCAAGCATAACAATCCTTCTTTATGTGACCAAACTTATCACAATAATGGCATTGAACATTGCGACGATTAGGAGACTTTGATCTACCCTTTGAAGCATCTCTATTTCCCTCTTTCTTGGATTCACGATTCCAAGAACGACCTTTACGCTGTTTTCCATCCTTTTGCACATAATGAGCTTCGCCATGATGCAAGCTATCCATAGCCTTGTGGCGCCCTCTGACAAAAGAGAACTAGTGACATCAATGTACACTAGCGTACCATTAGGAGCTGAGTTACTGACAACTGGCTCACACAAGTGTATAGCTGTACACTTAGGGTTAGTGGCAGTTAGTGATGGGCGGTCGGCCACATGGCCATTAAACCTAACAGTCCTTAAAGTCAAGGTCAGTAGCATACTCATCTATCATAGAAGATAGATCATTGTGAGTTGCTATTGACACAGTATTAACTTTTGGTCGTCGTGAAAGTGCATCAGCCACTTGATTGTGCTTACCAGTAATGTGAGCAATGTGGAAATTAAATTGTGAAAGAAAACTTTCCCACCTCATTTGTTTGTCGGAAAGCTTTGTTTGCGTTATGAAGTACTTGAGACTTTGATGGTCTGTTCGTAAGATGAATGGAGTCCCCAATAGATAGTGCTTCCATGTGTCCATGCCTAAGACCCGTTCATCCGTGTTGAGCCTTCGGCTCTCATATGCTATGGCATGCCCTTCTTGAAGCAAGACTGCTCCAAGGCAATCACCACAAGCATCACATTGGACCTCAAATGGCTTTGAGAGATCCGGAAGCATAAGGCTGGTTGGGAGATAAGCTTCTCTTTGAGCTTGTCAAAAGCACTTTTCTCCTTAGCAGTCCATGAATACTTAACGTTTTTCTTTGTTAAGTCATGTAATGGTCCTGCTATTTGAGAGAATTTTGCTATGAAGCGTCTATAGTATACATACATACCAATAAAGCTTCTTAGCTGATGTAGATTCCTTGGATTAGGCCATGCTTTTATTACCTCCAACTTTGATGGATCCATACAGATACCATCTCAAGAGATAATATGACCTAAGTATTGAATCTCTTGAAGGAAAAATTCGCTTTTCTTTTGATTGAGAAAAAGCTTATTCTCCCTTAATGCTTGAAAAATCACTTGGAGATGTTGCTTGTGTTCCTCCAAGGAATTGGAGTAGATGATGATATCATCAAAGAACACTATAGTGAATTTGCAGTAGGGTCTAAAATTTTCTCCATTAACCGATTGAATGTAGCTGGTGCATTACTCAAGCCAAAAGGCATGACTAGATATTCATAAAGGCCAAAAGTTATACGAAACGCGGTCTTTAGGATATCTTCATTCACTATCCTTTATTAGGAAATATGATGTAGCTAAATAGATATTTGAGTAGATTACTTAATGGAGAGAGATAGATTTTACACACAAGAAATTATAGAGTAGAGAGAGAGAGAGTATACACGATCTACATGGTTCACCCAATGTGGGCTACGTTCACGGGAAAGCAGCCACTCAATGGCTTTAGTACTTCAAAACAAGAAGTAGGTTACAAAGGGATTATACCCTTTTGAAGCTCCCACCTTGCTTCACTCTCACCACCTCACACCCACTTTGTTGCATCAACTTCACACTCTAAAATGTGTGTAGAAATGGCCTCCTTTTATAGGCCAAAAGGGCTGTGTAGCCGTCCTTGTGTAGATAAGTCCAAATCGGACCCTCCAATCTGTCCATGTGTGGCAGCCCTTGAGAACCTTGAGAAGACAAGTCCACTTTTGAATTTGGCCACCGGCCATTGACTTCCGACCACCGGCCACCGACCAACCGACCAACCGACCGGTCATTTTCCGATCACTTTTCGGCCGCCGTCCGGCCATAATATTCTGGTGAAATGGAATATTCCGGCGGCGTGAAAATTTTGGTTTCCGACGAGTTATTTTTCTTCACGCACAATGGCTTCTCCTCATAATGGGGCCTTACAAATGTGTGTTTTTAACACATAAAATTACAAGGGATAAATTAGGCTCCATACTTAACATCCTTATTTGATGGTAACCACTTTTAAGGTCAATCCTACTGAAGTAGGTAGAGCCTTGTAGCTTATCAAACAGATCTTCTACCCGAGGTACGAGAAATCTGTTTTTGACAATGATATGGTTTAGTGTGCGATAGTCCACACACATGCGGTATGTACCATCTTTCTTTTGCACTAAAAAGACTGGAGAGAAAAAGGGAGAGGAGCTAGGCCTTACCATTCCTTTGTCTACCAATTCTTGTACTTGCCTCGTGATCTCCTCTTATTGAGCTTGTGAAATTGGATAGGGAGGTTTGTTAGGCAGTGAGCTTCCTGATAGGAGCTCAATTCGATGGTCATCATCCCCTCGTTTTGGATATAAGTCCATAGGGATATCATCAATGAACACATCTTGGAATCCTTTTAGAAAGTTAGACAAGTCTAACTCTTCTTGATTCCTACCATTCACCTTTCATGAAACATTAGGACCATTTAGGGATTCTTTGACAAAAATCATGTACGCAGAAACTGAGCTTTTTGTTGATTTATCAAGGGTGAGAGGATTTACAAGTGGTATAGTACGACCAGACTCATTAGCATCTATATACATATTCTTTCTTCTGTAGGTGAAGTAGATTCTCCTTTTAGGGAACTTCATGCTGGCAGCCATGCGGTTGAACCATGGTATCCCTAGGATAGCATCCTCATGTTGGAGAGGAGAGATAAAGAATTCTTCTTTGTTGACATAGCTTTGGACATGAAGCCTCAACTTCCCAATCAAGGGAGTAACAAAGGCTTGCTGTCCCTTGAAAATAGCATCGGTAGTTACAGCATCTCCCATCTCAAAATCTTGAATGCCCAACTTGGTGGCCAACTCCATTGATATGAAGTTGAGAGTAGAACCAGGGTCAAACAAGATGAAGGCATCATGCTCCCTTACCTTTCCCCAAGCATAGGAGAGAGGTGATCCTTTGCAATGAGTATCCTCTTTTGGAGCTTCGATAGTGGAAGCTCTAAGAGTCTCATTGTTGCGAGCATTTCTTTTGGGGCAAGAACGATAGCCATGTCTTTCCTCCCCACACTTAAAACATTTGTGATCCTTGTGAAAAGTTTCAAGCTCTTCAGGAGAGAGTTTATTTTTACCTTTGTAAACTCCTTTCTCCTTGGATCAATTGTTGTTATTGTTGTTGGAATGGCCGTGGGAGAAATTTTGGGCATTAATTTTTCCCTTTGCATCACTTTTGTCTTTATTTTTTATGGGTTTGACATTCCATCTAACCCCTTGTTGGAAATTGATGCGTGAAGCAACCATGGTATGGTAGATTACTTCGCCTGATAGAGTAAGGCCGTTCAGAGTTGACATACTCAACCATCTCTTCAGGTAATCGCGCACAGAATTGTTGTTTTTGCTAAGCAAAGTCTATCTTTTGAAAGACAGTAGCATTGAGATGTAAATCCCAAAACCTGTCCACATATTTGTGGATAGACTCATGAGAGAGAAGCCTTAAACTCCGCCATTCGGTGAGCACTTTTTCCTTTGCATCGCTTGCAAGGAATTTCTTCATGATGGAAACTCGTAGAGGTTTCCATGTCTTTGGGGCTTCGCCATTGCCACGAAGGCTAGCCCACCATTGACGAGCCGATTTTTGGAAGTGCATAGCTACATGGTGTAGCTTGGAGGACTCCGTGAAGCCCTCGTCTCCAAAGGCCGCATCAAATTGTTGGATGAAGGCCAATACTTTGTCGGTAGCACCAAAGGTGCCATCATAGGTGAGAAAAGAGATACTCTTTCCTCCCTCTTTGAACTTCTTGAGCTTTTGTGACCTTTGCCATGCAGGGTAAGATTTGCGATGTCCTCCCCTCTTATATTCTGTAGGAGAATAGCCATAGCTTTCATCGGTAGAGAGGAAGGTGAAGAAGAAGGAGAAGAGGGTGACCTCTTTCTTGCCCTTTTCTTGCTTGGTTTCCTCTCTTCCCTTTTGCAGTGACGAGGAGAAGGGCTATGGGTTAACCGTTTCCTCTTGGGAGGAGTTGGTGATCTTTTAGTCCGCCTTCTTTGTGAAGCCACATCTTCGAAGGAATTTAGGGATTCATTGCTTTCTTGATATTTGGATTCCTCCTCTCGTATGGGAGAGAGTCTTCTTTTGGGGGTCTCTTCAAGAGGCCTCGTAAGCTCTCTCTCCCCTTGGAGAGGAAAGGAAATCCCATAAGCACGAAACTGTTGAGTAACTTCGGCTTGCAAAATGGGGTTGCCCATAGATTGTTGCAACCTAGTGACAAGATAATTAACAAACATGGGGGCATCATCATTGGCACCTTTATGTGCAAAATCAAAGTTATCAAAGTTCATTCTACTCTCTTGGTTATTGTCAGCCATGTTAATTAAACTTATATGTTTACTTAGTGTATGCTTTGGAAATTCAAAACCTAAGTTGCTACTCCTCTTAGCGTTTGAAAATAGGCACTTAAGTATCTACACCCACTGCTCGAATTGGTTAATTATAGAGAGTAGTGGAGTGAGTCTATCAGATTGAAGTTGCCGAGGGATAGCTCCTTTTGGACTTCTTTGGCTCAATAATGGTAAATCTACAGGCAAGTCTAAAAAGACTCCATTATTAAGACCAAAGCTCCCGAGGTGTGCACCATATCCCACATAGTGGGCTCAACAAAACCGATAATAGATCCCAGACCCACTTACCCTAATATAATATTAAGACCAAAGCTCCCAAGGTGTGCACCATATCCCACATAGTGGGCTCAACAAAACCGATAATAGATCCCAGACCCACTTACCCTAATATAATTTAAAAAAACAACCATTAATAGGCTACTTAAGGACCTCTCTTCTTAAGCAAGAAAAGAGAAACCAAATGCTCTGATACCAATGTAATGAAAATAGCCTATGAACTTTGAGATTAGTGGAATTAGGAAATTAGGTGAAGCATTTTTGAGAGATTACTTTGTGAGCATAGCGGGTGAACTTAATTGATGGTAGCAACATAAACATACTACTTAGTTAACTTAGCATGAACAATACTTTTACAAGAGAGAGATTTAGAGACATGACAATAGTTGAGGACCGGATTCACATGGAGCCGGTCCCCCCTCCAATATGCATTTGTATTATAGTTTCTCACATCAAGAGAGACTTGGTACAATACAATCTTTGTGTTCCTTGTGACCTACATGATGCAATGAAGATGGAAAGCTTCATGCATCACAAGCATAACATAAAATTGTAGAAAGCATTAACTATACCAAGCCTCAGTCCCAAGGCCTCAAACACCTCGAAGGTGGAGAGAGCTAGCGGGGAATGAGGGTAGGGAAGAGGAAGAAGAAACATTCCATAGGAGAAAGAAATAGTTCCTCACTTATCATTACTCTTCTTGCTAGCATACATAATAGCATAGTAATGGATATGGAGAAGATGGAAAGCTTAAGCATTGAAGCATGGCTCCTAGTTGGATTTGCATTCCATAGCCGAGAGTGTTGATGTAGGCTCTCACTTCTCACAAGCTTGGAGAAGGAGGTGGTGTTCCTCAACATTCACCAAGTGAGCATGCTCTTGCCAAGGAGTGTGTGTGTGGAGTATATCCCCCTAGCACACCCCCCCTCCTTGCTTTGGGCGAGTGGTGACTTTTCTACATGCTGCAAGCTCATTGGACCCCTCTCCCCCTAGCCAATCACATGCAGCATGCAGTCAAGTACATGGGTAGTCTTTTGACAAGTGTCCTCCTTACCCCTTAGAGAGAGACAGCATGAAAATATCTAGATATTTTTTGGATGGAAGTAGAAGCTCATTGGATCCCTCTTTAGCCCAACCAATAGCACTCAAGCACACCATGTGGTTAAGTTTAGTAAGAGTCTGACATGTGCCCCATGTGCTCTTTTAGAAAAGGGGTGCCCCTTGGATGAGTGGAAGGTTAGGTCAAAGATTCCCCTAGGTTTGGGATTTTTATGCATAGGAAGATTCTCAAGAAACTTCCTCATTAAGTGTGTAGGGTCTCTTTTTGACTCAAGCATCTTACCCCCCATGCATACGAAGCTTCTCAAGCAACTTCCTCATTAACTGTGTAGGGTCTCTTTTTGACTCAAGCATCTTACCCCCCATGCATAGGAAGCTTCTCAAGCAACTTCCTCATTAAGTATGACAAGTACCTCAAGTACCTTAGTCATCAAGCTATACAATGCCTTCTTACATCTGCACACTTTGTACTCTTGGCCTTTCTTGACAAAACCGCGAGGCTGCGTTACATAAACTTCCTCAAATATGTCACCATTCAAGAAAGCAGTAACAACGCCTGATTGGCATACATTCCAACCAAAATGAGTTGCCAATGCACACAGAAAACACAGAGTAGTCATACAACAAGTGGCAGCAGAAGTCTCTTCATAATCTATGCCTTTTTGCTGTGCAACAAGTCGAGCCTTATGGCAATCAATCTCACCATCCAGCTTGCATTTCAACTTGTAAACCCACTTCGTACCAATGGCCTTTTGGCTAGGAGGCAAATCACATAAAGTCCATGTGTCATTTTCTATAAGTGCATCATTTTCTGATTGCATAGCAGCCATCCAATTTTTTGAATTCTGTGCTTCATCAAAAGACAGAGGCTCCTCAACATCATGTAAGCTAGACACAGCCAAACCATAAAAATCTAATGCATTAAATGCATGGCGAGAGCCTGAACAAGTACAACTAGACAAAGGTGCATCCAATTTACTATCATGCAATGTATGCACCAGCCATTTTGGCATACCTCTAGCCTAGTCATTTTCAGCTCTTTCCTCATCAAGTACATCATGTACATCTGCATCAGTAATATGCTGATCTGTAACATTTTCAAAAACTCCCATAGGCTGTAGATTTGCCTCATTGGAATTTACATTCAAAATTCCACCACTGAAAAGAGGCAACAAAGTGTCATCTATGTCCTAGGACTGAACAAAATCTTCCACAAACACTATATCTCGTGAAACCAGAATACACTTTGTTTGCGGATGATACAACATGTAACCTTTGCTTTCAGCATTATAACCAACAAAAATACATTTGACAACCTTATCCAATTTTCTGCGTTGTGTTTGTGGCACCAAAGCATATGCCAAACAGCCAAAACCACACATGTGCTCAATAGAAATCTTTCTATCATGCCATGCTTCATATGGAGTAATAGACTACAAAGCTTTTGTAGGACACATGTTAAGTACATAAGTGGCACACATGATGGCCTCAAGCCAAAAAGATGCGGCAAAGCTTGACTTTTGACCATAAATCGTGCCATTTCCGTAAGTGACCTATTTTTCCTCTCAGCAACACCATTTTGCTGAGGTGTATCAAGCATTGTACATTGGTGTTTTATCCCACGACTAGACAGAAATGCATTAAATTCATGAGACATATACTCCCCCCCTCGATCGGAACGGAGGGTGCCCATAGTACATTTTGATACACTTTCAGCCATAGCGAGAAATTGTTTGAAGCACATAAAAACTTTGGACTTCACTTTAAGCAAAAATACCCATGCATGCCTGGAGTAATCATCAACGAAAGTCACGAAGTAAAGGTAATTTCCCAAGGACGGAGTTTGCATGGGCCCACAAACATCATTATGCACAAACTGCAACCTGCATGTGGCCCTAACTGAACCATCCTTTAAAAATTTTGAATGCTATATCTTACCCAAAATACAGCCTTCACAAACATGTTTGACGGGTGCTTCAAGAGGTGGCAAAGAAGCAACCATATCAGATTTGTACAAATCCAGCAAACTGGCAAAATTCAGATGACCAAAACGTGCATGCCAAAGTTTTGCATCTGAAATAGCCCTTGAAACTCCAACTGCATTTGCAAAATTTTGTCCACACTTGTCATACAAAGTGAGCTTATACAACCCACGGCACAAAAGCTCAGATGCAACAATCTCATCACCAAAACTGAGATCATGAACTGTACATCTATCATCCACAAATTTGATTACAAGTCCAAGTCTAGCAAGTGCAGATAAAGACAAAAGATTCTCCTTGATCCCAGGTACATAAAGTGCATCAATAAGTGTGAAAGAGCTACCATTTGCAGCAGAAGCACAATCTTTCCAACTCCCTGAACCGGATAACAGGCATTGTTGGCACAAGTGACCTCAATTCCCATGAGGGACAGAATTGAGAGAGGTGAACAATTCATGATGTGAGGTAATGTGCTTTGTAGCACAACTGTCAAAATACCAAACATGTGAATCTGCAGCAACTGACATGCGTGCATCATGGACAGTAGGATTGTAAGTGCACTCTACACTAAAAGCCCATTCTGCATCAACATCAGCATCACAGTCTCCTTTCACAGAAGACTCAACAATGGCTGCATTGGTAGTGGAACCAGCATTTGCAGTGGAACCACCCTCTTTCTTCTTAGCCTCTTTAGCCTTCAACTTAGGGCACTGCTTGATCAAGTGATCATTAGCTTTACAATAAAGGCAATGCATCTTCTTTTTGCCCTTATCACCAGAATTGCCAGACAAAGTGCTGCCAGCAGAAGCATTGGGAACAAAAGTTTTGCCACTCACAGCAGCAGAACCATAAGAAGTGGCTTGAGAAGCAATAAAAGCTTGTTCAACTGCACGCTGTCTGGTCCTGTTTTTTTGGAAAGTGACTCTTGCAATAGCAATGTGCATATTGCATCAAACTTGACAACTTCAAGATTTCCTTGGGTCATAAGTCTCCAAGTACTAGCAAATGTCTGGTAAGAATCTGGTAAGGCATCAAGAACAGTCTGCACAAGGGAACTGTCTAAAATGACTTCACTTGTAGAAATAAGTTGCTCAGTGATATCCTTGACACCAGCAAGGAAAGTGTCCATATCATCTTCCTCATGCATAATCTTTGATTCCAGCTCTATACGCAGCAAAGCAATTTTAGCCTCATTGCGACTTGCATAAAGACCAGCCAAAATTTCCCAAGCCTGTTTTACAGATTTTGCTGAAAGAATGTGAGGAACAATGGTGCGCTTCACAAACAAGGCAATCAATGCATGAGCCTGCGCATCCTTTATATCCCAACGAGATTGTTCTACCGTAGGTAAAACAACTCTAATAGCAGCAATTCTTGCAGCAAGACCTGTTGATAGCCGTTTTTCGGCTCTCTGTAATTGCCATAGTGAGTTATCTCACCCTATCAAATCACTCAAACACTGTGGTTACCCTCACCCTTTCACTGTATATAGGTGCGTGTGAGTTAGGGGACTTTTCCCATATCTCCTTACTGAAATAAAAAACCCTCAATTAGCTAGTCATTGGGCTAGTTGAGCCAAAAAAATATAAAAATATAAAAAATATAAGTATATTATGGTCCATCCGTATGTAAATATTTCTTTGTATATAGCGCCTAAATAAAAAAAAATTCATAATTATTTTGGTATTTATTTAAATATTTCTACGTAGGTGTGTGTTATTTATGCTCTGTACATTGCCTCACCATTACCACAATTTTTCTTACCATTTTTCATACTTTTTATTTCATATAGAAATATTTTCATGTAAGCTTCTCTTATATTTGGTGTAACTCCACCCCAACAAAAATCCAAAAAAACTAGTTTTATTTATGTGTATATTTTTACCCTATTGTGATTTTTCCCTTCCTACATCTTTTTTTTTTTTCTAAAAAATTAGAACACCAAAAATATTTATCTTTTTATGGTAGCCTCATAATGAGAGAGATTTCTTTTGACCCCTTTATATTTTTTCCACTTATATTATTTATATTTGACATGTACATATTTTTTAGACCCCTCAATATTTGATTTTCTTAGTTGTACTATTCACTTATATCATGATCTCAACAATATCTTCAATTATAGACCTACCAAATAAGGTCAAGGGTAGGTGGCATGCATACATGCACTATGGAGGGCTCACTCTTGGAGGTATTCAAAAGAATCATCCAAAGAAGGACCCCACAAGGACCTTGTGCAGTGGAAAAAAACGGTCGGTTTTTCTGAATTTTTAAAGTTCACTTGCTCTCTGAATTTGAAAAGGTGATACAAACAAAAGTTGTAGCTCGTGGGCTGAACTTTTGCCTCAAATTTTTTCATATTTTTTTGAGCTACGAGCTGTGAGCTATGATTTTATTAGTGGACCCTAGTTTTCCCATGCTATGCAGCCACACTCTCTCTTCCACTTTATCATTTTCCTCTTTCACACACACTTCTCCACTCATCATCTCCACCTCTCTCACCACTCCTCTCTGCACCCTACTCACCTTCTCCTCAACCTTGAAGAATAAGAGAAACCATGGTGAACTCATACCTCCCACACACAATTCCATTCCAAAATTGACCACCTAGTCTCATTTTTCCTCCTCCAAGTTACCCATATCTATCAAAAAACCACAAAATTCAGCCTCTTCTCTTAAAAGACAGCATCATGGTGGTTGATTACTCAGCTTCAATTACCTTGTCTCTCAAGGAAGGTCAAGAGTGGAGAAAAAATGTACCGTCAAAGCTAGTGGACCGTCAACAAGCGTCAAAATTGGCCCTACTCAAGACACTTGGAGCATCAACCTTGTAAGAAATTCACCTTTTCTTACCTCTTAAGAGTTTTTCTTCCTTATTTGTATCCTATATGGAAACTCCCATTGTAAATATCCAATTCCATTTGTAAATTAATACTAACTCTACTAACACTAACCCACTATGAAAAGTCCTATCACCTCCATTTCTCTCCTCTCTCTTTCCCCACCAACTTCTTGATAATTCCAAGCAAAAGAAATTAGGTAAATTGCTGAAAATCTAACCCAACCATGGTTAGAGGAGTAACCCTAGCCTTCAAAATTGCTATAAAAGGAGGGTGTAGCTAGCACAAAAGGGGGGAGCCATAAGCAAGAGCACTATGCTATAGCTTGAGAAGCCAAGCTCAACCTCTCTAGAAGGAGCTCTTGAGTGGAAGCTCATTGTCTTATGCATGTGCATGTGTTGTAATAGGGGATTAGCAAGGGAACTCTATGCCATTGTAAGAGATAGATAGATAGATAGATAGATAGTTCTATTATCGTCCTGGGAGGTCAAATATGACCTATGGGACCAAATGAACATGTCACGTGGTGTGAGTGGAGTTCATAAGTGACTCTCGATGCTCAAAAATGGCTGAAATGAGCGTCGCAATAGAGAGTCCACATCGTGGTTGGGAGAGGAAGGTATGTAGGGAGAGCTCATGGCTGAATATATGGGGAAAAGAGGACCTAATGTGGTCAAAAGCTGAGCACTCAAGTAGTGTGTGGTACTCACTCTCTCGCACTTGACGAGGGCATAAGGTGCAAAGTCGATGACACTCCTCGCCAGTGCCCCAACGTCCTGTCTCGCAGCGTAGAGAATGGGAGCTAAGACGAATGGAGGCAATGGTGCGGATCGCACTCAACGGGATGGGCTCAAGGATGTAGGAATGGGTTCGGTTACCTCGTTCAATTGAGAGTAGGAAATCTATCATTTCTCCTACTAGTGTAAGCCCAACATTTGTTGAATCAAGGAGGGTGGATTTGGACTAAGCTTGGATACTTTGTCTCCCTTCCAACGTGAAGTAATGGACAACAATGATGCGTAAGTGTCTTGGTGTTTTTTGTTAAGTTCTTGATAGCTTGTCTCTGGTGTTGTCATCAATCTAGCCATAAATCCCACATACTGTAAGAGGGCGACAGGGTGGAGAGGACTCCCTTGGCCTTAAGACAGTGATTGGGGTGGCTTTTCTTGTGATGTGTTGTGGTGAAATTTACGCAAGCTATGTTGAACAAATACTAATCTCACTTTGATTTGTCATGACAGATTTGTAAGAAGGTATTAATGCAACAAGCACCCCCTCCCCCTTTCTCTCTCTTTCTTAAATATATAGTTGTGTTTGCTTGATCATTGCCGATACGTTTCAAAGCAGCCCGAGCACTCTCTCTCTCTCTCTCTCTCTCTCTCTCTCTCTCTCTCTCTCTCTCTCTCTCTCTCTCTCTCTCTCTCTCTCTCTCTCTCTCTCTCTCTCTCTCTCTCTCTCTCTCTCTCTCTCTCTCTCTCTCTCTCTCTATACGCGTCCTAGTTCGCATCCAAAACTAGGTGGTGCCCCAAATTTGTGTAGGGTTAGGTTGCGGGTTTGTGTGTGTGTTTGTTGTTTTTTCCAACCCCAACCCAATTGAGCAGCATGGGAGCCTAGAAGAGTGCTTGGAGGCCACTCTTCTTGTTGCCCGCCCCAGAACGCCTCACTGCAACATCCTCAACATCGCATGCATCCTCAAACCAGGATGTACATCAATGCCTGCACTATATTCCAGATGCCCTTTGACACAAGAACATGTTGCATCCTGTAAGCCCACATAGGGTAATTGTCCCCATCCAATCTGTCCTCATCAGCAAACATCTTGAACACATCTGTGTTGTTGTAAATGGTGCACCTGATGTGAAAACTACCCCAAAAAGAGGAGAAACGAAGCAGGAACAACACGTGGTATATAGCACAAACCATAGAAGACTATAAGGCACATGTTATGCAGAAAATGGCACTGACAAAAATTATGCATAAAATGACAGAATTGCCTGCACAGACCTAGATATAGTGGAAAGGGAGGCCAAAATGAGCCCAAATGAGAAATAAAAAATGACCTGCAAACGCTCGCCAAAGCTCATAGGAATCGGAGAAAGTAAGAAAGTGTGTGCTGGAGCTGCTGGTGACTGAGCCCGGGAGGACGCAACCTGCTCTAATACCAATTGTTGGAATTAGGGTTGCAGAGAAGTGCACACAACTTGGAGAAGACAAAGGAAGATCAAGGCACACAACAAAGAGTGTATTACTAAGTGTGCAATGGAAAGATAGATAGCCCTAAAGTGATGGGTGTATATATAATGCATGGGGGAAAAAACCTCCTAAAGAGGAAAAAAATGCCTCAACGGTCCTAATGTGTTCACACCCATCACTACCACATGTATATGGTAACATCCTCTAGGCCATGTCATTGAGGATGATAAGGCGAAGAAAACAGGTGCTGAATGCATTGTTTCTCCACCAAAGCCCACATGAGCTTGCTTCTGAATCATATCCTCTGTGTGAAACTAGCACCCATGGTAGTACCCCAAAATGACAACAAATGTTATCAAAAACAAATCATGCCACAACATGAGCATTTACCCCTTAATAGCCTTTGCCTCTACCCACTTGGTAAGGTAGTCAATGGCTATCACAATGTATTTCTTCCCAGTTGTCAAGTTTGGGAGTGGACCAATGGCATCCAAACCCCATTTCTCAAAAGAGATTTGGGGAAAGATAGTCCCCTGTGACTCGGCTACCATTCTTCTCTCACCCATACTCTTGCATTCATGGCAAGTTTTGCACCAATAGTGCACATCTCGTATTATGGAAGGCCACCAAAAACCTGCTCTTAAGATCCAAAATAAAACCTGGTCTTTACCTTGATGCCCACTCTCCTCATGACACTGTTGCAAAACCATGCCAATGTCTTCTTTATAAAGCACCCTCTGCAACACTTCATCTCGTTTGTAAACCATCAATGTGAACTTGCAAGCTTTTTGCACTATTCTTTTCTTTTGTTGCTTGGACAAGCTTAATGAACACTGGTGCTGTTGAGAAGTTTGCGGTCTTGCCAATAAAGCACCTGGCTTTTGGCTGTGAGTTTGTGAGAGAACTCCAAAAACTTTATGATAGATGCCCTGAAGTATAGGGTTTAGAAGGAAGTGCAATCAAAGAAGCCCCACTCTTTCTCACTTGCACTCACACACACAAAGAAAGAAGACAAAAGAGAATATCAAAACAACACAAAAATGAAAACATCAAGGCTATGGTCATATCGTATCATGGGTAATATAAAAAGAGTTAATAGATGAGTTAATTGAGTTCAATCTTTGCCGATCAAACAAGCTACAAATTATTCTTTGGAACCGTAGTTTTGTGCTTATAATAATATATATGTTTTGTCTAGTGATTGTGATTAATTGTGTGTACAAATTCTCTTGGTTCATAGCAAGATAACTACACTTATGTCAAAAGAAAAGCTATAGTCTATAAGGGGTAGTATGATGGGATCCTGTGAAATAAGCATTTTATTGAGCCTTTCTGGGCCAAAGAGAAACACTATATGTTGTTGAAAGTGTATTTTACGGCTAATCCATATGTTAATTGTAATAGATCACACAGAGTGGAAGTGACAAAAATTCACATCATGTGGATTATTCATCTAAGATAACTTTAGTATGTGAAAAATGTAGATATGAGAGAATTGAAGGAAAGAGAGTTTCCCTCCCAAGCCCTATTCTTGCCCGTAGGCAATAAGGATACTGCAAGGAGAGATGTACCTGTAGCAAGGAGACCCTAGAATTTGTAGGGAGAATGGATTTCTAAAAGTGAGAGAGATAGATTTGGAGGGAGATGAAAGTAGAGATATATGTTGGATTAGAGATGAAGAAGAAAACAACAACAAACCAGTAAAATATCAAAGTAAAACACATCTTACTTGACAAACTCTTTGGGAGTTATTCACCATTTTGATGGAGAGAGAAGAAGAGGGAAGACTTTAGCTTTGATTGATGGACCAAGTTCAAGACTTTCTTTGTTTATAGTTGATCTTCCAAGGATAGCTTACAAGATTGGCTAGTCTTCCTCTAAGAACAAGTGTAGGCTTAAGCTTATGTTTATGGATAAGTACAATTATGAATCAATCCTCTCATTCCCTTATGAATGGTTTTCAAGAAAGAAGATGTCTTATTTCATAGGTAAAGGGAACCCTCAAGGGTTACACACGAAAGAGAAGAGCCGGTGTGAACAGGAACTGGCAAAGTTTGAAATGAGCAGTCCCTGCATGATGTGGGCAGACTGGGGTCCACCATTTTGATCATACCTCCTCAACCATGGCTCCAAATAAAGAAATAAAAATAGGATCAAAAAATTTAGCTCATAAGCTACGACTCCCATTTTATATACTTTTGAACCTTGTGTATATATTACCCTCCATAGTTTCAGCAGGCATGATCAAAAATTCTTGAGCTACCACCCCACTGTCATAATTGACAGAAGCGTGCCACATTCCAAAAACCGTGGTTTTTTTCTCTTTGACATCCTTGACTTGGATAATACTCTCATATAGAGATGGATTTCCTAACTGACACCACACCCCATATGATAGCAGATTATACTTAGCACTCGTCTCTAACAAGGCATTATATAACACTTTTCCATAGGTGCTATTTGGCTCAATAGGGTATCATAGAGGTGTGTCAGAGTCCAACCAATCATCCTATGTTTCAACGTGGAATGCATGTGTAACTCTCGGGCCTCTCGTTGGCGTCTTATACGTTGTTGTCACTCCTTAGCCTCAGCTTGAGCTTGTATCTTCTTCAACTCGGCTTGTGCCTTGGCTGTCTTTTTTTTTATGGATGGCACGTAGTTCCTCTTGGCTTAAAGGATCATAATATCTTTTAAATTTACTCCCATTGAGGAATCCATTGGTTTCTACTTCATCAAGAGTTTCGACCCGAATGGTACCTTGTGGGGTGATTTCGCATACTCTATATGGTCCTTTTCCCGCATATTTCAACTTTTTCTTTTTGTTACACACTCCATACATAAGAATTTATCACCAACATTAATATCTTATTTTCTTAGATGACGGTCAAAACATTTCTTCCTCCTATCTTTCTCCACAAGTGCATTTTGCACAGCCAATTGTCTTTCTTCATCTAACCTCTCAAGGATATATAAACGCTCAACTAAAGGGTTACCGTCCCAACTTTCTTGTGAAGCTACATGTAGACTAGGATTACAAACTCCCATGGCATAGCTACTTCTTGGCCATATACCATTTTGAATGGTGTACAATTAATAGCCACATTGTAAGAAGTACGATAAGCCCATAGAGCTGAAGTTAGCTTCAAATCCCAATCTGTGTATGAGCTTCCACCGTTTTGGTCAAGATAGAAATTAAGGTCTTTTTGGTACTCTCAGCTTGGCCATTTGCTTGTGGATAATAAGGTGTGGACTTATGGTGAGCTATCATGAAGCTGGTAGTGAGTTCTTTTATCACTCCATTTATAAAATGAGTGCCATTGTCACTCACAATCTCAAAGGGACAACCTAATCTTGTAATAATGTTCTCAAAGAGAAACTTGGCAGTTGACCTTGTATCATCCTGACATGTCGCCCTGGCTTCCACCCACTTTGTCACATAGTCATCGGCAACGATAATATATCGAGATTGAGTGCTATGAGTTGCCGGACTAATTGGGCCTACAAAGTGTCAACCCCATTTTTCAAATGTTGAGTCACTTTAACAGGATGTAAGGGCATCTTATCCTTTTGTTGTGTGATCTTGTAACATTGGCATTCATTACATAATTTTGCAAAAATTGATACATCCTTGAATAAGGTAGGCCACCAATAGCCTGATTGCAACACATTTCTAGCAATTAGTTCCCCTGAGAAATGTCCTCCGGCTATACCCATGTGGGCTTCTTACAATCTGTATAAATACTCATCCTCACGGGCACAACGTCTAAGAATATTGTCCTTCCCTAGCTTGTAGAGAGTTCCTGCAATGAGATAATAAGGTTCACATTCTTCTAAGAATTTTCAAGCTATATCCTTACGAAGCTCTTTGGGTGGAAAACCATTAACTAGAAAGTTCACAATCTTCTCACCCCATTCAGGCATGGTCTCGACTAGAAATAAGGAAGTATCAGGCAATTCATCATCGACTCCAATAGGGGTTTCACCATTGGGTATGCGAAACAAATGATCTGCCATGATATGTCTTTTACGAGGTCTCACCATAACGGTAAGATCAAACTCAAGGAGAATTAACAACCATCGTGTAATTCTTCCTGTGAACAAGGTTTATTTACTAGATACAACAAGGCTTGATGATCCACATAGAAAACAAACTTGTTGGCAAGAAGGTAGTAGCAAAATTTCTTCATTGTGTAACTCATAGCTAAACCTTCCCGCTCATTCAATTGACAACTTGCAAAGCTAATGGGGTAGTCCAATTTATACTCTCCTTGTTGAGCTAGAACACACCCAATAGCAAAGTTTGATGCATCAATATGCACATGGAAAATTATATTCCAATCGAGCACTCGTAAAATGGGAGCGCTTGTCAAGGACTTTTTTAATGACTCATAAGAATGGTCACATTCTGCGTCCAGTGGAACTCAATAAGAAGTTTGTACAATGGACGAGCTATCTTGGTAAAGTTTAAAATAAACCGCTGGTAATAACCAACATGGCCCATGAATCTTTGAACTCCTTTATAATTCGTAGGCGGTGGCAATTCAGCAATGGCTTTAATTTTGCCCTCATTTGTGGAAATCCCATTTTCCGACATTATATGCCGTAAAATGACTCCATGTTTAATCCAAAATTGGCATTTGAAAGGGTTTAAGGAGATGCGATACAATTTTCACTTCTCAAACACTTTTTGTAAACATGATAGATGTTCTTTCCAAGAGGAATAAACACAAAGGTCTAACAAAGTTTCACAAAACTCCCTCAAATATTCTCTAAAAGAAGTGTTTATTAATCTTTGAAAGGTAGCAGGGGCATTGGTGAAGCCAAAATCCATAAACAAAATGCGAACACTCTAGGTCGCAGGGGCATTGGTTAAGCCAAAAGCCATAACACGAAATGCGAACACTCCAAATTCGGTTATAAAGGTTGTTTTAGCTTGGTCCTCTAGCACAATTGTGATTTGATTGTAGCCAAAGTACCCATCTAAAAAGCTATTAGCTTCCTTCCCTGCAACTCTTTCAAGCACACGTTCTGAATATGGAAAGGGGTAATGGTCCCTCCTAGTGGCGGCATTGACCTTCTTGAGATCCACGCACACTTTGAGTTTCCCATTCTTTTTTGGCTCAATAACTATTGGAGACACCCATTTTGAAAGCTCAATAGGGTATATGAATCCGCATTTCACAAGCTTTTCAATATTTTCTTGAATGATGTTTGCATACTTAGTATTCATTGGGTAGGGTTGTTGCTAAACTGGTTTAGCCATACTATTCATGGGGATTGTGTGTTGCACCACGGAAGGTGGAACACCTTTCATATCATGACTTGATAAGTTCTTTAACTCCATACTCCTTAGTCTCTGTGAAATCTTGGGCAATGAAGACAGGTTTGGACTCCTCACCTGGGTCTGCTAACCTAGTTCCTTAACTATTGTTGGACCATCATAACTCCATTGCTTCCATCAATAGGTATACACAACCTTACGCTCCTCCATGGTGTAGGATTTGAAATGATCGGGTGCAGGGTGTAAGTTTGTGGGGTCTTGTTGTTCTGTGGACTGTGAGATTTCACTTCCACTTCCTTTTGTTGTTGAGCTAACTCTCAATTTTGTCGTCTCCTTATGGTACATCTCAACTTTGGCTTCTCTATAGCCTCTAGTTGTGATGTCAATGGGTTGTGGACTACACCACATAAGGCTTTGAAGGTATTCACCCCAATTATCTACCAACTTTCGATGAGCATCACATGCCCCTATTTAATTAATCCATTCTGTGGTAGATTTCTTTTCATTTATTCTAGCATGCACATTTGCTCGATATCGTCGTCTCTTATTTCTCTTACTCTTCTTGTCTAATTTTTTATTACGGCCAATCTCTAGTGAAGAGTCACTAGATGAATTGCTACTTGTGTCTTCTTCTCCCTTGGATTGATTGTCATCTAGGGTACCATTGGGCCCTGAATGGTTTATCCCCACATTTTTAACTCAGATTCTTCATCCTCAGAGTCAATTTCAATTGATGATTCTGACTCCAAATCATGTGGGCTATAGTCTTGTGAGACGCTACTGGTTCCAATGTCAGTCAAGCCTTCATCTTGTAGGTCAACAGAAGCTATATGCATTGATTCTATCATATTTAATGGTACGAGTGGTGGTAATCCACATTGTCAGAGTCATTCATCCCAAGTAGAACATCCATATAAGGAGAATATTTTACAACATCAGTGTTCATTTTACATGTATAACAATACTGCAATGGGGCCGTGTGAATTGTGGTGTCAGATTTATGATCAATTATAAATCTATTTCCTAGAGGATGTGCTCGACCAGTTACAAGATCCAGTCAAATGACAGAATCTTGGAATTGCAAGTAGACATGGTTTTGTCAGTCATGCACCATTTTTGCTTCCCTCATGAAAGGATGTCCTAAGATCATCTCAGATGTCATAGTATGCTTGAAGAAATCCATAACAATGAAGGTATTTCTTATCTTGTGTCCAAAGACCTTGATCTTGAGATCTTCTAGCATCCCAATAGGTTTCACAGTAGACCCATTGGCCATCTTTACTACTATGGTTGTGGTCCCAAGGTGAGGTCTTCCCATAGTTTCCCAGCAATTTTTAGTCACAATACTAACCACGGTGCCACCATCAAGGATTCCCTTCACAGTTAATCCCTTGGTAGTGATTGGTATGGTCGCATTGGATTCATCACCCTCAAAGTATTGTCCCAGCTTGTTAATAGGTATTTCTACAACATACTTCTCACCTAGGTTGGGTTGTGGATCTAAGTGTTCCTCCTCTATTGGCATCTCCCTAGCTCCATCCATCTGTGCAAATTGTGGTAGCCCAACTTTTAGTTCTCCATTGAGGAAAGCTCAAAGAGCTAAGAATAGCTCGGGGTCTCCATATAGTTTGGACATCATGGTGGTTCTAACTTCTAAAGTCATGAAATCCATCAATTTGGCAATATTTAACGGCACCTTTTGGGCTTCAGTCCCTTGATGTTGGGAAGATGGGATCTCCATTCGATAGGGTCAGGTAGTCCCTCTGTAAACATTCTTTGCAACAAGAAGTGAGTATGCCCACTTTCCCATGACTTCAAGTCACTTTCTTCTTAGATGACACTAGGTATGGCTAGGGGTCTATGGACTTTGTGAGGTTGTTGTTGCATAGGGAACACTGTGTCTATAATCTGGATCTATCTATTGCTGGCCCCAGATCCCTTTGGGTCTCTTCTACCAAGCTCCTTAATTGCTTGACTCGCTTGATCTCCTCTGTAGGGTTTGGGTAAGTTCCTATCTTCTTCTTGGGTCCTGGCCATAATGGCTCATGACGATCTTTGTTATTGGTTTCTTTCCTAGTTTTGGTCGTTTTGGTCTCCATGGTTTCACATGAATTAGAATCCTCTTCAGCACTGTTCATATATACGGGGTCATCACCACTCCCTATGTTGGTCTTTGAACTTGAGTCTGACTTCGTTGCTTTCTATATTCTCTTCCTTTGTGTTTTCTTCTTCTTTTGAGATTGGGAAATTGATGTTGTGTCTCTTTCATCAAGAATATATTTTTGTTTTTGTAGCACCGATCGTGTGAGTACATTTACTAGTACTACATGTGTACCTTGTGATGGCTCCTCGATAACCTCAATCAAGATTAATGGCATGATATTAGGCGCATTTGGATCATTCAGACATTGGGCAATCAAATGATTATGCCACATTGATGACAAGAGGCAGTCTCTTGGCAGTGTAATTGATATTTGGCCTCTTGCAGCAAGAGAAGCTACTTGATAGACAGGTTTGACTTGTCCCCCATAGTCCTCCATGTAGTATTATGGACTTTCTTCAAGTGCATCAATCCCATAGGCAATGTTAGGGTCTATATATTCCTCACAACCTTCCAAACAAGCAATGGATGACTCACAACCCACTTGATTCACATAAGTGATTCTTGGATGTGGTGGTTGGGTTCCTAGCAGTGAGGTGGTAAGGGTGTTGTTTGAACAACATATTGGGCCCTAGGGACCATGTCTTGTGACGTTTGTTCAAGAGGTGGGGTCGACATCAATGCGGGCACTTGAGGTGTGTCTATCCATGCTAAGGTTGGTCTATTGGCCATAGCGCACTTAAAGACTATGCAATCCTTAGCTTGATGACCATACCTCCCACAGGCATTGCAGTTCCCATTGAATTTTACTCTAAAAGTAGGGCATTCACTGGTACTATGCGGACCATAGCTATTGAGCACCATTGTTGCTCCCTTCTTGGATACAAATGATTCTTTTGCGGAGCACGATTGTCTCTAAGACTCTCTTGAATGGCCTTGATGAGATCTGCTAAAGTCATCTCAGATATCTTTGGCTCCTTAGCAATAGGCTTTAGGGTCATTGGTTGATGCCCCGATGCTTGTGAGCTAGTAGATTTAGTCTCAATAGAGACTCTTTCTCCTTGAATCATTAAATCATCCTCCAATTAAATTGCATTGGTTGTGATTGCTTCCCAAGTGGTGATACCTCTAATGACTAGGCCATTGTAGATATCCTCATGTCGTAATCCCCTAATGAATCTATCAAGCAATTGATTATTATTGAAGGGCTGATTTGGATTACAAAGAGAATTCAAATGCTTCAAGCAACTAATAAAGTCTCTCACCGACTCTCCTTCCTCTCGTTGGGCTTTCTGGAGCTGAGATGCTACACCCCAAATCACTCCCTCTCATATGTATTCTTTCAAGAACAGTCTCCTAAGGGTAGGGGGAATTGTTTTTCTTCCACCCTTAGGGTTCTATACCCACTTAAGGTCAAGCTTAAAACATTACTCTTATGTAGGTCATTGTGTTGTCCTAGGGAATCGCGTATTTGTTCAAACACTTTGATATGCTTTCTCACATCCCCATCTCCACTAAATTTTTGTGTGAGCTTGGCTATTTGCACTGCCTTAGTTCTAGGCTCTCTATCATGCATGTAATGCATATTCTCGGCAATAGATCGACCAATAGCTTGAGCAAACATTTCCAAGTCACCTAAGTGAGCAGGCATCGTGGGTGAAGGTGCTCCAAAGACTACATGTGGAGTAGGTATTGGCATTGGGCTTGGCATATAGGAAGCCCTTGGGTTCCAAGTTTGGTACAGTATTGTGCCATATAGAGGTCCAAAGTTCATATGTGTGGCCCTAGGCATAGCAAATGTCAGATGGGACATGCTAATGCTAGCAGGTATGGTCCCATTGAAATAAGAGCCTAGGTGTTGTGGTTGTGCATCATAAGTTGTTGAAACAATGGGAGGGGTGGAAGCTACATGAGTACGAGGACCCATAGGTGTATACGATTGGTAACACTTGTAGGTACTGTTGCAAGCATTGAGCTACCATGTAGCGGTGCTTTACTAACAAAAGAGGTCCATGGCGTGTTTCTTGGCATGCCCATCACTGAGTAGGCATGGTAGCCATGGTGTCATCAAGGGAAAGATGATCTAGACTTGGAAAGGTAAAGCTATCACTTGTGGACTCAGATTGCACCACTGAGGCCCTTGGCGAAACAACATATGGAGGATCCATCGAACTTCTCAAGGGAGTCTCCATTTGCGATAAGGTTAGTTGTTTAGCCTTTTCTGTATCCAAGAATCTCATGAGACCCATTGAAGGCATGTGGATCCTCTTGTTCTGTCTCTCTAGCTCAATAACCCTATGGATGACCTCACAAACTCTTTGTTGTTGATCCTCTACACTAGTAGCACCCGTTGTGGATTGTAGGACATCTAATTAACCCATGTGATAGGTGTGACCTGTGTATAGGTCGGATAGAGTTTTTGTTTGTAGTTTGTACTTCCAGTTCTCATTTAGGAACGCTCCATCTAGGTTTGAGGTGCTAGGGTGTCCTTAGAACTAGATGCAATGTGGCTGTCTATTGGTTGACCCTTAGTGGTCGCTAATTCAGGAGCACTCGATTGCTCTCCTAGCAAGGATACTGACATAGGGGCTTTTGCTTTTAACTCTCTTTGTTACTCTGCCTAATGTAAGCTCTTGATTTCCTTTTCCCTAGCCGCAATGATATACTGCTCAACCTCTTGCACTTTGGCAAGGCTTCTACCATCAGGTAATATAACCTCGGAGGGGAATAGCTCTGAAGAGTCAGGGGGTGCAGTGAATGGAGTGTTACATGTACACTCTCTAGAAGCATGGGGTCTACGTTGGTCATGAATGGTGAATTTACTTTCCTACCCCCCTTATTTACATCGTTAGCTCCATGTTCGGAGCAACTGGTTCTACTAAAGGTTTCCTTCAAGGGCTAAGCACGCTCGGCCCAGACCGCGGACCCATGGCATGCATGTCTTGGCTTGTGCTATTAGGATTAGGCATCGGATAACCCTCCATGACATCGTAGTTAGAGGAAGAGACACTAGACGCAATATGTGGGTCTTGACTGGTACTACCTTGGGTTCCCACTGAGGGCCTAGAGCCTAAGGTAGAGGAATAATGAGTGCCCGCGTAAACGGAGACACTCTTGATGTGCTCATCCTCTAGCACACGACCAGAGCGTAGGTGCATGTGACCTCAACACTTTAGAGGTGTTGGTGAGTGTGCGTGAAGGCCACTCACCTAGTTTTTTAGGTGTTTACAACCCAATTTTTTTTGTATTTTTGGTTCTTTTTTAAACCAAGACACAAAATATGGCATATGATAGCTCAAAACGAGCATCTTGGCTAGAGGGATAGGCCGTGCTTTTCAGCCCCCAATTTGGTTACGTACAGTCCTTAAAATTTTAAAACTAGTCTTTTCTTGTTGGGTGGGAGAGAGCTAGAATTAGTAAGTCCAAAGGGTGAGTGTGAAGGGGATGGTGGAGGACTTGAGGAACTTATTCCACATGCCCTCCCTTCACTTGAGATCTTAGTCTTTATATATAACGTAGTATGAGTAGTATATCATAAGACTGAGGACTGAGGCCTGGGCCTAATCCTGTGCCTAGGCTTGGGCTCAGGCTTGAAGCTTGAGGGAATGATCCCGATCCCTTAATTTCCAAAATTCTTTTTGGTCTCAATAGTCCCGAGCGTTTTTTTACTTTTATTTTAAATTTTTTTTTTTTAAGGTTTTCTTGAGGATAATGTGGCCGTGTGGATGCTGACCTCCCACGCGTACACAGCAGCTCCTATGAGCTTTGTCTAACCTCATTGCAGCTAATTAACATCTAATTAACTGTTTAACACAGAGTTGCACATCCACACAAAGTCAACTCTGTTGGTCTACTTCTCATTGTCTACACTCACTAACAGCTCTGCTAACACCTGCACAATACAGATCTTGCAAAACTAACAAAGACAAGTACAATGCAGCACTAACAAAGCTTACAACCACTAATAGAATCTGACAAAAACGTGCTTAAACTGCACATTATAGTCACTTAACAGTAGTTAACAGAAAACCTGCATTTGCCCATTGCAGCAACTTAACAGTTCTCAAAGAACTCAACAAAAAGCAAAAAAGCAGATGGAAGAAAGGCTTTTAGAGGTAGCACTGAGTGCTCCTCAAGCTTAATGCAAGGCTATCCCCGGCAGCGGCACCAAAAATGTATTCTTTGCCGTACGTGTCGAAGGCTGGGAACTTGCATGTGCACTGTGTGCGAGCCTCGAAAGGCAGCAAACACACAGCTAGAGAATCCTAGCAAGCTCAAAGAACAATGGTGTGTCACTCACCTCTCGATGCATCCATCGTGAAGGATCTTGTGCTGCAAAGAAGAAGGAGCTACTACCGATGCCGTGCTCTACCGCCTCACCGCCGTCAATGTTGCTGTAATGCTCGATCTCTCTCTCTCTCTCTCTCTCTCTCTCTCTCTCTCTCTCTCTCTCTCTCTCTCTCTCTCTCTCTCTCTCTCTCTCTAGCTTACACACATACATACACAAAGGAGAAGGAGACAAAGATGGAGCAAGAGCACTTCTTAGCTTACACCTCAGAGAATGAGGACTTTTAGGTCAAATGGATCTTTTATAAGAGTTTGGCCCATTCACACATGGGCATCCAGAGTGGCCGATCATTTTGCAAAACTACTATAAAAATAAGATAAGTGTTGCGCCTCTCATCGACGATCGTCTACACACCTATTGGACCAACAAGCCCAGTTTATGACTCAATCAAATAAATATATGCATCCGTCAAAGGTGATAGGGTGTTTGTGAGGGTTAATATATGTTTTGGTCGCTCTGAAATTGCTTTGATGTGGACCTGAAGGTCGGGGTATCCAGTGAGCGAGTCTTTGTCGGTTTCCATACCCACTTGACTTCTTGTGGTTGTCAATGTTGAGATTGGATTGGCCTAGGTTGCTTGACAAAATCCTTGGGTGGTTTGTCAAGCGTTGGTTTCGGTTGATGCATCATGGGTGGACTTGAATTGCCATGTCGTTTGGGTATCCATAATTTCTTCGGATTAGTTTGCATAATGGACTTTTTTACCCAGATTTTCTTAACCACCGTTTGAGAACATCACTGGATTGGAGTAGGTGTTGATTTGAGAGGTTCCCATATGTAGTCTGATTGTACAAATGGTGTGGTAAAATATTTGTCATCTTGCCTTAGTTGCAAGGTATTATCGTGCCAATTTGGTGTGGCTTGATAAGTGCGCATCCATGGCACTCCTAGAATAGTTGCTTCGTGAAGATCCTTATCTTCAACTACATGAAATTGATGAGGATAAACTATTCCATCAACAGTTATTGGCAAATTGACATGTCCCGGGTTGTTCATTGTGCCTTTGTTTTCCACTTTGAACCCCATAGTATTTGGCGTTAGAGCTTCCTTTGTTAATTTCATAAAGGTGAGTAGTTGACAACATTTCCTCTTGCCCCAGTGTCCACTAATGCGCACTCGGTGGTGCCATTGGCAAGTTGCAACATAATGCGTAGATCTATGTCACCTAACCATGTAGAGTCCGTTTGTATGGATGCTATCGGAGGGGAATTGGAACAATTGTACTGTTGGTTATTTCTCTAAAGTTTGGTCCGCTCCTTCCTCTTTAATATTCTAATTTTGGCTTCTTGTTGTGCATGTTCCCGAATGTCATGGGCTCGACTTTTGTGCTGATTTGCAGCATGTATTGTTTGGAGTTCATCTGGTGTCAGTGGAAGAAGATATTTCTTTAATCTGCAGCCACTCATCCAATTAGGCATCTTGTCACCTGCCAATGTTGCAAGCTTGTGGCACCACTTTGTGATATATCATGTATTACAAAAGGCCCCATCCCTCGCTTTTTGAGTTTTTTAGAGTGTTGTTTGAGAGTATACATCAAAATGTAATCCCCTTTTTGGAACTCCTTGCTAATCACATGCTGATCATGAAAAGCTTTCATTTATCTTTTCTGAGCATATTTCCCAACTACCGCTCTCATTCTGGTTTCATCTAATTGCTCCAGGGTGTCTAGTCTCTCCGATAGCTCATGTCCCATCCATCCTAATTGTGTTGAGACCCGTAGTGTTTTAATTAAGAATTTCATGGGTAGAATTCCATTAATCCCAAACACAAGGTTAAAAGGAGTGGTCTCGATGGAAGTTTTTTAAGCTACTCTGTAAGCCCATAATGCAGTTTGTAGCTTTTGGTCGCAATCATTTCTTGAGTCACTGACTATTTTGGTGAGCACCGTGCATAAGATTTTATTGGTGCCCTCGGCTTGCCCATTAGCTTGTGGGTGTTAGGGTGCTAATTTGCGATGGATCACCATGAATTCGTCGAGTAAGATTTCAGTTGTTCAGAAAGTGTGTTCCTATATCACTCACTATTTCAATGGGTAGACCATATCAAGTAAAGATATGTTCGAAAAGGAATTGAGCCATAGTCCGTGCATTGTTTTTCTATGTTGCCTTTGCTTTTGCCCATTTAGTCATGTAATCTATTGCTACTATGATGTATTGTGCGTGCGACCTATATGCAGGAGGTATAATGGGGCCAATAAAGTCGATGCCCCGTTTGGCAAAAGCGCGTACTCCCATCATTGGCCATAATGAAATTTTATATCTCCTTAGGGGTGGTTTTGTGCGTTGACATTCATCACATCATTTGACATAGGCCTCTGCATCCCTATACAAGGTTGGCCACCATATGCCTGAGTGAAGTACTAGCTTTGTCGTTTTATCAGCAGAGAAATGTCCCCCTGGCTGGCCCAAGTGTGTTGTTCTAGGATTAAAAAATATTCACTTTTCGTAGCACACAATCGTAGTTGTTCGTCCTTCCCCGCCTATATAGTTGGTTTGCAATTAGCAAATAATGTTTTGTTTCTTGTGCTACAGTTCTCATTCTTGCGTTACCCCATTTTAATCTCGTAGATAAACTCAGCATCGTTCAGTTTGTCTATCTCCTCCTTAATTTTATTGGTAAAAGTCTCATTGTACGTATAAGGACATTGTCTACGTGGTTAGCATCTCTTTTAAGGGGTATTGTGTGCTGACAGATCTCTACGTCTATCCCCTTCAAGTCTTTGTATAACCAAGTAAACACATTTTTATACCGTCTGAGTGTATCTATTAGAAGTCGTTCTTCTTCTTCCGTGAGGTCTGTGGCAATGTGTGCCTGTTTAGGTTCCTCGCCTGGTTCTACTAAGTTTATGCATTTAGCTTTTTAACACTAGGTTGGTAACCTAACAGGACATAAAAGTGTCCTTTCAGGGTTTTGAAAAAAACCTCCAAAACCATAATAGATCCACTCATTTTGTAAAATCCTTTCATGAGGTTATAGTTCAAGGCCCACTACACATGTAAAAAATAAGAAACTTGTAAAATTTCTCATCTTTTGGTCACACCAAGCCTCCAAAGTTGATGGACTAGTACATTTTCATCAAAACAGTCATTTCTTACGTTTTGTTGCATAAAAATAAGATTAGGGATTTTTGTAGGACTTGAGATAAATTCCCTAGTTAACTTCAATGGGCTGGTGATCAGAACATATGATTGCTTCTCACTCACTATTTTTTGTTTTGCCAGAAGAAATAGGTACAAAAAAGTTGAATTTTTACCATTCTGCAAACCTATCATCAAAGTTTCTATAGCCACACTCAATAAAAATAATATATGCATGTTTTCTTAGTTCCCTATTGTCCTTTAGGTTCATAAGGAGCCATGGAGCATGTCAAAAGAATAATACATCTCTTACCAAGGGGAATCTTGGGGACAAAGATGAAGTGCTAAATACAGCAAACATGAAAAAACTGGGTTCAACATTATGAGTTGTAGAATCCCATAGAAACGATTCAATATCTATCCAAATTTGATCCTTATGACTAGATATGGTTACTACGTACAAAATGCATGTAGTTGTCACAAGAAACTAACAATATTGAAAAAGCAATACTTGATATACTAAAATGTTTCGTTTTCTTCTATAATTGAAAAAATCAACCATCGTTGTCTACTATGCAAAATAGGGTATTAGGTGCCCCAAAACTCAAGGAATATTAGCTTTATGTTACAATATGCGACGTAGAAAATCAAAACTGCATTTGGATATCATGAAAGTCACCAAAAAAATCATAGAAGAGCTAAAATTGGCTAAAAAACAGGATTTGAAAATTTTTGTAATTTGGTCATAACTTACAACTTTAACATTTATTTCTCCCTAGAAGCATCAGGACATGTTGAGGACTACTAAACATAGTTCTCTAGCATTATAGACCTCACAAACATGAATTCTAGAGTGGTATAGTTGCAAAAAGTTGAAAAAAGCCAAAAACAGGACCCGTTTTTTCACACAGTTTAGGTTGTGAAATGTTGTGCAAGGACAAGGTTAAAGATGGAACTGATATTCCAAAAAAATGTCGAGTTTTTTTCAGCTCAATAGACAACTTTCTAGACCGATAGCACCTCAAAATCCATTTTGAAACTCTTGACATAATTCAAGGAAAATGGTCACTTAACAGGACATAAAAGTGTCCCAGGACATAAAAATGTCCCATTACCAACCTAGTGTTAAGGCCCATCATATGAAGTTCCAGGCTCTTTTGGGTTTTTGCACCACAATTTTTCTATCTTGAATAGTGTACTTTTTGTAGTGGGAAGGTGCATCAAACTTATCATCGTTTGATTCATCATCAATTTCCAACTCTGTTGTCCAAACTTCTTTCAAAGCTCATTGCAATTCATTGTACTTGTTTTTGTGCTCGGTTTTGGACAACTTTGTTGCTTTTTAAGAAATACTTCCCGTCTGTGGTTTTTGTTTGTTCTTCTTTTTCAATTTTGTTTTGATTGAGTCGGGTTTCATGTACCTCTTCAATATCCCATCTTTAAGGCAATCGGGTGCTTCAACCAACTTTAAGTATTACATTTGGTCGGTTAACAAAGGTACTGAATATTCTTTTGTTTTGTTTCATTTGTTCATGCATTTATTCCGATAACTACGCTGTCTTTGAGGATTTTGGTTTGGAAAATCATAGTAGATTACTTGTCAATCCTTCTGTTTGATGTCCTGATTTGAACTACTAGAAAGCTTGTCATCTGTGTTGTCCTCTAACAGCTTATCCTTGGAGTCCTAGAATGCTTCCTCATCAATTTGGTCAAGGTCCCTTGTTGAGATCTCATCCACTATGCGTAGGCAATCTGTGACCCCTTCCCTATCGAGGACTTCCAATTCTAATTTTGGATTTAAGCTGACACTCATCATCTGAAATGGATTGACATCGTGTCCTTCCTCATCACAGAATTTAGTCAGGGTCACCTCATTCATGGACACATCAAGAGTGACTAGTATCTGTTGCCATCCAAAAGGTTCAAACCTCTCTTCTGAAAAAGGATCCGGTACATATGCCACGTCTTGTATTGACCTATCATGAATGCAGTCCTCTTTTTTCAAACTACCACCCTCAAAAGCTTCACCTATCCAATTGTGATATTTGTTTTGTAGCCAAGCTGGTATTTCTCCTTCTTGGTTGTGGAGCTTAGTTCCTCCCCTGGGGTTCGTTCCACATCTCTATAACTATGGTCCGTGACACTGATTTTCGTAGTGACATCCTTGTTTCTTAGGTAGATATAGTTGTAACGCCAATCTTGTACCATTTTGAGCTGATGCATAAATGGTCTGCCCAATATGGGATATTATTTTTGCGAGCTTTCAGTTCCGAGCTTTTACAACTGGAACTATTTTTCGAGCTTTTGAACCCTGATTTTACACTAATGATATATTTAAGTATCATCCTGTCGTGGAAAAACTCAAAACCTCATAGTACAATCCTTCAACTACCAAACACTTTTAAGAAATATGGAAGCATGTGTATGCTTGTGCAAAATGAAACTTTATAGAAGCACCATTTGTATGTATTTTTGAGCTTGTACATAAAACGCGAGTCTTTTTTTTTTTTCAAAACTCACAATTCTGAGTGAATTAAATTGAACAACCCAAAAAATTACAAGGTCTTGTCATGCTCATGTTAAGCCATGACAAACATCCAGGGACCATAATAACATCGACTATCAGGGCAGCCACCCCTACCAACCCGCCCTCTCATCCTTGATACACAAGGTTCATAATCTTGTCATTCTGAGATCTTTTATTTACCGAAGGCCAAGATTTGTCCTAAAACGCGAGTCTTAAAAATTTTGCCAAAGTCTCCTTTGTATTGAGATCTCTTCATACAAAAACTGTACACCCTTTCATGGGCTCCCACATGGGATTTCCTTCACATAAACTCTTATTTCCATCACTTTGACGATTGTGTTATCTCACAAAATTCAACACATTCTTAATAGTGTCAACATAATCTAACTACATAGGAAAGCTCCAATCAAAGTCATTAGAACATCATGTGGCAATCATGTACAAAACAAAAACAAATGAAACATCCAAATGAGATGTATGGAGCATACCAAAATGCCATGTCAATGTCATATGGCTACCATGTACATAAAAACATAAATCAAAACATCAAGATGTGTACTGTTAAAATAGAGTTTCCTCAACCAAGTGTGCATCCACAATCAATGTTTGGCAGGTCCACATGCAATGTCGGACAAACATATTTCATAGAGCACATCATCTAGCTCTAGACACATGCAATGCCTCATATCTTCCGCAAAAGCTCGGCCCAATCCACGACACCGTGCAAACAAGTTCAAAACATAGTCATGAGGCTCGGTAAATGTTGCCAGCAACCACCTGACCATATAAAATGTAAATTAGAAACCTAATGCAAACATATATATACTATAACATTCACTAGTATCATACTTTGGACTAGTCTTATAAAAATAAAAAAAAGACCGCTCTGCTCCGCCTCTAAGAATAACACCATCAATCTCAATGGGGAAGACTACATCATCTATCATGTAGCTACAATCTGCTGGAAACAATCTTTCGACAATTTTCTCCCCTGCCTCTCTACCATAGTGTGGTACAAGATGGCCAACACGATACCAAAGACACATGCTAAGATCAAGTACTTGCATAAATAAATAACTCAAAGAATGAATATCCTAGCTATAATGTTTTTAGTTAGGAAATTAAATTATGAAACTAAGTTTGTTATCTCACCGCCTCTCTAGTGAGTGATGCCAATATGCCTTCTTATTACACATGAGGGTCCATGTACGTAAGAGCACAAGTCCTACCCTAGTTGCATCTGCAATAAAATCTCCAATATGCTCGGCCATGCACATGGTGACTAAAAACCCCTCATCGGCCAAAAACTCACAAGCAACATCCATGCATCATTCCACTAGACTCCTGGAAAATGTGTTCCACTTGGGAACACTCATGCCCTCTACAAAAGTGAATGATGACATGTAAGCATACAACCATAGTTAGTTGTAGGTACTAATCCAAAGAAAAGTTACTTACCCGATGGGATTGGTCCTAGACCATCCACAAGCAAATTTGTAAGAAAATTTGCAAAGATAAGCATAGCAACCTCATGACACAGCACACCATCTTTGCTATATAGATTTGTATTCTGTGTCGCAAAAAATTTATTGATGCTAGAAGAAAACAAGACATAAATCATGTTCAAAACAATAAAGCAATGCAAGAAGAAAATGCAAATAAGTAACGATTATCCAAATCTATCTATCAAGGGCAAACTTATCAATTTGTGATATATCCACAAGCAAGACATCTACAACGGTTTGGTAATGGAACCCTGCAAGCATTATCCAAATTAGCTTTGCATTAGAAAACATGGAAGACATAAATCCTAACAATTTTCTTAAACTTACCAACAAATTGTGTGATCGGCCTTCTCTCCCAAACCTCTCTCCCAAGAGAAGACTCTGCAACAAACGTAGTAGTGTGCACCAATGAGGATGTAGTGGGCACATTAGAAGAGGGTGCCATATGGGGTATAGTGGTTGCCAAAGAGGACATGTCGGGTTCCATAGATGGCACAATGGGAGGCATAGAAGAGGGACTGGGTATCCTTGATGTACTTGGAGGCTCCATTTTCCCTTTACCCTTCTTGAGTGAATTGCTTGCTAGTGGAGTACCTTGAGAGACACTCCCAACGGTGTTTTGAGTAACTCCATGAGAAACAGGAGGGAGAAACTCTTCTTGTGTCTCCTCTAAGTACTCATCACTCTCATTTTGAAACCCTTCACTCAACAACCATATAGCACAATATCGCATACATTAGCATTAAAGAAATATATACGTTCTCAAAAGAAAAGAGCCACAAGTGTTAAGGTACTTACTCTTCCATAATTCAATCTCTTCCTTTGGAATAACTCCTAGTTATTTCAACTTCGATTTTCTCAAGGAAATTTGTTGCTTAAACTCCAAAAATGGCAAAAAAAAAAGGGGGAAAGAGCTACCCCATCATTTGCGCACGTGTGGATGATTGGGGAGCTCTGCCTCCCCCTTTTTTTGTGTTTTGAAGGTGTCATCAACGACAATTATGTATTTCAACTTTGATTTTCTCAAGAAATTTCGTTGCTTAAACTCCAAAAATGGCAAAAAAAAGGTGGGAAAGAGCTGCCCCATGGGGTATCTCTACCTCCCCCTTATTTTTTGCATTTTGAAGGAGTCGTCAACGACAATTATGTATTTCAACTTTGATTTTCTCAAGGAAATTTGTTGCTTAAACTCCAGAAATGACAAAAAAAATGGGGGGGAAGAGCCGCCCCATGATCCGCCGCGCACGCGTGGATGATGGGGCGGCTCTTCCCCCCCCCCCCCCCCCCCCCCTTTTTTTTTTGCCATTTCTGGAGTTTAAGCAAAGAATTTCCTTGAAAATTACATTGATTGGACTGTCATTAATAGTATACAAAGCATTGGATGGAGATTAATCCGTCAAATGCATTCGGACAATCGTGAAAAAAAGGGGGGGGGGGAACATACCCCCCCATCATCCGCGCACGGATGATGGGGCGGCTCTTCTCTCCTTTTTTTTGCCACTTCTATAGGTACTTTTTAAGACAATGAAGGAGTCAGAACCAAGCAAATAGAGGCCCTTGAGGGGTCTCTGGGACCTCTATTTGCTTGTTGGTTGTGACCTCATGAGGCCCTAGGCTTAAGATGTAGCATTTTTAAGCCTACGGCCTCATGAGGTCAGAACCAAGTGAATAGAGGCCCTTGATGGGTCTCTGGGACCTCTATTTTCTTGATTGTGACCTCATGACGCCCTAGGCTTAAGATATAGCATTTTAACGTCTAGGGCCTCATGAGGTCAGAACCAAGCCAATAGAGGTCCTTGAGGGGTCTCTGGGACCTCTATTCACTTGGTTCTGACCTCATGAGGCCCTAGGTTTAAGATATAGCATTAAAGCTCAAGATATAATATTTTGAGGCCCAGGGCCTCATGAGGTCAATACCAAGTGAATAGAGGCCCTTGAGACCCCTAAAGGGTCTCTATTCACTTGGTACCGACCTCATGAGGCCCGGGCCTAAAAATGCTATATCTTGAGGTAGAGACGTCAAATTTCAACGTTTTAAAGTGCTATCCTAAGATTTTTGGACGTTTTGAATGCATTCATGGTCTTATGCGTTTTCTCTAATCGCACTCACATCACTCATTAAAATTCATAGACATGGATTATTGTTTACACTTAAGTTGGGCTCTCAAAAAGCATTTTGTACGAGCATGCATTTAAGTGATCCAGCAAACTTTTATGTATGTAATATGAGAAATAGAGCTCCAAAGAACTACTTTTGCATTTTTCAAAATTACCTATATACTATATAATATTAGTATACTATAACTATATAGTATATATATACGTATAGTATAACTATATAATATAAGTATAAGGCTATATAAATATATAATATTATATATATTTAAGTATATATATATTTGTGCTATATATCATATATTCTTTCATGGAAGTTGTTTTTCAGGCCAGGGTGGACCTAACAATAAATGTTACGTATTCAAATGTCAACAAAAGGACCTACTTTTGGAGTGGAACTAGTCAATCAAATGCGGTGAGAAGGGATAAGAGATTTGAGTAATGCTTGGGTAAACTTTGATCATACTCATCGGATTGAAAGATGGGCAACTATGTCCTGATCAGTTTATGATCTTGGGTAAGTGAATTTATAAAAATATGTTAGATAACATATTTTTGTTATAAGACACCTTTTATTTCTTACTTGTTCTATGTATACAGCATGTGATCATTGCAGGTGATTGCAATATGTGTATGTAAAGAAGAAGACGAAGAAACGCAAATCTTGTTTTGGAATTTAAACACAATGATGGGGAGGTGTGGACATGAACCAGCAGACTTTGCTGGATTTATGTCTGATCCAAGCTGGGGCTAATTGGTTGGCAATATGAGTTGTATACAATGGAAGACGGCATAATGTAATGGAGGGGAGGGAGTGCTCATGTCTTTTCTATTGGGAGTAGAGTCTACACAAACACACTAAAAAACATATTGCTACAAATAGACAATTGCATCACATTGAAATGTGTGAAGCATGGCGCTTAGCAGAGACCACAAATGAGGCCTCCCTTCTAGCTTCCACAATACAAGAATGGTGGGTAAAAAATGTGGCAGGGGATAATAAAAAGATTAAGAGAGATGGTTTAATTGGTGGGAGCAGCGGATTGCCCATTGGGGTAGCTCTAAGACAATGGTATATCATTCTTTTCTTTGATTCATTCGAAATACATGAAAACAGAGATTAACCTATACATAGGTCAGAAAGAGTCCATGGAAGAAGGATCACATTCCAAGCATAAACTTATCAGAGAGCATCCATGCAAGTTGGCTGGAAGGTGAAGGCGGCAGGTGCAAAATATCACTTTATGATGCATGTGTCAGTGATGGTTTGAATGCATATATTCAATGTGCAAAAAGATTGGGATACAACACATGCAAATACATGGGAACGGGCCCTTCCGTAGAAGCAATGATGGCCAGTGCCAAACATAGAGAATCTCCAAATCCAACTCATTTTGCAAGTGCATTGAAAGGCTTGGTTGCCCGGTAGTGAAGGTGACAAAGAGACTGTACAACGAAAGAAGAAAACAAGTGCAGTCGGTACTCGGGGGGTGCACTGTGTAATCATGTTAATGTATAATGTGAGTTCAAAAGGAGGGGTTTCAAAATGTAAAAAATTTAGGCAATTAACAGAGATACATTAAAATAAGGGGGTTTTATATTCAATTGTGGAAAAAAAATCCTAAAATAAGGGGTCATTTTATTCATTTAGACATGCTGAAAGAGGGGTTTTTTTAATACCCCACGAATGCATGTTATATAGGGGGGTATTGAATGGTCCCCCCAGAGTGGATACAAGCTCACATAAACCTAGATATGTAATGGAAGCAAGGTAGTGCAAAACCAGAGGGAGACCATGGAGTATTTATTTTGATAGAGAGGATAATGAAGAGATATATGTTGTCACTGAAAATGAAGCAAGAGAGAGCATTCTAGTGCATCTAGGTTCAGCAAGGTGTATTCAAGAGGTCAAAGTTGACCGCGAAGAGTGGGCTTTACAAAGGATGCAGCCACTTGCATGAGGAAATGTTTTGGAATGGAATGGGAAAAAAGTTGTGGTAACAAATTAGAGAGCCGTCAAGTGGGAATGATTGCTCCATGTTTTTGGTGTGAAAGAACTTTTAAAGACAAGACAATTTCACAATGGATATGGTTCTGCAATTATGAAGTAATCCACACACAAAAAGTACAAAGGCAAGTAAAATTCTCACCCATATTCCTACTTTCTGGCAAGTGGATATTGGAACCAACTTATCATAGGAAGAGAGTGCCAGTTTGGTGTGAAGTAAATTTCAATTTGCAAATTTTCCAACACCACTACGACGTATGAACAATACAACTACTGCTCTTACACAAGGAGGCTCCAATAGCAGGAAGCGTAAGTGGAGACATGGTATTTCCAAAAAAGCGCAAAAGAGATTGGAGTTAGCTGCAAGTGTGGTTGCAAGGTTCTTGGACGAGAAACTAGAAAGTGAACAACACATAGTTTTTTGGGTTTTGATAGAGAGTTGTTATGATGTACACATTAAGGTAGAACCTAGTTGCACATGTCATGATTTTTAGAAGAGAGAATCTACACATAAAGCTTTTTTGGCATGTAAGCACATGTACTATGTGTATGTGCATATTCTTGGGCTTCAACCAAAAGAGCACATGGTCATTCATCAGCCTGCACTAACTCCCATAGACCTTGCATTTATATTAGGGCAAACCCACAAGATAAAGCCTGTGGTGTAGTGAATTTAAACCTTAGAGAATGTTGTCTAGAGGTATGCATTGAAGGAGATTTCTCTTATGTATGAGTTGTGGAGTAGCTTTTCTAGACACATGAAACTTTTTTTGAATCCCTTGTTGTTATAGAAGCATGCTTTGTGATATCTATTTAGACATTCGTACAAGCTCACAACTAGGGCTTTTGGAGACTTGTATATGTTTTTGGTGTGTATCGTTAAAAGAGACTCTAAATCTTAAGACAAGTTGTTGCAAGGTAATAGATGTTTTTTAGTGTGTATCATATACTGATGTATTTGTTTTTTATTAATGTCATTAGAAATGGCTCTGAATCTAAAATCAAAAAGCTCGCAAAACTGGTTTTGATTGCAAAAGCTCGAAATCGAAAGCTCGCAAATAAATCGCACTCTGCCCAATGTGATATCAAAATTGCTACTCTCATTGAAATTCATAATAGTGAAGGTGTGTTCATATACGATTCCGCAAGAGGTTACTACGAGTTGCTCCAAAATGCCAGTAGGTCTCTCTAGATACCCATCTGCTAGTTGAAGTTTCATTCTACTTTTTTGGAGAGCAGGCTTTCCCCATTTTTCCCACATTGCTTTGGTGGCTATGGCTATTCCGGCTCTACTATCCAATATCGCTATCGATTTTACATCTTTGTACTCCTCAGGCAAGGTCGTATTTCCTTCCTCACCTTCACAATAATCTCCTACCTTGTTCACTGGCACTGGCTCATGTTTAATTTGTTTTGAGGTTTGGGTATTCAATGTTTTTGGAGAAACATTTGGTGGCAGAATGACAACAACTCATGAAGAGTTTTGGTATCCATCATTTTAGGATAAGCCTTCCATTGAGATGGTACTTTCTTTACCTTTGATCTGGTTTCATGGTTGCCAATAAATGAAGGTAACATCTTCAACGACTGAGGTTTGCTATCTTTCAATTTCTCCGTACCTGCATCACCATACATTTATCATATATCGTTTGGGTAGAGGTCATGCTCAAGGTGGATTTCCATGATAGGGGCTAACTGAAGCGTTGTGCTTCCATCTTTTTTGTTTCGGATATGCTCCCACAAATCCTATGGCCATCATTCTTCCACCTCAGGAATTGGCACAGGTGCTTGCGACAAATACATTCCATTTATCGTATTGGCTGCCATCCTCGTATCTAAGGGTGCTTTCTTTACAAAATCGTTTTGGTCTCTGCTTCCGATCCCGTGCTCCTTTAACTCTTGGATTTTTTCACGGATTAACACCTCAATTTTTAGAGCAGTCGGAATTGGTGGTTCCATAAGAGCTTGAGCGGCTTGGATGAGCTCTTTGCACAGCTTTAACCTCTCTTTTTCATACCCCGGGTGAGGGTATGTTAGCCACCTATCCTCCTAGGTTTGGTTAGGCTTTAACCTAGCATCATAAGATTTTAAGATCACGTCTAAGGGTTCAAAGACCTTGTCCACCAAGACAGATCCTCCCAACGATATTGTTGATGGATTTGCTACATTGCCTTTTTCCTTAAGGTCTCTTTCCATCCTTAATTGGTCCTCTGTTTGCAGTAATTTGGTTCCCAAAGCCATTTTTTGCTTTCTCTCTTTTGGCTTTTATCTTGTCTCATTTTCCCTTCCATGATTTCCTAGGGGTTCTGATAGACAAATTTTCTATCTCGATTTGGCTGGCTGGGGCGTTCCTTGTAGTCTCATGTGTTTGGGCTCTTGTTACCACGTTTATCAGAATGGTTGGTTTTGTTTCTGATCCACTTGAGCTTGGCACGATTATGATTTTTTTCATGGTTGCTTTCCCTTTGTTATTAGGGTTTTTTGGACAATGTGGAATGAGATGGTCATTTGTACACCCCTCACAGAACCCAGAAAAAATTGATTTGTTCTCCTTTGTGTGGACAACTCCTTGCCCAATCATCACCGTCGCATTCATAGCATGGTCCTACATGTGGTGAAGAATCTTGTGGAGCCCCCATTGGTTGTCTTGTTCTAGGAGGATATCCCCTAGGTTTGAGTCCTGGTTTGCCATGAACATAAGCATATTTTCATCGACCAAGTAATGGTTTTTTGTTGGTTGTGCTATGTATGACGGCTCTGGCATCTCTTTAGGAACCATCCATGGAATTTGTCCCTCCGAATCATATGCATTTCCTTCAAGCCCCCTCTCATAGGTATTGTCTAAATCTTCTCGGTATGAAACTACCTGGACCATACTCTGATCAGAAGGTGCTTCTATAGGTTGAGAAATCCTTACCATGGCCCTGTTTTCATGGGGTAAAGGAGTTTGATGCCCCAACATAGGTTGAGGTTTTTCCTACCCTTGGATTGCATTATGTGGTCCTACTTGGTATCTTGGAGGGGGTGATAACTGCTGCCCTCCATGTAGCCCGTATTGTCTCTCTCTCTAACATAGTTTCCATTATAGAAACATTCGTGGGCTTCATGGTTTGTCCATTTTTGTTTAGTAGCACACCTTTTCAGTACATGTGGTACATTTACTCCTAGCCTCTATTGAAGGTTGCACCACTGAGTCGGATGATCTCCTCCACAAGTGTCACATTTTTGGGTGGGCTGTTGTCGTGTGTTTGGGTTCGTCCTGTTTTCTTGGTTCATCCTTCTGATCACTTCCTCAATCATTTGATCAATGTCTGACACAGTTGGGTTTTGCTCGCCCAGTTTCATTGTGGACTCACAAGTGGTTGAAGAGGTGCTACTCATCCCTTGGTTTGTGTCTCCTGTCACCTCTCCATATGCCTTGCAATTGTCTACCATAGCTCAAAAGTCATACATGCCTTTAAGTGCAAGTCTTTTTTGAGAGTGTCATTTTGCAATCCTTCTATGAAAAGGACTGACAGTCTCTCATCCTGAGTTAGTTCTCTAGCAGGGAATCTTTCTATGGATTGCTTGAATTGAAGCAAGGACTCCTTCACCTTTTCCATCTCCTTTTGTCTAAATGCATAGATCTGGGAGACATTATTATGCTTAATTCCTTTCTTTGAGAATTCCTCAATGAATTCTCGAAGAAGTTGTCAATACTTGGGAACTTTAGGTTGTTTAAGGGATGAAACTAGGTCAAAGCAGTTTCTTCTAGAGTCAACCCAAAACCTTCATATTGAGTATGGAAATTGGTTATCTATTTGGCCCTCAACACTTGTTTGAAGATCGAAACATGAGCATACGGATCTCTCGATCCACGATACTTTTTGGGTACACACTTTTCCACTTGAGATGGTCGCATGCATTTGGACTCCGCAACCATCCTCACCACCCTTGGTCCTCCTGTGTGGTCTCTCTAGCATCTCATGTGCTCTCTCTCTCTCTCTCTCTCTCTCTCTCTCTCTCTCTCTCTCTCTCTCTCGCAGGAACCCTAGCCCAACTCTCTTCTCCCTCTCTGTCGCAGGCCTCCCTAAGGCGAGGGGCAGCCCTACGGGAGAGCCTTTCACAGCCATAGCTCCGCCCCGCCTCCCATGTCCAACAGAATACCTGCTCGACAGGCCTCAACCCGCGGCTCTTGCTCCGACTCAACCCGAGTTCGTCCTGCCCGACTAATAGTGCCCCTGCCCGACTGAACTCTGTCAACACAATCAATATTGAGCCCTAACTACAGGCGACCCTTCCCACGCAGAGCCTCGACTGCGAGGAAACCGGAAGAGACTCAAATAACCAAATCTGACCCTTCCCACGAGAAACTCAGAGCCTCAAGTGGGAGGAAACCGGAAGAGACTTGAGTAAGAAGAAACTTCTCCCACCTGCAAATCTGCGATGCAACGCGAGGGTTCTCTCTCCCCAATCAAACGGACCCGTCTTTTTGTGCCCACCCCCCGGGTGGATCCAATGGACCGTCTCCAATCTCAAATTCGAGAGCTCAAGGACGAGAATGCAGAACTCAAGGTGCGTCTTGCAGCCCTTGAGACACGTCTCTCCTCCTTGGAGTCCCAAAAGCAAGACGATAGTGAGCACCTTCTCGCCAAAGCAAAGGAGGTCGAACACACCCTAACTGCAACCATGGCCAACCTTGTCACCCAAGTTCAAGAAGCAACCATCACGGTCTCCTCCAAAGTAGAAGAGTGCATGCAAGAACGTCGCCGACGGGAAGGACTAGCACTATCCATTCGAATCGGTGGCTTGCCATCTACTTGGTGGGGGGAGAGTGATGACTACACATCAACTCTAGTGAAGCTTAACCAAGCCATCCACCCAACGGAGTTCGACCCCAACACAATTGACAAGGTTCACCATGACAAGCGCACCAACCAAGGCATCTTGGTCTCCAAGGCTAAAGAGGCATGTAGAGCACTTCTACAACAAGCACGACTTCTCAAGGGCACAAAAATTTGGATAAGCGATGCATTGACACCCGCCCAACTCAAAGTTAAGAAACAAGAACTCCAAAAGGTTCGTGAAGCACTAGCAATCGGAAAATGGGCCATCTACCAAGGTGGCAAGGCCATCATTGAGGAATTTCGAGCTCCAAAAACTCCCAAGCCACCTTTTCCTTTTCCCTCTCCTAAGTGACATGTGTCACAATTTTGTTGTATCCACTTTAGTCATAATTCTCCATGTAGTCCTCTAGTAAAGAGGCACAACCGTGTACGTTTTCTTGGTCCCATGGGTCATATTTGACCTCCGAGGACGATAATGAAATCTATCTATCTATCTAGGTTCATATTCTCCTCTTGGCACTATAATTGGTATCCTATCCACCATACATTCATCAAGTCAATCTCGTGTAATACTCGGTGGGATTCTAGTTGTGTAAGTCACGTCAGGTATCGCACTGCCCCTCTGCGTGTTCATAGAAGCCCTAGACCCCATTGATCATAGGCCCTGTGTTCAAAAATAATTGATGCCCAAAAGGATCTTCCACTCTACTTATTACTAGACTTACATTCCCAGTTTTTGGTCTTGTGTGAGTAGTTGTGGTTTTCACTTCTTTTGAATTTATATAGTATTGGTGGAGTGGTCCCCCAAATATGTATATCATTGTAGCTCCTTACGGTCCATAGGAGAGTATTTTTGGCCATGCTTATCCATTATGACCACCTGAATACTTCTCCCCTCTGTGTAAGTAAAAACATATAGTTTTTTGTGCTCAATCAATTCCTTGATGCGGGGGTCATCACACCTATTGAGGTGATCTGGGGCGGGCAACAAGAGAGGCGACCTCTAAACACCCCTCAAGGCTCTCGTGCTGCTCAATTGGGGCTGCGACAACCACAAGCAAGAAACAACAACAACAAACCCACAGCCAAACAAGTGAAAGGGCACCACCTAGTTATGGTATGCGAACTAGGATGCAAGAGATATTTTGTCACACCCAAGAAGATGCACCACAAAACACACACAAGAAATCTCACACCAGTACACACACAAGAAATCTCACACCAGTACACACACAAAATGGAGCAAAGAGAGCTAGAGCAAAGGGAAGAGAGAGACAGGAATGGAACTTGCGTAATACCTTGTTTGTGACTTGCAAATGGAGATGGTTCATTATGGTACTATCGTAGAGCTTGTATAAAACTAACTCATGCTTAGTAAATGCTAAACATTGCGCAGGCTCATGCATTCATTGCGTTGTCTGTGAAGCACACCATTGTTCCTCACATCCGTTCAGCAAAATCTGCACAACAGGCTTGGGATATTCTAGCAGGTCTTTATGCAAGCCGCAATGAGGCTAAAATTGCTTTGCTACGTAAAGAGCTGGAGTCGAAGATTATGTATGAGGAAGATGATATGGACACTTTCCTTGCTAGTGTCAAGGATATCAATGAGCAGCTTATTTCTGCAGGTGAAGTCATTTCAGACAGTTCCCTTGTGCAGACTGTTCTTGATGCCTTACCAGATTCCTACCAGACTTTTGCTAGTACTTGGAGACTTATGACCCAAGGAAATCGAGAAGTTGTCAAGTTTGATGCATTATGCACGTTGCTGTTGCAAGAGTCACTGTCCAGAAAAAACAGGACTAGACAGCGTGCAGTAGAACAGGCTTTTATTGCTTCTCAAAGAAAGGGTGGTAACAGTAATGCAGCCACTTCTTATGGTTCTGCTACGAGTGGCAAAAATTTCGTTCCTAATGCTTATGCTGGCAGTACTTCGTCTGGCAATTCTGGTGATAAGGGCAAAAAGAAGATGCGTTGCCATTATTGTAAAGCCAATGATCACTTGATCAAGTCGTGTCCTAAGTTGAAGGCCAAAGAGGCTAAGAAGAAAGAGGGTGGTTCCACTACAAATGATGGTTCCACTACAAATGTAGCCATTGTTGAGTCTTCTGTGAAAGGAGACTATGTTGCTGATGTTGATGCAGAATGGGCTTTTAGCGCAGAGTGCACTTACAATCCTACTGTCCATGATGCATGCTTGTCAGTTGCTGCAGATTCACATGTGTGGTATTTCGACAGTGGTGCTACAAAGCACATTACCTCACATCGTGAATTGTTTACCTCTCTCGAGTCTGTCCCTCATGGGAATTCAATCACTTGTGCCAACAACGCCTCTTATCCACTTCAAGGAGTTGGAAAGATTATGCTCACTACTACTAATGGCAGTTCCTTCACACTTGTTGATGCACTTTATGTTCCTGGGATCAAGAAGAATCTCTTGTCTGTATCTGCACTTGCTAGACTTGGACTTGTAGTCAAATTTGTGGATGACAGATGTACAGTTCATGATCTCAGTTTTGGTGATGAAATTATTGCATATGGCCTTTTGTGCCGTGGGCTATATAAGCTCACTTTGTATGACAAGTGTGGAGAAAATTTTGCAAATGCTGTTGCAGATTCCAGGGCTATTTCAGATGCAAAACTTTGGCATGCACGTTTTGGTCATCTGAATTTTGCCAGTTTGCTGCGTTTGCAGAAATCTGATATGGTTGCTTCTTTGCCACCTCTTGAAGCACCTGTCAAACATGTCTGTGAAGGCTGTATTTTGGGTAAGATGAAACGTTCTAAATTTTCAAAGGATGGTTCAGTTTGGGCCACATGCAGGTTGCAGCTTGTGCATAGTGATGTTTGTGGGCCCATGCAAACTCCGTCCTTGGGCAATTACCTATACTTCGTGGCTTTCATTGATGACTACTCCAGGCATGCATGGGTATTTCCGCTTAAAGCGAAGTCCGAAGTTTTTATGTGCTTCAAACAATTTCTGGCTATGGCTGAAAATGTCTCGAAACGTACAATGGGCACCCTCCGTTCCGATCGAGGGGGGGAGTATATGTCTCATGAATTTAATGCATTTCTGGCTAGTCGTGGGATAAAACACCAATGTACAGTGCCTTATACACCTCAGCAAAATGGTGTTGCTGAGAGGAAAAACAGGTCATTGACGGAAATGGCACAATGTATGGTCAAAAGTCAAGCTTTACCGCATTCTTTTTGGCTTGAGGCCATCATGTGTGTCACTTATGTACTTAACAGGTGTCCTACGAAAGCTTTGCAGTCTATTACTCCATATGAAGCATGGCATGATAGAAAGCCTTCTATTGAGCACATGCGTGTTTCTGGCTGATTGGCAAATGCTTTGGTGCCACAAGTGCAACGCAGAAAATTGGATGATAAGGCTTTCAAATGTATTTTTGTTGGTTATAGTGCTGAAAGCAAAGGTTACAGGTTGTATCATCCACAAACAAAACGTATTCTGGTTTCTCAGGATGTAGTGTTTGTGGAAGATTCTGTTCAGCCCTTGCTGTCATGTACTAGAGACAGTAATGTAAGCTCACAGGACATTTATGACACTTTGTTGCCTCTTTTCCGTGGTGGAAATATGAATGTAAGTTCCAATGAGGCAAATCTACAACCTATGGGGGTTTCTGAAAATGTTTTAGATCAGCCTATTACTGATGCAGATGTACATGATGTACTTGATGAGGAAAGGGCTGAAAATGAGCAGGCTAGAGGTATGCCAAAATGGTTGGTGCACACTTTGCGTGACAGTAAATTGGATGCACCTTTGTCTAGTCGTACTCGTTCAGGCTCTCGCCATGCATCTTATGCATCAGATTGTTATGCTTTGGCTGTGTCTAGCTTACATGATGTTGAAGAGCCTCTGACTTTTGATGAAGCACAAAATTCAGAAAATTGGATGGCTACCATGCAATCAGAATATGATGCACTTATAGAAAATGACACGTGGACTTTATGTGATTTGCCTCCTGGCAAAAAGGCCATTGGTACGAAGTGGGTTTACAAGTTGAAACGCAAGCCGGATGGTGAGATTGATCGCCATAAGGCTCGACTTGTTGCAAAAGGTTATGCACAGCAAAAAGCCATATATTATGAAGAGACTACTTGTCGTATGACTACTATGCGTTTTCTATGTGCATTGGCAGCTCATTTTGGTTGGGATGTACATCAATCAAACATTGTTACTGCTTTCTTGAATGGTGACATATTTAAGGAAGTTTATGTAACGCAGCCTCGCAGTTTTGTCATAAAAGGACAAAAGGACAAAGTGTGCAAATGTAACAAGGCTTTGTATGGGTTGAAGCAATCTCCTCGTGCTTGGTATGAGAAAGCTGACACTCATTTGGTCAAACAAGGCTTTCGTAACAGTCCAACAGAAAGCACATTGTATGTAAAGCATGAGGGTGATGTATTTCTCATCGTGGTTCTTTATGTTGATGATTTGTTGATCACTGGACCAAATGAGAGACATATTGCTGAATTTAAGGCTGATTTGAATGCTACTTTCAAGATGAAAGATTTGGGGGTGTTGCATCATTATTTGGGCATACAGTTTAAGCAGTGTGATGGTGGTATTGCCTTGTGTCAGAAAAGTTACATAGAGACATTGCTATGTAAGTTTGGACTTGAGGATTGCAAACCTATTGCCACTCCCATGGAAACAGGTTTGAAGTTGAGTCTACATGATGCTGGCGATCCTGCTAATGTCACTCTTTACCACTGCTGTTGGCTACATCATTTATGTATGCAACACGAGGCAGAATATTCAGTTTGCAGTCTCACAGGTCAGCAGATTTATGCATAGCCCAGGGTCTAAGCATTGGCAGGCTGTCAAGAGGATTTTCCGCTACCTTAGTGGCACTTTACATCTTTGCTTGTTTTATCCCAAGGGGGGATCATTGCCGCCAGACTTACATGCTTTTTCGGACTCAAATTGGGCTGGTTGTTTTGACACGCGAGTGTCCACAAGTGGTTTTTGTTTCATGCTTGGCAGTTCATGTATATCATGGTTGAGCAAGAAGCAACCTATTGTGGCCACTTCGAGTTGTGAGGCTGAGTATAGGACAGTCTTCACAGCTACGGTTGAGTGTGTATGGCTCAGACGCCTTATGGCTGATTTGGGTGTTGGACAGGACACTGCCAACACTATCTACACTGACAGTCAGAGCGCATTGGCAGTTGCGAGGAACCCAGTTTTTCATGCTCGCACAAAGCACATTGAGGTGCATTACCACTATGTCAGGGAGAGGCTCTCAGCAGGAGAGATCAGCTTGGCTTATGTGCCAACACAGGACAACCTTGCAGATCTTTTCACAAAGGCATTGTCTCGTGAGAAGCTTGAAGCTTTCCGCAAAGCTTTGGGCTTACTCCCCTTTGTGGACTGATCCTGTCCTCAGGGCATGGCACTTCCCTTTACTCATGTGCCAGCTCTCGTTCACCGCATCACTCCAAGGGGGATTTGTTACCATATACATGTGGTAGTGATGTGTTTGAACACAATAGGACCGCCGGGGCATTTTTTCTCTCTTTATGAGGTTTTTTCCCCCGTGCATTGTATATACGCCCATCACTCTAGGGCTATCTATCTTTCCATTGCACACTAAGTAACACACTGTCTATTGTGTACCTTGAGCTTCCTTCGTCTTCTCCAAGCTGTGTGTGTTTCTCTGCAACCCTAATTCCAACAAGAGAGAGAGAGAGAATTACTATGCACGTGTCTTGAGGTGAGGTGTCTTTTATGGTTAGGTCAATGGCTATTTTGTGTTAGTATGTTAGTGATTAGTGTTAGTAATCACTAGAAAGTTAATGATATATTTACAATGGGTACAATGAGGTTGATGGCTGAATGAAGTGAGGAAATCCTTGTGCTGGTGAAGCTTGAAGAAGTTTTGGACTTACTTGTGTAGGTTCTCAAAATGACTATCGATACTCTTCTTCTTCTTCTCTTCTTTATTCCATTGCCACCAAGGTTGATTATCGCGATGAAAATGGAAATTCGATTGATGAGATCTCTCAATTTGCAAAGGTTAAGCATGGTTTACATGCTGAATTTATGTATATAGAGAAGGGGTAAGATGGAATTGTACTTTGGAAGTAATAGAGAGAGGCATAGAGATGGTGTATGTACATGTAGAGCTCATATGAGAGCTATGGAAGTAAGAGGGGAGGTTACTGGTGAAGAAGGTGAGAGAAACCATGGAAGGTGCAGGTTTGAGTGAGGGATTGAGAGGAATGAGTGTGTGTGTGTGTGTGTGTGTGTGTGTGTGTGAAAGTGTGGAAAGAGGTGAGAGAAGACTATGGGCTACTTGTGAGAAAAGTGGACAGACTGGGGTCCATTCAACAAATCATACCTCACCGTTGGTAGCTCCAAAAATTATCAAAATCTTTTAGGCGATTATTCAGCTCTTGGTCCATATTTTATCTTCTAACCACCACTTCAAATTTGGAGTGGAGATGGATATAGAAAATCCCACCAAAATGCCTATTTTTCTTCACAAAATAGTCTTCAGTGGGCCCCCTTTTGTTGAATTTGCATATGGCTCCAAAGGTGAGTCCCTCCTTGCATAAGAGCATGACCTAATTGATTCTTAGGATTTTGAAACTATACATGATTTTGGATTATGCATAAATATAACATATGGATATGACGAAAAAAAAAGATTAGTATATATAAACAATTCATGGAATCTAGAATAGTGTGGGCTATATATATAAATATATATATGTGAAAATATAGGGAATCAAATGAGGAGGGAGTTCATTTGTTTTTAATGATGTATATTTATTTATAAGAGGTAAGAAAGAATACTTGTAGGAAATAGGAATTTAGTGAAAGGCAATGATTGATGGTGGAAGTATTTTTGAGGTTTATCCTTGGAGTAGATTCACACCAAAATAAGAGAAGCTTGCATGAAAATGTATCTATATGGAATAAAGAGTATGCAAAATGGTAAAAAAATTGTGATAATGGTGAATCAATGTGCATAGCATACATAGGTAAATAACGACCACCTAGGTTGAAATATTTAAATAAATACCAAAATAATTATGAAAATTCCTTATATTTAGGCCCTATATACAAGAAATATTTACACACAAATGGACCATAATATATTTTATTTTTTTGATTTTATTTACTTTTTTGACCAACTAACCCAATGACTAGCTAGCTGAGGATTTTAAGGAGATATAGAAAAAGTCCTCTAACTCACACACGCCTATGTACAATGAAAAGGTAAGGATAGCCACAGTGTTTGGGTGATTTTGGTAGGGTGAGGTAGCTCACTATGGCAAGTATGAAGAGCCAAAAAATAGCTATCACTATAATAAAGTGTTTTTTCTCCCTTATTGAATTTATATAGCCTCATGTAAGTGTTATCTGTATTAAGCCGTTCTGTCTCATTGGTGCATCTGAGCACTGCATTTTTCTTGTTCATTTTGGGTGGTTCATCTGCTAGCTCTTTATCTACCTTGTCCTTGGTGCCAGTCATCCCCCATTTTTTCACTATAAAGGGGTTGTGAACCACTAGGTACATCATTCCCTCTCTGTCAAAATATCTATCTCCGTCACACATCTACAAGGTCTCTCAACTCGCTTGGATTATTTTCCAACTTAACACGACAGCGATCCATTCCATCCTTTTAGATTTTGACCTTAAGCACATTTTCAAATTGAAATTTCAAATACAATAATTTTACGTCAGATGCAGGTTGGGAAGGACCCGCCCCCATGGAAGTTGTTTCCTTAGGGTTCAACTTGTTGGACTCCTCAGTCATTAGGCTGTATGATCTTTCTGACGAGGTGTCAGAAAAGCTTTCCTCTACAATGGCTTCTAAAGGATGCACTGATCTTTGATTCTTGCTACCTTCAGTTGAATGATTGCTCACTTGGTCTATGATGCTGGGATTCCTATTCTGGTACAATCTTCCTGATCGTAAATACATGAAGAATTGATATTACAAAATTCAAACCGGGTTACCTCAGTAGCTATCCTAAATTCCCCGTTTTGATCTTACTTTTTTGTTGGGTAGTATTCTCTAGTACTTGCAACCTGTCAAAAAATGCTTGATAGCTGTGACTTTACAGCCGTTCCTGTTAGTTCTAGCTTTCAATCGACAAAATTTAACTAGGTTTTTCAATAGCCCACAATTTTACTCACAACACCAACAATTCAGGTCCAATTTCAATTTTGAAAAGGCCACCAGGTTCGTAAGGACTACCTTTCTCTGTGGTGGTCCAATTTTTCTCAGAGGAACATGGATCGCGATCCATGTTGGGAAGCCAAATTGACTTTTCTTGGTACCAACTGATTCAGCATGATTAGTAGGTCCTATGGTATCAATTTTTTTGGAAATGGACCTCTGGATTGAAAATTAGGTCAATTTTGACACTTTGCCAGAGTACTTGGCAGTTTTGGGCTTTTGGTCTGGTTTTTTATATCCAAATTCAATTTTGAAAAGACCACTAGACTCCCTATGATGTCCTCTAGCTATGGTGAAAATTTTGTAACAAATTGTGTCAGAGGAACATGGATCGTGATCCATGTACCTCAGTGCCAGAATGTACTAAAACTTGTCCTTAGTCTATTGATGCTAGCTATATGGTTTTTGTGTGATTTGGAGTTTTTCAGGTCAACCAAAAGTCAAATTTAGGGTATGTTTTAGTGGTTTCCCCCTTGATCTATTTTATGCACTTTTGGCCCACCTTTTGACATTTTTTTATAAGACTGGGTTAGGAGAAAGTACTTCAAATGTTATCACTTTTCTACCTGTCAAATATTAGCTCAAATTTCCAAAAAGGTACATGGATCGTGATCCATGTTTGGCAAGATCTTGACATGACCTTTGGTGAGTTTATGACAGAGGGTGTGGTGATGCTCTTCCCCTAATCTTTTTGGATTTGACCCACTTTTTCCAAGTCAAAAGAAAGATTTTGTGTTTGCTTTGCGGTTTTTTGCAAACAACTCCTTTTTTGGTATTTTGATTAGGTTTTTTCACTTTTTTGTTGTGGCCCCTTTTGGAAAAGTTGTTCCCTTAGTTCTCACGAGTGCACTGGTCAAATTTTCCTTACGAATCTCTATTAGAAACATTGATCGTGATCCATGCTTGGCAGCATCTGGTCATGATTTTTTGTCTTGTTGGTTCCCTGCTTTTAGTTTAACCCAATTCTTACCTCTTTTTGAATTTGGACAAATAAAAGTTCAGTTTCCCTAAATTTTCTCAAATTTCAAGGCTTTGCTCTATTTAACCTTGTTTCTTGATTTGGATGTTCTTTTAGCATCCTATTTCTCGCCAACTCAAGATTCTGATGTGTGAGAGTCGGTTATAAGCAAAGGAAACAATTTCTACTTACTTGGCCTGAAAGGTACATGGATCACGATCCATGCTGAACAGGCAAGCTAGAAGAATTCTGCATAGTCTGTCTCTAGCAAGCTTGTATATCCCCTTTTTCCAAGTTTTTTTGGGTTTAGTTCAGCTTCGAAGCTCTGACCATCAATTTTACAACTTTTCAGAGTTATGATCTTCGGCACCAAAATAAGGTTTTGGACAATTTTGACCCTGATCCTTTTGGCCCCAATTGATGGTGTAAATTGTTACTTAACCTACTCCTATAAACTGAATAGATGCACAAAAATAAATGAATTTAACAATACAAAAACGACAACAAAGTGTATGGTGAAATAGTCATTTCCAAGCATGGGAAAATCAAAGAACGAAATAATATACTTCACTCACAACTTTCTTTGCTCATAAGAAGTAGCACTGACTAGTCTCGGATTCCAGTCTCTACTAAGCACTAAACCTATGTCTACCTGCTTTACTATCTATGTGTAAACGGAATGGGTGTCAAAACCTTTGGAAGAAATTTTTTGTACAACTGAGTCACTCACCACCTAAGGATCGAATTCCCTGGTAGTGGCGCCAATGTTAGCGGTTCACCGCGACATATATCTACAACATAGCTTTTTATACTAACATAATGTCAATATGTAAGGAAGCGACTTGGGATGGGGCACCTAGACTTTATGAGAGTGTTAATCTCATCAAAGTAAACTCAGAGGGCTATGCATACTACGACAAAAGCAATCAACCACTTCCTAGTTAGAAAATCAGTCTTTGTCCGATCTCACCGCTCTAGGTCATCATGCCTTTTTGACATCCAAACAAATTTGGAATGCAACAAAACTTGAGGAGAGGTATTACAACATCTAAGGGTACAATCCTACCAAGTTCTGCAGTCATCTAGGAAGGTACATAAATCACGATCCATCACAAAAAAATGTGCAGAAAATTGAAACAGAACTACACGAAAAGGTCCCCCTTAAGCATAGAAACACTTATCCAAGGTCAAAACATCAAAAAACAACCATTTAAGATCTCAAATCATTGCATTTAGCTCACCAACAAGACGTTGCAAACCACAGCAGAATCGAGAACGATTACACAAGAGACAAGGAACACAATGTGCTATTCGGAAGTGAATTCTGATCACCAGACAAGGAGAAAAGTGGATTACAATTTGTAGAAGCAAGAAGCTCTCACAGCCAACATCCAATTCTTTTCAAAGCTAATGATGATGTGTTTTTGAAAACTAAAGATTTTGACTTAAGAGCTAAGGGGACTTCTTCATGGCTATTTGGCCATTTACAAGGTGTGTCAACTCAGAGAGGCTAAGAGGGGATGACATAATATATTACAATTGATAATCCTCATTAGCAGAACTACAATGCTTCTTTTGAAAAAATGAGCGAGTACAATGAGGTTTGGTGTATTTTCTCTTTTACGTGTCAGTCCGTTGTGTCCACCAAATTGTGAAGGTTCCTCTTGTGCTAGTGGTGCTCGCAAAGCTGCTGCATCATTCCTCCCTCCACTTCTTGTAGCTCTTTTTGAAGGCCCTTCATCACCATTTTCACGCCTACGTTTGTCTTCTACAATGGCTTCATGGCTTTGGCAGTTTGTAATGTAGGCATGGACAGACATTGAATCCACTAGATCACTCCACCCTGTTTCTAGTCGTATGCAATCACCTGCTTCATGTAGAATGTCTTTTGTAAGCTTTCCCTTTTTAACTAATTCCATGACATTTAGCCAAAGTCGACCACTAAGATGCTCAATTTTTACTCCATAAGTAGTTGCCTCAATTGAAGAGGTGGCATGGTTAGTTGCCATATCTTCAACTAAGGTTTGCATTCCCCCCTTCCCAAAGTTAGTTCTTAAAGGTAAACCTGTCTCTCTTAAGTGGATTTTACCATCCTTAAAAAAGACAACATCTTTTGTCAAAGCATCACTAAAACTATCACAAAAGAGTGGCATCAGCAGGATCGCTAGCATCATGTAGACTCAACTTCAAACCTGTTTCCATGGGAGTGGGAATAGGTTTGCAATCCTCAAGTCCAAAATTACATAGCAATGTCTCTATGTAACTTTTCTGACACAAGGCAATACCACCATCACACTGCTTAAACGATATGCCCAAATAATGATCCAACAAGCCCAAATCTTTCATCTTGAAAGTAGCATTCAAATCAGCCTTAAATTTAGCAATATGTCTCTCATTTGGTCCAATGATCATCAAATCATCGACATAAAGAACCACAATGAGACGTACATCATCCTCACGCTTTACATACAATGTGCTTTTTGTTGGACTGTTACGAAAGCCTCGTTTGACCAAATGAGTATTAGCTTTCTCATACCAAGCACGAGGAGATTGCTTCAACCCATACAAAGCCTTCTTACATCTGCACACTTTGTCCTCTTGTCCTTTCATGACAAAACCGCGAGGCTGCGTTACATAAACTTCCTCAAATATGTCACCATTCAAGAAAGCAGTAACAATGTCTGATTGATGTACATCCCAACCAAAATGAGCTGCCAATGCACATAGAAAACGCACAGTAGTCATACGACAAGTGGGAGCAAAAGTCTCTTCATAATCTATGCCTTTTTGATGTGCATAACCCTTTGCAACAAGTCGAGCCTTATGGCGATCGATCTCACCATCCAGCTTGCGTTTCAACTTGTTAACCCACTTCATACCAATGGCCTTTTTTCCAGGAGGCAAATCACATAAAGTCCATGTGTCATTTTCTATAAGTGCATCATATTTTGATTGCATGGCAGCCATCCAATTTTTCTAATTATGTGCTTCATCAAAAGACAGAGGCTCCTCAACATCATGTAAGCTAGACATAGCCAAAGCATAACAATTTGATGCATAAGATGCATGGCGAGAGCCTGAACGAGTACGACTAGACAAAGGTGCATCCAATTTATTGTCACGCAAAGTGTGCACCAGCCATTTTGGCATACCTCTAGCCTGCTCATTTTCAGCCCTTTCCTCATCAAGTACATCATGTACATCTGCATCAGTAATAGGCTGATCTGTAACATTTTCAAAAACCCCCATAGGCTGTACATTTGCCTCATTGGAAATTACATTCGTATTTCCACCACTGAAAAGAGGCAACACAGTGTCATAAATGTCCTTTGAGATTACATTACTGTCTCTAGTACATGACAGCAAGGGATGAACAGAATCTTCCACAAACACTACATCCCGTGAAACCAGAATATGTTTTGTTTGCGGATGATACAACCTATAACCTTTTCTTTCAGCACTATATCCAAAAAAAAATACATTTGACAGCCTTATCATCCAATTTTCTGCGCTGTGTTTGTGGCACCAAAGCATTTGCCAAACAGCCAAAAACATGCATTTGCTCAATAGAAGGCTTTCTATCATGCCATGCTTCATATGAAGTAATAGACTGCAAAGCTTTTGTAGGACACCTGTTTAGTACATAAGTGGCACACATGATGGCCTCAAGCCAAAAAGAATGCGGCAAAGCTTGACTTTTGACCATACATCGTGCCATTTCCATCAGTGACCTGTTTTTCCTCTCAGCAACACCATTTTGCTGAGGTGTATAAGGCACTGTACATTGGTGTTTTATCCCACGACTAGCTAGGAATGTATTAAATTCATGAGACATATACTCCCCCCCCCCCTCGATCGGAACGGAGGGTGCCCATAGTACATTTCGAGACATTTTCAGCCATAGCCAAAAATTGTTTGAAGCACATAAAAACTTCGGACTTCGCTTTAAGCGGAAATACCCATGCATGCCTGGAGTAATCATCAATGAAAGTCACGAAGTACAGGTAATTGCCCAAGGACGGAGTTTGCATGGGCCCATAAACATCACTATGCACAAACTGTAACGTGCATGTAGCCCTAACTGAGCCATCCTTTGGAAACTTTGAACGCTCCATCTTACCCAAAATACAACCTTCACAAACATGTTTGACAGGTGCTTCAAGAGGCGGCAAAGAAGCAACCATATCAGATTTCTGCAAACGCAGCAAACTGGCAAAATTCAGATGACCAAAACGTGCATGCCAAAGTTAAGCATCTAAAATAGCCCTTGAATCTGCAACAGCATTTGCAAAATTATGTCCACACTTGTCATACAAAGTGAGCTTATACAGCCCACATCTCAAAAGGCCAGGTGCAACAATTTCATCACCAAAATTGAGATCATGAACTGTACATCTATCATCCACAAAATTTGACTATAAGTCCAAGTCTAGCAAGTGCAGATACAAACAAGAGATTCTTCTTGATCCCAGGTACATAAAGTGCATCAACAAGTGTGAAGGAACTGCCATTTGCAGCGGTAAGCACAATCTTTCCAACTCCTTGAACCGGATAAGAGGCATTGTTGGCACAAGTGACTGAATTCCCATGAGGGACAGACTCGAAAGAGGTAAAGAATTCACGATGTGAGGTAATGTGCTTTGTAACACCACTGTCGAAATACCACACATGTGAATCTGCAGCAATTGACAAGCATGCATCATGGACAGCAAGATTGTAAGTGCACTCTGCGCTAAAAGCCCATTCTGCATCAACATCAGCAACACAGTCTCCTTTCACAGAAGACTCAACAATGGCTGCATTTGTAGTGGAACCAGCATTTGTAGTGGAACCAGCATTTGTAGTGGAACCACCCTCTTTCTTCTTAGCCTCTTTGGCCTTCAACTTAGGACACAACTTGATCAAGTGATCATTAGCTTTATAATAATGGCAACGCATCTTCTCTTTGCCCTTATCACCAAAATTTCCAAACGAAATTGCTGCCAGCAGAAGCATTAGGAACAGAAGTTTTGCCACTCGCAACAGAACCATAAGAAGTGACCGCATTGTTGTTACCACCCTTCTTTGAGAAGCAATAAAAGCATGTTCAATTGCACGCTACCTAGTTCTGTTTTTTCTGGAAAGTGACTCTTGCAACAACAATGTGCATAATGCATCAAAATTGACAACTTCAGGATTTCCTTGGGTCATCAGTCTCCAAGTACTAGCAAAATTCTGGTAGGAATCTAGTAAGGCATCAAGAACAGTCTGCACAAGGGAACTGTATGAAATGACTTCACCCGCAAAAATAAGTTGTTAATTGATATCCTTGACACCAGCAAGGAAAGTGTGCATATCATCTTTCTCATGCATAATCTTCGACTCCAGCTCTTTACGCAGCAAAGCAATTTTAGCCTCATTGCGACTTGCATAAAGACCTGCTAGAATATCCCAAGCCTGTTTTGCAGATTTTGCTGAACGAATGTGAGGAACAATGGTGCGCTTCACAGACAACGCAATCAATGCATGAGCTTGTGCATCCTTTACATCCCAACGAGCTTGTTCTGCCGTAGGCAAAACAACTCTAATAGCAGCAATCGTTGCAGCAAGACCTGCAACATCCTCAACATCGCCTACATCCTCAGAATCAGGACGTACATCAATGCCCTGCACAATGTTCCAGACGCCCTTTGACACAAGAACATGTTGCATCATATAAGCCCACATAGGGTAGTTGTCCCCATCCAACCTGTCCTCAATAGCAAACATCTTGAACACATCTGTGTTGTTGTCAGCCATTGTAAATGCTGCACCTGATATGAAAACTGCTCAAAAATAGGAGAAACGGATCGAGAACAAAACGTGCTATATAGTACAAACCGTAGAAGACTATGAGGCACCTGTTGTGCAGAAATCGGCACTAACAGAAATTCTGCACAAAATGACGAAATTGCATGTGCAGACCTGCCTATAGTGGAAACAGAGGCTGAAATGAGCCCGAATCAGAAATCTGAGCAGACTGAGATCTTCGAGCTCTCCTTAAATATTTGTCGACCTGCGAATGCTCGCCAAACCTCAGTGTAATTGGAGAAAGTGAGCAGGCGTATGCTGGAGCAGCTGGCGACTAAGCGCGAGAGGATGTAACCTGCTCTGATACCAATTGTTGGAATTAGGGTTACAAAGAAACGCACACAGCTTGGAGAAGACGAAGGAATCTCAAGGTACACAATAGAGAGTGTGTTACTTAGTGTGCAATGGAAAAATAGATAGCCCTAGAGTGATGGGCGTATATACAATGCTCGGGGGGGAAAAACTCCTAAAGAGGAAAAAAAGGCCCCGGTGGTCCTAGTGTGTTCACACACATCACTACCACATGTATATGGTAACAAGCGAAAGAGGAAGATGAATACGTACACACACTCACACACACACACACACACACACACACACACACACACACACACACACCACCATAGCCACACACACACACACAGGTTGGAGGGGGAGAGCTGACACACACTATGTGTCCCCTTTCTTTCTTCTCTATCTTATGCACTTAGGCACAATACACACTCTACTTGGTGTTAATGGCTCACACAAGTGTATAGCTATCACTTAGGGTTAGTAGCAGTTAGTGATGGGCGGTTGGCCACATGGCCATTAAACCTAACATTCTCCCACTTGATGGCCAATGTGGGAGACCACAAGAATGGAAGAGAACCACTCTTCACCCGATGCCCATCAACTCATGAGACAGTGTTGAAACGATGGCTGGAGAGACTTTTAGTGAGTGCATCCGCTGTGTTCTCTGACGAAGGAATCTTCACTAAATCAAGGCTCTTGTTTGCCAGGCATTCACAATTGAAGTGATAACGCACATCAATGTGTTTCTTTCTGGAATGGAACACTGGATTGTTAGCCAAGGCAGTAGCACTCTGAGTGTCACAATGAAGAAGTGGTGTACACTGCTCCAATCCAAGATCTTTCACTAGGCGAGCAAGCCAAATAGCTTCTTTGCATGCCTCACTCAATGCAACATACTTTGCCTCTGTGGTAGAAATGGATGTACAGTGTTGAAGAACGGATCTCCAAGAAATAGCAGAACCAGCAAATGTGTAAATCCAACCTGTTGTTGATTTACGACTGTCAACATAGCCTGCATAATCACTATCTACAAATGCATGAACGGATGACTCCCCACGACCATAGCATAGCTGTCTATCTACAGTGCCACTCAAGTATCTAAGAATTCACTTGACAACATCCCAATGCTTTTTACCATGGTTAGACATAAATCTGCTAACAACTCCCACTGCATGTGCAACGTTAGGTCTTATAGCCACCATGGCATACATGAGACTACCACAAGCTGAAGCATAAGGAACCTTAGCCATCGCAGCTTTTTTCTCAGCAGATTTGGGACAATCGTTCTTGCTAAGTTTCAAATATGTAGGCAATGGAGTACTCAAAGCCTTCCCCTTCTGCATGTTGAAACAATCAAGAATCTTGTGCACGTGCTCTCTTAAAAAAAGGTACAACAACCTCTTCTTACGATCATGAGTAATGCGCATACCCAAAATGTGATTGGCTTCACCCAAAGCTTTCATGTCAAATTGACTTTTTAGCTTGGTTTTCAAGTCAATAATGTCCTTCTTGGAATGACCCGGAATAAGCATGTCATCTACATAAAGGATAAGCATAATAAGTTGTCCATTGGGTTGTCTTTTCACATAAAGACATGGATCCTCATTACTATGCTTCCTAGAGGGAGTGTTCTTCTTGGGAGTCATCTCTGTAGAGGGTCTTGCTACAGCCTTTATGCTTCCATGCCGGGGGCAATGGGGACAGAGCTCCACCAAGGCTATGGTAGAGTGCAATGGGTGCAACGGGGGGTAGAGTGCAATGGCTACAGCATGCAATGGGGGGAGCACAAGCTATGGGAGCAAAGCGAGCACACGGGTACAGGCAGGCATCCGAGTGACAAGCTAGTTGCATGAGAGGACTGGAGAAAGAGGACAAGGAGTGTCTAGGCCATGATGACTGTAAGCTCAAAAAAAGGGGACCCACTCCACCCGATAATGGCTTGCATGCATCTAGATTATAGGTACAAAAATTATATTGCATGCAAATTTAGAATTTCCCTCTCCCTCTTTTCCCAAATTTGAAAAACGTTGAATTTTCCTCCACTTAGGGTCTATTGGTGGTACCACCAAAAGATGAAAAAAGTGGTACCACCTAAACATGCTTTCACCCACACATAAATGCATCAAACTTTTGATACCATTGTCTGGATAATTGCTTCAAGCAATAGAGACTTTTCAGAACTTACAGACCAAATGTTTCCTTCCCTTTAGCACAAACCCTTCAGGTTGCTGCATATAAATCTCTTCCTTGAGATCACCATGTAAGAAAGCTGTAATGACATCCATTTGATCAAGCTCCATATCTTAAGTGGTAACCAAAGCAAGAAACATTCTCAGTGTGGTCATCTTGACCACCTGGAGAATATTTCCTGGAAATCAACACCATATTCTTACTTGAAACGAGCTTTGTAATTGTCAATCTTCTTCTTGTAAACCCATTTACAAGGCAATGCTTTCCTACCTTTTGGCAATAGAACAAGTTTCCATGTTTTGTTCTTTGCAATACTTGACAATTCCGCTTCATAGCATGTTCCCACTGAATCTTATCATTGGCTAACATAGGCTCTTTGTAGCAAGAAGGCTCACCACTATCTGTCAGCAAAACAAAATCCACACCTGGAACAAAACATTCTGGCGGATGTGAGACTCTTTGAGATCTCTGCAGACTAACAAAACTTGTACTAGCCTGTGTAGTTGTCTGGGCAGGAGGTGATACATCAAAAAATGTCATTTTTTGGAATTTAACCTCTTTCATTGGTTGTCTATGCATCTTAGTCTCATTAAAAACAACATCACTGCTATGGATTACTAATCGACTTTTCGGATCCCCTAAATGATAGCCAAATTGACCATCTACACCATAGCCAATGAATATGCATTTCCTAGATTTAGGATCTAGCTTAGCACGCAACTCCTTGGGTACATGTGCATAAGCTTCACAACCAAAGGTACGAAAAATTTTCATAAGACAATTTATGTCATGACCATAACTCCAAAGGTACACAAAACTGTAATGAAGCATGAGGTGATATATTGATCAAGTACATGACTGTGTATAATGCTGTGTATAATTATACATGAGTGTGTATAATGCTTCAGCCCAAAACACTTGCAATAAATTAGTCTGTGATAGCATAGATATAATCCGCTCTTGGATGGTTCTATTCATTCATTCCGCAACACCATTTTGTGCAGGGGTATAAGGAGCTGTAAACTCATGCTTAATTCCCCTACTCGAACAAAAGTCTGTAGACTCTTTGGAGACATATTCTCCACCATTGTTTGAGCGCAAAGCTTTCAACTTATGTTCAGACTGACTTTCAACACTAGATAAGAACTTCTTGAAGCAAGAAAAGGTCTCATCTTTAGACTTCATGGCGTAGACCCAAACATGACGTGTTGCATCATCAATGAATGTAACATAATAGAATGCACCACCATGGGATTTAGAAGGCATAGGCCCACATAAATCATTGTGCACAAGCTTTAAGGGTTTTCTTTCTTTGTCAAAAGAATGTGCACATTGTATCCGTGTTTGCTTTCCATATTGACAGTGCTCACAAAAGGGAAAATAAAAAAATGGCAAAGACAGTAAGTAGCCCAAATGAGAGAGTGTCTCCATATCCTTCTTTGAAATATGTCATAACTGGCTATGCCACAAAGGAATGGTTGGTAGCTCAATTACAAAGAGAACAATGTTTTTATTTGATACATAAAGAGGATAAAGTGAACCCACTTTAGAACCACGGGCTATAATGAGATGACCCTTCGAAACACGCGAAGACTGATGATGAAATTTGACTTTGTAACCCAAGTCATCAAGACGTCCAACCAAAATCAGATTGCGTGTCAAGGCTAGAACAAGACGCACATTATGGATGATAAAATTCACCCCATTTTCCATAACCATGGCAATATCACTTACGGCAACAATGTCACAAGAGTAACTTTCACTAAGTGTAACATAGCCAATGGTTTTCTCGTATGTAGTAAACCAATGCCTATGAGGTGTGACATGCAATGAAGCACCCAAATCAAGAATCCATGAATAGGATACTTCACCATTAACAAGGAGTTCAGCTGCCATAGAACTCTGCAAAGATAGAGTTTCTTGTGCATCATAAAAGACGTCATTATTTTCAATCCTGAACTATGTTCAATTCTTCAATCTTAACTGAACTCTTTGGTGTCTCCCCTTTATCATCATGATCTTTGCCTTTACCTTTGCCCTTCTCTTTGTCACGCTTCCAAGCACAACAATCCTTCTTTATGTGACTAAACTTATCACAATAATGGCATTGAACATTGTGGCGACCACAAGCCTTTGATCTACCCTTTGATACATCTCTATTGCCCTCTTTCTTGGACTCACATTGCGAAGAACGGCCCTTACATTGTTTATCATCCCTTTGCACATAATGAGCTTCACCATAATGCAAGCTAGTCGTGGTCTTCCACACATCTCTCTAACAAAAGTGCATTAGTAACATCATCATATTTTAGCGTACCATTAGGAGCATAGTTACTAACAATTGTGCAAAAGATATCCCAAGAGGGTGGCAACGAACAAAGCAAAAAGATAGCTTTCATCTCATCATCAATGGTCATGCACTGTGCACAAATCTGGGCAAAAAGAGAATCAAAATCATTGATCTGGCTGGCAACACTAGTTGACTCCTTCATACGAAGGTTGAAAAGTTTTCGCATCATGAAAACCTTATTGCTAGTTGTATCCTTTTCGTAAGTGTTGCATAATTTATACCATAAAGCATGAGCAATCTCGCATTCTAACACTAAAAAGTACACCAACTCACCAAATGAAGTCTTATCGTAGACCTGCATAGCTCATCAAGCTCCTCCCACTGAAACTGAGTCATGTGCATATCTTCAGTTCTAGCAGCATAGGCAATAGGTAACTTTTGCTTCTTTTGGACAAGCACATCATGCATTTGGTTCTTCCAAAACTGAAATTTAGTGCCGTCAAACTTCTTTATGTCATAAATGTCACGGTTTTTGCTAGTAGACATGGTGACAAAACTACCAAAAGATTCTGGGAAATTTTTGGCAGTCTCCTTTGTATTTGGAACTATGTCAACCAAAATATGAGACAAAATGACCAAGTATATCACTCACAAAGCATAAAAGAGGGCAATGCCTCTCAAAATCACACTGTATAGAGACCAATTGAGGTGCATAAATTGTTAAACTAACTATAGACCACCAACTTGGTGTCTAAAGCACATATACCACTCTATACATGTCCTATGGCGAGGCCTCGTAAGGGATGCTCCAGCTACCTGTATCATCGAAGGTATCTCCATATTTGAGAATACCCCAGCTCAATGAAAACCTCATGCTATCAACCCTCAACAACATAAGTTATGCAAAAAAAATGTATAGCCAACTCTACAAAATGGCTATCATCCAGACCAAGTCTCAAAAATGATCGGGACTGTCGTACTAGCCAAAAGATGGCTCCACAAAAGCGTACAATGGTAGTATCCACAAAGACGTACAAGTTTGTCATGATGCTCAAACAGGTGCACAAAACATGTGCATGCAAAGAAATATCTCTATGAGGAGTCAAACTGCTCTCAAAAGAGCTCAAACACTGTCATAAGTGCCAACATATGCGTGTACGCATAAAAAGATTCTCCCACAGAAGCCAAAATATCGCAACAAGCACTAAAACCTGTAGCATGTGATTCGATGCCGATGCCATAGCCAAAGCTAAAATTGAGCCCAAGAAGCATAGAGGAAGCTAACCAAGCCGCTCTATGTACATGTACCTGTATGTGTACCTGTAGTCAAAGAAGACAATGCCGTCAAACTCCCACCCTATGTGTGTGTATGAGGCCACTCCAAAAGAGGCTACACACTCCCAAATGAGCCATGGGCTCTCATAGATGGAAGAGACTGCAACAATGGTACCTGTAATGACTACCAAAATAGAGCTAAAAAATACAGCTCCCAAATAGTAGCTCGAATGAGGTTTTTGATGGCACGAATGGCTCCAAAAGGGGGGTAAAACCCAGGACACCTAATGGAAATGCTCTCGAAATGTTGAATTTACCGATGCCAAAGTCGAAACCCTATTTGCACTCTTGATAGTGCAGGCACGCATGGAAACGATTTTGGGAATGAAACAGCTCCAATACCAGATGAAGGAGAGGAGCCGGGAGTATAACAGAAGAGGAAGATGAATACGCACACACACTCACACATACACCACCATAGCCACACACACAGGTTGGAGGGGGAGATCAGACACAGACTGTGTGCCCCCTTTCTTTCTTCTCTATCTTATGCACTTAGGCACAATACACACTCTACTTAGTGTTAATGTCTCACACAAGTGTATAGCTGTACACTTAGGGTTAGTAGCAATTAGTGATGGGCAGTCGGCCACATGGCCATTAAACCTAAAATCTCTCTCTCTCTCTCTCTCTCTCTCTCTCTCTCTCTCTCTCTCTCTCTCTCTCTCTCTCTCTCTAGTGCAGGCATTTCGACCTAGTAGACAGCAGTTCACTCTTTTGATCATAACTTCTAAATGTTTTGTATGTGAATATTGCACTATTAAGCAAAAAAATATGCGTTGCAAGGCATACGAGGAGAGAAATGAGAAAAACAATGAGATCTCTCATGAAGAAAATGTGCCCAAGGAGGGGGCAAGTCCCTTGAGCAAATAGGAATGCTCGACCTGTGAGGCCGAGTTACAATTGAAAGTATGCTTTTGGAATTGCGATGGATACCATGGAATGCGGGGGTTTGCATAGAAGAACTAGCAAGCAAAGACGATGTTGTACTTCTTGTTGAGACAAGGGAGCATGATACACAAAGGATTAACGGGTTGGAAAATTACAATGTACATTCATTGATGTGGTCAAAGAATCTCAAGCAACAAAGAGAGCAAGGAGGGGTAGCATATATGATTAAGAAAGGATTGGAAGATTTTATTATGGATGACAAAGCTTCAATATTATGCACCATTGGAAACTAAATGAGAAGCTTTCACGAAAGTTATTTGTTCTTGTGCCGAAGAATGCTTTGCCATAAAGCGTATCCATGGTATCAACAAAGATAGATCACGCAAAAGGTGGTTTGATAAAGAATGTCAAGATGCTTGAAAGTCCTTGGTAAAGCTAGACGGAGCTATGAACAAAGTCAACTATCAAAGTCATTTTCATAGATACAAGGCATTGATTCAAAAGAAGAGAAGAACATGGGAAGTCAACCATCAATTTCTTCAAGTCCAAGAAAAGGCACGCACTTGTGGAAGATTTTGGAGAAACTTGAGGGACAAGTGGGTTGAGAGTTTGGTAACTTGAGTCTTATGGATATATACCCACATTATAAGTAACTATATGAGCAACCAAATGCTGGTAAGATGAGATTTTATGGTTCACTCCCATGTATACCCTCTGCTTTACTATTGAAGATGTGTGCTACGGGCTCGAAAAGTTGGCCATTAGCAAAGCGTGAGATTTTTAAGGTATCAAGCCAAAGAATGAGTTGGACGGGAGATTTTACACATGAGTGGATGTGTGATATGTTCAACCTTGCACTTCAACATGGTATGCCTTGTGATTGGAGCATTAATTGGATCAAGCCTTTGCATAAAGGAGGGGATGTAAAGAATGTAAATAACTACCAAGACTATAATAATTGGGTCTCTTATGGAAAAGTTGTTTTGTTGCACAATGGAGATAAAAATTAAGACACAAAAACCATATATGCTCCTACTTCTTGAGCTGGGATGTCTTCCAATTGAGGTTATGGGTATGGAAAGGGTTGTGAGTACATGATAAACATGCGTCAAAACCCCTCACATCGACTTCCTACAATTGCATGGGAAGCAAGCAAAAAAGTTCAAAAGATGCATAAAAGCAAGATCTTGAGCATGGGATGGATGCATGACATAATGAAGTGGTGCACATTGTTGTTGCAAGAGTCACTTTCCAAAAAAAACAAGACTAGACAGTGTGCAGTTGAACAAGCTTTTATTGTTGTTAAAAAAGGTTGTAACAGCAATGCAGCCACTACTCATGGTTCTTCTCCGATTAAGAAATCACCTATTCCTAATGCTTCTGTTGGTAACAATTTTTTTGGAAATTCTAGTGATAAAGGAAAAAAGAAAATGCCTTGCCATTAATGTAAAGCTTATGATCACTTGATCGAGCAGTGTCCTAAGTTGAAGGCCAAAGAGGCTAAGAAGAAAGAGGTTGGTTCCACTACAAATGCAACTATTGTTGAGTCTTCTGTGAAAGGAGATTGTGATGATGATGTTGATGCAGAATGGGCTTTTAGTGTAGAGTGCACTTATAATCCTGCTATCCATGATGCATGCATGTCATTTGCTACAAATTCACATGTGTGGAATTTTGACAGTGGTGCTACAAAGCACATTCCCTCACATCGTGATTTGTTCACCTCTCTTGAGTCTATCCCTCATAGGAATTCAGTTACATGTGCCAACAATGCCTTTTATCTGGTTCAGGGAGTTGGAAAGATTGTGCTTACTGCTACAAATGCAAGTTCTTTCACACTTGTTGATGCACTTTATGTACCTGGGATCAAGGATTTGTGTGTATCTGCACTTGCTAGACTTGGACTTATAGTCAAGTTTGTGGATGACAGATGTACATTCATGATCTCAGTTTTGGTGATGAAATTGTTACCTCTGGCATTTTATGCCATGGGCTGTATAAGCTCACTTTGTATGACAAGTGTGGGAAAAATTTTACAAATGCAGTTGTGGATTCTAAGGTTATTGCAGATGCAAAACTTTGGCATGTACGTTTTGGACATCTGAATTTTACCAGTTTGCTGCATTTGCAGAAATCTGATATGGTTGCTTCTTTGCCACCCTTGAAGCACCTGTCAAACATGTTTATAAAGGTTGTATTTCGTGTAACATGCAGCGTTCTAAGTTTCCAAAGGATGGTTCAGTTAGGACCACATGATGCAAGTTGCAGCTCGCGCATAGTGTTGTTTGTGGACCCATGCAGACCCCGTCCTCGGGCCATTACCGTACTTCGTGACTTTTATCGATGATTACTCTAGGCATGCATGGGTGTATCTGCTTAAGGCAAAATCCAAAGTATTTATGTGCTTCAATTTTTTTTTTTGGCTATGGCTGAAAATGTCTCGAAATGTACTATGGGCACCCTCCATTCCGACCGAGGAGGGGAGTATATGTCTCATGAATTTAATGCATTTCTGGCTAGTCATGGGATAAAACACCAATTTACAATGCCTTATACACCTCAGTAAAATGGTGTTGTTGAGAGGTAAAAAATGGGTCGCTTACAAAAATGGCACGATGTATGGTCAAAAGTCAAGCTTTGCCGCATTCGTTTTGGTTCGAGGCCATCATCTGTGACACTTATGTATTAAACAAGTGTCCTACAAAAGCTTTATAGTCTATGACTCCATATGAAGCATGGCATGATAGAAAGCCTTCTATTGAGCATATGCATGTTTTTGGTTGTTTGGCATATGCTTTGGTGCCACAAATGCATCGCAAGAAATTGGATAATAAGGTTGTCAAATGTATTTTTTGTTGGTTATAGTGCTGGAAGCAAAGGTTACAGGTTGTATCATCCACAAACAAAGCGTATCTTGGTCTCACAAGATGTTGTGTTTGTGGAAGATTCTGCTCAGCCCTTGCTATCATGTACTAGAGACAATGATGTAAGCTAATAGGACATTTATGACACTTTGTTGCCTCTTTTCAGTGGTGGAAATTCACATGTAAATTCCAATGAGGCAAATGTACAACCTATGGGGGTTTTTGAAAATGTTATAGATCAGCCTATTACTGATGCAGATATACATGATGTACTTGATGAGGAAAGGGTTGAAAATGACCAAGCTAGAGGTATGCCAAAATGGTTGATGCATACTTTGCGTGACAGTAAATTGGATGCACCTTTGTCTAGTCGTACTCGTTCAAGTTCTAGCCATGCATCTTATGCATTAGATCGTTATGCTTTGGCTGTGTCTAGCTTACATGATGTTGAGGAACCTCTATCTTTTGATGAAGCACAGAATTCAAAAAATTGGATGCCTACCATGCAATCAAAATATGATGCACTTATAGAAAATGACACATAGACTTTATGTGATTTGCCTCTTGTCAAAAAGGCCATTGGTACGAAGTGGGTTTGGAAGTTGAAACACAAGCCAGATGGTGAGATCGATCGCTATAAGGCTTGACTTGTTGCAAAAGGTTATGCACAACAAAATGGCATAGATTATGAAGAGACTTTTGCTCCCACTTGTCGTATGACTATTGTACGTTTTCTATGTGCATAGGCAGCTCATTCTGGTTGGGATGTACATTAGTCGGACATTGTTCCTGCTTTCTTGAATGGTGACATATTTGAGGAACTTTATGTAGTGCAGCCTGGCGGTTTTGTCAAGAAAGGACAAGAGGATAAAGTGTGCAAATGAAAGAAATCTCTGTATGGGATGAAGCAATCTCCTTGTGCGTGGTTTGAGAAGGATGACACTCATTTGTTCAAACAAGGCTTTCGTAACATTCCAACAAAAAGCACATTGTATGTAAAGCGTGAGGGTGATGTACTTCTCATTGTTGTTCTTTATGTAGATGATTTATTGATCACTAGACCAAATGAGAGACATATTGCTGAATTTAGAGCTGATTTGAATGCTACTTTCACGATGAAAAATTTGGGGTTTTTGCCTCATTACTTGGGTATAAAATTTATGATGTGTGATGGTGGTATTTCCTTGTGTCAGAAAAGTTACATAGAGACATTGCTATGTAAGTTTGGACTTGATTGCAAACCTATTGCCACTCCCATGGACATAGGTTTGAGATTGAGTCTTCATGATGCTGGTGATCCTGCAGATGTCACTCTTTACCAAACTGTTGTTGGATGCCTCATTTATGTATGCAACACGAGGTCGGATATTCTGTTTACAGTCTCGCAAGTCATCAAATTTATGCATAGCCCATGGTCTAAGCATTGGCAGGCTTCCAAGAGGATTTTTCGCCACTTAAGTGGCACTTTACATCTTGGCTTGTTTTATCCCAAGGGAGATCATGACCGCAAGACTTACATGCTTTTTTGGACTCATATGGGGCTGGTTGTTTTGATACAGGCAAATGCCCACAAGTGGTTTTTGTTTCATGCTTGGCAGTTCATGTATATCATGGTTGAGCAAGAAGCAACCTACTGTGGCCACTTCTAGTTGTGAGGTTGAGTACAAGGCAGTCTTCATAGCTACGATTGAGTGTGTATGGCTCAAACGCCTTATGGTTGATTTAGGTGTTGGACAGGACACTGCCAACACTATCTACATTGACAGTCAGAGCTCATTGGCAGTTGCAAGGAACCCAGTTTTTCATGCTCGCACAAAGCACATTGAGGTGCATTACCACTATGTCAGGGAGAGGCTCTCAGCAGGAGAGATCAGCTTGGCTTACGTGCCAACAGAGGACAACCTTGCAGACCTTTTCACAAAGACATTGTCTCGTGAGAAGTTTGAAGCTTTTTGCAAAGCTTTGGGCTTACTCCTTTGTGGACTGACCATGTCCTCAAGGCATGGCACTTCCCTTTACTCTATGTGCTAGCTCTTGTTCAGCGCATCACTCGAGGGGGGATTTGTTACCATATACATGTGGTAGTGATGTGTGTGAACACACTTAGGACCGTCGGGGCATTTTTTCCCTCACTAGGAGGTTTTCCCCCCCGTGCATTGTATATATGCCCAACATTCTAGGGCTATCTATCTTTCCATTGCACACTAAGTAAAACAATCTCTGTTGTGTGCCTTGAGCTTCCTTTCTCTTCTCCAAGTTGTGTGTGTTTTCTTGCAACCCTAATTCCAACAAGAAGCACTACAAGCTATGTCTTCACTATTGGAGGCGCAACAATAATTTGGGCTTCACAGTGTAGAAAGTGATCTCACTATCTACCACGTAAGCAAAATATGTAGCTCTTACAAAGGCTAGCAAAAAGATTTTGTGGCTTCACCTCACTAGTATTTTTTTTGGCCGAAATATCATGGCTGAATGACGATCAAAACTGATCGAAAAAGTGTCAATAGTGGTAGACACACGACCGATCGCCGTTGTCAAAATCAAATTCCGGTGGCTAATGTTCAATGGCTCCTGGCTGTCTGGACTTGTTTACACATGGACACTTCTACACATGGAAAATTGTCTCTCATGAAAGAGGGCAACCAATAGAGACTCCTTGAGTCTATAAAAGGAGGCCTCTTCTACACATGAAAATAGAGCGAAGCAAGAGGGAGTGAGAAGAAACAAGAAAGTAGAGAGAGAATTGGGTTGGAAGACCATCAATGTAATGGAAATGGCCTATGAACTTTGAGAGTAGAGGAAATTAGAGATAGTACTTTTGTGGAATTACTTTGTGATCATAGAGGGTGAACTTAATTGATGGTAGCAACATAAACATAAGATTTAGTTAACTTGGCATGAACAATACTTTTGCAAGAGAGAGAGTTTAGAGAACATGACAACAATTGAGGACCGGATTTATTTGGAGCCGATCCCCCCTCCAATAGGGATTAGTATTATAGTTTCTCCCATCAAGAGAGAATTGGTACAATACAATCTTTGTGTTCCTTATGACCTAGGTGATGCAATGAATATGTAAAGCTTCATGCATCACGAACATAACATAAACTTTGTAGAAAGAATTAACTATTCCAAGCCTCAGTCCCAAGGCCTCAAACACCTTTGAAGATGGAGAGAGCTAGCGGGGAATGAGGGTAGGGAAGAGGAAGAAGAAACATTTCATAGGAGAACAAATTAGTTCCTCATTTATCATCACTCTTCTTGCTAGCATACCTAATAGCATAGTAATGAAGATGGAGAAGATGGAAATCTTAAGCATTGAAGCATGGCTCTTGGTTGGATTGGCATTCCATAGCCAAGAGTGTTGGTGTAAGCTCTCGACTTCTCTTCTAGCTTAGAGAAGGAGATGGAGCTATTGCACTTTGCACTCCACACAATGAGAGTGTGTGTGTGGGAGAGTATACCCCTCAAGCATGCCCCTAGCTTGTTGTGGTCAAACCCCACTTGTAGCACAAGCTTGAAGCTCATTGGACCCTTGCAAAACTGACCAATCACATGCAGGATGCATTACAAGCAGCAAGGGTAGTCTTGGGACAAATGTCCCACTTTCCCCTTCAAGAGACAGGACTTGATAAATGCAAAAACAATTAATTAATTCCACTAAATTATCATTGGACCCCTTGGGAGGCCAACCAATAGGCTTTAGGCACACCATGAGGGCAACATGAGGAGGAACTTGACAAGTGTCCTATATGCTTTCTTTCTTTCTTTGTACCAAGCTTGCATTGTGTGAGGGTGTGTGTGTTCTCTCTCTAGCCCTCGCTTGTAGGGCTCGTCCCCTCCTTGTAAGGATAGTTGTTGACTTTGTGCAGACGTTACCCTCAAGCACCTTAGTCAGCAATCATGACATAGCACCTCCAGCTTGGGTAATATCCTCACAAGCATCTCAAGCTCCCTGGTCAGCAAGCACGACAAGCACCTCAAGCATCTTAGCCATCAAGCACGACAAGCACCTTAGTCATCAAGCACGACAAGCACCTCAAGCTTGGGTCGGGTTTCCACCTCAAGCTCAGCCCTAGCTTACCTAAGGTCAAAGGACTTTTTAACACTAACCTTTGGAGGTCTTCAATGAAGCTAACCCTAAGGTCTTTTAAGCTCCATTGGGTAGCCTTGCTCTTTGACATACCATCTCTCATTTGGACCCCTTTACCATTAGCCCCATGGTGAGATAGATCTATAAGCACATGTCTATATTCTAACCCGTGTTCCCATTTATTCTCCCACATTAAATGATCACTTTAATATGAGAAGATCATTTGGGTTGGTTAGATATTAGATTTTATGACAATTAAGGGTTTCCAAGGCCTTTGTAATTACTTCATGTTTGAAGTGTAAAGCCATTGATTGGCTGCTTTCCCGTGGACATAGCCCACACTTGGATGAACCATGTATATCTTGTGTGTACTCTCTCTCTCTCTCTCCATTAAATACACCACTCTAATCATTGCTCAGTGCTCATTACTCCTAACACACTCAACACTCAAGCTTGTACAACCCCTTTTACATTTGAAGAATCAAGTGCAATTGTTAAGGCGGTTACGCCGCTAGCGGAAGCTAAATAGCGAGAACTCAACCAACAACAGAATTTGTCAGACGAGGACGAAGCTTGACCCGCAGGCGCATGGAAACAACTAGGTGGGTGTCAAATCACCTACTCGACCTTCTAATGACAATCACTACTAAGGAAATCAAATCTAAGTTCTAAAATACGCAAGTGACTGAAATCCGTACTACGAACGAATGCTATACGAAACAGGATCTAGAATCATCGAATCGATCTCAAACTCAAGGGGAAGTCTATGCACTAGGTACGAACAACACCCTAAAGACTTGAACTGCAAAATCAACCTATAACCACTCCGTGCGGCAAACGCGTATGAAGACAGGCCGAAAAATACAGGTGACCGAAACTTGACCCCGAAGGTACTAATGTGTAGCTCTACTCGTTGTGGTTCTATAGATATGATGCACGCTCTATTCCGACACACAAGTTGGAAGAAAACTCACACCGAAGCTCGTAGGAACTTACCACACATAGAAGCCGATAGCGCGCACTCTTGGTATCTGTGCGTAGCTCTCACCGTTGCTAACACAATGGCGATGTCGCTTCTCCAATGGCGGCCCCGTAGCTCGCGTAGCAAGAAGATAAGACTCTCTCTCTCTCTCTCTCTCTCTCTCTCTCTCTCTCTCTCTCTCTCTCTCTCTCTCTCTCTCTCTCAGACACAGTCACGGCGCTCAAAAACTCTCTTTGATTAATAATTGAATCTCCTTTAGGTTACAAAGCTTTGGCTTATATACCTCAGCCTTGGAGGTGAGAAGATCTCTAATTATTTACATCAACAGGTGAAATTACTTCGGGATTACAAGCTGGAAACTCAATTGAGTCCCGTTACTTAATGAATGGCTCAAATCAAAATTAATGTCGGAAAGACATTTATTACAATCAATGGTTACAAAATGATGGGTGTGAGCAAAAATGTGGGTGTGATCCTCTGCTGGCTCAACACTTCCTCTGCTAGCTCAACACTCCCCCCCCTCCGCGTTCATGTCGTCCCTGACATGACTTTTAGGCTTGGTCAATAGAGTCCTGTCGTCTTGAGCATCTGCAAATGTGATTCGTAGCGTAGGTTGCCGATGGTCAAGGTTGGGCCGAATATTTTGCTTTCGTGAGTGAAAAAGCCGGTGTAGAAAGCTTCTTCGAATGTTTGCATGTGGAAGCTAGGCAAAAACATAATTCTTTGGTATAAGAGATGTAACACCTTTGGTGATGGCTGCAATGAAAGATCATACATCATATCCGTCACTGTGTCGGCCGTCGATAGTAGACTCGAGGTCGTGGCTTGATCTGGCGTGAACACTTCAATGCATGCTAAGAGAGTCCTGCAGATTTTCTTTAGCATCTGACACGAAAGGTCAGGAGAGCTAGTAAAGAGTTTGATGGTGCCCGTTAGGGTTTTCACCATGTAGGCTTTACCTATTCTCTCTCCTTCCTTTGGTCCTGGCATCCTGGGATAATTAAGCCAATTTGGCTTCTTTTCTGCAATCCTGCCATGCTCTTTCCAGTTTCTGACTCTTGGCACCGGGCAGAAGGTTGCATCCTCCCGAATCTCCTTTGGAGCCTCTACCAAGTAGATGAGGTAGGCTGGGTATTTGTTTAGCCAACCTTTCCTCCATCTAGGTTGAGAATCTACAATCTTCTTTGATTGTTCATCCTTTGTGATGTCGCCTTCGTAAAGAGCGACAGACTGCTCCTCCTCTATTCTCTTTTTCGTCTTTATCACTTCAAATTTCATCAGAGGGAAAGGCAGGCTGGGGTTGCATCCACTCTTCATGGAGCACTTTTGTGTCTAAACCTTGAAGTCTAATGGAGATGAGGAGTCTCCTTTCCATTCCATTTCCGCCTTGGCACTTTCCTCTGTTGACTTTTCTATTTGGTCCTGGAGCCTTTGTTCTTCTTCTTCAGAGATTCCTGAAGTTGAGGGCCACTTCTTGAACTGGGGCTGGATCTTCAATTGTGGTTGCCTCTCCAGTTTCTGGTAGCTCTATGGCTGCTCCCCTGCTTCTTCTTGTGTGGTCTTGTCTTTCTTTGTTGCTCTTGGAGGTCTTGGAGCTGTTTGCGGAGGGCCTCATTTTCTGTCCTTAGTGTTTGGTTTTCTGATGTGAGCCTCTCCTCTGCAGCCAATGATCCCTCCGCATGTGCAATCTTTGCACTTGCTCTAACCTTAGCTCTCTTTGCAAACTTCTTGACCTGATCTTCCAGAGCTGGTACGAGGGCTCCCTCTTGTTCTGTTCCTGCTCTGCTAGCTCTAGGGGGTGGTCCTGAGTCTCGTGATTGTTCTTTCTTGAAGTTCGACTCTTTCCCTTAGCTCAATGAGCTCATCCTTGGCTGCCTCCAGTCATCTTCTATTCGCTCCTTTGCTTCCTGTGAACTTGTTACCTCTCTTGAAGCTTCGGCTAGTTGGAGTATCAAGCCGTCTCTCTCGTTTTCTGCGTCGTAGAGTGATGCTTTATGACTTTCAGATTCAGTCATAGCATTCTCTAACTTCTTCTGCAACTCTGCTTCCTTTTGTTTTGCTGTCTCAATTGCTACTTCCTTTGCTCTGGATCTTTCTTTAATCTTGCTGAGCAGTTCATGCACCATGTGCATGTCTTTTTCATCTTCATCTGTCAACTTGACAGCTCTTTCTGCCACCACCTCCAATGGCTTCGGCTCTTCTAGTATGTTCTGTTCGTCCATTTTCTCTTCACTCTCCATTGTACCTTTGTCTTTTCCTTCGTCCCTTTCCGATCATCTTGTTTTCGTAGGGATATCCCATAAACTGCCTCCAGGGCCTCTTCTTCACTGTATCCATCGCTACCAGATCCTCATAATCATCTTTCTTTTGCTGAACTGGATCTATCTCCTTTTCCTTGGTCCCGGTCTCCGGCTTTTCCATAACTTCTGTTTCTATTTCTATTGTGGTCTCCTCCACAATAATTTCCGTCTTCTTCGGGCTTGGTACATCAGTAAAGGAGGGCTGATTGTCCTTAGTCATCTTGGCTTTCCCTTTGTTTGCTTGCCCGTCTTTCTCTCGAGTTCAGTAGGCTCATCTACTTCCTTCTTCTCCTTGTCGTCCTTTTTCAGCTCAGCTTTTAAAAGCTGTACTTCCTCTTCAGTATAAGGCTCGACAGGTTGCTGCTCCAGTATGGCCTCCGACTCCTCATAAGCTCTAATATATTGATCATATTGATCACATGTGGCCTGGCTGAGCTGGTTCCGACTTTAGTGGGGTCTGGCACCCACATTTCTTCAAAGTCCCCTTTAGAGCTCTTTCGCTCTGAACTACTCCACAGCCTTTCCATTCTTGCGGCTTTTTGACTTTTGGTTTGCTTGGGATCAGCCTTCTTCTTCGCTTTCTTCTTGAGCGGCTCGTCCACAGCCTCTTCAGGTTCTGAAAACTATTTTCTAGTTTTCGGCGTGCTCTTGTGGACGCCCTCTTGGATACTTCTTGCTGTTCTTCCTCTTCATCGGCTTCTCTAAGCCACTCATTCTGGGAGGGAACCCGTGGCCCTTGATCTCTGGCTCCAATAGCTTCATAAGCTATTCTTGTCAAACTTCAGCTCCTCCTATGTACTTTGCTTCTGGTTGTGCATGGCGATTACTTGCTCGTGGATGTATTGAGCATAATTCACCTCTTTTGGCATGTTGCTCTTCAGTGCCCATGTGATGGTAGTGCAATGGCATGGGGCGGTGTCGTATACTTTTGCGGTCTTTTACTGCAAATATGGAAAATGGTTGTAAATCGGCAAAGGGTTGCCGCTCTTTGGTCTGCCATATCTCCATAGGTTGCATTTGTTTCTTGGACCCATAACCTCTATAGCCTCCCTTCTTTCCCTGACAGAGCTCCCTTTGTTGTGCAGCTTCAATGCATCTGCAATGAGCTGTGGAGTGATCTGTACTTCTACTTTCTCTCCATCCATGGCTGTCAATGTGGCTTTCCCATCCTTCTGAATGGATGTTGCCAACTCATACACTCTTCTTGTATCCACACCTGATGGTCTCGAGGTGAAGAACCTGTGTAAGTCAGCCCTTTCCAGGTATCTGCTGATGTTCTCTGATCTGCTATAATCCACTAATTCTCGTGGGATCATAGGTACATCGACCGATTGCCCTTGAGGATCTCTGAAAGTCCCCTGGTAGATCTTTATTCCTCTTTTTCTAGTACTGCTTCCTCCACCCAAGTCTTGGTTGGCTTGAGGGTTTCTGTTGGAATATCAAAAGGTTCTGCTTCTGCAAGAGCATCCTTGATGGTTGGTCTTTTTCTCTTAGTTGCCGATGACTTAGCGGAATCCATGGATCCTGTAACTCCAATTTCAGAAGTTAGCGTCTTTTTAGTACTGAAAGCCGAAATGAAGCTTTTAACTATTCAAATGACTTGAAAATTGAAACATGAGCTATTCAGGGCCTAAGGATGCAATGTAGGTGAAAAAATATGCAAACTGGGCTCAAAAACATGCTGGAGACATCATACGCGTATGATGTCTTTTGTGTCAGAATGACTTCATATTGGTTGTGCTTGTAGCTGATAGTGTATACATGAGTATCATATGCTTGGATTTGAGTTTGGATCCCATTTGGTCAAGTTTTGGCCAGTTTAGTCCAGTTCAGGCTCTTGGCAAAATTTTGAAAGGGAATTGGATTTTATGATCCAAATTGGTAAAACTTGGTGGATTACTTTCAAATGGCATGTAGAACACTTCTGTTTGGTGGTTGAAGCCCTGAGGTGCCAAAATCACATAGTGAGACATCATACGCGTATGATGTCTTTTAGTGCATTTTTGGACCAATTTTCTCTATAAGCTTGGTTTTGGCTTTAGATAGGCTTATTCAGTGGATTTATCAAGTTTGGATAGAATTTGGACTAAAAATGGCTCTGGAGACATCATACGCGTATGATGTCTTTTTCATCAATTTTTCATGGGATTGGTTCTGTGGACTCTCCATGTGCTAGTGAAGGACTGTTTATACTCAAATCTTGGTTTGGACTTGAATATGTTGGATTTGGGACAAAAATAGGCTTTGTATGAAGGATTTTCTCTTAATTGGGCTAATGGGGTGATCCACTTGACCAAATGGTTCCAAACTTCATATGTAGCATGTATTAGATATATATAATGGATGTATGATGACAAATGAGCATTTTTGGCTCTGTAAGTGCAAATAGACATTCATACGCGTATGATGTCTTTTGTGTCAAAATGGTGCTTTTTGGTTCCAGATAGCTTGTAGATGTGTTAATCAACAATCCTACAAAGTTTCAATGAGTTTGGAGTTATTTTGACAAAATTAGGACCAAAAATCAATTTTATGGCCTACTTTGCGTCTTTTTGGTTTTCCTTGGGTTTTCTAACTCCAATTCTCATGATACTTGGTTCATAGGATGTGATTAACATGTGGAATGAGGCTATGCACTCAAATGTTGAAATGGATGTGAAAATCATGCTGTGAGACATCATACGCGTATGATGTCTTTTCTTGAAATGTTGGTCTTTTTGTGCAAAGAATGCTTTGTGCTAGTGCCCTAAGCCCTGCTAACTAGTTTTCAACTTAAAAAGTCATCAGTTTAGCTAAAAAGCCCCCTTATAGGCATTTCAGTCTCCGAAGTCGTCTTTTTGCCTTGGAGTTGAATTTCTTCAACTTTTCTTCTCGAGAGTTGCATTTCCAGCTCATTGGATATGTTGTGAAGCCACCTATTTGGTTGAACTTGACTTTGGCTCCCCGTTCTCCATCTTTCTCCATTTGGTTGCCCGAAAGCGTCTTTTTCACCATCGGTAAGTGAATCAGCTTTCTTTTGGGTTTTGCTTGCAAACATAAGTCATCCATGTATATTTGAAGCTGCTTGTGAAGTTTCATGTCATTTGGTCGTCAATTTTAGCCGTTATGCCAAAATGACGCTTTGTGTGTCCGCCGCCGAATCGGTTGTTCCGACCTACTTTTGGTGATCCAAACCCGGAGATACTCCATGGTTGCATTGCCCTCGATGTTGTTAAGCTTCCTGAGAAGTTTTGTGTCGTTCCGACAACTTTTTTCTGTTTGCCTCTTGCAGGCTCTGTTGACCTAGGGTTTTTCCAGTCGTTCTTTCTCGAGCTTTGAGTGCTAGAAACTCATCTCCTATACTAGGGTAACCCACCTCTAAGTTCTTGCAAGGTTTGGTTAGGCGGTTGTGCCCCTACCTAGCGTTCCTCCCCATTCCCCGTCTGCTCTTGTTTCTTGGTTTTGGTGAGTTTTCGCGACAAAAGTTAACGATAAGCATCAAAAGCTTATGGCAACGAGTCTACCTCTCATGTCTGGTGTCCTCTGAGCTCTCGTAGCAGTCGTAGAAGGCGGTAGAAGGTCGGATGCTCCTGTGTGCTCTTTGCTCTCTCCAAGAAGGTAATAGTGGAAATGAGCTTGATAGTGAAGTGAAAAATACTTAACTTCGGGCTTCCCGGATCACTTGTTACCAAATTTGACATGTGCTCCTATCTCGTCGTGAAATGCACTTTAGGATTTGAAATTTCTCAATTTGGACTCCGTTTGACCTGTTTCTGAGAAATCTGTCCACTTTGCCAAAATTCTGTCATTTCGGGCTTTCCGCAACTTTTTCAGAATTGTACCCCATTTTTACCATGGGTTGCCCTTGTCATTAGGATCATCACCGTCTATTCTTTTCTTTTTTCCGATCTCATTTCACCTGCTTTTTTATTTTTCTTTTATTTTTATTAAGAAAATCATAAAAAATAAAGGAAAATAGCAAATTGAAGCCAAAAAATTCCAAACATACACGATAAATAGCTGGTAACCCTGTGTATATGAATATACACTTCTTTGTGATTTCTGGACTTGGATTACCACTTTTTTCCACTTTTTAGCTCCAAAAACACTCTTATTTAGTGATATTTACACATCTAGAGACCCAAATTCATCATTTGATCTCTTCTTGTTGCAAAACAAGGTATATAAGGGCATAAATATTATCAATATCCGCAATCAAACATAAAAATTGCAAAATCATGTAAGACACTGCCCTTGTAATATAATTTTTGTTTTTCTTTGTTTTTCCGCTTGTAGCTGCTTTGTAGCTCCTGTATACCTCCCCCCCTCCTAGTCTGAGTCCTCCCGGACGACTATGAAGTGTCTGTGGGTGAAGCATTGTAGTTGTTTTGGTCATAAGTTCCCAATGCAATTGTAGAGCGATGATACAACAGTCTTTCCAATAAAGCTGCTCTTTGTTTGATTGAAGGATTGGTGGTCGGGTTTTGGGTTGGTTTTGGCACTTCGGTAGTAGAATCAGTAGATGGATTCTTCGTTACCTTGTTGTCTTTTTTCACAATCCAAATCTGCTTCCGCTTTGCTTGTGCTTGCCACAAACTCTTTGCGACCCAAACCTGCTTTGTTCTGTGTGTTGATTTCCTCGCCTTGAAATACCTAGGAGTTTCCGTTGATTGTATTGAAGGGAGTTCCTGTTTACAAATCTTTGGGATCCAAATTTGCTTGCTATAGCTTTGTGCCGTCATGAACTTCTTTGGAATCCAGATCTGTTTCACTGTCCTTGATTGTCTGGAATCACTCTGTTGTCTGGTATTGAAGACTCTGTTTTCCACCTTTGTGTTCTCTGGCACACCTTTTTTGGTCTCCATACCAACTTTGACTCCGTTTTTTTCCAAGGTTGAGCTGTTATATTATTGCTTGTCTTCCTTATCCACTGTTGAGAATTCCTCGTCGAAGAGTAATCCGGTTGTATAGAAACTTTTGGTTGCCATTGCTTCTTCTTTTTCTCTGGTTGTTGTTTATCTTTGTCTTTGGATTCGTCCTTTGGAGTTGGCTCTTCTCCTTTGGTGAACTTAACTGATTGACTTTCACCTTCGTATTTGATAAGCACTGAATTAGAACTCCAGTCAATCATTGCATTGTATTGCTTCTGCCATGGTTGTCCTAGCAATAATGGATGTTGTGTAGCTTGGTCTTCAACCACGTAAAACATATGAGGATACACATATTGGTTAATCTGTATATGTAAAACTGTGCATCCGACAGTTTTGATTGAATTCTCAGAGTAACTCTTTAACTCTTGCTTGGCAGTTTGTAGTTTAGTGTCATTTGTCAATTGTCTATACAAACTGAGTGAAAGTAGGTTAGCTTGAGCTCCTGAATCCAATAGTGCTCTGGCTTTGATTTGGTTGGTTCCTACTTTGCATTCAATGATGGGTTCTTCTTTGTCATTATCCATTTCTGTTATACTGACTGCGTTTATTCGTATTGCTCCTTCATTGCGCTGTTTCTGACGCAGTAGTCTTCTTTTCTCCATTCTTTCCTTCGCCTCGGCTTGCGCTTCCTCCACAATCTTTTTCTTTTTCTGGACACGCAGCTTTTCTTGATGTATTTTGAGAAGCATGTCTTGTGTTAGCGGCAACAGATACTTTTTCACTCTGCATCCACTAATCCAATTGGGCATTTCTTCTCCGTCTAATGTAGCAAGCTTGACGGCTCCACTTGGTGATAGATCTTTAATCACCAGAGGTCCCATCCCTCGCTTTTTAAGCTTCTTAGCATGCTGTTTCAGAGTGTAAACTAGGACATAGTCCCCAACTTTAAACTCTTTAGTCCGCACATGCTTATCAAAAAATTCCTTTTGTCGCCTTTTTTGAGCGTAGATGGAAGCTACTGCTTTTAGGCGAAGCTCATCTAGCTTTTCCAGGTCATCTATTCTATCAGAAAGCTCGTGCCCTGTCCACTCTAGATCCTTAGCCACCCTTAAGGTTGAAATCAAGAATTCTATTGGCAAGATAGCATTTAGCCCAAAAACCATGTTATATGGGGTCGTTCCTATTGATGTTTTATATGCTACCCTATATGCCCATAATGTTGAATGCAACTTCTGGTCCCAGTCAGTTCTCGACTCAGATACAATCTTCGTAAGGACCGTGCATATGGTTTTGTTTGTTGCTTCAGCTTGTCCGTTTGCTTGTGGATGATACGGGGCTGATTTCCTATGGATTACCATGAATTCATCTAGAAGGATCTCTATCACTTCATTTATGAAATGTGTGCCTCGATCACTCACAATTTCTATTGGCAATCCATATCGTACAAAGACGTATTCATATAGAAATTGTGCCGTGGTCCTGGCATCTGCTTTTTGAGTTGCCTTTGCTTCGACCCACTTTGTTAGATAGTCTGTAGCCACAATGATGTATTGTGCATGAGTCTTATATGCAGGAGGTGAAATGGGTCCGACATAATCAATCCCCCATTTTGCAAAAGCTCTTGCCCCCATCATTGGTCTAAGCGGCATATCATCTCTTTTAAGTGGTACTTTGGTCCGCTGACAGTCATCACACCGTTTAACGTATTCCTCAGCGTCCATATGTAATGTTGGCCACCATATTCCTGCGGCTAAGACAAGTTTTGCTGTCTTATCACCTGAGAAATGGCCTCCACCTACTCCTCCATGAGCTTGCTCCAGGATTATCACATACTCAGACTCTGATGCGCAAATCCTAAGCTGGTTGTCTTTACCTCTCTTATAGAGTTGATCTCCTATTAAAGCGTAATCTCTAGCTTCTGTCTCTACAGATTTCTGACGAGCTTTTGACGTTCCTTCTGGGAAAGTTCTATTTGTGAGATATTCAACAATATACTGACTCCATTCTGGAGCGATCATTATCTGATATAATGTCGAATACTCGGCTGGCGGTTTTGATGAACATACAATACATACAGTGACATATTCATGTACGCTTTCTTTCATTCCTGGCCAATAGACTCCCAATTGTAACAAATTCCTATATGTGTTCCTTCTTGAACAATGAAATGCACATTCCTGAACATGTGCTTCGCGCAGATATATATTATATTCCTCAGGATTGATGCATAGTCGTAAAACATGATCATTTCCCAATTGATACAACCTTCCTGCAATCAATTGAAGATTCTTGGATTGCTGAATAGCAATATGTTTCAGGTTGTATTCTCTTCTATCGAACTCTCCTCCATAGGTTAATAGGTTAACGACATTTTGAGACCACCTCGGTATCATTTCTATGTTGAACAAGTACGCGTCTGGCATGTCGTCATCTACTCCTATAGGGTCTTCTCCATTCGTCAATCGCGAAAGATGATCAGCTCTAAGATGTGTTTTTCCTTTCTTTACTACTACCGTGAAGTCGAATTCCAGTAAGATAATGAACCATCTCACTATTCTCCCGGTATTGCATGGTTTATTCACTAGGTAGAGCAAGGCTTGGTGATCCGTAAAAAACACAAACTTGTTGGCTAGAAGATAATGCCGAAATTTCTTCACAGCATAGATCATTCCTAATCCTTCTCGCTCTGTTGTGGTGTAATTCTTCTCTGCATGGTTGAGCTGTCGACTGGCGTAACAGATAGGAAAATCCATGTTTCCTTCTTCTGGCTGAGCCAGAATGCATCCTATTGCATATGCCGAAGCATCTATATGCACATGGAATATCTTCTCCCAATCTGGTGATTTCAAGACTGGAGCAGTAATGAGTGCCTCTTTCAATTTCTTGAACGATTCCTCACACTCCTCTGTCCATTCAAAGTTCACTATTAGCCTGTAAAGTGGTTGGCCTATTATAGCGTACATGTAAATGAATCGTCTATAATATCCACAATGTCCCATAAAGCTCTGTACTTGTTTCGCATTGGTTGGTCTAGGCATATCCACTATAACTTTTATCTTCTCTAAATCCGTGGATATTCCGTTTTGTGAGACAATATGTCCCAGAATTCTGCCCTGTCGGACCATAAACACACATTTCTCAGGATTGAGACAAATGCGATATGTCCTACATTTCTCAAATACTTTTCTTAGGTGTTCTAGATGCTCATCTCTCAGTAGAGAATGTACACATAAGTCATCCATGTAGATTTCTAGAAACAGCCTTAAGTATTCTTTGAAAGCATGCGTCATCAGCCTCTGGAAGGTTGCGGGAGCATTGGTTAGACCAAAAGGCATAACCCGATAAGCATAAATTCCCCACTCCGTTGCAAAAGCTGTTTTATGTTGATCTTCTGGTGCTATGGCTAGCTGGTTATATCCTGAAAAACCATCAAGAAAGGAGTATGCTGTTTTTCCTGATACACGCTCTAGAACATGATCAGTTATCGGCAGGGGATAATTGTCCCTGATTGTTGCAGCATTCACTTTCTTTAAGTTGACACACACTCGGAGTTTTCCGTTCTTCTTAGGTACTACCACAATCGGAGATACCCAATCGGTGTGTTCAATCTCGTATATGAATTCAGCTTCCATTAGCTTATCTATCTCTTCCTTGATTCGCTTAGCAAAAGTATCATTATATGTGTATGGTCTCTGTCTGCTAGGCTTTGCGTCTTGTTTCAGTGGGATTGAGTGTTGGCATATCGATGGGTCAACTCCCTTTAAGTCCTTATAAGACCATGCAAACACATCCCTATACTCTCTGAGAAGACTCAAAAGTCTCTCTTCCTCGCCTGGAGACAAATCTGTGGCTATGTACACCGGTCTAGGTGGCTCACCTGGAGCTGCTAAATCAACTTTTTTTGCATCCTCCGGTCCGTCATAAGATTCGTTCTCCTTCCTCTCTCGAATAGGTGGGGTTAATATCACCTTCCTATCCTCTATTGTGAATTTCCTATAGTGAGAGGGAACATCCATGTTTTCCTTGATTTTGACGTTTTCGTCCTCTCCACTCTCAATTTCTGTCGTCCAAACTTCCTTCAGAGTTTTCTTGAGCTCTCTGTACTTGTTTCTACGTTCTAACTTGGACTCCGTGTATTCTCTGTTGCGCTTGTTCTTTTCTGATTTTTCTGTTTCAGTTTTCGTTCCATTCTTTTGAACTTGATTTCTTGAGCCTCTTTTGTCTTTTCGTAAGCTCTTTTGATCACTGCCTCTCATTCTTCCAGAAATCTTATCCTTAACACAATCTTCAGCCTTTACTAGCATTAGGATTGATTTTTTCCTCTTATTCTAGGCATCGGATTGGTTCTAACCCCCTTTGTTTTTCTCTTTGCTCTATAGCGTTTCTGGCGTTGTTTAGTTTGGTTCGGAAAATCATAAAATCGGACATCCGTTATAGTTTCTTCGTTTCCGCTTGAATTGTCCGTTGACTCGTTGTCTGCTTCATTTCCCCACTCTGGATGATCGGGAATGTCGTGAAACACCTCCTCTTCATCTTCCTTTTCCAGTGTATCGTTCTTTTCAGTTTCTTTTTCGAGTACAGTTCTCAACATGAAGTACGGAACCACGTCGTACCCGTCCTTGTCGCAAAATTTCGTTGTGGGACCATCCGGAATTGCACAAACATCTAGGGTTGCTAGAATGTGTGTCCATTCTAATGGTTCAAACGTGTCCTCTGGAAAGGGTTCTCTTATATAAGTTTCGTCTTCGATAGCCCTTTCTAAAACATCTTCTTCTCTCGTTAGACTTCCACATTTCGAAGCTCCACACATCCATAACTCCTTGGGTTTACCTAACCAAGCTGGAAATTCGGATCCCGCCAAAGTAGCTGAATCAAACTCCTCTACCGGTGTTCGGTTCACATCTTTGTAGCTATGGTCTTTCAGGTTCACACGTGTAGTGGTTTCCATATTTCTCAAGTATATGTGATCGTAGCCCCAATCTTGGACCATTTTCAACTGTCTCATGAATGGTCTTCCCAATATGATATCATAGTTATTCTCCTTGGCAAAATCGACAATAGCAAAAGTATGTTCGTATTCAATGCCGCAAGAAGTCACTACAACTTTCTCTAATAACCCCATAGGTTTCTCCATGTGTCCATCTGCTAATTGGAGTTTCAACCTAGTCTTCCTTATTGCTGGTTTCCCCCATTTTTTCCAGATTTCTTTTGTAGCAATGGCTACCCCAGCTCCGCTGTCTAGTATTGCCATCGTCTTCACTCCTTGGAATTTAACTGGTAAGGTTGTATTCCCCTCTTCACCTTCGCAATACTCTCTGACCTTGTTTAAGGGTACAGGCTTAGTGTTCTTTTGTGGCTTGCTCAGCTCCTCTATGCTCTCTTGCAATCTCGATGTTGGATCTTTTATCCCGAATTTCTCCAAGCATTTTCCTACAGTGGTCCACATATGTGGTCTTAGCCCCAAAAGCTCAGCTAAAGTGATAGTGCATGTCACTGGTGTTGACAAAATCTCTATCAATCCTTGCGAGTCCATGACTTTTTCTGATGAGATTTTTCGTGAGGGAAGTGCTCTAATCTCGGATTTTGCTTCATACTCTCCTAAGTATGAAGGTAAGGTTTTCAGTGAATGAGGTTTGCTCTCCCTTGTTCTAACAGAGCCCCCATCTCCCCAGTAAGATTGCAGATCCAAGTCCACTTGAGATCCTGCCTCAAATTCCACTATGGGAGGATTAGCTTGGCAACTTAGCTCATTTGCAAAGTTTGCCTCTCTCACTTGTTTCCAAAATTCATTGTAATCCTCATCTTTTCCGTAAATCCTCTGTATGACTGGATGAAAGCTCTCTATCTCCTGATCGGTTGTGTTCAATACTATGCGGTCATCCTTTTGTGTATTTTCAGGCTTTTGTGCACTGGGAGTCTTTTCAGCTACCCGTGAAACGATAGTCTCTTGCTGAATTGGGTTTTCCTTTCCATAATTCATTGTTTCTTTTGGTGGTTCTAATAAAGCTTGTGCAGTCTCGATCATTCTCTGGCACATTTCAAGTCTCTGCTTTTCCAATTCTGCGTTTGGGTATGTCATCCACCTCTGTTCTTGTGTTTGGTTGTTCTTTAACCTAGCTTCGTAAGCTCTCATCAGTGCGTCCAATGGTTCGTGTACTTTGTCGACTAGCACTGATCCCCCTGAGCTTAAGCTCGTTGTTTCTTTGATACTCTTTTGTTTCGTTCTTTCCGGGCTCATCTCTCGTTTCCCGTTTTGACTCTCAAGTTTTTCTAATCTAGCTTTAGTTTGCTTTAGTTCCTCAGCTAGAATAGCGTCTTCACGTTCTTTTCTCAACTTCATGCGTGCTTTTCTAGCTTTCCATGTGTTTTTCTGACTCCGCGGTCCTTGACTAACCACTTCAGTCGCTAACTTTCCATTCTCAGGTTCTCTAGTGGTTTTCTTAGCTTGAGCTCTAGTAACAACTTGCGTTGGTATCAGAGTTTCATTTTCAGACCCACTGCTGGTAGGAATAGTTTCTAGCATATTCAATGTCGTCTTTTGCACTTTGTTTGGATTCTTTGAACAATCCTCAATGAAGTGAGTAACCCCACACTCAGTGCAATAAGCGTTAATTCTAATGATTTCCGTATGTGGGCAAACATTCATCAGATGGTCACCTCCACACTTGTAACAGGGTCCTAGTGCTGGTCTTGGTCCCATTTGATTCGTCCTTTGTGGATAGGATGGTCTTTGTCCTGTTAACCCTCCATGAGCTATGAACATCAATGTTCTTGCGTCCAAATTGTATCTCTCTTCATCAGAAGCACTTGTAATTGTTGGTATTCCAACATTCCCAATCATGCCCCATGGTTCTGGTTGTTTGGGTTCTTCTGGTGGGTAATACATAGTTGGAGACATGTGTGCACCAGATTCTTCATAATAGGCTTGAACAGGCACTAAGGCTTGTTCTTCCTGATTCTCTAAGGTTGGTGCATATCTAATGCCCACTGGTCTTGCTCCTGGTAAAGGTGGTTGTTGTCCCAATACCGGTTGCGGTCTTTCTATCCCCATAGGTCCTGGTACATTTCCCGTTGGGTATCGAGGTACTGGATGTATCTGAGGTGGTGCTAATTGAGCAGGAGGTGCATACTGGCGCTCCCTTACATACCCTTTGTTGTAATAACACTCCTCTGTTGGATGATTTGTCCATTTTTGTTCAATAGCACACCATTTCAGTGTTTTTGGCAATGGTTTTTGGTATGGTGCCATCCTTTTTAGAGCATCTTCTATCATTTGCTCTACATTTGGCATGGTTGTTGTTTGAACATTCTTTTTAGTGGTAGTCTCGCTCGCTACGGAGGAGGAGCTACTGGATGCAAAATCTGTATCCGCTGACACCTCTCCATAAACCATACAGTTATCCACTAAGTACAATGCCTCTCTCGTTACTTGCTCGAAACTTGTACAAGCTTTCAAGTGCAAGTCCTTCTTGAGAGTGTCGTTCCTCACTCCCTCGATAAAGAGAACAGATAGTCTGTCATCTTGTGGTCGTTCACGTACTGGACATCTCTCAATGTATTGTTTGAAGCGAAGTGAAGCTTCCTTCACTTTTTCGTGTTCTCTCTGTTTAAAAGCATATATTTGTGAGACCGTATTGTGCTTAATCCCTTGTTTTGAGAATTCCTCAGCAAACTCTCTTAGCAAATGGTCAATGTCATGGAATCCCCCTATGTTCATTGGTTGAAACCATGTCAATGCAGTACCTTCTAGAGTAAGACCAAATCCCTCGTATTGTGTATGGAAATATGTTATCTGCTCAGCTCTTAAGACTTGCTTAAAGAGTGACACATGTGCATACGGATCTCCTGAACCACCATACTTCTTTGGCATACACTTCGCGACTTGAGATGGTCTCATACGTCTATGGTCTGCTACCAATCTCATTGCTCCTGTGTCTCGGCTAAAGCTTTCTCTAGCATCATGGACTTCATGGGTTACCCTTGTCGGTCCCCCCGCCCTGAATCTACTACTAGGAGGTAAATGTGATGGTTCCGCTTCAAACCTTGGACCTGGAGTGGTATAGGTGGGGATTGGAACTGCACTACCTCGATTCGTCTCCATTGACTCTCTGGAATGTAATGATCCCATTGGTCCGAGCTTCGAGTCCCAAGGTTGACTGAAAGAGTCAGCAACCTGAGTTCTTTGTCCTCCTGTTGTCATTGAGTTTTGCACTCCAGTTGTTGGTGCTGGTCTATGTGAGCTAGAAGTAACATAATACTGATGTAGTGGTCCCCCAAAGTATGTATATCCTTCTAATTCTTTCTTGCCCATTGTTGAGTATTGCCTGCCATACTTATCGTAAGCGGAAATTTTTACTTCTGATCCCTCTGTGTAGGTAAAGACATAGAGTCTTTTTTGGTCTGTCAACTCTCCGGTGTAGGGTTCTTCACATCTATAATAGAGATCTTGCTCCCCATTATTATATTTGTATAGCCCCATATAGATGGTATCAGTGTTGATCCTTGTAGTTTCATTCTCTCTTCTTAACCTCGCATTAGGGAAGTTTATTATTGGTGCTTTCTCCTCGAGTTCTTCATCTATTTTGGCTTTGGTGCCCATCAATCCCCACTTGTCCACAATGTTAGGGTTTAGGACTACCAAGTACATGGTACCCTCGTCATCTAGATATCTATCTCCGCTATAGCTCACAGGCACTAAGTCCTTGAACTCACTAGGTCTTTCTTCTATCTTTACACAATAGCGGTCCATTCCATCTTTGTAGATCTTTGCACCTTGCTCATTGTCGTACTGATATTTTATGAACAGTAGCTTCATTGTGGCGGAAGGGTTTGATGATCCTGCTGCCATATTTTCTCTGTTGTTCCTGTTTGAGTGTTCGGTGAAAATCTCGTAAGACCTCTCCGAAGAAGTATCAGAAACACTTCCTTCAAAGATCGGCTCTAATGGTTGCACCCAACTTTGGTTTACACTTCCCTCGGTTGATATGACACTTGCTGGTTCCCCTTGTTTTGGTTGATTATTCCGGAGATTCCTGCCCGATCGCAAATTCATCAATTCCCCTAAAGGACTGTAACTTTTCCGTCTCGGCAATTTGTTTTCCCCAAGTTTTTGTGGTCAGAATTGATCCAAACTGATTGATACTTGGTCAATTGTTTAATCTTGTCAGTTGGACAACTTCTGTTTCATCAAGTGAGAATTTTGTCGCAGTTATGCTGAAAAAGACATTATACGCGTATGATGTCTTTTTTTCACAGATTTGACTATTTTGGTTATGCTCACTCTCAGTGGCCCCTTTATGCTCTGTTCCCTCACAAAATTCAGTTTGAACTCTATTTGAGCAAGTTATGGCTAATTTAGGCTTTTCTTGGCAATTTTCCGCTTTTGACTTGTTTTTTGGGTCAATTGTGATCCAAATGGGATGAAACTTGAAATATAACCTCTAGACAGCTATTACAATGGATCTGTGTTAGCAAAGTATCAAAATATGTCCAAAATTAGGTCAAAGACATTATACGCGTATGATGTCTTTTTCATCAATTTGGGTCCAAACCTGATATTTATGCTTCCTACAGTGCTTGTAACAATCTTGTCAGGTCAGATATCAAAAATAAGCAGTGGATGTGCCAAAAGACATTATACGCGTATGATGTCTTTTGTCCCAGATTTTGACTATTCTTAGTTTTAAGCCTTCTCCAATGTTTATAATTGAGTTTCAAGTGTTTTTGTCAGGTTTGAATGTAAAACAAGATTTGAATCCAAAATTTCCTATTCTTTGCGTTTCTTGGACTCCGACTTGTCTTTTTGGGTTTCTTTGAGTGTTAATGCTCTTGTTTTAAGTTGATCTTAGGGTAAAACCCCCCTTCTAAACACTCTGGCAATGTCAAATTTTCAATTTTAGTCTCTGTTTAGGTCCTAAGACATCATACGCGTATGATGTCTAAAGTTGCAGATTTCCAGTTTTTCAGCACAGAACTCTTCCAATAGCTCTTTTAAGTGCTCAGCAACAATCAGTTACACAGAAAATTTTTCTGAACTTTGTTTATTGCATATTTCACTACCAAAGCGACTTTTTTCAGTGATCTACATGCAATCAAACACATCAAGCAAATAGAACACCAATTGATAGCTCTAGATCAGGATCAAATCAGGCCCTACCTAAGCTACTTCTAATCATAAAATGGATTTTTTGCAATTGAAAATATAAAGAGATTTACTACCACACAAGGAGTAGCAAATGCTTTTTATGTCAACAACCACTTAAACACCATCAAAAACAATCTAATCTAAGCTAAACTAAAAATACTGTCAACACGGAAGACCCAGGAATACCCCACTTCCTAGTATCTCTCGAGACCTTCGGAGTCCACCACTCCTAGATCTTTTCTAACTAAAGTATACAAAGTAGTTTATACGACTCACCTCGTAGGATTAGTCTAAGGTCACCTACTTAGGGCTCTCGTCCCCGGCAACGGCGCCAAATGTTAAGGCGGTTACGCCGCTAGCGGAAGCTAAATAGAGAGAACTCAACCAACAACAGAATTTGTCAGACGAGGACGAAGCTTGACCCGCAGGCGCATGGAAACAACTAGGTGGGTGTCAAATCACCTACTCGACCTTCTAATGACAATCACTACTAAGGAAATCAAATCTAAGTTCTAAAATACGCAAGTGACTGAAATCCGTACTACGAACGAATGCTATACGAAACAGGATCTAGAATCATCGAATCGATCTCAAACTCAAGGGGAAGTCTATGCACTAGGTAAGAACAACACCCTAAAGACTTGAACTGCAAAATCAACCTATAACCACTCCGTGCGGCAAACGCGTATGAAGACAGGCCGAAAAATACAGGTGACCGAAACTTGACCCCGAAGGTACTAATGTGTAGCTCTACTCGCTGTGGTTCTATAGATATGCTGCACGCTCTATTCCGACACACAAGTTGGAAGAAAACTCACACCGAAGCTCGTAGGAACTTACCACACATAGAAGCCGATAGCGCGCACTCTTGGTATCTGTGCGTAGCTCTCACCGTTGCTAACACAATGGCGGTGTCGCTTCTCCAATGGCAGCCCCGTAGCTCGCGTAGCAAGAAGATAAGACTCTCTCTCTCTCTCTCTCTCTCTCTCTCTCTCTCTCTCTCTCTCTCAGACACAGTCACGGTGCTCAAAAACTCCCTTTGATTAATAATTGAATCTCCTTTAGGTTACAAAACTTTGGCTTATATACCTCAGCCTTGGAGGTGAGAACATCTCTAATTATTTACATCAACAGGTGAAATTACTTCGGGATTACAAGCTGGAAACTCAATTGAGTCCCGTTACTTAATGAATGGCTCACATCAAAATTAATGTCGGAAAGACATTTATTACAATCAATGGTTACAAAATGATGGGTGTGAGCAAAAATGTGGGTGTGATCCTCTGCTGGCTCAACACTTCCTCTGCTGGCTCAACAGCAATGTTGCTTGAAGAGGAGCTAAAACTAAGGACTAGGGACGGCGAGGGTGATGTTGCTTTCATGGCCAGTGCAAAAGGCTAGGAGACTATGTCAAATGCTTCTAAGATGAAGCCCAAGAAGAATAAATTTATAGTAGTTGTTTTTATTGTGACAAGAAAGGTCATGATGTTAAACACTACAGAAAGAACAAAGCAGATGAAAACAACGGCACCATGAAAGCTTTTTGGAAGGAAAGAGAATCTTCCAACAATGTCAAAAGAGAGCTTGAACTATGGGCCACCATAGAAGAGGTATTCTCATCAACACAAACTCCATTGTTGACGGTTCTTGGATTCTAGATAGTGGAGCATCCCGACACATGACTAGTAAGAAATATTGGTATAGTTCCTCGAAGCCTCTACAAGAACCCATCCATGTACTTGTTGCGAATAATGCAAAATGTCCAACAGATGGGTCTAGAATAATTTCTTTTTTAACACCTACTACCAGTAAGTATATGAGGCTTGCATGATGGTAAATTAAAAAAGGAAGGCATTTCCACGAGAAACTAATAATCACGCACAATCTTCTCTAGAGTTGGTACATACAAATCTATGTGGTAAAATGTCTACCTCGATTTTGGGTAGATATTTCTATTTTTTGCTATTAGTCGATAACTTTAGTAGAAAGATGTGGGTGTATTTTATTTGTGAGAAGTTTGTATCTTTAAAGTGGGCTCAACAGCTCTTTGATGATCAAAATCTTCATGTTTAAAGAAGGTTTACAAAGGTAAAAAAGAATATAAGATCAAAACTGAGTCTTTGAACACATCGTCAACATGAAGAGCTCTAATGATTGAAATTGTGGGCTGTGTAAAAGAGCTAGCCTCCATTGAAGGGGCCATGATTGATCCAAAGTGGAAGGACGCAATGCGGTTAGAGTAAGACAACATAACAAAGAAAGAAGCAATGCGATTGGAGTGTGAATATATGTAATGGAAATGGCCTATGAACTATGAGAATAGTGGATTAAGAGAAATAGAGGGAACATTTTTGTGAGACTACTTTGAGAACATAGAGGGTGAACTTAATTGATGATATCAACATAACCATAGTACTTAATTAACTTGGCATGAACAATACTTTTGCAAGAGAGAGATGTAAAGCGCACATGAGACGTCATGCGTCCGATGGAAAAATGAACACACCCTGTCGATCGTCACTTTGCACACATGAGGGTCTTCAACCAGTCTTCATTGCAGTTGACGTATTGCTGATATTCAAGGTGCAAAGCAGGGAGGAACCAGGGACTCCACGTTAGTGTGTAGCAGCTTTTGCGGACCTGCAAGCAAGTGATTCAGGTTGGCTCCTGCAATGGGAATGCAGGGAACATTAGGTGAATGTGATGGGGGGGGGGGTGTGTCCAATTGCGGTAGCAACAGTGGCTAGCCGTTTCTCTGCGTGGTGGGCCTTGCTGAGCTGGAGCGCCTTTTTCCACCGAACGTAGGGCACGTACGTTGCATGTGTGCATCACAAGAGTTTAGAGAACTTGACAATAGTTGAGGACCGGATTTATGTGGAGTCTGTTCCCCCTCCAATAGACTTTTGTATTATAGAATCTCCCATCAAGAGAGACTTGGTACAATACAATCTTTGTGTTCCTTGTGACCTAGGTGATGCAATGAAGATGGAAAACTTCATGCATCACGGGCATAACATAGTTTTGTGAAAAGATTTAACCATCCCCAACCTCAGTCCCAAGGCCTCAAACACCCTTAAAGGTGGAGAGAGCTAGCCGGGAATGAGGGTAGGGAAGAGGAAGAAGAAACATTCATAGGAAAAAGAAATAGTTCCTCACTTATCATCACTCTTCTTGCTAGCATACATAATAGCATAGTGATGAAGCTGGAGAAGATGGCAACCTTAAGCATTGAAGCATGGCTCTTGGTTGAATTTGCATTCCATGGCCAAGAGTGTTGGTGTAGGCTCTCAACTTCTCTACTAGCTTGGAGAAGGAGATGGAGCTCTTGCACTTTGCACTTCAGACAATGGGAGTGTGTGTGCGTGTGTGTGGGAGAGTATATCCTGTAAGCATGCCCCCTCCTTGCTTGGGTCTACCCCCTCTTCTAGCTCAAGGTGAGAGCTCATTGGCCTTTCCAAGCCTAGCCAATCACAAGCTTGTTCATTACTTAGCAATAGAGGTAGTCCTTGGACAAGTGTCCTCCTTTCCTCTTAGAGAGAGAGGGCTTGATAAATGCATAGACAATTAATTAAATTAACTAAATTATTATTGGACCCCTTGGGAGGCCAACCAATAGCCTTTAGGCACACGATGAGGGCAACATGAAGAGGAACTTGACAAGTGTCCTATTTGCTTTCTTTGTATCAAGCTTGCCTTGTGCGAGGGTGTGTGTGTTCTCTCGCTAGCCCCTACAATGAGGGCTCGCCCCCCTTGTGTAGGGATATGCATTGACTTTGTGGAGCACCTTACCCGCTTAAGCACCTTAGCCATGGAGCACCTTAACAACCTTAGTTAGCAAGCACCTTAGTCAGCAAGCACAAAAGCACCTCAAGCTTGGGGGGGTTCCCACCTCAAGCTCAACCTTAGCTTGCCTAAGGTCAAAGGACTTTTAACACTAACCTTTGGAGGTCTTTAGTGAAGCTAACCCTAAGGTCTTTAAGCTCAATTAGCTAGCCTTGCTTCTTTGACAAACCATCTCTCATTTGGATCCCTTTACCATTAGCCCCGTGTTGAGATAGATCTGTAAGCACATGTCTATATTCTAACCCTTGTTCCTGTTTATTCTTCAAATGATCAGTTTAATATGAGAAAATCATTTGGGTTGGTTACATATTAGATTTTATGACATTACCTCTCCCTTGAAATCATAGTCGTCCTCGATTATGAGGTAGAAGAGATAAAACCTTAGTCATTAGTCAATGTTTCTTAGTGGATAGAGAATCCCTTTTTACCCTACGACATCATTCTAAGATCGATGACTAATCCATTTGGTGCTTAGGAGACGTAGCTGCCACAAGCATGTCTGATCTTTAGTCCATTTCATTCTCCCAAGTAGAGTGACAAATTCTACTAGGTGTTTGAAAGACGTCGTCATCACAAACATGATTGAAAGCATGTATACTATTTAAATTTGTGCATAATAAAAAGAGAATTAGTCTTACAAGACAAAAACATTGATTATTTTAAAAAAAATATGTACATTTTCTTACTCTAATGTAGCATTGTAAGCATTGACAAGGTTCATACTATCATTTAGTTGTTGAACTTAATAAGATACCGTCGAATAATCTTAACATGTCGTAGTACCTTGTCTTCATGCCAAAGGATAGCTTCGGGTTGTAGCACCTCTTCTTGGTCTTCAATTTCGGGAGGGTCTTCAATAATTGGTTCACTTGGTGGATCTCCTTTGTAGGGCTTAAGTAGGCTCACATGAAAAGCGTTGTGTATGAGCCAATGGTTGGGCAACTTGAGTTGATAAGCCGTCTCATTGATTGGCTTCAAAATTTGAAAAGGGTCATAGTATCATTTTGCTAGTTTAGCATAATACTTTTGATGGCCCGTAGGATTTTTGCCCTTAGTTTGCCTCAATCGAGCCTTGGGAAACTTAAGTAAGACCCAATTATTTTCTTTAAACGTTAAGGCCCTTCTGTGCTTGTTAGCAACATCTTTTTGCCTTTGTTGAGAGATGGATATAGCCTCCTTAATCTTTTGGAAAGATTCTTGTAGGTCACGGCTATACTCATCGGCAACGAAGATCTTCCCATGTACTTTAAGTAGAAAGGGACTTTTAGGTCTTCCCTCAATGATTTCAAAAGGTGCATTTCTTGTAGAAGTATGGACAATATCATTGTACGCATACTCTACAAGAGGTAAGTACTTTTCCCATTGTGAGCGTTAATCTACTTCTGTAACATAGATCTTTAGTAGATCAAGAATCATTAGATTGGCTATCTCACTTTGGCCATCCGTTTGTGGGTGATAGGCCGAAGAGAAATTCAATCTTGTACCTAGATTTTCAAAGAGAACTGCCATTCTAGGATCTCTATCTGACACGATGGATGTTGGCAATCCATGGTGATTGAAAATTTGGGATATGAGAGTTGCCATTTTATGTGTTTTAATAGTCTTTTTGTCAAGAATAAAGCGTGCTTGCTTGCTAAACCTGTCGACTATTGTCCATATTCCCATGGATAGACTGAGGTAATCCAAAGATAAAATCCATGGATATACTCTCCCATGGTGAATCAGGGATTGGCAATGGCTGGAGTAATCCAAGTTGCTTCCCTCTATCATACTTAGTCTTTTGGCATACCACACAATTTGAAACGCACTCTTGTATGTCCACTTTCATGGTAGGCCAATAGAAGTATGTCTCCCTCCTTGGAGAGTAGGTTGAATGCCTCTATGCCCCGCATAGGGAGGAGCATGGGATTCATACAAGACTTTCTCACCAAGGGAGTGGGTAACACATAGGCTATTGCCATGGAGAAGATAACCATCCTGCAAGGTGAATGGTTCCTCTTTCTTCCCCAAAGCAAGGGCTGACATTATGTCTTTAAAGTCGGGGTCAACAGCATACTCATCTATCATAGAAGATAGATCATTGTGAGTTGCTATAAACACCGCATTAACTTTTGGTCGTCGTGAAAGTGCATCAGCCACTTGACTATTATTACCAACAACATGAGCGATATGAAAATAAAATTGCAAAAGAAAATTGTCCCACCTCATTTGTTTGTCCGAAAGCTTGGTTTGTGTCATGAAGTACTTGAGACTTTGGTGGTTTGTTTGTAAAATAAATGGAGTCCCCAATAGATAGTGCTTCCATGTGCCTAGGGCATGTAGAAACAGCTAAAAGCTCTTTCTCATAAATGCCTAAGGCTCGTTCATCCGTATTGATCCTTTGGCTCTCATATGCTATAGCATGCCCTTCTTGAAGCAAGACTGCTCCAAGGCAATCACCACAAGCATCACATTGGCCCTCAAATGGCTTTGAGAGACCCGCAAGCATAAGGACTGGTTGGGAGGTAAGCTTCTCTTTGAGATTGTCAAAAGCATTTTTCTCCTTAGCAGTCCTTGAGTACTTAACGCTCTTCTTTGTTAAGTCATGTAATGGTCCTGCTATTTGAGAGAATTTTGCTATGAAGCATCTGTAGTATGCACACACATCAATAAAGCTTCTTAGCTCATGTAGATTACTTGGATTAGGCCATGCTTTTATTACCTCTAACTTTGATGGATCCATATGGATACCATCTTGAGAGATAATATGACCCAAGTATTGAATCTCTTGAAGGAAAAAATCGTTTTTCTTTTGATTGATAAAAAGCTTGTTCTCCCTTAATGCTTGAAAAATCACTTGGAGATGTTGCTTGTGTCCCTCCAATGACTTGGATTAGATGATGATATCATCAAAGAACACTCCAATGAATTTGCGGTAGGGTCTAAATTTTTCTCCACTAAACAATTGAACGTGGCTGAGGCATTAGTCAAGGCAAAAGGCATGACTAGTCTTCATAAAGACCAAATGTTGTACGAAATGCGGTCTTTACGATATCTTCATCCACTATCTTTATTTGATGATAGCCACTTTTAAGGTCAATCCTATTGAAGTAGGTAGAGCCTTGTAGCTTATCAAACAGATCTTCTACCCGAGGCACGAGAAATGTGTTTTTGATAGTGATATGGTTTAGTGCTCGATAGTCCACACACATGCGGTATGTACCATCTTTCTTTTGTACTAAAAGGACTGAAGAACTAAAGGGAGAGGAGCTAGGCCTCACCATCCCTTTGTCTACCAATTCTTGTACTTCCCTCATGATCTCCTCTTGTTGAGCTTGGGAAACTCGATAAAGAGGCTTGTTAGGCGGTGAGATTCCTGGTAGGAGCTCAATTGGATGGTTATCATCCTCTCGTTTTGGAGGTAAGTCCATAGGGATATCATTGATGAACACATCTTGGAATCCTTTTAGAAAATTAGACAATTCTATCTCTTCTTGATTCCTACCATTTACATTTGATGAAACATTAGGACCTTTCAAGGACTCTTTGACAAAAAATAATGTACGCAGAAACTGATCTCTTCATTGATTTATCAAAAGCGGGAGGATTTACAAGTGGTATAGTACGACCAAACTCACTAGCATCTATATACATTCTCTTTTCCATGTAGGTGAAGTAGATTCTCATTTCAAGGAACTTCCTTTTGGCAGCCATGCGGTTGAACCATGATGCCCCTAGGATAGCATCCTCATGTTGGAGAGGAGAGATGAAAAAGTATTCTTTGTCGACGTAGCTTTGGACATGAAGCCTCAATTTCCCAATTAAGGGAGTAACGGAGGCTTGTTGTCCCTTGAAATTTGTGTCAACCGTTACAATATCTCCCATCATCTGGAAAGCTTGAATGCCCAACTTGGTGGCCAACTCCATTGATACAAAATTGTGAGTAGAGCCAGGGTCAAACAAGATGAAGGCATCATGCTCCCTTAACTTTCCCCAAGCATAGGAGAGAGGTGATCCTTTGCAATGAGCATCCTCTTTTGGAGCTTCGATCTCATTGTGGGCATTTCTCTTGGGGCAAGAATATAACCATGTCCTTGCTCCCCACACTTAAAACATTTATGGTCCTTGCAAAAAGCTTCGAGTACTTCAGGAGAGAGTTTGTGTTTACCTTTGTAAACTCCCTTCTCCTTGGACCGATTGTTGTTGTTGGAATTTCCTTGGGAAGAATTTTGGGCATTGTTTTCCCCTTTGCATCACTTTTTTCTTTGCTTTCCATTGGCTTGACATTCCTTTTAGCCCTTGTTGGAAATTGATGCACGAAGTAACCATAGTGTGGTGGATTACTTCGGTGATAGAACCGGGCCGTTGGGAGTTGACGTACTCGGTCATCTCTTGAGGTAATCCCGCATAGAATTGTTGCTTTTTTTGGGCAAAGCCTATCTTTTGAAAGACAATAGCCTTGACATGTAAATCCCAAAACTTGTCCACATATTTGTGGATAGACTCATGAGAGAGAAGTTCAAACTCCACCATTTGGTAAGCCACTTCTTCCTTTGCATCGCTTGCAAGGAATTGCTTCATGATGGAAACTCGTAGGTCTCCATGTTTTTGGGGCTTCACCGTTGCCACGAAGGCTAGCCCACCATTGACGAGCCGATTTTTGGAAGTACATAGCTACATGGTGTAGCTTGGAGGACTCCGTGAAGCCCTCGTCTCCAAAGGCCGCATCAAATTTATGGATGAAGGCCAATACTTTGTCGGTAGCACCAAAGGTCCCATCATAGGTAAGAAAAGAGATATTCTTTCCTCCCTCTTTGAACTTCTTGAGCTTTTGTGACCTTCGCCATGCAGGGTAAGATTTTCGATGTCCTCCCCTCTTGTATTCTCTAGGAGAATAACCATAGCTTTTGTCAGAAGGGAGGAAGGTGAAGAAGAAGGAGAAGAGGGTGATCTCTTTCTTGCCATTTTCTTCCTTTGTTTCCTCTCTTCCCTTTCGAAGTGGCGAGGAGACGGGGATTGTGGGTTGAGCCGTTTCCTCTTGGAAGGAGTTGGCAATCGTCTAGACCACCGTCTTTGTGGAGCCACATCTTCAGAGGAACTTAGGGATTCATTACTTTCTTGTCCTTTGGATTCCTCCTCTCCTATGGGGGAGAGTCTTATTTTGGGGGTCTCATCAAGAGGCCTCCTAAGCTCTCTCTCCTCTTAGATAGGAAGGGAAATCCCATAAGCACGAACTTGTTGAGTAACTTCGGCTTGCAAAGCACGGTTGCCCATAGCTTGCTGCAACCTAGTAGCAAGATAATTGACAAACATGGGGGCATCATCATTAGCACCTTCATGTGCAAAATCAAAGTTATCAATGTTCATTCTACTCTCTTGGTTATAGTCAACCATGCTAATAATACTTATGTACAGATCTACTTTGTGCTTTGGTACCCTCAAAAACCTTAGTCGCTACTCTTCTTTACCTTTGAAAATCAGTTCTCAAGTAACTACACCCATGGTTTAGACACTGTTGATTGCAAAGACTAGTGGAGAGGGTCTAACATTGCTCGGTTGATTATGGTTCCTGTTGAGCTTGCTCGTAGCTCAATAACAGTAAAGGCAAAGGCAAGCCCCGAGGGGCTCCATTATTAAGACTATAGTTCCCAACGGTGTACCTCGAACTAAGTCCTTCTCAACCAGATAATAGATTCGTGTCTCACTTACCCTATTGCAATAACCAGGCCCAACCTTTCATGGACAACTTAAGGACCTCTCTTCTTAAGCAAGAAAAGAGAAACCAATAGCTCTGATACCAATGTAATGGAAATGGCCTATGAACTTTGAGAAAGCGGAATTAAGAGAATTAGAGAGAATATTTTTGTGAGACTACTTTGAGAACATAAAGGGTGAACTTAATTGACGGTAGCAAAATAACCATAGTACTTAATTAACTTGGCATGAACAATACTTTTGCAAGAGAGAGAGTTTAGAGAACTTGACAACAGTTGAGGACCAGATTTATGTGGATCCGGTCTCCCCTCCAATAGGCTTCTGTATTATAGATTCTCCCATCAAGAGAGACTTGGTACAATACAATCTTTGTGTTCCTTGTGACCTAGGTGATGCAGTGAAGATGGAAAGCTTCATGCATCACGAGCATAGCATAGACTTTGTGAAAAGCATTAACTATCCCAATCTCAGTCCCAAGGCCTCAAACACCTCAAAGGTGGAGAGAGCTAGCTAGGAATGAGGGTAGGGAAGAGGAAGAAGAGACATTCATAGGAAAAAGAAATAGTTCCTCACTTATCATCACTCTTCTTGCTAGCATCCATAATAGCATAGTAATGAAGATGGAGAAGATGGCAACCTTAAGCATTGAAGCATGGCTCTTGGTTGAATTTTCATTCCATAGCCAAGAGTGTTGGGGTAGGCTCTCAACTTCTCTACTAGCTTGGAGAAGGAGATGGAGCTCTTGCACTTTGCACTTCAGACAATGGGAGAGTGTGTGTGTGTGTGTGGAAGAGTATATCCTGTAAGCATGCCCCCTCCTTGCTTGGGTCTACCCCCTCTTCTAGCTCAAGGTGAGAGCTCATTGGCCTTTCCAAGCCTAGCCAATCACAAGCTTGTTCATTACTTAGCAATAGAGGTAGTCCTTGGACAAGTGTCCTCCTTTCCTCTTAGAGAGAGAGGGATTGATAAATGCATAGACAATTAATTAAATTAACTAAATTATCATTGGACCCCTTGGGAGGCCACCAATAGGCTTTAGGCACATGATGAGGGCAACATGAATAGGAGCTTGACAAATGTCCTATTTGCTTTCTTTGTATCAAGCTTGCCTTGTGCGAGGGTGTGTGTGTTCTCTCTCTAGCCCCTACAATGAGGGCTCGCCCCCCTTGTGTAGGGATATCCATTGACTTTGTGGAACACCTTACCCCCTTAAGCACCTTAGTCATGGAGCACCTTAGCACCTTAGTCAACAAGCACGACAAGCACCTTAGTCAACAAGCACAACCAACACCTCAAGCTTGGGCTGGGTTCCCAGCTCAAGCTCAGCCCTAGCTTGCCTAAGGTCAAAGGACTTTTAATACTAACGTTTGGAGGTGTTTAATGAAGATAACCTTAAGGTCTTTAAGATCAATTAGCTAGCATTGCTTCTTTGACAAACCATCTCTCATTTGGATCCCTTTACCATTGGCCCCGTGTTGAGATAGATCTGTAAGCACGTGTCTATATTCTAACCCTTGTTCCCGTTTATTCTCCCACATTAAATTATCAGTTTAATATGAGAAAATCATTTGGGTTGGTTAGATATTAGATTTTATGACAATATAACAAAGAACGAGACATGGAAAATAATGGATCGACCACCCAAGAATAGCTCATTGACACCAAATGGGTTTACAAAGTCGTACACGAGGCCAATGGCTCGTTGGAAAAGTACAAAGCAGAGTTTGTAGCACAAGGTTTTTCAAAAAATGAAGGGTCTGAGGTGAGTAAAACCTTTGCTGCCACATCTCAAATGACCACTATTCGCCATGTACTTGCTCTCGTTGTTATCTTGTGTTGAACTATTTTTCAAATGGATACAGTATCAACTTTTTTGAATGGACTTCTGAAGGAGGAGGGGGGGTTATGTAGAGAATCCACCAAGGTTTGAGCCGCCCCACGCAAAAGGGAAGGTTTACAGATTGAAAAAGGATTTATATAGCCTAAAACAATTACCAAGTGCATGGTATGTCAAGATCGATAGGTTTTTCAGAAAGCTTGACTTTAAAAGAAGTATGCAAATTTGTATGTGGGAAGAGAGAATGAAAAGCAAGTCATTGTTATCTTGCATGTAGATGAATTGATTATCATAAGTGACCATGAAGATCTCATTCCAACAAACTCAAAAGAGTTTGAGTTTGAAACAACGGACTTGGGAACTTTTACATTATTACTTCGGGATTGAGGTTTGGAAATCCACAAAGAATATCTTCATCTCTCATGAAAAGTATGCAACATAAATTCTATAAAGCATTTGGGATGAGGGATTGTAAGCTTGTGAGCATTCCAATGAAGGTGAATAAGAAACTCTCCACGAAGGTTTCTTCTCCCTTAGTCGACATCAAGAAGTATTAAAAGCTTGTGGGAAGTTTGATTTTCTTGTGTAATAATAGACCATACACTTTTGCAATTGGTGTTTTGAGCAGTTTTTCCAACTATCCTAAGGAATCTCATTGGAAAGGGTGCATGCGTATTTTAAAGTATATCAAAAGTACTTTGGGCCATGGAATTTTCTATGGCATTGGCACAAATACCCTATGTGGGTATTGTGACTCTGATTGGGCAGGAGATTGTGATTTTGGATATCTTTTCTCACTTGGTTCTAGAGTGTTTTCTTGGATTAGCAAGAAGCAACCAATCGCAACTCTTTCTTAAAAAAAAGCAAAGTAGAAAGCTGTTTATTTTGCAGCTTGTGAAGCAATTTGGTGCAGGAGAGTTCTCATGGACTTAGGTGTTCCTATTGATTTAACAACAACACTTCAATGTGACAACTAGAGTTACATGGTGATTTCCAACAACCCTGTCTTCCATGCACGTATAAAGCAAATTGATGTTCAATATCATCATGTTAAAGAGCTTATCAAGGATACGATTGTGGAGCTAGAGCATTGTGCTACTGAAGGTAATTGTGCAAATATCTTCACCAAAGCTATTGGGAAAGACCAACTACTTTGACACCTTCATCGATTCCGAGTTGGTTCACGGCCAACATAAAGCATCTTTGGGTGTTCATTGGGGGGGTGTTAGCATAGCTAAAATTTCCACTGGTCAGTTTTGACCACCATCATATATGTTGCACAATTTGTAAGGCCCCCATATGAGGAGAAGCCAATAGTGCATGTATATTTGGTGGATTCCAGCTTTCACATTAATGAGGTCTTTGTTTGTGATCACGAATTGTACGAAGCTAATTCGAGAGCCCAACCTTGGGATTTGGGTTACAGTGAGAAACCTCGACTTGGGGTTTGAGGGGACTACCAATCCTGCAAGTAGGGGTTCAGGGGTAACTTCTCTGAGTCAATTTTAAAGAAATATTATTAGAATATTCCCTACGATACTAGGCCATGTGTACATGCAATTAGTACTATAGGTGGTGGTCTGTGGTCGGTGGCCAGTGGCTGCAAATGGTGGCTAATACCGCAGATGCCACACACACACACACACACACACACACACATATCTACCACCCACCACATAACGAGACCATCTCCATGAACCATGGCATCCTATATTGAAGGATAACTAGCCCCTTGTGTACTTGCTTACTCGCTCTAGTTGTCTATATCGCCATTTAAGCTCTACCTTGAGAGCGCATGGGTGGATGATGCCATGACTTTGTAATAGTGCCAATCTAAATTTTGATTTGCCATTAATCTACTCTGCATTGTGCCCCTCTCCACTCTCCTCGCTACATAATCCTATTTTGTTCTACATTTCTTACAAAATAGAGGTCTTGAACTACTTAGACGTTGGCCCTAAACCATGCAAACATGCTTCCACCTTGTTATCATCATCAACCATAACACCAATTGATACAAGGAAATCACATATGTTCTTTATCTTTAAAACATAACCATTCACTAACAAGTACATCTTCTTCATGGTGTTGAGCTTTGTTTTCATTTGGAGCTTCCTCGACTTACTATTGGTTACATCAAGTGAGACCAAGTGTATCCAGGCTCCTTAGGAAAATTGGTATCATGTGGTATTCTCCACACTAACATGCCATAAGTACATAAGCTTTGTGTTCATTTGGAGCTTCCTTGCCTTACTATTGGTCACATCAAGTAAGACCAAGTGTATCCACGTCTCCTTAGAAAAATTGGCATCATGTGGTATTCTCTACACTAACAGGCCATAAGTGTACTCCTCGGTTCCAATCCTTGAATTCCTTCACCTGCCAAGTAACATTGCTATGTCTTCATGTTCACCTACAATGTACTCCTAATAACCTTTGCCGATTTGGAAATTGGTCATTCTGAGCTTCCAAGCATGGAAGTTGTTCTTGTTTATCTTATCATTGACAATACCATTGATTCCATCATTGTTAAACATGTTTGCAAAAAGTCAGAATCCTACACAAAACTTGCAAATGACCAACAATAGCTTGTATCTGCCACAACCTATGACCACACTATGTGTACATAAAGCCAATACAACACTTCACACTACAATACGATAGCGGTGAAAACCATAACACCAACTGTGCTTCTTGCTACACCAAAATGGGAGATTTGCAAAAACTTGAACGTTTGTCTTCTGGCATGCACAAACACTCCTACTCTAGAACAGAGGCTGAAGCGTGCCCGAAATTGAAAGTTGGCTGCAAAATTGAAGTCCCAATGACTAGAAAAAAGATTGAGCCGCATGATGTCCCACAAAATCACCAAAATTAGAGAGCCTTGCCAACGTCTGCCTAGAAATTCAAGGTGAGTGTAGTACCAACACATAAGGGAGGAGAATTTAATTGCCTCCTTCACCAGGGACACCATTCCACAAGGAGAAAGACATGGATGAGCATCTACAAAGATTCTTCTATAATTTAGATTTATTCACTCTCGTAGGGGGCATAGGGTAAGTTCACTAGTTAAAAGACAGCCCCCTCTTAGGTACCATCCTACCTCCATATATTCGTTAAGTGATGTGCTAGTTCAGAAGCGAGCTCGTTGGGGTAGTGGTTAGAAAATTGCAGACGTGTTCAATTCCTATTCGTCATGTGATGTGTTCGAACCTTGTTGGACCTTTTGTCTCTAAAACCCCTTCGGTGGGTCTATCATAGGCATGTAGTTTTGTTACACACAATAAAAAATCTTTGTGCATTTTTACAACGATGAAACTTTTGCTACAAGAAGCCGTGCGCCAGGACTTCCATTTGCTCTTGTGGGTGATCGAAACACCTTAGTATAGCTCACGCATGGCATGCATTGAATGCGACAACTTCATCATCTCTAAATAGGGTCTTTACCCTAGTGACTCGAAGTAATTCAACACTTAACTAAGCCTTATGGAGGATATTCCTAATATGCTAATAGAGCACCCACATCGTGGACAATACTGAGTTGCGAATGCTCCTTCGAGTTGCAAAATCGAAAGGGGAAAAACTATCTTTTAAAAAAATAAAAAGCTCGAAAAAAGCTTAATCGCCTCCCAATCATCCCCCCTCGCATGAAAGGCAGCCTCTCTTGCATCAAAGGCTCTGTGTGTGTGTGTGCCTAAGGCAGGGAGGTAGCAAGCCAAGACGTGAGGAGGCTCTGCGAGCCTCTCTCTCTCTCTCTCTCTCCCCCCCCCCCCCCCCCCCCCCCCCCCCCCCCCCCCCCTCTTGCCCCTGCATTGCCTTCTATTGCGAGCAGGGTTCTTGCCTCTCACGCCGATGCACACACAAGGCTTGAACTGTCGCTGACTCGCAGTGTTCGAGAAAGTATTTTTTCCTTAATAGCTAGTTTCCTCTTTGTGTCCCCTTACCATCATTTGCAAAATCTTGATTTTCAACCGTCTCAAGGCTAAGCTGAGGCACACCTCTCCCGAGCAGGCGCCGACCTCGCAGTTGAGATGTTAAAATGCCACGATGTGACATTTTAATTAAGCTATTACTTTATATGCACCCCGTGATTTAGGCAGTGCAGACAATGCTAGTAGGTGTTACACATTCTAAAAAAGAAATGGGAGAGAGAATGATCAAAGATGCTCTCAACTTGGGAGTTGGAGTTCCAGTGGAACTGAGGTCCGTGCATGAGGACTTACTATGAAGGAACTATAAAAAGAGAGAGAGAGAGAGAGAGAGAGAGAGAGAGAGAGAGAGAGAGAGAGAGAGAGAGAGAGAGAGAGAGAGAGATTTGATAAATGCAAAATGATGTGAGTATGGTATGTGCCATCTTCGTGTAGAGACATAGAAGGTGGGCGAGGTGCAAGGGAGGAGGGTGCGCAGACCAATGCAGTGGGCGGAAGAGAGGTCTTCGCGTAGAGATACAGAGATGGAGAAGCTGGGCGAGGTGCACGGGAGGAGGCCACTCAGCCCAAAGGATATTGGGGAGGGGCGGGGCGGGGGGGGGGGGGGGGATGGGGAAGGTGGGCGGTGCAGGCAAGGATGCAGATGGCGAAGGCTGGTTGAGACAAGGGCAAGGGCACATATGGCGAGAGAGGGATCAGGCAAGGGTTTTTGCAAGCGAGGGCACAGATGGCGAGAGCGGGCTGAGGCACAGATGATGAAAGGTTTTGTAGGGGGGATCTTCTTACTAATGCTTTTTTTAAAAAGTAGAGCCAATAGTATGTCTGAACGATCTTGAAAAATTGAAAAAATCCGAATCAAACTTGTATGCTGTCTTTTAAATCGAAAGGATAGTGGTGGTTTTTGGCGCTCGAAGAGTGTGGAATTATCTCGTTCTCTCTCTCGAGTTCTTTTGCGGCGGCGCGTCGGTGCTGTGATAACCGACTTCAAGGGCTTTTATATTGCGCTCAAGGCCCCTCTCGCCATCTCGATTGAACAGACGTACAATATTGAAGGTTGTGTGTGTGTGTGTATAGAAGAGCCTCTCTCTCTCTCTCCTTCCTTGGGTTTGGAGAGGAGCAGCGGAGGCAGACAAGACTAGGGCGTGCCTCTGTGTGTGTGTGTGTGTGTGTTTGTGTGTGTGTGTGTGTGTGTAGAGGTCTGTGAGGTTTGTCTTGCAGAGACCAAAATAGCCTGTTATAAGGGGTATGAGCCTCCCGAAGACCGGCCACGGGAGGGGACCCCCCACCTAGACACTGTAGCCTCACTCCACGCACTCGCGCACCGTGGGGACTCCACGCAAGGTTCCCCGGGGCACGCTATGACCCGTCGGCGGTGCGGCGGAGCCTGAGGCTACGTGGGGCTAGGGACCCGAAACGCGAGACCCGCGAAGACCTGCGAAACGCAAACGGCCGTCGACCCATGGAACACAACCACGCCCGAGCCGGCCCCGTCCGAGCCGGGCCCCCGAGAAGGCAACTTGACCCGAGCCGGTCCCGTCCGAGCCGGGCCCTCCTGAGCCGGTGCCGTCCGCGCCAGGACCCCTTGAAGCAACACCTTGTCCCTTGGCCGCGTGCGGGTATGAATCCCCGCCGGGCCCCCTCCCCGACGCGCCCAGAATCTGGGGCGTCACACTTGGTATCAGAGCTCCAGAACGAGCTCCTGGAAACGAGCCGAAGACTAACGTGCCCGACGCGCACGATACTCACGACGACTCCAACCGCAATGGCCCGGGTCGTCAAAATCCTGGTGAAGAGAGCTCCAGAAAGCAACCACATGCCATCCGCCCCGTGACGCGGTCCCTGAACACCGGGCCGTCACTCGTGACCCGCGCCGGCCCCGATCCGAGCCGGGCACCTCCATGAGGAAAAGGAACGATGCGAGCCAGACAGGGCTCTTCGTGACGCGTCCAAACAACGGGCCGTCACCCGGTGACCCGCGCCGGCCCCGATCCGAGCCGGGCACCTCCATGAGGAAAAGGAACGATGCGAGCCAGACAGGGCTCTTCGTGATGCGTCCAAACAACGGGCCGTCACCTGTGACCCGCGCCGGCCCCGATCCGAGCCGGGCACCTCCACATGACAAAAAGCAAGCATGTGAGCCAGACAGGGCTCTCCACATGAAGAAAAGGCAGATGCGAGCCAGACAGGGCTCTTTATGACAAAAACAGAGAATCACCAAAAACGCGACGAACCAAGCCAACGGTGTTCGTCGCGCCCCGGCCACTTAGGTGGCCCATGCTGAGCTAAAGACCCATTCAAGTCTACAAAGAGACCACAAGGCCCCGAGCTATGCCCTCCAAACGACGTCCAAACAGGGACAACTCGCAAGTGTTGCATTGCGACGGAACGCTCTTTCAGATTCGGCTTTCAAGAAGCCTCCGTGCGGGCCAACGCAGCAGGTGGCTCCGCGCACACTGGGTTACCTATTCGGGGAACGCTCAAGTACGGGGAATTCTACTTGGGTGTTCAAAGCATATCTTTTCAGCCTTCTGCCAAAACCCCAAAAATACTCACACACTCATTTTCAAAAATGACAAAAACAAAGCATGCCTACTTACTTGCATTTGGGAACAGTTTTTGATCACTTGCACTTATATGCACCCCTTTGTCCCCACGGCCTCATGCATAGCCGAGCACTCTTTTCCCACGTTCGACGCGGTCGTCGAACTCTCTTCAAATGGGGGTGTATATAAGGGGTATGAGCCTCCCGAAGACCGGCCACGGGAGGGGACCCCCCACCTAGACACTGTAGCCTCACTCCACGCACTCGCGCACCGTGGGGACTCCACGCAAGGTTCCCCGGGGCACGCTATGACCCGTCGGCGGTGCGGCGGAGCCTGAGGCTACGTGGGGCTAGGGACCCGAAACGCGAGACTCGCGAAGACCCGCGAAACGCAAACGGCCGTCGACCCATGGAACGCAACCACGCCCGAGCCGGCCCCGTCCGAGCCGGGCCCCCGAGAAGGCAACTTGACCCGAGCCGGTCCCGTCCGAGCCGGGCCCTCCTGAGCCGGTGCCGTCCGCGCCAGGACCCCTTGAAGCAACACCTTGTCCCTCGGCCGCGCGCGGGTATAAATCCCCGCCGGGCCCCTTGAAGACAGAAGTTCCCTCGGCCGCGTGCGGGTATGAATCCCCGCCGGGCCCCCTCCCCGACGCGCCCAGAATCTGGGGCGTCACACCTGTGCGCAAAGAGATGTCGCACGGACTGTAGCCGTAGACTGTCTGCGCACTCTTTCTCTCTCTGTGTCTCTCAGGTTTCAGGCGCGGAGAGGCAAAAGCAGAGGGATGAGGCAGAGTTGACAGAGGAGCGTTACGGGCGAGGACGACAGAGCAGCGGGAGCAGAGGGGACATGAGGATCTGGCGTGAAATTTTTTTGTGTGAGGAGCTGACGTGGAAGGGGTGCGAATATCCGGGGCGGGGATCTTAGGAAGTAATAGATTTAATTTAAGTGTGCTAGTATGTTGTGCCCACTACTGTTAGCGTGGTCGTTTTCACATGGGATACGTAAACTTGGCAAATTTTGGAGTGTGCAGCCCACGCAAGGCAGCTCTTGTGTACACGCAGAACGAATGATCTCCGCGTTTGGCGCAGACCAAGGTGCGTGCCGCCCCCTTCCAACGCTTCATTCCTGTTGCAAGCGTGTCTGTTGGCATGTCGCCTGCGTGTGTCTCTCGCCATTTCATCTTTTTAAATAAGAAGGTCAGTCGCGATCTAGCTCGTCTTTTCTGATTCATCCTTTCACATTGCAGTTTCTTGGTCACAGCCAGCGAAACAATTCTTTTTTCTCTTCATAGGATGCCATAAAGCTCAGTTTTTCCGTATTCCGCAGCTTTCCGCTCTCATGTGGGGAAGTCTTCACGGTTGCCCTACCAACAAAACTTTTGAAATTTCTGTCATTTGGACTTTTCTTGATTGACTGATCTCTGGGTTTTCCATAGCTAGCTGACTGCTGCGTTTTTCTCTTTTATTTTCCCTTTTGATCTTGAGCTTGCAAACTATAATGTATTGCTTGTGATCAGCTTTGTGCTCCATTTAGTGTAACATTCAACTGCCGTTTTTACCTCTCAATGTTACCGGCATTTAAACCTGGCGGTAGTTTTTGCTTATTTGTCACATTTAGGCCCCCTGTTTTCATGTTTCCATGTGGATGCAGGCCACTCTTTTGTCTTCAGTTTTTCATTAACCCTTTTGATGGGGAGTTTTGTGCATAGACTGCACATAGGTCCCTTCCATAAGAGAATGATGGTGTCAGGAAGATGAACCGTGATGTAGGCAGGGGAACTGACACTGTGCAGCAAGATACATCTTCCAACTACCTCATTTACCTCTTCGTTTTTAGTGCTTTATTTGTTGTCCTCCTACCTTATGTAATTCCTTTTGGTGGATCTTTACTCCGTTCAAGTAAGAAAGAGACAGTGCAGAAGCTGAAGGGACAAAGTGTGAAGTCGAGTGAGCCATACTCACTTTTTACATATCCTTCTCTTTCCACAGACTCGTTAGTGTCTAGACAGTACAATTATGAGAACAAACAAGATGAGATTACGATGTTGATAGTGGAACTGCAAAGAACAATACAAATCGAACGCGAGCGGATGTTTCAGCTCGAGAATGAGATACGCATCTTGCACTTGTCAGAGAGATATTTGAAGGAAAGAGTACAAAAGCTGGAGGACAGAGACCTTGAGCACAGGAGAAGTTTCTCAGCTGGTTCTGCACCGATTGAGCTCTTAATGGAGAAGACATTAGCTGCACAAAACAAACAGGATAATATGGATGGCTACTTACAGGAGCTTCTGAAAATGCTGCAAGCTGAAAAGGAGCGAGTCAATGCTTTGGCTATGGAAGTCAGAATGCTGCGCATGTCCGAATCGGTTCTTGTAGATAGAGTCAAGACCTTGGAAGATAAATTCAATGAGTTTTTGTTGAAAAGTGGACAAAATAAACATTTTGATAGCAAATATGAGAAGAGAGATCTTACACAAAATTAATTTCTTTATTCTTTGGCGGGCCTGGTTCGCCGTGTTTGCAAATAGGTTCAGTATAAATAATATAATGCAAATGCCTTCTTGGGAGATAGAGAAGTGAAAGAGAATGCTTCAAATTATTGTAGTTTTGTCATGTAGGCTAGTGAGAGCTCTGTTCTTTTTTCGAATTGGGGTTTTTCAAAAGGTGGTGCTCATTGGAAGTAAAGAATTGTGATGAAGAGATGCATTCCACTTGTAAACTGTCCAAATTGTTCATCAGGTTTTGAAGGTTCCAAGGTGATATTTTCTTTATATTATTTTTCTTTGGAGGTGAAACCTGGATGTCCAACTATAGTGTTGATTGGCATCTGTAAGGAAGCCTGTATTTGTTTATGTGTAGGTAAGTTCTATGCCACAGGATTTGTTTCTTGTGGTGGAGATGGTCTTTTGTTTCAGAGTAGAACAAGTAAAACTATCTGTGTCTATGTTAAGTCGAATTTCTACCTCAAGTTTTGTAATTGCATGTACCTGGTGAGAGCTTTCAAATTTGTGATTGCCTACGCTGCTGATTTATGGCAACATGGGGGGACAAATGTTGTACTGCTGATTGTTTTTGTTTGAAAGTGCAGAACAGGGCGTACACGCTTGATAGCCACTAAGGAAGCCTTGGAAGTCATTGGTTTCAAGGAGCAGTCTTATCAAAGGGTGTGTTTTTTAGCAAGGAATGATTTGCAAGTTTCATCGCTAAGCTGTTGTTATTGTGGATTACAATATTATTTACCCCTAGGTATCTGTTGTGTTGTCATTCAAGATTATCTAGTTTGTTTTATGTAACCCCCTAGAAAGTCCGCCCGGTCCGCGGGGGGCATCTATTTGTTAAATGTATGGACAACAACTACACCAATTTGGAGGAGGGTATGGTAAATTTTATTTGATGCAGAGGGAGCTTTGGACAGTTGGTATGGATGCTATCTCTTGCATGGGAATAATACCTTGGGTCAAGTATTTTAAGTTAGTTTGTTTCTGATTTTTTATGCATTCTTCTCACATGGTGCAACACAGATTTCATGTCCTGTGGTTTTGACTTCCACATGCTCTGCATGGAATATTTTTGCTACCTTACCTTTCCCGTGAAGAAATACTAGAACATCCAGGAGTTGCAAGGTGTGCAAATGAACAATTAATAGTAGTGCACAAGCTTTGTCTTGAAGTCTTACATAAGTTGCTTCATAATCAGAGGTATGTTGTCTCAGCCTTTTATGTATATAGAGCATTTGGGGGTGGGATTTACATGTGCAAGCTTGGGAAGCCAATTGATGGGAGAGTTTTGTAGATGCACATTGCAAACTAAGGCCCATAGTAGCTAAATGTTCAGGGAGAGCCAGTTAGCGCCATTATCTCTTATGTTGTTTTATGTGCTTGTTTGGCTTGTCTCATGTTGTACGCAGGATGGATCCTAGGGGAGTACATGCATGTGAGGGAGCCATTGGGAAGCATCCTGTGGAAGCTAGGCTGGGTAGCAGTAGGAAGCTTAGGATTAGGGTGATCCTGAGCTTGCTAGGGCGCTTGATAAGCCTCCTAGAGCATTTTCCTTTTGCTTTACCAACTTATGTCTAGCTGTGGATAGCACAGGAGTGGCTCCTCTTGTGCATTGTTGCAGGGCAAGGGGAGTTTGCACAACGCTTATAAAGGCGTGGGCGCCTCCATGTGGTCTGGTTGTAGGTCTAGTATCGCTCCTAGATCCTTGATATGAATGAGTGTGAGGTGGTTGGTGTGTGGATAAGACAAAATGGTATAGACCCAATGATGTGAGAGTGGAAGAGATGAGAGAGGTAGAAAGAAAACGTTAACAGAACGGCAGACTACCCATGCATGACCATAGAGGGTGACCCCCTTACCCCCCCCCTTGTAGGACGACCCCCCTCGTGGGGGTGCCTGTAGTAGGTACAAGTGTCAGGTCAATGACAAGGGGGCTGCCTAGGCTCTGGATAGGTCTAATCCGAAGTCGGCGAGCCCACAAAAGACACCCCATGACCGAAAACAGAGTATCACGTGCACATAGCTCTTTGTGCCACGTAGACATGCTTCATCGACTTCCAGAGTCAATTTTTTGCTTCTTCCTAGATAGGAGTGTTTAGAATCCTAGGAAGATTAGTGCCGCAATTTTGTGAGCCTGCTTGCAGGACTTGCATGTCCGGACGAGTCCATTAGATTAGGTTTTCCAGTTTTGGACCCTCTTGCATAAATGGTTGTACACTCGTTTTGATAGATGTTATTACACTACGGTGGGCATCTGGCATGACAAGCATGTAGTACTAGGTTAGAGGAATCCAACGAGCCATTCCCCATGTCGATCGAATCCCCGAGTGGGCAGATGTGCGACAGTTTTACCCAAAATCTGACCCCTTGGTCCAATTTATTAATAAATTATTTTTATGATTTATTTTGTTGGGTGTGGTGGATAGTTTGCCATACCTCACTCCAAATAAATTCTTAAGCCCAATACTTGGCCTATAAAGGGAGCCCATCTGCCATCGTTTTCACTCATAGGAGCCTAGCACCAGAAGTAGCAGAGATCAACCGCCCTTTTGCTCCCAGAGCAGCTAGTGTTTTCTGCAAGCTGCACTAGCTCTGGTGATTTGCAGTTTTCAGCCTGACGCTTGCAAATTGGCAGCAGATCAGCCAGCGTTTTCAGATTTGGTTCTCCTCATCGGGAAGCGATTCGGATCGGCCTATGGGAATTCCCTGTTGCGGTCCGATACTTCGGCAGCCCATAGAGCTTCTCCTCGGCCATTCCCTCGCCATCATCGAGTGCTCCATTGCTGCCATCATTGCCGTCATCGAGATCTGCGTTTTCAGCCCTGCTTTATGCGAGAGATCTACTGCGTTTCGTGCCAAATTTGCGTTTTTGCAGCCAGCTTTCAGTCCTTCATTCCTCTCACATCTGGAGCGCAATTTAGCACAAATCTTCCTATTGGTCGCCATCCGCAATCCCACACATCGAGAAGGATCCAAAGGTGCATCAAATCAGCCCTGGAGGTGCCTCTTCTTGAGGAGTTACCGCGGCGAGAGTAATCATTCAAGTTAGTAGAGTCTACGCTTGAGATATTGCATTGTGTGCGCATTCCAACTATGCAATCAAAAGCAAATACCACATTGGCAATGGTGTGGGTGTCACGTGACACATCCCAACCCTATGTGTCCATGAACAAGCTACAGCATAACAGGGTTCAGTCAGTCCAGTCAAGTCTAGATTAGCAGTGATCTGACACTTTTGTGAGTCTATTCGTAGACCGTGCATGCCCAATCACTTAGCAATAGATGCATATCCTCCTGTTGCACACAACATGATCATCAGTATTCCCTTCAGAATCCATCAGATTCAGTCAGGGGAATTTTCCAGTGCATTTAGCCTATTTTCCCTATTTTTGGTATTTTCACTTATTATTTTTAAGCAACTTTCCAACAAAAGTAGGTAGGGCAATTTTGCTAAGTTAATATATAAGCAAACCCAAGTTAGCACTAAATGGCAGAAGAGGCAGCAGGAGCTCCCCGCTCAACAAGCACCTTCTCAGCAGAACCCCAGCAGGACCATTGGCGTTTTTGGATCTCCATCCTCGCCATACACATCAGCCAGCGTTTTCAGTTTGCATCATCGTCGGAAGCCCTCCAAGCCCTGGCGTTTGCAGATCGCTAACAGCAGTACCAGATTACCTAGCGTTTTTACAGTTTCCATTGTCGGAACTCTTCAGGCAACCTAGCGTTTTTGCTAATGTTTTGTTGCAGCGTTTTCATTTTCAGCCGTTGATGAAGCACTTGCAGGAGCGTTTTCAGCATTAGACACAGTAGCAGATTAACCCCTTGAAGCATTGCAGAGATCCCCCAATTTCAGCCATGAAAATGCAGCCAAAACAGTCATTTTCAGCCACCGAAACAGTCCCGAAATTCAACAGTTAGAAGATCACAGATTTCAGCCCTAAAGTCGTCGTCGTCATCAGCATAGTTCTAGATTGCATTAGTCCATTGCATCGTCATTGTACCACTTTGTGCAATCAAAAAGTAGACCACTCTCGCCGACGAGAGTGGGGCCTTCAGAGGAGGGTTTTACGTCGTCTTTGGTGTCGTATCTCTCTTCTCTCTCTATCTCTCAGTCACATTCACTTGCATGCACAGTGTCCATTCACTTTGTTCGTGATCATAGCACTTTCCATTAAGAACGGAAGGCTCTCCCTTCCATAAGAACTAAAAGGAACCTTGTCCATTTCACTTTGTTCGTGATCATAGCACTTTCCATTAAGAACGGAAGGCTCTCCCTTCCATAAGAACTAAAAGGAACCTTGAGCACAATTCGGAGCACTCATCTTGAGCAAAGCGCAAACAATCATTCTGCTGCACCTGACATTGGTATTAGAGCTTTGGAAGTGTTCTGCATTACTCGAGGAAAAAACCACAAGAACCACAATAATTTTTTTTTTGCTTGTAGCGGTCGCACGAATCCAAGTTCGCTTGGGCGTGTCGATTCCTAATCGTGTTTTGTTGAAGAGTGACAGGAATCCGAAGAAAGAAGGGCTTGTCCAGCCTCCCCTTGTGTCTCTTTTCACTCATTGAGAGCGGACCGTGCACTTAGCGGCCGGCCAATCGACGTGAGGTGGGAAAAAGCAACCTTGGTGTGAGCGCAAGGCCGCCAAGGGGTGCGCCCGCAGAAAGGAGTAGAACTCGGGTGAAGAGAAGATCCTTCTCCAACGCGATTTGCAAGCGAAAGAAAACCTCAAGAACCTCAAGAACCTCAAGAACCCAAGACTCTCACAAATCAAGAACCTCAAGAACCTCAAGAACCTCAAGATCCTCAAGAATCCAAGTTCCTCATGAACTTAAGAACCCAAGATCACAGTGCATGGTCGTCACCCGAAGCGCGTCACCCGAAGCGGAATGGATACTTCGCATACAGGTGATGAGCATGAGAGAGGCGACGAAGACTCTTCCCCACCCGGAGATGATTTCTTCAACCCTCCCCCTTCGCCATCTACGCCACCAAGTGCACCAAACCCTATGGAGGCAATGGTCAAGCAGATGATGGCCATGATGGATAGACAAGAAGCAAATCGCCTTGCTCAAGAACGTGAGCGCGATGAAAAAAACGCAAGACTTGCCGCAAAACAAGAAGACAATCGACTTGCTTTAGAACGCGAGCGCAACGAACGCAAAGAAAGGAAACAACGGAAGAGGTGGCAAGAAACGCGGCCTTGGAAGCAAATCGTGTTGCTCATAGATTGGCCTTGGAGACCGAGTGTGAAGCTCAATGAGAGCTACGCACTCAAGAATTGCTTCGACAAGCACTAGCCTCGAAAATCGAACCACCCAAAGATCGTGGGAGTGAAAGTGGCGCAAGCCACGATGCGGATTCCAACCATCTAGTCACAGAGAAGTTGACTTTCAGTAAGTATGACGGTAAGATGGATGCTACGGTTATTCATTCTTGGTTGCATCAATTTAATGCTTATGTTGCGACAACTAAAAAGACAGGGAATAGCAAAGTTTTGACGGCAGCTATGTACCTTGCCGGTGATGCCATCAATGGTACCACGCATGGCAAGAGGCACAGCTAGCCGCGCACTTAGAGGCAGCCGACGATTTCATGCCCCTCTCTTATAGTTGGGCTGATTTCCAAGACAAGCTCAAGGTGCGGTTTATGCCACCTCAGTACCTTGCATGATTGAAGGACGATTGGCGCTCTCTTAAGCAAAATGGTATGCCGGTTATGTCTTTTTCTAATCGTGTTTTGCAGCTAGGTACTCAATTACGAAAATCGGATGATGAGTGCAAAGAGGCTTTTCTCTTTGGATTGGACGAGTATATCAAGTACGATGTCGAGGTACTCGATCCAATCGATCTCAACAAGGCGGTAGTGATTACTCTCGCACAGGAGATGAAGCACAACAAGGGAAAGCCTAAGGAGAACAAGACTTCCACAAGTACCTCGCAGACTTCTCAGAACTCTCAGAACGGTAAGAATGATAACTCTTCTAACCAATTTACCAACAGTATCTCATCAAAGAATTCTTCCAATGAATCTAAGGGTAAGGCTAACATAATTGCTAAACCTAAGCTTACTCCAGATGAAAAAGTAGCACAAGGAATTGTAGGAGGATACATCACGTCGGAAGAACAAAGCACTTATTCTAAGGAAGGTCGTTGTTTTCATTGTCACATTAAGGGTCACATAAAATGAACATGTCCTAAGCTTGAATCGAATGAATTTAAAGAACCCACAACAACCACTACATCTGTCAATGCAATGAATGATAACATGAGTGTGCCCCAAGTTTCTCAGGACTCTCCCATTGATGATTCTCTTATTAAATGTTATGGTCGTACGTCGGGGCACCGTTTTGTCATATTGTTTGACCCAGGTAGTATGTATGATGTGATCAGTTCCTCTCTTGTTGAGAGAGTCCGCTTCGAGGTTAGTCCGAGATCTCCTATCGAGGTCTCTGGCTTTCGTCCCGGTATGGACGCTCTCCTCACAGAGGAATGCCTTGATGTGTTGTTTGCAATTCAACAGACTGCCTTCACTAGAAGATTTGTTGTTTCTCCTCTCTCAGGAGGTGATATGATTTTGGGCATTCGATGGTTTCGTGAGACTAACGCTCTCATTGATTTTGAGGCTAACACTTTAACTCTCAATGCCAAAAGTGATTCTCCTACTGTCTTTTCATGGAGTCGACATTGCTCCTTCTCCATCTCTCATTGCTAATATGCATGACAAGGTTGAAAGGATTCGGGATAAGGAGATTCTCTCAGTCTCTCTTTCTCCAAAGCATGATACACAGGACTTGCATGATTATGAGAAGCATGATGATTTGAATGATAATGATTTGCATGATGATTTGGATGAAAAAGACAAGCATGATGAATTGTATGAAGATAATGTGATTGTTCACAAGGATGATGTGTTAGTGAATGCTTTTCCTAGCAAAGCTAACCTTGTTGTAGATTCAATCAATCATGAAGAACCGATCTTGGCTCTCGAGCCTTGGTCCAAAGAACTCTCACAGGAAGTATTATGTGTTAGCATGATTGATACGCACGCATTGTTCGAGTGTTTCATTCGTGAAGGTTTCCTGTATTTTAGTCAACATCGTTATGTGATCCCTTTTCCTAGGCATGACATATTGTATGTTGAGCACGTTTCTCTCATGGATGAGCACGAATGTATGCGGATTGTTCATGAAAAGTTGAAAGGTATGTATGTAAGGAAGTCACATTCCATGACTCTTCTTTGGCATGACACAGTACCCGAAAGAGCACATGATAGTATGAGAACCAAGCATAGGCATTTCTGTTGTGATTTGCCACAGTTGATTGATTTCGATCAAATAGAAAAGATTTGATCTCATTGTTTGCATGTGTTTGATGAACGGGCTGTCACTCCATCTATTTGTTCATCTACATTGCATGCACAGTCTTTAGAGAAGACAAGTTTTTTTTCCTTCACTTTACATGGAATGGGTATGTTCATGGTTTTATGTTGGAGATGGTTTCAGGAATTTTCAGCCATGGAGATTCTTGAAGACGAAAGAAGCACAACTCTAGACAAAGTTGAAGCATCGAAGGAGCCACAGAAGACTTTGTGTCGCTTTCGGCACGGCCCAAAGAAGCAAGCGTTGCAGACCTTTATGAAGTTCAAGTACCGCACGACCCACACATCAGAGTGGGCCGGCGAAGAGTCCCTTCCAGGATTCCGGATGCTGTTGGCGATCTCCCTCGACGCCATACAGTTCCGTACTAGTACCTCACTTTGAAAAGGAGGGGATGTCACATGACACATCCCAACCCTATGTGTCTGTGGACAAGCTACAACATAACAGGGTTCAATCAGTCCAGTCAAGTCTAGATTAGCAGTGATCTGGCACTTTTGTGAGTCTATTCGTAGACCGTGCATGCCCAGTCACTTAGCAATAGATGCATGTCCTCTGGTTGCACACAGCATGATCATCAGTATTCCCTTCAGAATCCATCAGATTCAGTCAAGGGAATTTTCCAGTGCATTTAGCCTATTTTCCCTATTTTTGGTATTTTCACTTATTATTTTTAAGTGACTTTCCAACAAAGGTAGGTAGGCAATTTTGCTAAGTTAATATATAAGCAAACCCAAGTTAGCACTAAATGGAAGAAGAGGCAGCAGGAGATCCCTGCTCAACAGGCACCTTCTCAACAGAACCCCAGCAGGACCATTGGCGTTTTTGGATCTCCATCCTTGCCATACACATCAGCCAGCGTTTTCAGTTTGCATCATCGCCGGAAGCCCTCCAAGCCCTGGCGTTTACAGATCACTAGCAGCAGTACCAGATTACCTAGCGTTTTTACAGTTTCCATCGTCGGAACTCTTCTGGAACCTAGCGTTTTTGCTAGCGTTTTTCATTTGCTGCAGCGTTTTCATTTTCAGCCCGTTGATGAAGCACTTGCAGGAGCGTTTTCAGCATTAGACACAGTAGCAGATTAACCCCTTGAAGCATTGCAGAGATCCCCCAATTTCAGCCATGAAAATGCAGCCAAAACAGTCATTTTCAGCCACCAAAACAGCCCCGAAATTCAACAGTTAGAAGATCATAGATTTCAGCCCTAAAGTCGTCGTCGTCATCACTGTCGTCGTCATTGGCATAGTTCCAGATTGCATCAGTCCATTGCATCGTCATTGTACCACTTTGTGCAATCAAAAAGTAGACCACTCTCGCCGAAGAGAGTGGGGCCTTCAGAGGAGGGTTTTACGTCGTCTCTGGTGTCGTATCTCTCTTCTCTCTCTATCTCTCAGTCTCATTCACTTGCACGCATAGTGTCCATTCACTTTGTTCGTGATCATAGCACTTTCCATTAAGAACGGAAGGCTCTCCCTTCCATAAGAACTAAAAGGAACCTTGAGCACAGTTCGGAGCACTCATTTTGAGCAAAGCGCAAACAATCATTCCGCTGCACCTTACAGTGGGGGGCCCTTGAGAAGGTTGGTTGGACCCCATTGGGAGTCGCTCTCTTCTTCTCTCTCCTTCTCTCTCCCTCTACACATCTCTATTGCATTCTCTCATTCCCTTTCTCTAGGGAAAGGTAAAAAGAACCATCATTCAAGCTAAAGGCAATCACTAATGCAAGGAAAGAAGTAAAGGATTTGTGAAAGTGAGAAACCTAGATCTTTACAATTTCAATTCCATTGTACTTGACATTGGTATCAGAGCTTTGAAGATTTTACACTAATATGCTAATCCCCAAATAGTTTATCTTTCTGTCTTGTGTTTTTGGTTGTGTTGGTAGCCCTTTGGTGTATACTCCTCCCTCTTTGGGAATGACAGGCCTACTATTTCGTGTAGGACCGTGTGCCTTCAACATGGAAAAATAGCAACCAATTGTATACTCGGTGTTGCGTGCGGAGTGCACCGACGAGGGGGTAGATAGTCTCGCAAAGATTAATCTGCGATCTTCCTTGAACCAAGAGTTGAAATCCTTGCATGGTGGAGACCGCCACCAATCAAGAAGGCGAGCAAGTTCCACCTACGGATCCTTCCATTAGCCCTCCCCCTATCCCTCCGTCTTCGCCACCAAATCCCATGGATTCTATGATGCGGATAATGATAGATATGATGATGCGACGAGAGGAAACAGGACGTGTCGAGTGTGTGTAAGCAGTGGAGCGAGAGGAGCGGCCGAAGTCGAGGCTGTAGACAAGAGTGCGAGGCAAACGCCGAGGCCCGAAGGCAAGAAAGGGAATCCATGCATGATCTCATATCCACCTTGCCGGTGCGATTTGATACCCCTTCTTTGGAGCCTGATTATGAAAAGATTGCTAAGATCATCGCGGAGGCGACCAATGCTACATGGGCGACCAATGAACCAATTCTCGAAAAGACCAATGCTACATGGGCGATCAATGAACCAATTCCCAAAAAGATCACGTACAGTAAGTATGACGGAATGATGGATTCTATTGTCATTTATTCTTAGTTGCATCAATTTACATCCTCTTTTGCGATTGTAGAAAAGTTTGATAATAGCAAAGCTCTCTTGGCTTCCATGCATCTCACGGTGATGCCATCACTTAGAAGGATGAGTGGATGGAGGAGGAGGAGGAGGTCCACAAGGCGACCTATTCCGAGTCTCTCCTTGTTCCCTCTCTCGAGCTTAGTTGGGAGGAGTTCGAAGAGGATCTCAAGACTCGCTTCTTACCTCCACGATACTTGAAGAGAATTTTCGGGCTTTGTCTCAACAAGGTAAACCTGGGATGTCGTATGCTAATCGTGTGTCTCAATTAGGTTGACAATTGCGAAAATCGAATGAGGAAAGGTTAGAGGCATTTTTCTTTGGATTGGACATCTCAATCAAGTTTGATGTGGAGGTCGGTGATCCAAAGACATTGCAAGAAGCTATAGGCTTGGCTCAACTCCAAGAGATGAAGCACAACAAGGGTAAGCTCAAGGCGGCCTCGGGCAATGGTAACTCTTCTACATCAAACTCTTCTAGTTTGATGTGGAAGCCGGTGATCCATAGACATTGCAAGAAGCTATAGGCTTGGCTCAACTCCAAGAGATGCAGCACAACAAGGGTAAGCTCAAGGCGGCCTGAGGCAATGGTAACTCTTCCTCTCACGACTTGTCTAGTTCTTCTTCTCAATCTAATTCTCCATCTCAATCTCAAGCAAAGAGCAATATATCTAAGGATAAGGGTAAAGGAAAATCTGATAAATCTCAACTCACTCCTGATAAAAAGTTTGCTCAAGGAGTATTAGTTGGTGAATTAAGTAGAGAAGAACAAGCATTGTATGCAAAGGAACGTAGGTGCTTTCATTGTTCAGTCGTAGGTCATATGAAAAAGGAATGTCTTAAGAAAGGAAAACTCGGCTGCGTCAACTTTTGACTCTACCCCTGAAGTGAATGCTATGAGTGTGGTAGAGCAAGAAGCTAAGCAAGAGGGGACCTTCGAAGAGGATGAAATGTTATGGACATGTGAATGATCAAAGTGTCATTGTGTTATTTGATATTGGAAGTTCTCATGATGTCATAAGTGAATCTCTTGTGAAACGTGCACGTCTTTAGACTTTTCCCATCCCCACCCTCTTGGTGCAGGGGTTTTCTGAAGGCATGGACACTTTGATCTCTCAAGAAGTTAATGATGTCAAATTGGTCATTCAACAAACTCAATTTACTTGTCGTTTTGTAGCCTCTGAACTTGCAGGGTGTGATATCATTTTGGGCATTAAGTGGTTTCGCATGTTTAAGCTCATTGTCGATTGGGAGATGTTATGTCCCGCTCATAAGAGAGGCGATCTAGCCCAGACGCCGTCGGGATGGGCATCTAGTGTCCGAACGGACGTAGTGTGAATCCAACTAGTGTTGCCAGCCATTATTATAAAAGGGAGGCCAAGGCCTCATTTTCAGTTATCGACCCCCACTGGCAGAGTGCCAATGGTGAGCCCGTGAGGCTAGGAGTGCGCGAGGTCACCTCGAGGAGGTAAGGCCGGGTGGTATGGGACGCTCGGTCTTACAGGTGCACGGCTACGTCCTCGGACGCTGGCCCCAACAGGGGGGAGCTGTCGGATGGTGGCTATGGTCGGGTGGTTCGTCTGACGCGTGTCTGTAGGCGGTCTGTGTAGCCGGGAGATCTTGTCCCTGTGTTCGTTTCATGGTATCAGAGCCGGCTTGGCTGCACGAAGGACCGTGTGCACACCTACGGATCGGTTTGAGTCGGGGAGCCTCAATTTCACGTAATCTTTGATGAATAATTGCTGAAATTATTTATTTTTCTTCTCGAAAGCATGTTCGTAGGTGAAAATTAAAGTTCGGTCGCTGATTTTTGTTAAAAATCAGCACATTAGGAGGTGGAAATGCTGAAAATCACAGTTTCTTCACTAGTTTTACTGATTTTCGACAAAAATCAGTGCGAAAATCAATGAAGTCCTTATTAAGTTGCTGATTTTAGACTAAAATTCAGCATGCAATATCCTCTTTAAGCTTTCTCTGTAATTTCTTTCTCTGTGCGAGAGAGAGAGAGAGAGAGAGAGAGAGAGAGAGAGAGAGAGAGAGAGAGAGAGAGATACCTCTCTCTGTAAGCCAAAGTGGACTCGTTTGTGAGTATGCAAAGGAATTGAAAGACCCGCTTGCAGAGGAAGAGCCAACGTGGAGTTTTGTTTTTCCAACGTGGGTGCTTGGTTGGCAGTCCATCGTGTGTTCAACATACGCGAGCACGAGCAAGTCCTTTCCCCCAAATTCACACGCGTGTCCTTGCTTGTGTTCGGCTTATGCGAGCACGAGCAAGTCCTTTCCCCCAAATTCACACGCGTGCGGCTCACTCTCTACCGCCACGCGGCATCTGTACGGCAGACCAACGCTCGATTCCTTTTTGACTTGCGTTGGAGTTTTTACGCTACCACTTATTTAATTAAGTGGCCTTTTATTTTAAAACTTGGCCAAATGACTTTTTTTAAAAAGTGTGGCCTGGACACTCTTAACTTTTTAAAGTTAAGTATGAAACCTGTGTTTCATTAAATGCACTTACAGACAGTGAGTTTTCTTGTAGAAAAACTCAGTTTTCAGCTTTTTGCTTCTCTCCCTCCGCTTCTCTCTCTCACCTGCTCGCGCTCTAGCGCTTCTATTATCACCTGCTTGCCTTCGGATGCTTACGCCGACGTGTAGTGCTCCTAGGAGTTCGACTTTTCGGTTTTCGCGACCGAAAAGTGCAGAATAGGTCTAATTTTGTGTGAAACTTCCAATTTTTCACGGACTTCGCCATGGATTCCTCTAGCTCAGATGCGCAGCGTGATGACGCGCCAGGTAACATTCAAATCCGTTCACACATGCTCTATACACATGGATTACAAGCACTTTTAGAGCTTCGACCAACGTGTTACCGCCTTGAAAATGCGAACTTTCAGACGAACATTCGCTTGGCCTCTCTCAAAGGGGCCGTGCAGGGGTTTAATTCCCGCTTACTGCTTTGGAAAATACGGCTCAATCGACGATTGCGTGTATTTTCGAGAGCAAAACCCATCTCCAGCAAGTGCAGACGCAGGTCGTTGCCTTTGGGCGTCACAGGGTGGTCCAACTGCCACAATTCCGTACAAAACTACAAATTTATCAGGGGAGGAGAAGGAATGTATGGAACTGGCCGTAAATAATTGGCTTCACCAATGGACCACGTATTTTGATCTCCATGGGGAGCATGATGAATTGAGGATTTAGACGATTCCTCTCTATTTGTGCAGCAAGACGTTTACTTGGTGGCGTGATATGACTGAGAAGCTTGCGACGTGGGCTGACTTTTGTGTGAAATCCAAAAAGGATTTTGCCAAAATGGATCTTTGAAGCTTATGCCAAATTGCAGAGTCTTTCGATGAAAGCTCTGTCTTTTGATAAGTACATGACAACTTTCAAAGAAGCGCTCACCTTCTGCAAGGTGGATTCCACGCAGGTTGTGCACATGTACCTGCTGAGATTACATGAAGATTACCGTTGGGCCTTAATCAAGGACAAAGCCCCAACTGACGTCGAGGATGCAGTGGCAAAGGCTAGGACGTTTCATTTTATAAATGGAGCGAACTATGAGAAGAAAAGAAGTTCAAACCATCAATCCGATTCCAGCAAAAGTCCAAATCACCGCCAAGATCTTCTCAGGAGAGTGCTTCAGTTGCTGATGAAATGAAGAAGGGGCCTTGCTTCAGATGTGGCCAGACAGGTCACCAAATCAAGGATTGCCTCAAGAAGAAGACAAAGAAACCGCAAGGTCGTCTTTCGGTTTAGATTCACGAGATCTCAGGTTACTTTGATGTCATTCAAGTTGAAATCAATCATTTAGCGCACAGTTCATGCAAAAATTGTACTTTTAGCACCAAAGTGTTTGATAAGCACGATCTTCTCCGTTTCCTTGGGAAGATCAATGGTCACGACGTGATCGTACTCCTTGATAATGGAAGCTCACACAATTTTGTGGATGCAAAATTGGTGCAGAAACTAGGCCTGCGGACGCGGGACAGTGACCATGAGTATCGCGTGAAGATGGCTCGTGGCGAGGATACGGATGTATGGAAGCGGATGGTTCCAGATTTGTCGCTCGAGCTGGCTGATTACAAAGAGATCGTGGATTTCCACATCATGCGTCTGGATAGAGCAGATGTTATTTTAGGAATTCAATGGTTTTATGATAAACAAGACTCATTGTATATAGACCATGTACATCACGCTCTTGTTTTTGTTAACCAGGACATGTCTCATGTATCTGTGTCGCTTTGTAATCAAATTTCTGTAAATAATGGTTTTGCAATACTAGTTGTTATTGCTTTGGAAATGTATAAAGATACAAAGTTTTCTGATGTTGACTTTTATCAATGTGTACTATCTGCTTGGTTTGATTCATTAATGCTTGGTACTTTTGTCACTGAATTTCGTAAAAATGTTTCATGTTCTTCTGTTTAACTTTGGGATTCTGACGAATCCAACCTTATTCGAGAAATCATGACTGATTTCAAGTATGTTTTTCTTAATGATCTGCCTCTTGGCTTGCCGCCTTTGAGAGGAGTAGATCATGGCATTGAGTTGGTGGCGGGTAGTCAATCCTTCTCAAAGCAACCCTATCGGTTTAATAAAACCGAGGAGGACTAGACTCAGCGGCAGCTGAAAGATTATCTTGACAGAGGTTTTGTTCGGCAAGTAAATCCTCGTGGGGAGCGCTAGTGTTACTTTCTCAAAAGAAGGATAACAGTATGCGCTTTTGCGTGGATTACAAGGGGTTGAATAAGCTCACTGTTAAGAACAAGTATCCGCTCCCGCGTATAAACGATCTGATAGATCGGCTCCATGGAGCGTTGTATTTCACGAAGATAGACCTTCGATCAGGCTATCACCAGATACGGATCAAATTGGAAGATATTCTTAAGACAGGTTTCCATACGCGTTATGGTCACTATGAGTTTTTGGCCTTGTCTTTAGGTTTGACCAATGCTCCAACTACATGTCAGCAGTAGATGAATGATCTGCTGAGACCGTTTCTAGGCAACTTCGTTGTTGTATTTCTTGATGACATCTTGATCTACAGCCGAAGTTTGTTGAGCACTTAGCGCATATACATGCGTTGTTCTCGAAGATATTCTGTATTTGGATCACATCATTACTCGCGATGGAATTTGTGTCGATCTTGAAAAGTTAGATAAAGTGCGAAATTGGTTCAGTCTGAAGAATGTGCGCTAAGTAAAGTCCTTTTTAGGCTTTACAGGATTCTATCGCAAATTTATCAAGGATTACTCTAAAGTTGCTGCTCCGCTTACACAACTTTTAAAAGGAGGGGTGAAAGGGCTGAAGACTTTGAGTCCTTACCGTAAAGGTAACCCCCCTGTTGTCTGGAATCAGCATCTCGACGAGAGCTTTCGGACACTAAAGCACTTGGTGACTACTACGCCAATATTGCACATTGTGGATCCTAGCAAACCATTTGTGGGTGAAATGGATGCTAGTGATTATGTCATTGGTGTGGCGTTATACAAGGATGGACGTCCTCTTGCGTTTGAAAATAAGAAACTTTCTGACGTTGAGATGTGTTATTCAACGTATGAGAAGGAGCTTTACGTCGTAGTCCATGCTTTGAGGAAATGGCGACACTACTTGTATGGATCTACATTTGTTGCATGGACAGATCATCACTCTTTGCGCTATGTCTGTGATTAGGGTGATCTCAGAGGCCGGAAGGCTAGATGGGTTGAGCTTATGCAAGAGTTTGACTTTGAGATCCGTTATAGAAAAGGATCCATCAATCGAGTTGCCGATGCACTCAGCACGATTCCTGAGGTTAATGCCTTGTCTATGACTGAAATCTCGACGGATTTCTCTCTCTCCGAGGGCTATGTCGTTCCGATAGCTATTTTGGCAAGATATGGAACGAGGTCAAAGCGGGGCATGACTCGTGTATAGGCTTGGGTAGTCCGAGATCCAAGTGAGTCGTGCCGGAGAGACGAGACAACGACAATATTCCATTAGAGGTGGACTATTGTTCAGAAATGGAAAAGTCTGCGTGCCGGAAATTGATGAGGCTCGACAAAGGATTTTGTTTGAATGCCACGATGTTCCTAGTGCTGGGCACGAGGGCATCCAGAGAACTTTGGCTTTGGTCAAGCGATATTTCTATTGGCCAAGGATGCGCTCTTACATAGAGAGCTACGTGAAGAGATGCGCTCAGTGTCGGGTATATAAGGCAGAGCGCCTTAGGAAAGCTGGCCTGCTACATCCATTGGAAATCCCAGATGCCAAGTGGCAAAGTATTTCCATGGACTTTATCGTTGGTTTGCCAAATACTAGTCGGGGCAATGACCCCTTTTGGCTTGTGGTCGATAGACTTACAAAAATGACGAAATTTATACCAACGAAGTCAACTGTAATGTAAGGTGCAACGGAAGTGAATGTTGAACTTTGCTCAAGATGAGTGCTCCGAATTGTGCTCAAGGGTTCCTTTTACTCATGGAAGGGAGAGCCTTCCGTTCTTTAATGAGAGAGTGCAATGGACACAAACAAAGTGAATGGACACTGTGAGTGAAGGTGCTGAGATTGAGAGAGAGAGAGAGAGAGAAGAGAATATGACACCGGGAAGTTGTCAAACCCTCCTCCAAGGGCCCCACTCTCGATGGCGAGAGTGGTCTACTATTGATTGCACAATCTGATACAAGGGCTGATGCAATGAGTCTAAATGCTGTGATGTCGAGGTCGACAGTGTGGACGACGAGGACGAGGCTAATGCTGAAAACTCAGCGCTTGAACGCGGAATTGCTGCTGTTGCAAAAACGCCAACTCTCGTGCTCAAAATTCTTGATTTCTGCAGGTGTAAGCACGCTGAAATTCTGCTGTCTAAAACGCTGATCTGCTGTCTTTTAAAAACGCCGATCTGCAGTACTAAAAACGCTAGCTTTGCTGATCTTGAAATCGCTGTTCTGCTGGTCCATTCTTGCTGAATTTCCCTGCTGATAACCCTGCCAATGCAGTCCTTCAAACGCTGAATGCTGACAGCAAAACGCTGGCCTTCACTGAAAACGCTCGTCTAGCTGAGTTACAAACGCTGGTTGTTGGTGTTACAAACGCTGGTTGTTGGTGTTCCAAAACGCCAGCAAGCATGAGGGGAAAATGCTGAGCTGAGGCTGAAGTCGCCAAGTCTCCAAGGGGATGAAATTGCCAAGTTCTTGGGGGTAGTCTTGCTTGAGAAGGTGCTTGTTGAGCAATGCTCTTGCTGCCTCTTCTGCCATAAAGCGCTAGCTCTGGTTTCCTTATATATTTCATTAGCAAAACTGCCCTACCTAGTTCCCAACAAAAGTCACTTAAAAATAACAAGTGAAAAATGTCAAAATAGGGAAAATAGGTCTAATGCACTGGAAAATGCTCCTGATGGATTCGGATGGTAATGCTGATGATCATGCTGTGTGCAACCAGAGGATATGCATCTACTCTAAGTGCTTGGGCATGCACGGTCTGCGAACAGACTCACAAAAGTGTCAAAACACTTCCTATTCTAGAATGACTTGATTGAACTGAACCCTGGTCATGCTGTAGCTTGTCCGCGGACACATAGGGTTGGATGTGTCACGTGATATCCCCTCCTTTTTAAAGTGAGGTACTGGTACCGAGCTGTATGGCGTCGAGGGAGATCACCAACAACATCTGGAATCCTCGAAAGGACTCTTCGTCGGCCCACTCTGATGTGTGGGTCGTGCGATACTTGAACTTCATAAAGGTCTGCAAAGTCTTCTTCTTTGGGCCGCGTTGAAAGTGACACAAAGTCATCTTCAATGCTTTCACTTCGTCTAGAGTCATGCGTCTACCTTCTTCAAGAATCTCCGAGTCTGAAAATTCTTGAAACCACTTCCAACACAAAAACATGAATATACCCATTCCATGTAAAGTGACTGGAAAAATACTAGTCCTTCGAAAAAACTGTGCATGCAATGGAGATGAACATAGAGACGGAGTGCCGAACCGTTCATCAAACACACGCAAACCATGGGTCAAATCTTGACTTTCTGATCTAAATCAATCAACTGTTGCAAATCACAATGAAAATGCCGATGCTTGATGCTCAATCCTTCTTGTGCTCTTTCTACGACTGTGTCGTGCCAAGGAAGAGACATGGAATGTGACTTTCTTGAATGCTAACATTTCATCTTTTCTTGAGAAATTCGCATACATCCGTGCTCATCCATGAGTGAATCGTGCTCACGTACAATATGTCATGCCTAGGAAAAGGGATCACATAAAGATGACTAAAATACAGGAAACGATCACGAATGAAACACTCGTACAATGCGTGCTGACTAATCATGCGAACACATAATACTTCCTGGGGGGTTTCGTGGACCTAGGCTCGAGAGCCAAGATCGGTTCTTCCTGAGGGGGTTCTTTGGACCTTGACTCGAGAGCCAAGATCGGTTCTTCGTGATTGATTGAATCTGCAATGAGGTTAGCTTCACGAGAGAAGGTATCAACTAACATATCATCCTTGTGAACAATCACATCATCTTCATGCAAATCATCATGCTTGTGAGAAATCACATCTTGATCATCATGCAAATCATTATGCGTGTCATTGTCATACAAGTCTTCATGCTTAGCCTTATTATCCAAATCATCGTGCTTAGCACCATGCAAATCCTACAAAGAAGAGACTGAGAGAGTCTCCTTCTCCTGAATCCTTTCAATCTTCGCCTGCACATTAGAAATGAGAGATGGAGAATGAACAACTTGCTCTCTACGAATGACAATGGGAGAGTCACTTTTGGCATTGGAAGTGAGCGTATTTTCCGCCCAATCAATGAGAGGATTATGCTCACGAAACCATCGAATGCCCAAAATCATATCACATTCTGAGAGAGGAGAGGCTAAAAATTTTCGACGGAAAGCAGCTTGTCGAACAATAAACAACACATCAAGGCACTCTTTCGTGATGAGAGAGTCCATACCGGGAGCGAAGCCAAAGACCGCGAGAGGAGATTTATGACTAACCTCTAGGCGGGCTCTCTCAACAAGAGGGACTAATCACATCATGCATATTGCCTGGGTCAAACAATATGACAAAACGTTGCCCGTCATATGACCATAACATTTAATGAGAGACTCATCAATGGGAGGGTCATGAGAAACTTGGGGCACCCTCGTGTTGTTATTTATTGCATTGACAGAGGAAGTGGGTTCTGTGGATTCTTTAGATTCATTAGTGTCAAGCTTAGGACATGTTCTTTTGATGTGACCCTTAATGTGACAATGGAAACAACGTCCTTCCTTAGAATAAGTGCTTTGCTCTTCCGACGTGATGTATCCTCCTAGAATTCCTTGTGCTACCTTTTCATCTGGAGCGAGCTTAGGTTTAGCAATTGTGTTAGCCTTACCCTTGGGTTCATTTTGAGAGTTCTTTTCTGAGAGACTATTGGAAGATTGTTTAGAAGAGTTACCGTTCTTACCATTCTTACCGTTTTGAGAAGTCTGAGAGGTACTTGTGGAAGTCTTGTTTTCCTTGGGCTTTTCTTGTTGTGCTTCATCTCTTGTGCGAGAGCAATCGCTACCGCCTTGTTGAGATCGATTGGATCGAGCACCTCGACATCGTACTTGGTATACTCGTCCAAACCATAAAGGAATACCTCCTTGCGCTCTGCATCCGATTTGCGTAATTGAGTGCCGAGCTGCAAAACACGATTAGAGAAAGACATAACTGGCATACCATTTTGCTTGAGACTGCGCCAATAGTCCTTCAATCGTGCGAGATACTGAGGTGGCATAAATCGTGCCTTGAGCTTGTCTTGGAAATTAGCCCAGTGTAAGGAAAGGGACATAAATTAGTCGGCTTCTTCTAAGTGCGCGGCTAAGTGTGCCTCTTGCCATGCGTGGTACCAGTTGATGGCATCACCGGTAAGGTACATAGCTGCCGTCAAAACCTTCCTATTTCCTGTCTTCTTAGTTGTCGCAAATAAGCATTAAATTGATGCAACCAAGAATGAATAACCGTAGCATCCATCTTACCAAACTGGATTTTCTCTGTGATTGGGTTGTTGGAGTCCGAATCTCGGCTTGCGCCACTTGATTAACTACCAACATCTTTGGTTGGCTCGGACTTCGAGGCGAGAACATGTCGTACCAACTCTTGCATGTGTCATTCACTCTGTGCCGCACGCTCTGCCTGTCTTTCTTCAGCCGCCAAATGATTCACTTCTTGGTGTGGTAACATGTCCAACATTGTCTTGACCAAAGCCTCCATAGTCCGTGGCGTAGATGGGGGAGGGGGAGGGTCGGGAAAATCTCCTGGTGGGAAAAACTCTTCTTCGCCACTCCCATGCTCACCACCTCCATGCGAAGTATCCATTCCGCTTCGGGTGATGACCATACACTGTGATCTTGGTTCTTTAGTTCCTCGATTCTCGAGGAACTTGAATTCTTGTGGGTCTTGGGTTCTTGAGTTCTTGAGGACCGAGGTTCTTCTTTCGCTTGCAATCTGTGTTAGAGAAGGATCTTCTCTTCACCCAAGTTCTGCTCTTTTCCGCGGGCGCACCCCTTGGCAACCTTGCGCTCACAGCAAGGTTGCTTTTTCCCACCTCACGTTGATTGGCCGGCCGCTAAGTGCACGGTCCGCTCTCAATGAGTGAAAAGAGGCACAAGGGGAGGCTGGACAAGCCCTTCTTTCTTGGGTTTCCTGTCACTCTTCAAAAACACGATTAGTAATTGACACGCCCAAGTGGCTTGGGTTATGTGCGACCGCACCAAGCAAAAAAAATTCTGTGGTTCTTGTGGTTCTTTCCTTGAGTGATATAGAACACTGCCAAAGCTCTAATACCAATGTAAGGTGCAACGGAAGTGAATGTTGAACTTTGTTCAAGATGAGTGCTCCGAACTGTGCTCAAGGGTTCCTTTTACTTACGGAAGGGAGAGCCTTCCGTTCTTTAATGAGAGAGTGCAATGGACACAAACAAAGTGGATGGATACTGTGAGTGAAGGTGCTGAGACTAAGAGATAGAGAGAGAAGAGAATACAACACCGGGAAGTTGTCAAACCCTCCTCCAAGGGCCCCACTCTCAATGGCGAGAGTGGTCTACTATTGATTGCACAATCTGATACAAGGGCTGATGCAATGAGTCTAAATGCTACGATGTCGAGGTCGACGGTGTGGACGACGAGGACGAGTCTAATGCTGGACACTGAGTGCTTGAACGTGGAATTGCTGCTGTTGCAAAAACGCCAACTCTGCTGCTCAAAATGCTTGATTTCTGCAGGTTAAGCACGCTGAAATTCTGCTGTCTAAAACGCTGATCTGCTGTCTTTTAAAAACGCTGATCTGCAGTACTAAAAACGCTAGCTTTGCTGATCTTGAAATCACTGTTCTGCTGGTCCATTCTTGCTGAATTTCCCTGCTGATAACCTTGCCAATGCAGTCCTTCAAACGCTGAATGCTGACAGCAAAACGCTGGCCTTCACCGAGTCTGCAAGAGATGAAAACGCTCGCTTGGCTGAGTTACAAACGCTGGTTGTTGGTGCTCCAAAACGCCAGCAAGCATGAGGGGAAAACGCTGATCTAAGGCTGAAGTCGCCAAGTCTCCAAGGGGATGAAATTACCAAGTTCTTGGGGGTAGTCTTGTTGGAGAAGGTGCCTGTTGAGCAATGCTCCTGCTGCCTCTTCTGCCATAAAGTGCTAGCTTTGGTTTCCTTATATATTTCATTAGCAAAATTGCCCTACCTAGTTTCCAACAAAAGTCATTCAAAAATAATATCAAAAATAGGGAAAATAGGTCTAATGCACTGGAAAATGCTCCTGATGGATTTTGATGGTAATGCTGATGATCATGCTGTGTGCAACCAGAGGATATGCATCTACTCTAAGTGCTTGGGCATGCACGGTCTGCGAACAGACTCACAAAAGTGCTAGAACACTTCCTATTCTAGATTGACATGATTGAACCAAACCCTGGTCATGCTGTAGCTTGTCCACGGACACGTAGGGTTGGATGTGTCACGTGACAAGTAAAAAGCCATGAGTTGGCAGTTTTATTCGTCGATCAGCTTTACAAGTTGTACGGTTTGCCAGAGGATATTGTCAGTGATCGAGATACTAAGTTCACTGGCCGATTTTGGCGAGATGTGTTTGCTCATCTTCAGGCGAAGTTGAGTATGTCGTCTTTTGACCATCCTGAGTCCGACGGACAAATTGAGAGGATGAATCAGACGTTAGAGGACATGTTGAGGGCTTATGTGTCTCACAGGCAATCTGATCTTGAGAAAGGTATTTTTCACAATTAGAATTCGCCTACAATAGTAGCAAGTATTCTGCTACTGGATTTAGCCCATTCATGCTGATGTATGGATTCGAGCCTAAATCCCTGATTGCTATTGGCTTAGAGAAAGTCAAGGAGTGCCAAGCTCGTGATTTCCTGTATGACATGCAAGAAATGCTCGAACTGGCTAAGGATAGTATAAGAACGGCGCGAGATCGAGTCACTACTTATGCTAATCAAAAGAGATCTCCCAGGACTCTAGATGTTGGACAATGGGTCTATCTGAAGATACCCAAGGATTCCAAGACCATGCGAACGGGAAAGCATTATAAGCTTTTAGTTTGATATTGTGGTCCATTCTTGATCACAAAGAAAATTGGCCAAGTTGCCTATAAATTGACTCTTTCTTCGAATGTTAGTTTACATCCAGTGTTTCATGTCAGCCGCCAAATTGGGCGAAGCCGAGGTCGTTGTGCCTATCGAGGAAAACGTTTGGCAAGATATGCAAGCTGAGTATATTCCTTGAGAACCAGAGGCAGTTTTAGATCATCGTACCCGTCATTCCCGCCAAAAGGCTTATGACGAGTACTTAATTAAATGGAAGGGTCAATCTGAAAGGTTCACCACTTGGAAATCAGTTAGAGCTTTGAAAGCTCAGTATCCCCACTTTATTGATGAGGACATCAATGGTTCTTAAGGGGGGAAGTATGTTATGTCCCGCTCATAGGAGAGGGGATCTAGCCCAGACGCCGTCGGGATGGGTGTCCAATGTTCAGGCGGACGTAGTGTGAACCCGATCAGTGTGGTCTGCCATTATTATAAAAGGGAGGCCAAGGCCTCATTTTCAGTTATCGACCCCCACTGGCAGAGTGCCAGTGGTGAGCCCGTGAGGCTAGGAGTGCGCGAGGTCACCTCGAGGAGGTGAGGCTGGGTGGTATGGGACGCTTGGTCTCACAGGTGCACGCCTACGTCCTCGAACGTTGGCCCCAACACTGGGGAGCTGCCGGATGGTGGCTATGGGTGGGTGGTTTGTCCGATACGTGTCTGTAGGCGGTCCGTGTAGCCGGGAGATCCGGTCCCTATGTTCGTTTCAGGAGAAGTTCACGCTTCTCATTAACGATAATGTGTCGCAGTGAGTCCTCATTCGAGGCGAGTGTGGCATCCCTCCCCCCCCCCCCCCCCCCCCCCCCCCTCTCTCTCTCTCTCTCTCTCTCTCTCTTCTCTCTCTCTCTCATTTTTCATGTCCAAGCTAAAAGAGAGTTACGTCGAGGAGCCCAAGCGGCAGTCATTCATGTCAACCCCACATAACGGAATTTGGGTATTCTTGACAGGTATGGTGAGTTGTTTGAAAAGTTTGAGCACTTGTTTCTCTAGGATGATCTTCCGCCTACACTTCAATGGCCTGAGGATCATGTCATCGACCTAGTGGACTAAGCACAACTTGTAAGTAAGTTTCCATATCGTATGAACAAGTCTAACGAAGAGTAGCTAGAACGTCAATTATGTGAGTTGCCGGATAGGAGGTTGATACGTTCCAATGTAAGTCCTTTTGCTACTCCAATTCTTTTTGTTCGTAAGAAAAATGGCTCATTGCGGTTATGTGTGGATTACAGGGCCCTCAACAAGATGAAGGTCAAGAACAAGTTTTCTATGCCTTGTATCGAGTACATTTTGGAGCGTCTCAATAGGGTGATATTGTTTTTGAAAGTCGATTTGAAGAGTGGCTACCACCAGGTAAGAATCTCTAAGCAAGACATCTACAAGACCGCCTTTAGGACCGAACGTGGGCATTATGAGTTCATTGTTATGTTGTTTGGTCTAACGGGTGCGTCGGGTACGTTTAATCGTATGATGATGTGTATCTTCATTGGCTTGGTCGGTAAGTGCTTGTTTATTTTTTTCGATGACATTCTTATTTTTTCCTCTTCTTGGGAGCAACATGCTATTGATGTGGAGAAAGTTTTGGCCCGATTGGATGCTAACCGTCTTTACATTGTAGCAAAGATGTCATGTGACACATCCAACCCTTTGTGTCCGTGGACAAGCTACAGCATGACCAGGGTTCAGTTCAGTCAAGTCAGTCTAGAATAGGAAGTGATATGGCACCTTTGTGAGTCTGTTCGTAGACCGTGCATGTCCAGACACTTAGATTAGATGCATATCCTCTGGCTGCACACAGCATGACCACTAGATTCCAGTGAGATCCCATCAGTAGCATTTTTATAGTGCATAGACCTATTTTCCCTATTTTTGACATTTTTCACTTATTATTTTTATGTGACTTTTGTTGGAAAGTAGTTAGGGCAATTTTGCTAAGTTTGTATAAATAGAAACCTAGCGCTAGCACTTTTTGGCAAAAGAGGCGGCAGGAGCATTGCTCACAGGCAACTTCTCAGCAGGACCCCAAGGACCTCTAGCGGTTTTGCCCCACAGCATATTGGCTAGCGTTTTTGGACAAGAACTCAGATTAGCCAGCGTTTTTGCTTCTGCATCAGCCTGGCGACAGAACCCTAGCAGATTAGCCTAGCGTTTTGCATTGCAAGACCACCGGCAGCAGCAGAAGACAGAAACCAGCCCTAGCGTTTTTGCATCTGCAAGGCACTTCATCGTTTTTGCAGATCTTCGCGACGGAATCCCAAAAGCATCAGCGTTTTCAGTTTTCAGCAGTCAGTACCCGCAGTAGAAGTCCCAAACCTCGCAGATCTCACCTTCCCGCTGCAGATCCTCGCCGGACGGTCAGATCCAGCGCAGTTCGCAGTTTCAGCCCGGAAAACGCAGATTTCAGCATCTGCGTTTTCAGCGCGTTGTCTTCGCATCGTCGCCATCGACATCGTCATCGACGTAGAGTCAGAATTCAGTAGAAATTTGCAGATTTCAGCCATTAGCATTTTCAGATTTCAGCCTGTCTCGTCGCCGTCCTCATCGTCGGCAAGTCCAAGCATTGTAGAGATTTGTGCAATCACAAGTAGACCGCTCTCGCCATAGAGAGTGGGGCCTTAGGAGGAGGGTTTGACAACTTCCCGGTGTTGTATTCTCTTCTCTCTCTATCTCTCAGTCTCATGCACCTTCATTCACAATGTTCATCCACTTTGTTTGTGTCCATTGCACTCTCTCACTAAAGGAACGGAAGGGTCTCCCTTCCCTAAGTAAAAGAAACCTTGAGCACAGTTCGGAGCACTCATCTTGAGCAAAGTTCAACATTCATTTCCGCTCCACCTAACATTGGTATCAGAGCTTTGACGGTGTTTTGTATCACTCAAGGAAAGAACCACAAGAGCCACATAATTTTTTTTGCTTGTTGCGGTCGCATGTAACCCAAATCCTCTTGGGTGTGTCAATTCCTAATCGTGTTTTGAAGAGTGACAGGAATCCCAAGAAAGAAGGGCTTGTCCAACCTCCCCTTGTGTCTCTTTTCACTCATTGAGAGCGGACCGTGCAGTTAGCGGCCGGCCAATCGACGTGAGGTGGGAAAAAGCAACCTTGGTGTGAGCGCAAGGCCGCCAAGGGGTGCGTGTTGGGGTATAGGCGTCTATGCCTTGCCCGGGCGCCCAGAGTCTGGGCGCCCACTGACTTGTATACCTTATACATAGCATAAGTGTATAGGGGGTTGCTCAGTCTTTGAGTCTCCCCACCCATATCTGTGTGTCGTGTGTCTTCTTCTCTCTCTCTCTCTCTCTCTCTCTCTCTCTCTCTCTCTCCGTCTATGGTGCTCCCCGATCCCCTTCAATTGGTATCAGAGCTATGGCGACCGCGGAGAGCACGACGGCTTTGAGAGCTTCGAGACGATAGCTCGCGCGATAGCTTGCTCGCTCTCGACGGTAGAGTTCGATTGCGCAGTTTCACGGAGAGCGATTTTAGCTTGAGGAGCATTGTCTTTGGAGCTTAGGAGCTTGGTGTGGTCAAGCTTGGTCGAGGAGGCGGTTGCGGCTTCCTTGGTGAGAGGAGCTTTTGAGCTCAGTGGAGCTCGTTAGAGAAGTGCTCGGCGGAGGAGAGCTTGACATTCGAGTGCTTGGATGCTGTTGTGGTAGAGATCTTGCGTTGGAGCTTGCATTGAGAGGACATTGCATCACGTAGAGTGGAGCAGGAGCAGGTTCAAGACTGTGTGCAACTCGTTTTTTGCCATTTTCGGGCTCTAAAACGCAGTTTTTTGCGTAGCTCCGTCATACAGAGTCAGATCTACATGATCTAGGAGTCTAGGTCAGGGTTTTGGCACGCTCCGGACGCGATGGTGATGTCTATTTGCTGAAATTCTGCTTTGAATTACAGCAGGTACAGCAACACGTTTATTTGTGCACTTTCGGGTCCCAAAAACACTGTTTTTGGTATATCTCACACACACGGAGTATTTTCTGCAGCAACCAGCAAATTCATAGGTGTACACAGGTTTTTGGATATGCATTTGTCCAGAGAGCCACTCATGCGAGAGTGAGCTGTGTTGCCATGGTCTTGGCGGTTTATGTATGCCATATATGGATTTGTGTATTTGTTTATGGCTGAGATTATTTGAGATTTGGCTCAATTTATAGAAGAAACTCTGTTGGATTTTATCTAGGTTCTCGCCATAGCTTCTACGTATCCGTAGGTTGCTCTTTGACAGTTTAGTGGTTGAGTTTACTCCCACTTTGACATGTGATTTTCAGTCATCATTTGGTTGGAGTTTGGAGTCACTTGTGTATGCCCTTGTGTGCCGTATTTCGCATTGCGCATAGCGACAGATCTTGCAAGGTTTTGCGAAATATTGCTATAGTTATCTGGCAGACATTTGGTCATCGATTGAAAGGTATTTTGGCAGCAATCATCACTCACATGTATGTCATTTGAGGTGCCGTTGAGTGGTACTCCGGCAAGAGCGGGTATGCTCATATGTATGACTTTGTGAGGTGATTCCGGTCGAGTTTATTCCCGGATTGGCCATTGTGGCATATATTATTGTCTCTCTGAGGTTTACTGTTGAGATTTTGCTCCAGTTACAAAGGAGACTTTGCCAAAATTTTGTCAGATATTTATGCGCGATTGAGTCATATTGACTTGTGATTTTGTGCAAGGTTTTGCACGGTTATTGGTGCAACTTTGCATCAGGTTTTGAGCCATATTTACAGACTTTTGTTGATGCGATTCGAGCGAGTTTAGGGCTGATTTGGTTGACATTTGCTACTCATTGTTGGTTGCTCTTTTGCGAGCATTATGGCTGATTTTTCATTTGACTTCCAGCGTTATGGTCTGACACAGTTTGATGGTGCAGATTTTGTTGCTTGGAAGGAGCATATGCTTGTTGCATTGACGGATTTGGGGCAGGATAAACCCTTGCGTGGTTTATCAGCGAAGCCCAAGTCTATGCGTGATGATGATTGGCAGGATCTTGATGAGTTAGCCATGTCTACGATTTGTTTGCATCTGGTTGAGTCTGTTTACTGGTAGGTCTCGAGGGAGACTACAACTCATTCTTTATGGCAGAGTTTACATGCTATGTGCGCGACATCCATGTCTACAGGGGAGTCTAGTCCCACTTCTATGTCCATGGGAGAGATTGGTCCCACACGCAAGTGTCGACGGCATAGAGACTTGACATGTTGGCATTGTGGACATAGAGGGCACATTAGGCGTCGATGTTTCAGGCATTTGAGACAACGGAGGCGACAGATGCATGATGCAGATTTGGGCATGACAGATGCTAGTGAGATCAGTACGGTGGTTACTGAGTATGCTTGTGACGGCGATGTCACATTTACATCTAGCTTGTCTTCAGACGATCTTATGTCTACGGATTGCATATCGGATTGCACATTGTCTTCACATTGGTTACTAGATTTAGATGCTACTTTCCATGTCACGTCGCATCGTGAGTGGTTTAGCACGTTTTCTAGTGGGAGACTTGGTTGTGTGCACATGGCTGATGGTTTTGTGTATGACATTGAGGGTGCAGGAGACGTATGTTTGTCCTTGCCCAGTGGTATGAGATTTACCCTGCGTCATGTGCGTTATGTGCCAGATCTGAGACGGGATTTGATCTCAGTCAGACAGTTACGGGATAGTGGATGTCAGATTTCGCTACGAGAGCGAGATTTTGTGATGCATTTGGGTTCGCTAGTGATTGCGAGAGGTGCCAGGAGTGGTACATGTTACCCATTGCATGTGGATCACGGGAGAGACAGTGTTGTCTCTGTGATCATGCAGTCAGGTAGAGAGCGAGAGAGCAGGACAATCTCTTTTGCTCATGGGTTGCAGGGTCTTTGCATGGAGTGCAGAGTAGTGAGCTCGTTGTGCACACAGTTGGGGCACAACTTGAGCAGTCACACAGAGAGGTGACAGAGTCAGACATGCATGCTTTGCTAGTGATTGAGCAAAGCAGAGAGTCAGTTGTGCGAGATACCTCTATGCAGGATAGACAGGTAGAGCGGTCTTGCTCTAGTGAGTCACGACAGGAGGACGTTGTGCAAGAGTCTATGCATACGGAGTTAGAGCATGAGAGCTCTAGTGAGTCACAGCAGATTGAGTCGTCATGTTTGTAGTGGATGATTGCAGAGGAGACTGAGATGTCAGCGATTATGTAGTCATTCCTTTCTATGCTCGACAGTGAGCATGGGTATATAGTTGTGCAGGATATGTCTTCCAGCAGACACCTAGAACAGCTGGTTTGCTCTGAGGTTGCACGACAGGTTGATGCGTCTTTTGTGGACAGTCAGGAGATGCATGTGGCTGACACGCCTTGTCAGTCAAAGATGCCTATTGCCAGGGATATATATGTTGATGCATGCTCCGTAGAGCTAGCAGGGCCCGCTAGCATTGCATCGGCATTCGGTGGTCTCATGTATGAGATGCTGATCTTGAGACCGGATATCGCAGTTGCAGCGGGAGCATTTGCAGTTGGGGTTGTCAGTCGTTTGTTGACTGATGATGGCATAGTGCACAAGGGAGATATGCAGGTATTGTGTACATACTTGCAGTACGTGTGCGGTACGTCTGGTGGTGTATGGACTTACACGGGAGCAGGACAGCCGGATGCACACGATCACAGCCAGCCAGTGGGCATCGGTTGAGAGCGGTTTTCTCTCACCTTTTGTAGTCTTTAGACTAGGTTCCCTTGCTTAAAGGCACAATTGCCTTTAAGTGGGAGGTTGTTGGGGTATAGGCGTCTGCGCCTTGCCCGGCCGCTTAGAGTCTGGGCGCCCACTGACTTGTATACCTTATACATAGCATAAGTGTATAGGGGGCTGCTCACTCTTTGAGTCTCCCCACCCATATCTGTGTCGTGTGTCTTCTTCTCTCTTTCTCACTCTTCGTCTGTGGTGCTCCCCGATCCCCTTCAGTGCGCCCGTGGAAAAGAGCAGAACTCGGGTGAAGAGAAGATCCTTCTCTAACACAGATTGCAAGCGAAAGAAGAACCTCAAGAACCCACGAACCTCAAGAACCTCAAGACCCACAAGAACCTCAAGAACTCAAGAACCCCAAGAACCAAGACTCCCAAGAACCCAAGTTCCTTGTGAACTTAAGAATCCACGACTTCAGTGGATGGTCATCACTTGTAGCGGAATGGATACTTCGCTTGGAGGTGATGAGCATGAGAGAGGCAAAGAAGAATTTTCCCCACCTGGAGGTTTTTCTGACCCTCCCCCTTCCCCATCTACGACAAGGATTGCACTAACTCCTATGGAGGAGTTGCCGCAATTGTTTCTGGACAGGAAGTTAGAACACGAAGAAAGAAGGGCAGCCATAGATTGTGACTATGAAGAAAGAGTGGCAGCCATAGAGCGTAAGTACGACTTGGAAGCCAAAGTAAGAAAAGCACAAAGAGAAGCAGAAAGAAAGACCGACTTGGAGCGTGAGCGTGAGCAAGCGCGCTTGGCGGCCGAACAGAGTGCTAGACACATGAAAGAGATGTTGCGACTCTTTTCTCAAGTGCAAACAGAGATGTAAGAGATTCGGGAAAAGGAGACTCTCTCGGTCTCTTCTTCTCCAAAGCATGACACACAGGATTTGCATGATGATTTGAATGATAATGATGAGCACGATGATTTGGATGACAATGACAAGCATGATGATTTGCATAATCAAGATGTGATTTCTCACAAGCATGAGGATTTGCATGATGATCACGATGTGATTTGTATGATCGACGTGATTGTTCACAAGGATGATGGTTTAGTTGAGACTTTCTCTAGTGAAGCTAACCTCGTTGTAGATTCGATCAATCACGAAGAATCGATCTTGGCGAGTCGAGGTGCATAGTACCCCCCCCCCCCCCCCCAAGGCAGATTCGATCAAACACGACGAACCGATCTTGGCTCTCGAGCCTAGGTCCAACGAACCCTCACAGGAAGTACTATGTGTTCGAATGATTAGTCAGGCATTGTTCGTGTGTTTCATTTGTGATCGTTTTCCTGTTTTTTAGTCAGCGTCTTTATGTGATCCCTTTCCAAAGGCATGCCATATTGTACGTTAAGCACGTTTCACTCATGAATGAGCACGAATGTATGTGGATTTCTCATGAAAAGCTGAAAAGTATGCATTCAAGGAAGTCAAATTCCATGTCTCTTCCTTGGCATGACACATTCGTAGAAAGAGCACAAGAAAGTATGAGCACCAAGCATGGGCATTTGCGTTGTAAATTGCCACAGTTGATTGATTTAGATCAGCAAGACAAGAGTCGATCTCATTGTTTGCGTGTGTGTGGTGAACGGTTTGGCACTCCGTCTCTATGTTCATCTGCATTGCATGCACAATTTTCGAAGGAATATATTTTTTCCAGTCACTTTACATGGAATGGATATGTTCATGCTTTTGTGTTGGAAGTGGTTTCAGGAATTTTCAGCCATGGAGATTCTTGAAGAAGAAAGAAGCATGACTCTAGACGAAGTTGTAGCCTCGAAGGAGCCACAGAAGACTTTGTGTCGCTTTCGGCGCGGCCCAAAGAAGCAAGCGTTGCAGACCTTTATGAAGTTCAAGTATCGCATGACCCACAAATCAGAGTGGGACCCACGCATCAGAGTGGGCCGGCGAAGAGTCCCTTCCAGGATTCCCTCGATGCCATATAGTTCGGTACCAGTACCTCACTTTGAAAAGGAGGGGATGTCACGTGACACATCCAACCCTATGTGTCCGTGGACAAGCTACAACATGACCAGGTTTCAGTTCAATCAAGTCAGTCTAGAATAGGAAGTGATTTGGCACCTTTGTGAGTCTGTTCGCAGACCGTGCATGTCCAAACACTTAGATTAGATGCATATCCTCTGGTTGCACCCAACATTCCCACCAGAATCCATCAGGGGAATTTTCCAGTGCATTAAAACCTATTTTCCCTATTTTTAACATTTTTCACTTATTATTTTTAAGCGACTTTTGTTGGAAAGTAGGTAGGGCAATTTTGCTAAGTTTTTATAAATAGAAACCTAGCGTTGGCACTTTCTGGCAGAAGAGGCAGCAGGAGCATTGCTCATAGGCAACTTCTCAGCAGGACCCCAAGGATCTCTAGCGTTTTTGCTCCACAGCAAATTGGCTAGCGTTTTTGGACAAGAACTCAGATCAGCCAGAGTTTTTGCTTCTGCATCAGCTTGGCGACAAAACCCCAACAGATCAGCCTAGCGTTTTGCATTGCAAGACCATCGACAGCAGCAGAAGATAGAAACCAGCCCTAGCATTTTTGCATCTGCAAGGCACTTAAGCGTTTTTGCAGATCTTCGCGACGGAATCCCCACAAGCATCAGCGTTTTCAGTTTTTAGTAGTCAGTAACCACAATAGAAGTCCCAAACCTCGAAGATCTCACCTTTCCGCATCAGATCCTCGCCGCACGGTCAGATCCAGCGCAGTTTCAGCCCGGAAAACGCAGATTTCAGCATCTACATTTTCAGCGCGTCGTCGCATTGTCGCCATCGACATCGTCATTGACATAGAGTCAGAATTCAGCAGATAAAGATTTGCAGATTTCAGCCATAGCATTTTCAGATTTCAGTCCGTCTCGTCGCCGTCCTCATCGTCGTCGACATTGTCGGCAAGTCCAAGCATTGTAGAGATTTGTGCAATCATAAGTAGACCACTCTCGCCATAGAGAGTGGGGCATTCGGAGGAGGGTTTGACAACTTCCCGGTGTCGTATACTCTTCTCTCTCTCTCTCTCTCAGTCTCATGCACCTTCATTCACAGTGTTCATCCACTTTGTTTGTGTCCATTGCACTCTCTCAGTAAAGGAACGGAAGGCTCTCCCTTCCCTAAGTAAAAGGAACCTTGAGCACAGTTCGGAGCACTCATCTTGAGCAAGGTTCAACATTCATTTCCGTTGCACCTAACAAAAGAAGTCGGATTCCGACTACTGTGTGCTATTCGGGCTACATCATCTCTCTCGAGGGCATTCGACTTAATCCTGCAAAAGTGAGGTAAGAGAGTGGCCTATGCTTGAGACGGCATAAGATTTTCACTCATTTTTGGATTTGTATCAAGCATGTAGTTCTCACATCCATCACTTTCCACATTTGCTGTACCATTGTCTGATTTGTTAAAGGGTGTCAAGACTCGCCGTCAGCGCGCTGTCATGACCGATTTCGCTAAGAGGGCTTTTGAAGTGCTCAAGTAGCAATCACTGAGGCACCATGCCTTGTCCTTGCCTCTTGGGATGAGTCTTTTGAGGTTTGGATTGACGCTAGTAACATTGCGATTGGCGCGATGTTACAGCAAACAACCATCCAATGACATTTGTCTCTCGTAAACTAAATAGTGTTGAAACAAATTATTATGTCTATGATAAGGAACTTCTCTGTGTCATTCATGTATTAAAGTATTGAAAGCATTTTATTTATGGGCGTGAGTTTGTTGTTCGCACAAATCACCAAGTACTTAAATGGTTTCAATCTATGCGTAGTGCACATTGGAGTGATAGGCAAGCACAATGATCTCATTTTTTTGAATAATTTGGTGGTATGATTGAGCATGTTTCTGGCAAAGCTAAACTTGTTGCAGATGCATTGAGTAGGAAAGGTCATATTCTCTCTTTAGAGTCTCATTCTTTTCTCTATATTCAACGTGTTAGTTTTGATAATTTGAGAGACAATTGCATGGGTTCTAAATTTGAAAAGCATTGGTTACAATCACTAAATGCACAAGGCTCGTGCAATTATTTCATTTGTGATGGATGGCTTTTCTTTAGGAACCGTTTGTGTGTGCTATCTTCTCAGAGAGCACCATTTTTGCATGATGCACATGATGCCTTAACGGGTGGTCATAGGGGTATGATTGCTACATTGAAGAAAGTTGAATGGTTCTTTTATCGGCCAAGGATGCATAAGGATGTGCACAACTATGTTAGTAAGTGTGCGGTATGGCAAAAAGTTAAAGTCACTCATGGTTAGTGTTATGAGCGCGTATTGAGCTAGAAGAGAGCAAGAGGATGCGCTCACGATGTACAAGAACTTGGGACTTGATGATAAGCTTAATCTTGATTAGAAGACTTAATACTTTATTAAGAAAGCTAGATACAAGACTTGGATTACATGACTTGAGTACAAGACAAGGCTTGATTGCAAGGACAAGACTTGAACATAAGACGAGAACTAGAAGAGGGCTTTCCTCATAGGAGCCTCATAACTGGTGTTGGCAAGACTGAGGGGCTTGTGGCCCAAGACCCCTATTTATACTAGTGCTTGAGGAGGTTAGAACTTCTAGGTTCTGCTTGAGGAGGTTAGAACTTTCTAGGTTCTTCTTGAGGAGGTTAGAATCTTGTAGAACCTTCTTGATCCTTCTAGTTCTTCTAGAACTTTCTAGATTCTTCAACTTTCTAGAGCTTTCCAGAACTTCTAGATTCTTCCGGAATGTTCTCCAAGCTTCTAGAAACTGCTAGAATCTCCTTGATACTTTTAGAACCTTCTAGAATCTTTTGGTATCCTTCTAGATTCTTCTAGAGCCTTCTAGTGATGATGTAGGCGATGACATAGGCGATGATGCAGGCAGCGACTCGACTCTCAAGCATCCATGACAGCAAGCAACAACGCCTACTCATGCCTTTGCCTATCCCTGACGGACCATTTGAGGGTATAACTATGAATTTTGTAACTAATTTACCTCCTCCTACATTCACACAGAACACGGAATGTCTAACTATTGTTGATAGGTTTAGCAAATTTTGCATGTTAATTCCTTGCAAGGCCAATGTTACTGCACAAGATATTGCACGTTTGTTCATAAAGCATTGGTATCCATTGTGTGGTCTACCCAAGTCTATTGTGTTGGACCGTGATACTAAGTTCACATCCCATTTTTGGCGTGCTTTGTTTTAAAATTTTGGCACTAAGTTAAACTTTTCGTCTGCATTTCGTTCACAATCTGCTGGACAAACTGAAATTTACAATCAGTTGGCATTTGATGTTCTCAAATCGTATGTGCTGATAAGCAATATAAGTGGGAGCAATATTTGCTGTTAATTTAGGTTGTCCTCAATGTTCGTTCTCTAGTGCAATTGGTCGTACTCCTCATGAGGCGGTGTTTGGCTGATCTTTTTAATCGTTGTTGACTAGGTCTATTTCCAAATTCAATGATGCTTATTGTGTTAGTCAAACCTATGCAAAGGTACTCCAGAGCGTTAAGCGTCGGCTTAGCAAGGCTCAAGAGTCCTATTCTAGGCATGTTAATAAGTATCGGCAAGATGTCTCATTCAAGGAGGGTGGCTGGGTGTTTTTAAGGATCATGAAGCAACGTCTCAAGCAAGATGGTAAGACCAAAAACTCACCCCATGGTCCAATTTATTTTTATGATTTATTTTGTTGGGTATGGTGGACAGTTTGCCCTACCTCACCCCAAATAAATTCTTAAGCCCAATACTAGCCTACAAAGGGAGCCCACCTGCTAGTGTTTTCACTCAGAGGAGCCTAGCGCCAAAAGAAGCAGAGATCAGCCCTAGCGTTTTGCTCCCAGATCGGCTAGCGTATTCTACAAGCTGCACAAGCCCTAGCGATTTGCAGTTTTCAGCCTGACCCTTGCAAATTGGCAGCAGATCACTCAGCATTTTCAGATTTGGGCCCTTCTCCTCGTCGGGAAGCGGCTCAGATTGGCCTACGCGGGTTGCCCGTTGCGATCCGGTTTTTCGGCAGCCCATCGACCATTCCCTTGCCGGCATGGAGTGCTCCATTGCTGCCCATCATCGCCGTCACCGAGATCTAGATTTTCAGCCCCGATTTATGGGAGAGATCTTGTCACGGACACATCTAACCCTATCTGCATGTGGACAAGTTGTAACTCCTATTTCTAGGGTTTAGGAGAGCCTAGGAAGTGTTCTGGCACCCTTGTGAGCCTGTACGCAGGAGGTGCACGTCCAGGCACTTAAGTAGTTGCATATCCTCTGATTGCACAACCCATTAGTACCGAAGTAAAAGCATGAGCCCAAGCATAAGCAAGCCACTGCATGTGAACTTCCTCCCGTCCGCGCGTGAACCACCTCTTATAAGGCACTTAATTAATAAGTGACCATTGGGATTTTAAAGAGAAATCGTAGGGATTGATAGAACTTGCTCGACCCAGCCTTGCACACATAAAGGCAGCCCCTTGGGTGCTAGAGAAGGCCAAGGAAGAGTCAGAGAAGAAGGGCTTCTGGCTAGTGGCACAAAGTGTCATGTGACACATCCAACCCTATGTGTCCGTGGACAAGCTACAACATGACCAGGGTTCAGTCAGTCAAGTCAGTCTAGAATAGGAAGTGATCTGGCACTTTTGTGAGTCTGTTCGCAAACCGTGCATGACCAGTCACGTAGAGTAGATGCATATCCTCCGGTTGCACACAGCATGATTATCAACATTCCCATCAGAATCCATCAGGGGAATTTTCTAGTGCATTAAAACCTATTTTCCCTATTTTTGACATTTTTCACTTATTATTTTTAAGCGACTTTTGTTGGAAAGTAGGTAGGGCAGATTTACTAAGTTTGTATAAGTAGAAACCTAGCACTAGCACTTCGTGGCAGAAGAGGCAGCAGGAGCACTCGCTCAACTGGCAACTTCTCAGCATAACCCCCAAGAACCCTAGCGTTTTTGCTCCCTGGTAGATGGGCTAGCGTTTATGGACAAAACCTCAGATCAGCCAGCGTTTTTGCTTTGACAATAGCCTGGCGACAGTAAGAAGTAGCAGACTCCCCAGCGTTAGCAGATTCTCCACAGCAAGACCATTTTCAGCCCTAGCGTTTTTGCATCTGCAAGACACTTTAGCGTTTTTGCAGATCTTCTCGACGGAATCCCCACAAGCATCAGCGTTTTCAGTTTTCAGCAGTCAGACTCCACAGTAGAATCCCCGAACCTCGCAGATCTCACCTTCTTGCAGAAGCAGATCCTCGCTGCACTTTCAGATCCTGCAAAGTTCGCAGTTTCAGCCCGGCAGACGCAGATTTCAGCATCTGCGTTTTCAGCGCGTCCTCGTGGCATCGACATCGTCACCGACATAGAGTCAGAATTCAGCAGATAAAGATTTGCAAATTTCAGCCCTTAGCATTTTTAAATTTCAGCCTGTCTCGTCGTCGTCCTCATCGTCGTCGACATCGTCGGCAAGTCTAAGCATTATAGAGATTTGTGCAATCATAAGTAGACCGCTCTCGCCATAGAGAATGGGGCCTTCGGAGGAGTGTTTGACAACATTCGGGTGTCGTATTCTTCTCTCTTTATCTCTCAGTCTCAGCACCTTCATGCACAGTGTCTATTCACTTTGTTTGTGTCCATTGCACTCTCTCATTAAAGGAATGGAAGGCTCTCCCTTCCCTAAGTAAAAGGAACCCTTGAGCATAGTTTGGAGCACTCATCTTGAGCAAAGTTCAACATTCACCGTTGCACCTTACATTGGTATCGGAGTGTCACGTGACGCATCTAACCCTATGTGTCCGTGGACAAGCTACATCATGATCAGGGTTCAGTTCAGTCAAGTCAGTCTAGAATAGGAAGTGATCTGGCACTTTTGTGAGTCTGTTCGCAGACCGTGCATGTCCAGACACTTGGATTAGATGCATATCCTCTGGTTGCACACAGCATGACCATCAGATTCCAATCAGATTCCATTAGTAGCATTTTTACAGTGCATAGATCTATTTTCCCTATTTTTGACATTTTTCACTTATTATTTTTTAAGTGACTTTTGTTGGAAAGTGGTAGGGCAATTTTGCTAAGTTTGTATATAAGCAAACCTAGCGCTATCACTTTCTCGCAGAAGAGGCAACAGGAGCACTTGCTCAACAGGCAACTTCTCATCAGGACCCAACAGGCCTAGCGTTTTTGCATTTGCATTATACCCAGCGTTTTGCAGATTCTCCGTGACGGAACCTCAAGAACCATCAGCGTTTTCAGTTTTCAGCCCTTAGAGACCGCAGATCAAGTCCCGAACCTCGCAGATCTCACCTTCCCGCAGCAGTTTCTCGCCGCACGGTCGGTTTCCGCAAGGTTTACAGTTTCAGCCCGAAAAACGCAGATTTCTGCATTTGCGTTTTCAGCGCGTTGTCGTCGCATCATCGCCATCGACATCGTCATCAACATAGAGTCAGAATTCAGCAGATAAAGATTTGCAGATTTCAGCCCTTAGCGTTTTCAGATTTCAGCCGTCTCGTCGTCGTCCTCATCGTCGTTGACATCGTCGGCAAGTCCAAGCATTGTAGAGATTTGGGCAATCCTAAGTAGACCGCTCTCGCCATAGAGAGAGTGGGGCCTTCGGAGGAGGGTTTTACAACGTCTCTGGTGTTGTATTCTCTTCTCTATCTCTCAGTCTCATGCACTTCCATTCACTGTGTCCATTCACTTTGTTTGTGTCCATTGCACTCTCTCACTAAGAACGGAAGGCTCTCCCTTCCATAAGAACAAAAGGAACCTTGAGCACAGTTCGGAGCACTCATCTTGAGCGAAGTTCAAACATTCATTCCGCTGCACCTAACATCGGTATCAAAGCTTTGGCAATGTTCTGTATCACTCAAGGAAAGAACCACAAGAACCACCTTTTTCTTTTTTTGGCTTGTTGCGGTCGCACGTAATCCAAGACCTCTTGGGCGTGTCGATTCCTAATCGTGTTTTTGAAGAGTGATAGGAATCCCAAGAAAGAATGGCTTGTCCAGTCTCCCCTTGTGCCTCTTTTCACTCGTCAAGAGCGGACCGTGCACTTAGCGGCTGGCCAATCGACGTGAGATGGGAAAAAGCAACCTTGGTGTGAGCGCAAGGCCGCCAATGGGTGTGCCTGCGGAAAAGAGCAGAACTCGAGTGAAGAGAAGATCCTTCTCTAACACAGATTGCAAGCGAAAGAAGAACCGCAAGAACCGCATGACCTCAAGAACCTTAAGACCCTCAAGAAGTCAAGAACCAAGACCCCCAAGAACCCTCGTGAACTTAAGAACCAAAGACCACAAGAACCCACGACTTCAGTAGATGGTCATCACTCGAAGCGGAATGGATACTTCGCTTGGAGGTGGTGAGCATGAGAGAGGCGAAGAAGAATTTCCCCACGAGGAGGTTTTTCCGACCCTCCCCCTTCCCCATCTACGCCAAGGATTGCACTAACTCCTATGGAGGAGTTGGAGCAGATGTTTATGGACAGGAAGTTAGAACGCGAAGCAAGAAGAGCAGAAAGAATGGCAGAATTTGATCGTGAATGCGCATAATGAAAAGCAGAAATGGATGGCGAGAACAAAGTAAGAAAAGCCATGAACGACCGATACATGAAAGAGATATTGCGACTCTTTTCTCAAGTGCAGGCACAGATGCAAGAGATTCGGGAAAAGGACTCTCTCAGTCTCTTCGTCTCCAAAGCATGACACACAGGATTTGCATGATGATAAGCATGATGATTTGGATGACAATGATAAGCATGATGATTTGAATCACAATGATAAGCATGATGATTTGCATGATCAAGATGTGATTTCTCACAAGCATGATGAGTTGCATGAAGATGATGTGATTGTTCACAAGGATGATGTGTTAGTTGATACTTTCTCTAGTGAAGCTAACCTCGTTGCAGGTTCGATCAATCACGAAGGATCGATCTTGGCTCTCGAGCCTAGGACCAAAGCACCCCTTTAGGAAGAACCGATCTTGTCTCTCGAGCCTCGGTCCAGAGAACCCTCACAAGAAGTATTATGTGTTCGCATGATTCATACGCACGCATTGTTTGAGTATTTCATTCGTGATCGTTTCGTGTATTTTCGTCAGCGTCTTTATGTGATCCTTTTCCTAGGCAGGACATATTGTACGTTGAGCACGTTTCGCTCATGAGTGAGCACGAATGTATGCGGATTGTTCATGAAAAGCTGAAAAGTATGCATTCAAGGAAGTTACATTCTATGTCTCTTCTTTGGCATGACACATTCGTAGAAAGAGCACATGAAAGTATAAGCACCAAGCATTGGCATTTCTGTTGTGAATTGCCACAGTTGATTGATTTAGATAAAAAAGAAAAGATTCGATCTCATTGTTTGCATGTCTTGGATGAACGGTTTGGCAGTCCGTCTCTTTGTTCATCTACATTGCATGCACAGTCTTTAAGGAAGACAAGATTTTTTCCACTCACTTTACATGGAATAGGTATGTTCATGGTTTTGTGTTGGAAATGATTTCATGAATTTTTAGCCATGGAGATTCTTGAAGAAGAAAGAAACATGACTTTAAACGAAGTTGAAGCATCGAAGGAGCCATAAAAGACTTTGTGTCAGTCTCGGCGTGGCCCAAAGAAGCAAGCGTTGCAGACTTTTATGAAGTTCAAGTACCGCACGACCCACACATCAGAGTGGGCCGGCGAAGAGTCCCTTCCAGGATTCTGAATGCTATTAGCGATCTACCACTTTGAAAAGGAGGGGATGTCACGTGACACATCCAACCCTATGTGTCCGTGGACAAGCTACAACATGATCAGGGTTTAGTTCGGTCAAGTCAGTCTAGAACAGGAAGTGATCTGACACTTTTGTGAGTCTGTTCGCAGACCGTGCATGTCCAAACACTTAGATTAGATGCATATCCTCTGGTTGCACACAACATGACCATCATATTCTAGTCAGATTCCATCAGTAGCATTTTTATAGTGCATAAATCTATTTTCCCTATTTTTGACCTTTTTCACTTATTATTTTTAAGTGACTTTTATTGGAAAGTAGGTAGGGCAATTTTGCTAAGTTTGTATATAAGCAAACCTAGCACTAGCACTTTCTGGCAGAAGAGGTAGCAGGAGCACTCGCTCAACAGGCAACTTCTCATCAAGACCTCAGCAGGCCTAGCGTTTTTGCATCTGCATTATACTCCAGCGTTTTGCAGATTCTCCGCGACGGAACCTCAAAAACCATCAGCGTCTTCAGTTTTCAGCCCTTATACACGGTAGATCAAGTTCCGAACCTCGTAGATCTCACCTTCCCGCAACAGTTTCTCGTCGCACGGTCAATTTCCGCAAGGTTTACAGTTTCAGCCCGGAAAACACAGATTTCAGCATCTGCGTTTTCAGCGCGTCGTCGTCGCATCGTCGCCATCGACATCATCATCAACATAGAGTCAGAATTCGGTAGATACAAGACTTGCAGATTTCAGCCCCTTAGCGTTTTCAGATTTCAGCCGGTCTCGTCGTCGTCCTCATCGTTGTCGACATCGACGGCAAGTCCCAGCATTGTAGAGATTTGTGCAGTCATAAGTAGACCACTCTCGCCATAGAGAGTGGGGTCTTCGGAGAAGGGTTTTACAACGTCTCTGGTGTCGTATTCTCTTCTCTATCTCTCAGTCTCATGCACTTCCATTCACTGTGTCCATTCACTTTGTTTGTGTACATTGCACTCTCTCACTAAGAACGGAAGGCTCTCCCTTCCATAAGAACAAAAGGAACCCTGAGCACAGTTCGGAGCACTCATCTTGATCGAAGTTCAAACGTTCATTCCGTTGCACCTTACACAGAGATTTGGCAATGTTCTATATCACTCAAGGAAAGAACCACAAGAATCACATATTTTTTTTTTTGGCTTGTTGCGGTCGCACGTAATCCAAGACCTCTTGGTCGTGTCGATTCCTAATCGTGTTTTTGGAGAGTGATAGGAAACCCAAGAAAAAAGGGCTTGTCCAGCCTCCCCTTGTGCCTCTTTTCACTCATTGAGAATGGACCGTGCACTTAGCGGCCGGCCAATCGACGTGAGGTGGGAAAAAGCAACCTTGGTGTGAGCGCAAGGCCGCCAAAGGGTGCGTCCGCGGAAAAGAGCAGAACTTGGGTGAAGAGAAGATCCTTTTCTAACACAGATTGCAAGCGAAAGAAGAACCGCAAGAACCTCAAGACCCAAGGGGTGCGCCCGCGGAAAAGAGCAGAACTTGGGTGAAGAGAAGATCCTTTTCTAAAAGAGATTGCAAGCGAAAGAAGAACTGCAATAACCTCAAGACCCTCAAGAACCGCAAGAACCGCAAGAACTCAAGAACCTCAAGAACCTCAAGACCCCAAGACCCGCCAGAACCTCAAGACCCCCAAGAACCCAAGACCCACAAGAACCTAAGTTCCTCGTGAACTTAAGAATCCACGACTTCAGTGGATGGTCATCACCCGAAGCTGAATGGATACTTCATGTGAAGGTGATGAGCATGGGAGTGGCGAAGAAGAGTTTTCCCCACTAGGAGGTTTTTCCGACCCTCCCCTCTCCCCATCTACGCCAAGGATTGCACTAGATCCTATGGAGGCTTGGTGCAAGACGATGATGGATATGATGACAACGTGGTACGAAGCAAGAATGGCAGCTATGGAGCGTGAGCGCGAGCAATTACGCTTGAAGGCCAAAGAATTTGATCGCAAGTACGCAGAAAGAAAAACAGAATTGGATCACAAGAATGTTATTCATTCTTCTCCTCTCATTTCTAATGTGCATGTGAAGATTGACGAGATTCGGGAAAAGGAGACTCTCTTAGTCTCTTCTTCTCCCAAGCATGACACACGGGATTTGCATGATGATAAGCATAATGAATGGTATGATAATGATGAGCATGATGATTTGGATGATAAGGACAAGCATGATGATTTGCATGATCAAGATGTGATTTCTCACAAGCATGATGATTTTCACGATAAAGATGATGTGATTGTTCACAAGGATGATGGTTTAGTTGATGCTTTTTCTAGCGAAGCTAACCTTGTTGTAGATTCGATCAATCACGAAGAATCGATCTTGGCTTTCGAATCGAGGTCCACAGCACTCCCCAGGCAGATTTGATCAAACATGACGAACCGATCTTGGCTATCGAGCCTAGGTCCAAAGAACCCTTACAGGAAGTGCTTTGTGTTCGAATGATTTGTCAGCACACATTGTTCGATTGTTTCATTCGTGATTGTTTCCTGTATTTTAGTCAGCGTCTTTATGTGATCCCTTTTCCTAGGCATGACATATTGTGCGTTGAGCACGTTTCACTCATGAATGAGCACGGATGTATGCGGATTATTCATGAAAAGCTGAAAAGTATGCAATTAAGGAAGTCACATTCCATGTCTCTTCCTTGGCACGACACAGTCGTAGAAAGAGCACAAGAAAGTATGAGCATCAAGCATAGGTATTTCCATTGCGAATTGCCACAGTTGATTGATTTAGATCAGCAAGACAAGATTCGATCTCATTGTTTGCGTGTGTGTGGTGAATGGTTTGGCACTCTGTCTGTTTGTTCATCTACATTGCATGCACAGTCTTTTAGGAAGGCAGAGCGGTCTACATATGATTGCACAAATCTCTACAATGCTTGGACTTGCTGACGATGTCGACGACGATGAGGACGACGACGAGACGGGCTGAAATCTGGAAACTCTAAGGGCTGAAATCTGCAAATCTTTATCTTCTGAATTCTGACTCTATGTCGGTGACGATGTCGATGACGACGACGCGACGACGGCGCGCTGAAAACGCAGATGCTGAAATTTGCGTTTTCCGGGCTGAAAGTGTAAACCTTGCGGGATTTGACCGTGCGGCGAGGATCTGTTGCGGGAAGGTGAAATCTGCGAGGTTTGGGACTTGATCTGTGGTGTCTAAAGGCTGAAAACTGAAAACGCTGGTTCTAGGGATGATTCCATCGCGAAGATCTGTAAAAACGTTGAGGAATCAGGCTGATGCAAAAACACTAGGGCTGATTTGTCTTGATCTGCAAAAATGCTACTGATCTGCTGGTGCAAACTGCTAACGCCAGGGCTGATCTGTCTTCTGCTATCGCCAGGCTGCTGCAGATGCAAAAATGTTGGCTGATCTGGGTGCAAAACGCTAGACCTTCTTGCAGATGCAAAAACGCTAGGCCTGCCTGCTGAGAAGGTGCCTGTTAAGCAGGGTGCTCCTGCTGCCTCTTCTGCCAGAAAGTGCTAGCGCTAGGTTTGCTTATATACAAACTTAGCAAAATTGCCCTACCTACTTTCCAACAAAAGTCACTTAAAAATAATAAGTGAAAAATGTCAAAAATAGGGAAAATAGGCCTATGCACTGTAAAAATGCTACTAATGGGATCTAACTGGAATCATGCTGTGTGCAACCAGAGGATATGCATCTAATCTAAGTGTCTGGATATGCATGGTCTGCGAACAGACTCACAAAGGTGCCAGATCACTTCTTATTCTAGAGTGACTTCACTGAACTGAACCCTGGTCATGCTGTAGCTTGTCCACGGACACATAGGGTTGGATGTGTCACGTGACATCAGTCTCAGCACCTTCTCTATCTCTCAGTCTCAGCACCTTCACGCACAGTTTCTATTCACTTTATTTGTGTCCATTGCACTCTCTCATTAAAGGCTCTCCCTTCCCTAAGTAAAAGGAACCCTTGAGCACAGTTCGGAGCACTCATCTTGATCAAAGTTCAAAATTCACTTCCGCTGCATCTTACACAAGGGCTCTATTTTCAGCAGGACACCAGCGTTTTCCATCAAGCACTCCAGTGTTTTGGTCGTCATCAGCAGGCCATCGACGTTTTCCATCAGCATCAGCAGGGACCAGCGTTTGCTTCAGCCCTCACCCTCTTCATCATCGCCAACACCTTCCCATTGCAGATCAGCATTGTTTCCAGATTTCAGCCACAAGAATCAGCAACGATTTCAGATTTCAGCCCATAGTCTCGTCAGCGGCCCATAGTTACCCGGAACGAGAATGGGGAACGGGAACGGGAGGGCCCGGAATGGGACGGGAATGGGGAGGAGGGAGGGGGGGCAGAACGGGAACGAGGCCGGAACGGTCCACCTAAAGTTCCGGAACGGCGTTCCGTTCCCATCTCCGTTTCGGGAAAGCGACTCGTCCGGAACGCCGTTTCGGAACGTTTGGGCTGTGTTCCCCCCATTCCCTGTTACAATGCGTCACCCTCAGTTTTCAGCCTTAGCCTCATAATACCCGCACCTTATCGTCAAGCATCATCAAGCATCTAGAACCATTGTACCAGATTTGTGCAATCTAAAGCAAATACCTTCTAGCAATAGAGAGGGGGGACCCTTGGAGGGGGGTTTGGGTCTTCTCTCTCTCTCTCTCTCTCTCTCTCTCTCTCTCTCTCTCTCTCTCTCTCTCTCTCTCTCTACGCCGGCACCGATACACCAAAGAGCAGCAGGAAGAGAAGAGGGGGGTGGGAGAATAGACAACAGGGAGGAGCAATGGAGCTCGATTCCGCCAAAAACCATACATGACTCTCACCGCTTTCTTGCGAACTGACTGGGCCAAAAAGCCCTCACATCGGGTAAAACTAGGTGCCACCAAGACTGCCGCCACAATGCCAACACTATCAACTGTCACCACTGTGTCGCCATGGACGCGCACAACCGTCGCGACAATGCCCGCACCATCAACAATCACCATCGTGCCGCCATGGGTGCCCACGACCGCCGCGATAGCACTTGTAGCGCCGCATGCCCACGCGAGGGAGGGATTTCCATAGCCAAGCTTCACAAGCTCTCTCTTTTCCCACTTGGTTACTAATGGCCATGCCTTCATGTATTATAAATACCCCTGCTTCCCGAGTCGACACTCCCCATGTGGGTTCTCTCGTCACGCCACGTGAAAGCACCACATTCCACCTCGTGGGTTTAAAACACACACATCAACCTCAATTTTTTTTTCCTTATGGGCCATTTTAAAACTAGTTTTTCCACTTGCTCAGTGATCCAATGCTCATGCCGTATAGCCGTGGTAAAACTCTATATTTTGGGTTTCAAAACTCGAGACTCCCTCTTGGTTGCGACACCTCCACGACCGCAAACTGATGATCCCAAAATGGGAAAAATTCATCTACAACCAATCCTCCTTTGTCAACCAACTTCATTCTTCAATATCTTGGTACCCGTTGCTCCGATTGACAAGCCGTCACTTCCAGCTAGCTCCATATGCTCCATACCACCTTTGCAGCTCAAAAAAACTACCCTAGAGCTTGTCCAGTATATCCTTGATCCTGGGTATTTGGAAACCTATTCTTGATGGCGATTTTTGTTTAGAGATCTATAGCCAATGCACATTCTCCAAGATCCATCTTTCTTTAATACCAACAACACTGGTGAACATATTGTGATGTACTGGGCTGGATTAGACCCTTCTCTTGAAGCTCTTTCACTTGGTTCATAATTTTCTCGTTTTGGGCTCTGCTAATGCGGTAAGGTGGCTGAGTCAGGGGCGTGCTACCGGGAATCAAATCAATGGTATGATCTTCAGGACGTTGACGATGTAACTCTCCTGGTAAGCCTTTAGAGAAACAATCAGCTTGAGCTTGTAGAAAATCTAGTCGTTCCTTCTCAAGGTCGGACAAATTCGATGTTTTAAGAGGACGTCACATCCTTCCAAAGGCATGATATAAAAGTCCTTGTAGCCTAGATACCTCTGATAATGCAATCGAAGTTTTCCTACGAGAGGTGTTATGGCAACATTCCGTCTTGGTGCCGCTAGAACTGCCTCGGCCGGTGGTCCCATTTCCTCCGGCGTAATCAGAAGTCGAGCTACCAATTCAGTCGAGAGGAAGTTGGCCTTGGCTCCTCTGTTGAAGAAGATGAGGGCTTCTTGATCTCGTACTTTGCCCCACGCTTTGCAGAACTCCATACTTTCATCCATTTGTTCAGAATCGATCCCCACAAAATCCGTTACCAGTCCTGCTTTTGTCTTTTCTTTCTTTGCTCGCTCCTCAGCTACTCTGGAACCCTCTGGCTTGTCCTCTGCCGAATCGTTGGACGCTTTGTTGGGGCACTTGGCAAGCACATGCCGTTGCTCTTGGCATTCATAGCATTTACCCTCTTTGAAATACTCGGCTTGTAGAGCGAGGAGCATTATGTTTGCAGATGCTGAGCTTATGCAGATATCAGAGGTCGATACGAGCCCCTATTCAAAGGGAAGCCTACCTTTCGAGATATCATGCACTCTCAAGATCAGAGACAGTTGAAGCGCTACTTGCTAGAGATATAGAGGCATAGGGACACTTCTGCAGCCATCACAGCTTATAGATTTCTTTCAAAGAGCTACACCCCTTCCACTCCCAGACCCACCGATGGGAGTGACCGAGTAGGCTGAGGAGAGCTCGACGACTTCCACGTGCTATCAGAGGCCAGGCCCAATGACTCCATCGCAGACAGATCGAGGAGATCCGGACTCGAGCACATCGAGTTGCCAAGGATACAAGCCCAGATGATGGCTCACCCAGAGGCGTTCATCAGGGCAGCCCTTACTCCCGACCCTCCCATGTACTACATTTTACACCCCCCTCATTAGCACATGATGGAGCTAGCTAGATTGATGCATTTGCATGATTGTACTACCCTCAGCATATAGACATGCACATACCCTTAGTACTAGAGTTCCACCCATCCCCATAAATTTCATCACCCACCAGCCGTCCTCCTCTCTTTTATTTTGTGCCAGTCTGAACTATTTTGTCTTTTTCGATAGACAGAGGACATACACACATGTATACTTGAGTTGTCTCATAGGCTGACTTCGGCCTCGCATAGAAGTTAAAAAGCTCGTTGCGTAGTGATGATGGATCCTTGGAGATTGATCTCTTGGAGCAACCCTACCAACCATATAAAGAGGTGGAGAGGTGAGCCTCCTTTGGAGCTCACTTACTTACTCCTTACTAGCTTTTTTCACACTCTTGGCTTGTGAAACTTTTATTGATGTTGCCCCTATAAAGGGATCTGTACAAAAATATCTTTCGGAGGTTTTACTTTGATAAATAATTGGGCATTTTTGCTCCTGAATCATGATTGGTTTTCTTCTTACCTCAATTAGGCTACTGCATATATATAAATGGAACCCATGTTAAGGTCGCCTTTTGTTGACTAATTTTGTTTTTTGAAGGATAAAGAGCCTTCTTCTCTGGCAGAAACCAGGCCTTTCAGTGATTAGATCTAAGGCTTTGTTGATGGAAACATAGGTGGTTGGTACCGCCATATTGTCAACAATACAGAATGCCAACTATGCGACTTAGAGCCAGAGGTAGAAGAGTATTTCATATGTCGGTGCCGAGTATACTAAGAGATACAGGGATGATTTTATTGTCTCTTCGTAGAGGGCTTTGAGATTATGTCGAGGGTGATGGATTACACTGATTAGAGATGCCTTGAGCTATTCTTGCTGGAGTTATGCAGGCATAGACATGCTTTATTTTGGAGCTCGAAACGCCCTAGCAGAGTACCGGTTTAGGGGTTGGTGACATATATCTTCCAGAGAAGCTGCTCCAAGGAGGTTCGAGGACATGTCACTTTTCAGCACGTGGGACTCCTGGATAGAGCTACATAGCTTAGTAGATCTTGCCACCCTTGTCCCTCTCGCAGATCATGTCGCCGGGATATATCGACCATTACTGCATCAAGGCCTTCATTGAGAGGCATAAAGCAGCTCCTATGAGGTTCTTTACAGAGGAGGAGATTGATGCCACATGTCATGGTACTTCTAGTGAGATATATGCTATCAGCTGGCTCTACTAGTTTTCAATTTAACATTTCTCATCGTAATCTTTCTATTTTCTGTAGTGGACATTTGGATCATTTGATCATGTCTTTCATCTAGTCGCAATTGAGCTCATGCCCTTTGAGCTCAACTTCTCTTCCCCGAATCAGATTTTCATACAATTTTTTCCCAAAGGTTCAGGGGCTTGGATTCATGGCAATGTGTACATTCCGTAGCGCCAGTTGGGCGAAGCCAAGACAGTCGCTTTGAAGACCCTCGCCTGAACGTTGGGGGCCATCTCGAACAAAAACCTACCGGTAATTGTTGGAGGTGACTTCAACATGAAGACGGGGGCACTGAAGAAGTGGCTACTGAGATGCGGAAGAGGATTCGAGAGCTTAAAGGTTCGAGGCTCGAACCTCACGTACCATTCCAGGTGGGGGAAGGGAAAGTTGGACATCGATCACTTCATCGTGAACGAATCTGCCGCGATACAACTTCTCAACAATACAGTACAGAGGGGGATAGACTTGTCAGACCATTGGCCACTAACGTGCCACCTACGCTCTGTGGATTTGGGAGTAGCAGCAAAAGCTACTTTGCCGTCCGTACCCAAATTGGATGCATGTAAGATGGATGTGAATTGCAGGCTGTTCCTCGATGACAACCGATGGAATACTATGCTGCACCTCGAGCATGAGGACGGACGTGCGACCCAACAATGTTATGACAAGTTTGTTTCCGTTGCTACATCAATTTGCCAAAGAGGCAGGAGCTCTTTCCACGAAGCCCCCGCCGAGGCCAAGGTCCGGTGGTCGACTCGAACCTCGGGCTCGGAGACTCATTGATGCGCGCCGGAAAGCTTGGAATAAGGTGAGGAACAAGACTGTGAACAATAGGGCTCGCTGGCAAGCGGTTAGGGAGTACAAGGCAATAGCACTTCGTGCGAAGGCCGCTGTCCGTGACAGTAACCAAAGATCCTTCGAGTGCTTCGTGGAAAAAGGGAATGAGCTCCTGAGGGAGGGTCAAATGAAGAAATTCTTTATCCACCTCAAGAAAATAGTTGGGAAGGGGCAAGGAACTATTGCCAATCAACCTTTGAACGCAAATGGGGAGCTAGTAATCGAACCAGAGAGGCAATTACAAGTATGGGAGGGTCACTACTCCAAGGTATTCGCCGATATGGACGGTACTAGCAAGGATCCTCTTGCTTGGTATGACAAACACGTGCGCATCTGGCCTGGTATACCTGAAGTATGTGACCCGTTGAACTGGTACGAAGTACGGGAGACCTGTCGGCAGTTGAAGAGACACAAGGCAGTGGGTGGCGATGGGTTACCACCCGAATTCTTTAAGCTGCTTGTGAAAGATAAGGGGCTTAGGTCGGATCTGCGTAAGCCACGATCGGAGATGGGCAATGCTTACTTGCACATGATTGAGGGGCTAGCGACGCAGTGATTGTGTCAATCCCCAAGAAGGGCGATTTGACCAACACTGATAACTATCATGGGATCGCGTCTATCTCCGTTGCTTTAAAAGTCCTCACTACAGTCGTGATTAGGCGGATCACTAAGATACTTGGAAAGAGGAATTTCTTCAATCCCGGCCAAGAAGGCTTCCGTACTAACGAGGAATGCATAGGCAGGTCGCATGTCTGAAAGAGATTGTGAAACTCCGTCACAAGGATGGGAAACCAACTTATGCGGCCTAGATTGATTTCAAGAAGACATACGACACAGTACCGTACGAGGCGTTGTTCCTAAAGCTCGCTGCGGCTGGCTTGCAAGGTCGAGCACTTAGATTCTTCCAAGCGCTCTACAGGTCCACCTCTGTTAAAGTTCGACACATGGAACAACTGTCGTATTCGATTCCGGTGGAGCGGGGAGTCCACCAAGGATGCCTGGGATCGCCCTGTCTATACATTAACGATATTTTAGACGTAGATGGGGAAACATGGGGCCTGGAAGTACCTAACCTCCTCAAGAGAATTAAAGGACTCCTTTTTGCTGACGACCTGGTTCTACTTGTTGACTCCCTGAAAGCCTACAAACGAGCCTTGACAAGGTAAGTGAATGGGCAAAGACCTGGGGCATGACCTTTGGAATTGACAAATGCATGGTCACGGTGTTCCACGGAGACCTGCAAGATCTCTCTATGAGGATCTTTATTTTGGGTGGTGAGATGGTTGCGGTGGGTGAAACGTACAAGTACCTTGGCATCGACGTAGACTCGACCTTTTCCATTGAACGCATCGTCAAAGAGCGAGCGGACAAGGGGAGGAAAAGTCTCTTCGTATGTCAGCACCTACTGGCGAACTGAGCCATCCCTATTTGGTCTCGACCGACTGTTTTCAAGGCGTGCGTGTATCCAGTGATTTGTGATGGCGCGGAAATTATGGGGCCCCACGACCAGCGTGTCCTTCACTCTGTGCAGTGCCTCGTCGTCACCGGGATGCGAACGTTACTCGGAAAGGGAGCAAGGTCAACCTTTGTAGGGACGGTAACTCGTAGGGACGGTAACTCTCCATCACGAGTTTAACATACCACCCGTACCTGCCTTTTGTGGGGGACAACGAGCAAGGGCTTTTGACAAATACTGCTCGGTTCATCTACGTGGATAGGCTCCTTGGTAAACAAGAAGCCTAAGAACCAACCGTTCAAGAAGTGGACTTGGACGACGAGAACCCAGAATTGGATGAATAAGTATATCCCAGACTTTAGCTCAGTTCGCTACCACGCATGGGACAAGTGGGACGAGAGGCATTGGTGCTTGGCGTTGGAGCCCTATAAGGAAGCCGGCTTTGAACAAACACGTGGATACCTTCTGCAGCTCAATAGGAGCACTATAGTGAATAGGAAGGAGGAAAGAATGCTGGCTCTCGCGAAAGTAGGGGGCTTAAACTGGCTGATAGTTACATGCGCGGACACAGCATTTGCACGTTGTGCTCCCAGTTAGAGGGTCGTTCACTTTTGCTTCTGCAACTCAATAGGAGCACTATAGTGAATAGGAAGGAGGAGAGAATGCTGACTCTGGCGAGAGTAGGGGGGTTTAAACTGGCTGATAGTTACATGCGCGGACACAGCATTTGCACACTGTGCTCCCAGTTAGAGGGTCGTTCGCTTTCGCATTTGCTCATGAGCTGTTCGGCGGTAGATGAAGCGAGGGGATGCTGGCTAAACCGATTCAACTCCACCTTCAACGCAATTGACCTTTCATTGGACCCTGAAGAAAGGACCGTTATCCTCCTTGGTGGGGAGGCTAATGGGAAGCGGATGCCCTTTTGGGTACTCCGTGATCCGCATTGAGGGACGGAACCGCACGTGCCTGTGGCGAATTCCTCGGTGAAGTTGTACCCCGGTATTTGGGTGCTCTGCATAGGCGGATGGGGAGATAATGCTCCCCTTCCTATGTTGTTATGTTGAATCTGATCCCTTTCGGGGCAAATGACGTAATTCTCCCCAAGTGAAGCGAGATGAGCTACAAGAGCGCCCAAGTGCCATGCCCCCCTCGGGGGGGGGGGTCAACTTCACCTAAAAGGGGTTGGGAGGTGCAAACGGGAGACACCACCAACTTAAGCGGATGCCACCTGTGAGCCGACGCCCTTCCAAGCGGGTATGGCATTTCCTAGGGGAAAATCGTCAGGTTTCAAAGGCAGTTTAGTGAGGTGAGCGCTACGGTGGGGTGTTGTTCCCCACTTAGAAATAGTGGCCCCTAAACTAGGTGCTTGTTGTGGTACTTTTGTATGGCTTAAGTTGTTTGTTACAATTGCTGGTGTGAGCACAAAAGTGAGTGCTAATTGCCAACCTTGACCTCATATTTAAAGGCACTGGTCTAAGGCAGTAGCTTTTCAAAGTTGCTTTACAAAGTGCTCAAGAGTGACACAAATGACTTGCCTTCAAGATCTATAAGTACAAAGCTGCTAGTGTGAAGATTGCTACGATAGTATGGTCCATAGGCTGGGTCACATTAGTAGTCTGTACAATTACCACATCAGCCTATCCGTACAATTTTGAGACTCCACGTGGGTTTTCACTTGCTTAATGGGCAAAGAGTATATATTTTACTTTTACCCTAACTTATTGCATAAATGAGCATGCTTGTATATAGACATGGTGAACAAAGAGGATGGAATGGTGTCTTCAACAAAGTTCATTTGAAGATGCTTTGTCAACTAGTATGTGATCTGGGCGTCGTCAGAGTGGACTATTCGTGTCAGTGAAACTCTTAAATCTCTAACAAAATGTTAGCCTTCAATCACACTAGACATGGATTAAAAGCCAATGATTTGGTTGACATATATGCCAAGAGTGGTGTATTTTTGAAAGCATAAGAAGCTTTTGAGAAGCTTCCTTTCCGAGATTGATATCTTGAGTGCATTATTGTAGGATATGCCTAGTAGGGGTAGAGATAGAAGTGGAGGATTGTTTTAGCAGATCCAAATCGGTGTTTCTTTGTGAAATATGTACTCTTTGAATGCACTTATAACAGGACACGTTCAACAAGGCTGGCCGGCAAAGAATTAGAGTGCTTTCAAATGAATGTAGTGAGAGGAAACCTTTTCAGGTGCAATCACTATTTTTAGAGTGCTCAATGTAAGTAGTCATTTATTTTTGAATGTACATTGATAAAGTGAGGAAGAAACATGGGGCCACTATACTTTCATGATTGAACATTGGTGAGTCCAAACCCATAATAAGCTATGAAAAGTAGGTTCATATTATTTCAATGTTTGATTATCTTCTAGTTTGGTCTTTAGAATTCTAGATGTTTTCGAAATGAGCAATTGCAAAGCTTGAAAGATTGGCCATCTACTGCAACTAGATCGATTGAATGCTACAACATGTCTCAAGGATATCTCAATGCAAAACATTGAACACGAGAGAACAAAAATATGCTTTCTTAAGTGTACCCAAATGCAACAGATAGTTTGGATATTGGGATTTTGGAATTGAACATCTTTTAGGATACATCTATTGGATCCTTAGAAGGAATTCTATGCATGCACAACATGGTCAGCTTTAATCAATTGCCATTATTTCAAACATATAGAGGACCACACAAAATAGTGTAGTCAGGTAGATATGATAGGAAAGAGGTAAGTTTGGTTGATAGTATGTATACCATCTAGCATTGCCTCTTCTATGCTTCAAAGAGCATAAGCAATAAAAGACTCGGATTCAACAGTACTACTACCTGATGAGATACGCTATTGGATGTAGTAAATTGATATTATGGACACTATCTAGAATTGCCTTAGAAGGGCTTGCAAAAATTTGTTTGTTCGAGGATCTATAGAAAGTTTCTTTGAATGCAAGGCATGCCGAAAATGGGGAAAATCAACAAAAGTTTGACTTATGGCAATCTCCTAGTAGTGCTATCATGGGTAAAAATATGAGGTTTCAACAAGAATACTTTCATTATGAAGGAGAGTTCCAACTTGCACACAATCCACTATGAGAAGGCCAACTCAACTGCACAGTTGATAATCCATGCTACTTTTTGATAAGACAAAAAACTATAACCATCGACTTAGTGGTATTGAAGACATTACTAGAGTATATAGCAGGGAAAAAATCAAAGTGAAACCATAGCGTACTTTGATTGCTTCCACGATCAATGAACAATATTTGCATCCTCTCTCTCTCTCTCTCTCTCTCTCTCTCTCTCTCTCTCTCTCTCTCTCTCTATTACGATAGGTCTTGGAAGGCCCTCGTGAGAATCTCACCTTGTTATAGATTAGGTTGCCCATATAGGGTTGGCTGTCGTCCACTGACCTCTCGCCTAGGAATCTTCGCAACCAATTTCCCACCCATGGGATCCATGTGGCATTGGATTGCCCTTTAATTGGCGGAGCATGCTGATGGGGAAAAGGTGGCTGCTATTACCACAGCATTGTCATCAAATTGACCGCCATCCATTACAAGAGGAATGTGATTAAAATTGACCGGCGCTTTTTTTTTTTTTTTGGCCGCGCAATCGTGGCTTCACAAATGAAGTGCCATTTGGCACTGGTCTGCTGGGAGCCCTGAAAACCTCTAATGTGGAAGAAGAATATGAGGGGCACCCCATTGTGGCGCGGGAGTTTCTAATAAGAACCCACTAGGAAATTGCCTACCGACCATGTGCCTCCAGGAAGCTGCCGCCCAAACTCCTCTTCTGCACAGCCGCCCAGAAAATAGGAAGGAAACTTCTCGGAGAAACTGTGGCACAGTAGCACCCTTGCTGGTCAAAAGAGGGATCCTAGTGATGCCTCAATCCCCTGTGGTCCACGTTGGCATGAGCGCCTGGGAAAGGTTCACGAGAGATGAAGGTTCTCAGAAAGTGCGCCCCCGCCCCCCCCCCCCCCCCCAAAAGCCGGTGCGGTGGGGGGGGGCCAGTGGTCCCCTGTCCCCAATCCTACCTAGGTAGGTATGTGGCGCCTCTCGAGCATAAGCTCATGATGTTATGCATTGTATGAAACACAATGAAATGGTGTGCACATGCAATCTTAGTTCCGTGCCGTCTGGAAATAAGGAAGTTGCCGCACGGGCCTCTTTGCGCACACAAGCTTCCTCTTTGCAAGATAATCGCTCTCTCACCCTCAAGCTTCCCCCTTGAAACTCGAACCACGGCGTCCAACTATGTGCAAAGCCCTACTATTACACATTTGCCGTAGCGGCTTGCCACGTCAGGTTCCCCTCCCACTGCGGTTGGCTTTTAGCTGCATGTGCGCAGCTCTTGAGAAAGACTCCCTTTTCCTACATGAGAAAATTTCTAAATCTCTTGTGAACCTTCTCTCAAGTACTTGAACAGAGCCCAGAGGAAGCGGACTATTGAAGTGCAGATATTTGGCAATACTATGAAGGGATGTTGCCACACAGCTGCACCCAGAATGGGCACTTGTATATTAGCAATTAAGAGAAGGTCCTCCCATGTGGCAGCCGTCGCAACAATTGGGCTAAGCCATGTCGACCTCGTGACTACTTGACACCCCTCCCTTGTCAAGTGGGATCAACGATCCACGATCTTCGAACGATGTGGACCGTCCATTTATTCTCAAGAATAAAAAGATTCCGGTCGGTTGAGCCCTCTTGACTCTAACTCACTACCTAGTCTATCGGAGGCCATGACTCTCCCATTAAGTTATTGTGTGCCACTTGCAATGGAGGTGTGAACATAGAATCATATAGTAAAAAAGACGGGTTGGAGATCACATGGTGTTTACTTGGAGATCACTTTGGGATGGTCGGGGTTCACACTGTAATCACTTTGTAATGGGTGGGTTCATAAAGTGATCACATGTTGATTGGGATTTACATGGGGATCACCTGACGGTCACTTGATGTTCACATCAAATTTACTTGGGGTTCACTTTAATTGTGATCACTTGGGGATTAATCCGCCATCGGATGGTGCAAAACCAATCCTGCCGCCCCAATTAATAGGGACCATTGATCCTACTTGACAGAGCGGGTGTCAAATAATAACGAAGCCATGTCGATGCTCTTCAACGAGTCATAGAGAGGATATTCCAAAGCACTCTATCCAACGGGCTTTTGTGCTTCTGACACAAACTTATGTTGACCTATGCACACTTTCATTTCTTGGCAAAGCTATGTAGTTTATGCTTCTATTGGATGACTTTAGAGCCCAGTCCCACTATGTATGAGTGGTATTAGTGAGATTAAATAGATGTTGGTATAAATAGGTCACACTCACTTTCCTTTGCTTTAGCGCGTTCCTCTTTACACTTCGTGATGCTCTTAATATTAACTTTTTAAAACATATTTGCATCCTAACGATTGAAAATTAAACACTTCTTTTCAGGCTCCTTAGTTGAAGGAGTGAAATCTAGAAAAGTGAACTCACAATACTTATTAAGGAAGGAAAAAGGATTGCATCCCATGGCTTCCCATAATACAAAAGGTCGTGTGACATATATATAATGTTAAATTCACTAATACCTCTCATACATAGTGAGATTCGGCTCTCAGACGATTCACTGGCGTGTATTTTCTTGCAAAGAGATCTTTAAAAATTGGCGAGGGAAAATAAATAAGTTGTTTTTCTTGAAGTGTACAACACCCTTAAGGCTATAGTCCATGACTATGCCAACACCGGACACATGGGTGATAGAACACTCCTTGAGATATACAACTGAAGACCAACACATCCATGCTCATTCATAAATATTAGAAATAAATGTGTACACATGTAGACTTAGACCATCCCATGGTTAAACACTCAGTTACGCATTACAATGGTGCTACCACTCACTCACACAACCCCGCCCCCCCGCTCCGCGTTTGGGTGTTCTACTTCCTTTAATCCTTACTCGCAATATCCATTGTGCTTCTTAAGTCTTGCTTCTTGATTCTAATTGCATGTGGCTGTTGGTTACACTTTCTAGATTTTTAGCTCTACCATTCTCCTCCCTTTTTTTGAACCAGCTCCTCGACCGCAAATGATGTGCGTGGCGAGCCCAAGTATTAAGGGCCGAAAGCCCATGAATTGTCTTGGTAGTAGCTAATCTCAATCACCATTAGATTCTAGCATGAGATCTAGCTCCTTTTTTTTGAGATCCAACTCTTCCCATTTAGCCAGAGTTGTGGCTCTCCTTTTCTTGGCAACCATGTTCTGATTTGCTTGGCGTGTGGCTATTATCCGCAAGAGATCTTGTTCATGTTCAGGGTGGAGGCCTTCTTTTACATGCTCGTCATGGGTTTCCCTCTTGTAGTCTCTCTTCTTTCTAGAAGCTTTATGGTGTACAATTGGGTTTAATGGACATACATATCTATGGAGCCCTAATCCTTTCAAATAAGTGTGAAGCCTATGACGCTTGCATCTTCCTCCTTTTGTGCCTCCCACCAATGCTAGATTAGATCTTATCCTTGCTCTCGCTTCCTGAGTGTACTAGTAAGCCGTCAGTTGGATGACTGGTATAAAGGCAAGTATTAAGGGCCACTACACATCTAGCTCCGTATTAATTGTTTCCTGCTTCTCTAGCGGCATTATCTGTACACTAAAATATAATGTTGCAGCACAATATTGCACAACCTGACCACCTTGTTTTGATCATGCTAATATTGCACAACCTGACCAACTTATGATGATGAGACAAAATTTGGACCTAGGAAAAGCAAGGCTTCCTTGTTGGCTTCATCAATAGCCAATGATATCTCCAAGTCATTTTCAACCTTGTCTTCTCATTGCGAGAGTGTGTGGCTTTTGCAAAACATTTCCTTGCAAATTTTGCGAGGACATACAAGCAATAGCTGGTCAAGGGGTTCAAGGATTTTCAATATGTCCATATGAAGGACAACAGTTCAGACCCTTCTAGGAAGGATATTTTCCATAGGGAAAATCTCAAGCTACCAATGCATTCACATAGGAATGACATCAAATGTCCTATACATCATCGAAAGTGTCAAGTGGTAGAACACTATGCTAGGTTCATGTTTTTTTTAAATGTCGATCTAGACAACCACTGCGACATAGTGGGGGAGGCAGAGAGTAGACAGTCTTCAGTCATTGGTTTAGGGTTGGTGCTACCACCAAAGTGGTGCTTTACGTGTATAAAAAAGTGTTCAAATTCTAGAGAGAGTGTTCCCAATTGTCCTCCCTACCGTCCCGATCCGTGCATGACATTATGGAACTATTTGAGACAGGACTATTGCCTTGCTATAGTTTCTCAAAATCTCAGTATAATTGGCCATGTCGATGACAAGTATGATATCATGTGGATGCTCATGTAACAGCAGGTGAGTTTGTTGAACTAGAAAAGGCAATAACAATGGTATACAAGGATGTAGCCGCACGTGTCACGATGCTCCTAATGGAGGTGGAGTTCAGGGTGGCATAGGAAAGGCTTAGAATCATTATCTTGGGGAGAACTACTCCATCAATGTCCTTGGTGCCCTTTGCATCCTCTGCAACCAAGAGGAATTCCTCTCTTGGATAGTACTTGGAGAATTTGAGCCATCCAAATTTCCTCTGCTTCCATTCCAACTTCTCCGAGGACAACGCTAAATTTTTTCATTGAAGACACTTTCTAGATATCTAGGAGGCATGGCTATCAAATGAAACCCATGCAAGGTCATGCTACTAGAGAAGCAAGTAGTAGTTACAATGTTTGGTGCTACATCTATGGCCTACACAATTGCTACTTTTTGACACATACTTTGTATGGTTTAGCTTGTGGAATCACAAACCTAGGCTAGTTAGCTCACTACAAAAAACACAATTTGCTCAAACATAAATATCCAATCCTTCAGCTTATAGAAGAGGCCCTGTAGGCTGAGGCAAATGAGAAGAATGAATTTGCCTACCTCAATGTGCTCATGACAGATGTGTTAAGTATGGAGCCCGATTCACCCTTTGTAACTTTTAGTCATAAAAACGCACATTTGTAAGGTCCCCATTATGAGGAGAAGTCGTTGTGCATGAGAAAAATCACTCACCAAAAAACCAAAAATTAACACCCAGTCTCGAGCTTTCTCGAGACTGGGTTCGCCAAAATATTCCTTTTTTGTCATAATATTATGGTCCAACAACGGTCAAAAAGTGGTCGAAAAATGGCCATTGGTTTGGTCGGTTGGCCGATGGCTGGTAGTCAATGGTCGATGGGCAAAAATCTTTGGCCGTTGGCTGACTTTTAGGTGGACTTGTCTTCTCAAGGACGGCCACACATGGATGCATGGGAGAATTCAACTTGGACTTGTCTATAGAAGGACGGCTACACACGGTTGCCTATCATGAGAGAGAGCAACCCTTTTGGCCTATAAAAGGATGCCTTTTCTGCACACAAAATGTGAAGTATTGTGGAGCATTGCGCAACAAGGCGTGTGTGAGGTAGTGAGAGTGAAGCAAGGTAGGAGCTCCATTAAGGGTATAAGCCCTTTGTGGTAACCTACTTATTGTTTGAAGTACTAAAGCCATTGAGTGGCTGCTTTCCCGTGGACGTAGTCCACATTAAGTGAACCACGTTAATTGTATGTGTGTCCCCCCCCCCCCCCCCCCCCCCCCCCCCCCCCCTCTCTCTACTCTATAATCTCTTGTGTGTGAAAAAATATCTCTCCATTAAGTAAGCTACTCTAATATCTACTTAGCTACGTCATTCCTAACAATTGGTATTAGAGCAAGGTTTTCTCGTAGCTAAAGTATCACAAGGAAGGGATTCCTTGAATTGAGTGAGAGTAATGGCTGAGGAAGGTAAAGCTCAAGATCGAGAATTTCAATGGCAAAAAACTATCAACACTGGAAGATGCAGATTGAAGACTATCTCTACTAAAAGGATCTTAATTTTCCACTAGGCGGTCTTGCACAGAAGCCCGCAATGATGACATATGAAGCATGGATTGTCCTTGATGGAAAGGCATTAGGAACAATCCGGTTAAGCTTGGTGTCAATGGTGTCCTTCAACATTTTGGAGATGAAGACCAAGGAGGACTTGATGAAGTCACTCGACAGTCCCTACGAGAAACCGTCAGCGTCCAATAAGGTATTTTTCATGAAGCGTTTGTTTAATCTAAAAATGACAAAGAGTGGTTCAATTGCAGGACACCTAAATGACTTTAACACCAGCAGAAGTCAACTTCAATCGACGAAGGTCAATTTTGACGACAAAGTTCAAGCCCTCCTTATGCTATCATCTCTATCGGATAGTTGGGACAGCCTTGTGATGGTTGTAAGTAACTTTGTCTTTGACACAAAGACTCTTAAGTTTGATGATGTCGTGGGTATTCTCCTAAGCAAGGAAATTCAAAGGAGAAGTGCATGTGTATCATCAAGTGCTGAAATGTCAATGAAAACAAGAGGAAGGCCTAAGAGAGGTTCAAAAATCAAAAGGGTCGTGATTGCTCAAAGCGGAGCAAGTTACACACAAAGTCAGCTCTTGAACATTGGAATTGCGGCAAGAAGGACCATGTAAAAAAGGCATTAGGAAAATTTTGAACTCATTTTTGGGCCTTTTAAGAGTGCCACATCATCAAAGTTGTACAAAAGAAAGCAACCCGGTAGACCCCTTTAAATATTGCGTAGAATCCCATGATATGACCTATCATTGGAAAGTTCTTGAAAAATGGATTCTAAAGAGCCAAGGTTCAAAAATTTTGGATGACTTCTACGAAAGTTATGCCATTTTTTTTCAATTAGCCAGGTTTTGTTACCGTTACAGTAATCTAAAATCACCTTTTTCTAAATCTACATGAAGGCAATGTCCGATACATACATGCTATATATCAATAGATAGCATTTGAAGAGTAGATTCTAAATATCCAACCTCCGACAAGTTTGGATCTTATTTGCAAAAAAATTACCGATCCCCACTTTTTGAAAGCTATGCCACATCAACAATTCTTACAAGGCCCATTTTTGAGTCCAAACTTTTCCTAATGATTGCTAGTCCAAGGAGAAGAAGGAGTCGGAGTCTCAAGACAACAAGCCAACATCGGAGGCCAATGTGGCAGGTAACATAGAGCAAGATGCTCTAATTCTCTCATTAAACAATGTGTCTAATTCTTGGATAGTAGATTTTGGGGCTTCATTCTATGTGGCACCACACAAGAAGCATTTTCAAGATTACACCAAAGGTAATTTTGGGTCTATATACTTGGGAGATTATAAAGCTTGTGAAACTGTTGGCAAAGATATAGTTTGTGTCAAAACTGCTAATGGAAATGAATGGAAGCTTAAAGATGCTATGCATGTTCCTTCTCTTCGCAAAAATTTGCTCTCTACAAGATAATTGATTGATGAAGGTCACAACGTTGATTTCAAAGGGATCTTTGGTGGTTGCCAAAGGAGAAAAGGTTTACAATCTTCAACTTGTGTACTATCAGCATACAATCTTCAACTTGTACAACAGCTACAAAAGTTGATAGTGCGGTGTGCCACTATCGGCTTGGACATATGAGTGCTAAAGGAATGTAAATCTTTCAATCAAAGAAGCTTCTACCAAGTTTGAAAGAAGTGGACTTAGAGTTCGGGTAAATTTTCAAAAAGTAGGAAATGAAAAATAAAAAACCTTGAATTGGTTTATTTTGGTGTTTAGGGTCCTCCAAGTACACCATCCCTTGGTGGCTCGTTGTACTATGTAACATTCATAGATGATGCAACTAGGAAAACATGGGTTTTTGTAATGAAGTATAAATCCGATGTGTTTTCCATATTTCAAAGGTGGAAAGCCTTTGTGGAGAATGAAGTTGGGCAACTCATGGAGATGTGTCCTAAGTTAAAGAGGCAATGGAAGGAAGGAGTCTGCAAGGAGGCTATGACATCATCCTTATCCAAATCATATTCATCGACATAATTGAGGAGCAACATATCTCTTTGGATCACTATTATGATGACACCGACAAATTAGAAGAAGAGACATTTACAATTGAAGATTCAAACTCAGAAAAGAGCATGTAAGGTGTTGCATTGCAAATCCGAGCATACCAACGCGATCGCAGGGTGAAAGATCTCTCTTTCTACGTAAATTTCTTGCGATAAAGTTATGGTTTTAGCAGGTACCAAGCTTAAATGCCTCATATCCGATAATGGAGGTAAATATTGCAGCTAAGATTTTGAAAGCTTTTGTGCCAGCAATGGAATTTGGAGGCAAAGGACAACCCCAAGGACACCTCAAAAAAATGGCATTTAGGAAAGGATGAACATAGCAATCGTGGAGCAAGCACGAAGCATGTAACTACATGCAGGCCTATCGCTTAAGCTTTGGGAGGAAGCAGTAAGTATGTCTCTATACTTGATCAACCAGTCACCCTCAATGACAGTGGATGGCAGAAGAGGCATGGACAAGTAAACCGGTGAATTATGCATTTCTCAAAGTTTTTGGATGCGAGGCTTTCATGCACATAGATAGAAGCCTAAGGTCAAAGCTAGATGCAAAGTCCAAAAATTGTCTCTTCATTGGATGGGAGAAGCTGACTTTGGGTATCACCTATGGAATCCAAGAGATGGTAAAATCTTTAGAAGTAGAGATGTAATTTTCAACGAAAATATGTACAAAGATTATTTGGAAAGAAAACAAATACAAAATACAAGTTATGAGTACATGGAGCTTGAGGATGGTAAACACTCAAGAAGCGCAAGCGGTGACAAACTGCAATAACGTCAACCAAATGAGGAGCCTCAACCTATGTCCCAAAGATCTACGAGAGCAAGTAGACCTCCAGAAAGGTTCGTTCCTTCAACCATCTCTTGGTCTCAAATTTTGGAGAGCTGGAATCATACGAAAAAGCTACACAACACGAATCCAAAGAAGAATGGATGAAGAGCATGCAAGTAGACATGGACTCATTACATCACAACCAAACATGGGAGTTGGTCGAGTTGCCTAAAGGTAACTGGACACTACATAACAAATGGGTGTACAAGCGAAAGGAAGAATAAGGTGGCAAGAAAAAGTACAAGTCTAGGATTGTGGTAAAAGGGTTTTCTCAAAAGAAAGGTATTGACTTCAATGAAATATTTTCTCATGTTGTAAAAATGAACTCAACTATGCTTGTCTTAAGCCTTTTGGTTGCTCATGACTTAAATCTTGAGCAAATGGATGTAAATACGGTGTTCCCTCATGGTGACTTTGTTAACCCTCACGCACATTCCTATCACCTACCACGGACGTTGTATTATTTATTTGGTAGAGTGAGGTACCGGGCTTGTCGGTTCAATAGGAAAAGGGTAAGAGTGATCACCAATGAGAGGTGCACTCTAACTGGAACATTCAAGGGATTAGTTGTCTAAGCATGGGCGTCCAAGTGTGAATGGGGTGAGCTCATATAAAAGTCAACTAAACTTAAAATTCACTCATTCTCTCATTTGTGCAATTGAAGGGAGCTCTTGCTCGATCTCCATCTTCTTCTTCTTCATCTCCTTGTGTGTGTGTGTATGCATGAGAGAGAGAGAGAGAGAGAGAGAGAGAGAGAGAGAGAGAGAGAGAGAGAGCATTGCGGCGGCACGACGGCTGGCGAGGTGGTTGAGCGCGACGTAGCGGCGTCTCCCTCTTCTTTGCGACGAGGAATCCTTTATGACAGCAAGCGTAGAGCGGTGAGTGACACACCATCGCCATCTTTGAGCTTACTAGTTTAGGCTTGTTGTGTGCTTGGAGCCATTTGTGACTCGCACACAGTGTATTGGCAAGTTCCTTGCATTGACACGTGCGACAGACGCACACAGTTTTGACGCTGTTGCCGGGGAATGCCATACACTAAGCTTGAATCGCACTCCGTGCTTCTTTTGTGGTGCAATTTCAATTGTAGGAAAGATAGGGAAGGAAGCTATGTGTATTGAGAAGAAGGATTTTGTGTTGCTATTGTGTATTTCTTTGTTATTGAAGTTTTGAAAGGTTACTGTGTTTTCTCTATGATAAGGTCTTAGAATTAAGGTAGTTAGTTCTGTGTAATGCAAAGTACAGTAAGTAGAAAGTAGATCTGCGAGAGCTAATGAAGTGTGTTAGTGTGTAACAGTAAGTGTATTAGTTGGAAGTAGGTAGGTAGAGTGTGTGTGTGTTCGCGCGCAGGCCGCCACGACCTTATCCCAAAAAATAAAAATAAAAATAATTTTAAAGGTAGGAACAGGATGGGAAATATCTCCCAGACCCAAGCTCAAGCTCACGCACAGGCTCAGGCCTCAATCGCCCTTTAAAATTACGTATTTTGGCTTCACACGTAGCTAAAAATCGACTTTTTTGAGGACCAACGGAGCTTCAGGTGTCCGAACGTTGTGCTATAAAACACATCGCGACCCTCTGAGTGATACGCTCGTTTTGAGCTATCACACACTTTAATAATAAAAAATCGATCATTAAAAAAAGATAAAAACATAAAAAAAGAGTGGAAACGGATGTCTAAAAAAGTAAGCGGTTAACCTTTGAGGTTATTCGCCGACGCTTGTAGGGTGCCAAAGGCACATGCATCTGTGCTCTGGTCGTGTGCTAGAGACAAAGCAACTAGAGAGAATTTTGACTTACGCGAGTTCTCAATATCCACCTACCTTAGGTTCCGGGACCTCAGCGGGGATCCAAGGTAGTACAAACCAAGACGCGAACATAGCGGCTAGTGACTCTTCCTCTGACTACGACGTCATGGAGGGTTTCCCAATGCTTAATCCCAATAGCTCAGGCCAAGACATGCATGCCATGGGCCCACGGTCCGGCTCGAGAGTGCTTAGCTGCTTGAAGGAAACCTTTAGTAGAGCCACTCGCTCCGAACATGGAGCTAGTGATGTAAATGAGGGGGGTGGGGAAGTAAATTCTCCATTCATGAACAACGTAAACCCTATGCCCTTAGAGAATGTGCACATGAATACTTCATTCACTGCACCTCCTGACTCTTCAGAGCTATTCCCCTCCGAGGTTATATTACCTGATGGTAGAAGCCTTGCAGAAGTGCAAGAGGTTGAGTGGTATATCCTTGCAGCAAGGGAGAAGAAAATTGAGAGCTTACGCAAGACGGAGCAACGAAGAGAGCTAAAAGCGCAAGCCCTATGTCAATTTCCTTGCTAAGAGAGCAATCGAGTGCTCCTGACTTAGCAACCGCTAAGGGCCAACCCCTAGAAAGCAACATTGCATCTAGTTCAAAGGACACCCCTAGGACCTCAAGCCTAAATGGAGCGTTCCTAGATGAGAACTGGGAGTACGAACTACAAATAGAAACTCTAACCGACCTATACACAGGTCACACCTATCACGTGGGTTGGTTAGATGTCCTACAATCCACAATGGGTGCTACTAGTATGGAGGATCAACAACAAAGAGTTTGTGAGATCATCCATAGAGTGATTGAGTTAGAGAGACAGAACAAGGGGATCCACATGCCTTCAACGAGTCTCATGAGATTCTTGGATACAGGGAAGGCTAAACAACCGACCTTATTGCAAATGGAGACTCCCTCAGTAAGTCCGATGGATTCCCCATATGTTGTTTCACCAGGGGTCTCGGTGCAATATGAGCCCACAAGTGATAGCTTTAACTTTCCAAGTCTAGCTCATCTTTGCCTTGATGACACCACGGCTACCATGCCTACCCCAATGATGGGCATGCCAAGAAACACGCCATGGACCTCATTTGTTAGTAAAGCACCACTACATGGTAGCTCAATGCCTGCAACAGTACCTACAAGTGTGTACCAATCGTATACACCAATGGGTCTTCGTACTCATGTAGTCCCTACCCCTCCCATTGTTTCAACAACCTATGCTCCATAACCACAACACCCAAGTTCTTATTTCCATGGGACTATACAGGCTAGCATTAGCATGTCACATCCCACGTCTGCGATGCCTAGGGCCACACAAAATCGTACCCAATGTGAAACCCAAGGCTTCCTACGTGCCAAGCCCAATGCCAATACCTACTCCACATGTAGTCTCTAGAGCATCTTCACCCACGGTGCCTGCTCACTTAGGTGACTTGGCAACATTTGCTCAAGCTATTGGTCGATGTATTGCTGAGAATATGCGTAACACGCCTGCTGATAGAGAGCCTAGAAGTAAGGCAGTACAAATAGCCAAGCTCACATAAAAATTTAGTGGAGACGGGGATGTGAGAAAGCATATCGAAGTGTTTGAACAAATATGCGATTCTCTAGGAGAACACAATGACGTGCATAAGAGTAATGCTTTATGCCTAACCTTAAGTGGGAAGGATGGGGATTGGTATAGAACCCTAAGGGTGGAAGAAAAAACAATTTACCCTACTCTTAGGACACTGTTCTTGAAAGAATACATTCGAGAGGGAGTGCTTTGGGGTGTAGCCTCTCAACTCAAGAAAGCCCAACGAGAAGAAGGAGAGTCGGTGAGAGACTTTATTAGTCGCTTAAAGCATTTGAATTCTCGTTGTAATCCAAATGAGCGCTTCAACAATCACCAATTTCTCGATAGATTCATTCGGGGATTACAATATGAGGATATCTACAATGGCCTAGTCATTAGAGGTATCACCACTTGGGAAGCAGTCACCACCAATGTGATCCAATTGGAGGATAATTTAATAATTCAAGGAGAAAAAAGTGTCCGTTGAGCCTAAATCTATTAGTTCGCAAGCATCAGGGCATCAACCAATGACCCTAAAGCCTATTGCTAAGGAGCCAAAGATATCTGAGATGACTTTAGCAGATCTCACCAAGGCTATTCAAGAGAGTCTTAGAGACAATCGTGCTCCACAAAACAATTATATGTATCCAAGAAGGGAGCAACAATGGTGCTCAGTATGCTATGGACTGCATAGTACCAGTGAATGCCCTACTTTTAGAGTAAAATTCAATGGGAACTGCAATGCCTGTGGGAGGTATGGTCATCAAGATAAGGATTGCATAGTATTTAAGCGCGCCATGGCCAATAGACCAACCTTAGCATGGACAAACACACCTCGAGTGCCTGCATTGATGCCGACCCCACCTCTTGAACAAAAAACACAACAGATGGTCCCTAGGGCCCAAAATGTTGTTCAAACAACACCCTTACCACCTCCAGTGCTAGGACCGCAACCACCACATCCGAGAATCACTTCTGTGAATCAAGTAGGTTGTGAGTCATCTATTGCTTGTTTGGAAGGCTGTGAGGAAGATATGGACCCTAATATTGCCTATGAGATGGATGTGCTTGAAGAAAGTCCACAATAGGACTATTGGGGACAAGTCAAACCTGTATATCAAGTAGTTTCTCTTGCAGCAAGAGGCCAAAATATCAATTACACTGCTAAGAGACCACCTCTTCAATGCTATGAGTGTGGAGGTCCACATCGTGTAGCCGAGTGTCCTATTAGGCTACAAAAGAACGCCACACTAATGCAAACCAATCAAGCGAGCACGTCTACAATGCTGATACTCATGTGTAATCGATGTGGCATAGATCATTTGATTGCCTAATGTCCAAACAATCCAAATGCACCAAAGATCACACCGTTAAACTTGATTGAAGTTATCGAGGAGCCATCACAAAGTACACCTATGGTACCAGTAAACGTACTCACACGATCGATGCTCCAAAAACAAAATTATATTCTTGAGGAAAGAGACACGGCATCAATTGCCCAATCTCAGAAAAAGAAGAAAACACGATGGAAGAGATCGCAAAAAGCAACGAAGTCAGACCCCAGTTCAAAGACCAACATAGGGATTGGTGACGACCCCATATATATGAACGACGCTGAAGAGGATTCTGATTCAGCTGAAACCATGGAGAGCAAAATGACCACTAAGATAGAAACCAACAAGAAAGATCTTCATGAGCCACAATGGCCAGGATCCAAGAAGAAGATATGAACTTATCCAAACCCTATAGAGGAGATTGAGAGAGTCAAGCAATTAAGGAGTTTGGTAGAACTTACCCAAAGGGATCTAGAACCAGCACCTAGGCAGATCCAGATTACAGACACCGTGTTCCTTACGCAACAACAACCTCACGAAGTCCATAGACCCTTAGCCATACCTAGTGTCATCCAAGAAGAAAGTGACTTAAAGTCATGGGAAAGTGGGTGTAATCACTTTTTGATGGAAAGAATGTTTACAGAGGGACTACCTGATCCTATCGAAGAAATGGAGGTCCCATCTTCCCCACGTCAAGGAACTGAAGTCCAAAAGGTGCCGTTAAACATTGCCAAATTGATGGATTTCAAGTCTTCAGAAGTTAGAACTACCATCATGTCCAAACTATATAAAGACCCTGAGGTAGTCTCAGCTCCTCGAGCCTTTCTTAATGGAGAACTAAAGTTTGGGCTACCACAATTTGCACAGATGGATGGAGCTGGGGAGATGCCAATAGAGGAGGAACACTTAGATCCACAACCCAACCTAGATGAGAACCTTGATATAGAAATACTTGTGAACAAGTTGGGACAATACTTTGAGGGTGATGAATCCAATGCGACCATACCAATCACTACTAAGGGATTAACTGTGAAGGGAATCCTTGATGGTGGCACTGGGATTAGCATTGTGACTAAAATTGTTGGGAAACTATGGGAAGACGTCACCTTGCGACCACAACCATAGTAGTGAAGATGGCCAATGTGTCTATTGTTAAACCTATTGGGATGCTAGAAGATCTCAAGATCAAGGTCTTTGGACATAAAATAAGATTTACCTTCATTGTTATGGATTTCTCCAGGCACACTATGGCATCTGAGATGATCTTAGGACGTCCTTTCATGAGGGAAGCAAAAATGGTGCATGACTGGTCTAAAAACCATGTTTACTTGCAGTTCCAAGATTCTGTCATTCGAGTGGATCTTGTAACTGATCAAGCACATCCTTTAGGAAACAGGTTTATAATTGATCATAGATCTAACACTGCAGTTCACTTGGCCCCATTGCAATATTGTTACACGTGTAAAGCGGACGCTGATGTTGGGAAAGATTCTCCTTATATGGATGTACTACCTGGGATGATTGAGTCGAACAATGTGGATTGGGTTCACCTAGCAGCAACCATAGACACTTGGGGAAATAGGGGGACGACCTGGGTAACACCTGAGGGGGATGAAATGCCCGTACCCTTAAATATGCTACAAGCAATGCTAATATATGAAGAGAACATACAAGTGGGTCCCTAAAGATTCTTTAGCGACCATAGCTAATGCTAAAAAAAAGAAGCCTTGTAAGAAACGTTCCATTCGCTCCAAGAAATGTAAGGAAACATGGCGTTGGATTCCTAAACGACTATTGGAAGCGATCAAATATGGGTGCCAAAACGTACATTGTGCTCTTACTTGTCACTTGACCCATGTAAGCCCAATCTCGTAGCTCCAAAATGAATCGACAATCGCGGAAAGAAAAAATCCACAGAATGCTACACACCCGCTCCAGAGCTAGTTTGGATACCAAAGAAAGAATGATTTGTTCCATCGAGCTCAGGAAGGGGGGAGTCCCATGAAGTTTCTAGCTCCTCATGTAATGCATCCATAGAGGTAAAAGCTTCTCCACAGCCTCCACCTACAATAGTGGACCTCCATAAAGTTACAAAGGAATCCACACCTCCTAGTGTTCAAGAATCACCTGATGAACCACTTCAAGTTTGATCCTAGGAGAGCACCTTACCACCTGTGCAGCTCGATGAGGCACCTAAGGTAATAGAAAACTACTGGCAAAAATCCTCACCTAGTACCAACTGGAATAATTGGTTTCAAAGGGTGACGAGCACATTTCAAATGATATGATCTACCCAAGGAAGGGGGGAGTGTTTGCTGACAGTCATCATTCACTCACTCCCCTCTCAACCTTCCTCCCTGATCTCTCAATCTCCCAATCTTAGGGAATGTATATATAAAGCCTTATACTCACAAAAAACAAAAATAATAAAGAGCAAGAGCAATTAGCAAACGAGTATGCACAATAAAAGTCAAAACATTGACCCAGACCTACAGATTCACATCCGGTACACTGAAACAAAAACCTATGTCATAAAACACCTTTGATCCTCATCACTCAAGTGATGGAGGGTAGGTAAGATTAGTACGATAGCAATGTTTTCGTTTCAGAGTTTAGTGATTAGCAAAGTTCTTTCTTCCCACTGATGTGCCTCCTAGAGGTATTGTTTGTGTTTAATAGTGTGTACAGGAACAATTGCTGTGGTTAGGATTTGGACCTTCATGGAATCTTTCTCTCATCCACTTTTCAAATCAATCACGACTATCAACACAAACAGGTGCTTCTTGTCCATTAGCATGGCCCCTTATCTTTTTTTGCATCCATGTTTGTTTGCTTTAATTGTGATTGGTAGCATAATATTCAACACATTTGCTTAATATCAAATATTAAAATTAATGTAATTTTTTTGTCATAATCACTTGTCTAGGTTTAAAAATCAAGCAGTCCGACTAAGCTAGTTTGACCAAGCTAGGTGTTAGAGATCTTCTCTTAATACCATGGGGAATGTCTTCCTAATAATCAATGGTTACTTAGGTTCTTAATCCAATTTAGGCAGCATTGTGTGAAATGTACTAGGGCTTTCTAGTGGGCTTAGTCTCTATTTGACCTTTTACTTAAGTATTATAAAGGGAGTTTACTAGTGTGATGAGCCTGGGGAGGGTAACAGTGTTATATGAATCCCCAAAGTTACAAAATTAAAATGCTGAAAATGAAAAAAAATAATTAAAATTCAAAGTGCCATAATGTAAAATCTTAAGCTGGAAGAGAAACCTCAACTTGATTTGGTACTCCACTCACATGTATCGCCTATGGTACTAGAGCCCTAGATGTTCCCAATGTGGGCGCTTTTCCTTGAAAAGCAAAAGACCCAAGGCATACAAAATAAGCACACACATCAAAATTGAATCACTGTGAATAGATTTTGGGGCAAAGAAAAGGTAATTAGTCAGGCGATGATTTCATGAGAAATTCCTTTTATTGTAGCTTAACTACAAGGTCTTCTAGGTATAGCCTCTAGTCATCCCTTGAACGTGAAATACTTGGCTCTCGCGATTAAACAACTTAATTGACCAGAGAAAATTAAGAAGCTTACCCATGGTATTAATAGTCGATCTTTAGTGCCTTTCGACCGTTGAAATAGCGACCCCGAACTTGTTTAGTTTTTTACCTTTCCAACTGTTTATGCGTTTGATTATATTGCGATTTAATGTTTATGCTGACAAATGGTTTATAATTATGCTACCAATCAATTTTTCTGCCTAAAATTGCATATGATTTTTAATTGTATATGAGAATGCAATTACTGTGCCAATGTTGTTTGATTTTGTAGTGACTGAAGAACGCTAAGGACATTCATCTCAAATGCTCTTCCACCTCAACGAACGAGCTTCAACTCAATAGCTTCCGAGGACGGAATCTACATCAAGAAGGGGGGCATATTAACCCTCACGCACATTCCTATCACCCACAACGGACGTTGTATTATTTATTTGGTAGAGTTAGGTACCGGGCTTGTCGGTCCAATAGAAAAAGGGTAAGATTGATCGCCGATGAGAGGCGCACTCTAACTGGAACATTCAAGGGATTAGTTGGCTAAGTATGGACGCCCAAGTGTGAATGAGGCGAGCTCATATAAAAGTCAACTAAACCTAAAATTCACTCATTCTCATTTGTGCAATTGAAGAGTGCTCTTGCTTCATCTCCTTGTGTGTGTGTATGCGAGAGAGAGAGAGAGAGAGAGAGAGAGAGAGAGAGAGAGAGAGAGAGAGAGAGAGAGAGAGAGAGAGAGAGAGAGAGAGAGAGAGAGAGAGAGAGAGCATTGTGGCGGCACAGCGACGGCGAGGCAGTTGAGCGCGGCATAACGACGTCTCTCTCTTCTTCGCGGCGAGGAATCCTCCACGACAGTAAGCGTAGAGTGGTGAGTGACACACCATCTCCATCTTTGAGCTTACTAGTTTAGGCTTGTTGTGTGCTTGGAGCCATTTGTGGCTCGCACACAGTGTATTGGTAAGTTTCTTGTATTGACACGTGCGACAGATGCGCATAGACTTAGAGGAGAAAATTTACATGCTTCAATCAAAGAGGTATGAAGTAAAAGGTAGGGAGAAAATGGTTTGCAAATTAAAGAAGAGCTTGTATGGTCTAAAGCAAGCATCAGGACAGTGGTACTTGAAGTTCAATCGACGGATTTAGAAGATGCAACTCAGATCACTACGAAGGGGATCGGGGAGCACCACAGACGAAGAGTGAGAAAGAGAGAAGAAGACACACGACACACAGATATGGGTGGGGAGACTCAAAGAGTGAGTAGCCCCCTATACACTTATGCTATGTATAAGGTATACAAGTCAGTGGGCGCCCAGACTCTAAGCGGCCGGGCAAGGCGCAGACGCCTATACCCCAACAACCTCCCACTTAAAGGCGACTGTGCCTTTAAGCAAGGGAACCTAGTCTAAAGACTACAAAAGGTGAGAGAAAACCGCTCTCAACCGATGCCCACTGGCTAGCTGTGATCGTGTGCATCCGGCTGTCCTGCTCCCGTGTAAGTCCATACACCACCAGACGTACCGCACACGTATTGCAAGTATGTACGCAATACCTGCATATCTCCCTCGTGCACTATGCCATCATCAGTCAACAAACGTCTGACAACCCCACCTGCAAATGCTCCCACTGCAGCTGCGATATCTGGTCTCAAGATCAACATCTCATACATGAGACCACCGAATGCCGATGCAATGCTAGCGGGCCCTGCTATCTCTACGGAGCATGCATCAACATATATATCCTTGGCAATAGGCATCTTTGACTGACAAGGCGTGTCAGCCACATGCATCTCCTGACTGTCTGCAAAAGACGCATCAACCTGTCGTGCAACCTCAGAGCAAACCAGCTGCTCTAGGTGTCTGCTGGAAGACATATCCTGCACAACTATATCCCCATGCTCACTGTTGAGCATAGAAAGGAATGACTGCATAATCGCTGACATCTTAGCCTCCTCTGCAATCATCCACTGCAAACATGACCACTCAATCTGTTGTGACTCACTAGAGCTCTCATGCTCTAACTCTGTATGCATAGACTCTTGCACAACGTCCTCCTGTCGTGACTCACTAGAGCAAGACCGCTCTACCTGTCTATCCTGCATAGAAGTATCTCGCACAACTGACTCTCTGCTTTGCTCAGTCACTAGCAAAGCATGCATGTATGACTCTGTCACCTCTCTGTATGATTGCTCAAGTCGTGCCCCAACTGTGTGCACAACGAGCTCACTACCTTGCACTCCATGCAAAGCATCCTGCAACCCACAAGCAAAAGATACTCGCCTGCTCTCTCGCTCTCTACCTGGCTGCATGATCATAGAGACAACACCATCTCTCTCGTGATCCACATGCAATGGGTAACCTTTACCACTCCTGTCACCTCTCACAATCACTAGCGAACCCAAATGCATCACAAAAGATCGCTCAAGCAGCGATACCCGACATCCACTATCCCGTAACTGTCTGACTGAGATCAAATCCCGTCTCAGATCTAGCACATAACGCACATGACGCAGGGTAAATATCATACCACTGGGCAAAGACAAACATACGTCTCCTGCACCCTCAATGTCATACACAACACCATCAACCATGTGCACACAACCAAGTCTCCACACTTTGCATACATCATTGCAAACACCTGCAAATCTAGTACACAAATATCTGCTCTACCTGTGATTGCCAAAAAATATGCTCGAGGCATACATTGCCGAGCTCAAAATGCAATCACATTAGTCTCCCTGACCATCAAACCACATAAGGCATACATTGTATCCTCCCACCTGTGAGGAAACTTGCAACAAATATCACTCTCACATCTGAGAGCAAACCATGTGTGGAATCCTCGACACACAATAAACAACTACTGCTGCAGAAAATTCAGCGTTCAGAATTTTAAAATTCTGATATGACGAGCACGTCCGGAGCGTGCCAAAACCCCAAGGTAAACTCCTGGATCACATGTATCCGAGTCCGGGTGTGAAAGCTATGCCAAAAACCTCCGTTTCAGCCCAAAAACGCAGCATAAACTGCCAAAAGAGGGCTGAAAAATGCAGCTCCTCAACCGTAGCTCGAATGAGGTTTCTGATGGCTCGAATGGCTTCGAAAGGGGGGTAAAACGCCAAGACACCTATTGGAAAAGCTCTCGGAAAGCTGAATTTGCCGATGCCGAAGTCGAAACCCTGTTTGCACTTTTGAAAGTGCGCGCACGTGGACGCGATTTCGGGAATGAAACTGGCTCTCCGCTGTCGTCGTGACTGTGCACACACGCGCTCCCTCCGCACCTACACTTTGATACCAATTGAAGGGGATCGGGGAGCACCACAGACGGAGAGTGAGAGAGAGAGAGAGGGAGACACACACACGATGTGGGTGGGGAGACTCCAAAGAGTGAGCAGCCCCCTATACACTTATGCTATGTATAAGGTATACAAGTCAGTGGGCGCCCAGACTCTGGGCGGTCGGGCAAGGCACATGCGCCTATACCCCAATAACAAAGAAGTTGGGAGATGGAAAGTTCATCATCCTAATGTTTATATTGATGACATTTCGATTGCAAGTTCTAATATACAGGATATCAAAGACCTAAAAGAGGAGCTATCTAAATCTTTTTCAATGAAAGATTTAGGTGCTCGTTGGTATGAAGATATCAAGGGATAGGACGAAGACGACAGTAAAGATACCTCAAGAGGATTACATCAAGAAGGTCTAGAAAGGTTTGCAATGCAAGATGCAAAATTGTTTTCTACACCTTTGGCTAGTCACTTTACACTAACCAAGGATATGTTTCCAAAGACACAAGAGGAGATAGCGTATTTGTCTAAAGTTCCATATTCTCCAAGGTAGGTTTTCTAATGTATGATATGGTTTGGAAAAGGCCAAACATTGCACATACAGTGAGAGTTTTAAGTAGATTCATGGAGAATCTAGGTAAAGAGCACCAGCAAGCTGTGAAGTGTATACTTAGACATGTAAATGAGACAAAAAAAAAAGCTTTGTATTTTGAAGGCAGTAATATTTTCTTGCAAGGGTATGCTGATGCAGATATGGCAAGTGACAAAGACACTCAAAGGAGCACTTCTGGCTACGTCTTCACAGTTGGAGGCAGTAATAAGCTGGGCTTCAAAGCTACAGAAAGTGGTCTCACTTTCTAACACAAAAGAAGAATATGTATCAATGACGGAGGCAAGTAAAGAAATTATGTGGCTTCACATATTCTTGGAGGAGCTTAGATAGAAGGAAGGCAATTGTGTCTTGTACAGTGACAGTCAAAGTGCCATTCATCTTGCAAAGAATTTATCATTTCACTCAAGGACAAAGCACATTGAGGTGAGATATCACTTCATACGTACTCTTTTGGAAGAGGGACAACTAAAGCTAGGAAAGGTACACACAAGCGAGAATCCTGCAAACATGTTTACAAAGGTAGTCAACAAGGAGAAGTTGAGCTTTTTCTCAGCTTCAATCGGCATTCACGGATAAGAAGCCAGGATGGAAAGAAGTCATAGATTTAGTGTGGAGATCAGTCTCCAAGTGGGGGATGTGTTAAGTATAGAGCCTGATTTACCCTTTATAACTTTTAGTCATAAAAACACACATTTTTAAGGCTCTCATTATGAGGAGAAGCCATTGTGCGTGAGAAAAAGTACTCATCATAAAACCAAAAATTCATGCGAAAATATTCCTTTTTTGCCGGAATATTATGGTCAGATGGCGGAAGGAAAGTGGTCGAAAAATGGTTGTTCTTGGACTGTGGTCGATAGTCAATGGTCGGTGGCCGATGGGCAAAAGTCTTTGGATGGTGGTTGAATTCAATGACAGGTGGCCAATTTCTTGGTGGACTTGTTTTCTGAAGGACGGCCACACATGGGTGCATGGGAGAACTCCACTTAGACTTGTGTACACAAGGGCGGCTACACATGGCTGCTTCTCATAAGAGATGGCAGCCCTTTTGGCCTATAAAAGAAGGACTTTTCTACACACAAAATGTGAAGTATTGTCAAGCATTTTGAAGTTGACTCAACAAGGTGTGTGTGAGGTGGTGAGAGTAAAGCAAGGCAAGAGCTCCATTAAAGGTATAATCTCTTTGTAACCTACTTCTTGTTTGAAGTACTAAAGTCATTGAGTGGTTGCTGTCTCGTGGACGTAGTCCACATTGCGTGAACCACATATATCATGTGCTCTCTCTCTCTCTCTCTACCTCTCTCTCCCTCTCTCTCTCTCTACCCTATAATCTTTCGTGTGTGAAAAATTATATCCCTCCATTAAGTAAGCTACTCTAATATCTACTTAGCTACGTCCTATTTCCTAACAAGATGTTGATGACTAGACATGTTTTTCAAAGAGACCAAGGGCGTAAGGAAGAGGTCCCTTCAGATAAGGGCAAGAGGCCACAATATTTTGTACCATTTTTTGATGAATAAAAATAGTGAAAATATAAATTTTTAATGCATCAAAGTTAGATTGATTCTATTTCGATATCTTGCAAAGTACTTTATTTTGTTACAACCATCATTCACATTATGGAAAGGTGAAATTACATCAAGCCTTCTCGATTTATTAGGGTTTGTGTTTGGACCTTGCTATAGTTGAGAGTTATGGCACAACTTGCAATGGGGGTTGTCCAAACCCTTCCCGTGCGTCCTTTTTGTAGCCACCAATCCACATGTCGTTTGTCAAAAAGGATGACTCCCATATGTCCTTTCTTCGTCGTTTTTTGGCTAATCTCATTGCATGTCTAATCTGACTATCTTTGACTTGTTCCTTACGATGTGACATGTGAATATGTTTCCAATACACCCATTGATGTAGCTCCTCTAGGCTATTGGCTTTGTTTGTACCACCTTTGTGTTGAGTGTACCTGAAATAACGAGTACGAGCTTGGTTTTCTCCATGCCCTATGTAGACCAGATACCCATGGTGCCATATTGCCTTGCAAACCAAAGCATGTGATTACAAATAATGTGTTGTGCACAAACCAAGCACAAGCATTATAAGGATACATATTTAGAATTCAAAAGATTAGCATACCGTCAAACCAATTCTATTACCATGTAGTGAGTGATATGTTGATTTGTCCACACACTGATGAATGTCTTGTGGAATGTCTCCATAGCTTCTTGGAAATTCACATAGTCAGCATCAATCCATGAGTTTAATTCACAAAACTTGAATATTGTATCCAAGGTTTTCCATACCTTTGCCTTGCAAGTCCTGGATGCACTTGTCTTTCATGTGCACCATGGATTTTCTGTTTCCTTTCAATCATCGTAAACATTGATAGGAAGAGCCGTCCTTTCACACCACCTATGGACAACGTATTTGGAACATCCCAACCATTCCCGATCTCGTTTCATCTTGGTCTATCTTAACATGTCCTCTGTGCAAAACCATCTCTTAAAAGATTGTCTCTAAGGATGAGATTGCCCTTTGCTTTACAGCGAGAGGTCAACTGGTCCAGGTGAAATAGATATAGAGAAAAATTATTTTTTATATTATCCTATAAAGTGCATACATTGTGCATATGTCTACTCTGGATAGTGGGATATTCAAAATGGATCAAACGTTGGGGTCACAAAGATGCCTATCCAGCACTCTTCTCCAATATGGTTTGTCCCAAGATATGAATCCCTCCCATGTAATACAAGCAAGGGATTTTTCATGTTGCTTCTTTGGAAGTATTGTACATGCATTTCAAGGTTTTTAGGTCTCTAAACGTTTGCCACTCCACTGTGTCGGATCCCATGCCTTCCACATCCAATTTCTTTTCATTTCTTTGTTTGCTTATTATTTTAGTGATGCTAGTTTGATCAAAAATCCAATTCAATATATCGAAGTTCTTAGTCGGCACCTGGAAGGATAATTTTAAGCTTTTTGGAATGCACATTTTGAAGCATAAAAGTAAAACATAACGTTAATGTTCTGACCTTAAACATAACATTAACTCACCTTGAAGGTTGCAAGAGGAAAAATGTTGTGCTCAGATTGCACATTAAAGTTTCTAGGATCATCTAGTCAAATGCTTGCATCCAAGGCTTTGTTCATGAGTGTGGTTGTGACGTGCTCAACCTTCATCTCCTTTACAAGCTCGCACTCATCTAGTTTGATGACAAACTTGAGGACACCGTTGCACTCTTTGGGAGTAACATTGAACAATTTCACAATGTATGTCTGCATGGCAATCAAATCATAAAAAATATTGTTATACTTGTCATATACCGCTTCCTCTCCTTTTGGAAATTGGCATGTTGATTCAATGTGAAAAGGACTTTACCACGGTTGAAGCACCTCCTCATTCACTTTCCGTCTTGTTTTTTGAATAGAGAAAGGGTTTGGAAATAGGGTGTACTTAATGTAAATCTTTTTAACCTCTACACATACCTGAGTAGGAGGAGTTAGGAAGCTAAAAAAATTCCTAGTGAAATATCATTGCAAATAATGCTACATGCTTGTAAATGGTATCATATCCCTTATTGGATATACCAGCTTCATCCAAAATTGACTGAAAATCCCGTGCATGGAGTTGGTTCTCCTTTAAAGGGTTGTCAAGTTGTAACAATCTTACCATAACACTTGTCATCCAAGAGGCCATAAATATTGTCGTTATTCAATATGAGGCCATAAGGGGACAAGGAGGTGGTTGTGTTGTACTTCACTTCCTTGTCGAGATGAAGTAAAGATCTCGGCATGCATGTCTAGAGTAAGAGATATTTTTGAGATTATGCATATAAACCTAGCAAGGCTAGATGCACTTACTTGATGGCTTGCACTCTTTTCTTAATTTCTCCCAAACCAACCTTCAAGTCCTTGATGTCCCATAATCTCCTTTCTCTTCAGTGAAGACCTAGCGCTTTTTTTTCCCTCTAAGTTTTTGTGTAAGCTCCTTGATGGTCTCCTTGTTGCCTTCAACCCATTGAGCACATTACACGACTTTCTAGTGTAAGCGCACATTCTCATTGCATAAAATATCTCTCTCTCATTGAAAAACATTATTCCTTGTGGCCAACTGCTTGGTGTAGCCATACAAGCCATGGAGTGGAGTTTGTAATGGGATGCTTAGGATACATTTTGTCGTCCAACCAAAGGTCCACATTTTTCATGTTGTGTGATTTCAAGTTCTCCTTTGAAGCTTCAAAAATTGTGCTTTGTTTGTTTTTCTTGCAGAGAGGCTCATACTCTCGTGAGAGCTCTATGTGTATATAATTTATGTCTCTTCAATTCCTTGTAAACTTTCTTCATAGAGAGCTATAAGAGTCGATTGAGATATGACTGTCTGCAGAAGGAGGTGAGGCAATGGAGGAAAGGAATTTCAGTATTTGCACGCAAGAGTATGCAAGAGGGAATGCGGGGGAAGAATGAGATGAGAAAGTAGAGCTTAGTTTTCAATAATGCAAAAGATTGAGATAGTTGTCATTAAATTCTTAGCGGCCGCAAATAGTGAAGTGCTATCATGCTTGGACTACTTTTTCAGTTTTAATGAACGTACATTGTAATGAAAAAGATATTTGGATTTTTAGAAAACATGTATAAAAAAGGAGAAAATAAATTTTCCATTATCTCTCTCTACGTTGCCATGGCATTTCTTACAAGGCCAAAATTTGAGTCCAAACTTTTTCTAGCATCAATGCCGAAAAAACTGGCCAATCACAGATATTTGCATAAGATAGTTTAAAAGAGCTCATAGGTCCCTTAATAACCAAACCACCAACATCTTCAAATCCAAGAATCACCTTGGGTGCGCAAGTGGGTCAAGTAAAGGAAACCCAACGAGAGGGAAAATAGATAGAGCGGAGTGACAAACTGAGATTAATACAAACATGGGAGAAATATTATGACAAAATGCCAAATCCATAAGCGCATCTCAAAACCAAGGCATTGAATGACCTCCATGGCATAATATCATTTGATAGAATGCCATTGGTTACACTAAAAGAGGAAGAGGCCAACCCGAGTGTGGAACTGGAGGCACAATTCAGAGCTATGATGGTGGCCATAAACACTATAACCCTCCAAGCACAACATAAGTTCAAGAGAGCTAATGAGGGGCCATCAATTTCAAGAATCAAAGAGGAAAAGTAGGACTTGGCATGAAAAAACAAACATCTTGAAGAGTAGATGGGGGAGATGGAGGGATAGTTGAAAGCCCAGAAACAAGAGAAGGAAACTAGGAGGCAAAGAAAAAGAAATGGGCTAAAACCAAAAAGAAATTGAAGAAATGGGTGGCCCACGCTCATAAGGAGGCGGACCAACAGAAGAAAAGAGCTCAACAAGAAACCACCAGGGCCAAGGACTACCAAGAATACTTCAACCTTGTGGTACTGCTAAGTATACTAGAGAACATGAAATTACTACCATAAAAAGGGATCTAGGTGAATAGTGATCAATTACAAAGTCTCATGGAAAATTCTATGGAATCGATCAATCATCACAATCATGAATTGTTACAACAACTAAGCAAGAAGGAAATAGAGTAGGTGGCCAACCAACAAAATAATGAAGATGACAATGAGAATGATGAAGATGAGGATGAGGATGAGAAGGATAGATAAAAATCTGATTCTAGCAACCATGATGATGACAATGAGGAAGGAGGAGTGAGGGGAAAAATAAACAAGCAGCAAAATAATGGGCAATTTGAGTCAGAGAAAGAAAAAACATAGGAGGACACTTCAGACAAAAACAAGAGAAACAAAAAAGCGACAACTAAAGAACAAAAAAAGAGGAATCAAGTTGACACCTGGTATGAGAAGAAATCTTTCATTGTCAAATTAATCATCAAGCTAATAAAGGAGCACAAAGAGTTGAAGCGGTTCCAAAGGGACACCAAGCTCAGCAAATTGACTAGTGAAGGGGTAAAAGATAAGGGGAAAGTGGCAAAGTTAAAACACATGGTCAAAATTTTTCTTAATAAGTGGCCACAATGATGTCCATACATGATAGGACTAAATTCCACTTACCCCCCACCTCTCATGTATTTAAAAATTGGAGAGGCCACCCAAGGTAATTCCGACAAAGGAAACGAGACCAAGATCCAAGTTGACCCCTTTCACTCTAGAGAGCCTAGCGGTGGACCTGAAAGTTTCCCAAGTGGACCACTTTCAGTCTGGAGAGCCTAGCAGTGGACCTAGAATTACTACAAGGGGATAGGCCTAATTATGCATGTATGGAAGATTGTAAACAAGTGTGAGGCCAAGGGAAATGTGCAACAGAAAGGGCTTGGGGTTTACCTATAAGTAGGCATATGGTTGGGTGGAGAGCTATGCTTCAAATCCTTTGGCCTCAAACTAGTATTAGATCTCAGTAGAGAAGGGAAGGTCATGGAGGCTTTGCATGATGCATATATGCACTCTTGGGCAAGGCAAAGACAAAGAAGGAGGTCTTGACTGCTATGTCCTTGTGGGTATCCACGCTTCCACATAGCAAGGCAAAGTTTGATCAACACCAAATCATGCGTAGATTGGATGATTGAGAGCACACATGCAAGAGAAACATTATTAATCTGTCAAAGGAGCATGACGATTTGTTGCCCATAGTGATTGCTACTTCTTTCTCTCTTTCCTATGATGCAAAGCACACAATCTGCCATTGCTTGTAGAAGGAGGTTTTCACACTAGTTATTGCAATAGTTGACAGTGAAAAAAGCACGCTTTATGTATGGACTATGCCAAAGGATAGCAATTTTATGCGTATCTTGTAATTAAAGAGCTCTTTATGAGCTAGGGTTATTTGTATGTCCATGTGGACAATCGATAATCAATTTGAGTATTCAAGAAATCTATAAATAATACGTGCAAGAGAAAATGCTTGTTCTTGCATGGGGGGAGATTGCACCCAGTGCTCCGTGTTCCTTTTTCTGTTCTCATCTCTTCTCTCTCCATGCCTGTGTAGCACTCCACTCTAGGAGGTACACTTGTATGGACTATCATGCTCTCTCTCTCTCTCTCTCTCTCTCTCTCTCTCTCTCAGATCAACCTTGCTCAACATTTCATTATATGTGACCTTCAGGTATGTGTTTTGTGATTATGGGCTTGTAGAATGGTATTTTGTGTATTTTTTAGGCATGCCATGCATCCTTCTGTAGAAAGAACCACGTACTTAGCATATAGTGGATCCATCACCACTGAGTATAACTACTGGATAGTGCTTCAGTTGATGGTGCTATGACATATAGTAGTGTGCAAATATTTGAAAGTTTTTTTACACATTTCCATGAAGTATACCTCTTTTTTGGCCAACTGGTACCAATGCTTTAGTAACTCGATGACTTTGACCAAGCACTCCCCTCATACTCTTTGCATGATTCTTATGTGGTGAAATCTCCAAGCTCTGTATTTCTTCTTCTAAGCCCGCTTTGTTCAGCTAAGCTTTCCATTTGATTTTCTTAATAGCTTGTTTTGAGGCCAGGGATGTGAAGCATAGCTCTCCACCCATCCAAATTCCTATTTATAGGCTCGCAGGGTTCACCTCTTAAACATGTAGGTTATCACGTGTGTTCAAATGAATGGGTTTTTTAATTACCAGAATTTTAAAATTTTAAGAGGATTATATTAACTAAAGGGTTTTTAAATTGATTTTAGAGAAAAACCCATAAGCTTTTAAAGAAAAAGGGGTCATTTTAATACCTTCAGCATGTAAGTAAAGGGGTTTTTTAAATACCTTAAGCATGTAAGTAAAGGGGTTTTTTAAATACCCTTTGAACGCATGTTATATGAATACTTTCTTAAAGGTGCACCCCCTGAGCTTATAGGCAACCCTTGACCCCTTGCCGCTTCACACTAAACTTGGCCTCACATTACTCTCCCCTTGGAGAAGTGTTTTTGTCCTTGAAAACAAAAGTGGTGTATTTCTTCTTGAGAAAACTAATCTTTTTCAAAATGGAATCTTCGTCAAGTCGGTCTTTCTACTTAACTAATGCTTAACAATGTACATGATGATGAGTATGCAAATCATGGTAGTAAAATGCACTCAGGTTCATGCGGTTGGGTTGGAGGTTCAATGGAATGGACAAAAATCTGCTACTCAATGACATTGTCATCCCTATGCAAGAGTATATGTAAACAGCTTACATAAAGAAAACAGATGAATGTGAGAGTGCAAGGTAAAGAAAGTTTGTAAGCCATATCCCCAACTCACTTGAGTATCTTCAAAGGCCCAAAATATCTAAGAGAAAAATTTAGGTGTGTTGGCGGCCCAATTTTCAGAACTTTTGAATGTTTTGGTACATGTAAAAATACCTCTTCTTCTTCCATGAAGGTCATCAATGTACTTTTTATATCTATCATGGACTTGTCAAACATTTTGACAAGCAAGTTTTAGTATATCCATATGATCTTGGATAAAGTCCTTCACCTATTGAAGTTTTTCAGTTGCCAACCCCACTGTAGCTAGTGATCTAGGTGGAAAACCATCTATAAACATGGAAGGATTAAACCCAATTGTAACATGCTTTGCACTATTGTAAGAAAAATCTAAAATAGAGAGATAATCTTCCCAATTGGATTGCTTTTTTATGATTTATGCTCTTAGCATATCCTCTAGCACTTGATTAACACGTTCAATCTAGCCATCCATCTTTGAATGATTTGCAGTATTGAGGTTGATCTTTGTCCCCAATCATTTAAACACATCTCTCTAGAAATGATTGCTGAACTTGGGGTCACGATCACTCACACTATTGTTGGCCAATCCATATAACCTGTACATATTATTAACAAATAATTTGGATAACTCTAGAGTTTTATTAATAGACTTGTTCAGAATAAACTTACAAAGTTTAGTCAACCAATTGACAACCACCCTATACCAAGTCATGATCTCATACAATGGTTGGTAAACCCACAATAACGTCCATAGAGATACTCTCCCATTTACAATCGGTAATCTCCAAAGGATACAAGGGACCTCCTACCTTCAAGTGGTCTGGTTCATTAACTTGATATTTTTGGCAATGCATGACATAGTTGTTGGAATTAGGATTGCAGGGAAACACACACATCTTGGAGAAGACGAAAGAAGATCAAGGCACACAATAGAGAGTGTGTTACTTGTTGGGGTATAAAGCCCAATGTGGTCGCCCAGGTAAGTGGGCAGGCCGCCAGGTATGTACACATATTCTTTTGTAAAAACCTAATAAGAACTCACTATGCTTTACACATTATAGTAGAGCGAGTTCACCATATCGTCGTGCTCTTCTTCTCGCACTCTCTCTCTCGTGTCGCACTTCCGCTCGTACTCCTCAACTGGAATCAGAGCTCAGATCGAGGCTCGGGGCAGCACTGCAGGAGGCTAGAGTCACCAGCTCAGATTGGAGTGAAATTTGACAGGCGAAGACACGGCCCCAAATCCTGTGGGAAATCCCGAAGGACTTGGTGTTCTCAGAATTTCATTCTGAGGTCATCTCGGCCACCGTTCGGCTTCGACAAACGTCTGCGTAGGCCATTTTCGACTACGTGGTCTCAACGGGTGCAGATCCGACTCTGCAGATTTGGGGTTTTTCGGCCTACGACTGCAGGTGCTGAGGAAATCGACACTCCCAGAGTGTTGATTTGTGGCTGTCTACACATCGAAGGATGGCTCACAGTTCTTGGAGGCGTGTCACATACGACACGGGCGCATCTACACACAGACTGTAGGCGACATCCACTAGTTCATCAGGTAGCTTGTGTTTGCTGCTTGATATTCCAGATTTCATGCTGACATTGTAGGAACTTCCACATGGGATGTATTGTCAGAGATGATGTATGTCTGTTGAGGGTTTGCTGGCTGTGAGTCACACAGCAAAAAACCGCCGCAGCGGTTACAGCATATAGTGGGAAATTTGTGGATGTATGACTTTGTGGAAAGTCTATGTACTGTCAGATTTACTGCAGCCTTTGTTGAGGGTCGAGTGAGGTTTTATTGAGCTGGGGGATTCTCGAATGTTGAGATCCTTTCGGTGATACAGGTCTTGGGGCGATCCCTCGAGCACCCTTAGATAGGCAGCTAGGATGTATTGACTGTGAGTTACACAGTTGGCATTGCATCTTTGCTTTACTGCCGTTGAGGCATTGTCGCAGTCTATGCTTACAGGACCATGACAGGACAGTTAGAGACAGTACAGGTGCAGGACAGGTTTACCCGCAGCTTACAGTGTCAGAGAGACAGTGTTTTTTGAGCTGTTTTTTGAGTACACCAGAGCCATTTTACAAAGGAGACTCTGACGAAATTTATGCAGAATCTGAAGCTTTCTTGGTTCATTTGACAGGTTGATATTGATTCAGAGGTCAATTTACAGGGGAAACTCTGTCGAATTTTTCCCAGGAAAGTAAACCACTGTGAAGCATAGCTATGGCTGGATCACGGGACACTGCTCTTTACAATATCAAGAAGCTCGATGGAACCAATTTCCCATTGTGAAAGAAGCAGATTTGGCACGTGTTGGTACAAAAGAAGCAGATAAAACCGATAAAGCTCAAGGGGATAAAACCAGAAGATATGGACGAAGATGAATGGAGCGAAATGGATGAATTGGCACTTTCTACCATTATGCTGACTTTGGCAGAAAGCGTTTAATTCAATGTAGCAGACGAGATGTCGGCTTATCAAGCATGGTTAAAGCTGAGTGATCTTTATGAGAAGCAGAGTGCAGCTTCACAGGTATACTGGCTTAAGAAGCTTGTTGACTTGAAGATGAAAGAAGGGACACCTATGTCCAATCATCTGAATGAATTCAACACAATCTACAGTCAGTTGTCAGCTCAAGGTGTCAAGTTTGATGAACCTGTTAGAGCTATGTTCCTGTTGATCACATTGCCGGAAAGTTGGGACACTTTTCGCACAGCTTTGAGTAATTCTGCACCTCCAGATGGTTTGAACATAGCAGGTGTAGAAGGAAGTCTGCTTACTGAAGAAACCAATAGAAAGACAATGGACAAAGGCAAAGGAACAGCCTTAGTTGTCAGGGGAAGGACCAAAGAAAAGTACAAAGGTGGAAAGAGGAATCAGTCTCATAGCAACTCCCGCAGTGCTAAAGGCAAGAGTGACATAGAATGCTACCATTGTGGCAAGAAGGGTCACATGAAAAGAGACTGCAGAGAATGGAAAGCAGAAAAAGGCAAAGAGAAAGCTGAAGACCATGGTGAGAAGAACAAGTCCTCAGTGAAGATTCAAGAAATAAATGTGACAAACACTGTTGCAGAGGATGACAGTCTAGTGTCAGGAGACATCTACTTCTTGAAGAATACAATGGACTCAGCTCTTCTTACAGCATCTGATGGAAATGCACTGAGTGACTGGATTATAGACTCAGGGGCATCACTTCATGTGTCTTCAAACAAGGAGTGGTTTACCTCTTATGTGACCACTAAAGATCATGTTCGGCTAGGCAATGGGCAGACATGTGAGATCTTAGGTGTTGGAGATGTTCAATTGAAGTTTCAGAATGGCTCTTCTTTCACGCTGAAGAATGTGAGACATGTTCCCGCAATTACAAAGAGCTTGATCAGCACAGGTTTACTTGATGATGCTGGCTACGTCACCATTTTTGGACAGAACATGTGGAAGATATCCAAGGGTTCTATGACAGTAGCACATGGAGTAAAGTTTGGAGGACTTTACATGATTTATGTATCAAATGTCTCTAAAAATGTAATCAATGTAACCGAGTAGCCGAACGTTTCTTTGTGGCATAGCCGGTTAGGACATATGTCCAAGAAGGGAATGGAAATCTTGTCTTGTTCTGGTTATTTGCCTGGCTTTTCATTTAATGATTTTGAATTCTGTGAACATTGTCTATATGGTAAGCAAACACAGCAGCCACATAAGCATAGAAGCAGTAGAAGAGATACACAGTTGGCACTTGTTCATAGTGATTTGTGTGGACCTATGCCTAACCTATCTCTAGGGGGAGCTTCTTACTTTATGACATTTATAGATGATTACTCGAGGAAAGTATGGGTTTACTTTCTCAAGCACAAGGATGAAGCGTTTAGTGTTTTCAAAACGTTTGTGACACTTGTGGAGAATCAGAGTGGCAAGAAGCTTAAAGGCTTACGCACTGACAATGGTGGAGAGTATGTTTCAAAGGCCTTTCAGGACTTTTGTGAGTCAAAAGGTATAAAATGTGAACTTACTGCTCCTTACAATCCTCCTCAAAATGGTGTTGCTGAGAGGATGAATAGGACCATACAAGAGAAGGTCAGAAGTATGTTGTCTAATGCACATCTGCCAAATGGGTTTTGGGCTGAAGCTGTATCAACAGCTGTTCATCTTGTAAATAGATCTCCTAGCAAGGTTTTGCAGAAGGATTCAGTGCCAGAGATGGTATGCTTAGGCAAAATGCCCTCATACAAGCATCTCAGAGTCTTTGGCTGTGAGGGATATACTCATGTTCCAAAGGAAGTTAGGAACAAACTTGAGCCAAAGAGTAGAAAGTCCATCTTTCTAGGCTATGGTAATTCTGGTGAGATGGGGTACAGACTTTGGGATCCCGAATCCAGAAAGGTTGTCCGCAGCAATGATGTTCACTTTAATGAATCCAAATATCGTTCTAAACCAGAGAGGGTTAAGGAGATTAGAAGAGTTGTCTTCCAAGAAGATGGACCTGCACGTGCAAGACATAATGTCAGGGCTCAAGAGGAGCAAGGACAGGATAGAGTGGAACCACAGGTTGTGGCTGAGCCTCAGCCACCTGTTGTGCGTAGATCTGGACGTGTCACATGACCTCCTGATAGGTTTGTTCCATCTATGAACTATGTCATGTTGACTGATTGCAATGAGCCTTCATGTTACAAGGAAGCAGTGCAAAGGAAGGACTCCGGGAATTGGGAATTGGCAATTGGCCATGCAGTCAGAGATGACAACTGTGCATAAAAACCAGACATGGAAGCTGGTTAAATTACCACGGGGCAAAAAGTCTCTACCCTGTAAATGGGTTTACAGGTATAAGATCACCGCTCATGATAGCCAGCCAAAGTACAAAGCAAGGCTTGTTGCCAAGGGCTTTAAGCAAGAACAAGGCATTGACTTTGATGAAGTCTTCTCTCCGGTGGTCAAAATGACTACATTGAGATGCTTTCTTGCATTGGTTGCCATATTAGATTTGGTGTTGCACCAAATGGATGTCAAGACATCGTTCTTGCATGGTGATTTAGATGTGGAAATTTACATGCAGCAGCCAGAAGGGTTTGTTGAGAAAGGCAAGGAAGATTGGGTATGCTAGTTGTTAAAGAGTCTTTATGGCTTAAAACAATCACCGAGGGCATGGTACCATAAATTCCACAAGTTTATGCTTTCTCAAGGCTACAAACGTAGTGAGTTCGATCACTGTCTATATACAAAGAAGGCTAAGGATGGTAGTTGGCTGATCCTTATTTTGTATGTGGATGACATGTTGATTACTGGCAAGCACTTGGAAGAAATTTCTGCTTTGAAGTCAAAGATGGCAAAATCGTTTGACATGAAAGACATGGGTGAGGCAAGTCATATACTTGGTATGCGCATTGAGAGAGACAGATCAAAGAAGTTGATTTGGTTATCTCAAACAGAGTATATTAACAAGGTTTTGCAACGTTTCAATATGGAGAAGGGAAAGGCACTGAGTGTTCCATTGCCACCATATGTGAAACTTAGCAAACAAGATTGTCCTGTGTCTGAAGAAGAACAGGCTGAAATGGATAAGATTCCATATGCGTCTGCAGTGGGTAGTTTGATGTATGCAATGATTGCTACTCGCCCAGACATTGCATTTGCAGTGGGAGTAGTAAGTCGATACATGTCAAACCCAGGCAAGAAACATTGGGAGGCAGTGAAAGGAATATTGAGCTACAAAGAGTATGCGTATATGCTATGGGAGTCAGGAGCTAAGTGTAAAGGGTTTTACAGACTCAGATTATGCAGGCGACTTAGGCAATCGAAGGTCTACGTCAGGGTATGTCTTTACATTGGCTGGTGGAGCAGTATCATGGCGTTCTAGATTACAAGATTGTGTTACTCAGTCTACTACAGAGGCTGAATATGTTGCAGCATCGAGGCATGCAAAGAATCAATTTGGCTTAATCGACCAGTAACAGATTTGGGAATCAAAGAAGAGATGCCTGTGTTATATTGTGATAGTCAAAGTGCTATACAATTGGCTCGCAATCCAGTTTATCACTCAAAGACAAAGCATGTGGATGTGAAGTATCATTTCATCAGGGAAATTCTCGAGGATAAGCGACTTCATCTTGTCAAAGTTCACACCACAGAAAATCTTGCTGATCTACTTACAAAAGGACTTCCCTCAGAGAGCTTTGCGCATTTTCGCAAGCAGTTAGGTGTAGGGTAGTACATCACTTCTCTACATCTCTTGTATATTAGCTTGTATAGTAGCTTCTCTCACACTTAAAGTACCACATTGGACTTTAAGTGGGAGGTTGTTGGGGTATAAAGCCCAATGTGGTCGCCCAGGTAAGTGGGCGGGCCGCCAGGTATGTACACATATTCTTTTGTAAAGACCTAATAAGAACTCACTACGCTTTACACATTACAGTAGAGCGAGTTCACCATATCGTCGTGCTCTTCTTCTCGCACTCTCTCTTGTGTCGCACTTTCGCTCGTACTCCTTCATTACTTAGTGTGCAATGGAAAGATAAATAGCCCTAGAGTGATGGACGTATATACAATGTCTGGGAGAAAAAACCTCCTAAACAAGGAAAAAATGCCTAGGCTGTCCTAGTGTGTTCACACACATCACTACCACATGTATATGGTAACAAATCCCCCTAGGAGTGATGCGATGAAGGAGGGATGGAACGAAGAGTAAAGGGAAGTGCCATGCCCTTAAGACAGGATCAGTCCACAAAGGGGAGCAAGCCTTAAGCTTTGCAAAAAGCTTTAAACTTCTCACGAGACAATGCCTTCGTGAAAAGATATGCAAGGTTGTCTTGTGTTGGCACATAAGCCAAACTGATATCTCCTGTTGAGAGCCTCTCCCTGACATAGTGGTAATGCACCTCAATGTGCTTTGTGCGAGCATGAAAAACTGGGTTCCTCGCAAGTGCCAATGCACTCTGACTATTAGTGTAGATGATGTTGGCAATGCCTTGTCCAACATCCAAATCAGCCATAAGGTGCCTGTACCATACACACTCAATCGTAGCTGTGATGAATGCCCTGTACTCAACTTCACAACTAGAAGTGGCCACAATAGGTTGCTTCTTTCTCAACCATGAAATACATGAACTACCAAGCATGAAACAAAAACCACTTTTGGATACTCGCGTGTCATAATAACCAACCCAATTTGAGTCCAAAAGAGCATGTAAATATCTGGCGGCAATGATCTCCCCTTGGGATAGAATAAGCCAAGATGCAAAGCGCCACTCAAGTAGAAAAAAATCCTCTTGACTGCGTGCCAATGCTTAGACCTTGGGCTATGCATAAATCTGTTCATCTGTGAGATTGCAAACTAAATATTCGGCCTCATGTTGCATACATAAATGAGGTAGCCAGCAGTAGTTTGGTAAAGAGTAACATCAGTAGGATCACCAGCATCATGTAGACTCAACTTCAAACCTGTTTCCATTGGAGTGGCAATAGGTTTGCAATCCTCAAGTCCAACCTTACATAGCAATGTCTCTATGTAACTTTTCTGACACAAGGCAATACCACCATCACACTGCTTAAACTGTATGCCCAAGTAATTATGCAACAGTCCCAAATATTTCATCTTGAAAGTAGCATTAAAATCAACCTCAAATTCAGCAATATGTGCCTCATTGGGACCAATGATCAGCAAATCATCCACATAGAGAACAACAATGAGAAGAATGTTTCCCTCACGCTTGACATACAATGTGCTTTCTGTTGGACTATTACGAAAGCCTCGTTTGACCAAATGAGTGTCAGCTTTCTCATACCAAGCATGAGGAGATTACTTCAACCCATACAAAGCCTTTTTACATCTGCACACTTTGTCCTCTTGTCCTTTCTTGACAAAACCTCGAGGCTGCGTTACATAGACTTCCTCAAAACTATCACCATTCAAGAAACTAATAACAATATCGGATTGATGTATATCCCAACCAAAACGAGTTGCCAATGCACATAGAAAACAAACAATAGTCATACGACGAGTGGGAGAAAAAGCTTCCTAATAATCTATGCCTTTTTGTTGTGCATAGCCTTTTGCAACAATTCGAGCCTTATAGCGATCAACCTCACCATCTTGCTTGCGTTTCAACTTGTAAACCCACTTTGTACCAATGGCCTTTTTGCCAGGAGGCAAATCACATAAAGTCCATGTCTCACTTTCTATAGGTGCATCATATTCTGATTGCATGGCAGCCATCCAATTTTTTGAATTTGGTGCTTCATCAAAAGATAGAGGTTCCTCTATATCACATAAGGTAGACACAGCCAAAGCATAACAATTTGATGCTCCATAAGGGGCATGGAGATAACGTGAACTAGTACGACTAGACAAAGATGCATCCAATTTACTGTCACGCAAAGTGTGCAACAGTCATTTTGGCATACCTCTAGCCTGCTCATTTTTAGCCCTTTCCTCATCAAGTACATTATGTACATCTGCATTAGTAATAGGCTGATCTATAACATTTTCAGAAACCCCCACAGACTGTATATATGCCTCATTTGAATTTACATTCAAATTCCACCACTAAAAAGAGGCAACAAATTGTCATAAATGTCATGTGAGCTTATATTTCTAGTACATGATAGCAAAGGCTGAAAAGAATATTCCACAAACACAACATCATGTGAGACCAAAATACACTTTGTTTGTGGATGGTACAACCTGTAACCTTTGCTTTGAGCACTACAACTAACAAAAATACACTTGACAGCCTTATCATCCAATTTTCTGCATTGTTCTTGTGGTACTAAACCATAAGCTAAACAACCAAAAACACGCATGTGCTCAATAGATGGATTTTTATCATGTCATACTTCATAGGGAGTCATAGACCGCAACACTTTCGTAGGACACCTGTTGAGTACATAAGTGACACACATGACACCCTCGAGCCAAAATGAATGTGGTAAAGCTTGACTCTTGACCATACATCGTGCCATTTTTGTAAGAGACCTTTTTCCTCTTAGCAAAACCATTTTGTTGAGGTATATATGGTACTGTACATTGGTGTTTTATCCCACGACTAGCCAAAAATGCATTAAATTCAGGAGACATATACTCCTCCCCCCTTGATCGGAACGGAGGGTGTCCATAGCACATTTTGAGATATTTTCAGCCATAGCAAGAAATTTCTTGAATCACATAAACACGTCGGACTTAGCTTTCAAAAGGATATACACATGCATGCCTAGAGTAGTCATTAATGAAAGTCACGAAGTACAAGTAATTTCCCAAGGATGGAGTTTGCATAGACCCACAAACATCACTATGCACAAGTTGCAATCTACATGTAGCACAAACTGACCCATCCTTTGGAAACTTAGCACGCTGCATTTTACCCAAAATACAACCTTCACAAACATGTTTGACAGGTGCTTAAAGAGCGGCAAAGAAGCAACCATATCAGATTTTTGCAAATGCTGTCGGGGGATATGTGTTCGCAAAGTGGATCGGGAAGGCTCCGAGCCTCTGGCTGTGAGAGGGGGTAGAGAGGAAGAAGTAGAAACAGAGAGATACAAGCCAATAAGATACCCAAATGAGCACTATATCATCAAAAACTGAAAATAACTAGTACAAGGTATGGTCAACTCAACCACTTATAATCACTTAGATGGAAACAACAATGGGTTAGGTCATTAGCTCTAGCAGAGATATCATTCTGGAACCAGAGTTTTACTTCCAATAATATCATGGTATTGAAGTCTTCTCGATGCAAGTCTAAGATCTCATAGCTGCTTACCCTCGAGCTCCTCAATGAATCAAGATTGGATTTTTAGCATCAAACAATGGCAATTGTTTAGCTACTGTCGAGCTCACCTTCGTGTCTCCAAAGTTCTTGAATGCACCCTGATCTAAAGAATTCATCCCAAGCTCCTTACCTTGTATCTTTCATCAATTTTCTTGCTTAATTGTCATTGAGATATAGGAGAATAGGGCATAAAGCTATCAAATATATTGACATGATATCTATATAGACTTAGAAAGTATGGCTAGAATGAGAGCTTAAGAAAGATGAAATGGATTGATCTGCATGGGTGTCCAGAGAAAAATGAATTGAAGCTTATGATGGAGATGTTTTATGAACATCGGGATATATACAAATAGCTTAGGATTTGGAGGTTCGGATATGGGTGTTTGATTATGAGAGCTTGTGAGAGATATAGAGTAGATATGCCTAAATTAATCCTATTATAGAGAACCGATCTCGATCAAAGCATTCAATAAACTATGGTTGTTGATAAATTGCTCAAGAGAAGGGTCCACAAAGCCCGTCCAAATTAATGCTTCCTACAAAGCAAAATCCTTTACTGCTATAATGTTCAAAAACTTTTATATAGTAGTGGAAAAACCTTTAATCATCCGTGCTTCTTTTCCCCTGCAACTTCTCAACCTTCACCTCCAAGTTTTTGACGTTCTATAATTACCCCATGAAGACCGCCACCAAAGCCAGTACTCCCTTCCTTATGCTCCTGGTGAACCATTCTTCATGCCTTTCATGTGGGCCTTGGAGGCCCTGCTCTCACCCTTAAAGTTTGCTCACGGGTTCCCTCTTCTACAACTCAACAAGCTTCTGATAGCCCCCCCCCAAACCCCCTGATGTTGCTCTCCTATACCCCTTCATCATGCCTTCCCTATGTAAGTTGGAGTGTTTCCCTCTTGTCCTCCCATGCACTCGAGATCCCCCCTTTGATTTGAAGTAGCTGGTAGCCCAACTCGATGTCCTGCATGGCAGCACTGAGGGTTTCTTTCCCATAGCTTCATAATTTAATTCAATACGGTATTAAATAATCTCGTATAAGTCATTGTTCCCACTGCCTTGAGATTCGGACAGGGATTATACTCCCGCAATGGGCGGTCACCTTTTCTTGGGAAGCTTTTTGACCTCGTCAATGAATGGCCTCACATCTTGGGCGGCCATAATGGGCTTACATGTCTGCCATTGCTTAGCTCAACGTTTATATCCAATAAGCTCCATATCTTGGTCAACAAGCATTGCTATGCACAAAACATCTTCCTCTTTTGAACGGCCACCACATTAGGATTATATGTTGATGAGCATTGTCGAGCATAACATTTCCAACCAACAATCTTATTGTGAACTCTCTCGACCATAATAATGTTCCACATCAAGCTTTAATTCTGCAAGATGCAGTCATCGATGAAAGTATTTGGAGAAATTACTTTCCTTTGAATCCAAGTTAAACAATATGAAGCTTCCCTGCCAACTATGTCGGTCATAGCCTCAATTAATGCATTCCAAGTGATGCCACTTCAAATGGGGTTCTCTTCAAGAATTGTTTGTGGTTTTTAAGTATTCCATACTTAGCATAGTTATAAATCAAAGCAGTGTCAATACAAGGAACTTGCCGATACACCGTGTGCGAGCCACAAATGGCTCCAAGCACACAACAAGCCTAAACTAGTAAGCTCAAAGAAGGTGATGGTGTGTCACTCACCGCTCTACGCTTGCTTCGTGGAGGATTCTTTGCCGCGAAGAAGAAGGAGCCGCCGCTTCGCCGCGCTCAACCGCTTTGCCACCGCCGTGCCTTCGTAATGCTCGATCGCCCACACACACTCTCTCTCTCTCTCTCACACACACACACACACACACACACACACATACACACACACACAAGGAGGTGAAGAAGAAGAAGATGGAGATGGAGCAAGAGCACTCTTCTATTGCACAAATGAGAGAATCAGTGAATTTTAGGTTTAGTTGACTTTTATATGAGCTCGCCCAATTCACACTTGGGCACCCATGCTTAGCCAACTAATCCCTTGAATGTTCCAGTTAGAGTGCGCCTCTCATCGGCGATCACTCTTACCCTTTTCCTATTGGACCGACAAGCCCGGTACCTGACTCTACCAAATAAATAATACAATGTCCGCCGTAGGTTAGAACGTCCGTCGTAGGTGATAGGGTGTCCATGAGCCGTGAGGGTTAACATGCCCCCCTTCCTAATGTAGATTCCGTCCTCGGAAGCTATTGAGTTGAAGCTCATTCGTCGAGGTGGAAGAGCATTTGAGATGAATGTCCTTAGCCTTCTTCAGTCACACTGCAAAATCAAACAACCTTGGCACAATAATTGCATTCTCATATAGAATAAAAAAGCATATGCAGTTGTAGGCAGACAATGTGATTGGTAACAAAATTTTAAACCATTTGTCAGCAATAAACATTAAATTGCAATATAATCAAATGCATAAACAGATGTAAAGGTAAAAGATTAAACAAGTCTGGGGTCGCTAATTTAACGGTCGAAAGGCACTGGCGATCGACTATTAATACCATGGGTAAGCTTCTTAATTTTCTCTGGTCAATTAAGTTGTTTAATCGCGAGAGCCAAGTATTTCATGTTCGAGGGCTGACTAGAGGCTATACCTAGAAGACCTTGTAGTTAAGCTACGATAAAAGGAATTTCTCATGAAATCATCGCCTGACTGATTACTTTTTCTTTGACTCCCCAAAGTCTTTTCACAGTGATTCAATTTTGATGTGTGTGCTTATTTTGTATGCCTTGGGTTTTTTGCTTTTCAAGGAAAAGCGCCCACACTGGGAACCTCTAGGGATCTAGTACCATAGGCGATACATGTGAGTGAAGTACCCAATCAAGCTGAGATTTCTCTTCCAGCTTAAGATTTTACATTGTGGCACTTTAATTTTTTGTTTGTTCATTTTCAGCATTTTAATTTTGTAACTTTGGGGGGTCATATAACACTGATACACCTCCCCAGGCTCATCACACAAGTAAACTCCCTTTATAATACTTAAGCTAAAGGTCAATAGGGTCAAGACCACTAGAAAGCCCTAGTACATTTCACACAATGCTGCCTAAATCGGATTAAGAACCTAAGTAACCATTGATTATTAGGAAGGCATTCCCCATGGTATTAAGAGAAGATCTGTAACACCTAACTTGATCAAACTAGCTTAGTCGAACTTGCTTGATTTTTAAATCTAGACAAGTGATTATGACAAAAAATTCATTGAATTTAATGTTTGGTACTAAACCAATGCAATGAATATTATGCTACCAATCACAATCAAAGCAGATAAACATGGATGCAAAAAGATAAGGGGTAATGCTAATGGACAAAAAACACCTGTGTGTTTGATGGTCGCGCTTGATCTGAAGTGTGAACGAGAGAAAGATTCCATGAAGGTCCAAATCCTAACCACAACAACACGTTCCTGTACACACTAAGAAACACAAGAATACCTCTCGGAGGCACATCAGTGGGAAAAAAGAACTTTGCTAATCACTCAACTCTAAAACAGAAACACTCCTATTGTACTAATTCTACCTACCCTCCATCACTCGAGTGATGAGGATCAAAGGTGTTTTATGGCATAGGTTTCTGTTTCAGTGTACCAAATGTGAATGTGTAGGTCTGGGTCAATGTTTTGACTTTTATTGTGCATACTCATTTGCTAATTGCTCTTACTCTTTATTTTTATTTTTTTTTGTGAGTATAAGGCTTTATATATACATTCCCTAATATTGGGAGATTGAGAGGTCAGGGAGGAAGGTTGAGAGGGAAGTGAGTGAATGATGACTGTCAGCAAACACTCCCCCCTTCCTTGGGTAGATCATACCGTTTGAAATGAGCTCGTTACCCTTTGAAACCAATTGTTCCAGTTGGTACTCGGTGAGGATTTTTGCCAGTAGTTTTCTCTTACCTTAGGTGCCTCATCGAGTTGCAAGGGTGGTAAGGTACTCTCCCATGATCGAACTTGAAGTGGTTCCTCAGGTGATTCTTGAACACTAGGAGGTGTGGATTCCTTTGTAGATTTATGGAGGTCCACTATTGTAGGTGGAGGCTGTGGAGAAGTTTTTACCTCTATGGATGCATTACATGAGGAGCTAGAAGCTTCATGGGAGTCCCCCCCTTCCTGAGCTAGGTGGAACAAATCGTTCTTTTTTCGGTACCCAAACTAGATCTAGAGCGGGTGTGTAGCATTCTGTGATTTTTTTCTTTCCATGATCGTTGATTTGTTTTGGAGCTACGGGATTGAGCTCACATGGGCCTGGTGACAAGTAAGAGCACAATCTACGTTTTGGCACCCAGATTTGATCATTTCCTTGATAGTAGCCTTGGGATTCCAATAGTCATTTAGGAATCCAACGCCACGTCTTCTTACATTCTTGGAGAGAGTGGTACGTTTCTTACAAGGCTTCTGTTTTTCAGCACTAGAGATGGTCGCTAGAGAAGCTTTAGGGACCCACTTGTATGTTTTCTTTGTTATATTAGGATGAGTCTTGTCAAAACCTATATGCATTGCTTCTAGCATATTTAAGGGTACGAGTGGTGGCATTTCATCCCCCTCGGGTGTTACCCAGGTCGTCCCCCTATTTTCCCAAGTGTCTATGGTTGCTGCTAGGTGAACCCAATCCACATTATCCGACTCAATCATCCCAGGTAGTATATCCATATAAGAAGAATCTTCCCCAACATCAGTGTCCGGTTTACACGTGTAACAATACTGCAATGGGGCCGAGTGAATTGTGGTGTCAGATCTATGATCAATTATAAACTTGTTTCCTAGAGGATGTGCTCGACCCATCACAAGATCCACTCGAATGACAGAATCTTGGAACTGCAGGTAGACGTGGTTTTTAGACCAGTCATGCACCATTTTTTCTTCCCTCATGAAAGGACGTCCTAAGATCATCTCCGATGCCATAGTGTGTTTGGAGAAATCCATAACAATAAAGGTAATCCTTATTTTATGTCCAAAGGCCTTGATATTGAGATCTTCTAGCATCCCAATAGGTTTAACAATAGACCCATTGGCCATCTTCACTACTATGGTTGTGGTCGCAAGGTGAGGTCTTCCCATAGTTTCCCAGCAATTTTTAGTCACAATGCTAACCCCAACGCCACCATCAAGGATTCCCTTCACAATTAATCCCTTAGTAGTGATTGGTATAGTCGCATTAGATTCATCACCCTCAAAGTATTGTCCCAACTTGTTAACAAGTATTTCTATAACAAGGTTCTCATCTAGGTTGGGTTGTGGATCTAAGTGTTCCTCCTCTATTGGCATCTCCCCAGATCCATCCATCCGTGAAAATTGTGGTAGCCCAAACTTCAGTTCTCCATTGAGGAAGGCTCGAAGAGCTGAGACTAGCTCGAGGTCTTTATATAGTTTGGACATGATGGTGGCTCTAACTTCTGAAGACATGAAATCCATCAATTTGGCAATGTCTAACGACACCTTTTGGCCTTGAGTCCCTTGACGTGGGGAAGATGGGATCTCCATTTCTTCGATAGGATCAGGTAGTCCCTCTGTAAACATTCTTTCCATCAAGAAGTGAGTACGCCCACTTTCCCATGACTTTAAGTCACTTTCTTCTTGGATGACACTAGGTATGTCCAAGGGTCTATGGACTTGGTGAGGTTGTTGTTGCGTAGGGAACACGGTGTCTGTAATCTGGATCTTCCTAGGTGCTGGTTCTAGATCCCTTTGGGTATCTTCTATCAAACTCCTTAATTGCTTGACTCGCTCAATCTCCTCTGTAGGGTTTGGGTAAGTTCCTATCTTCTTTTTGGATCCTGGCCATTGTGGCTCATGAACATCTTCCTTGTTGGTTTCTATGTTAGTGGTCGTTTTGGTCTATATAGTTTCACGTGAATCAGAATCTTCTTCAGCGTCGTTCATATATACGGGGTCATCACCACTCCCTATGTTGGTCTTTGAACTGGGGTCTGACTTCACTGCTTTTTGCGATCTCTTTCTTCGTGTTTTCTTCTTTTTTTGAGATTGGGCAATTGATGCCGTGTCTCTTTCCTCAAGAATATAATTTTGTTTTTGGAGCATCGATCGTGTGAGTACGTTTTTTGGTACCACGGGTGTACTTGGTGATGGCTCCTCGGTAAATTCAATCAAGTTTAATGGCGTGATCTTGGGTGCATTTGGATTATTTGGACATTGGGCAATCAAATGATCTATGCCACATTGATTACACATGAGTATCGGCATTGTAGACGTGCTCGCTTGATTGGTTTGCATTAGTGTGGCGTTCTTTTGTAGTCTAATAGGACACTCGGCTACACGATGTGGACCTCCACACTCATAGCATTGAAGAGGTGGTCTCTTAGCAATGTAGTTGATATTTTGGCCTCTTGCCGCAAGAGCAGCTACTTGATATACAGGTTTGAATTGTCCCCAATAGTCCTCCATGTAGTATTGTGGACTTTCTTCAAGCACATCCATCCCATAGGCAATATTAGGATCTATATCTTCCTCACAGCCTTCCAAACAAGAAACAAATGACTCACAACCCACTTGATTCACAGAAGTGATTCTCGGATGTGGTGGTTACGGTCCTAGCACTGGAGGTGGTAAGGGTGTTGTTTGAACAACATTTTGGGCCCTAGGGACCATATGTTGTGATGTTTGTTCAAGAGGTGGGGCTGGCATCAATGCAGGCACTCGAGGTGTGTCTGTCCATGCTAAGGTTGGTCTATTGGCCATCGTGCGCTTAAACACTATGCAATTCTTAGCTCGATGACCATACCTTCCACATGCATTGCAGTTCCCATTGAATTTTACTCTAAAAGTAGGGCATTCACTGGTACTGTGCGGTCCATAGCATACCGAGCACCATTGTTGCTCCCTTCTTGGATACATATGATTGTTTTGTGGAGCACGATTGTCTCTAAGACTCTCTTGAATAGCCTTGGTGAGATCTGCTAAATTCATCTCAGCTATCTTTGGCTCCTTAGCAATAGGCTTTAGGGTCATTGGCTAATGCCCCGATTCTTGTGAGCTAATAGATTTAGGCTCAACAAACACTCTTTCTCCTTGAATCATTAAATTATCCTCCAATTGGATCGCATTGGTGGTGACTGCTTCCCAAGTGGTGATACCTCTAATGACTAGGCCATTGTAGATATCCTCATGTCGTAATCCCCTAATGAATCTATCAAGCAATTGGTTATTGTTGAAGCGCTCATTTGGATTACAACGAGAATTCAAATGCTTCAAGCGACTTATAAAGTCTCTCACCAACTCTCCTTCCTCTCGTTGGGCTTTATGGAGCTGAGAGGCTACACCCCAAAGCACTCCCTCTCGTATGTATTCTTTTAAGAACAGCCTCCTAAGAGTAGGGTAAATCGTTTTTTCTTCCACCCTTAGGGTTCTATACCAATCCCTAGCCTTTCCACTTAAGGTTAGGCTTAAAGCATTGCTCTTATGGAGGTCATTGTGTTCTCCTAGAGAATCGCATATTTGTTCAAACACTTCGATATGCTTTCTCACATCCCCGTCCTCAATAAATTTTTGTGTGAGCTTGGCTATTTGTACTGCCTTACTTCTAGGCTCTCTATCAGGCGTGTTACACATATTCTTAGCAATAGATCGACCAATAGCTTGAGCAAATGTTGCCAAGTCACCTAAGTGAGTAGGCACCGTGGGTGAAGGCGCTCCAGAGACTACATGTGGAGTAGGTATTGGCATTGGGCTTGGCGCATAGGAAGTCCTTGGGTTCCACGTTGGGTACGATGTTGTGCCATGTGGTGGTCCATAGTTCATATGAGTGGCCCTATGCATAGCAGACGTCGGATGTGACATGGTAATGCTAGCCGGTATAGTCCCATGGAAATAAGAACTTGTGTATTGTGGTTGTGGAGCATAGGTAGTTGAAACAATGGGAGGGGTAGGGACTACATGAGTACGTGGACCCATAGGTGCATACGATTGGTACGTACTTGTAGGTACTATTGCAAGCATTGAGCTACCATGTAGCGGTGCTTTACTAACAAACAAGGTCCATGGTGTGTTTCTTGGCATGCCCATCATTGGGGTAGGCATGGTATCCATGGTATCATCCAGGGAAAGATGAGCTAGACTTGGAAAAGTAAAGCTATCACTTGTGGGCTCAGATTGCATTGAGACCTCTGGCGAAACAACATATGGGGGATCGATGGGACTCACTGGGGGGGTCTCCATTTGTGATAGAGTGGGTTGTCTCCCTTTGCCTGTGTCTAAAAATCGCATAGGACCCATCGAAGGTATGTTTATTCCTCGAGTTTGCCTCTCGGACTGGATAATCCTATGGATGACATTGTAGATCATGTGTTGTTGTTCCTCTAGACTAGTGGCACTAGATGTAGATTGTACAACTTCTAACCAACCCACATGGTATGTGTAGCCCATGTATAGGTCGGTCAAAGTCTCTGTGTGTAGGTCATATTCTCAATTTTCATTGAGAAATACCCCGTCCAAACCTGGTGTACTAGAGGGTTGCCGTGAGGTGGATGCAATGTTGCTTCCCGTGTTTTGACTTTTAGTCACCGCTACCTTAGAGGTGACTTTGGAAGGTGGTAGCCCTCATTGAATGAGGTAGGTAGAATGTCCACGTGGACACTCTGAGGGAGTGTGGGGTCTACAGGAGATGTGAATGGTGATTCTACTTCCCCACCCCCTTCGTTTACTTCACTAGCCGTAGGTTCAGAGCGCGTAGCTCTACTAAAAGTTTCCATCAAATGGCTAAAAACACTAGTTCCAGGTTGTTGGGCCCAGCTAGGCACGGTTTCATTTGTTCCCCTAGGGCTTTGTGTAAGATGCTCTTCCATAATATCGTAGCTAGAGGAAGAGTCGCTAGCCGCTATATTTGGGTCTTGGGTTGCACTACCTTGGGTCCCCGCCGAGGGCGTAGACCCTAGCGTGGAAGGATAGTGAGTATCCCCATAAATCGAAGCACTAGCTAGTTGTTCGGACTCTAGCACACGACCAGAGCGTAGATACATGTGCTTTGGGTGCCCTACAAGTGTCGGGAAGTACCCTCAAAGGTTACTTGCTTTGTTTTGTGGGTGTTTTGCACCCCGTTTTCTACTTGATTTTTTCTTGTTTTTGATGTTTTTTGAATGTTTTTTAATGTTTGATTTTTTTGATTAAAGTGTGTGATAACTCGAAACGAGCGTATCACTTAGAGGGTCGCTGTGTGCTTTACAACACAATTTTCGAGAATCTAACGTTCCATTGGTCCTCAAAAAATCGATTTTTAGCTATGTGTGAAGCTAAAATTCGTTTTTTTAAAAAGGCGACTGAGGCCTAGGCCTGAGCGTGAGCTTGGGCTTGGGTCTGGGAGATATTCCCGATCCCAGTCCTACCTTTAATTTTATTATTATTATTATTATTATTATTATTTTAAAAAAAAGGATAAGGTCGCCGCGGCCTGCGCGAGAGCACACACACACTCTATCTACCTACTTTTAACTAATACACCTACTCTTACACACTAACACACTCTATTAACTCTCACTAATCTACTTCCTACTTACTGTACACAGAAAACTAACTACCTTAATACACAGAGAATAAACACAGAACCTTTGAAATCTCCATTAACAAAAAAAACTAACTACCTTAATACACAACGAATAAACACAGTACCTTTGAAATCTCCATTAACAAAAAAACCACACAATATAACACCAAATCCCTCTTCTCAACACACACACACTCTTTCCTTACCTTTCCTGCAATAGAAATTGCACCACGGAGAAGCACAGAGTGCTACTAGAGCTTAATGTATGGCATTCCCCGGCAGCGGCGCCAAAAATGTGCGCGTATGTCGCACGTGTCAATGCAAGGAACTTGCCGATACACCGTGTGCGAGCCACAAATGGCTCCAAGCACACAACAAGCCTAAACTAGTAAGCTCAAAGAAGGCGATGGTGTGTCACTCACCGCTCTACGCTTGCTTCGTGGAGGATTCCTCGCCGCGAAGAAGAAGGAGCCGCCTCTTCGCCACGCTCAAGCGCTTCGCCGCCGCCGTGCCTTCATAATGCTCGATCGCCCACACACACACACACACTCTCTCTCTCTCTCACACACACACATACACACAGACAAGGAGGTGAAGAAGAAGAAGATGGAGATGGAGATGGAGCAAGAGCACTCTTCTATTGCACAAATGAGAGAATCAGTGAATTTTAGGTTTAGTTGACTTTTATATGAGCTCGCCCCATTCACACTTGGGCGCCCATGCTTAGTCAACTAATACCTTGAATGTTCCAGTTAGAGTGCGCCTCTCATCGGCGATCACTCTTTACCCTTTTCCTGTTGGACCGACAAGCCCGGTACCTGACTCTACCAAGTAAATAATACAATGTCCACCGTAGGTTAGAACGTCCGTCGTAGGTGATAGGGTGTCCGTGAGCCGTGAGGGTTAACACACATATTAACCAAGGTAGTGTTGAGCACACCAATTTTTCCATGCTCTTCAAATCGACCTAGTTTGCATCCTTTGGACTTGTTTCTTATCATGGAAGCACACGAACATGACATCCACCCCCTCTGAACCTGCACAGCCTCCGGTCTGGGCCAACCGATCTTCAATCTACATCTACTATAAGCACTTTTAGCTCTTTGCCATCATCAAGATCACATAACAAGTACATGAAAAATAATATAAGGCTTAAACCCTATCATCAATGTTCTGGCTTAATCCTTAAGTAGATATCCATCGCAAATCTTTGAACCGTATCTGTCGTATCTCCAAAACACCCAATTATGAAAAAACTATTTAGTGAACCCTGCCAGACTCAAGTGCTCTAATTAATTATGCACACGGCTTGACCATCAAGCTTGATTTAGGGAATTATGTTAAGCTCAAGTATGCCTTAGTCTCTGTCTGCACATGGAATGTCCGTCAAGTCCTTCTTCTCAAGTTCTGGCAGTAGAACCAACTCAAAAGATGTGAAGATACTTCATCAATTGTTTAAAGAAGTCAATTGGAAGCTAGCCATGTAAGCTTACTGACCACAAAACCCAAAACTCTTGTCTTCATTGCATTAAAAAAAAAAACCTATTGCCAAGTAGCCTGCTATAAGAAAATAATTGATATCCTTGAATCTGTAAGTTGCACTTTAGTAGCCCCCAAAATCAAATGGGATAATAAGAAATTGCTCCAATAGTGGAGCAACATAATACCCACATGAGCATACATTTCCTGTATCAATCAACATTAAACATTTTTGGTGTAGGTGTGCTATTCCTGGATCAAATAGCATGCAACCAAAATGCATATCCACAACATCCATATTGAACCTGCTTTTAAAGATCCTTAGAATCTCCTGGATCAAATACCATTAAGGGAACATAGCATTGATGGGCCCCTCAATGTACTAGAGCATCACCTAAAGCATAGTGCAACACCCATATCCCATAAACTCCTGGCAACTAAATCTCGTTACCAACAAGCTATAAAGAGCATTGACTCCCTTTTATTGGCAACCAAACCATCACAGACATAAGCATAATTAGAAATAGCATCCAAATCCTACCATAATTGGCATAATGTCCAAAAAAATGAAGAAACTTGTACAATTTTATTTAGTACCCATGGTGATTTAGCATCATCACCCCCTCTAGCTTCATAGCCATCATGAAGAACCTTGGAACAATTTGGACCTATATCATCAAAGGCATCTTTACTTGGGATTTGAGCTCGATCATGAAAATCAACTTTAGCCTGTAAATCTTCATCCATAGCACCCTGAGGAAAACCACTCTTTAAAGCCTCAACATGCATCAAAACTTTAGGAGTTACATCCTCTTGTAGCCCCTGTATAAGCATAGAAGTAGAATCTCCATGGATAACCTGCTCACAATCGATATGATCTAGACAATCTTCAAAATCATCAATGTCGTCCTCTGCTTCCTCATTTTCAACCATGCTACTTAACATCCCATCATAACATTGTAAAGGTTCATCTAGCACCCCTTTTGAAGGGATACCCTTAAGCATATCCTGTGTTGGCTCATCAACCTCCTGCACTTTTTTAGGTATCGTGTATATAATATCTTTATTGATGCAATCATCTATAGTAAACATGTTGTCCTGCTCAGATATAGTGCCGATAGATCCACTAGTAGCCTGTAGTGGCTCATCTTCTTGATAGACTTTTTGAGAACATCCCATGCCAAGGTCAGTAGCTTGAAAAACATTTGTTGTTAAGTCTAGCTCTTCACTAGAACCATTATCGGAGGTAACTTCCATGCGAACAATCTTTGAAAAAATTCATATATTTATGTTTTAGCATTAAATTCATTGTTTACCTTTTCTAGGTTGCTCAAAATATGGTCCTCTGAAGCTGAATCTGCTACTTCCAAAGCCGTATTTGCCTTGGCTTTACTCCTTGCAAAAATATGTTCCCAAAATTAATCTTGTAATTAAGGAATTGCATATAATTACCTTCACCTTTAGTGAAAATAATTTGGCTTCATTCAATAATCTCCTTTATTTCTAGATCTAGAATCCGTAAGCTTCCCCGAATAAATTCTTCTGCAAAATAGTCCCACCGTGTGGGATATGCTTTTTGGTGTGTGGTCATTCGGAGTATGATTTGGTGAGTGATGTTTAAAATCAGGAAGCTAATATTACCTTTGGTCAATTTCTTGTATTAAATCCCAAGTTAAGGAGACAATGGTCTACCATGTTAGCATGTGACCTCCATGTGCTAGGGGTGATGCACATGCATTGCAAAATCTGGATCTAAGGGTAGGGAGCCCAACCAATGTACTTCTAGTGGTGGATGTTTTCATCGAAAGGAAGAAACATGTGCATGTATACATTGATGGTGGTGTGCATGTTTGTGGGATAATAAAGGGTGCTATGAAGGACATAGGTATGAAAGCTATGGTTAGATCCAATCTGTTGATGAGGATGGCCACCATGCCAAAGCTAGATTTTTGGGAGTGGCCCAGGATGTGAAGGTAAAGGTCACGGAATTGAATGCTCAATTGATTTCCTTGCAATGAAAGTAGGTGAGAATGCTTACCTTGTCATCTTGGGGAGGCCATGTTTGCTTGGATTTGGAGCCAAGTAGGATTGGGAGAAGGGGTTTTGAGCATTACCAGACCGGAAAAATGGTGGGAGAGTGGTGCTTGATTTGAAGACCAAGGAGATCCACTTTCACCCTGAGGTAGAAGGTGGTGGATGAGATTCAAGCACTGGTTACAAGTATGAGAGACAATCAACCTATGATGACGGCTCTTCAAACATTGAAGAAGAGGAGGAGAGTGACAAGTCACCTCATATCAAAACAAGGCTGGTTATATCTTAACTAAGAGAAACAAAAACTACAAGGACACATATATAAAAATATCATGAATATGAATCAAGGAATCTCTCCTCTTCTGAGTCATCATGTAATGATGAAGATATAGTGGTTGCTACTCTTGAGATGATACCAGTGATGGAGGGAAGATAGGATGAAGCTCATGCTTTCCATTCAACAATAGAGAGAGATGATCGAGCCAAAATGAGTTAGATGCAAGAATCACCAAGTCCTGCTATGGATAATCTCATGACTCATGTATCGATAGTCTCATGACTCAATCTGAAGAAAAACACTACCTATACAACTTACCTCCAGGTCTAAAAGGAGAAGGAAAAGTCTTTGGATCCTACCATAGTGTCAATTTCTTACGCCAAGCCTCCTATATCCAATAAAAAAAGATTCTCCTTAATTTTTAAGAGAGGCTTCACCCTCTCAATGCTAGAGGTTTTATTGATCTTATGAGAGTCACTATTCTTAAGCAATGGATGTAAGATATGCATGTCTTCTTTGATTTCATTTGTCTTGAGGAACTTGAATTAGGTGGGGAGGAGCTACTCCACAATCTCAACAAATTAAGCTCCAACTATACGGTCTTTCACTAATCATTTAGCAAGAAAGGGAGAGGCTAATGTAGGCATCCACTTTAAACATTGAAGTTTTAAATGCATTGTTCATAAGAATAATGAATACTTCTAGGTTTCAAAATACCACAAACTTAAAATTTGCTCAATATTAACATGACCTTCTCCATGTATGTGATGCCTAGCCTGGATGATAAAAGATGATTCTTTACTTTAGTAATGAAATCGTTTTGTAGATTATGGATGTAATTAGATCTTTTGTTAAATAATTGTATTGTTTTCTATTGAAAGAATGGTGTACATACATTTGGTCTTTAAAGGAGCTATCAGTCTACTTGATCATAATGTATTTTCTTTGTGATATTGTATGGTAGCATAATTGAAGGGCACACACATTATTGACAAAGGATTTTGCCTAGAAAGTATAGTTCATGTTTTTTAATCAAGGGTGCATATAGTGAGATAGACTCATCACACATGCTATTGTCTCATGGTTGGCTAGTGATTAGACTACAAAATTAACTGCTTCATAGTTTTTTAAAGTCTTTTGAGCTCAACTATGCATTTTTTACTTTTTAGACTTATGAAAATCCCTCCAAATTGATTGCTAGGATGGAAATATTCAATGACTTGCCCTTGATATTTAACTTATTGCTCTCACTTTTTCTTGTCTTTTTGTAACGTAACTACTCATTCCACGATCCTTGCAAGGATAAATAGTGGCACCTAGTAGCTTTGATTGAGGAGCTGTCTAGACCCACTCGTAGGAGGCTTGTAGACCACATTGAGGGCCACCTCTCATTTTCATTCTTACACTTCAAACACTTTTGACCAGCCACCTTTGATAGGCATAGTAGTAGTGCACTCTGGTCCCAAAAACCACATAAAGCATACATATTTGTTTCCCTTTTCCTGCACTTGACCTTTAGAGCTGTATGACCACTTTGGCATGCCCTTGTGACCACATATAGCATTGCATTGCACTCCTCATAGCATCAACCAACTTTAGCTGCACCGTCATTGCCCAACCCTATTGTTGAGTATTCATGTGTTCAACCAAAAACATGATTATTGGAATCTAGAAACTACAAACACTGTGAACTAAGCAAAAAACACTATTGTATGTACAAAGTATCATTCCCGATGTAGATGACCCCTGCTTAGGTTGGTTGCCCAACCCTTCTATCAACACTTGATTCACAATAGGCACCAACTCTCGAGGGGTCACTTAACAATAATGTGAATATCATGTGAGTGCAGGCGAAGGGGTTACTAAATTTCATTTTTTCTCACATTTTTACATATAGAAGGGTATGCTAGAATTAAACTGGGAAATTTTTTTGCAGAGTGAATAGAAAAAGGGTATATTTTATTCGTCAAAAATTCAGAGATCGATAAGGAGTTTTAAAAATAGTCCTTGAACGCATGCGATATACACAGTTTATACATAGTGATCGGGCCCAAGCACCAACTCCCTTTCAAATTGTAGCTTGAGATGCACACCATTCACCCTGTGTTTGAGAAACCAACCATTCATCTGCATCAACTGATAGGTACCATTGGAAAAAACCTTATGGGACCTCGTGTGACCCTGTTTACTTCTTCTTGAACTTCTTCTAGAAGGTGAAATTGAGGTAGCTCTTGTACGTCATCACCAAATCTCCTTTCTCTATATGCTTCTCTCACAAGTACTGATTAAATTTTGCAACTCTTTTCTCCCACTTCTTCACATAGAAATCTGATGTTGCTTCCCTATCCATCCTCTAAGCTTCAAGAATTGTGATTCTATCTTGCAAAACATCTTGATGAGTTTTATCAATCCACCACATACCTTTCAATGTGCCTAACTTGATGTGCATTGGTAGCACTACCTCTTTGCCATAGACCATTCATAAGAGGTAAAGTTGGTAGCAACTTCTTACCATAGATCAATTCATAAGAGGTAAAGTTGGTAGCAACTTTGTAAGAAGTCTTGTATGCCCACAAACACTTGTCAAGATTAGCTTCCCACTCTTCGATCTACATGTACACATACTTTGTGAGCATTTTGGCAATCTATCCATTTGCACTCTCAACCAAATTGTTGCACTGCAGATGATAAAGAGAAGAAAACATGTGCTAAATGTCCAGCTTTTCCACTAGTACATGCACCAACTTACTCCAAAATCCTTGACCGCGATAAAAAATGAGCACCCAAGGGACTCCAAGCCAACAACAAATGCAATAAAAAACAAACTGGGCAATCATGTGAGCATTTACCTCTTTTAACTGTTTAGCTTCAATGCATCTGGTCAGATAGTCGATGGCCTTTATATACATGAGGTACAAGGTATGTAGATGGCTATCATGGCTTCAGATTTGAAAAAATTGCATCTTTGTCTAGCTAAAGGTTTTCTCTTTTAAAAAAAAAAAAAAAAAAACCTTAGCTTGTACTCTCTATGCATAGCCTCATGAAAAAGTTTGACTTGATGTGGACTTGCATTTGGCTTTACAAGCTCAATTTTTGGATTTAGTCTTTAAAACGACTAACGGGCATCTCTGACACCTTCTGGCTACCAAACACATGTAGAACCAATGATGATGACCAGAATTTGGCTTGACTCTTGGTTACCCCTGCAGATCTCTATCACGATAAATGATTGAACTATTATTATTTCAGCCGCTTATGTTTTTGTCATTGTTGTTAGTCCCTTTTGTTTGTTAGGCTTCATTAAGTCACATGCAAGATAGAATATTACAATATAAAGATCTACTTCTTGTATACGTCCTTATCATCGTGTGAAGTGTTTGATGGCAACTTTACACTTGATGGGTGCTAACGTTTAGTCACATCACCCACTTCCTTTGTCCTTGTAGTCCATCCCGGATTTTTATGATCATTCTCAGTCATGTTTGGCCTCAAGTTGTTGTTGAAGACTGATCAGCATGCTTTTCTTACCTCTGACATTACCCATTGTGCGTATGGAGTTTGAGACATGCTTCGTGAAGTATCATCATTTTGTTGGACCTTCTTCGTCTTGTCTTGCTCAGGGGTCTCTTCAGTCTTTTCATTAGCTGGATTATGGAGAGTTTTTTTTGAAAATCTAAAAAAGCGACTAAATAAAACCAAAAATCAACTCAAGTCGAAAAGCAAAATCAAGTTACAAGAAATATAAACGCTATGTAAACTGTACACATGTCCCTAGGGGCTCATATATGGCTTTTGTCCCCGTACTTCTGTTGTAACTCTACTATGAGTGCATATACTTTGAATTTTATTGACAAAATCATCACAATCAAACACAAAAATTCAATGCAGTTCACAAAACATTGCCCTCTAATACTCATGATATTAGGTCGCATTTAGAATGCCCCCCCCCCCCCCCCTATTTGGAGTCCTCCTTGGCGACAGGGTATCACTAAGGGTATGTATTGTGCTTGGGCAATTAGAAATTGTGCCTATGCAGGCCTTGTAATGTAGCCCTATTATGCATACACAGTCAGTGCATGGAAAAGATTTATGATGTGCAAGATGTGGATATAAGAAATTTTCTTATTGGCATTTGCTGGTGAGGCTTCTTATTCTAAGCACCCCAAGTACCAATCACTGAAGAAAAACAAGTGCCAATGGTCCAGCTTTCTAAAGCTGAAGAAAATGCATTGAAAGAACAGATTGTTCAAGAGCCTCCCTGACCTCTCATGTGCAATGCTCTATAAAATCTACAAAATGCTGCTTACATGCATTCAAGCTTTTCATGAGCCTAAGCAAGCAGGAGCCCCCATGGATGTCTTTCTTAGAAGGTAAAAAAGGTGTGTGCTATGATTTGAGTGGACAGCCTTAAGAAGAAGTCCTCTATGGCTTCTACACAAGATGTATGTTCTTGCCATCAAGCAATATGTTGGCATTCTAAGAGGCCTTTTATACAAGATTCTTCACATGGCGGACAAAGATTTTTTGGGCCAGTAGTGACATCAAGGCTTGTTGGCTATTCTGTCATCAAACTTAAAAACAAAGTCACTATTCAATTTTTGCAAGTCCCTAACAAAGAAAGATGCATCAAATATGAGAAAGCTCTATACGCACTTAAAGACCACCTCGCCGGCCGTCAACCCAAAGACTAGCTCAACCCATGAAATTGTGTCAAGGGACGACACAATCGAGGAGGGAGGGAATGTTAGCAGCAAATTAACCCATGTAACATTTTTCGGGAGCTTTCAGTGTAAAAACACTTATTCTTTTGATAAATTAGGAATATTGTAATTTCTATTTTCCAAGTGGATCTTGCAATCAATGAGCCGGGGCCAAAAGCTTCCAGATTGTATCAATTTATCCTTAGTTAGAGCTCCCATATTATTAGTTTTTGACTAAAGAAACCTTGGCTAAGGTATAAAATCCAATTTTTGTAAGTTATTGTTAAGTTTTGGATAATAGAAACACAGCGTGAGCTAACGGCGCTCACTTCTCTCCTTCTCGTGCTTCCTACTCCCGTCCTTGTTGTCACATTGCAGTGCTGTCTATTGCGTTGCAAACCGCAGGTAAGAGCTCTACGCATTGACATAAACATATCATGGTAAACTGTAGCTTTTGGCGTCGCTGATCCGTGGCCTAATTTCATCATAAGTAGGAACTTAAGCTAGAAAATCACAAAGTAAGCATAGGCAGGGTATTGGGGCATGATTGCTAAGCATTTAGATGCATTCGGGGTCAAAAACACTAGGTCAAAAACTCACTGCTCCTAATAATTGCAATTTTTACACTTCATCAAAAGTGAGATTTGAGACCATAAGCATGTGTGCTTAGGTCTTATATACATGTCCTAGAAGTTTTGTAACATTCGGATGTCATTCGATGCTGTAACGGTCATGTTTTGTTTGCCAATTAGCAATTATCTTTTGTTGACTTAGCTCATTTGAGTGTAGCTTGTGTTAGATGCGAGTTGTTTATTGTTTTCCAAGAGATTGACACCCTCTTGTAGCCTCTATGCACTAGTTGAGTCAGGTTCATCCCATAATTATGTTTGTGGTTCTTGCTATGTCTGCAATAAGATGGGAGTGAGGTTATAAACCCATCCCACAACAGTCTATGGACAATCAACCCCATTCTCTAAGAACACTACCATCCTATACAGGAGAGTAAGAGGCCAAGTCAGAGGTTGTTGCAGTCCCATCATAGAGACTCTCTCCCAACAAGGTCATCGATTCAAAAGGGCTGATTGATATTCTATCGACACCAGTCACCTGTGCGATAACATTAGCCGAGTTGCTCATAATTCGAGCAAACATGTGGGCTACTGTGGGAAAATGCCTAGAGAAATTTGGCGCTAAAAAACCAATGACTTGAATCGAGGAAGGGATCAAAGAGCTTGAAATGCCTCAGTGAAACACTAGGCCAGTACCTTTAAACAAGGTAGGAGAGTGTTATGAAGGAGAAGATGTTGGGAACGCCACTCTTCCTGTGGAATTCCAAGGTGTAAAAACCATGGCAATCCTTGACAGTGGAGCTAATGTTGCCATCGCAACAAAAGAGGTCTGGAAAAAATGGGAAAAACCAGCAATGAGGGCTACTAGGATAAAATTGCATCTTACAGAACAGACTTAAAGAGAAAAGAAAAAGGTTAACTGTTTCAAAATAGTCCGTTTTATTCCCTCTGCCTACACACGGAAAGGCCCATAGAACTACTAGAAAAAGCAGTTGTTACTTCTCGTGGAATTGAATATGAAAAAACCTTTGCTATTGTTTACTTTAGAAATAAGAACAACTATGATATTATTCTAGGAAGACCATTCATGAGACAACTGAAAATGGTCCAAAGATTGGAGATATTACTATATATCTACCTGAGACATATGGAAACCACAACAAGGATAAATATGAAGGACCATAGTTACAGGGATGTGATGAGAACACCTATGGAGGAGTTTGATTCCGCTATTGTAGCAAGATGAAAACTTCCAGCATAGCTGGATAAGCCTAAAGAATTGTGGATGTGTGGAGCTTTGAAATGCGGAAGTTTAAAGCGAGAGGAAGTCATCCTAGAAAGGGCAATTGAATATGAGGATTATATCCCAGAACCCTTTCCTGAGGAAGCTTTAGATCCACTTGAATGGGAACATATCTTGGCTACTCTAGATGTGTGCGCTATGCAAGATGATCCAACAACAAAGTTTTGTGATGAAAATGGCTATGATGTTGTTTTTTACTTTGCAGTGATTGTGATCCAGGAAAATGAAGATGAAGAAGAAGACAAGTTCTATGATTCTGTGCAACACTTGGAGCTTCAAGAAGATACCAACAATGAAAATCCTTACAACCCAGCAGGTGACATGAATAACACTTTAACAAATGCACAGTTTTATGATTGTCCGGATCAAAGACCAGGAAACAATGCCACCTTCGCTACAAGAATAAAGTGCATCAAAAGTGGATTCCAAAATCCGCAGCTGGGAAATACAACTACAACATGCACCCTCATACGTGGCTCCCATACATGAAGAAAAGACTCGACCAAGAGGCACAACCATGTCAACGAGCTAACAATGCACTAATCAAGTGGATAGAAAAGTCATCCTAGAAACAACAACCCAAGAGCAAGCAAACAATAACTTTCCATAACCAGCCAAACCACAAAGGGAAAGTGCTAGAACGCAACCTTACTGAGGATATTAGCAATAGTGATGATTCTTATGACATTCCTTACCATAAACTCAGGTTGTCACTATCACTAGCAGATTCCGTAGCAACCAAAGAAGGCCAAAACCAAAGAACAACAAGTCAGAACCAAAAAGTTTGACAAATCTGGATACCAAAGAGCCAGATTGGCCAAAAGTAGGTATGGATTAAAAAGACCACGGTTTTGACGCCTCGGTTTGCAGTCTCGAGAAAGTCAAAGTGTAGAGCATGCAAGTGAGTTTGAAGTCCGGAATGGTAGCTTTTGATGGAAACTTGCAGCTCGGACCATCTGATAGATGAGCAAGAACTAGGAGCAGTTGTAAATTGGGGCAGAAAAAGATGAATTTTTTGAAGTTCATGTGGAATTTTTAGGGGCCTTGAAGGCCAAGGGATGGAAGAATTCCACGTGGCGTAGTATTCATCCCACATACCATGTGAGGAAGTGGGCTCATGGGATATATGAGCTAAAGGGGGCGTACATTGGGGCCAACGACATGGAGAAAGAGCTCATGAGCTCGATGGAAATGGTGTTGCCGGTTGTGGGCGATGGTGTGCGTATGTGAGCGGCGGCCTGGTGGCGCTATGTATGGATGGAGGCAGCTGCGTCTATTGGTGCCCTCGGTGGTGTTGTTGCACCAATGATGACATGGTGGTGTAGTAAGGGGCCATGCCCACGGGTGCCATAAGGACACTGACTATTTTTTATAAGGGGGGTTGCCCACAATCACCGCGTCGTGACTGTGAGGCTTGAGGCTATAAGGAAGGGGTGGCTCATATGCATGGCGTGGGGCTCAAGATAGGCCAAGGCTAGTGGTTGGTCATGCAAAGGGAGAGTCCAAGAATAGCATGAGGGGATCTGAAGAAAAATGAAAGTGACACACGCCCAAGGGGGACAACTTTTTGGGCGGGGTTTGGGAGAGCAATTTTTGGTAGCTTCGGGGGAGCTCTTCTTTGGGAGGAGGAAGAAGGTCGAAGAAGGTTTTTTCAAGGAGGAAAGTGCTCGGAGCCTACGAGGGTTTTCAACGACAGTGTGTCTTTTTTCTTGCCGCTCTCAAGAGAGGGACGTGCAGAGGTAAGTCTGAAGGTTTCCCAAGTTTTTGTTGCTCTTCGTGTTCATGCCGACACTGAGCCTTTGTACTCGAGGCTTGATGGTGTTGTAGAGGATGTTTTTGGCCGCAATTGAAGCAAACCATATCGATTTTTCTTGCTATTTCTTCCCCTTTGCCCCCTTCTTCTCTTTGCTCTGCTACAACAATTTGGTGCCGGTGTTTGAGATATGTGTGCCTCCTGTGCCTATGTATGTGTGTGAGAGAGGAAGAGAGAATGATGTGTGTTGTGGTATGGTTGTAAACAAGCAAAATCAATTGTTGTCTGCTGTCAGTTGTGCAAGTTTTGAAGGTGAACTCTAGTGGACTAGGGTGTAGTGATTATCTTAGGATATAGAGAGGCATATTGTTTGGGTTCCGGGTGTGCCCTTTCCTGCCATCCAATGTCCATGACATTGATCGAGGATCCATAAGAGGATCAGGACTAGTCTAGCATGATATGGGAGATGCCCATTACCTCTATTTACAAAGGTGGACATTGACGAAGCTCTTCACCGACCGTTGCACTACTTTCTCACACAACACCCAATGTTGGAAATTGATGAATCATGATGATGATGATGATTTTAGTATTTCATCTACTTCAGTTTTTTGTTTGTATTCAGACATTAGATTAGATCCACAACGAGTTTATCGTATTGGTCTCATAAGTCATTTTGGCATTTTGAAGATGTTTAATATATCATTTCATTTCATTTCTCTCTCTCTCTCTCTCAATGTGTGTGTGTGTGTTCTTTGTTTATGCATGTGTGTGTACATTCTCTCTCTCTCTCTCTCTCTCTCACACACACACACACACACACACCTCTCTCTCTCTCACACACACACACACACACATTGAGAGAGAGAGAGAGAGAGAGAGAGAGAGAGAGAGAGAGAGAGAGAGAGAGAGAAATAAAGAGGGAAAGGGAACATAGGAGAGAGGAGAGGGAGGGAGCATACCTGGCTCTCCCTCCTCTCCTCGTGTGTGTGTGTGTGTACAGGCGTGTGTGTGTGTGTGTGTGTGTGTGTGTGTGTGTGTGAGAGAGAGAGAGAGAGAGAGAGAGAGAGGGGGGGGGGGGGGGGGGGGGAGGGGAGGGAACATGAGAGAGAGGAGAGGGAGGGAGCATACCTGCCTCTCCCTCCTCTCCTCGTGTGTGTGTGTGTGTGTGCACGGAGAGACGGAGACGGAGAGAGAGGGGGGGGGGGGGGGGGGACGGCGGCAGGAATACCTATTTTGAACAGAGCACCCAAACTCAGATCTACAGATCTAAGTTTTTGGTGCTCTCAAATTATTTTTACAGGGTTGGCATCTGTAGATCTGAGTTTTGGGTGCTCTCAAACTATTTTTACAGGGTTGGCATCGCTAGGAGCGTCTCTATGAGCGTCGCTAGGAGCGTTGCTATAGGCATCTCTAATGGAATTGGCCTATTTAACTTGAGAGTAGCGGAAATTAATGAAAGTTATGTTGCGATTAGTTAACTTGGCATGAACAATACTTTTGCAAGAGAGAGAATTTAGAGAACATGACAACAGTTGAGGGCCGGATTTATGTGGAGCCGCCCCCCCCTCCAATAGGCATTTGTATTATGATTTCTCCCATTAAGAGAGACTTGTTACAATACAATCTTTGTGTTCCTTGTGACCTAGGTGATGCAATGAAGATGGAAAGCTTCATGCATCACAAACATAACATAAACTTGAAGAAAGCTTTAACTATCCCAAGCCTCAGTCCCAAGACCTCAAACACCTTCGAAGGTGGAGAGAGCTAGCAGGGAATGAGGGTAGGGAAGAGGAAGAAGAAACATTTCGTAGGAGAAAGAATTAGTTCCTCACTTATCATAACTCTTGTTGCTAGCATACATAATAGCATAGTAATGAAGAAGAAGGAGATGGCAAGCTTAAGCATTGAAGCATGGCTCTTGGTTGGATTTGCACTCCATATCCAAGAGTGTTGGTGTAGGCTCTCAACCTCTACTTTCTTGGAGAAGGAGAGGGAGCTCTTGCACTTTGCATAGCACACAATGAGAGTGTTTTTGAGTGTGGGTGGGTGAGTATACCCCCTACGCAACCCCCTAGCTTGCTTGGGTCGACCCCCCCTTGTAGCTCATGCTTGAAGCTCATTGGACCCCTCTAGGCCTAACGGTGTTATGGGATTTCCCTTCCTCTCCAAGAGGAGAGAGAGAGCTTAGGAGGTCTCTTGATGAGACCCCCAAAAGAAGACTCTCTCCCATACGAGAGGAGGAATCCAAAGAGCAAGAAAGTAATGAATCCCTAAGTTCCTCTAAAGATGTGGCTCCATGAAGATGGCGGTCTAGACGGTTGCCAACTCCTCCCAAGAGAAAACAGTCAACCCACAATCTTTCTCCTCATCACTCTAAAGGGAAGAGAGGAAACAAAGGAATAAAAGGGCAAGAAAGAGGTCACCCGCTTCTCCTTCTTCTTCACCTTCCTCCTCTTCCAATCAAAGCTATGTCTATTCTCCCAAAGAATATAAGAGGGGAGGACATCGCAAATCACACCCTACATGGCAAAGGTCCCAAAAGCTCAAGAAGTTCAAAGAGGGAGGAAAGAGTATCTCTTTTCTCACCTATGATGGCTCCTTGGCGCTACCGACAAAGTATTAGCCTTCATACAGCAATTTGATGCGGCCTTTGGAGATGAGGGCTTCACGGAGTCCTCCAAGCTACACCATGTAGCTATGCACTTCCAAAAATCGGCTCGTCAATGGTGGGCTAGCCTTTGTGGCAATGATAAAGCCCCAAAGACATGGAAAACTCTACGAGTTTCCATCATGAAGAAATTCCTTGCAAGTGATGCAAAGGACAAAGTGCTTATTGCATGGTGAAGTTTGAAACTTCTCTCCCATGAGTCTATTGACAAATATGTGGACAAGTTTTGGGATTTACATCTCAAGGCTATTGTCTTTCAAAAGATAGACTCCGTCAAGCAAAAGCAAAAATTCTATGCAAAATTACTTGAAGAGATGGTCAAGTAAGTCAACTCTCAACGGCCTGGTTCTATCATCGAAGTAATCCACTACACCATGGTTGCTTCACACATCAATTTCCAACAAGGGGCTAGGCGGAATTTGAAGCCCATGGAAAACAAAGAAAAGAGTGATGCAAAGGGGAAAACCAATGCCCAAAATTCTTCCCAAGGCAATTCCAATAACAATAACAAAAACAACAACTGGTTCAAGGAGAAGGGAGTTTACAAAGGTAAAAACAAACTCTTTCTTGAAGAGCTTGAAGCTTTTCGCAAGGACCATAATGTTTTAAGTGTAAGGAGCAAGGACATGGCTATCGTTCTTGCCCCAAGATGTCCGCAATGAGAGTCCTAGAGCTTCCACTATCGAAGCTCCAAAAGAGGATGCTCATTGCAAAGGATCATCTCTCTCCTATGCTTGGGGAAAGGTAAGGGAGCAGGATGCCTTCATCTTGTATGACCCTGGCTCTACTCACAACTCATATCAACGGAGTTGGCCACCAAGCTGGGCATTCAAGCTCTCGATATGGGAGATATTGTAACGGTCGACACCGCTTTGAAGGGATAGCAAGCCTCCGTTACTCCCTCGATTGGGGATTTGAGGCTTCATGTCCAAAGCTATGTCGACAAAGAAGACTTTTTCATCTCTCCCCTCCAACATGATGATGCTATCCTAGGGGCACCATGGTTCAATTGCATGGCTACCAACATGAAGTTCCGTGAAAGGAGAATCTATTTCACCTATAGAGGAAAGAGCATGTATATAGATGCTAGTGAGTATGGTCGTCACTGGAGTGTTCTTTCATGATATCATCATCTACTCCAAGTCCTTGGAGGATCACAAGCAACATCTCCAAGTGATTTTTCAAGCATTGAGGGAGAACAAGCTTTTTCTCAATCAAAAGAAAAGTGATTTTTTTCTTCAAGAGATTCAATACTTAGGTCATATTATCTCTCAAGATGGTATCCTTATGGATCCATCAAAGTTGGAGCTAATGAAAGCATGGCCTAATATAAGGAATCTACATGAGCTAAGAAGCTTTATTGGTATGTGTGCATACTAAAGACGCTTCATAAAAAAATTCTCTCAAATAGCAGGACCATTACATGACTTAACCAAGAAGAACATTAAGTATTCATTGACTGCTAAGGAGAAAAATGCTTTTGACAAGCTTAAAGAGAAGCTTACCTCCCAACCGGTTCTCACAATTTCGGATCTCTCAAAGCCATTTGAGGTCCAATGTGATGCTTGTGGTGATTGCCTTGGAGCAGTCTTGCTTCAAGAAGGGCATGCCATAGCATATGAGAGCTGAAAGGCTCAATATGGATGAATGGGTCTTAGGAATTTATGAGAAATAGATTTTAGCTTTTCTACATGCCCTAAACACATGGAAGCACTATCTATTGGGGACTACATTCATTTTACGAACATACCATCAAAGTCTCAAGTACTTCATGACGCAAACTGAGATTTCTGACAAGCACAAATGAGGTGGGAAAATTTTCTTTTGCAATTTTATTTTCATATTGCTCACATTGCCGGGTAAGCACAATCAAGTGGCTGATGCACTTTCACAACGACCAAAAGTTAATGCAATGTTTATAGAAACTCACAATTATCTATCTTCTATGATAGATGAGTATGATACTGACCCTGACTTTAGAGACATAATATTAGCCCTTGATTTGGGGAAGAAAGAGGAACCATTCACCTTGCAGGATGGTTATCTTCTCCACCGCAATAGGCTATATGTTACCCACTCCCTTCGTGAGAAAGCCATGTATGAATCCCATGCTCCTCCTTATGCGGGGCATAGAGGCATTCAACCTACTCTCTGAGGTGGACATACAAGAGTTTGTTTCAAAATGTGTGGCATGCCAAAAGATTAAGTATGATAGACGAAAGCAACCGGGATTACTCCAGTCATTGCCTATCCAAAATTCACTATGGGAGATCCTTTCAGGACTACAACACGAAAAAATAGATGCATTGTGGTGGCCAAATATTTTACTAGGTGGATAGAACCTTGGGCACTTCTAGACAAGATGACCGAAGAAAGCCAACTTCTTCTATGAGGCATCATCATCGGGCACAATCGTTCTTTGGATTTAGTAACTAATAGTGGCACATAGTTTGGCAATGAAGTGGTGGAATAATTAATGGGTGATTTTGTATCAAACACTGAAGGGCCACTACCTATTGTCCCATAAGTATTGGTCAAGTTGAGAGTTTCAACAAAATGCTCATGCGCTTCTCACCACCACAATAGCACACACAAAAGGGACTTCTTGGGATACTTGTCTACCAATGGCCCTATGGTCATTAACACTAGGTTGGTAATGGGACACTTTTATGTCCTGTTAAGTGACCATTTTCCTTGAATTATGTCAAGAGTTTCAAAATGGATTTTGAGGTGCTATCTATTTAGAAAGTTGTCTCATGAGCTGAAAAAAACTCGACATTCTTTTGGAATATCAATTCCATCTTTAACATTGTCCTTGCACAACATTTCACAACCTAAACTGTGTGAAAAAACGGGTCTTGTTTTTGGCTTTTTTTAACTTTTTGCAACTATACCACTCTAGAATTCATGTTTGTGAGGTCTATAATGCTAGAGAACTATCTTTAGTAATCCTCAACATGTTCTGATGCTTCTAGGGAGAAATAAATATTAAAGTTGTAAGTTATGAACAAATTACAAAAATGGTCAAATCCTGTTTTTTAGCCAATTTTAGCTCTTCTATGATTTTTTTGGTGCATTTCATAATATCCAAATGCATTTTTGATTTTCTATGTCGCATATTGTAACATAAAGCTAACATTCCTTGAGTTTTGGGGCACCTAATTGTTGGGGTATAAAGCCCAATGTGGTCGCCCAGGTAAGTGGGCGGGCCGCTAGGTATGTACACATATTCTTTTGTAAAAACCTAATAAGAACTCACCATGCTCTACACATTACAGTAGAGCGAGTTCACCATATCGTCGTGCTCTTCTTCTCGCACTCTCTCTCGCGTCGCACTTCCGCTCGTACTCCTTCAACTGGTATCAGAGCTCAGATCGAGGCTCGGGGCAGCACTGCAGGAGGCTAGAGTCACCAGCTCAGATTGGAGTGAAATTCGACAAGCGAAGACACGACCCCAAATCTTGTAGGACTACTCGAAGGGCTTGGTGTTCTCAGAATTTCATTCTGAGGTCATCTCGGCCACCGTTCGGCTTTGACAAAGGTCTGCGCAGGCCATTTTCGACTACGTGGTCTCGGCGGGTGCAGATCAGACTCTACAAATTTGGGGTTTTCGGCCTACGACTGCAGGTGCTGAGGATATCGACACTCCCAGAGTGTTGATTTGTGGCTGTCTACACATCGAAGGACGGCTCACAGTTCTTGGAGGCGTGTCACATACGACACGGGCGCATCTACACACAGTCTGTAGGCGACATCCACTAGTTCATCAGGTAGCTTGTGTTTGTTGCTTGATATTCCAGATTTCATCCTGACATTGCAGGTACTTCCACATGGGATGTATTGTCAGAGATGATGTATGTTTGTTGAGGGTTTGCTGGCTGTGAGTCACGCAACAAACAACCGCCGCAGCGGTTACAGCATACAGTGGGAAATTTGTGGATGTATGACTTTGTGGGAAGTCTATGTACTGTCAGATTTACTGCAGCCTTTGTTGAGGGTCGAGTGAGGTTTTATTGAGCTGGGGGATTCTCGAATGTTGAGATCCTTTCGGTGATACAGGTCTTGGAGCGATCCCTCGAGCACCCTTAGATAGACAGCTAGGATGTATTGACTGTGAGTTAGACAGTTGGGATTGCATCTTTGCTTTACTGTCGTTGAGGCATTGTCACAGTCTATGCTTACAGGACAATGACAGGACAGTGAGAGACAGTACAGGTGCAGGACAGGTTTACCCGCAGCTTACAGTGTCAGAGAAACAGTGTTTTTTGAGCTGTTTTTTGGTCTGTTTTTTGAGTACACCAGAGCCATTTTACAAAGGAGACTCTGCCGAAATTTATGCAGAATCTGAAGCTTTATTGGTTCATTTGACAGGTTGATATTGGTTCAGAGGTCAGTTTACAGGGGAAACTCTGCCGAATTTTTCCCAGGAAAGTAAACCACTGTGAAGCGTAGCTATGGCTGGATCACAGGACACTACTCTTTACAATATCAAGAAGCTGGATGGAACCAATTTCCCATTGTGGAAGAAGCAGATTTGGCACGTGTTGGTACAAAAGAAGCAGATAAAACCTATAAATCTCAAAGGGATAAAACCAGAAGATATGGACGAAGATAAATGGAGCGAAATGGATGAATTGGCACTTTCTACCATTATGCTGACTTTGGCAGAAAGCGTTTACTTCAATGTAGCAGACGAGATGTCGGCTTATCAAGCATGGTTAAAGCTGAGTGATCTTTATGAGAAGCAGAGTGCAGCTTCACAGGTATACTGGCTTAAGAAGCTTGTTGACTTGAAGATGAAAGAAGGGACACCTATGTCCAATCATCTGAATGAATTCAACACAATCTATAGTCAGTTGTCAGCTCAAGGTGTCAAGTTTGATGAACCTGTTAGAGCTATGTTCCTGTTGATCACATTGCCGGAAAGTTGGGACACTTTTCGCACACCTTTGAGTAATTCTGCACCTCCAGATGGTTTGAACATAGCAAGTGTAGAAGGAAGTCTGCTTACTGAAGAAACCAATAGAAAGACAATGGACAAAGGCAAAGGAACAGCCTTAGTTGTCAGGGGAAGGACCAAAGAAAAGTACAAAGGTGGAAAGAGGAATCAGTCTCGTAGCAAGTCCCGCAGTGCTAAAGGCAAGAGTGACATAGAATGCTACCATTGTGGCAAGAAGGGTCACATGAAAAGAGACTGCAGAGAATGGAAAGCAGAAAAAGGCAAAGAGAAAACTGAAGACCATGGTGAGAAGAACAAGTCCTCAGTGAAGATTCAAGAAATAAATGTGACAAACACTATTGCAGAGGATGACAATCTTGTGTTAGGAGACATCTACTTCTTGAAGAATACAATGGACTCAGCTCTTCTTACAGCATCTAATGGACATGCACTGAGTGACTGGATTATAGACTCAGGGGCATCACTTCATGTGTCTCCAAACAAGGAGTGGTTTACCTCTTATGTGACCACTAAAGATCATGTTTGGCTAGGCAATGGGTAGACATGTGAGATCTTAGGTGTTGGAGATGTTCAATTGAAGTTTCAGAATGGCTCTTCTTTCACGCTGAAGAATGTGAGACATGTTCCCGCAATTACAAAGAGCTTGATCAGCACAGGTTTACTTGATGATGCTGGCTACGTCACCACTTTTGGAAAGAACATGTGGAAGATATCCAAGGGTTCTATGACAGTAGCACATGGAGTAAAGTCTGGAGGACTTTACATGATTTATGTATCAAATTTCTCTAAAAATGTAATCAATGTAACCGAGCAGCCGAACGTTTCTTTGTGGCATAGCCGGTTAGGACATATGTCCAAGAAGGGAATGAAAATCTTGTCTCGTTCTGGTTATTTGCCTGGCTTTTCATTTAATGCTTTTGAATTCTGTGAACATTGTCTGTATGGTAAGCAAACACAGCAGCCACATAAGCATAGAAGTAGTAGAAGAGATACACAGTTGGCACTTGTTCATAGTGATTTGTGTGGACCTATGCCTAACCTATCTCTAGGGGGAGCTTCTTACTTTATGACATTTATAGATGATTACTCGAGGAAAGTATGGGTTTACTTTCTCAAGCACAAGGATGAAGCGTTTAGTGTTTTCAAAACGTTTGTGACACTTGTGGAGAACCAGAGTGGCAAGAAGCTTATCCCGAATCCAGAAAGGTTGTCCGCAGCAATGATGTTCACTTTGATGAATCCAAATATCATTCTAAACCAGAGAGGGTTGAGGAGATTAGAAGAGTTGTCTTCCAAGAAGATGGACCTGCACGTGCAAGATAAAATGTTAGGGCTCAAGAGGAGCAAGGACAGGATAGAGTGGAACCACAGGTTGTGGTTGAGCCTGAGCCACCTATTGTGCGTAGATCTAGACGTGTCACACGACCTCCTGATAGGTTTGTTCCATCTATGAACTATGTCATGTTGACTGATTGCAATGAGCCTTCATGTTACAAGGAAGCATTGCAAATGAAGGACTCTGGGAATTGGAAATTGGCCATGCAGTCAGAGATGACAGCTCTGCATAAAAACAAGACATGGAAGCTAGTTAAATTACCACAGGGCAAAAAGGCTCTACCTTGTAAATGGGTTTACAGGTATAAGATCACCGCTCATGATAGTCAGCCAAAGTACAAAGCAAGGCTTGTTGCCAAGGGCTTTAAGCAAGAACAAGGCAATGACTTTGATGAAGTCTTCTCTCCAGTGGTCAAGATGACTACATTGAGATGCTTTCTTCCATTGGTTGCGATATTAGATTTGGTGTTGCACCAAATGGATGTCAAGACAACGTTCTTGCATGGTGATTTAGATGTGGAAATTTACATGCAGCAGCCAGAAGGGTTTGTTGAGAAAGGCAAGGAAGATTGGGTATGCCAGTTGTTAAAGAGTCTTTATGGCTTAAAACAATCACCGAGGGCATGGTACCATAAATTCCACAAGTTTATGCTTTCTCAAGGCTACAAACGTAGTGAGTTCGATCACTGTCTATATACAAAGAAGGCTAAGGATGGCAGTTGGTTGATCCTTATTTTGTATGTGGATGACATGTTGATTGTTGGCAAGCACTTGGAAGAAATTTCAGCTTTGAAGTCAAAGATGGCAAAATCGTTTGACATGAAAGACATGGGTGAGGCAAGTCATATACTTGGTATGCGCATTGAGAGAGACAAATCAAAGAAGATGATTTGGTTATCTCAAACAGAGTATATTGACAAGGTTTTGCAACGTTTCAATATGGAGAAGGGAAAGGCACTGAGTGTTCCATTGCCACTATATGTGAAACTTAGCAAACAAGATTGTCATGTGTCTGAAGAAGAACAGGCTGAAATGGATAAGATTCCATATGTGTCTGCAGTGGGTAGTTTGATGTATGCAATGATTGCTACTCGCCCAGACATTGCATTTGCAGTGGGAGTAGTAAGTCGATACATGTCAAACCCAGGCAAGAAACATTGGGAGGCAGTGAAAGGAATATTGAGATACCTGAAAGCTACAAAGAGTATGCGTATATGCTATGGGAGTCAGGAGCTAAGTGTAAAGGGTTTTACAGACTCAGATTATGCAGGCGACTTAGGCAACCGAAGGTCTACGTCAGGGTATGTCTTTACATTGGCTGGTGGAGCAGTATCATGGCGTTCTAGATTACAAGATTGTGTTACTCAGTCTACTACAGAGGCTGAATATGTTGCAGCATCAGAGGCATGCAAAGAATCAATTTGGCTTAATCGACTAGTAACCGATTTGGGAATCAAAGAAGAGATGCATGTGTTATATTGTGATAGTCAAAGTGCTATACAATTGGCTCGCAATCGAGTTTATCACTCAAAGACAAAGCATGTGGATGTGAAGTATCATTTCATTAGGGAAATTCTCGAGGATAAGCAACTTCAGCTTGTCAAAGTTCACACCACAGAAAATCCTCCTGATCTACTTACAAAAGGACTTCCCTCAGAGAGCTTTGCGCATTTTCGCAAGCAGTTAGGTGTAGGGTAGTACATCACTTCTCTACATCTGTTGTATATTAGCTTGTATAGTAGCTTCTCTCACACTTAAAGTACCACATTGGACTTTAAGTGGGAGGTTCTTGGGGTATAAAGCCCAATGTGGTCGCCCAGGTAAGTGGGCGGGCCGCTAGGTATGTACACATATTCTTTTGTAAAAACCTAATAAGAACTCACTATGCTCTACACATTACAGTAGAGCGAGTTCACCATATTGTCGTGCTCTTCTTCTCGCACTCTCTCTCGCATCGCACTTTCGCTCGTACTCCTTCACTAATACCCTATTTTGCATAGTACTCAACGATGGTTGATTTTTTCAATTATAGAAGAAAACAAAACATTCTAGTATATCAAGTATAGCTTTTTCAATATTGTTAGTTTCATGTGACAACTACATGCATTTTGTAGTAACCATATCTAGTCATAAGGATCAAATTTGGCTAGATATTGAATAGTTTCTATGGGATTCTACAACTCATAATGTTGAACCCAGTTTTTTCATGTTTGATGTATTTAACACTTCATCTTTGTCCCCAAGATTCCCCTTGGTAAGAGATGTATTATTCTTTTGACATGCTCCATGGCTGCTTATGAACATAAAGGACAATAGGGAACTAAGAAAACATGTATATATTATTTGTATTGAGCGTGGCTATAGAAACTTTGATGATATGTTTGCAGAATGGTAAAAATTCAACTTTTTTGTACCTATTTATTTTGGCAAAACAAAAAATAGTGAGTGAGAAGGAAGCATATGTTCTGATCACCAACCCATTGAAGTTAACTAGGGAATTTATCTCAATTCCTACAAAAATCCCTAATCTTATTTTTATGCAACAAAACGTAAGAAATGACTTTTTTGATGAAAATGCACTGGTCCATCAACTTTGGAGGTTTGGTGTGACCAAAAGATGAGAAATTTTACAAGTTTCTTTTTTTTCCCATGTGTAGTAGGCCTTGAACTATAACCTCATGAAAGGATTTTACAAAATGAGTGGATCTACTATGGTTTTGGTTCAAAAACCTCAAAGGACACTTTTATGTCCTGTTAGGTTACCAACCTAGTGTTAAGGACAACTTTCAAGCTCAATATGACATTCAAGATAGTATGTGGCCTGGGAGCAATTGGCCTTTTTGAATTCTATGTCCTCAGTCTCAAGGCACTATTGAATATGACCTAGAAGACACCATAGGGAGATGCTAGCACACATACCTCAAGATGAGGAGGTATGCAAATATTGTTTACGATGTCAAGAAGTGCAGCAAAGCAAAACAAAGAAGTATCATGATCAAGGTATCAAGAAGAAGTTTTAGAAGGGATATCTAGTGCTTTGGTGCCAGAGAAAGATGAAGTATGAAAAGCCCAACTTGATGCCTAAATGGGTAGGGCCATATCAGGTTCACTTTCACTTTTGTATATATATTATTGTAAGTTTCAAGAACTTTAAATACCCTTCTATTGAACTCACACGATAGGTTACATTTTTCTTAAGTGACCTCCCCGAGATACTACCCATGGCTTGAGAATATAGGTGCTAGTATAGGCAGGGTCCTATGGCAAAGATCAAGAGGTGGGATTAATCCCAAATGGGATCCATCGCTTGTAATTGAAGTTGACCTAAAAGAAGATTTGAAGGCTCTGATTCCAATTAAAGACTTAGTTGGTAACCTTCTCCACCTACAGATTGTGTTGTATAAAAACCTTTTTAATGCCTGTTTCCATTGCATGAGGCAAGGACATTAGAGACTAAACACTCCACACTCATGTGGCTTATCATACATCAAGGGGTTTGGAGAGGAGACAAAGCTGTCAGAGGAGGAGTTAGTAATGGTGTCTGATCTAGGTGTAGTAGGGCAATAGAGGACAATGCTCATATTTGGTTCAACTGTAGAACAAAGAAAGGGATAATGAGGTCCCTACAGGCTGTCACTAGTCAAGTTAATCTTCAAGCTCTGGATATTAAGGATCTCCTATTGGGCAATTGTAAAAAACTTGATATCCCTTTATGGAACATTTGGAGGAGATACATACTATGGTTTATGTGGAATCAAAGGAATGCCTCTATCTTTAAGCATGCTTCATCCTACCCCCTGTGGCTTCTCCAGTATGAACTTAAACAATCAGCTTTGAATTTGTGTAAAAGAGTTCAAGATGTTCTCCATGAGGGTTTCAATGTGTCTAGCATCTTAAAGACCACTAGATGGTAGCAATGGAGAGTAATTGTTCCTCTGTACGATCATTCTGTGAGATTCATAATGCTTCAGTTGATGTAATGTCATCTTCTGACATGGGGCTGTCCCACCCCCTACCTGTGGGACCTTTGTATTCTCTTTTCCTCTCTTTTTAATACAATTAAACTTTCTTCAATATATGTGTGTGTGTGTGTGTGTGTGTGTGTGTGTGTGTGTGTGTAAACTAATTATGTATAACACCTAGGAGTTCAATAACATTTAGGAGTTCAGAAAGACCCTAGAGTTCAAGAAAACGGGTCATTGGTGGTCTTGAGTTAGCTAGGTGTGAGCCCAACTGAAGGAACCAAGTTTTAAGGCAGCCATCCGAAGTTCCAACAAGAATCTAGCTACGGAATCAATGCGAATTTTGGAGGTGCACACCAAAAGGGATTACAAAACCAGAGGACCTCTTCATTTTGTAGGGGTTGGCCATACCAAAGCCTAAGCTACCCATTAGTTTGTGGTAGAATCTCTATTCTGAGATACTAATTACTTCCAAAGCCTTTGCACTATTCATATACTATCAATCAAGCTCTAGTCTTCTCTAGGCTAAGCAAATTGAATGTGATGCCATTACAAAGCATGTCCTTCAAGGTTCTTGTGGATTGCAACTGATGCTTTTCCGGGACATTTGAAGCCACTTTGTTGTTCTCATGATGAAGTTATTCATCAACTTGTTAATATAAAACTTGATGCACTTGAGAGCTCTTCACCAACTCGAATTGTAAGGCATCCCAAGTTCTATGCATTCTTTTCCTTCCATATATGCTGACTACGCAAGAGCTTCAAAGAATAGTTTCACTTTATGTAGAGGAAAAGGATTATATTCTTGCACAAACTTGTGCACCTTCTATCCTTCCTCTTACCTTGTCCATCAGCTATGCAGCGAAGACAGGTATATCAGATTGTATGTACTCTCCATGAGAGGAGGTTGTATCCTTGCTTTATGGATTTTCATCGAGGATTTGACATACCGCATATAGGGTTTCTCTTAAGAGAGAGACAACGGTCCCATGGATAGACACATAATAGTTCAAAAGAGTTTGTTGGAAGAGGTTCGTCTAATGCATTAATTCAGTTTGTTGGAAGAGTATGTCTAATGCAATAATTCAGTACCTCATCATAGGCCAACACTAGTATGGTCATTTGAATAATTAGAGTCCAATAACTAGAAAGAACTTCAGGTTAAGCTGTGGAATTGGGTTTATTTGCTTACTCACTTGACCAGTGCATTTCTCATACATTTTAGCAGAAATTGTTGTGAAACATGTGTGTTATTCTTGATGTTGCTTTGTGACCCACAATGGAGCAGCAGAACAGTAGAAGGGTAGCTCTACAAGAGTTAGATTTGAAAAGAATTCATGGGCATGGTGTGGCTAGAGCATTGCGAGGAGCATATCCCAACATAATATGTAGAACCTTTCTCCTGTTGATACTGATGATCTATTCCCCAAGTACATGTTTTGGCAACTTGTTCATACAATTGCAAATTATGCCTTGACGAAGGCGATGGTTGTTGTGACAACATGTAAACAAGATGGTTTATATGATTCGCACATCAATTCCTGTTGATGTTGGATATGACAATCAATACTCAGCCAGCAATGCATTCTTATGCGACAGATTCACACTCCTTGACATTACGGTTAGAGATACAATGATAATTTTAATTTGATCCATTCGTTACCTGTCCATTTGTCTGCTGATTAAATGATTGATTTCTGTTGTTACTTTTCTGCACAAGTATGGGCCTCTCTTGGAACAAAGACATTAGCATGAGCTCCAAGTTTTCGGCAGTTAGCTGAGATTGTGGCAATACTTTCTGCTGGAATAGCTGACCACAATTGAACACGTAGCTCCGATAAGCAGGCACAATGAAGTTAAGCACAGAAACACCAACCTGCTCCCGCAGCTCCGGGCTGGAAATCCACCACTTTGAGTGCTTGAGAAGCATGTCTGCTAAAGCCTCCTCAAAGGCCTCAATCCGGCTGCGAAACAATTCCTTAGTTCTTGCATTGCCAGCGCCCCCTTGAAGCCCCTCCATGCTTAAATGCGACAATACACCGCACCATGCCTCTCTCTGGTACTGAATTGCTATGTGCTCAACTCTTTCCCTTTGCTCATTCAGCCAGTCATCTCCAAGGAGCTCTCCCAAGTCACTACTTTCTGCACGCGTGTAGATGTACCAGTAGTTGTTCATCCTCAGCACACATGACAAAGCAGGCTCCCCTATCATCTGTGACCTATGCTCGATATTCTTCTGAAGGGATTCCATGACGTGGAAAACTACATTTGACAACTCTGCCTCCTGCATAGAGCCGCCTCTCCAAATTCGCTCGATCCGAAGCACCTCCGCAAGCGTGCCCCTATACAAGTCACTCATGAGGTACTTGAGATAATTAATGACAAAGCTCACCAGCTTCAAAACTCCGCCATCTTCAGGCACAGCACCCTCTCTTTGCACTTCTACTTGCAGCCCGAATTCCCATAACACTGCACATGCTCCGTGTATAAACCTTTTCTGAAGATCCACTATACGCTTGCGTGCATCGCCGCAGCCTGCCTCACCATGAAGCACTTGCTCTAGAGATAGATGCAGATTATCAAGGGTTGTGAACATATCAAGAAACTTGAAGATCTTTTGAGGCTCTTTCTGGCTCTTGGCAAAAGCCTCTCCAAAGCCAAGAAGGGTATCAAATCCTGACTTTAAAGCAATCCTTGCAAAGCAATTGAAGCACTTGTGGGAGTCCATGGTTAAGCTAGAGAAGATGCCATCAAAGAGGGATCTTTCAGGCTTAAGAAAGTACTCCACAAAGATGCACATGTGCCTGCTCCACAAGGCAATGTGGTCCTCAAGGGTTGGCCATGGCAAGGAGTCGAGAGCCTTCGGACTCGTGTAAACCAAGTAGGAGGGGCCCAAAGCTTGGAAATTCTCAGATAATTTCCAGCCTCTGACATCTTCATAGGTCTGAAGACAGCTCATTAGCCGATCCTGGGCTGCCAAATTTGTGGCTACTATCTCAAGAAGTTGCACAACAGGAGACGGTAGCAAGGCTGACTTCATACCAAGAATGGCTGAATTTTCTAGAGAAGCTTGACCTGCGACTGCCGATGTACGCCCGTTATCTGTAAGAATGCGCCGGAAATCTCTTTCAAGCTTATCAAAGGCCTCTTCTAATACAAGCTCTGGAGCTTTTACATTGTCCTGCTTTGCTTGGAGTGCTCCTAGAGCAAATGATGTCTCGTGCAGCTTTTGCAATAGGCCATTGTCTACCACTGCCGCATTCTGGCTTATGAGGTATCGAATCACCTCTTGCAAACTCTCCATTGCAATGGGGCCTTTCTTTTCCAAGTCCGTTGCTAGCTGCTTGAGGGAAGAGATATAGCGTAAATACCGCCCTACATCACCTTTCGGACCTTCTGATAGGAGAACATCATATCTATGCACCTTGTTGAACAATCGAAGCACAGTTGTGGAGGGTCTCAATGCTAAATGTATGCGTTGCTGAAGCTGAGTTCCCTCTTGGACTACAGTTACAATGCTTTCCATAGTAGATCGCAAAGCATAGAGACTCTCCGAGAGGACGTGTGTGCGCAGATGGTGCCTCTCTACTGTGTGTTGCAAAAGAGATGCTCTGTCCATGAAGGCCTTTAACTTCACTTGGGTCTCTGCCATTGAAATGCCGGTGCTAACATGTTTGTTGCTATTCAAACGAGTAAAGAGCTGACTGTCTTCTTGATCCTCCCCTGAGGAGCTGAATGAGGAATGGTGTCTTATGGCAAGGGGGGAGACAGGACTGACAGGATCATTGCCTTCGATTCCCATTTTACAATCTCATGTGGATTTGCTACCGGTTTTGCTCATGTTGCAAAGCAATCAATACCCATTAAAGTGTCTTGCAGAGTGCATACTTCTGCATCATCTGGAACCATACCTGTGTGTGTGTGTGTGTGTGTGTGTGTGTGTGAGAGAGAGAGAGAGAGAGAGAGAGAGAGAGAGAGAGGACACAGGTAAGAGTGCTTTCTTACCCGAGGGGCAGCTGTTGATGACCATGGGCGATACTTTCATTGCTGCAAAACAAAATTTGGAGAATACCTTCCGAAGTTGAGAGAGAGAGAGAGAGAGAGAGAGAGAGGGTGGGGGGGTTTGCGCCTGACGCATAGCTGTTGAAAATGGATTACGGTAGACCCGAGGCCGTATGAGCGAAGCTAGCGATGTCTCTCTCCCTCTCTCTCTCGATGTTGTGAGTCTGGGTTCAAACTGTACGTCCCATACCAGCGTTCTCGTAGGTGGACCAATGAGATTTGAATCCTACGTGGCATGCTGACTCACGGCCATACCATCGTTCTCGTAGGTGGACCAATGAGATTTGAATCCTACGTGGCGTGCTGACTCACGGCCATCTCCATGTGGAGATGTTTTGGGCTGGTCATGCCACCCATGGATGGAACACTGGAAGCTCAGCCAATGTGAGAGATAGAGAGAGAGAGAGAGGTGCAACACTGGGCTGGTCATGCTGCCCATGGGTGGAATGTTGGAAGCTTAGCCAATAAGAGAGAGAGAGAGAGAGAGAGAGAAAGAGAGAGATGTGACACATGCCCTTTTTCAACAAAACATTGTGCAGGTATGCATCTTGTGTGTGAGCTAGTCGAGAGCTTCCCCTTGATTGTTTCATGTGTGGAAAAGTGGAGGAAGGATGAGCTCCCTCAAAAAGCTCCCTCCATACTCTCTCTCTCTCTCTCTCTCTCTCTCTCTCTCTCTCTCTCTCTCTATATATATATATATATATATATATATATATGTGTGTGTGTGTGTGTGTGTGTGTGTGTGTGTGTACCTATACAAATCTCTCTATGTACCTATGAGCAACCAAATGCTAAAAAAATATCATTTTATGGTTTACTCCCATGTATGTCCTCTTTTTTTACTATAATTGATGTATGCGGTGGGCTTGAAAAGTTGCTCTTCAAGGTATCAAGTCGGAGATGATCAAATGGACAGGAGATTTTACCCATGAGTGGATGTGTGATATGTTCAACCTTGCACTTCAACATGGTATGATTTATGATTGGAGGTACTAATTGGGTTAAGCTTTTGCATAAAGGAGGGGATGTAAAGAATGTAAACAACTACCGGACTATAATGATTGGGTCTCTTATGGCAAAGTTGTTTGGGTGCATAATGGAGATGAAATTGAGTGATTGGGCTGAAGAGAATGACAAACGCACAAAAGGACAAGTGGTTTTTCGTCGATGCCATAGCACTATTGATCATCTTGTCACTCTTCGTGTTCTCATGGAGAAAAGTGGGTTGAAAGGCAAGTGATTGTATTGTTGTTTTGTGGACTTTAAAAAAGCCTTTGATATGATTCCACGTAAGAATGGAAGAACTCCAAGTGCCAAGTGAGTTTATGCTTGCGGTTTCTCAAATCTATGAGAAGGTGTTGTGTCAATTGCGCATGGAAATAGGAATTTTAGAAATTTTTGTAAGCACTATTGGGGTTAAACAAGGATGTCCATTGTCACCAACTCTCTTTGGTCTATGCATCGATCAATTGGAACAAATGGTACCTGACTTTATGCAAGAAGAAGGCATTGAAGAGGTCACTATTTGCAATGCGGTAATCATGCTTTTGGTGTATGTGGATGATGTAGTGCTTCTAGCACACACTTTAGAAGATGCACCAAAGCTTATGGTTGTCCTTGAGAACTTTTGCTTGCATAGTAGGCTCATTGTGAATGAATCTAAAACAAAGGTTATGCTTGTGAAAATCAACCATAAAGGGAAGTCATGCATTGTGTACAACAATGAGACACTTGAAGTTGTTGAGAGCTTTAAGTACCTTGGCCTTGAGGTTCCGTCCAATCACAAGTGGCATGAATGTGCTATGCATCATTTGGAAGCGGGTAAGAGAGCATATTATGTATTTGAGAACATGTGTAATGCGGGAAACATCAAGTGTTGGGTTCTCAACAAGTACATTTTTGATGCATTGGTGACACCGTTTCTTCTTTATGGAGTTCAAGTGTGGGGCGGGAACATCTCAAAGTCTACTTGGAAAGAGTTTGAGAGTGTCCAAAATCGTTGTCTTACAAACTTTCTCCAAGTTAAGACACAAACACCATATATGCTCCTACTTCTTGAGTCGGGATCCGGTTCTTCTTTATGGAGTTCAAGTGTGGGGCGGGGGCATCTCAAAGTCTACTTGGAAAGAGTTTGAGAATGTCCAAAAGCGTTGTCTTACAAACTTTCTCCAAGTTAAGACACAAACACCATATATGCTCCTACTTCTTGAGTCGGGATCTCTTCCATTTGAGGTTATGGGCATGGAAAGGGTTATGGAATACATGATAAGTCAAAACCCCTCACATCAACTTCCTACAATTGCATGGGAAGCAAGCAAAAAAGTTCAAAAGACGCAAGATCTTGAGCACAGGATGGATGCAAGACATAAAGAAGTGGTTTGGGAAATGGAATGAATTACACTTGCTACATGATGCTTCAATTGACTCCCAAGTGAATGAAACTTTTCTACAATGCCAATGTATTATTGCTTGGGAGAAATCCAATGGGTTACGCTTCATACATTACACCACCCCCCAACTACAAAACCACGTTCTTTATTGAAAGAGAAAACTGTACTCACAGTTACATGCTTGAGCCTATCCCTTGTCAACGATACGCACTATCGCAGCCATTCGGCTTAGCTCCCATTGCCCTTCGATGAGAGATAGGGCATTGGGGCAATGGAGAAGAGTCAAATCGACTGTGCACATTATGCTCACTGCAAGTTCAAGAGTCTGAGTATCCCACACTACTAGTGTGTTTAGCTTTTGGTCACATCCAAACTTGATTCTCTCACATTTTCAGCCATGACTTAGACCTACATACTTTCTTATCCCAGCCACAGTGTGGGCTCTCCATCGCAACTCTCATCACCACAATTTTGGAGCATCGAGAGTCACTCATCAGCCATACACATACTACATCACATGTAACTTTGGTCCCATAGGTCATATTTGACCTCCGAGGACGATAATCAAATCTCTCTCTCTCTCTCTCTCTCTCTCTCTCTCTCTCTCTCTCTCTAGGTCCGTATCAGGTTCATAATGATTTTATTTTAAGTTAAGAAATATACACAATTTCAAAGAGCATTCCACATTTAGATCTCTCTCTCTCTCTCTCTCTCTCTCTCTCTCTCTCTCTCTCTCTCTCTCTCTCTCTCTCTCTCTCTCTCACACACACACACACACACACACACACACACACATAGTGGTACTTTAGAACTCCTAGCTTAATTTTAGTTACCACACTTCAAAAAAAGTCCACACATGGGACTTAGCCCATCTAAAGGGACCTGTTGGGGTAGGTTTTTTCTGCCCGTGATGAGTATCAAACACAGACACACACACATTAAAAATCGCCCCTTTTTAACAATCCCGAGCGTACTTAAACTCTTGGGATTCTACTAAAATTTACCATCTAATGTCTCCACCATGGGGCATGGCCCTTGTAATAACTTGAGTACTGCATTGTGTTACTACCTCGGCCTTACCCGACCGTAAATGCATTTGGGTTGCCTCTTCATTGGCCTCACCATCCCTGCTTTGGATCTCTCCACTTATGGAAATCTGTGTGCAACATGGCGACTGCCCTCCTTCCTCTATTTAAAAGGTGAGGATGCATCTCTGCCCCTCACTTAGCTTTGTTTGTGCTCTGTTTTTTCGCATAAGGAAAAGTGACTGCGTGACTGTATTTCTACTGCATCAAAGCATGGAGCTCGCAACTCAAATAACACAGGTCGGCATCTCTTTTTCATGCCTACTGTATGGCAATATGTTTTTATTGCGTCGGAAGCCCGGGGGATTCACTCAATATATAAAACGGGACGCCATGTGCAAGCGGAAAACTTTGATAAAACCCAACCCCCTTTCTACGCTTATACGACAATCGATGCAGAAAATTATCATACCCCTATCTTACATATAAAATTTAGGTCTCACATGATCTAACTGAGTAAATCTAGTCAAAGAGCGTGTAGCATAGTGACTAGCAACGTACTAAGGAACCACTTATGTTGATAACTAGATGTTTGCTCAATGTGTCTTAGTTTGACTTTCAAATTATGTACCCGCTCAGCTTGTACTCTAGCTACTCGTCTGATTGTGCCCCATCTAAATTACTCAAAAAACATGGCCATAAAGTTGTACTAGGTTCTTTGTGTAAAGTTTCATCTATACAAACTCTTTATACATTTCATCTCTCAAAAAATGAATTATAATCACAAAACAAGCAATTGATACAAAGTAGTGTTAGCTCTTGCATGGATCTTTATAGCTATTGACTCAAAAGTTCAAGGGCATACTCTTTTGAGAAGCCATGATTTTGAAACACAAAAACTTCCTCTCATTTTTCCCTTTCCTCACTCCCCCCACCCCACCAACCAATAAATATGATACTCCCTCCCTTATTTTTAAGCTTGGGAGATAAATTATTGGGGGCTTACCCCTAACTTATACGCTTATGTAACTTGTAAAAAAAAAACCCTACCTTGTACTTATGTGGTGCAGTAAGTTTTCCATGGTGAATCCTCCGGGGTCAGAGAAGGCATGGTACATTGTGGGTGATTTTTTTTACAGTAAGTTACAATGGGTTATATTTTTCGCAATGTTTTAATCTTAATATTGGGGTTCTAATCTGTGTTGCGTTTTTTTTGTTGAGGATGCCGTATTGGGTGGTCTTTTTGATACAACATATTGTCTACTGCTGTGGTCAAAACTTGGCTTCTCTATCATAGTATAAACCTTCATATTAACTACTATTTGGAGGTTGGATCACTTGTTTGGTTATGGCTTTTTACTCTTGTTCTTGGTACAAACATACATATGTACTAATATGTTTTCAGGCTGGCTGGCTAACTGGTGCCTTATTAAATGGGTTATGGCTCTATGACTGATTAAACCATGGTTGTTCTTTGATGGTAAACGTGGAAAAGGGAGCAGAAAAGAGAGGGTATGCTCTACGTTTACATTGGATTTTGAAAGAAATTTTTCTGCTGCTTTACTAAGAGTGGCAATAATCTGTTGGCAGTAACCGAGCCTACCTTGGTGGCTGTGGCTCACTGAGTATCACAATGCTGTGGGATTTACTTGATACTGTCGCTTTTTTACATAAGTTTAATAGCACCATCAATGAGATGCCTTGACTGGCCTTGGTTATTGGATAGCTATGGGTACTTACATGGGTTCTTGACCCTAAAGCCTCTTGTGAATCCAACATCATGTGGTTTGATCATTCCATTTGGTTTATTCTCAACCATCTTGACCTACTCTTCCCAAAAAAATCATTGGATTTTCACCTCTCTCTTATTTTCTCTTGGTTGGGTGGCCAAGCTAGACAGATAGTAAATGCTCAGATTGCCTTTAACATCTTCCGTGGATTAATGCTGGATATCTTAAAAGAACTAAAGTCTGATTAGCTTGGGATCTACCTTACTAATTATGCTAACTACAAAGGCGCTAAGATTATCAGTAGCTTACTCAAACCATGTATTGATGATGATAATTCCCCTGCTCTGAAAAGACCCAACTCTCTGACTACCCCCAACTCCTTTACTTCTTTTTTATGAAAGGGCATGGAGATTGAACATGCTAATCTCCACCCAGCCATGCCTTATATAGGCCCTTGGCCTGCTAAATATAGGGACTTCCTTGACTGCATGTCCATCCTGGCCCTTGGCCGTGATTGGTCCTACCCTTGTCTTGACATTACTCCCCCCTTGGAGAAGTGTTTTCATCCGCGAAAACACAAGTGATGGTATCTTCATAAGAACACTAATGTCTTCTACCGTAACATCCCTCATGGATCCAATGGTTCATTTGAGCAGAACCCGGGTCAGTAGGAGGTTCAATGAAACCAAGAGTAACATCTTAATTTTCTACACTATTGTCCATTTGTAACCATCTGATGGTACCGGTTCCTATCCAAACATGGTGTGTAGACTCCATTTAGAACGCTCATGAGCATGGTAAGCGAGTTTATCACAACAAAAAAGAGTACCTCTTGTTACTGTCCATGAAAGTAACTTGTTGACATAACTCATCAGCCAAGTCCTTGACTTGTTCCCAATTTTCATCATCAGTAAACAACCCCACCCTAACGAGTGTTCAAGGTTGAGAACCTGACTTATACATGAAGAGACTACCTTGCGTTAACTGATAGTAAGTAAACTCTAAGAAGAGCAATAAATGCTTATTAATTGGATTGCTTGGTGCTAATGTACGCCCTTTGCATATCCTTTTAGCCCAACGTTACACTTTGTAATCTGCCAATCCCCTTGGATAATGACAATAGTGAGGTGTGTTTCCCCCACGGTTTATAGACAGTCTTCCCAGACGACTCGTAAACGAGGAATCACAATAGTGTATAACATTGTTGAGGAAACAGCAATGTCCCGAATAATTTTCGTGGTTAACTTGAAAAATCCACAAACACCCAAACCGAGCCATGACCTCTATTGGTGATTAGTAGACCCAAAAGTAATCTCATAGAGATAGTGCACATAGAGTGCAAAATTCTTCATAAGCAACAACCTGAGGAATATGCATGCCGTTCCAAATCAGCCTTTGCTAAACACTAGGGCCCATAACACCTAGTGTGCATGCATTTAGCAAAAACTAACCCGAACCTGTATATCCATAATGATCCTTGCCAATACTTATGGTCAATGTGATGCGCCTAGCACGCATTAAAAGGAATGTAAATAGTTCTGAAAAGAACTAAATACTTTTAGTTGCAATCTTTTGCAAGCCTTGCTAAAACCTCTGAATCACAATAGAAGGTGAAACATTGGTCACTTCTAGTTACAGACAATGAAACTTTTTCATTAACAACTTATAGCCTTGCTATATGTATAAACAACCATCTGTAATGTTGTTTAGCAGTACTTGTACCTTAACAAATCATTCAAAGTATCCGACAATTTCTCGCAACAAAATTGCTCCTGATACGTCGTGCTAAAAATGGTGTAGAAAACAGATTTGACCAGCACCTAGTTGGACTTTGTCGTGACGCATAATTGAAATAATGGTGTTAGTGTCAGTCCAAAGACTCATATTCTCCACATGTGGAATATGTCTCAAGTAAGGATGTGTAAACAAGAACATCCTTCAAGTACAAGATGTACTTGTTGTTGGAGTATAAAGCCCAATGTGGTCGCCCAGGTAAGTGGGCGGGCCGCCAGGTATGTACACATATTCTTTTGTAAAAACCTAATAAGAACTCACAATGCTCTACACATTACAGTAGAGCGAGTTCACCATATCGTCGTGCTCTTCTTCTCCCACTCTTTCTCGCGTCGCACTTCCGCTCGTACTCCTTCAACTGGTATCAGAGCTCAGATCGAGGCTCGCGGCAGCATTGCAGGAGGCTAGAGTCACTAGCTCAGATTGGACTGAAATTCGACAGGCAAAGACACAGCCCCAAATCCTGTGGCGGAGCCCAACGGGCTTGGTGTTCTCAGAATTTCATTCTGAGGTCCTCTCGGCCACCGTTCGGCTTCGACAAAGGTCTGCGCAGGCCATTTTCGACTACGTGGTCTCGGCGGGTGCAGATGCTGAGGATATCGACACTCCCAGAGTGTTGATTTGTGGTTGTCTACACATCGAAGGACGGCTCACAGTTCTTGGAGGCGTGTCACATACGACACGGGCGCATCTACACACAGACTGTAGGCGACATCCACTAGTTCATCAGGTAGCTTGTGTTTGCTGCTTGATATTCCAGATTTCATCCTGACATTGCAGGTACTTCCACATGGGATGTATTGTCAGAGATGATGTATGTTTGTTGAGGGTTTGTTGGCTGTGAGTCACGCAGCAAACAACCGCCGCAGCGGTTACAGCATATAGTGGGAAATTTGTGGATGTATGACTTTGTGGGAAGTCTATGTACTGTCAGATTTACTGCAGCCTTTGTTGAGGGTCGAGTGAGGTTTTATTGAGCTGGGGGATTCTCGAATGTTGAGATCCTTTCGGTGATACAGGTCTTGGAGCGATCCCTCGAGCACCCTTAGATAGGCAGCTAGGATGTATTGACTGTGAGTTAGACAGTTGGGATTGCATCTTTGCTTTACTGCCGTTGAGGCATTGTCACAGTCTATGCTTACAGGACAGTGACAGGACAGTGAGAGACAGTACAGGTGCAGGACAGGTTTACCAGCAGCTTACAGTGTCAGAGAAACAGTGTTTTTTGAGCTGTTTTTTGGTCTGTTTTTTGAGTACACCAGAGCCATTTTACAAAGGAGACTCTGCCGAAATTTATGCAGAATCTGAAGCTTTCTTGGTTCATTTGACAGGTTGATATTGGTTCAGAGGTCAGTTTACAGGGGAAACTCTGCCGAATGTTTCCCAGGAAAGTAAAGCACTGTGAAGCGTAGCTATGGCTGGATCACAGGACACTGCTCTTTACAATATCAAGAAGCTGGATGGAACCAATTTCCCATTTTGGAAGAAGTAGATTTGGCACGTGTTGGTACAAAAGAAGCAGATAAAACCTATAAAGCTCAAGGGGATAAAACCAGAAGATATGGACGAAGATGAATGGAGCGAAATGGATGAATTGGCACTTTCTACCGTTATGCTGACTTTGGCAGAAAGCGTTTACTTCAATGTAGCAGACGAGATGTCGGCTTATCAAGCATGGTTAAAGCTGAGTGATCTTTATGAGAAGCAGAGTGCAGCTTCACAAGTATACTGGCTTAAGAATCTTGTTGACTTGAAGATGAAAGAAGGGACACCTATGTCCAATCATCTGAATGAATTCGACACAATCTACAGTCAGTCGTCAGCTCAAGGTGTCAAGTTTGATGAACCTGTTAGAGCTATGTTCCTGTTGATCACATTGCCGGAAAGTTGGGACACATTTCGCACAGCTTTGAGTAATTCTGCACCTCCACATGGTTTGAACATAGCAGGTGTAGAAGGAAGTCTGCTTATTGAAGAAACCAATAGAAAGACAATGGACAAAGGCAAAGGAACCTTGTGGCTACGTCACCATTTCTGGACAGAACATGTGGAAGATATCCAAGGGTTCTATGACAGTAGCACATGGAGTAAATTCTGGAGGACTTTACATGATTTATGTATCAAATGTCTCTAAAAATGTAATCAATGTAACCGAGCAGCCGAACGTTTCTTTGTGGCATAGCAGGTTACGACATATGTCCAAGAAGGGAATGAAAATCTTGTCTCGTTCTGGTTATTTGCCTGGATTTTCATTTAATGATTTTGAATTCTGTGAACATTGTCTGTATGGTAAGCAAACACAGCAGCCACATAAACATAGAAGCAATAGAAGAGATACACAGTTGGCACTTGTTCATAGTGATTTGTGTGGACCTATGCCTAACCTATCTCTAGGGGGAGCTTCTTACTTTATGACATTTATAGATGATTACTCGAGGAAAGTATGGGTTTACTTTCTCAAGCACAAGGATGAAGCGTTTAGTGCTTTCAAAACGTTTGTGACACTTGTGGAGAATCAGAGTGGCAAGAAGCTTAAATGCTTACGCACTGACAATGGTGGAGAGTATGTTTCAAAGGCCTTTCAGGACTTTTGTGAGTCAAAAGGTAACTTACTGCTCCTTACAATCCTCCTCAAAATGGTGTTGCTGAGAGGATGAATAGGACCATACAAGAGAAGGTCAGAAGTATGTTGTCTAATGCACAGCTGCCAAATGGGTTTTGGGCTGAAGCTGTATCAACAGCTGTTCATCTTGTAAATAGATCTCCTAGCAAGGTTTTGCAGAAGGATTCAGTGCCAGAGATGGTATGGTCAGGCAAAATGCCCTCATACAAGCATCTCAGAGTCTTTGGCTGTGAGGCATATACTCACGTTCCAAAGGAATTTAGGAACAAACTTGAGCCAAAGAGTAGAAAGTGCATCTTTCTAGGCTATGGTAATTCTGGTGAGACGGGGTACAGACTTTGGGGTCCCGAATCCAGAAAGGTTGTCCGCAGCAATGATGTTCACTTTAATGAATCCAAATATCATTCTAAACCAGAGAGGGTTGAGGAGATTAGAAGAGTTGTCTTCCAAGAAGATGGACCTGCACGTGCAAGACAAAATGTCAGGGCTCAAGAGGAGCAAGGACAGGATAGAGTGGAACCACAGGTTGTGGCTGAGCCTGAGCCACCTATTGTGCGTAGATCTGGATGTGTCACGTGACCTCCTGATAGGTTTGTTCCATCTATGAACTATGTCATGTTGACTGATTGCAATGAGCCTTCATGTTACAAGGAAGCAGTGCAAATGAAGGACTCCGAGAATTAGCAATTGGCCATGCAGTCAGAGATGACAACTCTGCATAAAAACCAGACATGGAAGCTAGTTAAATTACCACGGGGCAAAAAGGCTCTACCTTGTAAATGGGTTTACAGGTATAAGATCACCGCTCATGATAGTCAGCCAAAGTACAAAGCAAGGCTTGTTGCCAAGGGCTTTAAGCAAAAACAAGGCATTGACTTTGATGAAGTCTTCTCTCCGGTGGTCAAGATGACTACATTGAGATGCTTTCTTGCATTGGTTGCCATATTAGATTTGGTATTGCACCAAATGGATGTCAAGACAACGTTCTTGCATGGATATTTAGACGTGGAAATTTACATGCAGCAGCCAGAAGGGTTTGTTGAGAAAGGCAAGGAAGATTGGGTATGCCAGTTGTTAAAGAGTCTTTATGGCTTAAAACAATCACCGAGGGCATGGTACCATAAATTCCACAAGTTTATGCTTTCTCAAGGCTACAAACGTAGTGAGTTCGATCACTGTCTATATACAAAGAAGGCTAAGGATGGTAGTTGGCTGATCCTTATTTTGTATGTGGATGACATGTTGATTGCTGGCAAGCACTTGGAAGAAATTTCAGCTTTGAAGTCAAAGATGGAAAAATCGTTTGACATGAAAGACATGGGTCATGCAAGTCATATACTTGGTATGCGCATTGAGAGAGACAGATCAAAGAAGTTGATTTGGTTATCTCAAACAGAGTATATTGACAAGGTTTTGCAACGTTTCAATATGGAGAAGGGAAAGGCACTGAGTGTTCCATTGCCACTATATGTGAAACTTAGCAAACAAGATTGTCATGTGTCTGAAGAAGAACAGGCTGAAATGGATAAGATTCCATATGCGTCTGCAGTGGGTAGTTTGATGTATGCAATGATTGCTACTCGCCCAGACATTGCATTTGTAGTGGGAGTAGTAAGTCGATACATGTCAAACCCAGGCAAGAAACATTGGGAGGCAGTGAAAGGAATATTGAGATACCTGAAAGCTACAAAGAGTATGCGTATATGCTATGGGAGTCAGGAGCTAAGTGTAAAGGGTTTTACAGACTCAGATTATGCAGGCGACTTAGGCAACCGAAGGTCTACGTCAGGGTATGCCTTTACATTGGCTGGTGGAGCAATATCATGGCGTTCTAGATTACAAGATTGTGTTACTCAGTCTACTACAGAGGCTGAATATGTTGCAGCATCAGAGGCATGCAAAGAATCAATTTGGCTTAATCGACTAGTAACAGATTTGGGAATCAACGAAGAGATGCCTGTGTTATATTGTGATAGTCAAAGTGCTATACAATTGGCTCGCAATTGAGTTTATCACTCAAAGACAAAGCATGTGGATGTGAAGTATCATTTCATCAGGGAAATGCTCGAGGATAAGCAACTTCAGCTTGTCAAAGTTCACACCACAGAAAATCCTCCTGATCTACTTACAAAAGGACTTCCCTCAGAGAGCTTTGCGCATTTTCGCAAGCAGTTAGGTGTAGGGTAGTACATCACTTCTCTACATCTCTTGTATATTAGCTTCTCTCACACTTAAAGTACCACATTGGACTTTAAGTGGGAGGTTGTTGGGGTATAAAGCCCAATGTGGTCGCCCAGGTAAGTGGGCGGGCCACCAGGAATGTACACATATTCTTTTGTAAAAACCTAATAAGAACTCACTATGCTCTACACATTACAGTAGAGCAAGTTCACCATATCGTCGTTCTCTTCTTCTCGCACTCTTTCTCGCGTCGCACTTCCGCTCGTACTCCTTCACTTGTGTGTGGAGGTAACTCTAAACACTCTGCAACGAGAGTGAGAGGGACCCTCATTTATTGCTCCACACTGGCTAAACCGAACTCCTTGAGTTCCTAGACCATGTTGTATCCCATGTGAAAACATGTGCCAAATTGAACCCTACAAGTAGGTTCGTAACAGCATAAGGCAGAAAGATAGATTGGACACTTGGCCCAAAATACTTTGTGCCGACATGCCCTTGGCATGGCTCTGTAACATTCAAGCGTACTTATACGTCTTGAAAAACCAAGCAAAGCATACTAAAAATGGAATAACACCAAATTAATAGATGAGTACCTGGAGATTTGATCGTAATGTTCACTTACCCGTATTTAATTGGAGAGGAGCATGTCCCCTACCTGAAAAAACAAACAACATCGTACTGGGAACCCTAGGTGTTGCCTTTGCACTCCAGGCCCTTGGATTAGAATCTACGTAGTCAAACCCCTTGGTAAGACTCTTTGTAGAAACTACTCAACTAGCAGATAACAGTAACCAACATAGTCCATAGTGTCCAGAATGATTGGAACCAACTTGAAAAGTGTGTCCGTCCGCTACCGCATTTGGTAGATTGCGGAATTATTTCCTTGAAACTATAACTAGGAGAGATCAACTGTGATCCTCAATGCAAATCAAACTGTGATCCTTAATGCCTATGGGGTGATTTAGTAAGCACCCGCTGGGTCATACCCCAAAATTGTGATGCCATAGACACTCGTAGTGCTATAGAGCAAGAAATCCTCCGAAATGACGAGACTCTTGCTCATCAATTAACGTCAAGATGTTCGATGTGTACTCCATTGGGCAAATATGTTCGATCCTAAGAACAATAACCCAAGGAATGGCAATAGTTGGATCTTACCCAAGATCTGCCAATGGCTCTTAGCCAGCCTGTGTGTGGCTCCTAGCTCTTACGATAGTTAGTGCTCAATCGATAAACCGATGAAAACTAATGTGAATGGCATCTTGGCCCATTTCTAGCTGAGAGTTAGAGCTCCTTGGCTCATGCTGACTTCCAAACAAAACATGTATGAAAAGATTCTTAGGAAGTTTTCATTATTCTTGAGAGAAATAAGAAAAAGAGAGAGAAGAGTAGCATGCTGGGCTGAGTAACTTTCCTTCAATTTCTAGAGTGTGTGTCCAGAATATGTGCTCTTAGGCATCTTATGCCTGATGTGAAGCTTATCCTATGAACATGCAACCATTTGCCTGTACAACTCTCTCATCAAGAGGGGACAGAAAACACAAGCCACAGTTTGACCCTCTTACCATGTATGGGGTCGTGATTATAGAAAAATGACTTAAAATGGCACTTTGCCTGTGAAATATGTTGTAGATTTAGGTTCCATTTAGTGGTAGTGTGCGTTGATAGCAACCATAAATTTAAACTATCTAGAACTTAGTATGTCTGTGACAGAGTGCCCGGTGTGATAGTTGGAAGCGTAATCGTTGAAGCGGTGGAATTTATGCCACCTAGTTAGCATGCCATGCATACAGATTGTGAAGCCCTTGGCAAGAGTGATGGCCTCAAACTTTGAGAGCCAAAACCATTAGTGCCTTGCACAATTTAAACTGGTAGGGATTTTGTGAGGTGTTATTCCCTATTTTGCCAGTTTGTCAATCTTGTGTGCCACTGCTCGTGATTCCGAGTCATTGGGCAGTACCTTGGCATAAGGGAGAAGCCTTGCTTCATGAAAAATTGTCAAAGAACTTTGCTTTGTACACAAGCATTAGTTTCCAATGTAAATGTATAAACATGGAAAAAAATAAACAATACTAAGCATGGTCTAACCTGGTCATCCTGCTGTAACCAGTTGTCTTGAGATGTGGGAAGAAAAACTCGCTCAAATGTAGATCTTCATCTCCATTGCGCGAGAGAAAGTTGGCCAGAAATATATTGTAGGCATAGGGAGAACTTTCCCAAGGCATGTGCTCATAGCATACCCCAAACAGGAAACAGCTTAATGTAAGAGTCGTAAATTGAAGCCTTGCTTCCTTCAAAAACAGGTGTCGTAAAAGGCCATGCATGTCTGTTTAAAGATTGCAATTTTTCCATGCTTCATTCCAATATTTAAACAAATCCACATTGTGGTAATTACATTAATTTTCACAGGCCAGGCTTGTGAGCCTAAAGTGTATGCATATTATATGCATGTCTATTGCATATCGTAGCTATCAAACAGATGCTGCATAACAAAAAAAATTCAATTGCGTACCTTATCCTGTACACTTACTGACGAAGCTTGCTGCCGGAAGAATCAAATGAGTCACCAGCAAGAAGAAAACCCAGAAGTGATTTGCCGGATAATTATGTTTGGTTCAGTAGACATGGTCACTGTGGATTCAACTTCACCATTTCCAATTGCCTACTGCTTAGAATTTGAAAGAATAATCGGCCTTGCCAATCATCGATGCCTTATAAGGCACAGGCCATGCCTGAGTTGCCTTCAGTACGAGGCAATTGTTCATCGAGAAATCCGTGGAGAGGGTATCTCTATCGGAGCCGAGCTCCGTGGTCCAAAGCATGGTAATGACTACCAAAATTGGACATAATGTGTTGACTTTGGTCATACTAGATCCGTAGATAATCTCTCAGGACCCCATGGCCGAGATCAACATAATACATAGACTTGCAATACAAATGTATACATAAAGTGATGGAAATTGCAAGAATTGAAAATTGCAAACCTGATAGAAATTGCATATTTCCTTGTATGCACCATGCAGGCGAGTTGCATGTGGCTTGGGCAACATGTCGGAACTCCGCCTTGATGACCTGTCAAATATGTCCTTTAACTTTGGCATACTGAAAACTGACTACATACCCGAGGATGCTGAGGGCATCAGGTATGGTACTATGCGCCCGATGGGGACCTGGGCATGCCCTTTGCATGAGAAGGCTTGTTTTTCCGACAAACCCTGTGGGTGGTCCTTAGTTGGGCTATTAGGGCACTTTGGAAAAAAAAAAACAATAAAGAAAAATAAAACGTTAACTCTGTAGTGATGGCGGCAACAGAGCCGCGCGAGGAAGGATTGCACTGTCCAGGGCTCTCTACCATGAACCGGGGCTCGGCCCTGTGTCGAAAAAGGTGTAACTCTGCCTTGCGCTCTGATCGAGCCCATCTGGAAGCAATTTGGCACTGATCGACCTTCTCCCTTCCCCCGACTTAGGGTCGTTGCACGGGGACCTTCCTTGTCCTCCGGTCCTGTGGCATGTCAAGCAAGCTTCTACGCGGTTCCTCCATGCTTCCTTTGCATGAACATGCAAGGCAAGAGTGGCTCCACGCCTTGATGCCCCCCTCCTTGGCGAAAGCCATGCTTTGCCATGCCAAGGTCCACAAACGAGAGAGCATCGAGAAATCGCAGAGAGAGGGAGAGAGAGAGAGAGAAGAAAACCATGCTTTCTCTATGCCATGGCTCTACCCTCCTTCCTCCTCTCCACCTTGCTCTGATACCAGTGAAAGAGCATGGGGACTGAACTTTCTAATCTCCACCCAGCCATGGCCTATATAGGCCCTTGGCCTGCTAAATATAGGGACCCCCTTGACTGCATATCCATCCTGGCCCTTGGCCATGACTGGTCCTACCCTTGTCCTGACATTTTAACTCCTAGCTCTTCCTCTAACCGGGGGAAGGCTCGTAGCTACACTAGGGGAAGAAGCAGGAACTCCCCCATCAAGAATTTCCTTGAATTGTAATCCTTGGTGATATTGCAGGTTACTATAAGCCCTTGCGGTAGAAAAACTCTCAACAAAGTGGCTCTTGACAAAGGTTATTTCTACATACACTGTCTCTTCCACAATGTGCTTCTCGATTGGATACAACCTAAAAACCTTTTTTGTGAGTGCTTCGACCTTATTTTTGGCAATCACAAATTACTCGATTATATACTCATTGGATGGAAGTATCAACAACTTATGAAAAACTTGGTTTATAGTAATGATTTTCTTTGGCAAGAATCTGTTCTCGAATGTACATGCTATCAATTTGCCACATTTTGCAAGAACTTTGATACATATGGTAGGCATGTTTGTACTTGTGATCTTAGCATTATTGAAAATACTAAAGTACATAGAATCTTGGCCAACGGGTTTAATCATATACCTAACTTTCCCAAAAACCCTTACCTTACTCTATCAACTGTACTAAGCTGCCTCACTGACCCTGTGAGAGCTCTCCAACTGGAGATGACAGTCCTATCGGACTTAACTAAAATTGTGAAAGAATGCTTCTTTCAAAAAATATCACAAATTCCTAGAAAATGGTTAGCCTTAGATGAATCCTGGCTTACATCACAGCTTGCTCTTGATTTTCAAACTATTTCTAATATATGGTTTATAGTCGGGCTTGAAAAAAGCTCTAAGTGTCCCACTCTTATTTGCAAAAACCTTGCTTGGAATGCTGCCCGCGATCGGGTGTCTAGAAAATAATTCTGTAGAATTAACTCTTCACTACAAACAGTTACCAATAACATCTCAAAACACTTAGGGAATCTAGGCTATTTTGTATAGAACACTAAACTACCTGTATCTTTTCCCACCTATAAAATACATAAGCACAAGTTCAGATGGATATCTGATGCTTCCAATGGTATCTTTACTGATATCACCAAAGGATATCACTCTTTGCCTTGACCTTATACTAGATGAGTTAGAACTTATTTGTGCCACTAAACAGAAAATATGCCACGACTTCCTACAAGTACAATACAACCACTTTTGGCTAGGAAAAAACTCTACGGAGGTCTCACTTAACCTCCCTCAGCAAATCTTCCACATTTTTACAGCAGATATCACACACTGCTATGAAAACATCCCCCTTGATGGGGATCTTGGCCTTAAGACTGTCGTAGCCAAGGTGATTAAGATGGCTTTTTCCAATGCAAGAAATATGAATCTTTTTTACATTTCTCTTTCCAAAAAACCTAGGTGGATTAAAAAGACTCACTCCGTACACCCCTTACACTTTAATGAAGAAAATCTTTGTCTCTACATCTCATGGTTACTTAATAATTGTACTATAGTTTCTAGTGGACTCTATTTCAACCAATGCTTAGGCATCCCCATTGGATTCTCATGCTCTCCGCTTATGTGTAATATTTACCTAGTCTTCTTCGAGTACAAATGGTTTCTTCAAGCCATGGAATATAGGAAGGATAAACTCTCAATGTCCACTCATACTTATAGATATCTGGATGACTTACTAAGCATCAACAATAAAACGTTCCTCAAAAAAAATAGGCCGGATTTATCCCCACTGTCTAAAGATTGAACCTAATTCTTTACATAGTTTCATAACACCCAACGGGGCCTTTTGTACTTCGGTACATTTCCTTAACCTGTCTATCTCCCTTCATATTCCTTCTGTTGGAGGATACGACCTTAAATATATGTGGAAAAGAGATTGCCACCTTTGGAATTCATCAAGAAGAAAAGTAATAGGCCTCACAAAGTAGCAATCAGCACTTGTATCAGCCTGTTGTATTTAATCATCTACTCCTCTTCCACCTGTCTCATTGCCTGGGCACATATAAAACTGCAAATAGCAAAATATTGCCACAATGTATTTAATAGAAAAAAAATAGTCTACTTAATCTTTCAAACTCTTAGTCAGCATAACTTGCATGAGTTACATTTTAAAAAAGATAACCTCATTTCTCTAATAAGGTAGTAGGCCCATTCACAATGGGCCTACTAGAGACTCATTGTGTTTGGTGCCCGGGTTAGGGCGCATACACACACACACACACAGTGGTACTTTAGAACTCCTAGCTTAATTTTAATTACCTCACTTCAAAAATTGTCCATACATGGGACTTAGCCCATCTAAAGGGACCTGTTGGGGTAGATTTTTTCTACCCGTAATGATGAGTATCACACACACACACACACACTCTTTAAAAACCACCCCTTTTTAACAATTTCGAGCTTACTTAAACTCTTGGGATTCTACTAAAATTTACCGTCTAATGTCTCCACCATGGGGCATGGCCCTTATAATAACTTGAGTACTGCATTGTGTTACTACCTCGGGCTTACCCGATCGTAAATGCATTTGGGTTGCCTCTTCATTACACCTTGCAGGATGCCTCACCATCCCTGTTGTGGATCTCCCCACTCATGGAAATTTGCATGCAACATGGCAACCGCCCTCCTTCCTCTATTTAAAAGGTGAGGGCGCATCTTTGCCCCTCACTTAGCTTTGTTTGTGCTTTGTTTTTTTGCATAAGGAAAAGTGATTGCGTGACTGTATTTCTACTGCATCAAATCATGGAGCTCTCAACTCAAATAACACAGGTCGGCATCTCTTTTTCACACCTATTGTATGGCAATATGTTTTTACTACGTCAGAAGGCATGGTACATTGTGGGGAATTGTTTTTTACACTAAGTTACAATGGGTTATATTTTTCGCAATGTTTTAATCCCAATATTGGGGTTCTGACTTGTGTTGCATTTTTTCTGTTGAGGATGCCGTATTGGGTGGTCTTTTTGATACAGCGTATTGTCTATTGTTGTGGTCAAAACCTAGCTTCTCTATCATAGTATAAACCTTCCTATTAACTACTATTTGGAGGTCGGGCCACTTGTTTGGTTATAGCTTTTACTAATCTATTTTTTGGCTGGCTGGCTAACTGGTGCCTTATTACATGGGTTATGGCTCTATAATTGATTAAACCATGGTTGATCATTGATGGTAAACGTGGAAAAGGGAGCAGAAAAGAGAGGGGCTGCTCTACATTTACATTGGCTTTTGAAAGGGATTTTTCTGCCGCTTTACTGAGATTGGCAATAATCTGTTGGCAGTAACCGATCCTACCTTGGTGGCTCACTGAACATCAAAATGCTATGGGGTTTACTTGATTCTCTCGCTTTTTTACATAAGTTTTATAGCACCATCAATGAGATGCCTTGACTAGCCTTGAGTATTGGATAGCTATGGGTACTTACATCGGTTGGAGGTGTTTTTTGTGCACTCATTGTGATTGGGTGGTTACATACATGGGTGGTGATATTTTTTGTGTCTTATTGCACACTATTTTAAAAAAAAACACACACATGGGCCATTAGGGTGTTGTACCTGGTTGCACACTATGGCAGTTCTTGGTCTCTACTTTAGTAAAGTTAGGAGATACATCACAGTTTTTGCATTCACTCGGGCAGATGTTGCTCTGTTATAGCTTTGGATATTGTTATGGTACTAGCACTTTAAACATGGTATATCTTTTCCCTTAAAAGACTTCATGGTTTGGAGTAAGGCCTAGCTTTTTAGCAGTGCTCCTTGTTACTTGGATTGCTTAAGAGAAGTATATGGTAAATGATGTACAAATTGAGTGATGATTTGGAGTCCATTCACAAGGATGGGTATCCAACCTAAAAGCAAGTTTAAACGAGCTTGATACTTTATAAAGACCATAAATGAAAACTTTTTTAAAACTTCATTTAGTGGAGCTTTCATAACTGATAAAATTGTTGAAAAAATAAAAAGTGGGGTGATTCAGAAACTTGGATTAGAAGGGGTGATCAAAATGATACTCTTTCACTAGAAACTTTGGGATTCTTTTAAAGAAAATAAGAGAAAATATTTTTATAAAAAAAGACTATGGACTAAGCTTGTAAAGTTTAAAAAAAGTTTGTAAGATGGACATGGATAACAACTGGTATAGTTCATTGATACTTGTAAAACACATCTAAGGCTAACTGAATTGTTGTCTTGTTTGGATGGATGCAGGTAAGGACTCTATCTTATCTTGGAAGGTTTTTTTTTTACTTTGGCAAGCTGTCCTACACTGGATTGCACACTCACTTACTATTCGGGAAGTTCATCTACTATCTGTTTACTGGAATGGGACCTCATTCTTACAAACATTGTACAAAAATAATTCTAAGACTGAGTTGTTTTTGTACTTATCTTTTTGTTTTTCTAAAGCCAGCTATCTTTTGAATGTAAAAGTTCAATTATGTCTTATTATTTATGATTAAATAGCTACACACACACACGCTGATCAATTTAAAAGACAAGAAATTATATCAATTTTGAAGCATTGAAAATCTTGCAATAGCAACTTTCCATTTAGTTACAAAATAAGGTTTGGCCATCCGCATGGGTAAATATGGTTGGGGTCAAGTAAACACTCCTACTCTAGGTCATGGGTCGATGGTTCTAACTCTACAATACTTGGCTTTGGTATCATGAATTCTCCTTCCCCTGTCACATGACCCAACTCAATCACTTTCCTCTTTCCATGCTTTTGCATCTCTCTAAGACGAACGGTCTATTGATCTAAGATGGTATGAAGCTTGTTGGTGTTCTCTTCATTGTCTTAAAAAATTATAACCATTTGACCCATTTGGCTCCCTAGCAATGCCATTGTCATAAAATCTCCTCCATACTGCACAACAATGTCATGTCCACTTGTGTACTGAGTAAGAAGTTGCGTTCCACACCTCTTGCAAAATCAAACATGCTTAGAAAAAATGTCAACGTGCATCTCTACTTGTTCAAATTGCTACATTTTACCTCTCAATAGTGTGCCATCTTCCAGCACATCAGTTTGCACTTCGTATTGCTCCTCTAATACATCTTTCATATCTTTATCCACATACAAGAGATCAAATTCGTTCTACCTTGAGTAGGATGAATTGATTTCCCATGTTGTATCGACATCCATAGTATTGCTATCCTCTGTTTCCACCTCTTCTTCCGTCTCAAGATCTAGAATTTGCTCTACCTTCACCGCTTCAACATCATTGACAAACTACACTTTTTGATCCCTAGCACACTTCCATGGAGCTTGACCAACCATACTGAGTTTGCATGTGCATCTTCTACATAATCTGGAACCCTTTGTACTTCATCCACAGCTTGAGCTTCCCTAACTTGCATCTTTGCATTAAAACCACTCCATCTCTTTGTAGCCATAGAACCCTTGGTTCCTCTCGCACCGACACTTGTCTTTGCACCAACCTTGGCTTCAGTTCCACCACTTAGACCTGCCTGGGCACCACAGCATTTGACAAACTTTTCCTGGCATGCCGCTTCTTTAAAATCCACATTAACCGCTTTCGTATACGTCATCGACCCAGGCAATCCATAAATTTGTTCAATTTCAAAAATTGACATTATCTGAAGCAGTTACCTCTATAAGTTGTCTCCAGAGATCTTCGAATACCCATTCAAATGCATGAAAATCTGCATCCACGCTTTACTTTAGACCATCTAGCTTCTGCTTTACTTTATGCAACTACACATCTAGCACGAATTGGTGTCGAAAAGCCGCTTCCAAAGTCATCCAGTCCACCTTTTCTTCATCTCGCAATCCATTGTACCATCTTTTAGATTTTCCACAAACTAGGAGTGCGAAAACTTGAACCGTGCCTTCTTCTCTTGGCAGTCTTCTCTTCAGCACAAACAGAGCATAATCTTGCGACCAGGTTTCCACATCTTCCACCCCTGTAAAAATAAAAAAAACCGACCATGCCATCTTTCACAGCACTTGCTCTTCAAAAATGGCACCTCCAACAACTTTAAAACCACAACTTCACCTTCAAATTGGGGCAATCAAATACTCTTCAGTGGGGCACCAGAAGATGGAGAGGGGGAACAAGAACACACCCAAAGACACAACATAGATGCCTCCCTATAGCCCAAGGTACTCACAACACCCCCATCCACTAGAAATCACCACCAAAACTGTACACTTCAGCAAGCAAACTAGCATTTGCACACATACCAACGCACACACGCTTTGCACAATCAACAGACAACACATCATCCCAATTTTTTCCGCCTCCAACAATTCCCCAACCTCTCTCTCTCTCTCTCTCTCTCTCTCTCTCTCTCTCTCTCTCTCTCTCTCTCTCTCACACACACACACACACACACACACATACACACACATACATAGAGACATGGCCCGAGGGACACACCGCTCACACATTGGCACCAAACACTTTGACCAAAGCAAAGACAAGAAGGGGGGAAAGGGGAAGAAACGGTACCAAAAACGCTAATAGTTTGCTCTTGCTTTGACAAAAAACATAATTTACAAACAACATATAACTCGGCTCCGTTGGCATGTCCATGATGGGCCCAAAAAACCATCCCCATAGCCCTGGTTGGTGCTTCCTCTGTGCGGAGCTTCTTCCTCGTTGAAAAAATCTCCAAAATCCTCTCATGTTGGAGCTGTCGTTTCTCCAAAAAGACCTCTCCCAATTGCAAAAAAAAATTGCACCATATGGGCGTGTGCCACCTTGCTATTTTTCCCAAAACTTTCCTTATTTTAGCTTTTCTTTGCATGTGATCAGCCACATGCTATATTCGACTTACTTGGCCTCCAAGTTGTGTGAGAGAGATCCCCTGCTTGGAGCCTCGACAACGCCCCAAACCTCCCCTAGCACCATAGCAGAGCATTTTGGCCCTTAAAACCATATCAAGCATACATACCAGCTACTCCTTGCCTGCTCTGGATCTTCCCAGCTACTCAATCACTTAGGCATTCTCTTGAGAGCCCATAAAATCCTGCATTACACTCTTCATAGCATCGACCAACTTTGGTTGCACCAATGCCCATCACTCTAGGGCTATCTTATCTTTCCATTGCACACTAAGTAATACTACTCTCTGATGTGTGCCTTGAGATTCGTTCGTCTTCTCCAAGCTGTGTGTGTTTCCCAACAACCCTATTTTCAACAATTGGTATCACAGTAGGTTGTGTCCTCCCGAGCATAGTTGTCAGTATCGCCAGCACACGCATGCTCACTTTCTCAGATTTTAGTGAGCTTTGGTAAGCATCAATTGGTCAACAAATACTTTGGGATAGCTCGTAGATCTTGGTCTGCTCAGAATTTCCATTTAGCCTCATTTTGGCCTCCATTTCCACTACAGACAGTAGTGTGCATGCAATTTCGTCATTTTATGCAAATTTTTGTCAATACCATTTTCTGCATAATAGGTCCCTTACAATCTTCTATGGGTTGTGCTATATAGCACGTGTTGGTCTCTCTTCATTTCTTGTCTTTTTGTGCAGTGTTCACATCAGGTGCAGGCATTTGCCATGGTTGACAACACCATAGATGTAATCAAGATGTTTGCCCGCTGAGGATAAATTGTATGGGACAATTACTCAATGTGGGCTTACATGATGCAACATGTTCTTGTGTCGAAGGGAGTTAGGAATGTTGTGTAGGCATTGATCTACATCCTAGTTTTGTGGATACAAGAGATATTGAGGATATTGCAGGTTTTGGCGGCAAGGATACTACTATTAGAGTTATTTTGTCTATAGATGAGTAGGCTCATTGGGATGTAAGAGATGCGTAGGATCATGCATTGATTGCACTATCTATGAAGCACACTATTACACATTCACTCAGGTAGATCAACTAAATAAGCTCGGGATATTATGGTTGGTCTTTATGCAAGTTGCAATGAGCCTAAAATTGCATTGTTGCGTAAAGAGGTGGAATCGAAGATTATACATGAGGAAGATGACATGGACACTTTCCTTCCTGGTGTCAAGGATATTAATGAGCAACTCATTTCTACAAGTGAAGTCAATTTCCTTATGCGGGTTGTTCTTGATGCAATACCGGATTCTTACCAGATTTTTTCTAATACTTGGAGACTTATGACCCAAGGAAATCCTGATGTTGTCAAGTTTGATGCATTATGTACTTTGTTGTTGCAAGAGTCACTTTCAAGAAAGAACGGGGCTAAATAGCATGCAATTGAGCATGCTTTTGTGGCTGCCCAAAGAAAAGGTGGAAATAGCAATATAGCCACTTCTCATGGTTCTTCGGCAAGTGGCAAATCACTTGTTTCCAATGCGTTTATTGGCAACACCTCCTCTGGGAATTCTGGTGAAAAGCAAAAAAAGAAGATGTATTGCCATTATTGTAAAGCTAATGAGCACTTGATCAAGCAGTGTCTTAAGTTGAAGACAAAAGAGGCTAAGAAGAAAGAGGCTAGCTCCACTACAAGTGCAGCTATTGTAGAGTCTTCTATGACAGGAGATTGTGATGATGATGTAGATGCGGAATGGGCTTTTAGTGTAGAGTGCACTTATGATCCTTCTGTCCATGATACATGTATGTCAGTTGTTGCAGATTCTCATATGTGGTACTTTGATAGTGGTGCTACAAAGCACAATACCTGTTATCGTGACTTCGACTTTACCTCTCTCGAGGATGTCCCTCATGGGAATACAATCACTTGTGCCAACAATGCCTCTTATCCAGTCAAGGGAGTTGGGAAGATTGTGTCGACTACTGCAAATGGCAATTCTTTTACACTTTTTGATGCACTTTATGTACTTTGGATCAAAAAGAGCCTTTTGTCTGTATCTACCTACACTTGCTAAACTTGGTCTTCTTGTGAAATTTGTGGATAATAGATGTACGACTTATGATCTCAGTTTTGGTGATGAAATTGTCGCATTTGGCATTTTACGTTGTGGGTTGTATAAGCTCACTTTGTATGACAAGTGTGCACATAATTTTGCAAATGCAGTTGTGGATTCAAAGACTGATTTAGATGCAAAACTTTGTCATGCACGTTTTGGGCATTTGAATTTTGTCAATTTCTATGTTTGCAAAAATCTAATATGGTTTATTCTTTGCCGCCTCTTGAAGCACATGTGAAGCATGTTTGTGAAGGTTGTATTTTGGGTAAGATGCAGTGTTCAGAGTTTCCAAAAATTGATTCAGTAAGGGCTACATGTAGGTTGCAACTTGTGCATAGTGATGTTTGTGGGCCCATGGAAACTCTGTTCTTGGGCAATTACCTTTACTTTGTGACTTTCACCGATTTTTACTCCAGACATGCATGGGCGTATCCGCTTAAAGCTAAGTCTGAAGATTTTTGTGTTTCAAGAAATTTTGGCTATGGCTGAAAATGTCTCTAAATGTAGTATGGGCAGCCTCCATTCAGATTGAAGGGGGGAGTATATGTCTCTGAGGGGGTCACTTAATAATTATGTGACTATCAGGTGAGTAAAATGGGATTGGGGAAAAAATTTACAAATCGAACAGGAAAAGGGTGTATTTTATTTGTTAAAAATTCACTGATAAGGAGTTTTATAAATAGTCCTTGAACGCACACAATATACACAATTTATACATAGTGACCCCCTCAAGATATGTCTCATGAGTTTAATGCATTTCTAGATAGTCATGGGATAGAACCCCAATGTACGGTGTTGTATACACCTCAGCAAAATGATATTGTTGAAAGGAAAAACTGGTCTCTTACGGAGATGGCACGATGTATGGTCAAGAGTCAAGCTGTGCCACATTTGTTTTGGCTTGGAGCCACCATGTGTGCTACTTATGTACTTAACACGTGTCCCACAAACGCTTTGCAGTCTATGCCTTCATATGAAGCATGGAATGATAGAAAGCCTTCTATTGATCACATGTGTGTTTTTGGATGTTTGGCTTATGCTTTGGTGCCACAAACGCAAAGCAAAAAATTGGATGATAAGGCTGTCAAATGGAATTTTGTTGGTTACAGTACTGAACGAAAAGGTTACAGGTTGTATCATCTGCAAACAAAGTGTATCTTGGTTTCACGAGACATTGTGTTTGTGGAAAATTATGTTCAATCCTTGTTGTCATGTACTAGAGACACTAATGTAGGCTCCCAAGACATTTATGGTAGTTTGTTACCTCTTCTCAGTGGTGGAAATTTGCATGTAAATTCAAATGAGGGAAATGTACAACCTATGGGGGTTTCTAAAAATGTTACAGATCAGCTTATTATTGATGCAGATGTACTTGATGTGAACAGGGCTAAGAACGAATAGGCTAGAGATATGCCAAAACGGATGGTGCATTAGGGAAAAAATGGACTCTCCATGGGCCTTGTAAGAATCCCTAATTTCAAGGAAGCCTGCCAAGATTAAGGAGGACAAAGGCTTTGAATGGGGCTATTCTGGTAGGGTCTCCTCCACCTTTGACCCCTAAAAAGGTGGGGGGGGGGGGGGGGGGGGGGGGTAACCATTTAAAAAGTAGGGAAGGGGGGGGTAAACCATTTGAAAAGTAGGGGGGTAGGGGGTCTTCTCTCTCTAGCTTTTTGGCCAACTTGTAAGTGGCCTCTTAACTCTCCCATGCCACCTAATCAAATCCGTGGGTCAAAGAGGTCAAAAAAATGACTTTTTTCAAAAACTTTCAAAAGAACTCTATTCCCCCCTAAAAAGTACCCCCAACATATATACATATTAAAAGAAATATTTTTAAGTTAAATTACTCATAATTCAACATTTTTTGACTCCCTCCAAAACTTTTAGGAAATTTCCCCCAAAATTGAAAACTTTCCCTCCTAATCTAAGCTCCTCTCCTACACCCATCCCCCTTGCACCTGCACCTGCTACTGCACCTACACAACCATCTCTCCATCCTTCAAGCTCCATCTCTCCATCCTACAAGCTCTATCTCTCCATCCTTCAAGCTCCATCTCTCCATCCTACAATGCCTCTTGACGACGTGACCAATGTCCCAGCAAGCTGTTCACGCGGTAGGTCTCCAGGGCTTTTCCTACGCCTACCTCAAGAGTATGTTCCGACAAAGAAAACATGCTTGGGTACATTACCTTCAGCCAACGAACGCCGCGCTCAAGGGGAGAAGAATGTGGATCTCTGGACAGACGGATGCTTGTACCCAAAGGATCCTTCTCTCAATGTTCATCCGCCTTTTACAAACATTCCATCACTGTTGCAATACGTTGGAAATGGAGAGCAAGGTTTTTTGGGCTACTGCAAGAGACTCAACAAACACGAGATTGCGCGGTCCGAGATCTACTTGCGTCATTGGCAGTTGCTGAATGGAAGTTTCCTCAATCTTCAAGATCAGATGCAAACAGCTACTAGTGCGCTTGAGGAGGCAAAGAGCACCATCACAACCAAGGAAAATGTAATTAAAAAGCTTGAGAATACTCTTTCACACATGAAGAGTACTGCCATGGGAGGTAGGGTGAGGAAACGAGAGTTGTCCGAAATTCAGACTCTTGCACCACGTGGAGGTGCAAGAAAACGAAGGGTGACAGCTATGAGGTAAGATGTTATGTCCCTCATTTTGTTTAAGTCTAATACCGCTCATCATTGTTGTTTTGGGTAATAGGAACTTCGTCCAAGAAACGTGCGGCGGCGAGAATGCGTCAGCTAGGGCTTCTTTACTTCGTTCTTGTTTCAACAAAGAGGACTTTATTGGGATGCTTGATGCTCCAGTGGCAAAACACTTGAAAGACGCAATCACTAAGAGAGTTCTTAGTGATTTTTCTAATATTGTCACTGATCTAGATGTTCAGGATATTTGTGATGCCGTTGGGATTAGTATGAAGGGCTATCAAGCAATACATCAAGTGTTAAAAGATGCATTAAGAAGTCGAGGAGTCACAAAAAACCTATTCTCACTTCCTCACAGAGTGGCGATTGCCAAGAAGGTGTCAAATGAAGATGTTGTTCACCGACTAGGGGACTACTTGTATATTGAAGACACGATGCCTCTTCAGCCGCTCCGTAGCAAATAACAAGGAAGGAAGGGCCGCGGGAAGGGAAGCAGTGTTGTTTCTAACAGTGTGTTGTGGACCGAAGGGTTTGTTTACAACAAATTCAACAATATCTTTGTGCACTTGATACGATTGCAGCAGTCCATGGCTGTTTTCTACAATTTGAGTGATGCAGGTTAGTTTAGGGTTGCCTACATGCTCTATGATGTGTCATAACATGCATTCTGAGGCTTTATATTGTTGGCAGTTCTTGAAGGCAAGCTTGTGTTCGTGTTGAAGTTGGATGAGTGTGTAATTGTTAAAGGGAGAAAGTTGGAGAGAATGAGCATCACACTTATGAATGAAGCCCTAGCTTATTCCAAGAAATCTTGCAGTTCGAGTGAAGCGACAAAGCCCTCTTTCAGTGTGCAATCAGAGAAGGATATATGGTGGCTTGGTGCAATTGAAGTTCCGAAAGAGACACATGAAGTCCTTGCATGGATTTTCAGTAGAATCCCATGGGTCACAGAGGTCATTAAAGCTCAAATAAACGGTGAGAAGCTCATGGTTCCAGGACGTGGGGAGTTTGATGTTGAATGGCATTTAGGTGGTGATCTAAAGACCATAAAGTACATGCTTGGATGCAAACAAGGTGAAAATTCTTTACTTACCTGTCCATTCTGTGTGAAAGGGCACAAGACAAGTCGAGCAATTCAAGTGGAAGGTCAGGACAAAGATAATGATGACCATATAAATAGGGAGTGGCAAACTTCGGTTCTTTCATGTGATATGCTACAGGTGCCCAATAGGGATAGCAAAGATCCTGGGTGGAACCCCATAATTCCCTTCTCCCTCAACAATGTTCACTTTTGTACATTGCATGCATTTATGCAAATATTTGATAGGATCCTAAAGCATCACATTGATTATGCTTTCACAATGAAGCCCCTTCAACGGTCAAAAGACTCCTTGCAGGTGGTGGAGACGCTCCTTAATGAGATTGGATGTCACCGATCAAGGGTGAACATTGTAGCAGAGACTTGTAGGGAGAAGACATATGAGGTGGCACATAAGGTTTCCATGAATGGAGCCAAGGCACATCGATTTTTCAAGAAGATGTCAAAGTCTCCAATGCAGGTATCCAAGGCAAGTGTCGATCTAGCAAGTGAGAAGCGGTGGGAGTTGTGGAAAGATTTGTGTTCATGCACGACGGACAAAGATCCCAATGTGGAGGTTGCTAACCAACGCAAGCTAGTATGGTCATCCTTTCAAAAGGTTGTGCAATTGATGAATCTTTCAAGCACCACCATTGAGCAGCGAGAGGACTTCAAGAAGGTGATTTATGAATTCACAAAGGCCGCTAAGGATGGATGGTCTGAAAGCAAGATTACACACCACATGGTTTGTTTTAACGGACTTAATACATATGCAATGTTTGAAAATGCAACTTTTCTATTGGCTTATCTCCTTTTTGGTTGTTTTAGCACATTCTCTATGCGCATGGTGCATACTTCATGGACCGCTATGGTTCGCTTGATATATGGAGTACACAAGGCATGGAGAAGTCCCACTATCGAGCAAAAGGAGTCTACTCAAGAATACTCGGCATGGTGGTGGTAGTTCACACTCCAACTACCTCCAAGAGATGTTTAACTGGTTTTTTAGGCACACCTTTGGGAGAACTCGCACTGTTGAGAAAGCAAGAGAGTCGATGTTATCAAAGCAGTTACGCAACGCCTCCCGTATTGCAGCATCCGAGAAGTGGAAACGCTCGCGAGCATCCTTGGGCCATGAAGCTTGGCGTGCAACTAAGTATCTAAAAGGCAGCGTTTAGGCGTCGCGTCAACCGTCCACATGATCCAGGTTTAGTTGTTAAATTCAATTGGTTTATTTGAGTTTCACTCAATTGGCCACATAGTGTGAAAGGGCCCAAATCTCAAAAAAACCTATTTAAAGGTTGAAAGCGCTCATTTTGTCATTTTCCCTACTAGGTGCTACCATGACAAGAACAAAACAAATGGCAAGGATTGCATATCCAGCGGGGCCGAATGGCCAACGACTCAAAGGTACAGCAACCAAGCTGGAACTTCACAAGCTCAAGGTGAAGTCCACACAGAAGAAGCTGGAGCTTCAAATCAGCATGGCCAGTCCTCTACAGCAGCAAAAGAGAGATGGAAGCATCGCCTTGTTGTCTATTCATTGGACTCCAACGATTCTGATGGCAACAGGGAGGATGACAGCGACCAAGGCAAAGAAACAAACAGCCAAAAGCAGACGCCAGAAGGCTCCGAAGAGACGCAAACGGATGAAGATGCCCCATGGGTTGGCGTCAAAATACAAACTTATCAGGCTCACATGTCTATTGGGGGTAAGACACTTCCTAAAGGCAGTGGACCTACACCATCACATCTGCTCAATAGTGAAGAGCACGAATCAGATGGAGAGTGGGTGGAATCAGATTATGAGGTGTTGGAAGTGCCTGTGCAGAAAAAAAAAGAGAAAGAGCATTGTCTACAAGAAGAGGAAGCAAGCTGCCCCAACTCGTGCCAAAAATGCACCTCCACGTTGACCTTAGAAGGTACGAAAGCGCAGCCGTGCTTTTGCGGAGATTCGACACTATCAAAAGAGCACCGAGCTCTTGATTCGGAGGGCCCCTTTTGCAAGGCTATGCAGGGAGGTTTTGCAATTGTACAACACTCAGTTTTGGATGGGTGCCGTGGCCATAGAGGCAGTCCAAGAGGCAGCAGAGCAATATCTAACTAGCATATTCGAGGATTCGAACCTATGTGCCATCCATGCAAAGCGTGTAACCATTATGCCCAAGGATATGCAGCTTGCTCGTCGTTTGTGCCATGAGGAGTAGCTTGTAATTAGGCATCAAATCTTTTTGTATTTATGGAACTTCCAAGATTGGGAAGAATTTGAATACAAGCGTCTGTTGATTGTATACCCCACTCTGTGCATTGTATTGGGAAGAATTTGAATATAAGCGTCTTTTATTGTATACCCCATTGCGCATTGTATTGTTTTAATTTTGTACCATGCGATGTAGCACTGGTCCAAGTTTTGTCTACCTTCTATTGTATGTATGTAGCCATTAGCTTGTTATTGTGAAAACTTGCCTACGTTAAGCACTTTGGCTAAGTGGGGCATGCACTTCCTGTTGCATCCATGCTATGTGACTCACTATTGCATGGAAAAAGCATCTACAAAGTGTTGAAAATGGCTTGGAATGTCCCCAAATTGGCTGCCACAATGGCGCACATTTGGGGCTTCCAGAGGCATATGGATGGACACAATGCGCGCCCTTGTGGCAGCCTTTTCTAGTGCATTCCAAACACTTTCCAATGGTTTCCAGGTAATTTTCACAAGAAATAAGTATATTTTGTTTGATTCAATGCTTCAATTAGCATAGATGCTTCTGGCAATCATCCCCCCTTAGTCCATGTAGCATAGAAATTTTGAAGGATGGTTATTGCATCTGTGAAGTCAGTCCTATACTCCAAAATGGGCTAGATATTGCCACATAGTTTTCTCTTGTGTTTTGTTAATACAACTTTAAGTATCTGGGGCAAGATGGGCTTAAGGTTACCTGGGTATGCTTGTCTTTCTGTTTTGCAACTGGCTATTAATGTCTTGTCTTTCTATTTTGCACCTTGGTATGCTCCTAGATGGGTCCAAAATCATCTGCCACAAGGGCGCGCATTTGCTCAGTTCATTTGCTGATGGAAGGCCCCAATGCGCGCCCTTGTGGCAGCCCATTTTAGGGACTTCCAAGCCCTTCAGTAGGCACATCCATAACTTTGGAAGCCTAGATATAACAAAGTATGCATTTTATTACTTTTAATACCTGCCAAACCCTTTAGTAGTCATATCAAAAATTATGGTGCTTCTCATATACGATGGAAGCCCAACATATAAGAAATTCAAAACCTTGCAAGTAAGAGAGTCCTAGACACCAAAAAGTAGTTTCATTAAAGAAATCAATGCTTTACATGATATCCGGCTTTTGCTTTAGGATCTTTCGAATTACAATTTTTTGGCGCTTGGCCTTTTGGGGTGGCTCCCTGTTAAGTAAAGTGGTTGTGATTTCTTGGGTGTCATTAACCCCTACAGCTTGGTTCATGCCGACATGGGCAAAAATGTTGTAGCGACCATTGGGAGAGTAGTCGGCATGGACAAACACCACGACACCAGTCGGAAGTGTGCCGAGGTAGTGAGCAAGTGCCGCTTGAGGTCCGAACGGCGTCCTCCTCCCCCCTGACCGGTGCGCCCAGGCATCAACCTCCAGAACATCCTGCAAAACATAGGTTTTCTGAGATATGGCACAGAATTATGATATAACATTAACAAAATCATTTGTAACAATCAAATGTAAGTGAGCATCTATACCTCTTGTCTACGATCCTCCTCATCGGCATCCAGGTGCAAGTAAAGATCCACACTTGACTTCCCCTTTGGATCAAGAAAAACAGGTGTTGCAGCAGGTGGTGGTGAATCCACTCTTGCGCGTTTAGCCAAACACATGTCTTGCACAGACACCAAATCCTCCTCAGAGACCTTGGCCTACTCGGCTGCTACCACCTCGGCTTGTGCGATTGCCACTGTGTCCGCCAAAGTATTCCCCATGGGCAGTAGGAGATCATCGTCATGGGAGGTGGTGGTATCAACCTCAAACTTGCCATGGGCATCGAGGATGGTGAAACACTCATCCATGCGAAGCTCAAAGGATTTCTCCAGATCGTGCATAAACACAAACTCCTCCCCACCCACCACAATGGAGGAGAAGCGGGTAATCTCTACCTCAGGGATGGCATCCCGAGTGGTGGTTCCTTCTGGCGGTCCCGAGGATGAACCGACAGATGGAGAGGCCTCCAAGAGGCCTTGAATCCCTACAGGGTAGGTCAAGGCAAGCGTCCTCTCCTTTGCGGATGAGTCAATGGCCGCGGGCTTGGGGTCCTTCACATCAGCCAATACCCCGCCGATCTGCAAGTGTGGTAGCACTACATCAGGGCCTGCTAGGCACTCGTGAAGGAGGAAGATCATTATGGCCTGAATCGAAAAAAAAGTGTTTTCGATCCTTCCCTTATGCATTTCTCGCACATCATCATCTTCAAGCCGCACATATTGTCCGACCGGTTGTGCTATGGTGGCAAAGCGTGCAAGCCGCTAATGAAATGGCATGTCCCCTTGGTAGATGTGGTGGAGAAGGCCTCCAGGGACCCATTGCCCTGTCGGTTTGGTAACTCAACAATGAATCTCCCCATGCACGTGGAAATGTATGAAGTAATGTGCTCAATAGATTGAGAGTGGAGGGTCAAGGTGGTTTCCAAATCGGGTTGGGTTGTGAAAAATGCTTGAAGCTCAGGGCGATTTGCATGCCCAACCTCAGTAAGGAATGCATCTAAAGCACTAGTAGCAGCCATGTCTTCTCTTTGCGTGATTGGGTATGCTAGGTATCTCTGCAATGATGGGATGAAAATGGTGAAATGAGGAGGTGGTCCCCCTTATATAGACATATTCCATCTCGAAAAAAATAAAAAATATGCATTTAAAAAATAAATTTACACCACCTTAAAACTCAAGTACAAAATCAAGTACAACACCTTAAAACTTTTCAAAATCTTTAATAAAATATCCAATATATAAACGATTAAAGTTACAAGCCAATTCACTTAGACAAGATGATTTCGTATGTAGCCCAATCTTTGTAAACAAGCATAGTGGCCTCCATCCGCCTTCCAATCTATACAACCAAAAAATGGGCAATCAAAATACAAATACCCACAAAAAATAAGAAAAGGTAGCTAAGCAAGCACAAAGCAGACCTTGCGTTGTTCCAGTTTGAAACTTGCATTGCCGACATCCTCGAATCCCATTATGACAAAGTGTTCCCGAAGATTGGCAAGAGTCCAATGCGGATTCACTACAACCACCTCCACCTCATTATTGGGCATGCGGACATGAATTTCAAAGGATTGAACCTCTTCAGCTGTTAGCTGCAAGGGTATCCATTTGCCACCTTTGTGCATCCACCTCTCGTAGCTAAACCGTGCATACAAGGTGCACCTTGCTTTCAAATACCGAAGGCAAAGCTGTGTGGGGGACAAATTGCACTTATAACGGTCACCATGATGCAAACCATCAACATAGCCCCAAATGACCCCTAGAATGGTGTCCATTGCATCTATGTCAACTTCTTTGCAAACAAACATTGTTGGTGTTTCTACAATCGGCAGAGAGCGGAATGCATGCACAAACAAATGAATGGGACGATGCCAACTGAGACCCACCGATCTGGTTGCCTTACCAAACTTTAGGGACCCTTGGAAATCTTGCAGCACCTTGCGCTTGAAAGAAAGCAAAGCCCAATGGTCTGGAGTTGGCCATTCTGCACTCTGCAATGAGGGTGTCTCCACGGCTTCTAACCTACCATAGTTTTGGCTTGACTTCGGCACCACGTACTTGTGGGAGTACATGAATATTCGCTGCTCGGTAAGTTTTTTCGATGAGACATTAGGAAACATAAGCTCACCAATGTAAGCATGCACAACCATGATGCACTCAAGTTGTTGCTTCTCAACTAAGCTGGATGGAAAAACATCTTTACAAATGCCCTTAGTTAAACATAATGATCGCATAAACGTAAACATGACATATGCATGGGATAGCTAAACCATGAAAACTTACAATGAGGTGCAAACTGAGTTGAAGCTCTCTTGAGGTAGATCTCACATGCACTGTAGACGTGTTGCACAATGGCCACCATTCTGGACTTGGTTTCTTTGAATGCCAATAGCCGGCCCTTCTAATGACGTTCCAATACGCCTCGACACCGTACGCGATGAGGTCCAGCACGTGATGGTTGCATGTAGACCCATGCACCCTTCTTGAATTGGTTCTTATGATTCACATGGACTATAGAAAATGACACATGGACTTTATGAGATTTTCCTCCCAGCAAAAAGTCCATTGGTATGAAGTGGGTTTACAAGTTGAAACGTAAGACAGATGGTGAGATTTATCACTATAAGGCTCGATTTGTTGCAAAAGGTTATGCACAACAGACATGCATAGATTATGAAGAGAACTTTTCTCCCATGTCGTTTGACTACTGTGCATTTTCTAAATGGCAGCTCATTTTGGATGGGATGTACATCAATCAAATATCAGTGTTACTGCTTTCCTGAATGGTGATATATTTGAGGAAGTTTATGTAACGTAGCCTTGTGGATTTGTCATCTAAGGGCAAGAAGATAAAGTTTGTACATGTAAGAAATCTTTGTATGGGTTGAAGCAATCTCCTCGTGCTTGGTATGAGAAAGTTGACACTCATTTGGATAATTTGTTGATCGATGGTCCAAATGAGGAGGCATATATTGTTGAATTAAGGCTGATTTGAATGCTACTTTCAAGATGAAAGATTTGGGATCACTACATCATTACTTGGTCATACATATTAAGCATTGTGATGGTGGTATTGCCTTGTGTGAAACAAGTTACATAGAGACATTGTTGTGTTTGTTGATGTCACTCTTTACCAAACTGCTATTGGATGACTTATTTATGTATGCAATACGAGGCCAAATATTGAGTTTGCAGTCTCATAGTTTAGCAGATTTATGCATAGCCCAAGGTCTAAGCATCGGTAGGCTGTCAAGAAAATGTTTCACTACTTGAGTGGCACTTTGTATCTTGAGTTGTTTTATCCCAAGGGGGGATCATTTTCGCCAAATTTACATGCTTTTTTGAACTCATATTGGACATTCCCGTTAGCAGTTTTGACACAAATTGTACCTTTGCCAAAAATTTCACAAGCTTCATCATCTCCCAAGTATACATACCCAAAATTACCTTTGGTGTAATCTTGGAAATGTTGTTTGTGTGGTGTCGCATGGAATGAAGCCCCGGAACCTATTATCCAGGAATTAGACACATTGTCTAATGAGAGGATTAGAGCATCTTTCTCTACTTTACCTACCACATTAGCCTCCGATGTTGGCTTGTTTTCTTGAGACTCTAACTCCTTCTTCTTCTTGGACCAGCAATCCTTTTTGATGTGGCCCTTCTTGCCGCAGTTCCAACATTCAAGAACTGACTTTGTGTGTGACTTGCTCCGTCTTGAGAGATCATGACCCTTTTGGTTTTTGAACCTCTCCTTAGGCCTTCCTCTTGTTTCCACTGACAGTGCAGCACTTGATGATTCTCTTATGCTTCTCCTTTGTATTTCTTTTCTTAGGAGAATACCCACAACATCATCAAACTTAAGAGTATTTGTGCCAAAAATAGAATTACTTACAGCCATCACAAGGCTATCCCAACTATTCGGTAGAGACGATAGTATAAGGAGAGCTTGCACTTTGTCATTGAAATTTATTTTCATTGATCGAAGTTGCCTTATGTTGGTGTTAAAGTCATTTAGGTGTTCTGCAACTGAACCATTCTCTACCATCTTTAGATTGAACAAGCGCTTCATAACAAATACCTTATTCGATGCCGATGGTTTCTCGTAGAAGTCATCAAGTCCTCCGTGGTCTTCATCTCCAAAACATTGAAGGCCACCGTTGATGCCAAGACTTTAACTGGATTGTTCCTAGTGCCTTTCGGTCAAGGACAATCCTTCATTTTCCATCATTGCGGGCTTCTTTGCAAGATCGCCTAGTGGCAAATAGAGGTCCTTTTGGTAGATATAGTCTTCAATCTACATCTTCCAATGTTGGTAGTTTTTGCCATTGAACTTCTCGATTTTGAGCTTCCCTTCCTCCGCCATTACTCCCACTCAATTCAAGGAATCCTTTCCTTGAGATAATTTAGCTACGAGCAAACCTTGCTCTGATACCAGTTGTTAGGAAATATGACGTAGCTAAGTAGATAATTGAGTAGATTACATGATGGAGAGAGATAATTTTCACACACAAGAGATTATAGAGTAGAGAGAGAGAGAGAGAGAGAGAGTACACACGATATACATGGTTCACCCAATGTAGTCTATGTCCACGGGAAAGCGGCCACTCAATGGCTTTAGTACTTCAAAACAAGAAGTAGGTTACAAAGAAATTATACCCTTTTGGAGCTCCCGCCTTCTTGCTTCACTCTCACCACCTCACACCCACCTTGTTACATCAACTTCACACTATGAAATGTGTGTAGAAATGGCCTCCTTTTATAGGCCAAAAGGGCTGCCCTCTCTCATGAGAGGCAGCCATGTGTAGCCGCCCTTGGGTAGATAAGTCCAAATCGGACCCTCCAATCTACCCATGTGTAGTTGCCCTTAAGAAGACAAGTTCTCCTTTGAAATCGTCCACTGGGCATTGAATTCGGCCACCGGCCACTGGCCGTTGACTTTCGACCACCGGCCACAAGCCATTGACTACCAGCAACTGGCCAACCGATCGATCGATTTTTGACCACTTTTCGATCGTCGTCCGGCCATAATATTTCGGCGAGTGATTTTATTTTCCGGCGAGTTATTATTCTTCACGCACGATGGCTTTTCCTCATAATGGGGGCCTTACAAATGTGCGTTTTTAACACAAAAAAAATTACAAGGGGTAAATCAGGCTCCATACTTAACAGTTAGGGAGCCGAAAAAATACGTAATTTCTTGGTTTTAACATATAAAGTCATTTTATGTTATCAAATTGCACTAGAATAGCCCCAATTCCATGAGAGGACCTTTGAAAGGCCAAAATTATGCTCTTAGTCTCAGCACTTGCTTAAGTATGAAATTATGTTTATAACTTGCAATTAAATTTGAAAGTATTCCTTGAAGGTCATTCCATTGTTTTGAAGCACTAAGTACTAGCACTTGGCTTTTAAAAACATAAAAAATCTCACCTCTACAAAAATATAAGAATTTTATGACTTTTTTGGCAAAACAGCTTGACATTTTATAGAAAATCACAACTTAGAAATTACCACAATTCTCTCCATAGGGCTTGTGATTTGACATGGAGAAAAGTTAATGTTTTTTTTCCCTCATAACCAACCTATGGTAGAAGCAAGGTGTAAAAAACTTCTTTCTAGCTTGGCAAATAAATTGCCAAAACTTTGTAGGAAAACAGGACACTTTAGTGTCTCAAGACACTTTAGTGTCCAATTACAGAACTAGTGTTAAAGCTCTCACCACCTTCAAGTGTTCCATTGTTTTATGCAATGCATGGGCTCTCCTTATGGTTGGTTTTCACAAGCATAATGTTTTGGATTCATTCACAATCGACCCACTATGCAAGAAAAAGTTCTCAAAGACAACCATAAGCTTTTGTGCATCCTCTAGAGTACGTGGTAGAAGCACCACATCATCTACATACAACAAAAGCATGATTACGACATTGGAAATAGTGGCCTCTTCAATGCCTTATTCTTGTATAAAGTCAAGTACCATTTGTTCCAATTAATCAATGCATATACCAAAGAGAGTTGGTGACAATGGATATCCTTGTTTGACTCCAATAGTGCTTGCAAAAGTTTTTGAAACTCCTCTTCTTATGTGCAATTGACTTATCACCTTTTCATAGACTTGAGAAACCACAAGCATAAACCCACTTGGCACTTGGAGTTCTTCCATACTGCTCCATAAATCATTGCATGGAATTATATCAAAGAATTTCTTGAAGTCCACAAAGCAACAATATGTGGAGAGAGAGAGAGAGAGAGAGGAAGGGTGAGAGAAAGATAACAATAGAGAAAGAGAAAGAAAAAAATACCTTTCTTCAGAGATCTTTTATTTTCAACTTGACACAAAAGAAATTGTGAGAATAATCACAATAAGATAATCACCCCCCCCTTATTATATAAGAATTCTTATTATATAAGAATTTTTATAAAGACACCCTTTTTGCTCGCTTCTGTGTTCTAGTTCGTGCTCCCCCCCCCTCCCCGCCCCTTCTCTCTCTCTCTCTCTCTCTCTCTCTCTCTCTCTCTCTCTCTCTCTCTCTCTCCATGCCCTAGCGTAAGTGGGCACTAATCGCCTACTTACCCTAGGGTATGGATGGAGGGGAAGATAAGGATTAGGGCCTTAGAACCCACTTACACTAGGGCGTGGAGGGAGAGGAGGAGAGGGATGGAGAGAAAGGGAGATAGAGTAAAGGAGATAGATAGATTTTACTATCGTTGTTGGGAAACAAGCAAACTGGAACACCTCTATAGCGATGTCACCCAAGAGCATTGAAAGAGCACTAAAATGACACCAAAATCTTTGGGAAATTCCTTTGAAAAACCACTAATCCAACAAAAGTAGTCCCCTTGGGAATTTACTGGTCGTTGCCCACCCAAGAGACTATGTCACATAGGAGCATAACCCTGTCAAAGCACGGATTTATAGCACACGCCGACCAATGCATATGAAGACAAGGGCCTCCTTTTTATAATTAAACATCACAAAACCACAAATTCAACATCAATTCTACAATTCATAGATACATGCCCTCCCAATCTGTTTGTACACAATTTGTCACTAGGATGCCCTAGCCATAACCCTGCAGAGAACTAGTCGTAACCTGAAGAGCGCAACTCCAATTGGGGCACTTTAAAGCTTGAGAGAAAGCTTGAAATATTACTGGCGAGAAAGCTGAAGATGGCCAAAATTTAATCTACACGCCGCTACATGAAAAATTGACGCGAACAGAAGTTGTGCCGACACGACTACACATGGAGTAGGCAAGGCAAGGGCAAAAACTGCAACAAAAACCATCAAGGAGGCATAACGAGCTCAAACCTGTAATTTTTGGAGTTTTTTGATAAACTTTTTTAAGTTTTTACATGAGTTTAGTTATATACATTTCTCCCTTCATAAAACTCACTCACGGGCACTTACAGGAGCCCGATAGTTGTCACTAGACTAGCGACTTGCAATGCATGTACATGTGCTTGCTAAAGCAAGCTTAAAACCCCATAAAAATAAAGCCCACACACCCTTTTGACATCAGGCTTCATGTTCGTATGTACAAATTTACAAAAAATGGGGTGTCACAAAAGCGCGCAACATAGTTTGCCAGTCCCCCAGCCTACTAGAGCATTCATGCTTAGCAGTAGCATAAACATGCTATCCACCTGAATTAAAAGGCCAAAGAACACAAAATACAACTTCAATAGATGATCTTAGCCATTATAAGGCTCTCAATATCAAAGCATGAACCATAGGTCTCATCCACCCTTTTTTCAAGCATAATGTTTTATTCACAAATGCCACATATGGACTCTCATTTATCAACATAGAATGCAAATAGTATGGCAATATCTTCTCTAACATCTCAACAACTTTAGCAAAAACCATCATATCCTCATGAAAATCATTTTCTTTGCCTTCTATAAAGTATCCATGCATTTCAAACATGCCCTTCTTGAAAGGTAAGACATCTTCTACACATGGTATCATTTCCTGGACATAAGGATCAAGCAAGGAAGCATTAGCCATTTCATCATAAGACATGAATATTACATTCTTATGGATTTCCATATCCTCAAATACCTCCATATTCTCCTCCTTGACCAAGGCATGGCTACATATATCATCATAGATGCAAGCATGAGAGTCCTCATGGAAAATCTCCTCATTAACAAGGTCCACAACATGCTCAATGGCATCATCATTTATTGGAAAAGACTCAACAATAGCATGCATTTGAGAGAGCTCTTCATTCACATCATTATATTCCCTATAAGTATCCTCATTGACTTGCAAATCATTCTCAACTACTTCACATAAAGGAGAGGGACACTCAACATCCACTTTAACATCACCCACATGCTCATCTTTCACATTGGATACATCAACAACAGCATCTACAACTTGATTCTTATCATAATCATTCTTTAAAACTTCACTAATTGCATCCTTTTCTTTATCATTAACTTTTACATTGGTAGAAACATCATCTTTCTCATGTGAAACACCATTGAGTGTCATAAAAAACAAGATGGTATGATGGGTACATTCATCTTAGCGTCTTTCTCTTCATTATATGATTTTCGCTCTTTCCCAAGAGAACCATCAGAATACAATATTACATTAGAGGCTTTCTTTGTATCCACATCAATGCATAGAGAAACATTTGGCTTCATATCACCCTGCAGTCCAAGCTCTCTCAATCTTTCTAGCTTCCATTCCTTATGCTTTGCAACCCTTACTGCATCCTCAAATGTAAGTGTCCTTTTAAGCTCAACATTCAACCTCAAACCAGCCCTCAAACTTTGCATAAACATACACTTTTTATGCCTAAGAGGAGGAACATCACTTACCAAGGCAACACAGCATCTCTTCCACAAATCATTAAAATGTTGCACCAAGGCATCTACACATGTAACCTGGCGAGGGATTTGAAACGTGACATTTTCCAAGATTAAATAACTTGTTTGCTTGCTCATCCGAAAAGAAATCATATTTGGTGCAAGCTTGTTCGCATCCTTTCAAGAAGTTCGTTTCTGCGCCTCGTTCTTCCTTTGCTTTTACGAGTGTGCTGCTTGCAGGATGTTTTTTACGCCCTCTTTTCTTTGCTCAACTAGTCAATGCTATGGTTAATTGGATGCTTCCTTTTCTTTTCCTCCTGCAGAGTTGCGTAGGTTCGTTGAGTCTCCTCCATGTCCTGCAGGCAAACGTTCATCGCACCTAGTAGTGTCGAGCTCTGTCGAGTCACCGCCAAATCCAGGCTTCGAGGAAATCGCAGCTGGGAAGAGGTGTAGGCGTGCCTTCCTTCAAGGAAGCCTTGCTAACGATCCCGTTGGCAGTGCAGGTATGGCCAATGTGCACAATCATTCTTTGTGGAACAGTCTCGACGTGTCTACGATGTTCTTCACTACAATGCATTCTTGAGTGTTGAGTTGCGTTAAGATGGTGCTCTGCTTTTTTTTGCAGGCAAAGGATACTCTCTACTAGAGGAGGAGTGCGCACAAGCACCGTCTTCGTCTCAACAACAACTTCCTTGCCCAGCTCACGAATTAGGCAAAGCTGCAGCCTCATTTTCTAAAGTTGGCCAATCTTCAGCTACTCATAATGTCTTGGACGGCGGCAAGCTACTGGACAAAGGGAAAATCTTGTTAGTCAAGGAAACCTTATCGTTATTCATGATTAGCGATATAGATGAGGATAGTAAACCTTTTTCCATAGAAGGAAAAATCTTGAATTGGTATGGCACATACCGTTCCATCTCCCCTGGGCAAAAGAAAAATGCACGTTACTGCAAGTTCAACATCGTCGATGTTGATTGCATTGACACAATCACGGTCGTCGTTGTGGATCCCTTCATTGAGACCTACACCAAGGAGCTCAAGATCGGCTTGTTCGTCATGATTGACTGTCCTCTTGTGAGGGCTAAAAACCATAATGATTGATTGTCCTCTTGTGAGGGCTAAAAACCATAATGATGATGGGTCAGCTTTGTTCTCCTTGCATGTCGATGCGTTGACAACCATTCGACCTTGTGACCCATTCCTTGTTGCTTTAGCTTTCTATCCTGAGACCAAGATAAGCACATTTCTTGCTGACGCTACAATTTTCGAGACTACTAGCCCACGTCCGCCCTTAGCGACACTGGATTTTGTTGTCTTGAAAAGTCATAATTTCCATCAGAGAATTGGCACTACATTTGGGGATTTGGTTGTTGCTGATGGCCCGACCCCAGACGACAAAGCAGTTGTACATATCAAAAGCATTGGCTTCAGCGTTTCTTTCTTTCGATATTGATAAGCCTTTTATCATATGTAGGTCAGCTTTGTCAACTCTCGAAAGCATGACTATGATCGGGTCATGGCCCAGATGGCTAGGGAGGACATTGTTATGTTTGTGGCTAGGAATATTGGCCTCTTTGTTGGCAAGGTGCGCACATTGTCTGTTATGGACGTCACAACTTTGGCCCCCGTGCGAGGATCACGCTTGAAGGAAGAATTGACCACAGCATTTCATAGACAGTGTGAGATTCTCGGCTACAATAGAGAGGTGACTTTGCATGGTTTGCACTCAACCGCATAAAGACATCTTTAGTGGTCTTTACACGTTTGTTTTTTTTGTAGGTTGTGGGGACTTTGTGCTTTGTGAACTTCAGTAGAGCTCTCTTGCATTCCCAGTGCTCAGTTTGTGACTCGTCGAAGGTGAAGAAGGTTGAAGGCCTACTGTGTTGTTCTCTTTGCCATAAAGATCACGTCATCAATATGACTCTCATGCTAGAGGCACATATCCGAAGCAGCATTGACAGACGTGTTGTGGCGGTTCAAGTGTCAGGGTCTATGGTGGATCTTCTTCTGGGCTTGGGAAGGAGCTTCAAGGAGGTGTACATGGAGAGCATATCCAGAGGCGAGGGATATTTTATCGACATCTGTTGTTTCCATAGCTTTTGGCCTTTCACCACGAATAACTATGCTTCCTTACCTAGACCCCTCTACAATCGATGAACTAAATTTTGGCTTGTCCATTGTATATCGCGTTTCATAGGAAAATCGTATCTTGCTTTTGAGCCTTGTTGCCGTGGTGTCTCTCCATAACTCGCTCTCTACTCTTCCTTTCTCTCCATCTTTTCAACCTTCCAAAGCACAGACTCTCTCTCTCTCTCTCTCTCTCTCTCTCTCTCTCTCTCTCTCTCTCTCTCTCTCTCTCTCTCTCTCTCTCTCTCTCTCTCTCTCTAACACACACACACACGAACAAACACACAAGGTGACTTAATATTTACAATCTTTGCGCGTCTTTCCAATGACTCACTTGGCCGAACACGATGTCGATACCGTTTTCGCGGCACAGTTTCCAAACAATTTAGACATCTTCCTCGTGCTACACCATCTCCAAAACTCAACAGGTGCACCGCATGACCTTAGATCAAATTTGCTCAACGACTTGTTTGAGAGCTTCTTGCTTGAAAGACATGTTGTCCCGGGTGCATGCCTCTTCTTCCGTACAGACGGGGCCACTAGCGCAATGACGGTCACAAAATTCTCATCTTTGTATTCAACATGCACCAACTCACTTGCTCTTAGCCTCGACGTGTTAACGGCCTTCGCTCGCTTTGCAACTTGTAGGTTAAAAGTGTATTTGAAAAGAACTGAAAGCGTGAGGACAATCATCTTGGGGATGCCATCGAAACCATTTCTTGCAAAGGGCATTCTGCTCTCCGAAACAAGCAATGGCATCACATACCTTCCCACCTTCACAACGTGCTCAATCCGTGCACGTGTTGGATGGAAAGAAGATGATGTGGCCACTTTGCATAGGCTATGCTTGTTGCATGAGGATTTTCCTGATGTTGAGGTGGTCCGCATATTCCAATCCAAGCACCCACACACGTTGCACACAACCCAGGCCGTGAAATACAAGCTTTCACACCTGAAGAACGAGAAGGGCCTGGTCACTGGTGCTCAGATACGACGCACCCATGCCAGGTTGAGCAAGCCGATTAAGAGATACAACAAAAGCATCAAGGACAAGCCCATTACACCCTGCGAAAAATGTGGACGCTTACTATTCCGCTGCACGCCAGCTAACACGTCAGCTTATGCCTCCAGTTGCGGAATCCACTTCAAGGAAGCGAAGATGCTATGGGGATGTGTACGTCTGTAGCCATTGCAAGAAACACTTGACAAGAGATAGCAATCACTTGTGGAGCTTGCAAGAGACAGGGTTCAATCCAGCGCTTCCCTTTGTGTTAGATCTAAACCCCGTAGAGGCACGCTTGGTCTCCATTCGTATCCCCTTCGCCAAGATACGTGAATAACGTACGAAGGTCAGTATGGGCTTAGAGGTAGCATTGTCAATGTGCTTGCCAACTTGGAGAAGAGCCAGGATGTGTTGCCTTGCTTCATTGAGGATGAGGCTTCTGTCCTTGTGGGAATCAAACGGAAGCTCGAATACGATAGATGTTACCTAAGCGGTATTGTGCGACCCCTGCTCACAATGCGTGCAACCACTACGCTATTGTGCACACCACTCTACACAAGAGAAGGTGTCACCATCAACGACAAGTGGCTTGCACACCTTTCTAGTCTAAGTACGCCTCCTACGAATACCCTTGATGCCAATGCGCATGATGTTGAGCTTGAGGATGAACAAACTGATGTCATGCTTCATGGGGTCACAAGTGCGGCAGAGGTTGCCGATTACAGTGGCAAGATTCTTCATGTTGCACCTTGCGAGGGTAATTCACCGTTCAGCATCTTTACGAACGAGTATTGCGAATAGTTGAGCTTCCCAACTCTTTTCTTCGGGTCCCCTAGAAGATATAGAGAAGCCGCAAGCAAAGATTATCAAACGATTGCAAAGTGGGAGCTCCTAAACGTTGACAGAAGATTCACCCTGGACATCAAAAATTTATTTTTCAAGTCTATCAAAATCATGTCACAACAAGTTGCTTCCTTTGTTTGGGTGCGAATGCGCAAGGGAAAGCTAGCAAGTACAACTCTGACTGCAAGGCAAGTTGTAGAAGACACAAACATATAGAGACTTCTCAACTCAAGGTTAGGCTTCAGAGACTTTGAGGCATTGCGCACATCCCCGGACTACAAGGAAAAGATGAAAAAAAATGTCTTCACAATGATCCGACAACTTGGACCGCCCACATTTTTTGTCACGTTCTCCTCCGCAGAGCGAAGATGGAAAGAGCTTCTTGCTGCACTAGAGAAGTTAGTCCCACTGAGCCAAGAGCCCGAGGAGAGTCTGAGCTCATACCAACGTCGCCTCATTCGTGCCAATCCCATCACAGCTGCTCGTTTCTACATCAACAGGTCCAACGCAATGAAACGGTTGTTGCGGATTGATTCCTCCATATGTGGAAAAATACGAGACTTCTTTTTCATCATGGAGTTCCAAAGTCGCAGTAGCCAACATGATCATGGTTTGTTGTGGCTAGAAAATGCTCCATCACTCACAACGCACTCAGATCAAGATATGTAATGTTTGTAGATACCCACATTAGCACATATGGATCCATCTTGCCCAATGACCTTTCTAAAGCTTACAAGCACAAGCACCATAAGACTTGCCAAAAGAAGGGCAAAAGTTGCCGTTTTGGATTTCCACGTTTCCCCATGCCATTCATAACTATTATTCGGCAAGGAATACTTGAGGCGAACATAGCTAGACAAGGTAAGCTTTACTTGCAACAAGTTGGAAGACAACTCAGCCAAATTGATTTACAAAATGCGCCCACATTTGAAGAATGGCTAGAACAAGTACAACTCTCCATGGAACAATACTTGCTTGCATTGAAAGCAACTATCTCGGGACCCACTATTTTCCTCAAGCGCAAACCAAGCGATATATTCACGAACAACTTCAACAAGTCAATAGCTTCACTTTGGAATGCAAACACAGACATACAATCCGTGCTAAACGCACATGGAGTTGCGAGCTACTGTACCTCATACATGACAAAAATGGACAATACATTAATAGGAGCAATCAAGGCACAGATTGATCACTGTGTCACAAACAATGCAACAACGTTGGAGAGACTACGAAAAGTTGGTAGCACAATCCTTAACACACAGTAGATTAATTCACAACAAGCTGCTTACATATGTCTCTCGCTTCCATTGCATAGCTCCTCTAGAGAATTCATATAAATAAATACTAATCCACATGAAGAGGGTGCTCTCGTTCTCAAAAAAAAGAACACCTTGCAAAAAATGCACCCCGACACGACAGATATCTTCTTTGCCTCCATCATTGACAAATATACCTCCAGACCACACTCGTTCTTTGCCATGTGCTTGGCCCAGTTCGCTTCCACAACCAAAAATCCCTCCAAGCCTGACACGTTGCTGCGAAGGGCACGCATCATACGGTATGTTAAATAAAATAAAGCCAAAGACCCTGACAACCACTACAGAGAACAATGCCTTCTCTTCTTGCCGTGGTCAAGCAATGAGAATGAGCACCTGCTCGAAGGTTCTTCTTGGATCGATGTCTACACTTCGAACATTGAGACAGTGAAAAACAATGAATCACAGTTTGTTGTCGAAATAGCTCCGCTCGGCAGGTTCACAACAGCTGTCACAACCTCACGCAACACGAGAAGTGTAAGCTCCTTGAACGATTCCGACAATGCCAACGTGATGATCAACACCCCATCAAAGCAACCGGCGAAGAAACATTTGCTTTGCATTTTTCCAAACATATTGGCATGACCAATGAGGATTTCCACGCATCAATAAAGAAGCTAAACCCACAACAGCAACTCATCCTCGATGATGTCATGCTCAAAAAACGCATAGCACCGTCAGAAAAGATACATCTCTTCCTCACAGGTGGAGCAGGCACTGGAAAAACATTCACGTTGCTCTTGCTAGTCAAATCCCTCATTCATTTCTACACACATAAGTCAGGCCACAATACTGACTTTCCTAAGGCACTCCTAATGGCATATACAGGCAAGGCAGCATTCAACATTGGTGGCACAACTATACACTCAGCTTTACATTTGCCTTTGATAACTATGACACACACAAGTCTTGGAGCAGAAAAGCTAGATGCATTGTCCTTACTTTATCAAGATTTGGAGCTTGTAGTGTTTGATGAAGTCTCCTTGATAGGATCAAGTGTCTTCTCATTGGCTGACTCATGTCTTCGTGCCATCAAGAGAAAACACGACCAGCGTTTTGGTGGCCTTGATGTCATACTCTGTGGTGACCTCTGCCAAGCTATCCCAGTCAAAGACTCTTGGATATTCACAAGCAAGCAACCTCTTCTAGAGACGGTTGCACCTTCGTACTGGCATGAATTCCCTAAGTGCTACGAACTAACGATGACAATGAGACAAACCGATGGACAGTTTATAGAGGTGCTCAATCGAATGAGAATTGGCTCACACACCAACAACGACCTTGCATACATTAACAACTCCTTCCACAGAGAGTTGCCTGCTAACACAACCATATCACACCTATTCTACTCTACCAAGGCAAAGGATGAACACAATGAAAAGGTCTTCGCACAATTGTCCGGTGATCCACACATATTCAAAGCGATTGACAAGCGTGCCGCTTCTTGCAGCAAAACAATAGCAATTCCATTGGATGCCAGACAAACTGCGGGTCTCCAAGCAACATTGTGTCTGAAGCCAGGCCTAGTGGTCGAGCTATGCGCTGGAAATCTGGACATTCTCGACGGCCTCGTGAACGGTGCAGAAGGCGTCTACAAGCTCTGCACTACATTCTCCGACACGACATGCCTCTGGATTCATTTCACCAACCCTAGCATAGGGCAAAAACAAAGGTATGACCACCGTCATCTTCGCAACCCACTCACAATGCCTGGTTGGACGCCAATTCTTCGCATCACACGCGAATTTCAAATTGGCAAGAACTAATTCAACACCCTCACATGCAAGCAATTCCCAGTTCAGCCTACCGCGGCCCGCACAATTCACCGATCACAAGGACTTACACTCAACACGCTGGCTTTCAACCCCAAAGGAATAGGTCTCACGGCCTCACATACACTGCTCTCACACGAATTCGTGACACTGCAAATCTATATTTGATAGAGAGCTTGCTACCCTGCAACATTCACATCGATGCATCTGTCCTCAAAGAACTCCACAGGTTGAGAACAGAAGCAGCTTATTCCCGACAAAAGCATGATGGCCTCCAACATCCTCTGCCTACAAGAGACTCGACAACATACGACAACCATTCCAGGCTTCCACAGCATATCCTCAACACAACTACACGGCATCTCCATTCTCCATAAAAACAACCTAATACCTACACAAATACGCATCTGCATAAATCAAACGCTTGAAACGATCCATGCACCAACAAGTGCCTGGCGACAGTCATTTCACTCTACAGGGCACCGACATCATCGCTCCCACGGTTCCTGCATAGCATCTCCAATCTTCTTGAGTCAACCCGCACCATGCGACCACTAATCATAATGGGAGATTTCAACATTGACGCACTCCAGGAAACCAGCACATATAGAACCCTTTCCAACCTCATTCTCCAGCACGGTCTCCACCAATTGATACACCATCCAACCACAGTACACAACTCTATGCTAGGCCACATATGGGTTAGCAATGACCTACCACAAACCACATCTGGCACTAAATACAACTATTGGTCCGACCACTCCACTGCATACCTCCTCATTGCCAAAAACTAACCTTCCCTTGCTTTCTGCAGGCCATTGTGAGTTCTCACTTTGTTTTTAGACACATGTAAGATGTGGACCTAGGAGGTCACCTTCTCTCTCTAGCTTTTTGAAAGTGAAGAGATTAAAGAGGTGTGACCACATTATCAAAAGCGTGGGTCACTAAGAGCCAAAATTTGACTTTTTTTCAAAAAAGTTATTTTTACTTCTCTTTGACTTAAACCTCCCCCCCATCATATATACATATCAAAAAATCATTTTTTGACCTTTTTTTAAACCTACAAGCACTAAAAGTCTAATTTTTCAAAAAAATCCCCCCTCCCTCTCCCAAAAAAGAAAAAACCTTTGTTCTCTCTTCCTCCTCTCTCCTTTCTCCATCTCCTCTCCCTCCCTGTCCCTTCTCTCCTCCTCCTCCTCCCCTCTCTCTCCCTCTCCCCCACTGCTCCCTGCTCTCCTCCCATGTTCCTCCCTCTCCCTCCCTGCCCCCTTCTCTCCTCCTCCTCCTCTCTCTCTCCCTCTCCCCCACTGCCCCCTTCTCTCCTCCCATGTTCCTCCCTCTCCCTCCCCCTCTCTCTTTTCATCCTTTGCTTCCTCATGCAACAACTGCCATGGTGCTCACGAACATTACAAATCGTATGCATATATATTTGCTTGTCTGTGGCGTTTTCACCGAAGGCCGCACGTGAGGGTGAGCAGAGGTCATCCCAAGAACGTCGTACCGTCGGTGAGACGGATGTTGATGGTTATTCAATATCTTGGGAGGGGAGAAGTAGGCTTGTTAGGCTATTGCAATTGGTTGTGTATGGATGCAGGTGCTTCTTTGCATTCGTGGATGCACGAATGTCAAGCTCTTCAGCTCAAAATAGTGGCATTATAAGAAAGTATTGCCTCTTCAAAGAGGGAGGTTGAAACTCTTCAACAACAATTATAGGAAAATAATGTGTACATTATGAAGTTTGTCAATACCATCACATATTTGAATAAAACACCCCTTTGTGCAAGGTAACAATATACTTCTTACTTTTGGTTGTGTTCTTTTTATCATAGACTTTGAAGTCTAAGGTGTTGCCTCGTCTTGTTTTGTAGTGCTTAGCACAAAGGTTGCTTTTGTGCACAAATAGTGAACAGTTGCAGGTTAGAGAGGCCAAGTGTCACCACTTTTCCTGTAAAATAGTCTTCTTTGTTACATCTTGCAGGTAGGTGCTTCAAATCCATGCTTATTAGAGGTGGGTAATCTCATCCTAATGTATATTTTAGGATTGTTAATTCCCAGTTGGATAGAAATACTTGCAACTTTGTACAACATATACTTAACAAGTATCTTTATTATACAACTTGCAAATGTTGAATTCATACATGTTTTTGTTATAAGGTGACCTCTTACTATGGTAGTTGAGTGGAGTTGTTGCAAGAATGGCTCAAGGAACTGGCATAAATGAAGCTTTTACCATGGCACACAGCTATCCTTAGTGGCAATGTGGCTCCCACTACACCAAAAATCATTATGCTAACATGGAGAGATCCCTAGTAGGACAATACAACAGCTTTTCATCAGCAGCAACACACCCTTTCCTAACATGAGGGCACTCCTACCAAAGATATTTTTATGTGATAGGTCACCCCATGACCATACCATGTCATGGAATGTATGTAAGAACGATGACCGCACTACTCCTTGGAAGTTGTTCACGAATGTATGTTTATCAAAATTAATGAGAAGAAATTTGGACTTTTTTGTTTGTTCATGTGTAAGAGCACTCTAGGTCTACCATATTTTAGATTGTTTGATAAGTTAAATATTTGTAGTCATTTAAAGTGTAAATTTGTTTTTGTTTGGTAAGATTGTACATGAGAAGACATGATAAAGTACAAGAGATCTTGACGGAATAAACCTCGATTAGATTCCTACCATGCACTTGTGACACCAGGCCTCTCCTTGAACGCTTTGATTTCTATCGCTGTGGGAAGTCCAATGGTGGTCTATTTTTAAATTTTTAGCAATAACTCGTTTTAAAGGAAATTTTGGTTATTTTAAAGTTTGTACATAGTCTAGGAGTTCATTCTGATTGTTTTCCTTCAGTTTCAATTTTTGACCGAGGGCACTCCTTGGAAGCCACTTTTGGAGTTGTTAGGGTGAGATTTTGAGAAAGTTTTGTATGTAGGAAATATAGGCCTTGACGTAATAAACAACATTGGTTCTTTGAGTATTTTCAGATTCCATGGTTTTAATGCTCGTTTGAGCCCGTAGATCAAGAAAAATGTGAGAAATATCTGTTTTACATCATTTTTTCAAAAATTGTCAACTTGTACGTTGATTTTTGGAGAATCCAAGCAAGATATGATTTTTTTGCATCACACGATGGTCAAAGAGCGCGACAACATGAACAAATTTATGTGAGACAAGCCCGGACAAATTTGAAGCCGATTGGAAGCTAGAAGCTCTTGAAAACAACCTAAAAGTTCAACACTCATTAAAAAAAAAAAAAACTTACCACTTGAATCATAGCCATGCATCAAAAATATGCAGGTAGTTGCCATTTTAAGGCCCCAGGGACCCTCAACACGAGGGGCCACAAGGGCGCGCAAAATGGCCATCCAAAAAATTTGGATGGCCATTTTGCGCGCCCTTGTGGCCCCTCGTGTTCATGATCCCTGGGGCCTTAAAATGGCAAGTATATGCTTTTTTTATGCATAGCCATGAGATAGAACTGGACAATTTAATGTGTTCATAGCAAACTCCCCCCCCCTCCCCAATGGCAAATACCTAAACCTTATATCATGCTTATCAACCATTTTTTACTTCCTTGTGTCCATCCCTTGTTCTTGGAAATATCTTGGTCCCTATTTGTCCCTGGATGGCCATGCATCAAAAGTATGCATGTACTTGACATTTTAAGGCCCCAGGGACCCTCGACAAGAGGGGCCACAAGGGTGCAAAAAATGGCCATCCAAACTTGTGGCCCCTCTTGTTGAGGGTCCCTGGGGCCTTAAAATGGCAAGTACCTGCTTATTTTTTATGCATGGCCATGAGATAAAACTGGGTAGTTTAATGTGTTCATAGCAAACTCCCCCCCCCCAATGGAAAATACCTAAACCTTGTATCATGCTTTTTACTTCCTTGTGTCCATCCCCTGTTCTTGGAAAGATCTTGGTCCCTATTTGTCCCCGGATGGCCATTTTGCACGCCCTTGTGGCCCCTCTTGTTGAGGGTCTCTGGGGCTTTAAAATGACAAATAGGGGTTTTGTTTTAATGCATGGCTATGAGATAGAGTTGTAGTGTTTGATGTCCGGAGTATTCACTAAAATTTTCCTATATCATGTGTATTCACCACAATGGATTCAAAGTACCCCTTATAGGCCTTACCTACACATGTTTCTGTAACTTTATAAGAATATAAATTCCCTTCTGTTGAACACATGTGCTATGTTACATATACTTTACTGAACTCCCCAAGTCAAAGGCCTCACAAATTTTGTGCACTAAACATTTAGCAGTAGAAATCAACCAAACAAGGAGCCAATTTTTACTTCCTTGTGTTCACCTCGTGTTAATGTTTTGGTTAAGCCATTTTTTTGGTATTTTGAAACTACATGTGACCCCTACTATTATAGTATCCAACCAAAGGTTTCTTGATTAGCAATTTACATAGACTCGAGTAATACATATCTTCTGTGTTAACAATGCATATATCTATAATTTATGTTTACACTTTCTCTATCCAAATGAGCTACATAGTAAAAATCAAATCCGCAATTTAACAATTAAGTTCACAAGGTGATAGCTATTGGTATCATCTTTAGCAATACCAAAGAAATAGATACCAGTAGCGAATGAATAGGGATATTTAAGAAGATTTGATAGCAAAAACTTGTCAACACTACTCAAAAAGGTAAAAACTCAAAGGCTTTACAATATATGTATGATGAAACACGAATCAATAATAAGTCACCCCTATACATTGACACCTCCATCTCAAGTTGTCATTTTTCTAAGTCAAGCTGGGCATAGGCATAGTATGGAAACAATAACATGTTGGAAAGCAAGAATTTAGCTTTCTCAACTTGTGAAATGTTACTAATGATATATATTCAACATCCTCAAATGAGGACATCTTGACAAAGGTTATGATCCACTTTAATACAAATGACCATTAATGATTAAACTCAAATCAAAATATTGCATGAATTTCTTCATGATGGAATGATTAAGACTTGAGATTTGATACATCTTATAGGCAAATCAAAATAAACATAAAGATCAACAATATTTCTCAAATCTGTATGAAACTCCATTAACCTAAATTAAATACTCTCACTCAATGCCACACCATTTGACAAAAAGACATATTTATATTGCATTTATAGAGAAATCCAGCCTCATAAAAATAATTACAAGCGGAGACAATGTTGTTGCTGTTAGGCTTCTCTTACAAGTATTTGTCTTCCTCATCTAGAGATTCATATGCACTTGAGTATTTGTGTGTCTATGACACTAGGGAAGATAGTAGTACTATATGGATGGCTTTTCTAAGAGCTCCCAGAGAGTACCTATTTCAAGATTCTACAAAATTCCTTATCAAAATCTTCTAACATGGTAGTGGAAGGTTCCTCTCACAGAACAAAAATAGTGTGATTTCCATCTCTGCACATGGTTGCTTGCTCATGTCCTCTCAAAACAAGTTGACTCTGTAAGTAAACAACAAATTGTGTGAACACAAAGTTATAAAGTACAAAATGATATCATTCTAATAATCTAATGACAACTCTACAAAGAGTAAATTATAAGAAAAATCTTTGATGACTCTCGATAGATAACACAACTTACTTCCATTGTGAGACTCGATCACATGCTACACAACTACAAATGGCGTACCAAAGCCATCAACAAAATAGCACCACCCAGCGTTGTGAGGTGTGAAGCCTAAACACTAATTCTCTCCAGCATGATAAACTTAAACATGGAGATGATGTATAGCTCTGAATGTAAGCTACAAGGGTAGTTTTCTCACCATTCTATCTTTATGTTGGAGATGAACCCTGCAATGCCCACGCACTATTCACACCTCCTATTGTTGTGGTATGCAAGTCATGTGAGCTCATACTTTTTCCACCTTCGGGAGTAGAGGTTTCCATGTAGTGTGAGTGAATGAAAGTAGAAGGAGTAAAATCTTGTTTCATGTTGTAATGGAGGTGAGAGAAGGGAAAGGACCTAGCTTGGTGTGAAACTATGTGGTGGGCGAGGGAAAGAGATGGGGGAGAAGCTTGCTTGGTGCTACAATGGAGATGGGAGAAAGCTAGCAGAGAGATAATGTTGGACTATAGGGGGTGCATGTGGTTGTTGCAGCCATGGAGAGCTTGGAATAGGGTTTGTAGAGAGAGAAAATCACTTTTTAGCTATAGAATAGGTTTGAAAATACTTTGGAGGGTGGAAAATGATGTTTTGAAATTTTTTGTAAAATTTTAATATTTTGGAATTTTTTAGTGCACGTTTTTTACTTTTGGAGGTCAAAATACTTTTTTTTAACCATAAAATAGGTTAGGGAACCTTTTAAGGTTAGAAAACTTGAAATTTGATTTTTTTTAAAAAAATTTCAATTTTTGTGGTGTATTTTTAAATCCGGGTCAAAAAGTGGGGGAAAAGAGGTCAAAGTGGTCCCCCCCCCCCCCCCCCCCCCCATCCCTTTCTCCTAGCCACCTCCCTTACCTTCTCACTAGGTAGGAGGTCATTAAGAGGTGTAAGGTTACCTTGTCCCCCTACTTTTTTTGAGGGTATAGAGTGTGTCCACCACCCTCTTTCTATTGGCTGGCCTCTAATTAACCTTAATCCCAAAGGGCCCCTAGAGGATTCATGTTTTTCCTAATGTTATCAAACCAATGATGAAACACGAATCAGTAATAAGTTATTTGTTCACCTATCAATCACTGCTATACAACGACACCTCCATCTCAAGTTGTCCTTTCTCTAAGTCAAGCTTGACATAGGCCTATTATGGAAACAATAACATGTTGGAAAGCAAGAATTTAGCTTTCTCAACTTGTGAAATGTTGCTAATGATATATATTCAACATCCCCAATGAGGACATCTTGACAAAATTTATAGTCCACTTTAATAAGAAGAACCATTAATGATTAAACTCAAATCAAAATATTGCATGAATTTCTTCATGATGGAATGATTAAGACTTGAGATTTGATACATCTTATAGGCAAATCAAAATAAACATAAAGATCAACAATATTTCTCAAATCTGTATGAAACTCCATTAACCTAAATTAAATACTCTCACTCAATGCCACACCATTTGACAAAAAGACATATTTATATTGCATTTATAGAGAAATCCAGCCTCATAAAAATAATTACAAGCGGAGACAATGTTGTTGCCATTAGGCTTCTCTTACAAGTATTTGTCTTCCTCATCTAGAGATTCATATGCACTTGAGTATTTGTGTGTCTATGACACTAGGGAAGATAGTAGTACTATATGGATGGCTTTTCTAAGAGCTCCCAGAGAGTACCTATTTCAAGATTCTACAAAATTCCTTATCAAAATCTTTTAACATGGTAGTGGAAGGTTCCTCTCACAGAACAAAAATAGTGTGATTTCCATCTCTGCACATGGTTGCTTGCTCATGTCCTCTCAAAACAAGTTGACTCTGTAAGTAAACAACAAATTGTGTGAACACAAAGTTATAAAGTACAAAATGATATCATTCTAATAATCTAATGACAACTCTACAAAGAGTAAATTATAAGAAAAATCTTTGATGACTCTCGATAGATAACACAACTTACTTCCATTGTGAGACTCGATCACATGCTACACAACTACAAATGGCGTACCAAAGCCATCAACAAAATAGCACCACCCAGCGTTGTGAGGTGTGAAGCCTAAACACTAATTCTCTCCAGCATGATAAACTTAAACATGGAGATGATGTATAGCTCTGAATGTAAGCTACAAGGGTAGTTTTCTCACCATTCTATCTTTATGTTGGAGATGAACCCTTGCAATGCCCACGCACTATTCACACCTCCTATTGTTGTGGTATGCAAGTCATGTGAGCTCATACTTTTTCCACCTTCGGGAGTAGAGGTTTCCATGTAGTGTGAGTGAATGAAAGTAGAAGGAGTAAAATCTTGTTTCATGTTGTAATGGAGGTGAGAGAAGGGAGAGGACCTAGCTTGGTGTGAAACTATGTGGTGGGCGAGGGAAAGAGATGGGGGAGAAGCTTGCTTGGTGCTACAATGGAGATGGGAGAAAGCTAGCAGAGAGATAATGTTGGACTATAGGGGGTGCATGTGGTTGTTGCAGCCATGGAGAGCTTGGAATAGGGTTTGTAGAGAGAGAAAATCACTTTTTAGCTATAGAATAGGTTTGAAAATACTTTGGAGGGTGGAAAATGATGTTTTGAAATTTTTTGTAAAATTTTAATATTTTGGAATTTTTTAGTGCACGTTTTTTACTTTTGGAGGTCAAAATACTTTTTTTAACCATAAAATAGGTTAGGGAACCTTTTAAGGTTAGAAAACTTGAAAATTGAATTTTTTTGAAATTTTCAATTTTTGTGGTGTATTTTTAAATCCGGGCCAAAAAGTGGGGGAAAAGAGGTCAAAGTGGTCCCCCCCCCCCCCCCCCATCCCTTTCTCCTAGCCACCTCCCTTACCTTCTCACTAGGTAGGAGATCATTAAGAGGTGTAAGGTTACCTTGTCCCCCTACTTTTTTTGAGGGTATAGAGTGTGTCCACCACCCTCTTTCTATTGGCTGGCCTCTAATTAACCTTAATCCCAAAGGGCCCCTAGAGGGTTCATGTTTTTCCTAATGTTATCAAACCAATGATGAAACACGAATCACTAATAAGTTATTTGTTCACCTATCAATCACTACTATACATCGACACCTCCATCTCAAGTTGTCCTTTCTCTAAGTCAAGCTTGACATAGGCCTATTATGGAAACAATAACATGTTGAAAAGCAAGAATTTAGCTTTCTCAACTTGTGAAATGTTGCTAATGATATATATTCAACATCCCCAATGAGGACATCTTGACAAAATTTATGGTCCACTTTAATAAGAATAACCATTAATGATTAAACTGAAATCAAAATATTGCTTTCCAACATCTTCATGGTGAAGTGATTAAGACTTGAGACTTGAAAAAACTTATAGGAAAATCAAAATATCCATAAATGTCAACAATGTTTCTCAAATCTGTATGAAACTCCAATAATCTAAATTAAATACTCTCACTCAATACGACACCATATAACAAAAAACATATTTATATTGCTCCAGAATGAGTATAAATACAAAAGAATTTCTAGAGGAATCCAACCTCATGAAAAATAATTACAAACGGAGACAATGTTGTTGTTGTCAGGCTTCTCTTACAAGTATTTCTCTTCCTCATCTAGAGATTCATATACACTTGAGTATTTGTGTGTCTATGACACTAGGGAAGATAGTAGTACTTTTTGGATGGCTTTTCTAAGAGCTCCTAGAGAGTACCTATTGGTTCAAGAATTCTATACAGATCCTACTATTCTTATCAAAATATTTATACATGGTAGTGAAAGGTTCCTCACACATACCAAAAATAGAGTGATTTCCATCTCTTCACATGGTTGCTTGCTCATGTCCTCTCAAAACAAGTTGACTCTGTAAGTAAACATCAGATTTTGTGAGCACAAAGTTATAAAGTACAAAATGATATCATTATAATAATGTAGTGACAACTATACAAAGAAAAAATTAGAAGGAGAATCTTTGATGACTCTCCATATATACCACAACTTACTTGCATTGTGAGACTCAATCACATGCTACACAACTATAGCTGGCGCACCAAAGACATCAACAAAAAAGCACACCCCAATGTTATGAGGTGTGAAGCCTAAACATTGAAAGTCATGAAGAGGTTAATCCTCTCCAACATGATAAACTTAAAGATGGAGATTATGTTAAGCTCTGACTGTAGGCTACAAGGGTAGTTTTCTTACCATTCTATCTTTATGTTGGAGGTTAACCCTTGCAATGCCCGCACACTATTCACACCTCCTGTTGTTGTGGTATGCAAGTCATGTGAGCTCATAGTTTTTCCACCGTCGGGAGTAGAGGTTTCCATGTAGTGTGAGTGAATGAAAGTAGATTGGGAAGGCCAAGAGGCAGGATGGACATGCGTTATAGGGGGTCCATTTTATTAGCTAGGCAGTCCTATATAGGAAACGATTGGGGGGGGGGGGAAACCACTTTGACCTCTTTTTCCCCAGTTTTTGGCCCGGATTTAAAAATACACTAAAAATTTGAAATTTTCAAAAAAATCAAATTTCAAGTTTTCCCTCCTTAAAAGGTTCCCAAACCTATTTCATGGTCAAAAAAAACATTTTTGACCTCCAACTATTTTTAAAAAAACGTGCACTAAAAATCCAAAAAATTGATTTATATAAAAAAAATCAAAACATTATTTTCCACCCTCCAAAGTCTTTTCAAACCTATTCTATAGCTAAAAAGTGATTTTCTCTCTCTAAAAACCCTTTTCCAAGCTCTCCATTGCTGCAACAACCACATGCATCCCCTATAGTCCAACATTATCTCTCTGCTAGCTTTCTCCCACCTCCATTGTAGCACACCAAGCAAACTCCTCCCCCATCTCTTCCCCTTGCCCACCACATAGTTTCACACCAAGCTAGCTCCTCTCCCTTCTCTCACCTCCATTACAACATGAAACAAGATTCTACAGTTTTGTCCCATAAATCCGCATTTTGACAGCATCATTGTATCGTGGCCTACATGCATTGAACCTCATTTAATGGCCCCAAAACCCACACTTAGCACACATTTCCATCAACGTGATGTCAAAACAAAATTTGGCATAAATCATATGACAATCAAAACTCATAAATGTGTGTATATTCTCATCTTTCATCCCGTGCCCTCAAAGCGGCATGACACTGCATCGCCGTGGGATTGTTTCAAGCTATGTCTAGGGCAAGGAGGTAGATGTAGGTAGACGGGCTCCATCTTGAAACATACACCATATCCACCTCCTATCACAAGTCTCAAAACTATCCCATTTTTTACTCTCTTACTGGACAAATTTCCTCAAAGAGCCCAGCCACTTTGTGAGCAAGGCCATCAAAAATACCCAAGTGCTCTTAAAGCCCTTGACCATACACACAAATGTTGTGCAAAAATATGCTTAAATGCAGCATAAAGACAATAAAAGTTCCTTGACCCTAATCACAAACATTGTGCAATAATACATCATGAAAATATCGGAAACAATTTTCATGAGTTATTGCATGAACATCAACTTGAACAGCATGAACACTACAACCTTATCATGACTACCTTAGTGCCCTCAGACATCTCACTCCTGCCTCCAACTCCCTCAAACACTCCTGGAAACAGTCGCACGTCAGTGTGGGACTATTTCAAGGAGTGCGCAAGGGAGGTGGAGGCAAGAGGACTCTAGCTAAGGTACCCGGTTGGTATGTGATTTTTGGGAACCATCACATTTGGCAGTGGCAAAGAATGACATGTATGACAAAAATTGTAGAGGATGATGCTCCCATCACAAAGTTGACTATTTCAAGGAGTGCTCGATAAAGTTGGAGGTAGGAGGGAGATGTCTTTCAGGAGAGATGACCCACTAGGGAGACAAATTTTTTTCCCAAGATGAAACAGACACTTTTGTCCAAATAACAAATCTCTTTTAGGCTAAACATGCATACATGTATCAAATGGTTATGAACCAAGCATTGGTCTTTATGAAGCCACATTTCTAGATTTGTCTCTAGCGACTTTTCAAAGTGTATGTTGCAAAGCCTACTTGCAGGGCATGCACTCATCCATGGAAACAGTGATGGGTGTCCTAGCTACTAGATTATGAGGAATCAATTAAGGAGTGCATCTTGTAAAAAAACTTGTTGATGCAGCTCAATCAATAGTTCTCAAAATGCAAATAACAAGCTTGGAGATAACTAGAGATACAATAAAGAAAAAGAGTATGCAAAAAACATGGCCAATCTTTATTGACCCAGATAAAACTCTTTTAGAATAGATGTTGCCTTGAACAATTAGAAAAAATAGGTGCATAGAGCCTGGAAAAAAAATGACATGTTTTGGTGTGCTTCTTAGAGAGAAAGTACGTTGGGTAGGTTCATAAACAAGATTTTAGGTTATGTGTGGTGCAAAATGGCATTCCTATACCTTACATTTGGGGAAAAAGAGGAGAAAATTTCTAGTTGTGGGTACAAATCTAGGAGAAATTATGAAAGGATTGATGAGTGTGCCAACGCATGTGTGTGCAATACGGGAAAGGGAATAGGAGAGCATAGACGATGTGTGGGTGGTGCAAGCCTCTCAAGGGAAGCAGTGAGAGTGCTCCTTATTCACATATATGTATAATGAATAAGGGTAAGTGCGGTCAATGGCAGAACGCTCGGCTCCTACTCGGCCGTCGGTAAGTGGGCAAAGGTGTAATGCATTAACTCCAACATACTCCCACTTAAATGTGATGCACCGATGAGTGGGTCCTACTAGCCAAACTATTAGTATGTACAAGAAAATAGGTGAGGGACTCTCTGAGCCTACACCCACTAGCTCATTCACTTGATCTACATGCAATCATATCGGCTCTAGTGATAGGCAAAGGTGTGTATCCATGCTAGAGCTTGCATACAAATCCCGCAAACAACTCCATGTGGACTATGCATCATTCTAGTGTTAGTCATCATATGATTGAAAATGCATTACGATGCAAATGCTTCCAATGTAGCTGCTAGGTCATGCCTTGACACTAGTCGTACATGAGGTGCCCAAACATCAATAAAATCTACGCAAACCTGGTTGTGTTAGCCTCCTTAGCACTATCTACATGCACTGCATTATTAAGAATACTCATCATGCCATTTCCAACAATTGCATGGCTAGGTGAAACTATGCGTCTTGGCATCAACTCATCAGCCTCTAGCATGAGCATATCAAGAACTCCATGTCTATCATCTTTGCTTGTGTCTCTAAGAAGCAGACCCAATCTACCTCTGTCTACATAGGCTTCAATGACACCTGTTGTGTCTCACTAGAGCACTACTACTCTACCTTTGTCCCTATAGAATCTATTGGCATGTCATGCACAGCTAAATGCTCTATCTTGTAAGCATGGTGGAGCTCACTAGTGAAGGAGGGCATCTTGTCTCTCACTCAACGCATGCCAACAACAAAATTGAGACTATGTCGTCTCGTACTTCAGATACATGCATAGCATATACCAAGACACTCTACGATCCCTTGGCAATCACTAGTGATCTACAATGCATCAAACATCTCTTGCACTTGCAATGTCAAATGCTGAACCATCAACCGAATGTACACAACCAATGCTCCCACTAGAGAAAATTTTGAAGCATTCACAAAGTGGTATGATGTGAAAAACTACATCCTCATCTAGAAATCAACGGGGAAAAGTGACACCTCTCAAAGACATGTAAGCAAGAGGAACGCTAAAAAAGAACATGGTATCACCATCACTAGCATATGAAGCCACTACTCTAGCATGTGTCAAAACCTTCTCTACAACGAGTATACATAATTGCCATTTCCTCGTATATCAAAAGAAATGATAGCTCATGTGCCTTGTGTGACCACAATGCCAACAACACAAGTATCATCATGAATGAGACCTCTTTCTCCCACGAGTCATGTGTGTAGACTTTGAAATGTCACATACATCTAGTAGTAGGATGTCAAGAAACCAAAGCTATGGTGAGAAAACCTCGTAGAAATCCGGGAGATTCTCCCTTGAAAGTTGAGAAAAATCCCAAGTAAAATCTCAACCATAAACCATGTTAAAATGACAACCAAGTGGGAGATCAATTGACCACTACACAATCATAACCATGATCAATGAATCAATCCAATGCTTGCATATGCAAAAACTAGCTCTACTCAAACCATGTACACTAATAACATCATCAAACCTCTATTCTAAACTAAGCAAAGCACATAAACAAGCACCAAGTGATAACACCGGCACAAGGAGTAGCAAAGACTCAAGACTGGGATAAATAGCTCTCACTAGAGCATAAAATGCATAATCATATGCATGAATAGTGGGAAGAAATAGTGCTCAAAACACATCCCACAAGAAGACTACGTGCGCGTCTATAGCTTCCCTCACTCCCTTCTTCACCCAACAGAATTCCATTATCAGTAAGCTAGTTCTTCGACAACCGAATTGGGATGTTATTTTTCATGTGCATGTCGATGCTTCAAGACTAGCAATGGGAGCAATACTAGCTCAACCAGAAGGGAGGATTGATTATCCATTGTATTTTGCCAGTCAAAGATTTAGTCAGGCTGAACAAAGTTATACCACTACAGAGAGAGAAGCCTTAGGAATGGTTTTTAGTACTACTAATCTTTGATACTATTTGCTAGGCAAGCTATTTCATCTTTATGTGGATCATCAGACATTATTATTTTTTATTAAGAAAATTATTATTCAAGGAAGACTGATCAGATGGATGATGTTCCTGATGGAGTTTGAATTTTGCATATTTCACAAGCCCGGTAAATCCCATTGTGGTGTTGATTTCCTGTTTAAGAGTATTGATGGCTACTCCGAAGTATCCTTGAGAGATGAGCCAGTTGGCGTAGAGCTATTTTAGGTAACAGCTAAGGAAAACATCCATCTAGATGGTATGATGTATATCAGCTCCTTTCTAAAGGAGGATTCCCAGAAAACTGGACTCAGAATCAGAAGAAGGCTTGATTATGAAGAGTTTGAAGTTCACCATCATAGAAGGGTTGCTCTATAGACTGGTGATTTCACTTCCGATTCTTTTTGTTGTTGAGCTAACTCTTAATTTTGTCGTCTCCTTACGGTATGGCTCAACTTTGGCTTCTCTATAGCCTCTAGTTAAGCGATGTCAATGGGTTGTGGACTACACCACATAACGCTTTGAAGATATTCACCCCATTTATCTACCAACTTCCAATACATGCCCCTATATAATTAAGCCATTCTGCGGTAGATTTCTTTTCATTTATTCTAGCACACACATTTGCTCGATATCGTCGCCTCTTATATCTCTTACTCTTCTTGTCTAATTTTTTATTACGGCCGATCTCTAGTGAAGAGTCACTAGATGAATCGCTACTTGTGTCTTCTGCTCCTTTGGATAGATTGTCATCTAGGGTACCATTGGGCCTTGAATGGTTTGTCCCCACATTTGCACTAAGATTTAACTCAGATTCTTCGTCCTCCAAGTCAATTTTAGTTGATGATTCCGACCCCAAATCGTGTGGGCTATAGTCTTGTGAGACGCTACTGGTTCCAATGCCAGTCAAACCTTCATCTTGTAGGTCATCAAAAGCTATATGCATTGCTTCTAGCATATTTAAGGGTACAAGTGGTGGCATTTCATCCCCCCCGGGTGTTACCCAAGTCGTCCCCCTATTTCCCCAAGTGTCTATGGTTGCTGCAAAGTGGACCCAATTCACATTCTCCGACTCAGTCATCCCATGTAGTAGATCCATATAAGGAGAATCTTTCCCAACATCAAATTCCGCTTTACACGTGTAACAATACTGCAATGGGGTTGAGTGAACTGTGGTGTCAGATCTATGATCAATTATAAACTTGTTTCCTAGAGGATGTGCTCGACCAATTACAAGATCCACTCGAATGACAGAATCTTGGAACTGCAAGTAGACATAGTTTTTAGACCAGTCATGTACCATCTCTTGCTTCCCTCATGAAAGGACGTCCTAAGATCATCTCCGATGCCATAGTGTGTTAGGAAATAAGACGTAGCTAAATAGATAATTGAGTAGATTACTTAATGGAGAGAGACAGATTTATATACACGAGATTATAGAGTAGAGAGAGAGAGAGACAGTACACACTATATACGTGGTTCACCCAATGTGGGCTACGTCCACGGGAAAGCAGCCACTCAATGGCTTTAGTACTTCAAAACAAGAAGTAGTTTACAAAGGGATTATACCCTTAATGGAGCTCCCGCCTTGCTTCACTCTCACCACCTCACACTCACCTTGTTGCATCAACTTCACACTATGAAATGTGTGTAGAAAAGGCCTCCTTTTATAGGCCAAAAGGGCTGCCCTCTCTTATGAGAGATAGCCATGTGTAGCCGCCCTTGTGCGAATAAGTCCAAATCGGACCCTCCAATCCGCCCATGTGTGGCCGCCCTTGAGAAGACAAGTCCGCTTTTGAATTCGGCCACCGGCCATTGACTTCCGACCACCGGCCATCGCCATTGATTACCGGCCACCGGCCAACCGACCAGTTGTTTTCCAACCACTTTCCGGCCGCCGTCCGGCCATGATATTCCGAAAAAAAAGAATATTCCAGCGAAAAAAAAGTCTCGAGGCCTTTAAAGTTGCCCCTGATTCTTGTCCATGAAAATTTTGGTTTCCAGTGAGTGATTTTCCTTCACCCACGATGGCTTCTCCTCATAATGGGGGCCTTACAAATGTGCGCTTTTACCACAGAAAATTACAAGGGTAAATCAGGCTCCATACTTAACAATCTCCCACTTGGAGACTGATCTCCAAACCAAACCTGTGACTGCTTTCCATTCTGGCTTCTTATCCTTGAATGCCGATTGAAGATGAGCAAAAGCTCAACTTCTCCTTGTTGACCACCTTTGTAAGCATGTCTGCAGGATTTTCACTTGTATGCACCTTTCCTAGCTTTAGTTGTCCCTCTTCCAAAAGAGTGCGTATGAAGTGATATCTCACCTCAATGTGCTTTGTCCTTGAATGAAAGGCTGAGTTCTTCGCAAGATGGATAGCGCTTTGGCTATCACTGTACAAGACACAATTGTCTTGTTTGAATCCAAGCTCTTCTAAGAATCTGTGAAGCCACAGAATTTCTTTGCTTGCCTCCGTCATTGCTACATACTCTGCTTCCGTGGTAGAAAGTGAAACCACTTTCTGCAGCTTTGAAGCCCAACTTACTGCTGTGCCTCCAACCGTGAACACATAGCCAGTAGTGCTCCTTCGAGTATCTTTGTCACATGCCATATCTGCATCAGCATACCCTTCTAGAAAAATATCAGTTCCTCCAAAATACAAAGCATTTGTTGTTGTCCCTTTTAGATACCTAAGTATCCACTTCACAGCTTGCCAATGCTCTTTACCTGGGTTGTCCATGAACCTACTCACAACTCCCACTGCATGTGCAATGTCTGGCCTTGTCCAGACCATAGCATACATTAGAGAACCTACCGCTGCAGCATATGGAACTTTAGACATATAGGCTATCTCCTCTTGTGTCTTTGGACACATATCCTTCGTTAGTTTAAAATGACCAGCCAAAGGTGTAGAAACTGGTTTTGCATTTTGCATTGCAAACCTTTCTAGTACCTTCTTGATGTAATCTTCTTGAGATAGCTTTATTGTCTTCTTCGTCCTGTCCCTTGATATTTTCATACCAAGTATCCTCTTTGCAGCACCTAAATCTTTCATTGAAAAAGATTTGGACAGCTCCTCTTTTAGGTCTTTGATGTCCTGCATGCTAGCACTTGCAATCAACATGTCATCAACATACAACATTAGGATGATGAATTTCCCATCTCCCAAATTCTCCGTGTAGACGCAGTGATCCGAGTTGCATCTTGTGAATCCATGATCCAACATCCATCGATCAAACTTCAAGTACCATTGTCTTGATGCTTGCTTTAAACCATACAAGCTCTTCTTTAATCTACAAACCATTTTCTCCTTACCTTTTACTTCATACCCCTTTGGGTTGAAGCATGTAGATTTCCTCCTCTAAGTCACCGTGAGGGAATGCCGTATTTACATCCATTTGCTCGAGATTTAGATCATGAGAAGCCACAAGGCTTAAGACAAGCCTAATTGAGTTCATTTTTACAATAGGAGAAAATATTTCATTGAAGTCAATACCTTTCTTTTGAGAAAAACCTTTTACCACAAGCCTAGACTTGTACCTTTTCTTCCCACCTTCTTCTTCCTTCAGCTTGTACACCCATTTGTTTTGAAGTGCCTGCTTACCTTTAGGCAACTCAACCAACTCCCATGTTTGGTTGCGATGTAGTGAGTCCATCTCCACTTGCATGCTCTTCGTCCATTGTTCTTTGGATTCATGTTGCATAGCTTCTTCGTATGATTCCGGCTCTCCAGAATCTGAGATCAAGAGATGGTTGAAGGAAGGAACAAACCTTTCTGGAGGTCTACTTGCTCTTGTAGATCTTCGGGGAATAGGTTGAGGCTCCTCATTTGGTTGACGTTGTTACACATTGTCACCGTTTGCAGTCCTTGAGTCTTCACCGTCCTCAAGCTCCATGTACTCATCACCTGTTTCTTTTGTTTGTTTTCTTTCCAACTAATCTTTGTACATATTTTGCTCGTTAAAAATTACATCCCTACTCCTTAAGATTTTACCATCTTCAGGATTCCATAGGCGATACCCAAAGTCTCCTTCTCCATAGCCAATGAAGAAACACTTTTTGGACTTTGCATCTAGCTTTGATCTTAGGCTTCTATCTATGTGCATGAAAGCCTCACACCCAAACACTTTGAGAAATGTATAATTCACCGGTTTACCTGTCCATGCCTCTTCTGGAACTCCCCCATCCAATGCCGTTGAGGGTGACCGATTGATTAAGTACACAGACGTACTTACAACTTCCGCCCAAAGCTCAAGCGGTAGGCCTGCATGTAGCCGCATGCTTCGTGCTCGTTCCATGATTGTCCTATTCATCCTTTCCGAAATCCCATTTTGTTGAGGTGTCCTTGGGGTTGTCCTTTGCCTCCGAACTCCATTGCTAGCACAAAAGCTTTCAAAAGCTTGGCTGCAATATTCGTCTCCATTGTCGGATCTGAGGCATTTAACCTTGGTACCTGTTTCATTTTCCACAAAGGCTTTCCACCTTTGAAATATGGAAAATACATCGGATTTATTCTTCATGACATAAACCCATGTTTTTCTACTCGCATCGTCTATGAATGTTACATAGTACAATGAGCCACCAAGTGATGGTGTACTTGCAGGACCCCAAACATCAGAATGAACCAACTCAAGTTTTTTATTTTTTCTTTCATTTCCTGATTTTTGAAATTTTACCCTCTTTTGTTTACCATAAACACAATCTTCACAGAACTCTAAGTCCACTTCTTTCAAACCTGGTAGAAGCTTCTTTGTTTGAAGGATTTGCATTCCTTTGGCACTCATATGCCCAAGTCGGTAGTGCCACACCGCACTGTCAACTTTTGTAGTTGCTGCACAAGCTGAAGGTTGCGTGATAACAGTACACAAGTAAAGTGTACCGACTTTTTCTCCCTTGGCAACCACCAAAGATCCCTTTGAGATCTTCCACCGTTTGTTTCCGAATGCAATGTTGTGACCTTCATCGTCCAATTGTCCTGTAGAGATCAAATTTTTGCGAAGAGAAGGAACATGCCTAACATCTTTAAGCTTCCATTCATTTCCGTTAGCAATTTTGACAGAAACTGTACCTTTGCCGACAATCTCACAAGCTTCATCATCTCCCAAGTATACATACCCAAAATTACCTTTGGTGTAGTCTTGCAAATGTTGCTTGTGTGGTGTCGCATGGAATGAAGCCCCGGAATCTACTATCCAGGAATTAGACACATTTTCTAATGAGAGAATTAGAGCATCTTGCTCTACTTTACCTACCACATTGGCCTCCGATGTTGGCTTGTTGTCTTGAGACTCTGTCTCCTTCTTCTTCTTGGACCAGCAATCCTTCTTGACATGGCCCTTCTTGTCGCAGTTCCAACATTCAAGAACTGACTTTGTGCGTGACTTGCTCCGCCTTGAGCGATCGCGACCCTTTTGGTTTTTGAACCTCTCCTTAGGCCTTCCTCTTGTTTCCACTGATAGTGCAGCACTTGATGATTCTCCTGTGCTTCTCCTTCGCATTTCCTCGCTTAGGAGAACACCCACAACATCATGAAACTTAAGAGTATTTGTGCCAGAGATAGAATTACTTACAGCCATCACAAGGCTGTCCCAACTATCCGGTAGAGATGATAGTATAAGGAGAGCTCGCACTTCATCATCGAAATTGATTTTCACTGATCGAAGTTGACTTATGTTTGTGTTAAATTCATTTAGGTGTTCTGCAACTGAACCATTCTCTGCCATCTTTAGATTGAACAAGCGCTTCATAAGAAATACCTTATTAGATGCCGATGGTTTCTCGTAGAAGTCGTCAAGTGACTTCATCAAGTCCTCCGTGGTCTTCATCTCCGAAACATTGAAGGCCACCGTTGACGCCAAGCTTAACCGGATTGTTCCCAGTGCCTTTCGATCAAGAACAATCCATGCTTCATCTGCCATTGTTGCGGGCTTCTTCGCAAGACCGCCTAGTGGCAAATAGAGGTCCTTCTGGTAGAGATAGTCTTCAATCTGCATCTTCCAATGTTGGTAGTTTTTGCCGTTGAACTTCTCAATCTTGAGCTTCCCTTCCTCCGCCATAACTCCCACTCAATTCAAGGAATCCTTTCCTTGAGATAATTTAGCTACGAGAAAACCTTGCTCTGATACCAGTTGTTAGGAAATAAGACGTAGCTAAATAGATAATTGAGTAGATTACTTAATGGAGAGAGAGAGATTTATATACACGAGATTATAGAGTAGAGAGAGAGAGAGAGAGAGAGAGAGAGTACACACGATATACGTGGTTCACCCAATGTGGGCTACGTCCACGGGAAAGCAGCCACTCAATGGCTTTAGTACTTCAAAACAAGAAGTAGTTTACAAAGGGATTATACCCTTAATGGAGCTCCCGCCTTGCTTCACTCTCACCACCTCACACTCACCTTGTTGCATCAACTTCACACTATGAAATGTGTGTAGAAATGGCCTCCTTTTATAGGCCAAAAGGGTTGCCCTCTCTTATGAGAGACAGCCATGTGTAGCCGCCCTTGTGCGAATAAGTCCAAATCGGACCCTCCAATCCGCCCATGTGTGGCCGCCTTTGAGAAGACAAGTCCGCTTTTGAATTTGGCCACCGGCCATTGACTTCCGACCACCGGCCACCGGCCATTGACTTCCGACCACCGACCATCGGCCATTGACTACCGGCCACTGGCCAACCGACCGGTTGTTTTTCGACCACTTTCCGGCCGCCGTCCGGCCATAATATTCCGGCGAAAAAGAATATTCCGGCGAAAAAAAGTCTCGGGGGCAGAGGCCCCCGAGGCCTTTAAAGTTGCCCCTGATTCTTGTCCGTAAAAATTTTGGTTTCCGGTGAGTGATTTTCCTTCACGCACGATGGCTTCTCCTCATAATGGGGGCCTTACAAATGTGCGCTTTTACCACAGAAAATTACAAGGGTATATCAGGCTCCATTCTTAACACTTTAGATTGAATAAGCGCTTCATAAGAAATACCTTATTGGATGCCGATGGTTTCTCGTAGAAGTCGTCAAGTGACTTCATCAAGTCCTCCGTGGTCTTCATCTCCAAAACATTGAAGGCCACCGTTGACGCCAAGCTTAACCGGATTGTTCCCAGTGCCTTTCGATCAAGGACAATCCATGCTTCATCTACCATTGTTGCGGGCTTCTTCGCAAGACTGCCTAGTGGCAAATAGAGGTCCTTCTGGTAGAGTTAGTCTTCAATCTGCATCTTCCAATGTTGGTAGTTTTTGCCGTTGAACTTCTCAATCTTGAGCTTCCCTTCCTCCGCCATAACTCCCACTCAATTCAAGGAATCCTTTCCTTGAGATAATTTAGCTACGAGAAAACCTTGCTCTGATACCAGTTGTTAGGAAATAAGACGTAGCTAAATAGATAATTGAGTAGATTACTTAATGGAGAGAGAGAGATTTATATACACGAGATTATAGAGTAGAGAGAGAGAGAGAGAGAGAGAGAGTACACACGATATACGTGGTTCACCCAATGTGGGCTACGTCCACGGGAAAGCAGCCACTCAATGGCTTTAGTACTTCAAAACAAGAATTAGTTTACAAAGGGATTATACCCTTAATGGAGCTCCCGCCTTGCTTCACTCTCACCACCTCACACTCACGTTGTTGCATCAACTTCACACTATGAAATGTGTGTAGAAATGGCCTCCTTTTATAGGCCAAAAGGGCTGCCCTCTCTTATGAGAGACAGCCATGTGTAGCCGCCCTTGTGCGAATAAGTCCAAATCGGACCCTCCAATCCGCCCATGTGTGGCCGCCCTTGAGAAGACAAGTCCGCTTTTGAATTCGGCCACCAGCCATTGAATTCGGCCATTGACTACCGGCCAACCGACCGGTTGTTTTTCGACCACTTTCCGGCCGCCGTCCGGCCATAATATTCCGGCAAAAAAATAATATTCCGGCGAAAAAAAAAGTCTCGGGGGCCTCCGCCCCAGAGGCCTTTAAAGTTGCCCCTGATTCTTGTCCGTGAAAATTTTGGTTTCCGGTGAGTGATTTTCCTTCACGCACGATGGCTTCTCCTCATAATGGGGGCCTTACAAATGTGCGCTTTTACCACAGAAAATTACAAGGGTAAATCAGGCTCCATACTTAACATAGTGTGCTTTGAGAAATCCATAACAATGAAGGTAATTCTTATTTTATGTCCAGAGACCTTGATCTTGAGATCTTCTAGCATCCCAATAGGTTTAACAATAGACCCATTGGCCATCTTTACTACTATGATTGTGGTCGCAAGTTGAGGTATTCCCATAGTTTCCCATCAATTTTTAGTCACAATGCTAACCCTAGCGCCACCATCAAGGATTACCTTCACAGCTAATCCCTTGGTAGTGATTGGTATGGTCGCTTTGGATTCATCACCCTCAAAGTATTGTCCCAACTTGTTAACAGGTATTTCTATGACAAGGTTCTCATCTAGGTTGGGTTGTGGATCTAAGTGTTCCTCCTCTATTGGCATCTCCCTAGCTCCATCCATCTGTGCAAATTGTGGTAGCCTAACCTTCAGTTCTCCATTGAGGAAATCTCAAAGAGCTAAGAATAGCTCAGGGTCTCCATATAGTTTGGACATTATGGTGGTTCTAACTTCTGAAGCCATGAAATCCATCAGTTTGGCAATATTTAACGGCATCTTTTGGGCTTCAGTCCCTTGATGTGGGGAAGATGGGATCTCCATTTCTTCGATAGGGTCAGGTAGTCCCTCTCTAAACATTCTTTCCAACAAGAAGTGAGTCCGCCCACTTTCCCATGACTTTAAGTCACTTTCTTCTTGGATGACACTAGGTATGGCTAGAGGTCTAAGGACTTTGTGAGGTTGTTGTTGCGTAGGGAACAATGTGTTTGTAATCTAGATCTGCCTAGATACTGGCTCTAGATCCCTTTGGGTATCTTCTACAAACTCCTTAATTGCTTGACTCGCTCGATCTCCTCTATAGGGTTTGGATAAGTTCATATCTTATTCTTGGATCCTGGCCATTGTGGCTCATGACGATCTTCCTTGCTGGTTTCTTTACTAGTGGTTATTTTGATCTCCATGGTTTCACCTGAATCGGAATCCTCTTTAGCGTCGTTCATATATACGGGGTCGTCACCAGTCCCTACGTTGGTCTTTGAAATGGGGTCTGACTTCGTTGCTTTTTGCGATCTCTTCCTTCGTGTTTTCTCAGATTGGGCAATTGATGGCGTGTCTCTTTCTTCCTGAATATAATTTTGTTTTTGTAGCATCGATCATGTGAGTACGTTTACTGGTACCACAGACATACTTTGTGATGGCTCCTCGATAACCTCAATCAAGTTTAATGGTGTGATCTTTGGCGCATTTGGATTATTCGGACATTGGGCAATCAAATGATCTATGCCACATCGATTACACATGAGTATTGGTATTGTAGACGTGCTCGCCTGATTGGTTTGCATTAGTGTGGTGTTCTTTTGTAGCCCAATAGGACACTCGGCCACACGATGTGGACCTCCACACTCATAGCATTGAAGAGGTTGTCTCTTAGGAGTGTTTTTGATATTTTGGCCTCTTGCAGCAAGAGCAGCTACTTGATAGACATGTTTGACTTGTCCCCAATAGTCCTCCATGTAGTATTGTGGACTTCCTTCAAGCGCATCAATCCCATAGGCAATATTAGGTTTTATATCTTCTCACAGCCTTCCAAACAAGCAATAGATGACTCACAACCCACTTGATTCACAGAAGTGATTCTCGAATGTGGTGGTTGCAGTCCTAGCACTGCAGGTGGTAAGGGTGTTGTTTGAACAAAATTTTGGGCCCTAGGGACCATGTGTTGTGATGTTTGTTGAAGAGGTGGAGCCGGCATCAATGCAGGAACTCGAGGTGTGTGTGTCCATGCTAAGAGTTGGTCTATTGGCCATCGTGTGCCTAAATACTATGCAATCCTTAGCTTGATGACCATACCTCCCACAGGCATTGCAATTCCCATTGAATTTCACTCTAAAAGTAGGGCATTCACTAGTACTATGCAGACCATAGCTTACTAAGCACCATTGTTGCTCCCTTCTTGGATACATATGATTGTTTTGCGGAGCACAATTGTCTATAAGACTCTCTTGAATGGCCTTGGTGAGATATGATAAAGTCATCTCAGATATCTTTGGCTCCTTAGCAATAGGCTTTAGGGTCATTGGCTGATGCCCCGCTGCTTGCGAGCTAATAGATTTAGGCTCAATAGACACTCTTTCTCCTTAAATCATTAAATTATCCTCCAATTGGATCACATTGGTGGTGACTGCTTCCCAAGTGGTGATACCTCTAATGACTAGGCCATTGTAGATACCTCATGTCGTAATCCCTTAATGAATCTATCAAGCAATTGATTATTATTGAAGCGCTCATTTGGATTACAACGAGAATTCAAATGCTTCAAGCGACTAATAAAGTCTCTCACCGACTCTCCTTCCTCTCGTTGGGCTTTCTGGACCTGAGAGGCTACACCCCAAAGCACTCCCTCTCTCCTAAGAGTAGGGTAAATCGTTTTTTCTTCCACTCTTAAGGTTATATAGCAATCCCCAGCTTTCCCACTTAAGGTTAGGCTTAAAGCATTACTCTTATGCAGGTCATTGTGTTCTCCTAGAGAATTGCATATTTGTTCAAACACTTCGATATGCTTTCTCACATCCCAGTCTCCACTAAATTTTTATGTGAGCTTGGCTATGTACTGCCTTACTTCTAGGTTCTCTATCATGCGTGTTACGCATATTCTCAGCAATAGATCAAATGATAGCTTGAGCAAATGTTGCCAAGTCACCTAAGTGAGCAGGCATCGTAGGTGAAGGTGCTCCAGAGACTACATGTGGAGTAGGTATTGGCATTGGCCTTGGTGCATAGGAAGCCCTTGGGTTCCATGTTTGGTACGGTGTTGTGCCATGTGGCGGCCCAAAGTTCATATGTGTGGCCCTAGGCATAGTAGACGTCGGATGTGACATGCTAATGCTAGCTGGTATGGTCCCATGGAAATAAGAGCTTGGGTGTTGTGGTTGTGGAGCATAGGTTGTTGAAGCAATGGGAGGGGTAGGGGTTACATGAGTTCGAGGACCCATAGGTGTATACAATTGGTACACACTTGTAGGTACTATTGCAGGAATTGAGCTACCATGTAGTGGTGATTTACTAACAAATGAGGTCCATGGCGTATTTCTTGGCATGCCCATCATTGGGGTAGGCATGGTAGCCGTGGTAGTGGTACTACCTTGGGTTCCCGTTGAGGTCCTAGAGCCTAAGGTAGAGGAATAATGAGTGCCCGCATAAACGAAGACACTCTCGATATGTTTGTCCTCTAGCATACGACCAGAGCGTAGGTGCATGTGACCTCGACACTCTAGAGGTGTTGGTGAGTGCCCGTGGAGGCCACTCACCTAGTTTTTTAGGTCTTTATAACCCTTTTTTTTGTATTTTTGGTCCCTTTTTTTCGACCGAGCCACAAAATATGGCGTGCGATAGCTCAAAATGAGCGTCTTGGCGAGAGGGATGTGCCGTGCTTTACAGTAGCCGATTCGGTTATGTACAGCCCTTGGAATCCTAAAACTAGTCTTTTCATAGGTGGGGAGAGGACTAGAATTAGTAAGTCCAAAGGGTGAGTGTGAAGGGGATGGTGGAGGACTTGAGGAACTTGTCCCACATGCCCTCATTCCTTCTTGTGGGGGTAGGGTATATTTATAAGAGTGAGTCTAGTATATATCATAAGACTGAGGTTTGGGCCTGGGCTTGGGCTTGGGCTTGGGAAAATGATGCGATCCAAAATTTTCGTAGAACACACTCATGCCTCACGCTTAAATATTTTTGGTTTCTATATATATATATATATATTTTATTTATTTGTTTGTTTATTTATTTTTTATTTTTTTTATTTTAATTTTTAAATTTTTTCGGGTGATCGTTGTGCGCGATTTCATTGGCCTTTTTGGACCACACACCTACTCTCCTAATTAACCTAACCTTATCTCTACAGCTAACTACTCTGCTAACTGCTAACTCACGGTGAAGCTTCCCACTCTGCTAACTGCTTACTCATTCACTACCTGACACACTAACTACTAATTGTGCAGATAAAAAACTGTGTAAAAGCAGACATTGACAAAAAACAAGCTATTCACTAACTATGTAAAGACTGTGTGCAAGCAGACATTGGCAAAAAACAGAGATTATGCAGGATTAAAACTTGCAGAAAATAACTTCTTCTTCTTCCTCTTCCTTCCTAACACAAACACTCACAGAAGAAGCACAGAGTGCCTCTTGAATTAGTGCAGGGCGATTCCCCGGCAACGATGCCAAAAATGTGGCTTTTGCCGCACGTATCGAAGCAAGTGCCTTGACTAACACTGTGTGCGAGCCACAGATGGCTCCAAGCACGCAACTAGCCTAAACTAGTAAGCTCAAAGATGACGATGGTGTATCACTCACCGCTCTACGCTTGCTGTCGTGGAGGATTCCTCGCCACGAAGAAGAAGGAGCTGCCATTGCACTGTGCTCAACCACCTTGCCGCCATCGTGCTGCCGCAATGCTCGATCACACACACTCCCTCTCTCTCTCTCTCACTCGCTCTCTCTCAAGCGCACACACACACACACACACACACTAGTACACAAAGGAGACGGAGAAGGAGATGGAGCAAGAGCACTCTTCTTGCATTGCACAAATGAGAGAGTGAGGTATTTTAGGTTTAGATTGACTTTTATATGGGCTTGCCCGTTCACATTTAGGCGCACACACTTAGCCAATCTTACCCAAACATTATAGGTTCTAGTTTTAGAGTGCGCCTCTCATCGGCGATCACTCTTACCCATTCCTACCTAATGGACAAGCCCGACCAATAACATAATACACTACTAGCGGGTCTGACAAGCCCGACCCATGGCTACATAAAAGGTGGTCGCTTGGTGGTGGTGATCGCTTGGTGGTAACACCTACTCCCATGCTCATACTTTTGCCCATGTTGGGAGCCATCCCCATGGGCATAGGAAGAGGAACTATTGCACTTGCACCCACCACCCCAAGTCTTGAACCAAAACCAATCGATTTTCCTATGCATGTCGTACTCTGCCTGTTGATTTTCCTATGCTTGTTGTACTCTTCCTTTATTCTTTTAGTTTGCAATTGATCAAAATCGATACCTATGTCTAAAGGATTTTTTTTAGCTGCCAAAAAATAAAGGAGAACGTGAGTAACCAAGTTCAAACTAGAAAATTAAACTAGTAAAAGAAGTATCAAGAATCTTATGGCTTGCTATGTTCAAATCAATCAAGCCCTTGCTAAGACTATAAGCCCAAATAGCCGACCTTGTTTCAAACCATTTTTCTTGGTGCAATCTTATGCTCCCTAATTTTCCCTTGCTCGCTATCTCACCAATTGGAAATGGTGGGTTAGAAGAAGATGTATACAAGGATTGGCCTATATAAAAATCCCTTTATAAAGTAGGTTGAGAAGCTGATGATACTTTTAGTGATAAAGCTGGTTGTGACACATAGCTATATAGAGAGCCAGCAGTGTTGAAGCCATCAAGCCCCAAAATGTCATCTCCACCACTCGCAACTTGATTTGCTGAAGGCGAACATTGTGTTAATGTATCAACGATGGCACTATCCACGATCGTCGGGACACCTCCTTCGAGTCAATGCCTAGGGTTGTGTAGCTGGGTGGTGGCTTGATGGCCACCTTAACATTTGTTGAACTTGTAGAACCTGAAGCTTCTCCTTTGAGTAAAGAACTTCTCGTTTCTGGGGGGAGGGGGGTTTATATAATGTATACAATGTTTGGAGACATGACATTCGAAGAAATAGTGTCTCCAGAAATATCACTTTGTATCTTCACATAAACTTGAAGCAACACATTTACAACTCCATTTGAATTGAAAAGTTCATCTAGTTGTGGAGTTGAAGGACTTGTACCTAGCATTGGTAGAAGAAACCTAGCACATTTCCTTAACTTGAGTTGCCACATGCTAGCAAGATGCAAGCATAGGTGATTGCATTTGGAGAGACTCCCTCGCTTATCATCCACTCAAAAAAGCCCAGAGCTTCTTGGCCTCATCCCTTTAGGGCATATCCCCCAATCAGTCCATTCCAAGAGATGAAGTTCCAGATAAGAAGATCTTGAAGCACTTATTGTGCTTTCTAAAGTTCACTACACTTAATATATATTGTCAATCAAGGCATTGCCAAAATTTATGGGTAGATTAATTCACATGGCGATCACTATTGTATGTGTCTATTTGACCGATGTGGCTGGTAGGTAATGCTTGTTACGCACTGCACTAGCTTCCGTCCAAGACCACTCCATCCACTCTTGGATCTCAAAAGTTTGGAAGTAGCTTAGCACAGAGCTCTCTCTCTCTCTCTCTCTCTCTCTCTCTCTCTCTCTCTCTCTCTCTCTCTCCGTACAGCCAGTTAGACGATGACACTATTTGTGGGTGGTTGGATGGTTTGCAGTGGCTTGTAGCAAGCTGGGTTCTATCATTGTCAGGCGCGATTGTAGAGAATGAAGCATGTGAGGAGGCTCATATTCTGCAGGCATATCATTGTGTAATCTGTGGGGTACCAAATGTGTTGGTGTAATCCGTGAACGTGAATTTATGTGACATATTGTTTGTATCTAAGTGCAAGAGGCGGGTGGATGGCGAGAAGGGTGCTAGCAACGTTGGCTGTAGAGCCAGCGCCAGCGTCAGCAAGCGGGGGGACGTCGGTGCAGCCAGTACGGCGACGGCGGTGCAGCTCTATTAGATGTCCCCATCGCTCCCTCCACCTGCTCTGCCTTCAACTTCTTCTTGATTTTGGCGTTTTCCACCGACAGTAGCACCATTGACGGCCTCTTTGAGGCCACTTGGCAGCCCCGCCTGTCTGCGTCCACCATTTCCACCATCAAAGCCGCCCACCCCTCCATCAACTTCTCTAGCAGCATCAGCTTCCAGCCCAAGTCCCTCAATACCTGGATCAAAATTTTCGTCTCCTCTCTCTCGCTCATCATCTCCGCCTACCACATTGACGCCCTCGACATCCACTACGAGAGCTTCGGTAATAGCTCCCCTCAGGACTTTGCCACTTGCATCGGTGAGCTCATCACCCACCTCAAGCACAAAGGTCTAATTAGAGTGGCCACCATCGCCTCTTATCTGGGTATCAATGCTCTTCATCATTGTCAATGAGATGGTGAGATGGCGAGCTGGTTAATCTCCATGTGTAAGAATTTATCCATAAAGCTATTTTTTAAAATAAAAAAAGGGGGTGCAAAGCTCGCCCATCATCCGCGCACGCGCAGATGATGGGTGAGCTTTGCACCCCCTTTTTTGTTAAAAATATTTTTATGGATAGCTTCATACACATGGCTATCACTACGAGGACGATGGGTGAGCTTTACACTCTAGTGCCAACATGGGAAGGTGCTTCTCCCTTGCCATGAAACATGGCCGGACAAGCGCCGCATACCATGGGGCAAGAGACACATGTAGGCATCACACATATGGCCACCTAATTGATGAACGAGAATGACGAAGAGAACTCGTAGAGAAAGAAATTTGAATAAAAGGGAGGTGCCAGAGCCTTCCCATCATCCGTGCGATGATGGGGTGGCTTCAGCTCCCACCTTTTTCTTTTGTTTAGCATGTTTTGAATGCATTGACGATGTCCTGCAAAGTTTGAAACTTGAAAAACATGGTCGGACAAGGACCGAATACGATGGGGCGAGAGCCACGCATAGGCATCACAAATATGGCCACTTAATTGATGCACAAGAATGACTCGTGGGGGAAAAATTCTAGAAAACAAGATGAGGGGCTCGAGCCCTCCCATCGTCAAGGTAAAGGAGTTGCTATATTGTCACTAGCACAAGACGGCACACTGTAGAGATTGAGAAACAAGAGGGTGATCGAGCCAATGCAATGTGAATGCCCATGTATCATGTCATATGAAGTTGCAGCTGCTTTGGGGTCCTCTTCATCCTTTTGGCTGTTGTGTATGGTATAAGTATTGTATGGATGGTATTTACTTTGCAGGTGAAGAGCGAGGTTGTACAAGTGCGGATTGGGTTGATGACGATAGTGCTTTTAGGTGGTCGGGTATAAGGAGCTATTGGATATCAAGGAGGTCTCTCTCTCTCTCTCTCTCTCTCTCTCTCTCTCTCTCTCTCTCTCTCTCTCTCTCACACACACACACACACACACACACACACACATGCTTCAAGTAGTATAGCTTGTGCTTCAAGTAGTCGGGCATTTGTGCGTGCATCCATTTGGTGGAGAAATGATGCTCCACACTCTCCACGTAAAACGCGATATAGAGCATGTTAATTACCGTTTCTTTGATCTCGACTGGTTTTTCTTTTCATTTCTTCATGAGGTGGTGACAAAATGCGTGAAAGTAGACGTTGTGCATGGTAGTAGTCACATTCCTACCATTCTCATCTACCCAAATCTTGCTCGTGGGAGGGTCTATGGTGTAAGGGAGGTCCACCCGCATGCCCTAGAGATATTGAGGGGTCACAACGAGAGTCTTGGCAAGGGTGAAGGTATATGGTGTAAGGGAGGTCCTCTTGTGTGCCCTCACGGGATAGGGGTCACAATGAGAGTCTCTACAAGGGCGAGTCCAAGAGTGGCAAGCGGTGTAAGTGAAGGTGTATCCTATGGCGTGAAGGTAGGAGTGGCTAACTATTGGGCAAAAGCTAGAGTAGATGTCGATTGTGTAAGAGGTGTGGGAGCGCCGAATGGGGGACACGAATGGAAGCTTAACAATTGTGAAGCGGTGTGGAAGCATCATGGGTGCCACCACCACCACATATGCCTTCTCTACCCACTAGAGTGTCAGGCCAACGATGTCTCATATGAGTGCCTAGTAGAGATAAATGACTTAGAGCATTGTGATCACTCTGAAGATGTAGAGTGTGAAGGCGATAGTTTGTGTGAAGTGCCAACACTACGCTTATAAGTTGAAGTTGATAGTTAGTGTAAAGTGCCAGGACCATGTCAGGGTGTTGGAGATTGTACCCATGATGGGCCAAATCCTTGAAGTGGGGTAGAGTGAATGTCCTCATGCCATTTACTCTGTGTGGATGATAGAGATGCTAAAAGATCTTCCATACCCCCCTGACCATAAGCCATCGTGTGAATGTGAGTGAATAGTGAAGAATGTGAAAAAAAAGAAATAAAAATAAAGTGCAAGAATGACACAAGACCTACGTAATAAACATGTATAAAACTCTAAAAAACTAACACATTTTTGAATTGCATCAACATTTTCAAGTTATTATTGAAACAAAAAGTTGAAGTTAAACTTGAACGTAAATATGTTTAGGTAGTTAGTGTTTCAAATACAATGTATCTGCACTTTAAATAGACTCTCTCTCATCTTGGTACAACTTAGCAAATCCCTATATCTATGAAGAGCTCTCCCCTTAAAGACACATCCTCTAGCTTGTTCACTGCTATCAACTTGAACTTAACTTAAACTAAACATGTCTGGTTAGTTAGTGTTTCAAAATACATGTATTTACACTTTAAGCATCCTCTTTCTCATCTTGGCACTACTCATCATAAATCCCTATATCTATGACGAGCTCTCCCCTTAAAGATACATTCTCTACCTCGCTCATTGTTATCTCTGCATTCTCTAGGTTGTTCACTACTTTCTCTGTATTTTTCCCTTTGTTTTGTTCATCATTTTTGTCTATGTTTTCCTCTACTTTCTCTAGAGCATTTTCTTATGGGTTTTCCTTTTTTTTTTTTGCTACAATTTCTAGTGCTGGGAGATTTTAGCCCTTGTAGACTTGTGCACTTTGCAGAGCTACTTCAATGGTATGCCACTAACTTCATTGTGAAGTCTACTAAAAGAGAGGAACCATGCCATATGAGAAATTGATGCATCAAGAGGCTACAAAAAATACAACCTACTTGTTCGCAATGCTCGAGGAGTACGAATGTGTCTCAAAAATTAATCCATCTTTTCTCACATTTGTTGATGCATTGTATGTACTTGAGATTAAGAAGAAGCTTTTGTTTGTATTTGCACTAGCTAGACTTGGTCTTGTAGTCAAATTTGTGGATGAAAGATGTACACTACATGATCTCAGTTTTGATGATAATATTGTTGCATCTGGCATTTTATGGCGTGGGTTGTATAAGCTCACTTTATATGACAAGTGTGGGCAGAATTTTTCAAATGCAGTTGTGGATTCTAAGGCTAGTTCAGATGGAAAACTTTGGAATGTACATTTTGGGCATTTGAATTTTACCAGTTTGCTGCGTTTGCAAAAATTTGATATGGTTGCGTCTTTGCCGACTCTTGAAGCACCTATCAAACATGTTTGTGAAGGTTGTATTTTGGGTAAGATGCAGCACTTAAAGTTTCCAAAGGATGGTTCAATTAGGGCCACATGCAGGTTGCAGCTTGTGCATAGTGATGTTTGTGGGCCCATGCAAACTCATTCCTTGGGCAATTACCTTTACTTTGTGACTTTTATTGATGATTACTCCAGGCATGCATGAGTATATCCTCTTAAAGCAAAGTCCGAAGTATTTATGTGGTTCAAACAATTTCTGGCTATGTCTAAAAATGTATTATGGGCACCCTCCATTCCGATTGAGGAGGGGATTATATGTCTCATGAGTTTAATGCCTTTTGGCTAGTCTTGGGATAAAACACAAATGTAAAGTGCCTTATACACCTCAAAAAAATTGTGTGGATGAGAGGAGAAATAGGTTACTTACAAAAATGGCACAATGTATGGCTAAGAGTCGAGTTTTACCGCATTTGTTTTGGCTTGAGGCCATCATGTGTGCCACTTATGTACTAAACAGGTTTCCTACAAAAGCTTTTCATCCTATGACTCCATATGAAGCATGGCATGATAGAAAGCCTTCTATTGAGCACATGCGTGTTTTTGGTTGTTTGACATATGCTTTGGTGCCATAAACACAACGCAGTAAATTGGATGATAGGGCTGACAAATGTATTTTTGTTGGTTATAGTGCTGAAAGCAAAGGTTACAGATTGTATCATCCGCAAACAAAGCATGTCTTGGTCTCACAAGATGTTGTGTTTGTGAAAGATTTTGTTCAGCCCTTGCTGTCATGTACTATGGACAGTAATGTAAGCTCATAAGACATTATGACACTTTCTTGCCTCTTTTTAGTGGTGGAAGTTCAAATGTAAATTCCAATGAGGAGGGTTTCTGAAAATGTTACAGATCAGCTTATTACTGATGTAGATGTACATGATGTACTTAATGAGGAAAGGGTTGAGAATGAGCAGGCTAGAGGTATGCCTAAATGGTTGGTGCATACTTTGCGTGACAGTAAATTGGATGCACCTTTGTCTAGTCATACTCGTTCAGATTCTTACCATGCATCTTATGCATCAGATTGTTATGCTTTGGCTGTGTCTAGCTTACATGATGTTGAGGAACCTCTATCTTCTGATGAAGCAAAAAATTCAAAAATTGGATGGCTGCCATGCAATCTATATATGATGCACTTCTAGAAAATGACACATTGACTTTATATGATTTGCCTTCTGGCAAAAAGGCCATTGGTACAAAGTGGGTTTACAAGTTGAAACACAAGCTGGAATGTAACATTTAATGGTCTAAATAGCTTGTAAATAGCGGAAAATAACTTAACATAGTGAGCATTTCATTAAGAGCAAGTTCCTAATGAGCATAGAAGAGTGCTTGGTTGGAGATAGCAACATTAGCATAACACCTAATTAGTTTGGCATAACAATACTTGAAAGAGGGAGAGAAATAGAACAAATGACAACTATTGAGGACTAGATTTACATGGACCGGTCCCCCCTCCATTAAGCATTTGTATTATAGCTTCTCCCATTAAGATAGACTTTGTACAATACAATACTTTGTGTTCCTTGGTAAAAAATCGTTGGTGCAATAAAGATGGAAGCTTCATGCACCAAACTTACACGTGATAACACATAACATCAATTCCCTTGCGGTCTCAGACCCAAGACCTCACACACCTTCGGAGATGGTGAGAGCTAGCAAGGTATGAGACTAGACGTAGAGGAAGAAGAAGTATTCTTACGAGAAAGAAGTATTTCTCCTCACATAATCACTCATAATAGCTTAGCATAGTTTAGTAATTAGCATGGTAGAGGAGATGAGCATGCATTGGAGCTTGTCTCTTGGTTGGATTTGCATCACAAGCCAAGAGTTTGTTGGTGTAGGCCTCCCTTCTCACAAGCTTGGAGTAGATAAAGAGCTTTCCATTTAAGCTTGAGAAGGAGATAGACTTTCTTTACTTCACACATGAGCTTGTGTGAGTGTGTGTGGAATAATGCCTTCATAAATCAGCCCCCTCTCTCATCTTGGTCGACCCCTATTAAAAAGCCTGGCCAATAGCATTTGAGCAAGAGCTTTACTCTTGTTGACTTCCTATTGGCCCTTGAAAAGCCTGGCCAATAGCATTTGAGCAAGAGCTTTACTCTTGTTGGCTTCCTATTGGCCCGTGAATATTTTAGCCAATAGCCTTTGAGAGGCCCAGTCAAAAGCCTTGTGACAAGTGTGCACCCTTTTCCCCTTTTTGTAAATGCTCAAATAATAAATTTAATTATCTGAATTCCTATTGGACCTTTTAGTCTTCTGGCCAATAGCAATTAAGCAAATTTAGGAGCTGCTTAATTCTCATTGGACCTTTTGACTGACCAATAGTCTTTTAGCGAGACTATTTCTTATTGGTTATTTTTTTAAGCATTTCTAAAATAAGAAATTTAGTTTACACTAGCTGAGCCCTCATTGATCCACTTCTATGTCCATCCAATAGGATTTCAAGCTAGAATTGGGGGTTTTCCTGCATGCCTGACATGTTTCCTATTTGCTTTGTGGAAAGTGTAGAGTGTGTGTGTATGATTCCCAGTCTGTCCTCTTCCCAACTCGCCCTCTCCTTTGTCTTCTTGCTGATTGTCTTTTGTTGACTTCTAGTGTTAGCACTTTTAGTCACTAAGCCAAGTTCCCATGGCCTATAACCTTCAGAGTTAAAAAGTTGGAACTTTACCCTATGGAAGTCTTAATGGAGTTAAACCTAGAGGTCTTTTAAACTCCATCAATGTACTTTGCTCTTTAGCAGACCATCCCCATTTGGATCCCCAATTCCCCTCTTTTGGATCCCCTATATGAGACCGATCTGGTAGCCTTTCCAATATCCAGCCTTTGCTCCCCTTGGTCTTTTCCTTATATTAAATGATCAGTTTCATATGAGAAAATCATTTGGGAAAGTAGATATTAGGTTTTTATGACAGGATGGTGAGATTGATGGCTATAAGGCTTGACTTGTTGCAAAAGGTTATGCACAGCAGAAAGGCATAGATTATGAAGAGATTTTTGCTCCCACTTGTCATATGACTACAATGTGTTTTCTGTGTGCATTGGAGCAGCTCATTTTGGTTAGGATGTACATTAGTCAGACATTGTACTGCTTTCTTGAATGGTGACATATTTGAGGAAGTTTATGTAACGCGGCCTCACGGTTTTGTCAAGAAAAGACAAGAGGATAAAGTGTGCAAATGTAAGAAAGCTTTATATGGGTTGAAGCAATCACCTCGTGCTTGGTATGAGAAGGTTGACACTCATTTGGTCAAACGAGGCTTTCATAACAGTCCAACAGAAAGCACATTGTACATAAAGCGTGAGGGTTATGTACTTCTCATTGTGGTTCTCTATGTAGATGATTTGTTGATCACTAGACCAAACGAGAGACATATTGCTGAATGTAAGGCTAATTTGAATGCTACTTTCAAGATGAAAGATTCGGGGATGTTGCATCATTACTTGGGTATAGAGTTTTAGCGTGATGGTGGTATTGCCTTGTGTCAGAAAAGTTACATAGAGACATTGCTATGTAAGTTTGGACTTGAGGATTGCAAACCTATTGCCACTCCCATAGAAACAGGTTTGAAATTGAGCCTTCATGATGCCGGTGATCCTGTCGATGTCACTCTTTACCAAACTACTGTTGACTGCCTCATTTATGTATGCAACACGAGACCCGATATTCAGTTTGCAGTCTCACAGGTCAACAAATTCATGCATAGCCAAGGGTCTAAGCATTGGCAGGATGTCAAGAGAATTTTTTGCTACTTGAGTGGCACTTTACATCTTGGCTTGTTTTATCCCAAGGGGGGATCATTGCCGCCAGATTTACATGCTTTTTCGGACTCAAATTGGGCAGGTTTTTTTGACACATGAGTGTCCACAAGTGGTTTTTGTTTCATGCTTGGCAGCTCATTCATATCATGGTTGAGCAAGAAGAAACCTACAGTGGCCACTTTTAGATGTGAGGCTGAGTACAAGGAAGTCTTCACAGCTACGGTTGAGTGTGCATGGCTCAGATGCCTTAAAGCTGATTTGGGTGTTGGACAAGACATTGTCAACACTATCTACACTGACAGTCAGAGCGCATTGGCAATTGCAAGGAACCCAATTTTTCATGCTTGCAAAAGCACATTGAGGTGCATTACCACTATGTCAGGGAGAGTCTCTCAGTGAAAAGATCAGTTTGGCTTATGTGCCAACACATGACAACCTTGCATATCTTTTTACAAAGGCATTGTCTCATGAGAAGTTTGAAGCTTTCCACAAGCTTTGTGGACTAATCATGTCCTCAGGGCATGGCACTTCCCTATACTCTATGTGCCAGCTCTCCTTCACCGCATCACTCCCAGGGGGGATTTGTTACCATATACATGTGTATTGATGTGTGTGAACACACTTAAGACTGCCGTGGCATTTTTTCCCTCACTAGGAGGTTTTTTCCCCGTGCATTATATATACACCCATCACTCTAGGGCTAACTAATCTTTCCATTGCACACTAAGTAATACACTCTTTGTTGTGTGCCTTGAGCTTCCTTTGTCTTCTCCAAGTTGTGCGTGTTTTCTTGCAACCCTAATTCCAACAATTCTCACCTTGTTGTGTGGCCCTTCCCATGGCATTGTGCAACCATCTTAGACTCATGAATGTTGGAAAGAACTCAAAGGAGGTGGTTTCTTTCCCAATCTAAAGGCATATCATGCCGCAAGTCGCTCTTGTTTTGCATCATCATAAGGGGCAAGTCACTTTTGCATTGCTAGATTCTGAAGCACTTTGATGAACATATCCCTTAAGAGTTTTCTTGAAGGGTTCTAGGAAGAACATCCATATCAAATGTACGGTGCCTGCTATCTCCACCTCATCAACTATGTGCATCAACAAACACACTCTTCACCATTTTGCTTTGCAGAAGGTATGGAGGCAATGCCATTTTGGGAAATCCAATGAACCAATGTAGTATGTTTGTAAATTGTTGCATGGATGGTTACAAACAAAGAACCTTCAATAGCCATGGACAATATAAATTTCAAAACAAGTTACAAGCCTTACATAGGTGAAGTATGCACTTTACTTTTGTTCAGGGTCATCAAATTGAAGCATACTTGACACGTTTTATGCCAATCATGTGACTTTAGGCCAATGAGCTTTCCTTCCTTTGTGAACGCCATCTTGAGTGAATGCATGGTTTGTATGATCTCTTTCACCGTCCATCCTTGGTTTGCTATCAAAATCCAAGGTACTTTTGGCAACTTTATTGACCCGTCATGCACTATTTGTGGCAACAAGTACTACTCCATACGGCAAATATCTCTTAGGTCAATTCCTATAGCAAGCATATCTTTCTTTTAAATGAGATGGTCACACAATAAATACCCCGCCCTTGTGCCCACTTGGCTTCCCATTCCCACCCATTGTAAGTTATATTTTGCCATTTTGAGTTTCGTAAATTATTGTAAGATCTTAGGAAAATTTTCCATGCGCTTATAAAGTGTCATTCATCTTTTAGCATTTCTTAAGCCATGAGTTCACTTCCTTGCACTCCTCATTTTCCTTCATGTAATTTCTTGTGCTTTCTCTCTCTAATAATATAGTTTATGTTGAAGGAAGCACACAAATTTCTTATTGCACCTTTGCATTTGTCTCACACACACACACACACACTCATCGTCCATTACACATTCATAGGAAAGTATACATCATGTTAATGAAGGTGAAGAGTCTTCTCCTTCATCAACCTCTACATCACATCACTCGTATTGGTCAGATTGTTTTGCTACAGATTACCCTCCACATCGACCTCCTTTCTAGATCCATGGATCATAGGATTGATCTTATGTTTGATAGTCACTCCTCATAAGAAACCTTATAAACAAAATCCCGTTCAAACAAAAAGAGATTCAGAGACAAGTCATCGAACTATGTGGCAAAGACTTGATACAGCCTTCTATCGTCTCTTGTGTGGAGCCCTTGTCTTGTTAGTTGAAAAGTATCACCATGTATGGGTCACATAGGTATTTCAAACAAACTTTTTGTTTGTAAAGAACAATTTTATTGGCGTGGCATGAAATATGATGTGTATCACTTTGTGTCTATTTGCATTGGATGTCACAATGTAAAACGTACACATGGTAAGCTCAAATGATTTCTCATGCTATTGACTATTCCTTATGGGCCTTGGAAAAAGTTACCCATTGATTTTAGTTTGGTTTTTTTCTCACTTTGTCACAACTAGACATGATACGGACAAAGCTATTCATCATGGTTTTACTAAAGTAATCATAGGATTGTGTTTTTGTGATCACTTTTGGATAGTTAGGTTTTCTAACTTAGGATATAAAATGGGTTTTACTTATACTTTCCAGCCTGAGAGTAATGGTCAAATAGAGGCAATTAGCATCACAATTTTAGACCTCTTGAGCTGTTATATGATTGGTCACCAATAAAATTGGATGAGCACTTACCTTTTTTGCAATTTCCGTTATAACAATTGTGTGCACTCCACCACAAGAAAAACAACTTTTGAAAATATCTATGGTCAAAAGTTGCCCATACATATTAGTCATCTTGATTGTAAACTTTCAAAAGATGATAGAATAACTTATGACCATATGAAAAGCCTTTATGAAGCTACTTGATCGATTCAAAGCCATCAAAAACCATACACCAAAGGGATCAATAAGAAGTGTAGACCAATGACCAATGGCAAAAACCAATATGTATGGCTCATGATTGAGAAAAGATGACTCAAGAACATAGAGAAATATCCCAAGATCAAGCTTGATTTTAGATTTATGGCCACTTTAGAATCATTCAAAGAATCAAGGATAATGCTTATAGGCTAGAATTACTATTGGCGTATGCATGATTCTTTTCACATCAGTCTGCTTGCCCATTTAAAAGCAATCTTCCTATTCAACCTGGGACCGACAATTCTCCTCACCTATCTCTAAAAGAATTTTGGCCTTGAGGAATTCAAACATCATTTCTTGCTCCTCAATATCTACCGCTCATATGTGCCTATAAGAATGCGTGCAAAATTGCACGTAAAAGATAGAGAAGGCATGTACATACTATTGATTGAGGCAATACAATGGAGGACATTTGGTTTTAAACTTGAGTGTGTTGGCAGATGAATAGATGTGGGTTATAAGGACTAATTCACTTCGTGGTGGGCTCTCTACTTCTACAATAAAGAGGAAAATTCTCTTTAGTTCTTATTTAGCCCTCTTACACCATGCAAACTCTAGTGCTTTACTTTTTACTTGAAGTGGAATGTACCTTTCTATTTTACTTGAAGTGGAATGTACCTTTCTATTTTAACTAATAAAAGTAACCACATGCATAAGGGAGGAGCTCACTCATGCATGGGGGCACAAATAAGCAAGTAAGCTCACAGTACTAGGTTGTGTGTTGGAACCACACCCCAACACTACAATTTCTCTTGGAGTCTGAGCATTGAGGAGACTCTCGGCTCTATTGATGAACTCGTTGCAAAAACTCTAGTAATGAAAAAAGTGATGGATGAAATAATTAGGCAACTGGTCAAAGGGAGATCTTCAAATGAGTAGTTGAGCACTACAAAAAGGGAATGTTGGAACTTGGGAAAGGGGGGAGTTATCCCTCACAATTTGAGGAGTAAGGTGACAACTGTAGCAATAGGGGGGAGGCCACGCCAAGGAGGATGGGGGTCTTAATTGAAGAGACAACCCCTCCCATGATGGGATGGCAACAACTATGTTTAGACTGCCATGAAAATTAGGGTTTTCCTCTCTAACTTGCAAGATTCCTTCATTGCGTGAACATAATTTGGCTATGTTGTTGGTCCCAAGTCTTTGTTGTTGCAGTGGGGTTTATTCTTGCCATAATTGTACACATTCTCCTTAAATTAAAGTTAGAAAGCACTATCAACATAAAGGGGATTGATAGAAGGAGCCTTTTGCACCGGGAAGCATGAGCCAACTATATCGAATTTACAAAAACTTTTGTCCAAAAGAGTCATTGGACTAGAGGGAACACTAGGATTGAGGTTTACTCATCATTGGGGGGGGGGGGGGGGGGCAGAGGGTCTGTGCCTATTGCCATCCTTTTCGAAACTCCACCTCACACTATAGACTGATGACAAAGTTCTCCACTTGAGTAGCCAATGCTTCCCATGGACCCAATCATGTAAGTGGGCCATAGTACCATCATGGCCTCTAGGTGCCTTCAAGTCTTCTTCCAAGAAGGCAAGCTTTCCAAATGTGGACAAAAATCCTCATTCACATGCTTGAGCACTCTAGCAATATTGGCCCCCCCCCCCCCAAACCACCACCACCCCCAACCCTTAAAAAAAAAAGGGAAAATCCCCAAAATACCCCTCTAGTTTGTGGAAATTCCCAAAATACCCTTGTATCTATTTTAGTTGGATTGTTCAAGATTTCCTAACCTTTATGCTTTTTTGACAATGGAAATCCGTTGTTTAGTGGTTAGCATGTAATTTGTCACAAATTACCTCCCGAAAAAAGACAATTATGTCTAAAAATAATGAAGCAATTCATCTCCAAAGCCTACATAACCAGCTCATATTCTAGTTTTAGTATCTTGTATCGATAGACAATCAGTCTTCTTATGAACAACTACAATTTTTTTAATCTTTGGATAAATTTACTCTCACAACCAGGGGTACTTTGGGAATTTTGGAAAATTTAAAGGGTATTGTGGGAATTTATGACAGAATATGAGGGGTACATTGGGAATTTTTGAAATTTGAAGGGTATTTCGGGAGTTTCCACAAATTAGAGGGGTATTTTGGTAATTTTCCCAAAAAAAAAAGGAAAATTAAGAATCATCACGTTAGTGAAGTGACCCAGTGAAGCTCAGTTCAGTTCTCGGCATCCCACCATGGCGCTCTTCGCCAAGAGCTCTTTCTTACAGAGCAGGTGCTTTCTCTCCGCCATTGCCTTCCTGCTGCTGCTCTTCCTCTTTTATTCGAACTTTCCCAGTCTTCACATGCGATCCTTACAGGAACTCGACCGTCTATCTCCTACTTTCCAGGTGCTTGGCCTAGTCCTTTGTGTCAGGCGACCTCTTAACCTTGCTTGAAATTTTGGTGTCGATCTAGCTCTCTTTCCGGTGTGTGTGTGTGTGTGTGTGTGTGAGAGAGAGAGAGAGAGAGAGAGAGAGAGAGAGAGAGAGAGAGAGAGAGAGAGAGAGAGAGAGCGCTAATTATCTTCACCTTGTTTTAATTTAAACAGTCTGCTGCAAAGAGCCTTTCAAGTAACCACCAGCAGATTCTTACATCTGTTTTGCACTCTCCTGATGTTTTTGAACTCAACTACAAAGAAATGGAGAAGAACTTCAAAGTATACATTTATCCAGATGGAGATCCAAACACCTTTTACCAGACTCCTCGAAAATTGACAGGGAAATATGCCAGTGAAGGTTATTTCTTTCAAAACATCAGGGAAAGTGTCTTCCGTACTCATGATCCGGAGGAGGCAGATATGTTCTTCATTCCAATATCTTGCCACAAAATGAGAGGCAAGGTTAGTTTAACCTAGTTAGCATTTTGATACTTGTAGCATGTTTCATACCAATCAGGCATCATCCACTTCTTTTTTATGTAATCTAGTGCTTCTAAGTTTATCATACACTCCTACAGATAGGAAGAGATGTTTGTGCCTATGTGTGCTATAGCTGTATTGTAGCTTGCTTCAACTCTTATGGCTTCTCCTTCCTTCTTTTTACACATTTTGGACTGGATGGATTGTGATTCCTTTGTAATTTATTCTACAGTCACAATTTCGGTTTGAAGTTTCGTGATACTCAGTACTCTTGCCCCTTGCCGCATGAAAGTTCATAGAGATCGCAATAGTAGAGGAGACAAAGAAAACGGTAGAGAGAGAGTGCTCCCAAAACACTGGCAATTTGCTTATGACAACATGAGAAAATGCAAGGGGGTTGGGGGTCCCTTTATGGGGACCTCCCACAAATGCCCTACCTCCAGCCCAGAAACCCCACAACCCATTATTATGGGGGCATCCTATAATAATGCCACTTCATTACATAAACTGATAATAAGCTGACAAGGGGACGCTTCTCGTCAGACATAAAGGGAAAATTGTAGATAAAGGGAGACTTTGGCCTTGGGAAATCCTAGGAATAGGGGTCTTGCCTCATGCCAGCCTACTAGGTGGACACAACACAAGGATCATATTGTCAAGAAGGTGCGCTTTTGTGTCCGGCCACAAAACAGTCCACACTCATGCCAACTGGTTGTATATTTCAGTTTGTCCATCAGATTGTGAATGAAATGCAGACAAAAAATTCAACTTAGTGAATTTTGAAACAAAGCATGCCAAAAATGAGATGTGAACTTTATATCACGATCTGACACAAATGATTTGGGTAGACCACACAATGAATACCAATGCTTTATGAACAATTGTGCAACATCTTGTTCAGTAACCTTGGCCTTGCAAGGGATTAAAATGCAAAATTTGCTAAATCTATTTGTCACAAACCAGTGACGTGGCAGCCCGCATACACACACACCCCCTCCCCTTGGTATGGACAGCTCCCCGATTTCCCGCAGAAATGGTTGACGTGGCACTACCGTACGGACCCCTGCAATTTGCGGCGCAAAAAAGCGTAGACAGGCTGTATGGAAATCCTACGCAAAAAGCTGAAAGAAAAAAACCTACGCAATTTTTTTGGGGCAGCTTTGCTTTAATTTTGAGAAGCTCTTGATAAGAAGCTTTATTTTAAAAAGATGGCAGCTTTTAGGGCTCTGCTTTTGGCATCCCTTGTAAACTTATAAATAAGTGGGCAGGGTTCCCACTGTGCAGAGCATCTAAACGCAGAGTCTGAGAGTGAGAACCCTCCCACTCCCTTGTACTTTGAGCACAGATTAATACAAAAAGAAACACCGGAAGGGACGCGAGTCTTTGGGGCCAATATCTCTAGGCACGGAACTCCGCCAGGCCGTGTTGAATCAATTGTGAACTGTGAACTGTTTTGAAGTGAATCCCTGTTGTGTCGCGGTAGAATCTTGACTTGGAGTGTCCAAGTTTGTTACAGTGGTATTAAAGCGCGGCCGTTTTCTCTTCTACCGGGAAATCCAAACCTTTTTGTCGCGACACTTATGGATTCAAACAGAGATCAATTGACTTCCTCTGCATCTGGGAATGCGGGAAGAGACCACAAAGAAGATTCTTATGAGGAGTATGGCACGCCTCGGCCTACTCAGGCGGAGATTGAAGAGATGAAGCGTCGACAATTGGTTGATGATGCGACCAAGATGATGACCAATATTGCGAAGGATTCAAATTTGCAAAATTTTTGACGCAGACATCCTTCGACGAAGTGCACTGTCAATGGTGGAAAGCCACAGAACCACCCCTCAAACTGGCGCTCAAGAAACCTCCTACTTCGAGGATGTTTATAGAGCAAGAATTAGAAGAGGTGGTTGATACACGGATTACCTAGCTTTTTGACGCAACCAACAAAGCCAAAAAGCACGACAAAAAGCAAAAGAAAGGAATTGACTTCCCGGGTTATTTGGGTCGTCGCTTTGCTTTTGCCTCAGCAAGAAAGCAGAAAAAGCGTGTCCAATTTGAAGGAGTATCCAATTCTTCTACTTCTTCTTCTTCTTCTTCTTTTGACAGTTCTTCTAGCTCTTCTGACTCGAGCAAAGAAGACAGAAAAGGGAAAAAGCGAAGCAAAAAGCAAAGCTTCAGAAAGGCAAGAAAAAGGCAAAGAAGCCTAAGTTTTGCCTAGTTTCTGACAGTTTTTCAGAGGACTCGTCTTCAGACAGTTTGGACTTCGATGATCACAGATTTTCTGCAAAGAAGAAGAAGAATTTCTATAAAGCCAACCAGTATGACTTTCTGGAGGATAAAAGCAAGAAAGTTCGAGAATTTAAAGAAGGTGGATAGTCAATTAAATTTGACACTTTTTCTAGATTCCAAGACGCTTTGAGGGCTTTGGCCTTCATACAACAGTTTGATATAGCTTTCTCTGGAGGGCATTACTCTGAGCACTCCAAGATTCGGAGGGCTACCTCTTACTTCAAGGGAAATGCTTGAACATGGTGGTATCGGGTGAGATAGCTACTTTGACTACAGAAAAGGCCCAGCCATGGTACTTGATGTAAAACTCAAGGACGAGTCTGTCCCTATTGTATCGGTTTCGGCTGTTTCGAAATTAATGAAATCCAGTCTGTTTGTTTACTCGATCTTTTTGAAATAGTGAATGATGATCATAGGGCAAATATGTCTGGTCTCGAAAAAGAACGCCAAGATTTTCTCCACACTCATGCCGATTGCTTTTCTGAGGGCCTGCCAGGCGAGTTGCCACCAGCTCGTCCTGAGGATCATACCATTGATTTGATACCTGGAAGCACACCACCGAACCGACCACCTTACCGTGTGAGTGGAGCTCAGAATGAAGAGATTACGAACCAAGTGAAAGACCTCTTGGAAATGGGTCTTATCCAGCTGAGTACTTCACCTTATTGCTCCCTGGTGTTGTTGGTTTTGAAGAAAGACGGATCTTGGAGAATGTGCATTGACTATAGAGCTCTCAACAAAATCACCATCAAGAACAGATTTCTGATTTCTAGGATCGATGATATTCTAGACCGACTACAGGGATCCTCTTGTTTCAATAGGATCGATTTAAAGAGCGGATATCATCAGATCCGAATCGCGCTGGGAGATGTCTACAAGATAGCTTTTCGGACTACCTCGGTTTATTCGAGTTTTTGGTGATGCCTTTTGGGTTTACCAATGCTCAAGTGACCTTTAACCGAATGATGGACATGATTTTCAGAGAGTACAGATCTTTTGTGGGCACTTTCTTTGATGACATTATTGTCTTCTCCAAGGATGAGGCAGAACATAGAGAACATGTGCTACAGATCTTTCAAGCATTACGAGATCACAAGTTGGTGATTAATGCAAAGAAAAGTGAATTTTTTCTACCCGAGATACACTTTTTGGGACACATCGTCTCAGCAGCAGCAGGAGTGCAGATGGACCCGGCCAAGATAGAGACTTTCGGCGATTTGCCCGATTTGAAGAATGTCCATGAAGTTAGAAGCTTCTTGGGTTTATGTTCTTACTACCGGCGGTTCATTAGAAAGTTTGCAGAGGTTGCTTCCCCTTTGCATATCTTGACACAGAATGGAGTCCCTTTCTTGTGGGGACCCACAGAGGTGACTGCCCTTTGCATATCTTGACACAGAATGGAGTCCCTCTGTGGGGACCCACAGAGGTGACTGCCTTTTAGACATTGTAAGAGAAATTGACTACAGGACCAGTTTTGACATTGCCGGATTTGCAGAAGTTATTCGAAGTATATTGTGATGCTTGTGGTCGTAGTCTAGGTGCGGTCTTAATGCAAGAAGGCCATGTCATTACCTATGATAGCCGATTGTTCTCAAGGCCGGAATTGACAGCACATATATATGAGAAAGAGCTTTTGGCGATTATTAATGCTCTTACTCGGTGGCGACATTACCTACTCGGAGCCGATTTTACGGTCTTCACAAATCACAAGAGTTTACGCTACTTCTTGTCATAGAAGTAGCTATCGGAAAAGCAGATGCGGTGGGCGAACATCTTGTCATAGTTTCACTTCCAGATTGTCTATGTTTAGGGACAAAAGAACTTGGTGGCAGATGCTTTGTCTCGGAAGTCGTTGGTTCTGGCTATTTCCGCGATACGTCATAGGAGCTTTGAAGATATGGTCGATCAATATGCCACATATACAGATTTTGCAGATATTTTCACTCGAATACAGAATGGGGAGGTAGTAGCGGGATATTCCATTGTGGATGGCTACTTGATGAAGAAAACCATGTTGTGCATTACACAGCCGTTAAGGGAAAAGGTTCTAATAGAATGCCACTGTCCACCTTTTACGGGTCACCGTGGCATTGCTACCACCTTGAAAGGTGTGGAGAGATACTTCTTGTCACGTGACACATCCAACCTTATGTGTTCGTGGACAAGCTACAGCATGATCAGGGTTCAGTTCAGTCAAGTCAGTCTAGAATAGGAAGTAATCTGGTACTTTTGTGAGTCTATTCGCAGACCGTGCATGTCCAGACACTTAGATTAGATGCATATCCTCTGGTTGCACACAACATGACCATCAGATTCCAGTCAGATCCCATCATTAGCATTTTTACAGTGCATAGACCTATTTTCCCTATTTTTGACAATTTTCACTTATTATTTTAAGTGACTTTTGTTGGAGAGTAGGTAGGGCAATTTTGCTAAGTTTGTATAAATAAAAACCTAGCGCTAGCACTTTCTGGCAGAAGAGGCAGCAAGAGCACCTTGCTCAACAGGCAACTTCTCAGCAGGACACCCCGAGATGGTCTAGCGTTTTGTATCCCCAGTAACAACCTAGCGTTTTGGACAAGATCAGCCTAGCGTTTTGCTTCTGCATCGGCTTGGCGACAAGACTATAGCAGGACAGCCTAGCGTTTTGCATTGCAAGGCCACCGGCAACAGCAGAGGACCTTTTTCAGCCCTAGCGTTTTGGTTTGCAGAACAACCCTAGCGTTTTTGCAAATTATCGCGACAAAATCAGCCTAGGACCAGCGTTTTCAGTTTTCAGCCTTTAGCACTCGCAGAAGAACCCCCGAACCTCGTAGATCTCACCTTCCTGCGGCAAATCCTCGCCGCATGGTCAGATTTCGCAAGGTTTACAGATTCAGCCCAGAAAACTAGATTTCAGCATCTGCGTTTTAGCGCGTTGTCGTTGCATCGTCGCCATCGCCATCGTCATCGACATAGAGTCAGAATTCAGCAGATACAAGATTGGCAGATTTCAGCCCTTAGCGTTTTCAGATTTCAGCCCGTCTCGTCGTCGTCCTCATCGTCGGCGAGATCGTCGGCAAGTCCAAGCATTGTAGAGATTTGTGCAGTCATAAGTAAACCACTCTCGCCATGGAGAGTGGGGCCTTCGGAGGAGGGTTTTACGTCTCTAGTGTTGAATTTTCTTCTCTATCTCTCAGTCTCATGCACTTCCATTCACTGTGTCCATTCACTTTGTTTGTGTCCATTGCACTCTCTCACTAAAGGAATAGAAGGCTCTCCCTTCCGTAAGTAAAAGGAACCCTTGAGCACAGTTCGGAGCACTCATCTTGAGAAAAGTTCAACATTCATTACGTTGCACCTTACATTGGTATCAGAGCTTTGGCAGTGTTTTGTATCACTCAAGGAAAGAACTACAAGAATCACAAGAATTTTTTTGCTTGTTGCGGTTGCATGAACCCAAGTTCACTTGGGCGTGTCGCTTCCTAATCGTGTTTTTGAAGAGTGACAGGAATCCCAGGTAAGAAGGGCTTGTCCAACCTCCCCTTGTGCCTCTTTTCATTCATTGAGGGCGGACCGTGCACTTAGCGGCCGGCCAATCGACATGAGGTGGGAAAAAGCAACCTTGGTGTGAGCGCAAGGCCGCCAAGGGGTGCGCCCGCGGAAAAGGGCAGAACTCGGGTGAAGAGAAGATCCTTCTCAAACACAGATTGCAAGCGAAAGAAGAACCTCAAGAACCTCAAGAACTCATGTCACGTGGCACATTCCAACCCTACGTGTCCGTGGACAAGCTACACCACAGCAGGGTTCAATCAGTCCGATCAAGTCTAGATTAGCAGTGATCTGGCACTTTTGTGAGTCTATTCGTAGACCGTGCATGCCCAGTCACTTAGCATAGATGCATATCCTCCGGTTGCACACAACATGATCATTGGAATTCCCATCAAAATCCATTAGCATCAGTTAGGGGAATTTTCGAGTGCATTTAGCCTATTTTCCTATTTATTGGTATTTTCACTTATTGTTTTTAAGTGACTTTCCAACAAAAGTAGGTAGGGCAATTTTGCTAAGTTAATATATAAGCAAACCCAAGTTAGCACTTTTTGGCAGAAGAGGCAGTAGGAGCACCTTGCTCACAGGCAACTTCTCAACAAGACCAACTCCCGCGACTACTCTGGCGTTTTCTCCACAGAAGACCTAGCGTTTTTGCATCAGATCAGCCTTGGCGATTTGTGCACAGTAGATTAGCCCCGGCGTCATCACGACACAACAGATCAGCCTAGCGTTTTTGCATTTGCAGAACCCCGGCGACAGAAGGACCAATTTCAGCCCCTGGCGTTTTTGGATTTCAGCAGCAAATTAAGACCGGCAATATTTTCCTAAAGTGTAGCAGATTCAGCCCGTAAAGACCATCAGTTTTCAGCCCTAAGAAACCTCATTTTTCAGCCAAGAAAACGCAGCCAAAACAGTCATTTTCAGCCATCGAAACAGTCCCGAAATTCAGCGATTAGAAGATCTCAGATTTCAGCCACCGTCGTCGTCGTCGTCGTCGTCGTCGTCATTGGCATAGACCAAGTTGCATAGTTTATTGCATACGCATTGTACACCTTTGTGCAATCAAAGTAGACCACTCTCGCCGACGAGAGTGGGGCCTTTGGAGGAGGGTTTTACAACCTCTCGGGTGTCGTATCTCCTTCTCTCAGTCTCATTCACTTGCATGCACAATCCACTCACTTTGTTCGTGACCACAACACTCTACAAGACGGAAAGCTCTCTCGTTCCCTAAGAACTAAAAGAAACCTTGAGCAATAAAGTTCACTAATCTTGAGAAAATACAACATTCATTCCGCTGCACCTAACATTGGTATCAGAGCTTTGGAAGTGTTCTGCATTACTCAAGGGAAGAACCACAAAAACGACAAGATTTTTTTTTTTGCTTCTTGTGATCGCACGAACCCAAGTTTACTTGGGCGTGGCGATTCCTAATCGTGTTTTGTTGAAGAGTGACAGGAATCCCAAGAAAGAAGATCTTGTCCTGCCTCCCCTTGTGTCTCTTTTCATTCATTGAGAGCGGACCGTGCACTTAGCGGCCGGCGAATTGACGTGAGGTGGGAAAAAGCAACCTTGGTGTGAGCGCAAGGCCGCCAAGGGGTGCGCCCGCAGAAAGGAGTAGAACTTGGGTGAAGAGAAGATCCTTCTCCAACGCGATTTGCAAGCGAAAGAACACCTCAAGAACCTCAAGAACCCAAGATTCTCACGAATCAAGAACCTCAAGAACCCAAGATTCTCACGAATCAAGGACCTCAAGAACCCTAGATTCTCACGAATCAAGGACCTCAAGAACCAAGACCCTCAAGAACCCAAGTTCCTCGTGAACTTAAGAACCCAAGACCCAAAGAACCCACAAGAACCGACGACTTCAGAATGATCATCACTCCAAGCGGAATGGATACTTCGCTTGGAGGTGATGAGCATGAGAGAGGCGAAGAAGAATTTTCCCCACCAGGAGGTTTTTCCGACCCTCCCCCTTTCCCATCTACGACAAAGATTGCACTAACTCCTATGGAGGCTTTGTAGCAATTTTTTCTGAAACAGAAGTTAGAACGAGAAGCAAGAAATGCAGAAAGAAAAGCCTACGAAGAAGATATGGCAGCCATCGAGCGTAAGTACCAAGAAAGAAGGGCAGCTATAGAAGCAGAATTTTATCGCGAGAACAAAGCACAAATGCAAGAGTTATTGCGACTCTTTTCTCAAGCTCAGGCACAGATGCAACAGAATCGGAAAAAGGAGACTCTCTCAGTCTCTTCTTCTCCAAAGCATGACACATAGGATCTGCATGATTGTGTGAAGCATGATGATGATTTGATTGACAATGACTTGCATATGAGAAGCATGATGAATTGAATGATAATGATTTGTATGATGATTTGAAGGACAATGATAAGCATGATGATTTGGATGCCAATGATTTGCATAATGATTTGGATGACAATGACAAGCATGATGATTTGCATGATCAAGATGTGATTTCTCACAAGCATGATGAGTTGCATGAAAAGGATGTGATTGTTCACAAGAAGGATGATGTGTTAGTTGATGCTTTTTTTAGCGAAGCTAACCTCGTTGTAGATTCGATCAATCATCAAGAATCGATCTTGGCTTTCGAGTCGAGGTCCACAGATCCCCCACAAGAAGATTCGATAGATCCCGAAGAAGCGATCTTGGCTCTCGAGCCTTGGTCCAAAGAACCATCACAGGAAGTATTATGTGTTCGCATGATTGATATGCACGCATTGTTCGAGTGTTTCATTCGTGACGGTTTCCTGTATTTTAGTCAGCATCGTTATGTGAATCCCTTTTTCTAGGCATGACATATTGTATGTTGAGCACGTTTCTATCATGGATGCGCACGAATGTATGCGGATTGTGCATGAAAACTTGAAAAGTTTGTATGTCAGGAAGTCACATTCCATGTCTCTTCCTTGGCATGACACAGTTTCCGAAAGAGCACATGATTAGTATGAGCACCAAGCATGGGCATTTCCATTGTGATTTGCCACAGTTGATTGATTTTGATCAAACAGAAAAGATTCGATCTCATTGTTTGCATGTGTTTGATGACCGGGTTGTCACTCCGTCTCTATGTTCATCTACATTGCATACACAGTCTTTGAGGAAGACAAGATTTTTTTCCTTCACTTTACATGGAATAGGTATGTTCATGGTTTTGTGTTGGAGATGGTTTCAGGAATTTTCAGCCATGGAGATTCTTGAAGACGAAAGAAGCAGGACTCTAGACGAAGTTGAAGCAAGGAAGGAGATTCAGAAGACTTTGTGTCGCTTTCGGCGCGGCCCAAAGAAGCAAGCGTTGCAGACCTTTATGAAGTTCAAGTACCGCTCGACCCACACAGCAGAGTGGGTCCGATCAAGTCTAGATTAGCAGTGATCTGGCACTTTTGTGAGTCTATTCGTAGACCGTGCATGCCCAGTCACTTAGCATAGATGCATATCCTCCGGTTGCACACAACGTGATCATTGGAATTCCCATCAGAATTCCTTAGCATCAGTTAGGGGAATTTTCGAGTGCATTTAGCCTATTTTCCTATTTATTGGTATTTTCACTTGTTATTTTTAAGTGACTTTCCAACAAAAGTAGGTAGGGCAATTTTGCTAAGTTTGTATATAAGCAAACCCAAGTTAGCACTCAATGGCAGAAGAGGCAGCAGGAGCACCTTGCTCAACAGGCAACTTCTCAGCAAGACCAACTCCCGTGACTACTCTGGCGTTTTCTCCACAGAAGACCTAGCGTTTTTGCATCATATCAGCCTTGGCGATTTGTGCACAGCAGATTAGCCCCGGCGTCATCACGACGCAGCAGATCAGCCTAGCGTTTTTGCATTTGCAGAACCCCGGCGACAGAAGGACCAATTTCAGCCCCTGGCGTTTTTGGATTTCAGCAGCAAATTAAGATCGGCAATAATTTCCTAAAGTGTAGCAGATTCAGCCCGTAAAGACCATCAGTTTTCAGCCCTAAGAAACCTCATTTTTCAGCCAAGAAAATGCAGCCAAAACAGTCATTTTCAGCCACCGAAACAGTCCCGAAATTCAGCGATTAGAAGATCTCAGATTTCAGCCACCGTCGTCGTCATCGTCATCGTCGTCGTCATCGGCATAGACCAAGTTGCATAGTTTATTGCATACGCATTGTACACCTTTGTGCAATCAAAGTAGACCACTCTCGCCGACGAGAGTGGGGCCTTCGGAGGAGGGTTTTACAACCTCTCGGGTGTCGTATCTCTTCTCTCTCCTTCTCTCAGTCTCATTCACTTGCACGCACAATCCACTCACTTTGTTCGTGACCACAGCACTCTACAAGACGGAAAGCTCTCTCTTTCCCTAAGAACTAAAAGGAACCTTGAGCAATAAAGATCACTAATCTTGAGAAATACAACATTCATTCCGCTGCACCTAACAACTCAAGACCCTCAAGAACCCAAGAACCCAAGACCCACAAGAACCCAAGTTCCTCGTGAACTTAAGAACCCAAGATCACAGTGTATGGTCATCACTCGAAGCGGAATGAATACTTCGCTTGGAGGTGATGAGCATGAGAGAGGCGACGAAGAATTTTCCCAAGCAGGAGGTTTTTCCGACCCTCCCCCCTCCCCATCTGCGCCACGAGTTGTACCAAGTCCTATGGAGGTTGTCAAGTCGATGTTGGAGATGATGGCACAACAACAAGAAACGAATCTCGTTGCGATGGCACAACTAGAAAGAAAATCAGAACAATAAGAAGCGACTCGCATTGCTTTGGAACGCGAGCGCGATGCACGAAAGGAAAGAAAAGCACAAAGAAAGGAGGAAGCCGAAACAAGACGAGCGGCCTTGGAGGCCGATCATGAGGTTCAAAGAGACCTATGCACTCAAGAATTGGTTCTACAGGTTCTTGCCTCGAAGTCCGAACCAACCAAAGAGGTTGGTAGTTCCTTAATTGGCGCAAGCCGTGATTCAGACTCCAACAACCCAGTCACAGAGAAGATCCAGTTCAGTAAGTATGATGGTAAGATGGATGCTACGGTTATTCATTCTTGGTTGCATCAATTTAATGCTTATTTTGCGACAACTAAGAAGACAGGAAATATCAAGGTTTTGACGGCAGTTACGCTGGTGATGCCATCAATTGGTACCACGCATGGCAAGAGGCACAATTAGCCGCGCACCTAGAGGAAGCTGACGAATTCACGCCCCTTTTCTTCAATTGGACTAATTTCCAAGACAAGCTCAAGGCGCGGTTTATGCCACCTTAGTACTTCGCACGATTGAAGGACGATTGGTGCGCTCTCCTCTCTCAGGATGTGATATGATTTTGGGCATTCAATGGTTTCGTGAGCATAACCCTCTCATTGATTGGGCGGAAAATACGTTCACTTTTCAATGCCAAAAGTGACTCTCCCATTGTCATTCGTGGAGAGCAAGTTGTTCATTCTCCATCTCTCATTTCTAATGTGCAGGCGAAGATTGAACGGATTCAGGAGAAGGAGACTCTCTCCGTCTCATCTTCTCCAAAGCATGATACACAGGATTTGCATGATGATAAGCATGATGATTTGAATGATAATGATGCGCATGATGAATTGGATGACAATGACAAGCATGATGATTTGCATGAGATGTGATTTCTCACAAGCATGATGATTTGTATGAAGATGACGTGATTGTTCACAAGGTTGATGGTTTAGTTGATACTTTCTCTAGTGAAGCTAACCTCATTGCAGATTCGGTCAATCACGAAGAATCGATCTTGGCTCTCGAGTCGAGGTCCAAAGAACGCCCACAGAAAGATTTGATCAAACACGACGAACCGATCTTGGGTCTCGAGCCTAGGTCCAAAGAACCCTTACAGGAAGTACTATGTGTTCGAATGATTCGTCAGCACGCATTGTTCGAGTGTTTCATTCGTGATTGTTTCCTGTATTTTAGTCAGCGTTTATATGTGATCCCTTTTCCTAGGCATGACATACTGTACGTTGAGCACGTTTCACTCATGAATGAGCACAAATGTATGCTGATTTTTCATGAAAAGCTGAAAAGTATGTATTCAAGGAAGTCACGTTTCATGTCTCTTCCTTGGCACGCCACAATTGTAGAAAGAGCACATGAAAGTATGAGCACCAAGCGTGGGCATTTCCATTGTGTTTTGCCACAGTTGATTGATTTAGATCAGCACGACAAGATTCGATCTCATTGTTTGTGTGTGTGTGGTGAACGGGTTAGCACTCCGTCTCTTTGTTCATCTACATTGCATGCACAGTCTTTGAGGAAGACAATTTTTTCCACTCACTTTACATAGAATGGGTATGTTCATGTTTTTGTATTGGAAGTGGTTTCAGGAATTTTCAGCTGTGGAGATTCTTGAAGACGGAAGAAGCATGACTCTAGACGAAGTTGAAGCATCGAAGGAGCCACAGGAGACTTTGTGTCGCTTTCGGCGCGGCCCAAAGAATCAAGCGTTGCAGACCTTTATGAAGTTCAAGTATCGCACGACCGACACATCAGAGTGGGCCGGCGAAGAGTCCCTTCCAGGATTCCAGATGCTATTGACGATCTCCCTCAACGCCATACAGTTCGGTACCAGTACCTCACTTTGAAAAGGAGGGGATGTCACGTGACACATCCAACCCTATGTGTCTGTGGACAAGCTACAGCATGATCAGGGTTCAATTCAGTCAAGTCAGTCTAGAATAGAAAGTGATTTGGCACTTTTGTGAGTCTGTTCGCAGACCGTGCATGTCCAGACACTTAGATTTGATGCATATCCTCTAGTTGCACACAACATGACCATCAGATTCTAGTCAGATCGCATCACTAGCATTTTTACAGTGCATAGACCTATTTTTCCTATTTTTGACATTTTTCACTTATTATTTTAAGTGACTTTTGTTGGAAAGTAGGTAGGGAAATTTTGCTAAGTTTGTATAAATAAAAACCTAGCGCTAGCACTTTCTGGTAGAAGAGGCAGCAGGAGCACCTTGCTCAACAGGCAACTTCTCAGCAGGACACCCCCAGATGGTCTAGTGTTTTGCATCCCTAGCAACAACCTAGCGTTTTGGACAAGATCAGCCTAGCGTTTTGCTTCTGCATCGGCTTGGCGACAAGACTACAGTAGGACAGCCTAGCGTTTTGCATTGCAAGGCCACCGGTAGCAGCAGAGGGCCTTTTTCAGCCCTAGTGTTTTTGGTTTGCAGAACAACCCTAGCGTTTTTGCAAATCATCGCGATAAAATCAGCCATAGGACCAGCGTTTTCAGTTTTCAGCCTTTAGCACTCGCAGAAGAACCCCCGAACCTCGCAGATTTCACCTTCCCGCAGCAGATCCTCGCCGCATGGTCAGATTCCGCAAGGTTTACAGATTCAGCTCGGAAAACGCAGATTTCATCATCCGCATTTCAGCGCGTCGTCGTTGCATCGTCGTCATCGCCGTCGTCATCGACATAGAGTCAGAATTCGGTAGATACAAGACTTGCAGATTTCAGCCCCTTAGCGTTTTCAGATTTCAGCCGGTCTCGTCGTCGTCCTCATCGTTGTCGACATCGACGGCAAGTCCCAGCATTGTAGAGATTTGTGCAGTCATAAGTAGACCACTCTCGCCATAGAGAGTGGGGTCTTCGGAGAAGGGTTTTACAACGTCTCTGGTGTCGTATTCTCTTCTCTATCTCTCAGTCTCATGCACTTCCATTCACTGTGTCATTCACTTTGTTTGTGTCCATTGCACTCTCACACTAAGGGAACGGAAGGCTCTCCCTTCTGTAAGTAAAAGGAACCCTTGAGCATAGTTCGAAGCACTCATCTTGAGCAAAGTTCAACATTCACTTCCGTTGCACCTTATACTTCTTTTGGCCGAGACTCAAGAAGGACGTGGACGATTTTGTATGCAGTTGCTTTGTATGCCAGAAGGCCAAGTTTGACAAGCATAAAGCACAGGGATTGTTACAGCCTTTACCCATATCCACTCGTCCTTGGGAAAGTATTGCAATGGATTTCATTTTTGATCTCCCGAGAACACAGAGTGGGCACGATGGTATCTGGACTGTTATTGACAGATTTAGCAAACAAGGTCATTTCATTCTAGTGAAGAAAACTGTCAAGCCGGATCACTTGGCGAGACTGTTTGTGGCCCAGATCTTGAGATTACATGGCATGTCTTAGAGAATTGTCACAGAGACCCCAGATTCACAAGTTTGTTTTGGAAAGCTATTTGGGAGAACATTGGCACGCGGTTGCAGTTCTCGTCATCCTTCCATCCGCAAACAGATGGGCAATCAGAAATTGCAAATTCAGTCGTACTTGATTTAGATTTATTGAAGTCTTACATCTCGGATCTGAAGACTCAATGGGAAAAGTATTCGCCCTTGGTGGAATTTGCCTACAATAACACGATTCACTCTTCGACGGGGAAGGCGCCATTTGAGATTTTTGAAGGTGCTGCGAAGGTTCAACCCTTCCTAAGCACGAATGTAAGGTGCAGCGGAATGAATGTTTGCGCTTTGCTCAAGATGAGTGCTCCGAACTATGCTCAAGGTTCCTTTTGTTCTTATGGAAGGTACAGCCTTCCGTTCTTAATGAGAGAAATGCTATGATCACAAACAAAGTGAATGGACACTGTGCGTGCAAGTGTATGAGACTGAGAGATAGAGAGAGAAGAGAGATACAACATCAGAGACGTTGTAAAACCCTCCTCCGAAGGCCCCACTCTCGTCGGCGAGAGTGGTCTACTTATGATTGCACAAACTGGTACAAACTGAATGCATGGGACTGATGCAAGTCTAGGCTATGTCGACGATGACGAGACCGACCTAAGGGCTGAAATCTGCAATCTTTTATCTGCTGTCCAAAAACGCTATGGGCTGAAATCTGCTACAATCCAAAAACGCTGATTTGGGAGGCTGTTTCTGTGGGTCTTGTCGCTGAAAATCTGCAGGTTTAGGGCTGAAAACTGAGGTTCTTAAGGGCTGAATACTATTGGTCTTTCCGGGCTGAATGTGCTACTCTTTAGGGCTGAATGTGCAGGCTCTCCATGGCTGAAAAACGCTGCTCATACTTGCTGAAAACGCTAGGCCAAAACTGATATCGATGATGGCTTTTACTAATGCTAGGGCTGAGTTATTCCGGCGGTGAAGATCTGACGTAAAAATGTGAGGATGGGACTTGCTTGGCGATGGTTGCTGATGCAAACGCTAGGGCAAGGGTCTGATGAAGAAAATGCTAGCATGGGGGGAATCTCTGCTTGGAGGGAAAGTCCACCAAGGGGTCTTGCTGAGAAGTTGCCTGGTGAGCTTGGCTCCTGTTGCCTCTTCTGCCATTTAGTGCTAGTCTAGGTTTGCTTATATACAAACTTAGCAAAATTGCCCTACCTACTTTCCAACAAAAGTCACTTAAAAATAATAAGTGAAAAATAGGTAAAATAGGTAAAATAGGCTAAATGCACTGGAAAATTCCCCTGAAGGATTCTGATGGGAATGCTTATGATCATGCTGTGTGCAACCAGAGGATATGCATCTAATCTAAGTGTCTGGACATGTACGGTCTGCGAACAGACTCACAAAAGTGCCAGATCACTTCCTATTCTAGACTGACTTGGCTGAACTGAACCCTTGTTGTGCTGTAGCTTGTCCGCGGACACATAGGGTTGGACGTGTCACGTGACATCCCCTCCTTTTCAAAGTGAGGTACTGGTACCAAACTGTATGGCGTCGAGGGAGATCGCCAATAACATCTGGAATCCTGGAAGGGACTCTTCATCGGCCCACTCTGATGTGTGGGTCGTGCGGTACTTGAACTTCATAAAGGTCTGCAATGCTTGATTCTTTGGGCCGCGCCGAAAGCGACACAAAGTCTTCTGTGGCTCCTTCGATGCTTCAACTTTGTCGAGTGTCATGCTTCTTTCATCTTCAAGAATTTCCATGGCTGAAAATTTCTGAAACCATTTCCAACACAAAACCATGAACATACCTATTCCATGTAAAGAATGGAAAAAATCTTGTCTTCTCTGAAGACTGTGTATGCAATGTAGATGAACATAGAGACGGAGTGACACACCGTTCATCAAACACATGTAAACAATGAGATCGAATCTTTCTCTTTTGATCTAGAGCAATCAACTGTGGCAATTCACAACGGAAATGCGCATGCTTAGTGCTCATTGTTTCTTGTGCTCTTTCTACATGAAATGTGACTTCCTTGATTGTGTCGTGCCAAGGAAGAGACATGAAATGTGACTTCCTTGATTGTGTCGTGCCAAGGAAGAGACATGAATTGTGACTTTCTTGAATGCATACTTTTCAGCTTTTCATGAAAAATCCGCATACATTCGTGCTCATCCATGAGTGAAACGTGCTCAACATACAATATGTCATGCCTAGGAAAAGGATCACATAAAGACGCTGACGAAAATACAAGAAACGATCATGAATGAAACACTCGAACAATGCGTGCCTATCAATCATGCGAACACATAATACTTCCTGTGAGGATTCTTTGGACCTAGGCTCGAGAGCCAAGATCGGTTCTTCGGGATCTATCGAATCTTCTGTGGGGGATCTGTGGACCTTGACTCGAAAGCCAAGATCGATTCTTCGTGATTGATCGAACCTGTAACGATGTTAGCTTCGCTAGCAAAAACATCAACTAACACATCTTTCTTGTGAACAATCACATCATCTTCATGCAACTCATCATGCTTGTGAGAAATCACATCTTGATCATGCAAATCATCTTGCTTGTCAATAACATCCAAATCATCATGCAAATTATTGGCATGCAAATCATTATGCTCATCATTATCATCCAAATCATTATGCAAATCATTATCATTCAAATCATCATGCTTCTCATAATCATGCAAATCCTGTGTGTCATGCTTGGGAAAAGAAGAGACTGAGAGAGTCTCCTTTTCTTGATTCTGTTGCATCTGTGTCTGCATCTTAGAAAAGAGTCGCAACATCTCTTGCATTCTTGCTTTGTTCTCGTGATCAAATTTGGCTTGACTTTCTTTTTCTTCCAAGTCGTACTGACGCTCTATGGCTGCCATTTCTTTCTTCGTAGTCACGATCTATGGCTGCCATTTCTTCTTCGTAGGCCTTTCTTTCTGCTTCTCTTTCTTCTCGTTCTAACTTTCTTTCCAGAAACTTCTGGTCTAAAGCCTCCATAGGAGTCAGTGCAATCCTTGGTGTAGATGGGGAAGGGGGAGGGTCGGAAAAACCTCCTGGTGGGGAAAATTCTTCTTCGCCTCTCTCATGCTCATCACCTCCAAGCGAAGTATCCATTCCGCTTCGAGTGATGACCATCCACTGAAGTTGTGGGTTCTTGTGGTCTTTGGTTCTTAAGCTCACGAGGAACTTGGGTTCTTGGGGGTCTTGGTTCTTGCGGGTCTTGAGGTTCTTGAGGTTCTTCTTTCGCTTGCAATCTGTGTTAGAGAAGGATCTTCTCCACCCGAGTTCTGCTCTTTTCCGCGGGCGCACCCCTTGGCGGCCTTGCACTCACACCAAGGTTGCTTTTTCCCACCTCACGTCGATTGGCCGGCTGCTAAGTGCACGGTCCGCTCTCAATGAGTGAAAATAGGCACAAGGTGAGGCTGGACAAGCCCTTCTTTCCTGGGATTCCTGTCACTCTTCGACACGCCCAAGCGAACTTGGGTTCGTGTGACCGCAACAAGCAAAAACATTCTTGTGATTCTTGTGGTTCTTTCCTTGAGTGATACAGAACACTGCCAAAGCTCTGATACCAATGTAAGGTGCAGCGGAATGAATGTTTGCGCTTTGCTCAAGATGAGTGCTCCGAACTGTGCTCAAGGTTCCTTTTGTTCTTATGGAAGGTACAGCCTTCTGTTCTTAATGAGAGAAATGCTATGATCACAAACAAAGTGAATGGACCCTGTGCGTGCAAGTGTATGAGACTGAGAGATAGAGAGAGAAGAGAGATACGACACCAGAGACGTAAAACCCTCCTCCGAAGGCCCCACTCTCATCGGCAAGAGTGGTCTACTTATGATTGCACAAACTGGTACAAACTGAATGCATGGGACTGATGCAAGTCTAAGCTATGTCGACGATGACGAGACCGACCTAAGGGCTTAAATCTGCAATCTTTTATCTGCTGTCCAAAAACGCTATGGGCTGAAATCTGCTACAATCCAAAAACGCTGATTTGGGAGGCTGTTTCTGTGGGTCTTGTCGCTGAAAATCTGCAGGTTTAGGGCTGAAAATTGAGGTTCTTAAGGGCTGAATACTACTGGTCTTTCCGGGCTGAATCTGCTACTCTTTAGGGCTGAATGGCAGGCTCTCCATGGCTGAAAAACGCTGCTCATACTTGCTGAAAACGCTAGGCCAAAACTGATATCGATGATGGCTTTTACTAACGCTAGGGCTGAGTTATTCCGGCGGTGAAGATCTGACGTAAAAACGCAAGGATGGGACTTGCTTGGCGATGGTTGCTGATGCAAACGCTAGGGCAAGGGTCTGATGAAGAAAACGCTAGCATGGGGGGAATCTCTGCTTGGAGAGAAGTCCACCAAGGGGTCTTGCTGAGAAGTTGCCTGCTAAGCTTGGCTCGTGTTGCCTCTTCTGCCATTTAGTGCTAGTCTAGGTTTGCTTATATACCAACTTAGCAAAATTGCCCTACCTACTTTCCAACAAAAGTCACTTAAAAATAATAAGTGAAAAATGTCAAAAATAGGCTAAATGCACTGAAAAATGTCAAAAATAGGCTAAATGCACTGAAAAATTCCCCTGAAGGATTCTGATGCGAATGCTTATGATCATGTTGTGTGCAACCAGAGGATATGCATCTAATCTAAGTGTTTGGACATGCACGGTCTGCGAACAGACTCACAAAAGTGCCAGATCACTTCCTATTCTAGACTGACTTGACTGAACTGAACCCTTGTCGTGCTTTAGCTTGTCCACGGATACATAGAGTTGGATGTGTCACGTGATAACGAAAGATAAGAATTTTGAAGCCGACGAGTACACACGGGACTTAGACACGGCTTTTGCCAAGGTTCGGGAGGTTTTGCAAAATTTTTAAGAAAGACACACACAAAAGGTAGCAGATCGTCATCGTCGCGATTTGAAATTAAAGGAGATCGATTGGGTGCTCTTACGTTTTGAGAAGGCACGCCTGAGAAAGAAAAAGGGAAAGGAGCGGCTTTTTCCAAATCTTAGCATGAGATACTATGGACCCTTCCAGATTTCCGAAAAGATAAATGACGTCTCCTTTAGACTGAAGCTACTCGATACTTGGAGGATTCACAATGCTTTTCATGTGAGTCTTCTGAAGCCTTTTAAAGGCGATGTGCCCGATGATGGGGAGCCTGATGAGCATCCCGAAGTGGAGGAAAACGAGGAGATACTCGTTTCAGGACAGATTTTGGCACATAAAGATAGAAAGGTAAAAGGTAAAATGATAAGGCGGTCCTTGGTTAAATTCAAGAACTATCACGCATTGGATGCGAAGTAGATGGAGCAGGAGGACCTTGTGGATACTCCTTAGATTGTGAACCTTTATCTTGAAGCTTTTGGTTTAGCATAGTCTATTCCAAATTGTACTCGATCTCAGCTGGGCGGAATTTGGTGCAGCGGGTATGCACAAGAGGGGAGTCGCTCCACTCCTTTGTCAACAGATTGCCCCGATTTTTGATACTAAAGTCAGTGATGTCTCTTTTGAGTTTTAGGGATACTGTGAGCAGACAATATTCTGCTGTATGACTTTATGAACTGGAATTCTCGATAATATGATACTGATTTGTTTTTGACTTGTCTAAGTGCATGAATTGATAGACGAAATGACTGCAGCATTTCGGTCCGAAAGATCTCGACAGACGTGATTGCAATAAGGATTAGTTAATCGGGCATCTATGAGGTCCCGAGTGGATCTAGATGCGATTGCTAAATACGTTGCCGATTAATCATGGTCTAAGATCCGAATGAACTTTTGAATGTGATTATGTCAAGTGATGTCCTGTGATGTGACTATCGATTGGTATATGTGCTAGATGTGTGTTCCTAGTGCGTCGGTACTAACAGTCAGTGTCTGCTAAGACAGTTTATGGCCTCTGTCTGTTTTGCAGGCGTAATCGAAGGCGATTACAATGCTTTCAAGAGGGGGGTATGTAAGGTGCAGCGGAATGAATGTTTTGATGAGCGCGCGGCGGTGTGTGCAAGTGAAAGAGCACGCGAGGAAGTGCAGCGTGTGCAGAGAGGGGAGGCGAAGAGCAGCAGGAGAGGAAGCGCTAGCAGAAGAAGAGGGAGAGAGAGAGCTCACATTTTTGGGGAAAACTCAATAAGTGAGTTTTGGGTTTTTTCACTTTTATTATAAGTGACCTTTAAAAAATGGAACCTGGACAAAGTATAAAAATGTACAAAAAGGGGTTATTTAGGCCTTTAACCCAACAACCTCCCACTTAAAGGCATAAATGGCACCTTTAAGCTACGTGACTCCCACCATCTCTATGCATAGATGATGTTGTGCTTTGGGTAAGCACTTAGTGAGAGCATCGGCTGGATTTTGTGATGTATGGACCTTAGCCAATGTAATAAGGCCATCCTCAAGCACTTCTCGTATGAAGTGATACCGCACATCAATATGCTTTGTGCGTGCATGAAACATGGCGTTCTTTGCCAGACATATGGCACTCTGGCTATCACAACCAAGCATAGGTGCCTTGGTAGGCAAACCAAACTCATTGCATAGGCGTGCTAACCAAATAGCTTCTTTGGAAGCCTCAGTGGCTGAAATATATTCAGCCTCTGTCGTAGACAATGCAACAATCTTTTGCAATCTAGAACACCATGAAACAACACCTCCCGCAAGAGTAAATACATAGCCACTTGTAGATTTCCGTGTATCCACATCACCAGCCATGTCAGAGTCACAAAATCCCTTCAACTCCATTGGTCCTTTACCATAGCAGAGGCATTTGTTTTTAGTCCCTTTCAAGTACCTCATAATGGACTTCACTGCATCCCAATGCAACCTGCCTGGATTAGCCATAAACCGGCTCACAACTCCCACTGCATGGGCTATGTCAGGCCTAGTAGCAACCATAGCATACATAAGTGAACCACAAGCTGAAGCATAAGGCACACTTTGCATGTCATTGGCTTCTTCCTTTGACTTGGGACAATCATCCTTGGAAATTTTAACATATGGTTGTAATGGCACACCAAGAGGCTTTGCTTCAGCCATGTTAAATCTGTCCAGCACCTTTTCAATGTACTTTTCTTGCGACAAATACAATAGGCGCTTGTCTCTTTGCTGTGTAACACGCACTCCAAGTATATGTTCAGCTGCCCCAAGGTCTTTCATTGAAAACGCAGATTTCAGCTGCCCTTTAAGAGCATCAACAATGCTTCTTTTCTTTGCAGCTATCAACATATCGTCTACATAGAGCACAAGAATAATAGGGCTGCCATCCTTATCACGTTTGGTATACAAACAATGGTCTGCATGGCTTCTTTTGTAACCATGCTTAAGCATGAAGCGATCAAACTTCTTATACCACTGTCTACATGATTGTTTCAGCCCATACAAGCTTCTATTGAGCATACATACCAAATGTTCCTTGCCAGGGATGACAAAACCCTCGGGTTGCTTCATGTAAAGCTCTTCTTCCACATCACCATGCAAGAAAGCGGTATGTACATCCATTTGGTCCATTTCCAAATCAAGAGGAGCCACTATGGCAAACAGTACACGCAAAGTGGTCATCTTCACAACAGGAGAGAACACCTCGTGAAAGTCTATGCCCTTGGTTTGAACATATCCCTTTGCCACAAGCCTTGCCTTATACTTGGGTTTTGCATCAACAGTCTTGATTTTATACACCCATTTGTTAGGAATAGCCTTCCTTCCTTTGGGCAATTCAACCAAATCCCAAGTATGATTAGCATGCAAAGCTTTAATCTCTTCCTGCATAGCAAGCTCCCACTTGTCGCTGTGCTCACATGTCTTCGCCTCTTTATACGTAAGAGGCTCTCCCTCATCTGTCAACATAATGTAATGCAAAGAGGGGTCATATCGACTCACAGGCCGTCTTTGACGAGTAGACCGCCTCACCCAATGATCCACATTATCCGGCAATGGGTTTACATCAGGTGGTACTACAAAATCATCAACAATGGGCTGCTGTACATCATTTTCAGCACCATTTTCAGCATTGTTTCTTGGCTGCAAATGCCCTTCAGGAGCCTCAATTTGCTGTCCAACATCATCTGGCTCAAACACCACTGGATCATCTACATTTTCAGCCATTTGTGGTGCATCCTGAGGGTCAAAAATAGGCCTAACAGGTGGCTGGTTATGCTGAAGTTTCACCCTTTTATGGTCATGCTTTGAGGCACAATTGTTTTGAAGCAACCTTGCCTCATTAAAAACAACATTCCGACTGCGTACAACCCTTTTGAGCTGAGGTAACCAAATCTTGTAACCCATTTCGCCTTCTTCACCATATCCCATGAAGAGACCTTTAATGGACTTTGCATCTAGTTTACTCCTCAACTCAGGTGCACAAAAGCTTCGCAACCAAAAATGCGTAAGTGATCATATGAAGCAGGCTTGCCAGACCAAACCTCTTCAGGGATGTCACCTTTCAAAGACATGTGAGGGGATCGATTGCATATATGCACTGCAGTTTTCAAAGCTTCTCCCCAAAATCCATGAGAGAGTTTAACTGTGGACAGCATGCATCTCACCCTCTCACAAAGTGTCCTATTGAATCTTTCAGCCACACCATTAGAAGAGGGGCTGTATGGCACAGTAAGCTTCCTCTTAATGCCCAAATTTTCACAAAACTTGTTAAATTCAGCACTTTGTGTACTCCCCCCCATTGTCTGTACGCAAGCATTTTAGCTTTCTACCAATTTGGGTGGTCACAAATGCATGAAATCTCTTAAACGCAGCAAAGGCTTCATCCTTAGACTTAAGCAAATAAACCCAAATTTTCCTAGAATGATCATTAACAAAGGAGACAAAATAATATGCACCACCCATAGACTTAGTAGGCATGCTACATACATCGGAATGTACAAGATCAAGCACACAAGATTTACGAGAGACACCAGAGTAATAAGAACGCTTCACTTGCTTGCCATATTGACATTCATTACAAAAGTCAAGCTTTGTGCCTTTAGCATCAAGCTTGTTCAAAGTACAAAGCTTAGAAAGGCCCTTTTGGCTCATATGGCCAAGCCTCTTGTGCCACAACTCCATGTGAGAGTTAATTTCAGCCAATGCAATAAACTTGCCCAACACGGCCTTTCCATGCATGCAGTAAAGTGTCCCTTTCTTTGTGCCCTTTACAATTAGCCTTGAGCCTTTAGTCATTTTCCATGACCCTCTCTCAGACAAGATGCTGTAACCATGCATATCCATCTGACCAACAAAAAGCAGACTCTTCTTGATTCCCGGCACATATCGAACATCATGCAAGACAAGCTCATTTGTGCCATCTATGGAGAGATGCACAGTGCCAATACCCTCAATGGAACATGCATGATTGTTTCCAAGGTATACATGGCCACGCTTGCCCGCATCAAAAGTAGAGAAACACTCCTTGATAGGAGTCACATGAAATGAAGCACCGGAATCAACAATCCAAGTCTGGGACAATGCATCATTCACAGTTAACAAAGCATCAATAAGATCACTCTTAGTGATCTGCATGTCTTGTGTATGAACATAGAGAGAGGCATCAAACTCATGAGCATCATCAACTGACAAAGTAGCACATAGGATGTCCTCTACATCTGACAACTCCTCAATAACAACACTAGAGGCCACATTGGCCTTCTCCTTGTCCTTAGAGCTGTCCTGTGCATCTGTCTTGATTTCTTTCTTCTCTTTCTTTTTGTCTCCGCCATTCTTCTTTCTTTCTAACTCTGTCTTATAATACCTGCAATCGGGCTTCTTGTGACCTTTCCTACCACATTGATAGCATGTCACATCACCCTTGCCTTTGCTGGCATTTCCCCTTTCCTTGCTCTTACTCTTACTCCTCTGTGCATAGTTATTCTTCTTCTCTGTCCTGCCTCTAACGATGTTGGCTGAGCTGCCTCCCTCTCCACCTGCTTTTCTCCTGATTTCCTCATTGAGAATAGAACCCCTAACACCATCAAAGGTCAGATTGGGGTTATTAGACAGTGAAACCACCAATGTCTCCCAAGAATCAGGTAGGGTCATAAGCAAGAAGATAGCTTTCAGCTTATCATCAAAGGGAGGCATGCTTGAATCCTGCAACTGTGACAAAGTACTTGTAAACGACCACAAGTGCTCTGCAACGCTCTTTCACTCATCCAATTGCATGCCAACAAGTTTTCGCATCAAATGCACTTGATTGACCGGCGTTGTATTTTCATACGTTGCCTTCAACTTTGCCCACAAACTAAAAGCAGTCATAAGACCTTTGAGATCTACCAAGATCTCGTCAGAAACGGCCATCTTTATGTAAGTAATGGCCCATGCATCATCAGACATGTCCTCTGGCTTGTGTTCCTCTAATGCCTTGTCACAGTCTTTAAGGAAGAGAATTCCTTGAATTCTGTCCTTCCATAGGTCAAAACCTGTACCTTCGAAGCGCCGGATCTCAAAGAGATTCTTCACGTCCGAGGAGGATGACGCCATAGTTGCACAAAAGGAGAGCTAACTTGCTGAAATTTTGGGCAAAACGCACCAAAAACGAAGTACAGCCTCACAGGAGTGTGTACAACAACTCCAAATAGTCATAGGAGCAATTCGAGGCAAAACGGATCAGTTTAGGCACAAAAATCGAGTTCTGAATTTTCTGCGCAGAAAATTTCAGCGAGCTAATTTGTGCCCAAAAACAACAATTTTGGTTGTTTTTACCCTCACAGGACATACATAAGGCTAAAACACAGCCTTTAGAAGCATGTAAGCACAAAAGCCCCAATTTGTAGCATCAAAATTGCATGAAATTGAGCCACAAATGGTCATACATAGACAAAATTTGTCAAACGTGCGTAGATTGCATCAATTTGCACTTTCCCCAATGTAATCGCACGATAAAAACACTTGCAAAAACCTCCGTAAATCTGAAATTTGCTTAAAACACCTGTTTTAGGGCTTGTTTTTCGGCAATTTCAGGGTTTCCGGGTAGCGGGGACATAGCAAAAGTATTCCCCCACCTTAATACATCATTTGCAAAACCTGTATTTTCGCTGTCATAACCTGTAATTTCTTGTTTTTGACCTAATTTCAGCCTGTTTTAGGTCAATTTGGGTTGCCGGGAGCTCTCTAGTGTCTGGGGACGAGTCCTTGGGCGACGAAATTGCAAAATCTCGCAATAAAGTTGATCCTCTTGGCTGAAAATCAGTATTTGCAGGTTTTGGGCCAAACCCTAAATGGGCTCTGATACCAGCTGATGAGTGCGCGGCAGTGTGTGCAAGTGAAAGAGCACACGAGGAAGTGCAGTGTGTGTGCAGAGAGGGGAGGCGAAGAGCAGCAGGAGAGGAAGCGCTAGCAGAAGAAGAGGGAGAGAGAGAGCTCACGTTTTTGGGGAAAACTCAATAAGTGAGTTTTGGGTTTTTTCACTTTTATTATAAGTGACCTTTAAAAAATGTGTCGAGGTTCAATATGAACCTGGACAAAGTATAAAAATGTACAAAAAGGGGTTATTTAGGCCTTTAACCCAACATGTTTGCGCTTTGCTCAAGATGAGTGCTCCGAACTGTGCTCAAGGTTCCTTTTGTTCTTATGGAAGGGAGAGCCTTTTGTTCTTAATGAGAGAATGCTATGATCACAAACAAAGTGAATGGACATTGTGCGTGCAAGTGTATGAGACTGAGAGATAGAGAGAGAAGAGACTCGACACCAGAGACGTTGTAAAACCCTCCTCCGAAGGCCCCACTCTCGTCGGCGAGAGTGGTCTACTTATGATTGCACAAAGTGGTACAATGACGATGCATATAATTGATGCAACTTGGGACTATGTCGGTGACGACGACGGGGACCTAAGGGCTGAAATCTGCTGTCTTCTATCTGCTGTCCAAAATCTCTATGGGTTGAAATCTGCTAATCTTCTGTCTGTTGTTTTCGGGCTGAAAAACTGAAAATGCTGATATTCCTTGCTGTTCCGTCGCAGTAAAGTTGCAAAACGCCGAGGCTGATCTGCAACGAAAAACGCTAGGTGATGGCTTTGCTCCAAAAACGCTAGGTCTCCTGGGGGGGTTGTGCTGAAAAGGTGCTTGTTGAGCGGGGAGCTCCTGCTGCCTCTTCTGCCATTGAGTGCTAACTTGGGTTTGCTTATATACAAACTTAGCAAAATTGCCCTACCTACTTTTGTTGGAAAGTCACTTAAAAATAATAAGTGAAAAATGTCAAAAATAGGGAAAATAGGCTAAATGCACTAGAAAAATCCCCTAACTGATTCTAATGGGATTACTAATGATCATGTTGTGTGCAACTAGAGGATATGCATCTATGCTAAGTGACCGGGCATGCACGGTCTACGGTCTACGAATAGACTCACAAAAAGTGCCAGATCACTTCTAATCTAGACTGACTGGACTGACTAAACATGCTCAATATACAATATGTCATGCCTAGGAAAAGGATCACATAAACACGCTAACTAAAATACAGGAAACGATCACGAATGAAACACTCGTACAATGCGTGCGTATCAATCATGCGAACACATAATACTTCCTGTGAGGGTTCTGTGGACCTAGGCTCGAGAGCCAAGATCGGTTCTTCCTGAAGGGGTTCTTTGGACCTAGGCTCGAGAGCCAAGATCGGTTCTTCATGACTGATCAAATCTGCAACGAGGTTAGCTTCTCTAGAAAAAGCATCAACTATAACACATCATCCTTGTAAACAATCACATCATCTTCATGCATCTCATGAGAAATCACATCATGATCATGCAATTCATCATGCTTGTCTTTATCATCCAAATCATCATGCTTATCATTGTCAATCAGAGCATCATGCTGCTCACAATCATTCAAATCCTGTGTGTCATGCTTTGGAGAAAAAGAGACTGAGAGAATCTCCTTCTCCTGAATCCTTTCAATCTTGTCCTGCATATTAGCAATGAGAGATGGAGAATGAACAATGCCTCTCCATGAATTGACAATGGGAGAATCACTTTTGGCATTGAGAGTGAAAGTGTTAGCCTCCCAATCAATGAGAGGGTTAGTATCACGAAACCATCGAATGCCCAAAATCATATCACATCCTGAGAGAGAAGAAAAAACAAATCTTCTAGTGAAGGCAGCTTGTTGAATTGCAAACAACACATCAAGGCACTCCTCCGTGATGAGAGAGTCCATACCGGGAAGAAAGCCAGAGACCTCGATAGGAGATCTCTGACTAACTTCGAGGCGGGCTCTCTCAACAAGAGAGGGACTGATCACATCATGCATACTACCTGGGTCAAACAATATGACAAAACGCTGTCCCGACGCACGACCATAACATTTAATGAGAGAATCATCAATGGAAGGGTCATGACAAACTTGGGGTACACTCGTGCTATCATTAACTGCATTGACAGAGGAAGTGGGTTCTGTGGATTCTTTAGATTCATTCGATTCAAGCTTAGGACATGTCCTTTTTATGTGACCCTTAATGTGACAATGAAAACAACGACCTTCCTTAGAATAAGTGCTTTGCTCTTCCAACGTGATGTATCCTCCTACAATTCCTTGTGCTACCTTTTCATCTGGAGTAAGTTTAGGTTTAGCAATTGTGTTAGCCTTACCCTTAGATTCATTGCAAGAATTCTTTTCTGAGAGGTTGTTGGAAGATTGGAGCAACGGAATGAATGTTGTATTTTCTCAAGATTAGTGATCCATATTTTGCTCAAGGTTCCTTTTAGTTCTTATGGAAGGGAGAGCCTTCCGTTGTTTATAGAGAGTGCTATGATCACGAATAAAGTGAGTGGATATTGTGCGTGCAAGTGTATGAGACTGAGAGAAAGAGAGAAGAGAGATACGACTAGAGACGTTGTAAAACCCTTCTCCGAAGGCCCCACTCTCGTCGGCGAGAGTGGTCTACGTATTGATTGCACAAGGTGGTACAATGAAGATGCATGGAACCGATGCAACTTGGGACTATGTCGATGACGACGATGGTGACGACTTTGACGACTTAAGGGTTGAAATCTGCCAAAACTTTGGGGCTGTTTTGTGCGGCTCAAAACGCAGGTTTGGCTGCGTTTTTAGAGCTGAAAAACGTTGCTGTTTTGCTGTTGAAAAACGCTGATGGTGCTGCTGTGGTTCAAGGCTGAAAACGCGTGATTATCTGCAGGTTTATGGCTGCGTTTTGTTATGCTGAAAACGTTGGCTAAAATGCTGAAATCTGCAGTTCCTTTTGGCTGAAAACGATGGCTTACTGCAGCCCTTTGATGGCGATCCAAAATGCTAGGACTTGCGGGTTGAGGGCGATAGCAAAAACGCTAGGGTTGGAGACTGCTGGCGATGGGTTGCTTGTGGAAACGCCAAGCTGCAAGAGAGGATGGCGCCAACCAAAAACGCTGGCTGAATGGGGAGGGGCTCGCCAAGGAATGCTTGGAGAGGGTCTTGCTGAGAGAGGGGGAGAACCTACTGCCTGGGGGCCTGTTGTGCTCCTTGCTCATCTTTTGCTAGACATCTGCTATCCTTTCCTCTCTGCGGTATACAAATTTCTAAAAAGCTTGCAATCTGTTCCATGTACTTCAAAGGGAATGATCTAAAAGAACGTGTCTATACTATGGGTAAGCCGACTTTCATTCCCAGACAAAAACCTTAGAGCGGTAGCAGCAACCAATCGCATCACTTGCGGTGCAGACATATCGATTACTGGTGTGCAGACAATATGTATTCCTCGTTCGTGCTTATGATACTCCTGCTTTCATAAGCAGACAATAGGTATTCCTCGTTCCTGCTTATGATACTCTTGCTTATGTTAGGTGCAACGGAATGAATGTTTGCGCTTTGCTCAAGATGAATGCTCCGAACTGTGCTCAAGGTTCCTTTTCGTTCTTATGGAAGGGAGAGCCTTCCGTTCTTAATGAGAGAGTGCTATGATCACAAACAAAGTGAATGGACACTGTGCGTGCAAGTGTATGAGACTGAGAGAAAGAGAGAAGAGAGATACGACACCAGAGACGTTGTAAAACCCTCCTCCGAAGGCCACACTCTCGTCGGCGAGAGTGGTCTATTATTGATTGCACAAAGTGGTACAATGATGATGCATGGAAACTAATGCGCTTCGGGACTATGTTGGTGACGACGACGGGGATGGCGACGACGACTTAAGGGCTGAAATCTGCGGTCTTCTATCTGCTGTCCATAAAAACGCTATGGCTGAAAATCTGGGGGCTGATTCGGGGCTGTTGAAAACACTGTTTTGGCTGCGTTTTTGAGGGCTGAAAATGACGATCTCTTGCATGCATCTAGGGCTGAATCTGCTGGTCTCCTAATGGCTGAAAACGCTGGTCCATCTGCTGCCAATGAGGCTGAAAATGAAAAACGCTGATGTTCCTTGTAGCGCTAGTGAAAACGCTGGTACCTGGGAGATCTTTGCGATGGTAGCAAGGCTGAAAAACGCCAGGCTAGGAGACTGTGAGGCAGGCTTGCGGTGGCAATCTGCTGGAAACAGAAAACGCTAGGGCTAGGGAAAACGCCAAGGCAAGGGAGAGGGAAATCGCCAAGGGCTTGAAGGTCTTGATGGTTCTTGCTGAGAAGATGCCTGTTGATTGGGGAGCTCCTGCTGCCTCTTCTGCCATTGAGTGCTAACTTGGGTTTGCTTATATATTTTCTTAGCAAAATTGCCCTACCTACTTTTGTTGGAAAGTCACTTAAAAATAATAAGTGAAAAATGTCAAAAATAGGGAAAATAGGCTAAATGCACTGGAAAAATCCCCTAACTGATTCTAATGGATTCTGATGGGAATACTGATGATCATGCTATGTGCAACCAGAGGATATGCATCTACACTCAGTGACTGGGCATGCACGGTCTACGAATAGACTCACAAAAAGTTCCAGATCACTTGTAAGCTAGACTGACTGGACTGACTGAACCCTGTTATGCTGTAGCTTGTCCACGGATACATAGGGTTGGATGTGTCACGTGACATCCCCTCCTTTTCAAAGTGAGGTACTGGTACCGAACTGTATGGCGTCGAGGGAGATCGCCAATAGCATCCGGAATCCTGGAAGGGACTCTTCGCTGGCCCACTTTGATGTGTGGGTCGTGGGGTACTTGAACTTCATAAAGGTCTGCAATGCTTGTTTCTTTGGGCTGCGCCGAAAGCGACACAAAGTCTTCTGTGGCTCCTTCGATGCTTCAACTTTGTCTAGAGTCATGCTTCTTCCATCTTCAAGAATCTCCATGGCTGAAAATTCCTGAAACCATTTCCAACACAAAACCATGAACATACCCATTCCATGTAAAGTGAGTGGAAAAATTCTTGTCTTCGCTAAAGATTGTGTATGCAATGTAGATGAACATAGATATGGAGTGACAACCCGTTCATCAAACACATGCAAACAATGAGATCGAATCTTTCTCTTAAGATCTAGAATAATCAACTGTGGCAAAACACAATGGAAATGCCCATGCTTGGTGCTCATACTTTCATGTGCTCGTTCGGAAACTGTGTCATGCCAAGGAAGAGACATGGAATGTGACTTCCTGACATACATACTTTTTAGCTTTTCATGAACAATCCGCATATATTCGTGCTCATCCATTAGTGAAATGTGCTCAACGTACAATATGTCATGCCTAGGAAAAGGGATCACATAAAGATGCTGACTAAAATACAGGAAACGATCACGAATGAAACATTCGAACAATGCGTGCGTATGAATCATGCGAACACATAATACTTCCTGTGAGGGTTCTTGAGACCTATGCTCGAGAGCCAAGTTCGATTCTTCCTGAATGATTGAATCGTCCTGTGGGGGTTCTTTGGACCTCGACTCGAAAGCCAAGATCGGTTCTTCGTGATTGATCGAATCTTCAAGGGTAGCTTCGCTAGAAAAAGCATTCACCAACACATCATCCTTGTGAACAATCACATCCTTTTCATGCAACTAGTTCATCATGCTCGTGAGAAATCACATCTTGATCATGCAAATCATCATGCTTGTCATTGTCATTCAAATCATCATGCTTATCATCATGCAAATCCTGTGTCATGCTTTGGAGAAGAAGAGACTGAGAGAGACTCCTTTTCCCGAATCTCTTGCATCTGTGCCTGCACTTGAGAAAAGAGTCGCAACATCTCTTGCATTCTTGCTTTGTTCTCGCGATCAAATTCTGCTTGTCTTGCTTTGTTCTCACGATCAAATTTGGCTTGACTTTCTTTTTCTTCCAAGTCGTACTGACGCTCTATGGCTGCCATTCCTTCTTCGTATTCACGATCTATGGCTGCCCTTCGTTCTGCTTTGCTTTCTTCGCGTTCTAATTGTCTTTTCTTAAACAACTGCTTCAACTCCTCTATAGGAGTTAGTGCAATCCTTGATGTAGATGGAAAAGGGGGAGGGTTGGAAAAACCTCCTGGTGGGGAAAATTCTTCTTCACCTCTCTCATGCTCATCACCTCCAAGCGAAGTATCCATTCCGCTTCGAGTGATGACCATTTTGAAGTCGTGGGTTCTTGTGGGTTCTTGGGGTATGGGGTTCTTAAGTTCATGACGAACTTTGGTTCTTGCGGGTCTTGAGTTCTTAAGTTCACGAGGAACTTGGGTTCTTGGGGGTCTTGAGGTTCTTGAGGGTTTTCTTTCGCTTGCAAACTGCGTTTGAGAAGGATCTTCTCTTCACCTGAGTTCTACTCTTTTCCGTGGGCACACCCCTTGGCGGCCTTGCGCTCACACCAAGGTTGCTTTTTCCCACCTCACGTCGATTGGCCGGCTGCTAAGTGCACGATTTGCTCTCAATGAGTGAAAAGAGACACAAGGGGAGGCTGGACAAGCCCTTCTTTCTTGGGATTCTTGTCACTCTTTAAAAACACGATTAGGAATCGACACGCCCAAGCGAACTTGGGTTCGTGCGACCGCAAGAAGTAAAAAAAATTCTTGTGATTCTTGTGGTTCTTTCCTTGAGTGATACAGAACACTACCAAAGCTCTGATACCAATGTAAGGTGCAGCGGAATGAATGTTTGCGTTTTGCTCAAGATGAGTGCTCCGAACTGTGCTCAAGGTTCCTTTTGTTCTTATGGAAGGTAGAGCCTTCCGTTCTTAATGAGAGAATGCTATGATCACAAACAAAGTGAATGGACATTGTGCGTGCAAGTGTATGAGATTGAGAGATAGAGAGAGAAGAGATACGACACTAGAGACGCCTTCCGTTCTTAATGAGAGAATGCTCTGATCACAAACAATGTGAATGGACACCGTGCGTGCAAGTGTATGAGACTGAGAGATAGAGACAGAAGAGAGATACGACACCAGAGACGTAAAACCCTGCTCCGAAGGCCCCACTCTCGTCGGCGAGAGTGGTCTACTTATGATTGCACAATCTGGTACAAATGGTATGCATGGGACTGATGCAAGTCTAGGCTATGTCGGCGACGACGACGATGACTTAAGGGCTGAAATCTGTGATCTTCTTTCTGCTGTAAATCTGCTGAACTTGGGGCTGTTTTGGGCGGCTGAAAATGCAGGTTTGGCTGTGTTTTTAGGGCTGAAAAATTGCTGTTGTATATGCTGCCAAAAACACTGATCTACCTGCTGCAAAACGCTGGGATCTGCTGCTGTAAATAAGGGTTGAAATCGCCAAGATGCTGTGGCTGAAAATCTGCAGAATGCTACCAAAAACGCTAGGTCATGAGGATCATTTGCTGGCGATAATTCCAATACTGGAAAATGCTAGGCACAACTATTGTCGGCGATGGGAATCTGATGCAGAAAACGCCATGCTGGGGATGCATTTGCAAAAATGCTAGGTGAGGGAAGGGGGCAACTTGGCGATGGTTCTTGCTTGGGGGGTTCTTGCTGAGAGAGAGGGAGTACCTGCTGCTTGGGGCCCGTTGTGCTCCTTGCTCATCTGCCAAAGAGTGCTAGCTTTGGTTTGCTTATATATTTTCTTACCCAATTTGCCCTACCTACTTTTGTTGGGAAGTCACTTAAATTAATAAGTGAAAAATGTCAAAAATAGGAAAAATAGGCTAAAATCACTTGAAAAATCCCGTAATTGATTCTAATGGATTTTGATGGGAATACTAATGATCATGCTGTGTGCAGCCAAAGGATATGCATCTATACTAAGTGACTGGGCATGCACGGTCTACGAATAGACTCACAAAAGTGCCAGATCACTGCTAAATCTAGACTGACTGGACTGACTGAACCCTGATCATGCTGTAGCTTGTCCACGGACACATAGGGTTGGGATGTGTCACGTGACATCCCCTCCTTTTGAAAGTGAGGTATTGGTACCGAATTGTATGGCGTCGAGGGAGATCGCCGATAGCATCCTGAATCCTCGAAGGGACTCTTCGCCGGCCCACTCTGATGTGTGGGTCGTGTGGTACTTGAACTTCATAAAGGTTTGCAACGCTCGCTTCTTTGGGCCGCGCCGAAAGCGACATAGTCTTTTGTGGCTCCTTCAATGCTTCAACTTCGTCTAGAGTCATGCTTCTTTCTTCTTCAAGAATCTCCATGGCTGAAAATCCTGAAACCATTTCCAACACAAAAACATGAACATACCCATTCCATGTAAAGTGAGTGGAAAAAATCTTGTCTTCGCTAAAGACTGTGTATGCAATGTAGATGAACATAGAGACGGAGTGACAACCTGTTCATCAAACACATGCAAACCATGAGATCGAATCTTTCTCTTTTAATCTAACTCACTCAACTGTGGCAATTCTGTTAGGTGCAGTGGAATGAATGTTGTATTTTCTCAAGATTAGTGATCTTTATTGCTCAAGGTTCCTTTTAGTTCTTTAGGGAAAGAGAGAGCTTTCCGTCTTATGGAGAGTGCTATGATCACGAACAAAGTGAGTGGATATTGTGCGTGCAAGTGAATGAGACTGAGAGAAGGAGAGAGAAGAGATACGACACCCGAGAGGTTGTAAAACCCTCCTCCGAATGCCCCACTCTCGTTGGCGAGAGTGATCTACTCTTGATTGCACAAAGGTGTACAATGCGTATGCAATGGACTATGCAACTTGGTCTATGCCGACGACGACGACGGTGACGATGACGACGACGACGACGACGATGACGACGATGGTTGAAATCTGAGATCTTCTAATCGCTGAATTTTGGGACTGTTTCGGTGGCTGAAAATGACTGTTTTGGCTGCGTTTTTATGGCTGAAAATGGGGGATCATCTGCAACCAACTTGGGGGCTGATTTGCTACTGTGTATCTGCTGAAAACGCTGTGGTTTTGATGCGGCAAGGGCTGTAAATCAGAAACGCTGGCTGAATTTGGCTTTCACCAAAAACGCTAGGCTGATTGTATCTGCAAACACAAAACGCTGATGGATGTGGTGCATGCGAGGCTGATCCGACTCTGCAAAGCAAAAACGTTGGAAATCTGCAATGTGGGCTGGCCTTTTTGTGAAGAAAACGCTGGCTGAATCTGTAGCGTTTTTGCAAGCAAAAACGCTAGATCTTGGGCTGATCTGCCGGGGGATTATCGCCAGAAGGGGGAAGCTTCAAGCGATGGCTGATCTGTGAAAACGCCAAGGTAGTGGGAGGTATGGTGATGGTTCTGCTGGGAATCCCTGCGAAGGAGGAGGTCCAAAAACGCTGGGGGTTCTGGGGGGTACTGCTGAAAAGTTGCCTGTTGAGCGGGAAGCTCCTGCTGCCTCTTCTGCCAGAAAGTGCTAACTTGGGTTTGCTTAATATTAACTTAGCAAAATTGCCCTACCTACTTTTGTTGGAAAGTCACTTAAAAATAATAAGTGAAAATCCCAATAAATAGGAAAATAGGCTAAATGCACTAGAAAATTCCCCTAACTGATGCTAATGGATTCTGATGGGAATTCCGATGATCATGCTGTGTGCAACCGGAGGATATGCATCTATGCTAAGTGACTGGGCATGCACGGTCTACGAATAGACTCACAAAAGTGCCAGATCATTGCTAATCTAGACTTGACTGAACTGACTGAACCCTGCTGTGGTGTAGCTTGTCCACGGACACATAGGGTTGGGATGTGTCACGTGACAAATTCACACTGGAAATGCCCACGCTTGGTGCTTTTACTTTCATGTGCTCGTTCGGAAACTGTGTCATACCAAGGAAGAGACATGGAATGTAACTTCCTTACATACTTTTCAGCTTTCCATAAAAAAACCGCATACATTCGTGCTCATCCATGAGAGAAACGTGCTCAACATACAATATGTCATGCCTAGGAAAAGGGATCACATAAAGACGCTGACTAAAATACAGGAAACGATCACGATTGAAACACTCGAACAATGCGTGCGTATGAATCATGCGAACACATAATACTTCCTGTGAGGGTTCTTTGGACCTAGGCTCGAGAGCCAAGATCGATCCTTTGTGATTGATCGAATCTGCAACGAGGTTAGCTTCGCTAGAAAAAGAATCAACCAACACATCGTCCTTGTGAACAATCACATCTTCTTCATGCAACTCATCATGCTTGTGAGAAATCACATCTTGATCATGCAAATGATCATGCTCGTCTTTGTCATCCAAATCATCATGCTTATCATTGTCAATCAAATCATCATGCTGCTCACAATCATGCAAATCCTGTGTGTCATGCTTTGTAGAAAAAGAGACTGAGAGAGTCTCCTTCTCATGAATACGTTCAATCTTGTCCTGCATATTAGCAATGAGAGATGGAGAATGAACAATGTCCTCTCCATGAATGACAATGGGAGAATCACTTTTGGCATTGAGAGTGAAAGTATTAGCCTCCCAATCAATGAGAGGGTTAACATCACGAAACCATCGAATGCCTAAAATCATATCACATCCTCAGAGAGGAGAGACAACAAATCTTCTAGTGAAGGCAGCTTTTTGAATTGCAAACAACACATCAAGGCACTCCTCCGTGATGAGAGCGTCCATACCGGGAAGAAAGCCAGAGACCTCGATAGGAGATCTCTGGCTAACTTCGAGGTAGGCTCTCTCAACAAGAGAGGGACTGATCACATCTTGCATACTACCTGGGTCAAACAATATGACAAAACGTTGCCCCGACATACGACCATAACATTTAATGAGAGAATCATCAATGGGAGGGTCATGAGTAACTTGGGGCACACTCGTGTTATCATTAATTGCATTGACAGAGGAAGTGGATTCTGTGGATTCTTTAGATTGATTCGATTCAAGCTTAGGACATGTTCTTTTTAGTGACTCTTAATGTGACAATGAAAACAACAACCTTCCTTAGAATAAGTGCTTTGCTCTTCCGATGTGATGTATCCTCCTACATTTCCTTGTGCTACCTTTTCATCTGGAGTAAGCTTAGGTTTAGCAATTGTGTTAGCCTTACCCTTAGATTCAATGGAAGAATTTTTTTTTGAGAGACTGTTGGAAGATTGGTTAGAAGAGTTACCATTCTTACCATTCTTACCGTTCTGAGGGTTCTGAGAAGTCTGCGAGGTAGTTGTGGAAGTCTTGTTCTCCTTAGGCTTTCCCTTGTTGTGCTTCATTTCTTGTGCGAGAGCAATCGCTACCGCCTTGTTGAGATCGATTGGATCGAAGACTTCTACATCAAACTTGATATAGTTGTCTAACCCAAAAAGGAATGCCTCTTTGCATTCATCATCCGACTTGCGTAGTTGGGTACCTAGCTACAAAACACAATTAGAAAAAGACATAACCGGCATACCATTTTGCTTGAGAGCGTGCCAATCATCCTTCAATCGTGCGAGGTACTGAGGTGGCATAAACCACGCCTTGAGCTTGTCTTGGAAATCAGTCCAATTGAAGGAAAGGGGCGTGAATTCGTCGGCTTCCTCTAGGTGCGCGGCTAGTTGTGCCTCTTGCCATGTGTGGTACCAATTTATAGCATCACCGGCAAGGTACATAGCTGCCGTTAAAACTTTGCTATTTCCTGTCTTCTTAGTTGTCGCAAAATAAGCATTAAATTGATGCAACCAAGAATGAATAACCGTAGCATCCATCTTACCATCATACTTACTGAAAGTCAACTTCTCTGTGATCGGGTTGTTGGAATCGGTATCGTGGCTTGCGCCACTTGATGAACTCCCTCGATCCTTGGGTGGTTCGGATTTCGAGGCAAGTACCTGTCGAACCAATTCTTGAGTTCGTAGTTCTCTTTGAGCCTCTCGCTTGATCTGCAAGGCCGCGCTTCGTGCTGCCGCTTCCTCCTTTCTTACTTCTTTTCTTTCTTTCCGTGTGTTGCGTTCGCGTTCTAAAGCAATGCGATTTTCTTCTTGTTGTGCGGCAAGTCTTGCGTTTCTTTCGTCGCGCTCACGGTCCTTAGCTGCTTGTTCTGCGGCAATTCTTGCGTTTCTTTCGTCGCGCTTGCGGTCCTTATTTCTTGTTGTGCAGAAATTCTTGTGTTTCTTTTGTCGCGCTCGCGGTCCTTAGCTTCTTGTTGTTCTGCTTTGCTTGCGAGTTGTGCCAACGCAACTCGATTCGTTTCTTGTTGTTGTGCCATCATCTCCAACATCGACTTGACCATCTTCTCCATAGACGTGAGTCTAACTCGTGGCGTAGATGACGAAGGAGGAGGGTTGGAAAAATCTTCTGGTGGGGAGAATCCTTCGTCGCCTCTCTCATGCTCATCACCTGTATGCGAAGTATCCATTCCGCTTCTTTGTGATCATAGCATTCTCTCATTAAGAACGGAAGGCTCTACCTTCCATAAGAACAAAAGGAACCTTGAGCACAGTTCGGAGCACTCATCTTGAGCAAAGCGCAAACATTCATTCCGTTGCACCTGACATTGGTATCAGAGCTTTGGTAGTGTTCTGTATCACTCAAGGAAAGAACCACAAGAATCACAAGTTTTTTTTGCTTGGTGCGGTCGCACGAACCCAAGTTCGCTTGGGCGTGTCGATTCCTTATCGTGTTTTTGAAGAGTGACAAGAATCCCAAGAAAGAAGGGCGTGTCCAGCCTCCCCTTGTGCCTCTTTTCACTCATTGAGAGCGGACCGTGCACTTAGCGGCTGGCCAATCGATGTGAGGTGGGAAAAAGCAACCTTGGTGTGAGCGCAAGGCCGCTAAGGGGTGCGCCCACGGAAAGGAGTAGAACTCGGTGAAGAGAAGATGCTTCTCAAACGCGGTTTGCAAGCGAAAGAAAACCTCAAGAACCTCAAGACCTCAAGACTCTCAAGAACCCAAGAACCCAAGTTCCTCGTGAACTTAAGAACCCAAGACCACAAGAACCCACAAGAACCCACGACTTCAGAATGGTCATCACGCGAAGCGGAATGGATACTTCGCTTAGAGGTGATGAGCATGAGAGAGGCGAAGAAGAATTTTCCTCACCAGGAGGTTTTTCCGACCCTCCCCTTTCCCATCTACATCAAGGATAGCACTAACTCCTATGGAGGCTTTGGAGCTGATGTTTATGGAAAGGAACTTAGAACGCGAAGCAAGAAATGCAGAAAGAATAGCAGAAATGAATCGCAGACATGCAGAAATAAAAGCAGAAATGGATCGCAGGTATGCAGAAGACAAAGCAGAAAGAGAAGCAGAAAGAAAGGCAAGACAAGAACAACGTGCTCGACACATGCAAGAGTTCTTGCGACTCTTTTCTCAAGTGCCGGCACAGATGCAAGAGATTCAGGAGACGGAGACTCTCTTTCTCTTCTTCTCCCAAGCATGACACTCAAGATTTGCATGATTATGAGAAACATGATGATTTGAATGACAATGATCAGCATGATGATTTGGATGATAATGATGAGCATGATGATTTGCATGATCAAGATGTGATTTCTCACAAGCATGATGAGTTGCATGAAGAAGATGTGATTGTTCACAAGAAGGATGATGTGTTAGTTGATACTTTCTCTAGTGAAGCTAACCTCATTGCAGAGATGATCAATCACGAAGACCCGATCTTGGCTCTCAAGCCTAGGTCCAAAGCACCCTCACAGGACGATTCGATCATTCAGGAAGAACCGATCTTGGCTCTCTAGCCTAGGTCTAAGGAACCCTCACACGAAGTATTATGTGTTCGCATGATTGATACACACGCATTGTTCGAATGTTTCATTCGTGATCGTTTTTTGTATTTTAGTCAGCATCTTTATGTGATCCCTTTTCCTAGGCATGACATATTGTATGTTGAGCACGTTTCACTCATGAATGAGCACGAATGTATGCGGATTTTTCATGAGAAGCTGAAAAGTATGCATTCAAGGAAGTCACATTCCTTGTCTCTTCCTTGGCATGACACATTCGTAGAACTAGCACATGATAGCATGAGCACCAAGCATGGGCATTTACGTTGTGAATTGCCACAGTTGATTCCTTCAGATCAGAAGAGAAAGATTCTATCTCATTGTTTGCGTGTGTTTGATGAACGGATTGTCACTCCGTTTCTTGTTCATCTACACTGCATGCACATTCTTTTAGGAAGACGAGATTTTTTCCACTCACTTTACATGGAATAGGTACGTTCATGTTTTTGTGTTGGAAGTGGTTTCAGGAATTTTCAGCCATGGAGATTCTTGAAGAAGAAAGAAGCATGACTCTCGACGAAGTTGAAGCATTGAAGGAGACTCAGAAGACTTTGTGTCGCTTTCGACGCGGCCCAAAGAAGCAAGCGTTGCAGACCTTTATGAAGTTCAAGTACCGCACGACCCACGCATCAGAGTGGGCCGGCGAAGAGTCCCTTCCAGGATTCCGGAGGTTGTTGGCGATCTCCCTCGACGCCATACAGTTCAGTACCAATATCTCACTTTGAAAAGGAGGGGATGTCACGTGACACATCCAACCCTAGGTGTCCGTGGACAAGCTACAACATGATCAGGGTTCAGTCAGTCCTATCAGTCTAGATTTAGCAGTGATCTGGCACTTTTGTGAGTCTATTCGTAGACCGTGCATGCCCTGTCGCTTGGTATAGATGCATATCCTCTGGTTGCACACAGCATGATCATAAGCATTCCCATCAGGATCCATTAGAATCAGTTAGGGGAATTTTCCAGTGCATTTAGCTTATTTTACCTATTTTTGGCATTTTTCACTTATTATTTTTAAGTGACTTTGTTGGAAAGTAGGTAGGGCAAATTGAGTAAGTTTGTATATAAGCAAACTAGAGCTAGCACTATTTGGCAGAAGAGGCAAGAGGAGCCAAGCTCAACAGGCAACTTCTCAGCAAGACCAAGCCTTGGTGGATTCCCCTAAACAGCAGATCCCCCCCATCCTAGCGTTTCTTCATCAGCATTGCATGGCGTTTTTGCACCAGCATATCATCGCTATACCTCCCACGGCATAGCGTTCGTCATCAACATCATCGCCAGCAAACCCAAGCAGCTAGCGTTTTTGATAAACCCCAGCCTAGCATTTTTGAGAACATCAGCCCTAGCGTTTTGAATGACCTAGCGCTTGCAGATCCTAGCCTTTGCAGATCCCAGCCTTGGCGATTCCAAGCAAAGAAAGACCAGCAGATCCAGCCGTAAAGAAGTAGCAGATTCAGCCGGTAAAGACCTCAGTTTTTAGCCTTAAGCAACCTCAGTTTTCAGCCCTAAACCTGCAGATTTTCAACGACAAAGACCCACAGAAACAGCCCCCCAAATTAGCGTTTTTGGCTCAGTCGCAGATTTCAGCCCATAGCGTTTTTGGACAGCAGTAGAAAGATTGTAGATTTCAGCCCTTAGGTCGACTTCGTCATCACCATCGTCATCGTCGACATAGCCTAGACTTGCATCAGTCTCATGCATACCATTTGTACCAGATTGTGCAATCATAAGTAGACCACTCTCGCCGACGAGAGTGGGGCCTTCGGAGGAGGGTTTTACAACAGTCTTTGGTGTCGTATCTCTCTTCTCTCTCTATCTCTCAGTCTCATACACTTGCACGCACAGTGTCCATTCAGTTCCAGTGTAAGGTGCAGCGGAATGAATGTTTGCGCTTTGCTCAAGATGAGTGCTCTGAACTGTGCTCTAAGGTTCCTCTTGTTCTTATGGAAGGTAGAGCCTTCCGTTCTTACCGTTCTGAGGGTTCTGAAAAGTCTGCGAGGTACTTGTGGAAGCTTTGTTCTCCTTAGGCTTTCTCTTGTTGTGCTTCATCTCCTGTGCGAGAGCAATCGCTACCGCCTTGTTGAGATCGATTGGATCGAGCATCTCAACATCGTACTTGATATACTCGTCCAATCCATAAAGGAATGCCTCTTTGCGTTCATCATCCGATTTGCGTAATTGGATACCTAGCTGCAAAACACGCTTAGAAAAAGACATAACCGGCATACCATTTTGCTTGAGAGCGCGCCAATCGTCCTTCAATTGTGCAAGGTACTGAGGTGGCATAAACCGCGCCTTGAGCTTGTCTTGGAAATCAGTCCAATTGAAGGAAAGGGGCGTGAATTCGTTGGCTTCCTCAGGTGCGCGGCTAATTGTGCCTCTTGCCATGCGTGGTACCCATTAATGGCATCACCGGCAAGGTACATAGCTGCGGTCAAAACTTTGCTATTTCTTGTCTTCTTAGTTGTCGCAAAATAAGCATTAAATTGATGCAACCAAGAATGAATAACCGTAGCATCCATCTTACCATCATACTTATTGAAAGTCAACTTCTTTGTGACTGGGTTGTTGGAATCCGCATCGTGGCTTGCATCACTTGAGGAACTCCCACGATCTTTGGCTGGTTCGGTCTTCGAGGCTAGCACTTGTCAAAGCAATTCTTGAGTGCGTAGCTCTCTTTGCGCTTCACGCTCGGCCTCCCTTTCTGCTTTTCTTTCATTTTGTTCATCGCGCTCGTGTTCGAAAGCAAGGCGATTTGTTTCTTGTTGTGCCAACGCAACTCGATTCGCTTCTTGTTGTTGTATTGCATTTCTTTCAATGCGTTCCAAAGTAATGCGAGTTGCTTCTTGTTGTTGTATTGCATTTCTTTCATTACGTTCCAGAGTAATGCGAGTCGCTTCTTGTTGTGCCAGCATCATGTCCATCATTGACTTGACCATCATCTCCATAGGAGTTAGTACAACTCGTCGCGTAGATGGCGAAGGGGGAAGGTCGAAAAAATCTCCTGGTGGGGAAAATTCTTCGTCGCCTCTCATGCTCATCACCTGTATGCGAAGTATCCATTCCGCTTCGGGTGACGACCATGCACTATGATCTTTGGTTCTCAAGTTCACGAGGAACTTGGGTTCTTGAGGGTCTTGGGTTCTTGGGTTCTTGAGGATCTTGAGGTTCTTGAGGTTTTCTTTCGCTTGCAAATTGCATTTGAGAAGGATCTTCTCTTCACCCGAGTTCTATTCTTTTCCGCGGGCGCACCCCTTGGCGGCCTTGCGCTCACACCAAGGTTGCTTTTTCCCACCTCACGTCGATTGGCCGGCCGCTAAGTGCATGGTCCGCTCTCAATGAGTGAAAAGAGACACAAGGGGAGGCTGGACAAGCCTTTCTTTCTTGGGATTCCTGTCACTCTTCAAAAAACACGATTAGGAATCGACACGCCCAAGTGAACTTGGGTTCGTGCGACCGCAACAATGAAAAAAAAATTCTTGTGGTTCTTTCCTTGAGTGATACAGAACACTGCCAAAGCTCTGATACCAATGTAAGGTGCAACGGAATGAATGTTTGCGCTTTGCTCAAGATGAGTGCTCCGAACTGTGCTCAAGGTTCCTTTTGTTCTTATGGAAGGGAGAGCCTTCCGTTCTTAATGAGAGAATGCTATGATCACAAACAAAGTGAATGGACACTGTGTGTGCAAGTGTATGAGACTGAGAGATAGAGAGAGAAGAGATACGACACTAGAGATGTTGTAAAACCCTCCTCCAAAGGCCCCACTCTTGTCGGCGAGAGTGGTCTACTTATGATTGCACAAAGTGGTACAATGACGATGCATGGAACTGATGCAACTTGGGACTATGTCAGTGACGACGACGGGGACCTAAGGGCTGAAATCTGTTGTCTTCTATCTGCTGTCCAAAATCGCTATGGGCTGAAATCTGCTAATCTTCTATCTGCTGTTTTCGGGCTGAAAAACTGAAAATGCTGATGTTCCTTGCTGTTCCGTCGCGGTAAAGCTGCAAAAGGCCGGGGCTGATCTGCTACCAAAAACGCTAGGTGATGGCTCTGCTCCAAAAACGCTAGGTCTCCTGGGGGGGGGTTCTGCTGAGAAGGTGCTTGTTGAGCGGGGAGCTCCTGCTGCCTCTTCTGCCATTGAGTGCTAACTTGGGTTTGCTTATATACAAACTTAGCAAAATTGCCCTACCTACTTTTGTTGGAAAGTCACTTAAAAATAATAAGTGAAAAATGTCAAAAATAGGGAAAATAGGCTAAATGCACTGGAAAAATCCCCTAACTGATTCTAATGGATTGTGATGGGATTACTGATGATCATGCTGTGTGCAACCAGAGGATATGCATCTATGCTAAGTGACTGGGCATGCACGGTCTACGAATAGACTCACAAAAAGTGCCAGATCACTTCTAATCTAGACTGACTGGACTGACTGAACCCTGATCATACTGTAGCTTGTCCACGGACACATAGGGTTGGATGTGTCATGTGATAGGGTATGTCACAAACTAGTGACATGGTAGCTCGTATACACACACACACACCCTCCCCTTGGTATGGATAGCTCTCGGATTTCCTGTAAGGTGCAGCGGAATGAATATTTGCGCTTTGCTTAAGATGAGTGCTCCAAACTGTGCTCAAGGTTCCTTTTGTTCTTATGGAAGGTAGAGCCTTCCGTTCTTAGTGAGAGAATGCTATGATCACAACAAAGTGAATGGACACTGTGCGTGCAAGTGTATTAGATTGAGACATAGAGAGAGAAGACAATACGGTACTAGAGACGACGTAAAACCCTCCTTCGAAGGGCCCACTCTCGTCGGCGAGAGTGGTCTACTTATGATTGCACAATCTGGTACAAATGGAATGCATGAGACTGATGCAAGTCTAGGCTATGTCGGCGATGACGACAGTGATGACGAAGTCGACCTACTGCTGTCCAAAAACGCTATGGACTGAAATCTGCGACTAGTCCAAAAACGCTGATTTTGGGGGCTGTTTCTGTAGGTCTTTGTCGCTGAAAATCTACAGGTTTAGGGCTGAAAACTGAGGTTTCTTGGGGCTGAAAACTGATGGTCTTGCCGGGCTGAATCTGCTACTCTTTAATTGGCAGAAGAGGGAGCAAGAGCACCTTTCTCAACACGCAACTTCTCAGCAAGACCAACCCCCGCGACTACTCTGGCGTTTTCTCTCCACAGAAGACCTAGCGTTTTTGCATTAGATCAGCCTTGGCGATTTGTGCACAGCAGATCAGCCTAGCGTTTTGCATTTGCAGAACACCGGCGACGGCAAAAGACAATTTCAGTCCTAGCGTTTTTGGTTTCCATCACAACCTCAGCGTTTTTGCAGGTCATCGCGACGGAACATCAAGAACCCCAGCGTTTTCAGTTTTCAGCCCTTGGACATCGCAGATCAAGTCCCGAACCTCGCAGTTCTCACCTTCCCGCAGCAGTTCCTTGCCGCACGGTCAGATTCCGCGAGGTTTACAATTTCAGCCCGGAAAATGCAGATTTCAGCATCTGTGTTTTCAGCGCGTCGTCGTTGCATCGTCGTTATTGACATCGTCACCGACATAGAGTGAGAATTCAGCAGATAAAGCTTTGCAGATTTCAGCCATTAGCATTTTCAGATTTCAGCCCGTCTCGTCGTGGTCCTCATTGTTGTGGACATCGTCGGCAAGTCCAAGCATTGTAGAGATTTGTGCAATCATAAGTAGACCGCTCTTGCCATAGAGAGTGGGGCCTTCGGAGGAGGGTTTTACGTCTCTGGTGTCGTATTCTTTTCTCTATCTCTTAGTCTCATGCACTTCCATTCACAGTGTCCATTCACTTTGTTTGTGTCCATTGCACTCTCTCACTAAAGGAACAGAAGGCTCTCCCTTCCATAAGTAAAAGGAACCCTTGGGCACAGTTCGGAGCACTCATCGTGAGCAAAGTTCAAACATTCATTCCGCTGCACCTTTGAGGGGCTGAATAGGCAGATGCTTCATCGCTGAAAATGCTGCCTAAATCTGTCAAAGGCTGGGATCTGCAAACGCTAGGAATGTCCATAACGCTAGGGCTGCAGACTGCTGAAAACGCTAGGATCTGGGCTTCTTCAAAACGCTAGGGGATGGAGTCCGTGGCGATGGTGTCTTGATGCAAAAACGCCAGGCTGATGCAAGGATGGCGAAGGTGCTTGATGAAGAAAACGCTAGTGATGGGTCTTGCTTGGAGGGAAAGTCCACCAAGTTCTTGTTGAGAAGTTGCCTGCTGAGCTTGGCTCCTGTTGCCTCTTCTGCCATTTAGTGCTAGTTTAGGTTTGCTTATATACAAACTTACTCAATTTGCCCTACCTACTCTCCAACAAAAGTCACTTAAAAATAATAAGTGAAAAATGTCAAAAATAGGTAAAATAGGCTAAATGCACTGGAAAATTCCCCCGAAGGATTCTGATGAATTCTGATCGAATTCTTATGATCATGCTGTATGCAACCAAAGGATATGCATCTACAGTAAGTGATTGGGCATGCACGGTCTACGAATAGACTCACAAAAGTGCCAGATCACTTCTAAATCTAGACTGACTGGACTGAGTGAACCCTGATCATGCTGTAGCTTGTCCACGGACACATAGGGTTGGATGTGTCACGTGACATCCCCTCCTTTTCAAACTGAGGTACTGGTACCGAACTGTATGGCGTCGAGGGAGATCGCCAATAACATCCGGAATCTTGGAAAGGACTCTTCGCCGGCCCACTTTGATGTGTGGGTCGTGCGATACTTGAACTTCATAAAGGTCTGCAACGCTTGCTTCTGTGGGCCGCGCCGAAAGCGACACAAGTCTTCTGAGTTTCCTTCCTTACTTCAACTTCGTCTAGAGTCATGCTTCTTTCTTCTTCAAGAATCTTGATGGCTGAAAATTCCTGAAACCATTTCCAACACAAAACCATGAACATATCTATTCCATGTAAAGCGAGTGGAAAAAATCCTGTCATCCTAATAGACTGTGCATGCAATGTAGATGAACAAAGAGATGGAGTGCCAAACCGTTCACCACACACACGCAGACAATGAGATCGAATCTTTCTCTTAGGATCTAGAGCAATCAACTATGGCAATTCACAACGGAAATGCCCATGCTTGGTGCTCATACTTTCATGTGCTCTTTCTACAAATGTGTCATGCCAAGGAAGAGACATGGAATGTGACTTCTTTGAATGCATACTTTTCAGCTTTTCATGAATAACCCGCATACATCCGTGCTCATTCATGAGTGAAATGTGCTCAACGTACAATATGTTATGCCTAGAAAAAGGGATCACATAAAGACGCCGACGAAAATACAAGAAACGATCACGAATGAAACACTCGAACGATGCGTACGTACTAATCATGCGAACACATAATACTTCCTGTGAGGGTTCCTTGGACCGAGGCTCGAGAGCCAATATCGGTTGTTCTTGAAGGGGTTCTTCGGACCTAGGTTCCAGAGCCAAGATCGATCCTTCGTGATTGACCTCGTTAGCTTCGCTAGAAAAAGCATCAAGTAACTCATCATCCTTGTGAACAATCATGTCATCTTCCTGCAATTCATCATGCTTGTGAGAAATCACATCTTGATCATGCAAATCATCACGCTTGTCATTGTCATCCAGATTATCATGCACATCATTATCATTCAAGTCATCATGCTTATCATCATGCAAATCTTGTGTGTCATGCTTGGGAGAAGAAGAGATTGAGAGTCTCCTTTTCTTGAATCTATGCAAAGTTCGCCTGCGCTCGAGAAAAAAGTTGCCACAACTCTTTCATATGTTGATCGCTCTTCTCTTGTCTTGCTTTGTTCTCGCGGTCATATTTTGCTTGTTTTTCGTTGTTCTCGCGATCAAATTTGGCTCGTCTTTCTTTGGCTTCCAAGCGTGCTTGTTCGCTCTCACGCGATATGGCTGCCATTCTTTCTTGGTATTTGCACTCTATGTCTGCTATTCTTTCTTCGCTTTCTAACTTTCTATCCATCATCCTCTTGTCGAAAGCCTCCATAGGAGTGAGTGCAATCCTTGGCGTAGATGGGGAAGGGTTGGAAAAACCTCCTGGTAGGGAAAATTCTTCTTCGCCTCTCTCATGCTCATCACCTCCAAGCGAAGTATCCATTCCGCTTTGAGTGATGACCATTCTGAAGTCGTGGGTTCTTGTGGTCTTGGGTTCTTAAGTTCACGAGGAACTGGGTTCTTGGGGTTCTTGAGGTTCTTCTTTCGCTTGCAATCTGTGTTAGAGAAGGATCTTCTCTTCACTCGAGTTCTGCTCTTTTCGGCGGGTGCACCCCTTGGCGGCCTTGGCTCACACCAAGGTTGCTTTTTCCCACCTCACGTCGATTGGCCGGCCGCTAAGTGCACGGTCCGCTCTCAATGAGTGAAAAGAGGTACAAGGGGAGGCTGGACAAGCCCTTCTTTCCTGGGATTCCTGTCACTCTTCAAAACACGATTAGGAATCGACACGCCCAAGTGAACTTGGGTTCGTGCGACCGCAACATGTAAAAAAAATTTCTGTGGTTCTTGTGGTTCTTTACTTAAGTGATACAGAACACTGCCAAAGCTCTGATACCAATGTTAGGTGCAGCGGAATGAATGTTTGCGCTTTGCTCAAGATGAGTGCTTCGAACTGTGCTCAAGGTTCCTTTTGTTCTTATGGAAGGTAGAGCCTTCTGTTCTTAGTGAGAGAATGCTATGATCACAACAAAGTGAATGGACCCTGTGCGTGCAAGTGTATGAGACTGAGAGATAGAGAGAGAAGAGAATACGGCACCAGAGACGTAAAACCCTCCTCCGAAGGCCCCACTCTTGTCGGCGAGAGTGGTCTACTTATGATTGCACAATCTGGTACAAATGGAATGCATGAGACTGATGCAAGTCTAGGCTATGTCGACGATGACGACGAAGTCGACCTAAGGGCTGAAATCTGCAATCTTTCTATTGCTGTCCAAAAACGCTATGGGCTGAAATCTGCGACTAGTCCAAAAACGCTGATTTTGGGGGCTGTTTCTATAGGTCTTTGTCGCTGAAAATCTGCAGGTTTAGGGCTGAAAACTGAGGTTTCTTGGGGCTGAAAATTGATGGTCTTGCCGGGCTGAATCTGCTACTCTTTGAGGGGCTGAATAGACAGATGCTTCATTGCTGAAAATGCTGCCTAAATCTGTCAAAGGCTGGGATCTGCAAACGCTAGGAATGTCCAAAACGCTAGGGCTGCAGATTGCTGAAAACGCTAGGATCTGGGCTTCTTCAAAACGCAGGGAGATGGAGTCCGTGGCGATGGTGTCCTGATGCAAAAACGCCAGGCTGATGCAAGGATGGCGAAGGTGCTTGATGAAGAAAACGCTAGTGATGGGTCTTGCTTGGAGGGAAAGTCCACCAAGATCTTGTTGAGAAGTTGCCTGCTGAGCTTGGCTCCTGTTGCCTCTTCTGCCATTTAGTGCTAGTTTAGGTTTGCTTATATACAAACTTACTCAATTTGCCCTACCTACTCTCCAACAAAAGTCACTTAAAAATAATAAGTGAAAAATGTCAAAAATAGGTAAAATAGGCTAAATGCACTGGAAAATTCCTCCGAAGGATTCTGATGGGAATTCTTATGATCATACTGTGTGCAACCAGAGGATATGCATGTACACTAAGTGACTGGGCATGCACGGTCTACGAATAGACTCACAAAAGTGCCAGTTCACTTCTAAATCTAGACTGATTTTACTGACTAAACCCTGATCATGCTGTAGCTTGTCCACGGACACATAGGGTTGGATGTGTCACGTGACATTTCTCGCAGAAATGGCTGACGTGGCACTGCCGTACGGACTCCTGCAATTTGCGGTGCAAAAAAAGCGCTCGCAGGCTGTACGGAAATCCTACGCAAAAAGCTGAAAGAAAAAAACCTACGCAATTTATTTGGGGCAGCTTTTGGGCTTTGCTTTAATTTTGAGAAGCTCTTGATAAGAAGCTTTATTTTAGGTTTTGCTTTATTTAAAAAAGATGGCAGCTTTTGGGGCTCTGCTTTTGGCATCCCTTGTAAACTTATAAATAAGTGGGCAGGGCTCCCACTCTGCAGAGCATATGGATGCAGAGTCTGAGAGTGAGAACCCTCTTACTTGCTTGTACTTTGAGCACAGATTAATACAAAAAGAAAATACCGAAAGGGGCGCCAGTCTTTGGGGCCAATATCTCTAGGCACGGAACTCTGCCGGGCCATGTCGAATGAATTGTGGATTGTTTTCAAGTGAATCTGTGCTGTGTTGCGGTAGAATCTTGACTTGGAGTGTCCAAGCTTGTTACACTATCAACGATTGTTAGACATTGCGTGTTCCGTGCAAATGAGAAAGGAGGTAAATTAGTTACAAAATCCATACGCACATCCTCAAACGGTACGTCAGGGATAGGCAATGACACAGTAGCCCTTATTGCTTACAATGAGAGACTTTAATGTTTTGACGTATAGGACACTTAGTAACATAGTTGTACACATCCTTACGCATCTTTGGTCAATAGAAATATCGTTCAACTTTTTGTAATTTACCATAAATACCTTTGTGACCACCCGTTAATACATCATGTGCGTCATGCAAAATTGGTGCTCTGTGAGAAGTCACCACACACAAACGGTTTCTAAAGAAAAGCCAATTTCACAAATGACATAATTGCACAAATCTTGTGTATTAAGTGCCTTTCAAATTCAGAACCCAAGTAATTATCTTTTAGATCATCAAAATCAACACCTTGAATAGAGAGAAAAGAACGAGTATCTAACGAGAGAAATTGTTCTTTCTTGCTCAATGTATCAACAAGAGGGTTAGCTTTGTGTCAGGTGTAGCAGAATTGAAAAGGCGAAGATCTAGATTTTACACTTCCACAAATCTTTTACTTCTTTCCTTGCGTTAGTGATTGAGCAAGCATGTGGTTGTTGGATCTAGAGGGGGAGCTATTCATTTTCAGCTGCTTCTTCGTAGAGAAGTGTTTGGACAATAATAGGATCTTTTTCAACACTTGTGGAGCAGGTTTCTATGGCTGTGTTTCCTTCAGGAGATGGATTGGTAGATTTGATGTGCCTTTTGCAAATGCAGTGCCATAATTACCTAGAACGGGATCGGGAACGGTGACGGGCCTCTCTGCGGAACGGGGGAACGGGGTGGAACGGGAGGCTTAAAAAACACTCAAATAATGCAATTTTTAGCGTTGCGACCTTTCTTGCGGGTACATGCGATGATAAAAGCGTGCTAACAACACAAGATTCTAAATGGCATGTATATATGGCATGCAATCAAGGACATTTGGGATTTCAAGAGGGGGGTATGTCACGAGGACGTGGCAACTGCTAACCTTAGTTGTTGGTTTCTTTCGCTCAATTTTTGTTTAATTTTTGGGACCCTCTTTCTGAAGTTGCAAATGGCTAGACATTGTATGGCCAGTGTGAAACGACAGATGGCTGAGAGTTTCGCTCGTAGACGGGAAGGCCTTGTCGCCACGAGTTGGTCTGGCCCACCGGCATTGGAATCCGAGCAGTAAAAGTATGTCTAGGCTCTACTCAAAGTTTGAAGAGAAGATCCCCCGATAACTGGGCTATATTGCATTATTGGATAATGTCCCAGTAGTGATAGATGGTCAGATGACCAGTGGAAGTGCCATGGAAGCAACTCCTAAAATTTGGGGAACTGCTATTTTGGGCCATGAAATTTGTTCGCGTCATTAGCTCCGGAATGACAAGAGGAACATTTTATTACTCTGCCGCTAAGTCAACTTAGCAATTGGTTGAGATATTTTTAGACCGAAAGGTACAAAACGGGAAAACCATGCATGAGTGCCATTTGGCACATTTTTGGGCACTTTCTAGCTTGAGAGAGAGAGAGAGAGGCGTTGAAATTAAACGTGGGCTGCATTCTCAGCCGTATGGTGGATTGTTGCAGGTACCAAAGCTACTGTGTGCTTGCCTATCCTCTATGTACATTGAAGTGCAAGAACTGAAGCCTTGCACAACATTCACTGCTCTCTCTTCCCCCTCCTTGCATTTATGTGATGCCCCACAAGAGGGCTTTTCATTTTACCTATGTACAATTGTGTGGTCATATGCTTTTGTGTCGAGGCAACAGCCTCTTTCTGTAGGAACAGGAGTAGCTAACTACTCCTCAAAAGGAGGCACCGGTGAGGGTCATAACCTCTCCGTATAGGTGCATTTCTAACACTGGTTATGTGCCGTACAGTTAGAGGACAGTAATGGGGGTGTTTAGGGCTGAAAACAGGTGAAAAACCAGTAATTACAGAGAGTTGTGATTACTGTTTTTGAGTTGAAAAGAGAGGGTTTATGCCATTGGAAGCGAGTCCCGTCATGGGGGTTTGTTCAAAGCAATTTTTGGAGTCGTTATGTTGTCGAAATTTTGCTAGAACAGGTGTCATCTAGCTGGATACAGGTGAAAATCCCCAAGACTCAGCCTTGTAACTTTTTATTCTCTTAAACAATAAAGAAATACCAAAAAGGGCGCCAGTCTTTGGGGGCAACAGGTGGCGGCATCTGCCTGGTAGCGCTCTAGCTTCCAAGCCGTGTGTGTTTGAAGTGTCAATTCCCGTTACAAGCTTTAGTTGCAAAGTTTCTTTGTGTCTTGATGCGTGTTTTTTATGACTCCTCTTAAAACCGCAATTTTGGCATTGCTAGCAACCTAAAGACCAAGAAGGCTCTAGTGCATGTATAACAATGTTGGGTGTTGCCACAAAGTCATCTTGGTAATGATCATAATTAGCAAGGTGAAAGTGTTTCCCAGATACGACCACCTAAGCTTGCACCGCTAAGGATTACAACAGCGAGTAGAATGATCACAACAAGAAGTGTGAAGCAATGGAGCAACAAGAGTGAACTTTGCTCACTAGAAGGGTTTTTTGGCACTTAAGGTTTGGCTAAACCTTGTACAAACTCAAGAAATAAAAATAAAATAAGTTTTGGTAATGGATCTATTACTAGGAAAATGTCCATTTTTGGCAATGGATTTCGGCATGGTTTTGGCACACGGATGAGCTTCATATGGGAAGGAGCCCTAAACAAAGTTGAAACCCATGGAAAACGGGAATTTGGAGTTGGTTTCACCTATGGTATAAGTGAAACTTGAAGGGCCAAGTGGTGGGATCCACTACCTAGGTGTTTCCTATTATGTAATTGCCATGTGAACATAATATCTACTAGTTTTACAAATAAGATGCCTTAGTGACATCATGGGCCCATGAGGCCTCTTGAGGTGTCATTATGCATGTTATGCATAATGAAGAAGTCCAAAAGGAGCATCATGCATGGTGGGTCACCTCACTTTTGGCTCATAAGGAACTCTTGTGGGAAATGATTCCCCCACCTCCCAAAGGTCACCCTAGACCCCCCTCCACGTCCTCCCCTTGTCCTCTATCAACAAAATTCGGGCAAAGCAAGTGGGGCCTCATATTGGAGCCACATGTGGTGGAAAAAGTCTTTTTTTTTGGTCATATTCATCACCTAGTCATTCCGCCTTTCACCTTAGTGACCTTCTTGCTCACACACACACTTAACATTATACAAAATTCTATCATTTTCCACTCCTAATCAGCCCTCTCAAGCTTCCATGGCTGCACTTCACCTTCCTCCTCTTACTAGTGTGTATATGCACTAGTTAATTACACACACTATCACTAAAATCCTATACATATTGAGGATCCATAATGGACTTCTATTCTCTATTATAACCTTTGCCTAATTCCATCAAAATTAGCCACAAAAAACCTTAAAACAACTCTATAGCTTCATCCCTTTCCACCTAATTCTCATTCATCCTCACACACATGTATCTATCCCTCTAAGTACATGTATTTTTCCCTCTAAGTATTGCCCATTCCTCTCTCTTTTTCACCACAATTTGTGAGATAAGTGCTAGTCATTCCACAACCTCCAAGGAAAAAGCAATGCAAATAATGACCAAGAATCAACTTCTCAAGTGGCAAGGTGAAGTTTCAAGGTGAAGGCATCAAGAAGGTCAAGGTGGCGGCTCCCAGGGCATCCTAATTTATCCTTCAATTCAAGCCCTTAATTGTAATTGTCACTAATTGTAATGGGGTGAGAGAGGCTATATAAAGAGCCTCCCATCTCAGCCCAAACGGACTTGAGTCCCTCTCCATTGTAGCATGTCCTAATTAGGCTCTTTGTGCACCTATGGGCTACCATCGTTTTCGCAGGGTAATAGTGTTTACATTCCCATGATTGTAGTTAGCATGCTTGATTTGTGTGGATGCTTTGTGTGTGTAATCACTCCCTTGGTGGAGGTGTGAAGGTTTTTCATTTGATTTCCCCTTAATGAATGATTAATGCTCAAGTTTTTATTTTGTTGTGATGAATGCATTTACATGGGCGTGGGTGCGTGTAGCAAGTTTTGTTAAGGCTTGATCAAGCCAATCCTAGTTATACGTATTTCATCTTTCTCTCACATCCATTCAAGTACATTTATTCCCCACTTTCTCTTCTCTTTCCTTTCTCCCTTCTCCTTCCTCTCTCCGTCACCCTCATACGTATATTTGCTCTGCATGCATAATTGCAACCATTCGTACGGTTAGCCAAAAGAGGTTTTGGAAATATGCACCCCTTTAAACCTCACTCCGATAATTCATTCCTTGGATCCTTGTTGGTGGCTCTCTTCCTCTGTCTCTCTCTCTCTCTCTCTCTCTCTCTCTCTCCATTAAGGTTGGTTGAAGGTGTGTGTGAGCACAACTCCTTCCATATGATCAAGGTGTTTCTCTCCCATAAAGATGTCATTCTCAACAATAGAGTGTCAACTCTACTAGCTCTTGGTCGCGTCCTAGCCGCATAAAACGCTAGGTGGTGCCCCTTAAATACCCCCTCACCGTGAGGCATCCAAGTAGTACCTTGGTGTAGAGGCTACCAGGTGCCCTTTATGTGCTTCATTTTGGTGCCCCCACTGAGGAGGGCTAAATAGACCTTCAGTTCACAAATAATGAAGGTGTGCAATTTTGAACATGGACGAGTGGCGTGAGGAATTTGCAAATTGAAGGACAGAGGAGGAGGAGGCTCTAGAGGCCCTGAAAGCTTTCATCGAGATCTTGTTGCCTGACCGTAGTGTCAACGAAATTCAAGAAGTAAGTCCCTCTCCTTGCCTTGTTCGTGATCTTCGCCAACGAAGAAGAATGAGGAGAAGAGCTTGATTTACCTCTCCTCTTAACCTATGAATGCTCCAATAACCCCCGATGTACACACAATTGAAATTCTCTACATCAATACACACGAAAGTACCGTAACGTACATTAAAGGAAGAGAGAGCACTACTAGACCTCTCTTTCCTAAAAAGGTAATTAAGAAAGGGAAGATCACATCCACACCTGCAGCACGTGCTCAAGCGTGAAGGTGACATTTGGTCCCATCTCATTTAGTGGGGGTTACATGACCACTTTTGGCAAGAAAAAGGCGAGTGAGTAACCAACTTCAACATCAAATCTACAATCACAAATTTCACCCCTAAACCCTCATGAAGCAAAGAGGCAGAGGCTTGCCTATAAGATTTCCCCTCTTATGCGTCTGCTCCCAGTGCACTTTGTGAATCTAGACGCCACCAGTCCTAAGCCAACCTCCTGTCCGCGCGAAGATTTCTTTGGATATTGTCCAAAGTGCTTTGGTGATCGGGTGAAGAGCCTTCCCGCTTTACCTTTATTGCTAATTTCCAAGAAGTCATCTCAATCTAAAGAGACTGTCCTTGTTGATGATGTTTTGCACATCAATGGTGTAACTTTTGTTCGTCATGCTGATTATGGCAATAGCATCCAACTACTACTTGCAAAAAGGCTCGGCATAGTAAAAGTGTTGCCATCACTCCCTATATCTTCACAGACGTGTCAGGAAGAGTAGAAGTGATCCGAGGTGCCGACCTTCTGTGGCTGATCAGGCTCATTGGTCCAAAGATGGTGCAACTAAGCTAGTCTATTTGTGTGGGTAGGTATGGATACCAATAATGACAATAATGATCCACGGATGTTTCCTTTTTATTTTGTGCGTCATATGCATGTTAATCTATGTATTGATAGGAAATTATTCTATAAGCAAAGAATAGATCTGTTGTTTGGAGCTGAAAGACTTGGGGAAATCTTGCGCTCTCCTCACCCTGTCATTCTACCCTTAGTAGATTATTACCACTCCTTTGATGTGTCAATATTCATCCTACTTTGAGCTAGCTATACTTAAGCTCCAAATTGTACGTATCATACTCTACTTTCAATAAATTGGAGTTGTTTGTGTAATTGTGTACTCTCTCAGCTACATTATGGCCTTCCCTAATTTTTATGGTAAGCCTGGGGAGGTTGCTTCAGATTTTTTGGCTAATTTGGACATGGCATTTTTAGTGTCAGGAAGGGATGATGAGGGCACAAAGATAATGGCCTTTCCATTAGTCTTAAGAGAAGGTGCTAAAGTATGGTATCAAACTTTGGCACCGGAAGAAAGAAGATTGGGAAGCCTTAAAAACGGCCTTTATCAAAGAATTTCGCCATCATGAGCCTCCAGAGGAGATATGGAGATAACTCTTAGAGCTACGCCAAACATCACACAATGACTAGAAGCTATGAAGGGAAGTTTTCCAACCTGTGGGAGAAGTAGTGTGCATCACTAGGCGAAGGGGAAAGGCACCAGAGTGCCTAAAGGACTGTTTCCTAGCAGTGCTTTACCCCATCCTTCGAGAAAAGGTATAAGGTAAATTCCCAGACACCTTTGAATTATGCAAGGGAGAAGGATAGGAAATTAAAGTTTCAAGCTCAGCTACAAGGAGGAATGGAGCCTCCACCGCTAGCTCAATCTACGGTAAGGGTAGTAGCAAGGACAGGAGCAGTAGACCAAGAGTCCTCTCAACAAGAGCTGCTTCAACAAATCACCAATCAGCTAGAGAGCCTGTCTATCAATTTGGTTCAAGGTGTAAGGGCTCCCCAGCCAGGAAATGAACGAAATAGACAAGAAGGACAAAGGCAAACCCGTGAGTACGTTTGCTACAATTGTGGAGGGGTAGGTCATGGCATGTATTATTGTCCTCACCCACGATGCTATCAAGGAAATGGTAATCAAAGACGACCTCCCTGGCAACAAGTCACCCCTTCTCGAGCAAGGCCCCCAAATGGACAAAATGCACATGTGGCTCCACCAATTCAAATATTGAGACCCCCTCCTCCACCACCACAAGCACCATCAACGATCCCTCCACTACCATCAGGTGGGGAGGATAGGGCTGTCTTTGTCATAAGTCTTGACAATGGTAAGGATAAAGGTAAAGCAAAAATGGAGAAAGCTGTTGCCATGCCAATAAAGACAGTTAGAAGACAAAGAATTGATGAAATGGAAGCTTCATAGCTGGATAAAGGGAATGAGGGTTCCTCCCAAGTGATAGGAGACAAGAAAAGGAAGAGTAGGTCAAGGAGGCACATAGGAGTAGAAGACTTTCCACTTGAGGTGGGATCCATACCCTATGACCTCATAGCAGATGTGAGTAAGCAAGGACGAAAGATCTCATGGCAGCAACTCCTCCACCTTTCCCCAAAGATGCGTAGAACTTGGTCTAAGATGGTTAGCACTAGGAGGGCTAAGGCAAAGTCAGTTGGGTCCATTAGTGCAAGAGGCATGAAGGATAATGTGCCAGTCATTGATGCAGAGATTAAGAGTCAGCGAGTCTCCAATGTGCATGTGGATGGTGGAGCCGAGATTGTGTTATGACAGAGAAATTGATGCACAAGTTGGGTTTGGAAGTAAACGAGCAGACTTCCTTACAAGCTAAGATGGCAAATAATGTAAGGGTGGCTTGTGTGGGAAAAGGTTAATGGAGTGAAGGTTTCAACTTTTGGTGTGGCAATCTCAATTGATGCTTATGTGATCCCACCTAAGGGGGAGGGCTACTTATTAATTCTTGGAAGACCTTGGCTTATGGCTATGAAGGCCAGGCAGGATTGGGAGACAGGTTCCCTTGAGTTGCGTCCAAGTCATAAGGCCGGTGGCAAGCAACAAAAAATTGTGTATGACATGAAGCAGGGTAGACAACAAGACTTGGATATGGAGACTTCGGTGGACGAATGGAGCACAAGCAACTACTCTTCGTTTGAGGGTGAGTCATCTGAGGAGGATGCTAGTTCTTTGGAGGATGCTAGTTCTTTGGAGGTAACGGGTATAGTACTACGAGACCCGAAGGAGAGGGTAGTCAAGACTCTCTAAACAAGGAGGAAGTCACAGGCCTAGAAGAGATGTTAGCTAAAGACCTACCAGAAGAAGAAAAAGGATCCTATTTGCAGGTACTAAAGAAGCATGCTAGTCTCTTCATAACTGATTATAAACACATTAAGGGAGTAATAGTGACTCAACACCATATCCAATTGAAAGAAGGTGCCAAGCCAGTGGTGCAAAGACTTAGGAGATTAGGGCTAGTGCAACAAGATGCGCTCTTAAAGGAAGTGAAAAGATTACTCAATGTAGGATTTATCTACCTAGTGGAAGATTCCGAGTGGGTGTCCCCGGTTGTGGTAATACCAAAGAAAAATGGGAGGTGGAGGGTGTGTGTTGATTACAAGCCTCTAAATGCAGTCACAAAAAGGGACCATTTTCCTTTGCCTTTCCAAGATGAGATATTAAATGAAGTGGCTGGTCATGAAAGGTACACAGTGTGTGACGGGTACTCAGGCTACTTCCATATCAGAATTGCAGATGAAGATCAAAGGAAGACTACTTTCATAACGCCCTGGGGGTGTTTTGCTTACAGAGTTATGCCTTTTGGCTTAACTAATGCCCCAGCTACTTTCCAAAGGTTTATGAACTTGGTGTTTCAACCCTACTTTGGTAAATCCATACGAGTCTTCATTGATGATTTTTGCATTTACAGCTCTAGGGAAGTGCATCTTTCCAAGGTTGATGAAGGCTTCACCCGTCTGGCCCAATTGGGTGGGGAGTTAAATAAAGAGAAGTGTCATATAGGTGAGAGTAAGGTCACTCTACTAGGCCATGTTGTGTCTCAAGATGGTATTGAGGCTGACCCTGAAAAGGTAAAGACATTGTTAGCCTTACCTACTCCTTCAAACGTGAAGCAGCTAGTCTCCTTCATTCAAAAGATTCGCTACATGGGACGATTTATACATCTCCTTTCTCAGGTAATCTATCCTTTGTAGCAGCTCACTAAACACACTACATTGGCATGGAGTGAGGAGGGTGAAAGGTGCTTTCAAGAAGTTAAAACCATTTTGAGCTCATTGCCTGTCGTGCTGCAGCCCACATGGGGTGAATTATTCTATGTGAATCCTAGTGTAGGCCCAGAAGCTCTAGGAGTTGTCTTGATGCAAAAAGACCCAAAGTAGAGTGATGACAGCTACTGAAAAGGGTTTCAGCGCAACTGAGCAATTGGTGCTAGTTCTTAAGTTTGCAGTGGAAAAGTTTGGGGCTTACTTGCTTCCGAGACAATTTGTGGTGATCACAATTGATGAAGTCTTTCCATATGCCCTACAACACATGGAACTGTCTCAAAGAATAGCAAAGTGGGTGGTGCAGCTTCAAGAGTTTGACTACACACTACAGGTAGAGGATTCCACCCGTGCTTGTTTGGCAGACGTCCTCACACAAAGGTGTTATGAGAAGATCAAGAAAGAGGCACCTAGTAAGGTACCACCTATCCCGGAGCCTGAAATTCTATTAGAGGCACACAGTCTATATTTTGATGGAGCTTACAAGAGAACAAAAGACAAGGCATGAGCAGGTATAGTGATACTAGGTCCAGAAAAGGAGAGGATTTTTGTAGAAGGGTTTCACCTAGAATAGGTTCATTCTAACAATGAGGCAGAGTACCATGTCCTTGTTTTAGGGTTACAATGTTGTCTTTCTCAAGGCATCACAAAGCTAAAAGTTTTTGGTGACTCCATGTTGATTGTTAAGCAAATGGTTGGCGTATGGGCCTGTAAAAATGACAAATTGTCTATTAAGATGAGGAAAGCAAAGACCTTGTTGAAGGGTTTTAAAGAAGTTCGAGTTTACTTTGTACCTCGAGATCAAAATCGAGAAGCAGATGCCTTAGCAGTTGAAGAACTACAAACTCTCATTGTAGGAGCTGCATGATTTACTTTACTTTCTTGAGCATTGTGAAGCGTCCTCTGGTATGAGTAAAAGTGAACGCAGGTGGTTGACAAAAAAGGCTACCGGATATAGTTTGGTAAGTGAGGACTTGTATTGTAAGGGGAAAGATGTTGTCATGAGGAGAGTTCCCTCATCCCAAGAGATCAAGGATATTTTGTTTAGTTGTCATGAAAGTGTGTGTGGTGGCCACTTTGCACAAGAGATCACTAGCAGGAAGATCTTACAAGCAGGGTTTATATGGCCTAGCCTCCATCGAGATGTACAACGCTGGTGCCGCATATGCGAGGTTTGCCAAAAAGCCGGACCAAGGTGTCTTGCTCATGAAAATCAACACCAAATTAAAACCTACGAGTCTTTTGAAAAATGGGGAATAGATGCAATAGGGCCACTCTCTTCTTTCTTCGGGTGCCAAAGTTTGATACCATACTTTAGCACCTTCTCTTAAGACTAGTGGAAAGGCCCTTAGCTTTGTGGCCTCATCATCCCTTCCTGACACTAAAAATGCCATTTCCCAATTATCCAAAAAGTTTGAAGCAACCTCCCCAAGCTTACCATAAAAATTAGGGAAGGCCATAATGTAACTTAGAGAGTACACAACTACACAAACAACTCCAATTTATTGAAAGTAGAGTATGATAAGTACAATTTGTAGCTTAAGCATAGCTAGCTCAAAATAGGATGAATATTGACACATCAAAGGAGTGGTAATAATCTACTAAGGGTAGAATGACAGGGTGAGGAGCGCACAAGATTTCCCCAAGTCTGTCAGCTCCAAACAACAAGGCTATTCTTTGCTGATAGAATAATTTCCTATCAAAACATATATTAACACGCATATGGCGCACAAAATGAAAAGGAAACATCTGTGGATCATTATTGTCACTATTGGCATCCATATCTACCCACACAAATAGACTAGCTTAGTTGCATCATCTTTAGACCAATGAGCCTGATCAGCCACAGAAGGTCGGCACCTCGGATCACTTCTACTCTTCTTGACGTGTCTGTGAAGATGTAGGAGGTGATGGCAACACTTATTACTATGCCGAGCCTTTTTGCAAGTAGTAGTTGGATGCTATTGCCATAGTCAGCATGACGAACAAAAGTTACACCATTAATGTGCAAAACATCATCAACAAGGACAGTCTCGTTAGATTGAGATAACTTCTTGAAAATTAGCAATAAAGGTAAAGCGAAAAGGCTCTTCACTCGATCACCAAAGAACTTTGGACAATATCCAAAGAAATCTTCGCGCGGACAAGAGGTTAGCTTAGGACTGGTGGTGTTTGGATTCACAAAGTGCATTGGGAGCACACGCATACGAGCTGCAATCTTATAGGCAAGCCTCCGCCTCTTTGCTTCATGAGGGTTTAGGGGTGAAATTCGTGGTGGTAGGTTCATGTTGAAGCTAGTTTCTCACTGGCCTTTTTCTTACCAAAAGTGGTCATGTAACCCCCACTAAATGAGATGAGACCAAATGTCACCTTCACGCTTGAGTACGTGGTGCAGCTTTACGCCACTTAGGTGTGGATGTGATCTTCCTTTTCTTAATTATCTTTTTAGGAAAGAGAGGTCTAGTAGTACTCTCTCTTCCTTTATTGTGCGTTACGGTACTTTCGTGTATATTGATGTAGAAAATTTCAACTGTCTGTGCATCGGGGGTTATTGGAGTATTTCATAGGTTAAGAGGAGAGGTAAATCAAGCTCTTCTCTTCATTCTTCTTCGTTGCCGACGATCACGAATAAGGCAAGGAGAGGGACTTACTTCTTGAATGTCGATGATGCTACAGCCAGGCAACAAGATCTCGATGAAAGCTTTCAAGGCCTCTAGAGCCTCCTCCTCCTCTGTCTTCTAATTTGCAAACTCCTCACGCCACTCGTCCATGTTGAAAATTGCACACCTTCATTGTTTGTGAACTGAAGGTCTATGTACCCCTCCTCAGTGGGGGCACCAAAATGAAGCACACAAAGCGCACCCGGTAGCCTCTACACCAAGGTACTACTTGGATGCCTTACGGTGAGGGGGTATTTAAGGGGCACCACCTAGAGTTTTATGCGGCTAGGACGTGACCAAGAGCTAGTAGAGTTGACGCTCTATTGTTGAGAATGACATCTTTATGGGAGAGAATCACCTTGAGCATATGGAAGGAGTTGTGCTTACACACAGCTTCAACCAACCGTAATGGAGAGAGAGAGAGAGAGAGAGAGAGAGAGAGAGAGAGAGAGAGCCACCAACAAGGATCCAAGGAATGAATTATCGGAGTGAGAGATTTGAAGGGGTGCCTATTTCCAAAACCTCTCTTGGCTAACCGTACAAATGGTTGCAATTATGCATGCGGAGCAAATATACGTATGAGGGTGACAGAGAGAGGAAGGAGAAGAGAGAAAGAAAAGAGAAGAGAAAGTGGGGAATAAATGTGCTTGATAATGGATGTGGGAGAAGGATGAAACACGTATAATTAGGGTTTCCTTGATCAAGCCTTAACAAAACTTGCTATACGCACCCACGCAAATGTAAATACATTTATCACAACAAAAAAACTTGAGCATTAATCATTCATTAAGGGGAAATCAAATGAAAAACTTTTACACCTCCACCAAGGGAGTGATTACACACACAAAGCATCCACACAAATCAAGCATGCTAGCTACAATCATGGGAATGTAAACACTATCACCCTGCCAAAACGACGGTAGCTTATAGGTGCACAAAGAGCCTAATTAGGGCATGGTACAATGGAGAGGGGCTCAAGTCCGTTTGGGTTGAGTGGGGGGCTCTTTATATAGCCTCTCCCACCCCATTAGAATTAGTGACAATTACAATTAAGGGCTTGGGGACAAATTGGGATGTCCTGGGAGCCTTTACCTTGACCTTCTTCATGCGTTCACCTTGAAGCTTCACCTTGCCACTTGAGAGGTGATTCGTGGTCATTATTTGTAGCAATTCACCTTCTTCTTTGGAGGTTGTGGAATGACTAACACCTATCTCACAAATTGTGGTGAAAAGGAGAGAGGAATGGACCATACTTAGAGGGATAGATACATGTGTGTGAGGATGAATGAGAAGTGGGTGGAGAGGGGTGAAGCTATGGAGTTGTTTTAAGGTTTTTGGTGACTGATTTTGATGGAATTAGGTAGAGGTTATAATAGAGAATAGAAATTCATTATGGATTCTCAATATATGTAGGATTTTAGTGATAGTGTGTGTAATTAACTAGTGCATATACACACTAGTAAGAGGAGGAAGATGAAGTGCAGCCATGGAAGCTTGAGAGGGCTGATTAAGAGTGGAAAATGATAGAATTTTGAATAATGTTAAGTGTGTGTGTGAGCAAGAAGGTGGCTAGGGTGAAAGGGGGAAAGAGTAGGTGATGAATATGACAAAAAAAAGACTTTTTCGACCACAAATGGCTCAAATATGGGGCCCCACTTACTTTGCCCGACTTTTGTTGATAGAGAACAAGGGGAGGGCGTGGAGGGGGGTTTAAGGTGACCTTTGGGGGGTGGGGGAATCATTTCCCTTAAAAAAATGGAGAAAAATGGCTTGGCATTGCCCTCTTTTCCTTATGAGGCAAAAGTGAGGTGACCCACCATGCATGATGCTCCTTTTGGACTTCTTCATTATGCATCACATGTGTGATGACACCTCAAGAGGCCCCATGGGCCCATGATGTCACTAAGGCATCTTATTTGTAAGACTAGTAGATATTATGTACATATGGCAATTACATAATAGGAAATGCCTAGGTAGTGGATCCCACCACTTGGCCCTTCAAGTTTCACTTATACCATAGGTAAAATCAACTCCAAGTTTCCTTTTTCCATGGGTTTCAACTTTGTTTAGGGCTCCTTCTCATATGAAGCTCATCCGTGTGCCAAAACCATGCCGAAATCCCTTGCAAAAAATGGACATTTTCCTAGTAATAGATCCACTGTCAAAACTTATTTTATTTTTATTTCTTGAGTTTGTACAAGGTTTAGCCAAACCTTAAGTGCCAAAAAACTCTTAATAGTGAGCAAAGCTTACTCTTATTGCTCCATTGCTTCACACTTCTTACTGTGATCACTCTACTCGCTGTTGTAATCCGTAGCGGTGCAAGCTTAGGTAGTCGTATCTGGGAAACACTTTTACCTTGCTAATTATGATCATTACCAAGATGACTTTGTGGCAACACCCAATATTGTTATACATGCACTAGAGCCTCTTGGTCTTTAGGTTGCTGGCAATGCAAAAATTGTAGTTTTAAGAGGGGTCATAAAAAACACGCATCATATAGCCCTCCCCCCAAAGCTAGAGGTATTTTATGTCTCTCATTACCATCTTGAGACACAACATGGCCTAGTGGAGTGACCTTACTCTCACCTATATGGCACTTCTCTTTATTTAACTGCCCACCCAATTGGGCCAGACGGGTGAAGCCTTCATCGACGTTGGAAAGATGCACTTCCCTAGAGCTGTAAATGCAAAAATCATCAATGAAGACTCGTATGGATTTTCCCTAAAGATGCGTAGAACGTGGTCTAAGATGGTTAGCACTAGGAGGGCTAAGGAAAAGTCAGTTGGGTCCATTAGTGCAAGAGGCATGAAGGATATTGTGCGAGTCATTGATGCAAAGATTAAGAGTCAGCGAGTCTCTAATGTGTATGTGGATGGTGGAGCCGAGATTGTGTTATGACAGAGAAATTAATGCACAGGTTGGGTTTGGAAGTAAACGAGGAGACTTCCTTACAAGCTAAGATGGCAAATAATGTAAGGGTGGCTTGCGTGGGAAAGGTTAATGGAGTGAAGGTTTCAGCTTTTGGTGTGGCAGTTTCAATTGATGCTTATGTGATCCCACCTAAATGGGAGGGCTACCCATTAATTCTTGGAAGACCTTGGCTTATGGCTATGACGGCCGAATTTTCATTCATCCTCACATACATGTATCTATCCCTCTAAGTATGGCCCATTCCTCTCTCCTTTTCACTACAATTTCTGAGATAGGTGCTAGTTATTCCACAACCTTCAAAGAAGAAGGTGAATTGCTGCAAATAATGACCAAGAATCAACCTCTCAAGTGGCAAGGTGAAGGCATCAAGAAGGTCAAGGTGGCTGCTCTTAGGGCATCCCAATTTGTCTCCCAATTCAAGCCGTTAATTGTAATTGTCACTAATTGTAATGGGGTGGGAGAGGCTATATAAAGAGCCCCCCATCTCAGCCCAAACGGACTTGAGCCCCTCTCCATTGTACCATGCCCTAATTAGGCTCTTTGTGCACCTCTAGGCTACCATCATTTTGGCAGGGTGATAGTGTTTACATTCCCATGATTGTAACTAGCATGCTTGATTTGTGTGGATGCTTTGTGTGTGTAATCACTCCCTTGGTGGAGGTGTGAAGGTTTTCCATTTGATTTCCCCTTAATGAATGATTAATGCTCAAGTTTTTATGTTGTTGTGATGAATGCATTTACATTGGTGTGGGTGCGTGTAGCAAATTTTGTTAAGGCTTGATCAAGGCAATCCTAGTTATACGTGTTTCATCCTTCTCCCACATCCATTATCAAGCACATTTATTCTCCACTTTCTCTTCTGTTTCCTTTTTCCCTTCTCCCTTCTCTCTTCATCACTCTCATACGTATATTTGCTCCGCATGCATAATTGCAACCATTCGTACGGTTAGTCAAGAGAGGTTTTGGAAATAGGCACCTCTTCAAATCTCTCACTCCGATAATTGATTCCTTGGATCCTTGTTGGTGGCTCTCTCTCTCTCTCTCTCTCTCTCTCTCTCTCTCTCTCTCTCTCCATTAAGGTTGGTTGAAGGTGTGTGTGAGCACAACTCCTTCCATATGCTCAAGGTGATTCTCTCCCATAAAGATATCATTCTCAACAATAGAGCGTCAACTCTACTAGCTCTTGGTCGCGTCCTAGCCGCATAAAACGCTAGGTGTGCCCCTTAGATACCCCCTCACCGTGAGGCATCCAAGTAGTATCTTGGTGTAGAGGCGACCGGGTGCGCTTTGTGTGCTTCATGTCCTAAAGTCTAAAGTAAAGTTTCGGATGAAAGCCTACGTCTACTGCTCTACGGCCAGTTTTATAAGCTCCCAAGCTGCTAACTCAGCCTCGTGTACAGTAGAATGACTATCGCCAATCTTGTCTGAGGGGTCCTCCAACATGTTGAAGTCTCCCCCAACACACACTGCTTTGCATGAGGCAAAGACTCTACAATATGTGACCAAAACTTAGCTCGTGCATTTGCCACATTGGGCGCATAGATGTTTAGGAAGCCCATGAGGCAAGCATGAACCTGCATAGTAATCGACTGGGCCCTACCTGGTACAATAATACCTCTCCCCACAATGGCCTGCTGCCATGAGTCCGCAATAGTCATACATACCCCTCCTTGAATGCCTCCTCGCCCAAAAGCAGCTGACCAAAAAGTCTCATAGCAGCCATGCAGAACTTGTGACCACATCGCCGAATGCGGCTCTCACAAAGATGATGCTCTTGGAGCATAAGATTATCAATCATACCACCCACAAGGTATCTTTGAAGCTCTTGGTGTAAGCGGCCCCTCTTGCGCTGAAACTGGGGCCCACTTAAACCCTGTACATTCCATGAGACAATCCTCATGGGATCTGTGAGAGAAGGCGGATGCTGCAACAACGGCCAATCTCGCTATCTTCGAGGCTGGTTTGGATGGGGAGTAATCTACATCTGAGCGACCTCTAGACAAACTCATCTGAGGTGACTTGTCACGTGCACATCTAACCCTATGTGCATGTGGACAAGCGACTTCATGACAAGGGTTCAATTAGCTTAGGAAGTGTTCTGGCACCTTTGTGAGTCTGTTCGTAGACCGTGCATGTCCATACACTTACAGTAGTTGCATTTCTTAGTTGCACACAGCATGATCATCAGATTACAGTCAGTACCCATCAGGAGCATTTTACAGTGCATAGAATCCATTTTTCCTATTTTAGCGATTTTTCACTTATTATTATTAAGTGACTTCGTTGGGAAACTGGGTAGGGCAATTTGGCTAAGGAAATATATAAGAAAGCTAGCGCTAGCACTTTCTGGCAGAAGAGGCAAGCAGGAGTCCAACCACTCATAGTGCACCTTCTCAGCAAGACCAGCGTTTTGGCTCAAGACCAGCCTAGCATTTTTCATCAGATCAGCCCTGGCGTTTTGCAGACAGTAGATCAGCCGTGGTGTTTTTGCTGACCACAGATCAGCCTAGCGTTTTTGCAATTGCAGATCTACATCAGCGTTTTGCAAATTCCCGACGACAGAACCGTCCCCAGCAGTAGCGTTTTCAGTTTTCAGCAGTCAGACTCCGCACCGCAGCCCCCAAACCTCGTAGATCTCACATTCCCGTAGTAGATCCTCGCTGCACGGTTAGATCAGCCAGAGTTTGCAGATTCAGCCCGCTATTCGCAGATTACAGCATCTGCATTTTCAGCGCATTGTCGTCCGTCGTCATCATTACCGTCATCACCGACACAGAGTCAGAATTCAGCAGATAGAAGATTTGCAGATTTCAGCCCTTAGTGTTTTCAATTTTCAGCCCGTCTTGTCATCGTCATCATCGTCGTCGACATCGTCAGCAAGACTGCTTTTCAGGCCAAGGGCCTTTAATCTCTGGCATGCTTCCTGGAGAAGGTGCAGAGTATGGAGTACCGGCTTGTACTGTGTTGATGTAATATAAAGAAATACCGAAAGGGGCGCCAAGGTTTGGGGCCAATACTCTCTGGGGTGGAATTCCGCCACTTCGTGTCGCATGTCGTCTCTCTCTCTCTCTCTCTCTCTCTCTCTCTCTCTTAGTTCAATTGTTATTGAAGTGCTAAAAGTCTGTTCAATCTGTTCTTTTCTATTGGCACGTGGTGCTCGTCTTGTGACAGTGGTATCAGAGCATCAGGCGTGTGCTTTTCTGAAAGCATACTGGTCCTACCAAGGAGCAGACAGAGCAAGATTGCACTTTCAGAAGTTCATTGGAAATTTTAGTTTCGTGCTCCGACCCCGGACTTATTAGTCACTCCCACCCTTACTTCATCGCGCATCGGGCGCGCTACCGTCTTCATCGCTGTGTCTTACAGGGCATAAGCCATAAAGAACCCAAGACTTGGAATTCATGGAATTCATGGATTCAACAGAATGCTATGCAATGGTGGACTTCAATCGCGATACAACCGCATGCTCCAAGGACTTGGCAAGCTTTCAAGATAGTTTTGCATGTAGTTACATGACTTCGATGTTTGAAGTCCGGATTTCGGCAGTGGGGCAACTTGAAAATGCTTGCCATCGAAACCATGGACGACATTCTTTCGCGGCATCCTCAGTAGAATCTTTCGATGCTGCAAAGTTTTCAACAATTTTTGAGCTACATGTTACCCCCTCTAATGCCCCAGGTGGTACCTCCTCCTCTGGCACAAGAAAGTACGAGAGCTTCCAACCGGCAACCTTCTTAGCAATCTGTTCCGATCAGGGGAGTCTTCAGGAATATGGTGTAGCCATCTGACCTTAGCCAGTGCAACCGCCTTTGCCACCGCCATTGCCTCCATCACCACCGCCACCAAGCTACAATGGTTGGAGCCCATATGGATACCCTTATTATCCATACCTGAGATATGTGCCTAACCAACCCAAAAATTTCAAAGATGGTGGCACGACAGTCAAATTTTTCACTTTTTCCGAGGTAAAAGATCGCAAGAAAGTATTGCAGTTCCTACAGCAATTCGACAACATCTATGCTTTGGGGAACTATACATAAGAATCCAAGATTTCTCGAGCAGCGGGATTTCTTAAAGATAATGCTATGCAATGGTGGAGTTCAATCGCGACACAACCGCATGCTCCAAGGACTTGGCAAGCTTTCAAGACAGTTTTTGCACATAGTTACATGACTTCGATGTTTGAAGTCCGGATTTCGGCAGTGGGGCAACTTGAAAATGCTTGCCACCAAAACCATGGACGACTATAACCAAAGGTTTCTCGACGTGTACCTTCCGGTGTCCTTTAAGTTCATTCCCTTGGAGGACCAGTGCGAGCACTACACCACTGGACTACCATCACCATTGTACGAATATTGTCTCTCCAAAGCAAGTCTCTACCATGCAAGAGCTTATGGACCATGCCGCGGTCGGCTACAAGCTCATGAAAGGAAAGTTGGACTTTACCACAGAAGAACCTCCGGCCACTAACCAGAACTCCCGGCAACAACGAACAAATTCTCGGGAATCCCGTGAAAACTAACCTCAATTGCCTTGTGTGACACAACGTCAACGAGACGCCTTGTTACAAGAAGGCGGATGCTTCGAATGTTTCCAAACAGGGCATACATTCAATACATGTCGTGAGCGAGCCTCGACGTCCTCAGTGCAACCTTCTGCTCCCCCAGCTCCCACATCAGACAGATCCCAGGTGCCACCTCCGGCCAAGAAGTCTAGACCTGCTATTGGACTAGTACCCGATATTTATGGTATACACCTCGAGAGTTTCAATAAATTATGCAGAGCTTATGGAAAAGTCAACGGCTGGAAAACCCTTATTTTCTTTGACCCCGGAGCTATGGAGAACTTTATCCATCCAGAATTCTTGAAGCAGATGCACTTTGATTATGATGCAGAGGGTGGAGAAATTGAAGCTGAGCTAGCCACATGGCAAACTCAGAAAGTGGTACCGCTCATTGGTGCACTTCCAGTGACTATACAAGATTATCATGGAAAAGCCGATTTCCACATTATGAAGTTGGTCAATTGCGACGTTCTCTTGGGCATGCCTTGGCACGACAAGAATGATGCAACTCTTCAGGTCCAGAACCGAACCATCACCGTGATACAGAAGGGCAAGCCCATTGTCCTCAAAGTTCGGTTGTCCAAACAAAACCCTGAATGACCTCTCTAGTTGTTGAACATTGTTTGAGAAAGTATTGTTTGAAATTTGTTTGAAATGGATGCTATCTGTTTTAAACCTGTCTTGGTGCCGATTTGAATTGTTTAAGTCTGGATTTAAATACTGCTTTCATTGATTGGTGATTTTACTCCCGGGTGGAGAAGTGAGAAATATTGTTTTGGTATTGTTTGAACCTCGGAACGACGCAGGCCGATGCCTAGGGAGCGTTTCGTTGTATGTTTAAAAACCTCGAAACGACGTAAGCCGATGCCTGGGGAGCGTTTTGTTGTATGCTTGAACCTCCAAATGATGCAGACTTCGGTCTGGGGAGCGTTTGGTTGTACAGTCCTTTGAGCTCATGGGCCGGACCTTTTTAGGTTATTTGTGGGGGGAGTGACGAGGTAGTCGTTGAGTAGCTTCATACCGCAGACCGTTTGTCTCACGGGAGTGCTTAGCGGTGTTGTTTGTTGTGTCTTGTAACATGTATATGTAAGCATTTGTGTTGCATTGTGATGTGCCAATTACTGAATATTCCTAATTGTATGAGATTGCCTGGGTATGTAATTTTAGTGCATCAAGACACCCGTGGAAAATCAGTACGGTCTAGGTGTGATGGCTAATTTTACTATGCTAGAATATCAGGAGTTCCGATCTAGACGAAAGGAGAAGCTAACTCCTTGATCAAAAGAGCCGAAAGGAGAAGCTAACTCCTTAACAAAAAGAGCAAACTAAATGTCCCTCGGAATGACCCTCAGATTTTTTTTTTTTGAGCTAACTTGAATTGTTTTGCAGATATGCTGTAATCGCGGACGATTACTCTCTTTCAAGAAGGGGAGATCTAACAAACTATTGACGTGTCAACCTACTGAAGAACGGAGCTACCGGCCGAGAGGCCTAAACCCTAGAAGAAGCAGAAGCAACAAAAGAAGCAGCAACAAATTTTCGAAAACTCCGCTGGCTGCTGACGTGGCAGGACTGTACGGCTTTCCATGATTTACACTGACAGCTTTTTGGCATTGCTTTTGGATCAGAAGCTTTTGAGTTTTGAAGGCTTTTCACTGTAACTGCTTTTCAAGCCAAGGGCCTTTAAATATGAGGTTAGGGCTCATTCTCTGGCATGCTTCTTGGAAGTGCAGAGTCTGGAGTACTGGCTTGTACTGTGTTGATGCAATATAAAGACATACCGAAAGATTGCCAAGGTTTGGGGCCAACACTCTCTGGGGTGGAATTCTGCCACTCCGTGTCGCGTGTCGTCTCTATCTCTCTTAGTTCAATTGTTATTGAAGTGCTAAAAGTCTGTTCAGTCTGTTCTTTTCTATTAGCACGTGGTGCCCGTCTTGTGACAACTAATGACATATGGTGGTTGACCGTTGATGTAGTTCTTTGGTTCTTTGCTCTTGGACATTCGATTTTCAAGACTCGCGAGTCTCAGTTGTCCGCATTCTTTGGACTTCCCATAGCAACTTGTTGATTCTGACATGTGGTATGTGATCGGAGAGGTAAATTGTCACGAGGACGTGGCAACTGTTAACTATGTCACGAGGACGTGGCAATTGCTAACCTTAGTTGTTGGTTTTATTCCAATGATTTTTGTTTTATTTTTGAGACCCTCTTTTTGAAGTTGCAAATGGTCGAACATTGTATGGCCAATGTGAACGGTAGTTTCACACGCAGACGGGAAGTGGGTCGGCACTGGAATTCGTATAGTAAGAGGATGTCTAGGCTCAGTTCAAGATCATGCAGGAAGTGAACTTAATAAAGGCATAAAGCCAAGGTGGGGTCACCAAAAGAAAGTATCCGACAGTTGGGCCACATTGCATTTTTGGATGCGGTCCCAATGGGGATAGATGGTCAGAAGACCAGTGGGAGCCGAATGGAAGCATCTCCTAAAAATTAGGGAACTGCTGTTTTGAACTTGAAAATTTGTTCGCGTCATTAGCTCTGGAATGACAAGGGGAACATTTTATCGCTCTGCTGCCAAGTCAATTGACGCGTCGGTTGAGATATTTTTAGTGGGGAAGCCCAAACTCGGAAAGTGGGTGAGGTGTCACTTTGTGAACGAATCTGCCACTTCTGGAGGTTGGGACGAGCTGTTTTCAGCAAGAGGAGGCGCCATTTTCAGCTTTGGTCACAGGTTAAGAGCTATGGAGTGCATGCTTTCCACTCTATGTCAGCTTTGGTCACAGGTTAAGAGCTATGGAGTGCATGCTTTCCACTCTATGTACAGTGTGGTGCTAGGAGTAATGGACTGCACACTACACACTGCTCTCGCTCTCTCTCTCTCTCTCTCTCTCTCTCTCTCTCTCTCTCTACACCCTACGTGTAGTTATGTGATTCCCCACAAGAGGGCTCTTCGTTTGACTGATGTACAGCTGTGTGGTTTCATGCTTTTGTGCCGAGGCAAGAGCCTCTTTGAGCAGGAACAGGAGTAGCTAATTGCTACTCCAAAGCAGGCACCGGTGAGGGTCATAACCTCACCAAGTAGGTGCATTTTCAGCGCTGTGTACGCGCTGTTTTTGGACTGTTTTGCAGCCGCAATGATGCCAGAATCATTGGAACTGTGCCCCACTGTTAGATGACAGCTCGGGGGCTGTTTAGGGCTGAAAACAGATGAAAAACCAGTAATTACAGCACGCTGTAATAACTGTTTTTGCGCAGGAAACAGGGGGTTTATGCTATTGGAAACGAGTCGAAGCTTGGGAAATTGTCCAGGGCAAGTTTTGGGGCCGTTATGTTGCCAAAATTTTGCTTGCACAGGTGTCATCTAGCTGGATGCATGTGTAGGTCTCAAGGACTCTGGTTTTGTAGCTTATTCCTCGTTCCTGAAAAGTAATAAAGAAATACCGAAAGGGGCCGCCAACCTTTGGGGCCTACAGGCGTCGCTGTCTGCTTGGGAGTGCTCTAGCTGCCAAGCCGTGCTATGTCTTGCAGTGTAATTCCCAGTTACGGGTTCCCTTTTAAGTCTTTGCTTTGTGTCGTTGAAGTTCAAAATGTTAAAGATCGGGTGAAAGCCAAAGCCTACCGCCCGACGGGCCGGTTCATAGATTTCTGACTCTTTCCTCAAGGGTGGAGCCTTTGTGAGTTGGGAAATGATTTGGAAAGGGCTCCTGAGGTTGGGAGTTTTCCCCAGCCTTGTCGGTATTTTCCCGAGAGCCCTATAAGGCTTCTAGCCTTCTGGTGCTCCTTACCTATTTTCCCCCATTTATGAGTTGTGAGGGCGGCCTCAGATCTGGCTGACCAGCACCCTCAGGGGTATTTGGGAGTGGGCAGGGATACCATGGGAGAGTAGTGTGTGCCCAGGCGTAGGGTTGCAGGACGCCTCTAGTGGGCAGAGAAGGGCAATAGCTTGTGTTTTCTTGAGCAGCCTTCTTTTTGGCCAGCCCATTAATGTTCGGTCACGGAGAACGGAGCAGCACCACCGTTCAATGATGGGCAGCAGGGAAGTATTCCTTGCGTTTTTCTTCACAGGGCAGATATGTAACGGCGATTGTGATCATCCTAATGCAGAGCACCACACTCTTGGTGCAGGTAGAGTGCAGGAGATCATGGTGCAGGAGATCCATGATCTCCAAGGGGCAGCTACACCATGTGCAGCCTTGATCCAGTTTCTTCTCCCTCTAGATCAGGTCTCTTGCCAGGAGAAGTTCCACTGTAGCCTCGCTTTTAGAGCAGGTTAGGGTTGTAGCCCATGTTGATGCTAGTGGTCTCGTGTGTAGGAGCAGATGGCAGTAGGAGTAGCAGTTGTGGTGTGTACCTTGGGTCTATCCTTCCAGGCATGCTTGTTGAATGTTCTATGCCGGACCACCCAGAGTCACTCGTATGAGTAGTTTGCTATCAGCATGGAGAGCCTTTCCCAGATCTCTCTCTCTCTCTCTCTCTCTCTCTCTCTCTCTCTCTCTCTCTCGCGCGCGCGCATGTCTATCTTGTCTCTTCCTACCTCAGTGATCTCTCTTCTCCCCAGTTGCCTTCTATATGTATGTTGTGGCAGTGCAGGTGTGCTCTAGTGCTAGAGGATCGTATTACTGGATTGGAGGCTAGTTCATGTCTTCACTGCATCTTCTGCTGCCTATTCTGACTGTTACCACCAATGAGGGCCCCACTCATAAGTTGCCTATGTAGTAACTTGTGCCACCTTAGTAAGTGATGCTACTTGGCATGTAGGGCTAAAAATGAGAGAATATAAGGCTTTGACCTCTAAACACCTAGGACAAGAGGCCTCATGAGTCACCTCAAGCCAACCTAGCGGGTGGGGCGACATTGCGCCTCTACTGACGGGGATTGCTTCGCATATGGCCAGGCACAGCCACAAAACAGCCCTTACTTACAAACAAATTTGGCAAAAATTGAAAAAATTGAAGTAAATGTTTGGGCTTCTTTTTGAAGTGTGCAAGGCCTCAAGGACTCATAAAATGCACCCCCCTCCCCCTTTCTCTCCACAAGCTAATCCTCAAGGCTCAAGCTCTCTCCCTCTCACACTCTCAAGATCTCTCCCTCTCAAGACTCACTCTCTCAAGGCTCAAGGCTTCAAGCCTTCAAGCTCTCTTCCTCTCCCTCCCACTCTCTCAAATCTCTCCCTCTCCCTCTCACTCTCTCGAGTCTCTCCCTCTCTCTCTCTCTCTCTCTCTCTCTCTCTCTCTCATCATCTAGTCATAGCAAGGTTGAATGGTCTTCAAAACGAGTTTTTTGTGAGTATTAGAGTCAAAGCACTCTCTAATACTCCTTGTATTTAAACACAAGGAGCTAAAAAATGCACTATTTGGGTGTTTTTTATACCTCCCGTTCCACGCCGTTCCCGTTCTGGACCCCTAGCCGTTCCCCCGTTCCGCAGGGATCCTGTCGACGTTCCCGTTCCGCGTTCCGGGTAACTATGACCGCTGAATGGTGAAACTCTTAACAGAATCCCGGATGTGTCATTAGAGGAGTGACATAATATGATAGGCCGAATATACCTAGAGTCATTCTACAGGAATGATCAGAGCAATGTAATAGGGAATATCTGCTAGGGCACATGGAACGGTAATTCGCATAAGTATGTTTTTTGCACTTTGTAAATATAGCACGAGTACCTGAAAAGCTCTATCCGGTCTTATGTTTTTGTACTTGTAAAGATAGCAGAGTAACTGAAAAGCTCTATTATAGGTTTGCCCCTCTGGTCGGTAGGATAAAAACCCCTTTTGCATGTATGCAGGGTATGAGTGAAAATGTTCATTATCTCGTCCGAGCCTACCCAGTACAGAAAGTATTGTCCTGAAAAATTCCACCTGTTTCTTTTCTTCTCGTTGTAGGATTTGCAGGAAGACGTGGTGTCAGCACCATGTTTACTGTATTGCCTGTGCATTGACTTTGCTGAACCTATGTTTTCTGACCCGCGGATTTTTTTCTCCAGGCAACGAGTTATGAAAAAATGCAGCTTATTGTTCATGATTATGTCAACATGCTGATACAGAAGTATCCATATTGGAATAGAACTCTTGGGGCTGATCATTTTTTTGTTACCTGTCATGATGTTGGTGTACGAGCAACAGAGAATGTGACATTGCTGGTTAAGAATTCTATTCGGGTTGTTTGCTCTCCTAGTTACAATGTTGGTTTCATTCCGCACAAGGATGTGGCCTTGCCACAGATCCTACAGCCATTCGCTTTGCCGCAGGGAGGTGATGACATCCAGAACAGGTAAAACCCTTTGTCCTCATGGTAGGCTTTAGCGAAAAGAGTTCATTTAAGTTCTTGACTACCTTTCAAACACTGTCCAACTTTTTTGGGTACGAATTTTGAACAGTAATATATATGATTGCTTGTGCAAGTGTAAGAGGGTGCAAAAATGCAATCTTGTTTTCCTCTTTAGCACTGCAAGCTACTAACTGGTTGCAAGCTGTGTAAGTATGCCATAAAATGATGCAGAACTATCTTGGGATTCTGGGCTGGACACCGCAATTCACGTATAAGGGTGATACTCGCTAAGATTTGGGAGAATGATACAGTGCTCTCCATAAGGAGCAACCGAATTAGCAGGGCCACTGGTGAATTGGTCTATCAAAAACAGTTTTATAGAAGCAAATTCTGCATTTGTCCAGGGGGCTCACAGGTTAATAGTGCACGTATTGCAGATTCCATACATTATGCATGCGTTCCTGGTAAGATTCTTAGACATCGTGCATGTCATCTAGCTCAGACATTTGATAGATGTGAAAAGTTGAACATTTTTAAAACACATTACATACCTGCGCACATAAATTCATGAGCTTGCACCAACTCTTTCAGCACGTTTTTATGTATTGATGATGCCAGTGGCTGTATGTATTAATCAGCGTTTTTTTTTTTTTGGGTGGTCTCTGCAGTGATTATTTCAGACTATTATGACCTACCCTTTAATGATGTTTTGAACTGGCTCAAATTTTCTATCATACTCAAGGAGCAAGATGTATTCAATCTAAAGACCGTTCTCCAAGCAGTCACAGATCAGCAATACACAGCTTTGCACCACAACCTCCGTCGAGTAAGTTGTCAGCAAATGTGTACGGGGATGAGTGAGTGTTAGCTGTGCTTGTGGGCTGCTTTGAAAAGGTCTTATATTTATGTTTTGCTGCTTCCCTCTAGGTGCAACAGCATTTTGAATGGCATACACCTCCTGTAAGATATGATGCTTTTCACATGGTCATGTATGAGTTGTGGCTAAGGCACCACACAATAAAATACAGATGAAAAACCTTGCATTGAGGTACAAGTCGCGAAGGTATTGCAACTGTGATTCAAGTTACGCCCACTGTTGTTGCTGGTGCTGGGGCTTTCTTCAAGACTCATGTGCAAGTGCGAAGTGTTGGCTTACCTACTGAGGCTCTGCAGCTGAATGTTTGCGAAGTCTGATGTGGCTTCAGCTTCTTTACCTTGAACTTAAAAGACTGAAGCAGAATGGGAATCTCTTATCCTGCATAGAGAAATACATTCTTTTGTCCTCCTGTCCTCGCTGAAGCACGTTAGTTGTCACCTCAGGATGAGTTTTTCTCAATGTAACCAAAGGCTCAAGCTTCTATATATGGGTCCTTTGTGGGGCTTCATTGCTGTTAGAGCCTGATATATGCAAGCCTCTGTATATGGAGTCCATTGTAGGGTTTCATTGGACTGAGGGCCTGATATATGCAAGCCCTCTTCTGTATTTCCTCTTAAGTGAAGCCCATGGGGGGAAGCTAGAATCAGTGTTCATGTCTATGATGATGTTTTTGTGTTTCTTTTCATTCTTCTAATCAAAGATTTTTTTTGAAAATTTAATATGCCATGATTGTGTCCGAAACAACCCAAGATACTCCAGGGCATTTCAGAAAACATGAGATTTTCATCCTGTTAGCATATAGATCATCATGCAAGGCATGGGCAGCTCCATTGGTGAGACCCATTCCTGCACAAATTTTGTGGCCTTAATATTTCCTGGCATGTCATGCTGGCAAAAGCTTCAAATTTTACTGTTGCAACTAAGTAGCATAATGTCCTATGCAGGCAGAGCTAAATGAGTTTCTCCTCCATAGGAACAGTTGTTGCTTCTTCTGAATTACCTGTTTGTGGCATCTGCCCTTTTCCACCTCCAGTATATGTTATAAGGCACGCAAAAACAAACAAATAGAAAAGCACTCTATACCTTAAAACGCAATAATTTGAGCTGTTGACAGTGTTGATGGTGTCTGCCGGTGCTTAAATCCCAACAAGAAGGTTGAGAAGTTCCGATACCAAGCGACGAGAATTCCATGCCCCAGTGCCAGTAACTCTTCTTGTAGGTGAATTTGAAAAGCTCATTGCATGCAGAGGAGCAATGCTTTCTCTCTCGGAGATCTTGTTTTGTGGGATGCTATCATTTCCAGGATCCATGTCGGTAGTCTAGAGTGGCATTGCGTGCCGTCCTCTTCGGTCACCATTCACTCCTCTTATGATCCGGCCTGGAGGAGAGTATCCCTTGCACACATCTTGATTTTTACTGTCCCATGGTGACATGTCTTTATGAGTATGCGACGCTTTAGTCCATAAAAGTATAGAGGTCTATTTTGCCATTAAAATAGACTTGGTGGTTTGAAGGCAGAGCGTCGAACTTATCGCTCACAAGCATAGTTTAACACCCTCACAAAGTGGCTTTCTCAATATCCACTAATGGAGTCAATCGGTTCATCAAGAAATTATTATCAGCACAATCAAACAGTCACGGTGCAAATATTATCTTGAGTAGATTGTCAAGGTAGGAGCTTCCCCATGGTCATTTGTTATTATTAGGTCTCTGCTTCTCTCTTGCTGCTCCAAAACCTTATTTGGAGGAGTTTCTCATGAGATAACAAAGGAGCTAGTTCATGAGATAATGGAGGAGTTAGCTCATGGTTGAACTTTTTTGCATTGTAAAAGGGGTGGGGTTCTCCCCTTGATTGCATTCTTGTCATCCATTATCGACAATGGTCAATATTAGTATTCCAATGCCTGGTTCTGCTTGCCCACGAGTTTCGCTTGATAGAAGAGGCCATATGTTTGCTTTGGCAGATGTGCTCCCACCACTTGTAAAATGCATGCGCTAGTTCTTCATGTATGTAGTCTTCTAGATGTGCCAACATTCCTTGTCCATCTGTCAACATGCTGTAGCCATGGCACAACAATCTCTGCAGGATTAGGGAATGTCTTGTATAGCGTTAAAATTTTACACGAAACATAGACAACAAACAAAAATAGTTGAGTGGTTTAATCCCAGCTTGGGCTTTTAGTGTTCAAAGAGAGAAACTTTGAGAGAGTATAAAAGAACTCTTTGAAGTAAGTGAAATAAGTTACGTCTAGTGGTAAAATATATTCTTTTGTTAGACTACGGAAAGCAGCTCTTTACTCTGCAAATTAACTCCAAGGACAATTCAAGACAAGATAGAAGAGACTATCAAATTTTTTTTGAGTAACTTTCAGGCAAAAACGAAAGAAAAATCATTAAAGAGGGTTTTATCAAACCATGAATAAGATTCTCTTTAGTACCTTTTTGTATATAGCAAAATGCAAAAGTTTCAATGGCCTTATTAGACATATCCTCTAATGAGAAAAATCCAAGATAAACAAGATGTGTGTCAACCACATTTTGTGCCTTCGGTACTACGTAAAACTTGGCATACATTTCAACCAAATTACTGCCAAGTATGGTATCTTTTTTCATTGGTTCTAACTAGCAATGTCATTGTGAGCTTTTGTTTTGGGATAAGCCCAACTTATGAAAGGCTTCCATAAATAAGCTAGATCAAAGGTCCCTAGGGCCTTAAGATTTTGGGGTCTAAATGGTTGGACTAGTTTCCAAAAATCTTGTAGTTAAGCGCACTTGTGCAATGATAGTATTGGGACGGGTGATCTCTTGAGAAGAAGTGTGATATGAGAGCCATGGTTGGGTGACTTCATGGGGAGTTGTGTGGTATCAAAACCATGGTTAAGAGAATTAGAATCGTGTGTGGCATATAGAGCCTACGTGGCATAGATTTTGTGGCATTAAGCTATGTGGAAAACATGAGTGAACAAATAAATTAATGAGGGTCCCAAGTTTGGCTCAAGGAGGCATTTATTGGGGTAAGCCCAACTTGTGAGAAAGCTTGCATAAAATGGTAAGATTGGAGGGCCCTAACAACTTAAGGGTTTGGGGTGAAGATGGATAGATTAGTTTATGAAAATATTGTAGTTCAGCGTGCTTGTGTGATGGCAATAGTGGGATAGTTCACCTCCCAGAAAATGTTCCCCCGAACCATACCAGTTTGCCCAAGTCAATTCGAGCCATAAGCACCATTGAGAAATAAATTCCAAATAGTCACCACAATTGATATATAGATCAAATCTACATAGCTCAATTCATCAGCGATAGCTCATAGCTAGTATATAGCTCACAACTACAAAGCTGCATTGTGTTAAATAACATATAAATCTCCAAGCTAAAAGTACTCTAATGTTATATATCTTCTCATCATTATAGCTCATAGAAGATGTTTTCCTTGATGAAGTTATTTTTCTTCTTTCTATAGAAAGAATCAGGATGAAGACATGAAGGTTTATCGGCACTTCTCTCGAGCCCGGGGAGAATGCATCTTTGGGTTTTTATTAAGAACATTATCATGAAAACCCTCAATAATACATTCTTCTAGATGACTTGCCTACCTCACAATACTCTCACCTTATGCATGCAATCAAGTTTGATACGCCCGTGGTAAATCTAGCTTAAAAGATACATGACATATCTTTTACACTCCATGAAACCGTTGTTAAAAAGAAGTGTAGAAGACGGTTTGATGCAATTGTGTCCCAATTTATTTGGGATAAGTGTTGAAAAGGAAGCATCCTTGCATGACGTGGAGATCAAGAAAGAGAAAGAGATTCCATTAGGCATTCAAAAAGAATCGATGGAACAAGAGAGAAAATAGTATGAAGTTGCGTTTGCAGAATTTCCAAAACTATTTGCCACTAAATATGCAGAGCTGAAAGGAGCAAAAGGGGTCAAGGATAGAATCAACCTGAAAGAAGGTGCAAAGCCAAAGGTTCAAAATCTTGGGAGATTGGGGGTCATTCATAAGAAGGCACTTTGTGAAGAGGCGACGAAGCTTTTAGCAACAAATTTTATCTTCCATGTTGAGCATGAATGGGTTTCTGTAGTAGTTAATGTGCCCAAGAAAATACGTACTATAAGAGACTGGGGACTACACATGCAACTCTCTACCCAACCAGTTAATTGAAAGCATCCAAGAGGCTCAACAAACTTACAATGTGTGCACCAATTGCGGAGGAAACATTTGTGTGTGTGGAAAGTATGGGTGCTAAGGATGAGAATTCCATTGGTAGCAATGGCCCTGCTCTTGAGGAAATTGTTTATGCAAGCCATGTTGCTTGCAAAAGCTCTTCTTCTTCTTCAATCAAGTCATTTGCAATGTAGGCAGGTCTAGGCTCTTCTCTTGGTTCGGCCAGATCTATTTTATTTGCATTTTCAGGTCCTTCATATGATTCACCCTGTTTTCTTAATTCCCTTATTGGTTGTTCGACTATGATCTTTCGGTCTTGGAGAGTATATTTCTTGTAATGGGAGGGAACAGTCATTACATCTTGACTCTCTTCCCTCGGTTGTTTCCATTTCAGTGGTATACATCTCCTTTAGAGTTTTTTTCGACTCTTGATATTTTTTCTTTCGTTCAACCCGTGTCATGGATGATTCATCATCCTGGTGTTTAGGTTTTGGTTGAGTTTTCTTTCTTGTTTTTCTTGATGTTTTTGATGTCCTTGCTTGTTGTCTGAAGGATATCTATCCGTGATTTTTTCTTTGACACAATCATGTGCATCTATTTGCATCAAAAACTGTGTTCTGCTAGAAACTGATGGCATAAGTCTAGATTTCAATTTTTTTGTGTCTCTTTTTCTTCTATACCATTTCTGTCTTCTTGTTTTTTGGTTTAGAAAATTAAAAAACTTTTCCTCTCCTCCTTTTAGGAGTAGTTGGACTCTAACATGTTCTTTTTTTGACCCAGAATCATGAGATGTAGCTGAATGTTCTTTAAACTCATCAATAGCATCATAATAGAGGTCTGAAAAGACTTGTTGAGCTTTCAATAAGTCCTTGGGTTCCTGAACTTCATCTTCAATATAAAGGGTTGAGATCATTTGTATGGGAACTATGTCATAACCATTCTCATTGAAAAATTGAGTAGGCATAGATGTATTCACACATACAATCCCTTTCTAAGATACATTTTTCTCATTTTAAACTCCCGGTTTTTGAGGCTCCACACACCCAAGTAGGTGTGTCTTTGTTTAACCACGATGGAAGTTGAATTAGTTGAAGAGACTGAGGCAAATTCTTGAATGGGTGTTTTCATGACATCTCTATAACTGAGATCTTTCAGGTTAACCCTTGTGATTGATCTCACGCTTCAAATATAGCTAAGTGTTTTCCCAATCTTGAATAAGTTGTACTTACCGCATGAATGGTCTTCCCAAGATGATTTCATAGTTAAGTTTCTTTCCAAAGTCCATATTGCAAAAGTATGTTGATAATCAATTCCACAGGAACTAACTATCACTTTTTCAAGCAGTCTTAGGGGTCTTTCTATGTGGCCATTTGCCAATTGTAATTTAATATGAGTTTGTCTAATGGCTGGTTTTTCCCATGATTCCCATACTGCTTTTGTGGCTATGGCTATGTCAGCCCCGCTGTCCAGTATTGCCATGGTTTCTACATTATTATATCTCACGGAAAGGGTTGTGTTTCCTTCTTCCCCCTCGTAGTATTCTCCAACTTTGTTCTTAGGGATGAATCTAATTTTCTTGTTATCCAGTTCATGTTTCAATTTACCCAAATTTTTTGCGATTAGCCCTGTTATCCCACCTTCTCTAGAGTATCCTATAAATCATTCCATAAATATGGTCTGATTTTTAACAGTTCTCCCAAAGTAAGAGTGCATTGAATGGGTGTTGACATGATTGAATGGATGTTCTCTACCTCTAGGGTCTATTCCGCTCTTTTTACCTGAGTGGTTTTGCACACTATGGATTAATCTTTGTTGTCTCCTAAGTAAGAGGGTAGTGTTTTTAGAGTCAATGGTTTAAACATTCCTGATGCTTCAAAACCGCAATCCCCATACAAGGATTGAATATCATTTTCCATATTAGGAGGTAAATTGTCTAACCAGACTTCCTCTATAGGAGCTGACTTCAAAGTTATGCTCCCATCATTAATCTCTCTCACTTTTTTCCATAAATGTCATGGCCAACCTTCCTCCACGAAAGAAATTCCATCTAAAGCATCTTCACTACTGTCAGGCACTATGAGTTTTGGCTTTTTAGTTTCAAGGTAGGGTTCTACCACCACTTTGGATTTCTCTTTACCACAAGCTCCTTCGGTTTTGCTATACTCTCAAGCTTGGGTTTTTATTTTTCCAGCATTTGTTGAGTAATTCTTACCAAATTTTGATAAGATTCAAGCTTAGCTACTTTCATAACTGGAGAAGGATAGTTTTTCCATTTGTTTTTCATATTTTGGCATGATTTAAGCCCCGCTTGAAAAGCTTCTAAGGTTGCATTGATTGGCTCAAAATTTTTTTCTACCAAAATTGATCCTCTAGATTTCATTGTGGTTTCTTTGATTTCACTCCTAGTTTCTTTCACTTTTTCTTGGAATAGTTTCTTGGCTTTTCCTTCAATTTTATCTATTTGTTTTTGTTTTCTCATCTCATACCTTTGACTTCTTCTTTTCTTGGTCTTTTGAGAGGAAATTTTAGTATTCTCTGATTCATTTGAGGAGTTAGGTTTCTTTTTCTTATCCTGGGCTCTAGTGATCACCGTGATTGGAACAATAGGTTCACTTTTGGAAGAGCTACTAGGCATCACTTGAACTACATTCACCACTGCTTTTTCCTTGTTTAAAGGATTTTTTGGACAGTCCTCAGGGAAGTGTCCTCCCTTTTTGTAACATTGTATATAAAAAGCTTCAACTAGCTTAATGTTCTTGTCAGGTTCTGGGCATTCATTTTTCCAGTGATCAGTGTGAAGGGGATCGGGGAGCACCACAGACGGAGAGTGAGAGAAGGAGACACACACACAATGTGGGTGGGGAGACTGTGAAGTGGCAGCTCCCCCTATACAGTATACTCACTATAAGTATAGGGTAACAGTGGGCGGGCGCCCATGACCTGGGCGATGAGCTAATCACCAAGCCCACACTGTGCGGTATCGATGCATACATACACACAAATCTCCCACCTGCAGAGAACACCGCACACAAATGCTGAGTGCAACCCGCAATCTCTACCTAGATCACATAAATGATACGCATAAAACTCCTGGGAAAATTTCGCCGGAGTTTCGACGCACAATGGCTATCAACACAAAATAACCATTGTCCTGCAAACTCAATACAATGAGCAATCAATGAGCATCAAACTACACTCAACATACATGCATAAGCTCTGCAAAACTATGGCAAACAATGCTCGAGATCACAAGACTCTCCCACCCGAGAGCAAACCACTGTCTCAAGCAAAGAAAGATACACAACTCCTCACTCTTGCGAGAGTGGATACAAAAACACAAAACTGTGTCCAAACTGACAAAACCTGTCAAAGTGAGAGTAAACACTCGATCACAAACTATGGCGAGAATCTGGGAAAAATCCGACAGAATTTCCCCTAAAAACTGAGCAAAAAACTCAAGTACAATCTCTACCATAAACCATAACACTACTCAATGCCAATGAGTAGAAATGCTAAAATGGCTCCACATTTTCACATACAATGGCAATCCGCACTCAACGTACATCAACGGAGTGACCGCGCATAAGCAAGCGCCAAAAGATTTGCAATCCGGAAACTTGATCAATGCGAAAACAATGCTCTCAAGAGAGCTCACCGGCACTTGAAAGTGCTCGCCAAAATGCATGTATAATGGGCATCAACCATGCGCCATAACCATATGCAAACCATCCGCAAAGACCATGAATCCAAGCACAAAATCACTGCCAAAGTATCCTGTGAAAACCAGTGAAAGAAGCTCCACCTGTGTGCTCCAAAAAACTGCGTCTCTCAAGAGACCGCTTCGGTGGTGTGTAAACGCCTCCGTACTTCGTTGCCCAAGTCTACCAAAAAACTCTCAAACCACAAGCTTAACACAAGCTGCAATTGCATCTTCAGCTCAGAATTTATGCACTCAATTTCAAGCATCTCGCGTGCTTCCAAAAGTGCATCAAACTCGCACACAATGCGACAATAGAAAATCTGGAATTTCTGTATACAGTCAGTCTGAGCTGAATATCAGCAAAACGGTGAGGAATTTGCAAAAAGTTTCTTCTGCAAAGTTGTAGACCACGTCGAAACGGATGGGCTACCACGAACAGAATTCTCATATCTGCATTCTACAAGGAGAAAAACGAATCTGAAAACAGTGCTGCTGCGCACACAGTTTTAGGGTAGCACCTTCACTTACATGCAATCTTCCACACTCCTTTCTGAGCTTCCACAAGAGCATACATCACTCTCAACTGAGCTCACAAGCTCCCATTGCATTCTCACAAAGCTTCCAAGCTTTCTTAATCTCTCTACCGTCGAGAGCGAGCGAGCTATCGCCTCGAAGCTCTCAAAGCCGTCGTGCTCTCCGCGGTTACCATAGCTCTGATACCAATTGAAGGGGATCGGGGAGCACCACAGACGGAGAGTGAGAGAGAGAGAAGGAGACACACACAAAATGTGGGTGGGGAGACTGTGAAGTGGCAGCTCCCCCTATACAGTATACTCACTATAAGTATAGGGTAACAGTGGACGAAAGCCCATGACCTGGGCGACCGGTTAAGGCAAATAGGCCTTAACCCCAACACAGTGATCATCTCCACCACAATTAAGGCAGTTTTCAGCCCTTGGTTTAATCATGGGTCTTACCATTGGAGGTATAACACCTTGATTATCTACAAAGTACATATGTGTAAGCTCTGGTGTAGCATAAGTCATAGGTTCTTCCATTGAAGGTGGATGTGAATTATACCACTCTCCTTCTACCATTACTGTGGATGGACCAGGTTCAACATAAGGTGTAACATGCACAAGTGCTTGTTCATCCATGACTCCTTCTGAATGCATATACTTTATAGGCACTGCACTATGTCCATGATATGGAGGTTGTTGACCCAACACTGGTTGTGGTCTTTCCATACCTATCGGTGGTCTTTGCGTTGGGGCCATATTAGGCTGATATCTGTACATGGGTTGTTCTTGTGGCCTCATAGGCACATATTGAACATTTCCATCGTACTTTGGTCGATAATAGCACTCATTGGTCTCATGGTTAGTCCACTTACCCTCAATAGCACACCATTTTTGTGCACTAATTGGTTGTCCCTGTTGAGGTATCCCTTGTCTACATTCTCTCATAGGTGCTTTTTGCATGTAATTCATCATTTTGTTCATCCTTTTAAGCATGTTTTCTATGGCTATAAGTGATGTTGCAGCAGCCGTTCCCACTTGTGTTGGTTTGGTGGATGCTGTTTTCTCACTTTCAGTATCCTTAGGGACATCTCCTTCATTGAAAATATCACAATTGTCTCCCAAGTCAATAGCGTCTAATACACACTCTTCTAGGGTCATATGCTTCTTGCTATACATTATAGCATGGAGTTCTTTGTTGATCAATCCTTCTAGAAATAATGACACTAATCTTTCTTCTGTTGGTATTTCTAATTTTGGACATCTTGCAATGTATTGCTTCATCCTAGTTGCACAATCCCTAACAGACTCACCTTGTTTATGTTTGAAGCTATAGATTTGAGCTACCGTATTATGTTTGATCCCAGTTTTGGGACATGCAGCTACAAATCCTTGAGCTAATGTGTTCAAATCCATGATTGACCTTGGTGGAATGTTTTGGGAACATGTCAAAGCTTCTCCTTCTAATGTCATTCCAAATCCCTCAAATTGAGTGTGGAAATCAAATATGCGTTATGCTCTTAGCACTTGCTTGAAGCTTGCTAAGTGGTCATATGGATCCCCAGATCCATTGTATTTTCTAGCCCACTTTTGAAAATTAGCTGGTCTGACACGTCTGTTTGGCTCAGCTCCAACTCTTCTGGCAGTTGGTCCTGTCTCGAGTCCTTTAAACCAATCTGTTACCAATCTGTTGGAAATAGTGACTCATGTACCCCTGGACTGGCTTTAATGTCACTCGATTTTCTTCATGATTAGATAGGTTCGGGTTTTTTAACATTCCAAAAGATCTCTCGCAAAGTTCCTCTCTCTTTGAATAATTTTTGGTCCTTGGCCCAATATCCAATCTCTTATAGAGTACCCTTGGTATTTGGTCTGTTCTACCTCCTCAAGACTCATCATAACAAAGTTATTGTTATAGCAATCCCTAAATAGGTAAGTTGGTAGATCTGTTGAACCCTTATCTTTGATTTTGAAAATATAGATGATCTTCATGGGTGTTAACTGCCCTGATTTGGCATGAGAGGTCCATTAAAGATTCTTGACGTTCTTATCCTCCCAACAATAGACTCCGATCCTAGGATTATCCATGCTAAGCCGTTTCAAAGGTTTCAGATCGACTTGATCGTATTCCTTGAATTCTAAAGTTGGTGGACCTTCTTTTGCTGCCATATCTGGAATTATGACATTCACTTCTAACCCACATTTGTCTATCACATCAGGATTTTCAACCTTTATATACTGAGTCCCTTGTTTATTTGCTGTGATTTCCTCTTCAAACTCTATGTCATGGTCATCAATGCGAATGGCATACTCTTCATCAGGATCCAGGTAAACCTGAGATCCATGGTCATTAGTCTTATAAAAGGTCAGTATATGATTATATCGCACTGTTGTTCCGGTTTCTGATTGAGTTGGAAGATATTTCAGATGTTGAGTTTGAATAAGTGGCTGAGACTTCTTCAAAAATAGTGCCCGAAGTGATCACCTTGATTCACACTCTCTTCGATGGATACCCTACTAGAGGTCTCTCCAAATATACCTTGATTTGCTAGTATACGACCAGATTTAAGGTTTATATAGACTTGTTAAGCCCTAGATAGAGTACTTACCATCGGATTGGATTGTTATCCGTGGAATCATAGATTGCAAAGCTTTCATAGGACACTTGTTTAGTACATAAGTGGCACACATCATGGCCTCAAGCCAAAACAAATGCAAAAAAGCTTGACTTTTGACCATACATCGTGCCATTTTCATTAGTGACCTCTTTTTCCTCTCAGCAACACCATTTTGTTGAGGTGTATATGGTACTATACATTGGTGTTTCATCCCACGACTAGCCAAAAATGCATTAAATTCATGAGATATATACTTCCCCCCTTGATCTGAATGGAGGGTGCCCATAGTACATTTCAAGAATTTTTTAGCCATAGCCACAAAATGCCAGATGCAACAATTTCATCATCAAAACTGAGATCATGTATTGTACATCTGTCATCCACAAATTTGATTACAAGACCAAGTCTAGCAAATGCAGATACAGACAAAAGATTCTTCTTGATCCCACGTATAGATAATGCATCAAACAGTGTGAAAGAACTACCTTTGCAGTAGTAAGCACAACCTTTCCAACTCCCTTGACCGGATGAGAGTCTTTGTTGGCACAAGTGATTGAATTCCCATGAGGGACATCCTCCAGAGAGATAAACAAGCCATGATGAGAGGTAATGTGCTTTGTAGCACCACTGTCAAAGTACCACACATGAGAATCTGCAGCAACTGACAAACATGCATCATGGACATAAGGACCATAAGTGCACTCTGCACGAAAAGACCATTCTGCATCAACATCAACATCACAATCTTCTTGCACAGAAGACTCAACAATAGATGCATTTGTAGTGGAACCATCCTCTTTTGCCTTCAACTTAGGACACTGCTTGATCAAGTGATCATTAGCTTTGCAATGAACAAGGACAAGGAAGAAGATTGATTGTCTCCTATGATAATCAAATTCAGCATACTTCACAAAAAATGCAATCAATGCATGAGCATGTGCATCTTTTACATCCCAACGAGCTTGCTCAGTAGTAGGGAAAACAGCTCTCGCAGCAGCAATCCTGCCACCAAAACCTGCAACATCCTCAACATCACCTACATCCTCAAAAGACGTACATCAATGCCCTGCATAATATTCCAAACATCCTTTGACACAAGGACATGTTGCATCATATAAACCCACATAGGTTAATTGTCCCCATCCAATCTATCCTCATCAGTAAACATCTTAAACACATCTGTGCTACTGTCAGCCATGGCAAATGCTACACTTGATGTGAAAATTGCTCAAAAAGAGAAGAAACAAAGTAAGAACAACACGTGCTATATAGCACAAACCGTAGAAGGCTCTAAGGGACCTGTTATGCAAAAAACGGTATTGGTAGAATTTCTACACAAAATGACAAAATAGCATGTGCAGTATTGCCTGTTGAGGAAAAGGATGCCGAAATGAGTCCAAATGAAAACTTTGAGCAGACCGAGTTGTATGAGCTCTCCCAAAATATTTGTCGACATGCTGACGCTCACCAAGGCTCACAATTATTGGAGAAAGTGAGCATGTGTATGCTAGAGCTACTGGCGACTAAGCCCGGGAGAATGCAACCTACTCTGATACCAGTTGTTGGAATTAGGGTTGCAAGAAAACACACACATCTTAGAGGAGACGAAAGAAGCTCAAGGCACACAATAGAGAGTGTTTTACTTAGTGTGCAATGGAAAGATCAAATAGCCGTAGAGTAATGGGCGTATATACAATGCACGGGGGGGGGGGAGGGGGGGGGGGGGGGGGGGGGGGGGGGGGGGGACCTCCTAGTGAGGGAAAAAATGCTCCGGTAGTCCTAAGTGTGTTCACACACATCACTACCTCATGTATATGGTAGCAGTATGCATGTTGGCTCATTGACCTACCCTTTGGACAAGCTAGTGTCCACCTCAATAGGGCAAGAGTCTTCCACGAGAAAATAAGATTAGAACAAGAAATCCACAGGGTCCAAATTGAAAGAAGAGTAATGTGCTGAGTACTTCAAAGCGGGTAAGTGTTACGATTGTGATAAGCAAGAACATAACTTTTGAAAATGTCCAAAGAAAGTGTCACAAATGGCAACGCAAATGAACAATTAATAGGCTCAAAATATTTAGAATTTGACAAAGAGTAAGAAACGATAGTACTAAGGACCAGAACATTGATACAATATTGGGCCGTAGAGCCTCGTAGAACTAGACCCTTGGGGATTTATACCTTTGCGAAAAAATACTAAAGAAATACTAAAAGAGGTGCAAGTCTTTGAGGTAGGGCATCTTTGGATAGAACTCTATCATTCAGTGTCGACTCTCTCTCTCTACCTAGCTTAAAGTGTCCAAATCTATTACAGTGGTATCAAATCTTAGATGATTCTTCTTCTACGGAGGATTCGATCCCATCTGCATCACGCATGGGTTCTCACAGAGAATCCGACAGAGACAACACCCCTCCGACTATTATTTCACGGGGAGATGAAGAAAATCTGAATACCAACGTGGCAACAAAGGAAACCAACAACCGAAGTAAGCCTTTTCTTGAGGAGTTGAGAGATTTGGAAAAAATTTGGTAGGGAGTCTCAACAAAGCGGAGTACAAACATCAACTACAAGTTGTATGAAAATATTAATCAAGTACTTCAAGGACCCAAAATATGTGAATCACATAAAGAATTATCTGCTTGACGAAGTTCACTTCATATGGCAAGAGGCCATCCATTCTCCTCTCAATTTGGTAATGAAGCAGAGCAAAGCCGAGTGCAAAAGTAGAAATTATACTCACAAAAAGAGTTTGGTGAAGGTTTTGAAAAGGATACAAACTACTTGATGAAAAGCATAAAACACTCTCAAAAGAAAAGAAAATCAATAGATTACTTCAATTAGCTGGGCCAAGAATTGACGTTTGAGGTGGCTAGTAGATCAAAAAAGTGCATTTGTTTTAAGGATGACTCAAGTTATCTTCGTCTTCAGAGAGTCCAACAGTTTATCTTTCTCTAGTTCTAGTGCGGATGAAAAAAAACAAAAGTGCAAAAAAGCATATCCAAGCTAAAAAAAGTCTTAAAATTGATGTTTGTTTCCTTCGCATTTAGGAACTTGAGATACTAACTCTTATTCCTTCCAGTTTCTCTCAGAGCTTTGAAGCCCTGCAAACCATCTCGGATTTCGTTTCCAAAATCCCTCGAGTGACATGGACATATAGATAGATGGATGCAATGCAGACATATACTCCTTTGCGGAAAGCATTTGTTTTGTCAAAAAGAACTCAAAAAGAAACATGCTTTTTAGAAAGCATTTGCATATTTTTAAAGTTTCTTAGAAAGCATCTTTATTCATGTGCTTGCATCTTAATTCGGATTTCCTCCTCATACCAAAGGAATATTTCCTAATCGACGCTCCACCCATACTATGATGCATAGGGAATATCTAGTACCTGGTCTCTCCCACCAAACTTACAGAACAACTCATTCACCATGCTTTGTGTCACCCATCGAGCACGCATCATACGACGCATTAGAGATTTCTATGCCTAATGGTTCCATCATACCTAAACGTTATCATGAGGATACACATTCACACTCTTCCATAGCTGTGGTTGGAGGCCGGCTTCAAAATTTGCATCTTTCCTCGTCATCAAAAATCTACATGAAGGGTGTAACCTTCAAGAGAACCGACCATAATTTCTCAACATAGTTGATGACTTTCTCATGCTCCTTCTAGGCAAGCTGGATCCATTTCTTTTGTGTGTCCTTCTCAAAATTAGGTTTAAGGAACTGTTAAAAAGTTCATGGTTTGGCTTGAGTACCTTCTAGAATCTTTGCCGACCACTAGTTTCTTGTTGTCTTCTTGAAATACATCCCAACATGACATAACTTGGATTTTTTGGTGAATTTTACATTTGCAAAGCGCAAAGAAACTTCAAACTGTGTGATGAAATACAATGCCACGAAAACATTCCTCCACCTTGGAGACTTGTTGCCTAGCCCAACAGGCTTCATAGGCTATAGTGGAACACAAAGGTTGGTTTCCATGAACATATTGCAAATCATGTATGCATTTATGAAGCTATCCATGATGCATGATCCCCCCACAATGCAAAGAAGACTCTATAGGCAAGCAGGTGATAGAGTCCATACATGGGAGCCATTGCATATAAATATCTCTTGGTCTCACAAAGGAAAGTCAATGACCTTCCTAATCTTTGGAACTCTGATAAAGAGCATAGTGCATATGAAAGCCAATGACTTGCCTATTGCTTTTGATAACTGTTTATACAAGCGGATGGTATTTTTCTTCCAAAGACAAAATTTGATGAGCTTTGAATGGAAGAGGTTTCAAAGTGCACCAAAGTAATTGGTGTAAATTGTAGGTTTTCTATGAAGATGAGAGCAATTACACGACTCGTGAATTCAGAAAATACAAATAGGGAGCATAACGTAGGAACAACATGAAAATGCAATGTGAATAAGAAGGCATTCATAGATAAGATAAAGTCTTGTGAAAGTAGAACTGGCAATATGACACCGATCATGTAGTCGTACGATGGAGCACTTGTTTGCGGCATCTTTTAGGCAAGGAAGCTTGATTTCCATCTAGAAAGGTTAGTTTTTGAGGTACTAGTTAAACATACCTTTTTGGAACAATAAACAATATTTTTGTTAACCTTTCTCAATGGAGGTTAGTTTCTTACTAGTTATATTCAACTTTTGAAATTTTTCTTAAAATTGCACTAAATTTTTACGATTTTTACATCTTAAATCTTATCACCATATTCTTAATATGCTATTAATTCTAGCAAAATTAAAATTTGGCTATATTCTTCACCTCATAACCGAGCTAAGGCATGAAGATGACGTATAAATTTTGTTTCTAGATTCACCGAATAACAAATAATTATGACAAGTTGTCAGCAAGACAAAACACTTTAGTGTCTCGAGATGGTAGAGTATCCAATACAGAACTAGTGTTAAGTGGGTTGTTTATTTTATGGTCTACTTTCTCTCTAGCCTTATTTCAAACCAATGGCTGCCTAAAATCTAAAATTTTCAAACAAATCATTTATGTTCCCCATGTTAAGTATGGAGCCTGATTTACCCCTTGTGTTAAAGATGCACATTTGTAAGGACCCCATTATGAGGAGAAGCCATCGTGCGTGAAGGAAAATCACTCGCTGGAAATAAAAATTACTCGTCAGAAAATTTTCATGGCCAAAATTTAGGGGCAACTTTTTCCCCTTCGCCGGGATATTCCTTTTTGCCGGAATATTATGGTCGGATGGCAATCGGAAAGTGGTTAGAAAACGACCGGTCGGTTGGCCGGTGGTCGGAAGTCAATAGCCGGTGACCGGTGGCCGAATTCAAAACTGGACTTGTCTTCTCAAGGGCGGCCACACATGGGCGGATTGGAGGGTCCGATTTGGACTTATCTACACAAGGGCGGTTACACATGGTTGCCTCTCATGAGAGAGAGCAGCCCTTTTGGCCTATAAAAGGAGGCCATTTCTACACACATTATATAGTGTGAATGATGCAACAAGGTGGGTGTGAGGTGGTGAGAGTGAAACAAGGCGGGAGCTCTATTAAAGCTATAATCCCTTTGTAAACTACTTCTTGTTTTGAAGTACTAAAGCCATTGAGTGGCTGCTTTCCCATGGACGTAGCCCACATTGGGTGAGCCACATATATCGTTTGTACTCTCTCTCTCTCTACTCTATAATCTCTTGTGTGTGAAATCTATCTCTTCATTAAGCAATCTACTCAAATATCTATTTAGCTACGTCATATTTCCTAACACCCCATGTCAAGTCAAGTGGGGCTACTACTGGCCTTGAAGGGCATGTTATGAGCTATCAGCATTCCAACGAAGTAGATAGCAGAGGACATCTAGAGTACCAGAAACCTAGGGCGGTCACTTTTCAAAATATGTATCATATCACGTGAGTTAACCAAAGAGGAATATTAATTATCCAAAATTTGTACTTTTATGTATACATTAGAGGGGGATGAGGGTTTTTTAAATAGGCCCATAGTGTAAATATAGTATGTATATTGACGTATTATTAATAACCTCTTGAACATACGTGATATATGGAGCTTTTGATAAGTGACTGCTCCGAGACTAATAGCTCCACGACAAGGAGTTGGAGGCTACTATACATTCGCTATAGGAGATGTTCATATCTGTACACACAAATGACGGCTCTTCTCAAGAACCTCACACAGGATGAGCACACTATTTAAGGCCATTTTATGTAAACTTGTATTTATGTATGTATATATATTGTGCATATAAGTATACCATTTTGTCACCAAAAAATTGTAACTTATGATAATAGTAGGATGCCTCTTTTAGAGCTAGTTGACGCTATTTATTAGGCAACACACACTACTCAGTGGCCGTCCAACACCCGTCCAACGGTGACCTTACATAGCATGACCAGGCTACATGGTATTAGTTCATGAGTCTATAACTATAAATTTGTAATGCTACCATAAAAATTCATTTAATTGACTTTTTATTAATCCATGCACATAGCATCTCTTCTCATAGAGTCTCTTCTCATTTGATTAACTTTTTATTAATTCATGCACATAGCGTCTCTTCTCATAGAGTCTCTTCTCATTTAATTACCTTTTTATTAATTCATGCACATAGTGTCTCTTCTCGATGAGTCTGACAACCTCCTCATATTAGCCTTGGGCTTCTAATTATCACTTAGGAATCCAACTCAACGTTTCCTTACATTTCTTGGGGTAAGTGGGGTGTCTCTTACGAGGCTTCTGTTTTGAACCAGATTGAGCATCAAAAGTGGTTGTTAACAAAGTTTTAGGGACCCATTTGTATGTTTCCCTTGGAAAATCACACTGAGTCTTGGGTGCCTCATTCTTTGTTTCAACAGAAGTTGAAGCTCTAAAGGGTTGTGCCATAGGGATAGATGTTTCAACCTCTTGAATATGCCATGGCTTTGAGCCACGGACCCATTTTCATAACTGACAAAAATGTGCAAGATTTCAAAGACAATAGTTTTCTTCTTGTTTATACCCTTGACTTGGATGGTACTCTCGGATAAAGATGGCTTTCCTGACTGAAACCACACTCCATAGGACAACAGATTATGTTTATCTCCTATGTCCAATAAAGCATTATATAGCACTTTCCCATAGGTGCTATTTAACCTGGTGGGGTATCATAGAGGCGGGTCAAAATCTACCAAATTGTCCTCTGATTCAACTTGAAATGCATGTGTAACTCCAAGTTTGGCCTCTCATTGGCGCCTAATACATTGTTGTCGCTCATGAGACTCACCTTGAGATTTTATCTTTTTCAATACTACTTGTGCCTTCACTGCCTTCTTTTGATGAATGTCACGTAGCTCATTGCATCGATATGCACACGAAAAATTACATTCCAATCAGGCACTCATAGAATTGGGGCACTTTTGTCAAGGGCCTTATTAATACGTCATAAGCATGGTCACACTTTGCGGTCCAATAAAACTCAATAAGAAGCTTGTACAATGGGCGGGTTATCTCGACAAAGTTTAAAATAAACCATCGATACTAACCAGCATGGCCCATGCACCTTTGCGCTCCTTCATAGTTTGTAGGTGGTGGAAAATTGGAAATGGTTTTAATTTTCTCTCATTTGTGAAGATCCCATTCTTGGACACTATATGTTCTAAAATGACTCTATGCCTAATCCAAAACTGGCATTTGAAAGGGTTTAATGAGATGCGATACAATTTGCACCTTTGAAACACTTTTCATAAACATGATAGATGTCCTTTTCAAGAATAATAAACACAAAGGTCATCTAAAAAAGCTTCGCAAAACTCCCTTAACTATTCCATAAAAGCAATGTGTAGCAGTGGCATTGGTTAAGCCAAAAGCCATAACAGGAAATGAAAACATTCCAAATTCAGTTATAAAAGAGGTTTTAGCTTGGTCCTCTAGCGACTGTAACCAGAGTACCCATCTAAAAACTTATAAGCTTCCTTTCGTGCAACTCTCTCAAGTACATGTTCCATTTTGAGTTCTTCCTAAATATTCTTTGCATACTTAGGATTCATTGGGTAGGGTCTTTGTCGGACTGGTCTAGCAGTGCTAATCATTGGAATTGTATTTTGCACTACAAAAGGCGGAACGCCCTTCATGTTGTGATATATCCAAGAATATATGTCCTTGAATTCCTTGAGGAGCTCCTTAAGTACATATATTTCTCAGTCTCTGTCAGCTCTTGGGCAATGAAAATAGGTTTGGACTCCTCACTTGGGTCCACTAAATCTTTTTCCTTAACTATCACCGGACCATCATAGGCTCCATTACTTACATTAGTAGGTGTTCTTTGGGCCTTTGTATACACAACCTTACACTCCTCAGTGGTGCAGGATTTGAAATGATCAGGTACATGGTGTAAGTTTGTGGGATTTTGTAGTGTTGTTGACTGTCATTTTGCATCCGCTTCCCTTAGTTGTTGAGCTAACTCTCGGTTTTGGCGTCTCCTTATAGCATGTCTCATTTGGGTTCTCTACGGCTTCTAATTGTGCAATGTCAATGGGTTGTGGGCTTAACCACATGGCGTTTTGAAGGCATTCACCCCAATTATCTACTAACTTTTTATAAGCATCACATGCCCCCATAAAACTGATCCATTCTGCGGTAGATTTATTTTCATTTATCCTAGCATATACTTTCACTCAATATTGTTGCCTCTTATATTACTTACTGATCTTGTCTAATTTTTTATTATGGACGGTCTCTAGTGCAGAGTCACTAGATAATTTGCTACTTGTATCTTCTCCTCTCTAGGATAGATTGTCATTTAGGGTACCATTGAGCCTTGAATGGTTTGTTCCCATATTTGCATCAGTATTCAACTCAGATTCTTTGTCCTCAGAGTGAATTTCACTGATGATTCTGACTTTGAATTGTGTGGGCTATAGTATTTTGAGATGCTACTAGTTTCAATGTCAGTCAAGCCTTCATCTTGTAGGTCATCAGGAGGTATAGAGTTTGGGTAAGTTCTGATATTCTTCCTATGTTTGTTGGGTTGTGTCCATTGTCACTCATGATAATCCTCCTTGTTTGTGCCTTTTCTAATGGCCGTTTTAGTCTTCATGGTCTCATTTGAGTCACAATCATTTTCAGCATGATTCATATACACAGGGTCGTCACCAGTCCCTATGTTAGTCTTTGAACTGGGGTTTGACTTCACTACCTTTTGTGATCTCTTCCTTCGTGTTTTCTTCTTCTTCTTGGATTGGGCAATTGATGCCACGTCTCTTTCTTCAAGAATATAATTTTGGTTTTGGAGCATCAATCGCGTGAGTACATTTACTGGTACCATCGGTGTACTTTGTGATGGCACCTCAGTAATCTCAATTAAATTCAATGGCATGATCTTTGGTGCATTTGGATTATTAGGACATCGGGAAATCATATGATCTATGCCACATTGATTACACATGAGAATTGACATTGTAGATGTGCTCCCTTGATTGGTATGCACTAGTGTGGCATTCTTTTGTAGTCTAATAGGACACTCAGCTACACGATGTGGACCCCCACACTCATAGCATTAAAGCAATGGTCTCTTGGCAGTGCGATTGATATTTTGGCCTCTTGCTGCAAGAGCAGCTATAGTAGTCCCCATTAGTCCTCCATGTAGTATTGTGGACACTCTTCAACAAGTGCATCCATCCCATAAGCAATATTAGGGTCTATATCTTCCTCATAGCTTTCCAAACAAGCGCTAGATGGCTCACAACCCATATGATAAACAGGTTTGACTTGTCCCCAGTAGTCCTCCATGTAGTATTGTGGACACTCTTCAACAACTGCATCCATCCCATAGGCAATATTAGGGTCTATATCTTCCTCATAGCTTTCCAAACAAGCACTAGATGGATCACAACCCATATGATTCACATGGGAGACTCTTGGATGCGGGGGCTGTGGTCCTAGCACTGGAGGTGGTAGCGGTGTAGCTTGAACAACATTTTGGGCTCTAGGAACCATGTGTTGTTATAGTTTTTCAACAGGTGGGGCATGCATCAATGTAGGAACTCGAGGTGAATTCGTCCAGGCCAAGGGTGGTCTATTCGCCATCACACATTTGAGCATTATGAAATCCTTAGCTTGGTGAGCGTACCTACCACATGCATTGCAATTCCCGTTGAATTTTACTCTAAATGTAGGGCATTCACTAGTGCTATGTGGATCAAAGCAAACTGAGCACCATTGTTGTTCCTTTCTTGGATACATAAGATTGTTTTGTGGAGCACAATTATCTCTAAGACTTCCTTGAATGGCCTTGGTGAGATCTGCCAAAGTCATCTTAGATATCTTTGGCTCTTTAACAATAGGCTTTATGGTCATTGGATCATGCCTCGATGCTTGCAAGCTACTAGACTTTGGCTCAGAGAACACTCTTTCACCTGCAATCATTAAATTGTCTTCCAATTGGATTGCATCGATAGTGACTACCTTCCAGGTAGTAATACCTCTAATGACTAGGCCATTATAGATGTTTTCATGTTGCAATCCTTGAAGGAACCTATCGAGAAATTGATTATTGTTGAAACGCTCATTTACATGACAATGAGAAGCTTGTGCATAGTGATGTTTGTGGGCCCATGCAAACTCCGTCCTTAGGAAATTACCTTTAATTCTTGAATTTCATTGATAAATACTCCAGGCATGCATGGGTGTATCCTCTAAAGGTGACGTTCGAAGTATGGCTATGGCTGAAAATGTCTCTAAATGTACTATGTGCACCCTCCATTCAGATCGAGGGGGGAGTATATGTCTCATGAACTTAATGCATTTTTGGCTAGTCGTGGGATAAACACCAATATAGAGACCTGTATACGCCTCAACAGAATGGTCGTTGCTAAAAGGAAGAACATGTTGCCGCTTACTGAGATGGCAAGATGTATGGTCAAAAGTCAAGCTTTGCCTCATTTGTTTCGGCTTGAGGCCATCATGTGTGACACTTATGTACTCAACATGTGTCCTATGAAAGCTTTGCAGTCTATGACTCTAGTAGGGCCCACCAATCTCAGAAAAATAAGAATTCTTTCAAAACATTTCAAATGCATAAGTGAAGGGTTATATAAGAAACAAAAATTCCCATGAAAATGAAAAATCATAGGAAATAAAAAGCCTATTAAAATGGAAAGTCAAAAGACATTTCATCTCCATTAAAAAGAAGTGGTCGAGTGCATTTCTTCCTCATTACCTTTCTTTTAGCATTTCCTTCTCTTTAGAATTTCCTTGCACTATGTAGGTAGAGATTCTTTGTGCTATGTAAGGTCGGTGAAATCATGTCAGAAGGACTCCGCTATGTAGGTTTAGTGCAATTCCACCATTTGTAGGTGGGGGATTACACTAAACCTAAGTCTTTTTGAATTTTTTGGAATCTTTGAGTTTTTGACCTTTTAATTCTTTTGAAGCCATTAGGAATACCTTTTTGACTCCATATGAAGCATGTCATGATAGAAAGCCATCTTTTGATCACATGCGCACTTTTCGATGTTTGGCTTATGCTTTGGTGCAACAAACGCAGCGCATGGATGATGAGGTTGTCAAGTGCATTTTTGTTGGTTATAGTGCTAAAAGCAAAGGTTACAGGTTGTACCATCCGCAAACAAAGCGTATCTTGGTTTCATGGAACATTGTGTTTGCAGAAGATTCTATTCTGCCTTTGCAATCATGTACTAGAGACAATAAAGTAAGCTCACGTGCCATTTATGACAATTTTTTGCCTCTTTTCATTGGTCGAAGGTCGGATGTTCAAATAAGGCAAATGTATAGCCTATGGAGGTTTTTGAAAATGTTACAGATCAGCAATGTACATGATGTACTTGATGAGGAAAGGGTTGAGAATGAGTAGGCTAGAGGTATGCCAAAATGGCTGGTGCATACTTTGCGTGAAAGTGGATTGGATGCACCTTTGTTCTCGCCATGCATCTTATGCATCAAATTGCTATGCTTTTGCTATTTCTAGCTTATGTGATGTGGAGGAACCTTTGTCTTTTGATGAAGCACAAAAAATTGGATGGCTGCCATACAATCAGAATATGATGCACTTATAGAAAATGACACATGCACTTTATGTGATTTTCCTCCTGGAAAAAAGACCATTGGTACAAAGTGGGTTTACAAGTTGAAGCGTAAGCCGGATGGTGAAATTGATTGTTGTAAGGCTTGAATTGTTGCAAAAGGCTATGCACAACAAAAAGGCATAGATTGTGAAGAGACCTTTGCTCCCACTTGTTGTATGACTATTGTGAATTTTCTATGTGCATTGGCAACTCATTTTGGTTGGGATGTACATTAATCAGACAATGTTACTGCTTTCTTGAATGGTGACAGATTTGAGGAAGTTTATGTAACACAGCCTCATGATTTTGTCAAGAAAGGACAAGAAGATAAAGTGTGAAAATGTAAGAAATCTTTGTATGGGTCGAATCAATCCTCCTCGTTCTTGGGTATGAGAAAGCTGACACTCATTTGGTCAAAGGAGGATTTTGTAACAGTCCAATAGAAAGCACTTTATATGTGAAGCATAAGGGTGATGCACATCTCATTGTTTTTCTATATGTGGATGATTTGTTGATCACTGGTCCGAATGAGGCACATATTGTTGCATTTAAGGATGATTTGAATGCTACTTTCAAGATGAAAGATTTGGGATGTTGCATCATTAATTGGGCATACAGTTTGAGCAATGTGGTCGTGGTATTTCCTTCTGTGAGACAAGTTAGATAGAGACATTGCTATGTAAGTTTGGACTTGAAGATTGCAAACCTATTGCCACTCCCATGGAAACAGGTTTGAAATTGAGTCTTCATGATGCTGGTGATCCTATCAATGTCACTCTTTACCAATGACTACCTTAATTATGTATGCAACACGAGGCCGGATATTTATTTTGTAGTCTCGCAAGTGAGAATATTCATGCATAGCCCATGGTCTAAGCATTGATAGACTGCCAAGAATAATTTTTGTTACTTGAGTGGAAGTTTACATCTTGGCTTGTTTTATCCCAAGGGGGGATCATTGCCGTCATATTTACATGCTTTTCTGGGTTTAGATTGAGGTGGTTGTTTTGACACGTGAGTGTCCACAAGTGGTTTTTGTTCCATGCTCGAAAGCTCATGTATCTCGTGGTTGAGAAAGAAGAAACCTAATGTGGTCACTTCTAGTTGTGAGGCTGAGTACAGGGCAGTCTTTACAGCTACGGTTGAGTGTGTATGGCTCAGACGCCTTATGGCTGATTTGGGTGTTGGACAGGACACTGCCAACATCATGTACACTCACAATCAAAGTGCATTGGCAGTTGTGAGGAGCCCAGTTTTTCATGCTCACACAAAGCACATTGAGGTGCATTACCACTATGTCAGGGAGAGGCTCTCAACATGAGAGATTAGCTTGGCTTATGTGCGAACACAAGACAACCTTGCAAATATTTTCACAAAGGCATTGTCTTGTGAGAAGTTCAAAGCTTTCTGCAAATCTTTGGTCTTACTCCCCTTTGTGGACTAATCCTGTCTTGCGGGCATGACACTTTCCTATACTGTATGTGCCAACTCTCATTCACTACATCACTCTCAGGGTGGATTTGTTACCATATACATGTGGTAATGATGTGTGCGAACACACATAGGACCGTTGGGGCATTTTTTCCCTCACTAGGAGGTTTTTCCCCCGTGCATTGTATATACGCCCATCACTCTAGGGCTATCTTATCTTTTCCATTGCACACTAAGTAATGCACCCCTTGTTGTGTGCCTCGATCTTCCTTTGTCTTCTCCAAGCTCTGTGTGTTTCCTTGCAACCCTAATTCCAACATTTGATGACTAATAACCATTGAGGATGCCACTAGTGAATTGAATTTATTGTACATACCTATATGGTAGCTTTTGAAAAGGTGTTACAAGCTATTAGATCTCTAATAGGTGTCATAGTTATTTCCTAAGAGAAAATTGTTATAAATACTAGTATTTTCAACTATTTGACAACTATCACTAGCTTATAGCTATCTGAAAATTTACAAGTAATTATGATGTAATTGTCACATATTTAGGTGCTAGAAGCTAGTAGCTAGTAAAAGTATATGTAGCTATTGTACAACTTTAATTGTGTGGTAGCTTCTGAAATGAACGTCAACTTTGCACCAAACATCATCTTCACAACATGAGGATCTCTTGGCCACATTCCTTTGACAAGCAAACATCATTACACATACACAATTTGGAAAAGAAAAATATGTGGTAAGGGTGTTTGCATGGTAGCATGCAAACATGTAAACCGAAGGTGCAAGCTGTATAGGGCTGCACAATGGTAATTTCTTCTCGAAATACCTTGGGCATAGGAGGTGTTGGTAAAAACAAGTGTCCATTACCTTGTTGCAACTGAGAAAGAGCATTGCTAACAAAAGCCTTTGCTATTTAAGGCACCCATAAGAATATTCATCTTTTGCTACTTCTCTTGGATGTAAAAATAGGCATAAAATAAAAAAATAATGTTCAAAAGCATTTGAGATCCAGTATGACAAGCTCATATAAGTAGTGATGATAACCTGTAAAGATAAAACAACATCCTTAATCTTTAGTGTGCCAGACTCCTGACACCAAGAACATTAAGAACTTGTGCATTTGCAGTGATGACAGCTTGCAACTCCATCCTCCTCTCCACAAACACATTGCCACCAACCTCAAGTGTATGCAATTCTTGTCATGCATCTTGTAACTGTTGCAAAAAAGTTTCATCCATTGAATAAACCTTCATATCCACTTGTGCTTGTTGCATGTCCTTGAAAATATTTTCTATTTCATTCTCGACATCCTTGATTCTAGCTTGTACATAAAAAAGCATGGCTGCTATCAAATAAACATGCTGACTATTCAACGTGTCCATATTGCTTGGATAAAGCACCTACAAACTTTGACTTGCTAACTATTTCATACTCATTTATGTGTGTTAAAACTCTTGCCACTTTATTGGAAATCCCCTGCTTATGTGCTCCCACATAAGTAACTGACTTTTCAGCCACCTCTGCCCAACAACAACTTGGTATTTTGACTTGTCAAGTGCTAACTTTGCCCGGTGATAGTTTTCAAATGTAAAGGCAGTTGCAAACCATGCATCACACTCACCATTTATAGGTAGCTCTTGATAGGCCATCTAGTACACCTCATAAATTTGTTGTAAAACTCCGACCAAATGGTTCAGAGCTTTACTTTTTGCCCTTTTTTTTGAAATTCCGTGAACACTGAAACCAGTCTTTTTCTGTAACATCCATTAGTTGTGTTGTCAACCCCAACCAAGCTGAGGTTGTATAGTTCATGAAACTCTTGTCTTGTCATACACACTTTCTCATGCTTGATTTTTGTGTATGGAGGTGGGGTCCACCTGAAATAACCATCAAGAGTGAAATGGTTAACATATTGAAGAGCTTTTCAGTGGAAAGGTTCAAACAATTTGCTTCACTAATAGAACTTTCAACAGCTATTAGACATCAAATGTATCTATTTAAACCAATCGACTTCTAGGATATAAATATGATAGCTATGTATAGCTACTTGACAACTATTAGACATCTATTAGCAAGTAATAGCTTTTCAATAGCTAACATATAGCTATGTCCAAAAATTTGGTCTCACTACTAGCATTTTTAACACCTATAATATAGCTATTAGATAGTCACCATCTATAAAAAGCTATTAGATAACAATCAGATAACTTATGATAGCTTTTGGAGAGCTATCAAAAGATTATAGCTAGAAGTAGAGGTATCATATACCTATCTCTAGACAACCTGCTTCATTCATAGGTATTATGTAATCTATTAGATAGCTTCTAGACACCTTTCAAGAAGACCTAATCTAGTGCTTAAAGGTTCATTGATCATGCATATGAAAAGAATTTTATGTGTATGAGAAAAACTATTTATAGATAAGAAGAACCGGGCAAATTGATTTTTTGATTGTGAGTAGTTCAAAAAAACTATAGACAGAAAATAAATAATTTTTAAAACTCTTCAATGCTTTCTTTAACTTTAAAATTAGAGGAGGCTTCTTTAACTTGAAATTGATAGCAAATTAAAACTCTTCTATACTTTCTTTAACTTTGAAATCAGATTAGGTGAAAATCAAAGCAGATCATCCTCAACAAATAAACCAAATCACAAGCTAGAATTTGCATTGATTTCCCAAACTTGTCTTTTAACTTCAAAGAAAAGAGAACTACACAGAACATATCCATTTAATTGAATAGCCCAACAGGACACTGAAACAAAAAATGTGTGTGTGTGTGTGTGTGTGTGTGTGTGTGTGTGTGTGAGAGAGAGAGAGAGAGAGAGAGAGAGAGAGAGAGAGAGAGAGAGAGATTATTATCATCCTTGGAGATCAAATATGACCTATGGGATCAAAGTTACATGTGATGTAGTATGTGTGTGGCTGATGAGTGATTCTCGATGCTCCAACTTGTGGTGATGAGAGTCACAATAAAGAGCCCACACTGTGGCTGGGAGAGGGAAGTGTGTAGGTCTAAGTCATGGCTAAAAATGTGAGAGAAGCAAGTTCAAATGTGACCAAAAGCTGAGCACTCGAGTAGTGTGTGGTATTCAGACTCTTGAACTTGTAGTGAGCATAATGTGCACAATCAATTTGACTCTCCTCCATTGCCCCAACACCCTGTCTTGCATCAAAGGGAGTGAGAGATCAGCCGAATCGCTGCGATAGTGCGTATCGCTAACAAGGGGATAGGCTCAAGCATGTAAGGGTATGTACGGTTTCCTCTTTCATCAAAGCAGTTGAGAGAGAGAGAGAGAGAGAGAGAGAGAGAGGTACCTCTAGGCCAAGGCACAATAGGAACCTTCGACAACATGCAAGAAGAAAGACTCCACCGTGCAGTCTCATGCAAATTGATCCTCCCACAACTTTTCTTGATTGTTTATTATTGTACATGAATATAGATTTTGAACTTTTTTTATTTTGCAAACTCATTATGCTAGGAGCTATTTTGTTTACTTATGCGCTATGTTGCTACTAGTGGTTATATATTGGGTTGCTTGCTCGAGTGTGACAAGAAATCCTGATCCGGTAAGCTAAGCAAAGAATAGCCGATTGACCAAAATGAAGGTCAACATGGTGCACACACGGCTAGATCTTGGCACCCAGGTGATGAGAGGCTATTCCTCTACCACTATGCTCTCAAGAATGCACCTGAGAAGTGATGGCAAGATGCTATGTATGAAGTAAAACAAAAGTGCTGCCCCCCCCACCCCCCCACCCCCCCCCCCCCCCCCCCCCCCCCCCAAAAAAAAAAAGAAAGAAAAAAAGAAAAGAAAAAGTGTGACCGGCACAGTCATTCACCTACATCTACACGGGGGCAAGCATCCGATATTTAACCATTGCTGTTTTGATTGATCGTGCGCATGGAAAACTGTCCCTACTCGGAGACCCCACCTTGCGACTCTAATGCCTGTCAACTACCTGAGTCTCCACACCCGCCTCAAATACCCCAGATTCCACCCTCCTTGGCAAAATTTGCCCACTATCTACACTTGACATTTATCCCGCCAACTGTGCTACTTGCTAGGTTTCCACATTTCAACTGTTGCGCTTGCTGAAACCACCCATATCGACACTGAACACGATTGTCTCATCCTCACTTGGTGCTTCTCAACAACTTTTCTGTTTCACATTCTCTCTTAAACAACTCCCACCTATCGGTGTGTGCATTGGCCTTATGCCATAACGCCTTGTTGCATGAGCCCCTATTTGGAAGATTTGTTGACCATCATCATTCAATTGCATATCGTTGCACATGAGAACTCCTGCTACGCATAAACATGCACTATCAAGGCCATGTGGAGTCATAACTGTGGGGCTGAGAAGCAGTTGTTAATGGAGATATAATGGCGACCACGTTGGAGAGAAAGAGAGAAAAGAGAGAGAGTGGTCCTTTTTGCCACTTCGGTGCGTCGAATGGCTTCCATCTAGCATTGGTTTCCCCTTTCCCACTTAATCCACAAAGGGGACATCTTGATAGATTCCCACTATTAACCCCTTTACAAAAATTAACTACACTTACTTAGTCCAAAGGGGGCATCTTGATAGATTCCTACTTTTAACCCCTTTGCAAAAATTAACCACACCTACTACTTCGTCCAAATCTTGTATTATCTGCGTCCCCCAGCTCGTTTCTCTCTCTCTCTCTCTCTCTCTCTCTCTCTTCGTTGACTGTTTGACCCTAAACCTCTTTAAGTTTATGAGGGGAAGCCTCGTGATTTTATTACTTGTTAGTAATACATAAAAAATATTTTCCCCCCTACTATCGCGAATTTGGCCTCACTAATAAGACATTAAAAATGATTGCCCCCTATTGTTGCATTTGTAGATAATCCCATCTCCCATACTTACTTAATAGGGTCTATATTGCATACATTGTATAGAATCTCCCCAGATTCTGTGTCAATTCAACCCCCCCCCCCCCCCCCCCCCCCCCCCCCCCCCCCTGCTTGTCGTCGCCAAGCCATCGGCCATTTCTACAACTTTTTGTGTCATCGGTCTTGACCCTACCCCCTTCGCCTTCTCCCATCTCCAAGACCATCAGCCACTCCTACAGCCCCCAGACCCGCCCTTGTTCACACATGCAGCTCAGCAGGGTTGCTGCAATCCAATCGCAAACGACCCTTGTTCACACACTCAACAGGGAGCTGCAATCCAAGCTCCCGCGATGCAAATGAACCTCTCTCTCTCTCTCTCTCTCTCTCTCTCTCTCTCTCTCTCTCTCTCTCTCTCTCTCTGCTTTGCATCTCTGTCTCCTCCCTTCAACACACGTTGCCTGCTTGTACCCTCGTCACTTGCTTGCTCCATCAATGACCATCATCCGCATGACTACTGTGACCAACATTAAGCCATCAAGTGCCAAAGTCAGACCCACAGAGGGAGGCAAAGGTGCTGCCGTGGCCTGCTCTACACCCCCTTGGCACCCCGCTCCTCTACGTCACTCTACAACATCTGCATCCAATATTGCCATCTCTAGTAACGGGACTATGTAGAGAGAATGCAAATTGCAATCACCCATATAGCATTGAGAGGCAAAATAAAATGAAAAAAATGTATATTTCCCGTAGCTCGCACTTCATCAGGGCCTGCTGTCTGAAGAAACAAGAGAGAGATACTCAAGCTGAAGTGATTGCATCCACAGAGGGATCTTTGTTATTGTGATGAGTGTACTTCTAAATTGACATGCTCAATGGCAACAAGCTGCTTGCAGCAACACCTCATCACTCAACGTGTTGCTCTCCAAGGTCTCCCTTCCGTCGACGAAGCAATTGGCATGCCTGCCAAAGGGCCTGTCACCTCTTCATGCAAGGGGTTATTCCCTCATCCTCCCCCTGTCACACGATCAGCTCGAGAAACACGCAGTTTCGAAGCAAACAAATGAGAGAGAGAGAGAGAGAGAGAGAGAGAGAGAGAGAGAGAGAGAGAGAGAGAGAGAGAGAGAGAGAGAGAGAGAGAGAGAGAGAGAGAGAGAGAAACTCTGCCTTTTTCACCGTTGCCTCCTCCACCTCTACCAGAGTCACAATGCCCTTGTAGAGTGAAAACAAATGCACTCATGCTCCTGCGTGCTCTTTTGGACCAAGGCATGCCTCACTGCTGACCCTTTCCTGCCTGCCTCCATGCTTCCTCGCTCCCACTGCCTCCTTGCATGCAGGCAGCTCGCGTGCGAAGGACAACAATTGATACACGTCTCTCTCTCTCTCTCTCTCTCTCTCTCTCTCTCTCTCTCTCTCTCTCTCTCTCTCTCTCTCTCTCTCTATCATCGGCCCGACAGACAAGGACATCTCTCCCTCTCTCCCTCCCTCCCCTACACGTGTCATCTCCTCCCCTTTTCTCCTCAAAGGATTGGGAGCATCTTGCTAGATTCCCTCTAATTTGACCTGCTTGCAAAATTAGAGGGACATACGTTGTTGGCAAGTTCTCATTCTATTGGACAGAATCTCGTTACATACTATTTTTCTCAAGTCAAAGGCTATAGTTTGCCCTATAAAATGAGAAGTAGAATAGAGAAATTAAACCTGCGTCAAATGCTGGCCAACGTTTTGAAAATCACTAACCTAAGCCATTCTTGCAAATTTCATAGCCAAATAAATCTGCGTCCATTAACTTAAAAGAGAAACAATATCAAAGAAAAGCCGACCTATAGCCTCCTATCGTCGATGCACCCCCTCCTCAGTGCTAACACACATTTTGTGGTCCTGCCAGGTACCTTGTTGCTCCTGCCAGCTTCTCCCTTTCCTCCCCTATGTTGTTTCACTAACTTTGCTTCCCTCAATATTTTTTGCATGGATCTCGTGTGATTCTACTTATTTCGATGATTTTTAGAATTGTCATAACACATAATATCTAACTTTACCAAATGATTTTCTCATATTAAACTGATCACTTAATATGGGAAGATAAAAGGGGAACAAGAGTTAGTATATACATATGTACTTCTAGACCTATCTCAACACGGGACCGAAAGAAGAAATGGTTGCATCTCAGTAGGGGTCCAAAAGGAGACGGTCTACCAAAGAGCAATGTGCAATAAGTTCATCTAGATTTACCTCAGCAAGGGACCAAGAGGAGAGATGGTTACATCACAAAAGGGGTCCAAACGGAGGTAGTCTATCAAAGAGCAACGTGCATCTAATGGAGCTTAAAAGACCTTAGGGTTAGCTTTATTAAAGACCTCCAAAAGTTAGTGTTAAAAAGTCCTTTGACCTTACGCAAGCTACGGCTAACCTCGAGGTGGGAATCATACCCAAGCATGAGGTGCTAAGACACTTAAAGTGGTTGTGGGAACCTTGTCCAAAGCTTGAGGTGATTTTTATGCTTAAATAACTAAGGCTTTTGAAATGTAAATTCAAAGATAAATTCTCCAGAGTCATGAATATCCATGCTTGATTGGCTAAGGCTTGAAGTATTCAATTCAAAACAAATAACTTAAGAAGCATAAAAGACACATGCTTGATTGATTGATTAAGTTCTTGAAGTATTCAATTCAACCAAATGACTTAATAAGCATAAAAGACACATGTCCAAATGATCCTCCACATGTGGCCCTTATGATGTGCTTGAATGCTATTGGTTATGTTTTAAAGGGGTCCAATGAGAATTTAGATACATAAAAATAAATAAATAAGTTGTTTCTCTCAAAGAGGAAAAAGTGAACACATGTCCAAATAAAATAATAAAATAATAAGAGAGAGAGAGAGAGAGAGAGAGAGAGAGAGAGAGAGAGGTGTGGACCAAGCATCAGAGGGGGGGTATACTCTCTGACACACACACACACACACACACACACACACACATTCTCTCATTGTGTGGAGTGCAAAATACAAGAGCTCCATTTCCTTCTCCAAGCTTGTGGAGAAGTGGAGAGCCTACGCCAACACTCTTGGCTATAGAATGCAAATCCAACCAAGAGCCATGCTTCAATGCTTAAGCTTTCCATCTTCTTCATTTTCATTACTATACGATTATTCTATGCTAAGCAAGAAAAGTGATGATAAGTGAGGAACTATTTCTTTCTCTTATGGAATGTTTCTTCTTCCTCTTCCGTACCCTCATTCCGGTCCTCAACTATTGTTATGTTCTCTAATACTCTCTCTCTTGCAAAAGTATTGTTCATGACAAGTTAATTAAGTATTGTGTTTATATTTCTACCATCAATTAAGTTTCCGCTATCCTCAAAGTTATAGGCCATTCCCATTACATTGGTATCAGAGCATTTGGTTTCTCTTTTCTTGCTTAAGAAGAGAGGTCCTTAAGTAGCCTATTAATGGTTGATTTTTTTAATTATATTAGGGTAAGTGGGACTGGGATCTATTATCGGTTTTGTTGAGCCTACTAATGTGGGATATGGTGCACACCTCGGGAGATTTGGTCTTAATAATGGGGTCTTTTTAGACTTGCCTACGTCTTTACCATTATTGAGCCATAAGAAGTCCGAAAGGAGCTATCCCTTGGCAATTCTGCTATGCTAGACCCACCCCACTACTCTCTATAATTAACCAATTTGAGCCGTGGGTGTAGATACTTAGGTGCTTATTATCAAAGGCTAAGAGGAATAGCAACTAAGGTTTTGAGTTGCCAAAGAATACACTAAGTAAACACATAAGTATAATTAGCATGGCTGACAATAACCAAGAGAGTAGAATGAACATTGATAACTTTGATTTTGCACGTGAAGGTGCTAATGATGATGCCCCCATGTTTATCAATTATCTTGTTACTAGGCTGCATCAAGCTATGGGCAACCCTACTTTGCAAGCCAAAGTTACCCAATAGCTTCGTGCTTATGGGATTTCCCTTCCTCTCCAAGAGGAGAGAGAGTTTAGGAGGCCTCTTGATGAGAGTCCCGAAAGAAGACTCTTTCCCATAAGAGAAGAGGAATCCAAAGAACGAGAAATAAGTAAATCCCTAAGTTCCTCTAAAGATGTGGCTCCATGCAAACGGTGGTCTAGACTATCACCAACTCCTCCCAAGAGGAAACGGTCAACCCATAGTCCTTCTCCTCATCATTCCGAAAGGAAGAGAGGAAACAAAGGAAGAAAAACGCAAGAAAGAGGTTACCCTCTTCTCCTTCTTCTTCACCTTCCTCCTCTTCCGACAAAAGCAATAGTTATTCTCATAGAGAATACAAGAGGAGAGGACATTGCAAAACTTACCTTGCATGGTAAAGATCTCAAAAGCTTAAGAAATTCAAAGGGGGAGAAAAGAGTATCTCTTTTCTCACCTATGATGGCACCTTTGGTGCCACCAACAAAGTATTGGCCTTCATCCAACAATTTGATGAGACCTTTGGAAACAAGGGCTTCACGAAGTCCTCCAAGCTACACCATGTAGTTACGCACTTCCAAAAATCTACTCGTCAATGGTGGGCTAGCCTTCATGGCAACGACGAGGCCCCAAGACATGGAAAACTCTACGAGCTTCCATCATGAAGCAATTCCTTGCAAGCGATACAAAGAACAAAGTTCTTACCAAATGGCGGAGTTTGAAGCTACTCTTCAACGAGTCTATCCACAAATATGTAGACAAGTTTTGGGATTTACATCTCAAAGCTACAGCCTTTCAAAGGATAGACTTCATCAAAGAAAAGCAAAAATTTTGTGTGGTATTACCTGAAGAAATGGCCGAGTATGTCAACTCACAACGACCTAGCACTATGACCAAAGCCATCCACCACACTATGGTTGCTTCAAGGATAAATTTCCAACAAGGGGTGAGAAGAAATTTCAAGCCCATGGAAAACAAGGATATAAATGAATCTAAAGGGAAGAGTAATGCTCAAAACTCTTCTCAAGACAACAACAACACCAACAACAACAAGGCCAAGGAGAAAGGATCTTACAAGGTAAAAAAATAAGCTCTCTCCCAAAGAATTAGAGGCCTTTCATAAAGACCATAAATGCTTTAAGTATGTGGAGTAAGGACCTGGTTATCATTCTTGCCCCAAAAGAAATGTTTGCAATGACACTCCTAGAGCTTCCATGGTTGAAGCTCCAAAAGAGGATACTCATGCAAAGGCTCATTCCTCTCCTATGCTTGGGGGAAAGTAAGGGAGCATGATGCCTTCATCTTGTTTGACCCTGGCTCTACTCACAACTTCATATCAACGGAGTTGGCCACCAAGTTGGGCATTCAATCTTTTGAGATGGGAGATACTGGAACTACTGACATAGCTTCCAAGGGATAGCAAGCCTCCGTTACTCCCTTGATTGGAAAGTTGAGGCTTCATGTCAAAATCTACATCGACAAAGAAGACTTTTTTTTAATCTCTCCTCTCCAACATGAGGATGTTATCCTAGGGGCACCATAGTTCAATCGCATGGCTACAAACATGAAGCTTCCTGAAAGGAGAATCTACTTCACCTACAAGAAAAAGAGCATGTACATAGATGCTAACGTGTCAGGGAACACCATATCCCTTCTAAATATGCTTGCTTTTGATACGTCAATGAAAAGCTCTATTTTTAAATATATGATTTTTGTTAGAGAATATGTAAATGATTCTAATGTTTTCACAAGTAGCAATAAAGTGAATCAAGAGGAATTAGAGTTGTCTAGTTTCCTAAATGGATTCCAAGATGTTTTCAATGATGACATCCCTAGTGAGCTACCTCCAAAACAAGGGGATGATGAGACCATACAATAGAGCTTCTACTAGGAAGCTCACCTCCTAATAAACCTCCTTACTGAGTTTCACAAGCTCAACAAAAGGAGATCATGAGGCAATTGCATGAATTGGTGGAAAAAAGGATGGTGAGGCCTAGCTCCTCTCTACTCTGCTCACCAGTACTTTTAGTGCAAAAGAAAGATGACACATATCACTTGTGTCGACTTTAGAGCACTACATACGATCATTGACAAATGCTCCGACTGCATTCAAACTTACAATGGACAAAAACCTTCAGGCCACTCAAATTCTCTTGAGGAGTATAATTGACACCTCCAGGTAATCTTTCAAGTAGGAAGAGAGAATACGCTTTTCATTAATAAAAAGAAAAGTGAATTTTTCCTACAAGAGATTCAATATTTATGTCACATTATCTATTAAGATGGTATATTTATGAATCCATCAAAGTTGGAGGTAATAAAAGCATGGCCTAATCCAAGGAATCTACATGAGCTAAGAAGCTTTATTGGTATGTGTGCATGTTATAGAAGCTTCATAGCGGGACCATTGCATGACTTAACAAGGAAGAACGTTAAGTACTCATGGACTGCTAAAGAACAAAATTCTTTTGACAAGCTCAAAGAGAAGCTCACCTCTCAATTAGTCCCTATGTTTCTGGATCTCTCAAAGCCATTTGAGGTCCACTGTGATGCTTGTGATGATTGCCTTGGAGCAGTTTTGCTTCAAAAAGGGCATGCCATAGCATATGCGAGCCGAAGGCGTAATGTCGATGATTGGGTTTTGGACGTATACGAAAAAGAGATTTTAGCTGTTCTACATGCCCTAGACACATGGAAGCAGTATCCCTTTGGGGCTCCATTCATCCTATGAATGGATCAAAAAGTCTCAAGTACTTCATGACGGAAACCAAGCTTTTCAACAAACAAATGAGGTGGGCAAATTTTCTTTCGCAATTTAAATTTCATATTGCTCACATTGCTAGTAAGAACAATCAAGTGGTAGATGCACTTTCACAATGGCCAAGGGTAAATGTGGTGTCTATAGCAACTCACAATGATCTATCTTTTATGATAGATGAGTATGCTACTGACCAAGACTTTAAGTAGTTAATTACAACCTTTGCATTAGGGAAGAAAACAAGAACCATTCACCTTGAAGGATGGTTATCTTCCAAACGGAAATAGGCTATGTGTTACTCACCCATACAATAAGAAAGTCATGTATGAATCCCATGCTTCTCCTTATATGGGGCAAAGAAGGATTCCATAATCTATTGATCTTCAAGGAGTAGAAATGTATTTCTGTTGGTCTACCATGAAAAGTAAACATACAAGAGTATGTTTCAAAATATATGGTGTACCACAAATTGAAATTTGATCGAGGGAAGAAAATTGTATTGTTTCAGTCGACAGGCTTAGCAAGAAAACACACTCTATGCCTGTCAAAAACACTATTAAGGCACATCAAACGGTAACCCTCTCTAGATCTCAAAGTTTCAAGTATCATGGCTTGCCAACATCCATAGTGTCGAACAAAGATCCTAGAATGACCAGTAATTTCTAGAAGGGTCTCTTTAAAAATCTAGGAAGTGGATTAAATTTCTCTTTTGGCCTATCATCCACAAACGGATGACCAAAGTGAAATAACTAATCTAACGATTCTTAAATCTACTACTAAAAGCCTATGTCATGGAAGTAGATCAACGTTCTCAATGAGAGAAGTACTTGTTGGGGTATAGGCGCCTGTGCCTTGCTCGGCCGCCCAGAGTCTGGGCGCCCACTGACTTGTATACCTTATACATAACATAAGTGTATAGGGGGCTGCTCACTCTTGGAGTCTCCCCACCCATATCTGTGTGTCGTGGAGTCTCCTCCTCTCGCTCACTCTCCGTCTGTGGTGCTCCCCGATCCCCTTCAATTGGTATCAGAGCATCGGTGCAGAGGGAGCGCGTGTGTGCACAGTCACGACGACAGCAGAGAGCCAGTTTCATTCCCGAAATCGCTTCCGCGCGCGCGCACTTTCAAGAGTGCAAACAGGGTTTCGACTTCGGCATCGGCAAATTCAGCTTTCCGAGAGCGTTTCCACTAGGTCTCCTGGCGTTTTACCCCCCTTTCAAAGCCATTCGAGCCATCAAAAACTTCATTCGAGCTACGGTTGAGGAGCTGCATTTTTCAGCCCTCTTTTGGCAGTTTATGCTGCGTTTTTGGGTCGAAACGGAGGTTTTTGGCATAGCTTTCACACCCGGACTCGGATACATGTGATCCAGGAGTCTACCTTGGGGTTTTGGCATGCTCCGGACGTGCTCGTCATATTAGAATTTTAAAATTCTGAACGCTGAATTTTCTGCAGTAGCAGTTGTTTATTGTGTGTCGAGGATTCCATACATGGTTTGCTCTCAGATGTGAGAGTGATATTTGCTGCAAGTTTCCTCACAGGTGGGAGGATACGATGTATGCCCTATGTGGTTTGATGCTCAGGGAGACTAATGTGATTGCATTTTGAGCTCGACAATGTATGCCTCGAGCATGTTTTTTGGCAGTCACAGGTAGAGCAGATATTTGTGTACTAGATTTGCAGGTGTTTGCAATGATGTATGCAAAGTGTGGATATTGGTGCATGCATTTGGAGTGTGGTTTGATGTGCTTTGGTTGCTCATGGTTTTGAGCGTGTAGTCAGTTTGGCTACTGGTTTTGTGGCCATTTTACTGACAAAACTCTGACAAAATTTTCCCAAGAGTTTTATGCGTATCATTTATGCGATCTAGGTAGAGATTGTGGGTTGCACTCAGCATTTGCGTGCGGTGTTCTCTGCAGGTGGGTGTGTGTATGCATCGATATCGCACAGTGTGGGCTTGTGATTAGCTCACACTGTGCGGTATCGATGTATACACACGCACAAATCTCCCACCTGCAGATGATCACAGATGTGCGAGCCAGCGATGCAAACGCACTGGGTCACCAGGAATGTGACCGGGGTTGCAAAGTAAAGCGACTCCAATGGAATGTGGGAAGCCCGGCGACAGATGCCCAACCGTGGCTCAAGGAATACACAGAAGACATGCCCAGCATGGGTACTTCGAGTCGTCAGGATATGTCGGCTCCAAATTTTCTTCGGCGGGGGCTCTAGGTGAAGAGACCCTCCATGCTAACCAAGCAGCAATCAAGAACAAAGCAGCGGCCAGTCATTGGGCAGCCGCGGGGACACAATGCAAAGTGTACCCCTTCAACAATCACCTACAATCGGCCTCCAGTTGGATCGGCCCTCAAGATATGCAACTTCTCATCAGTCAGGCTTGTCAGGAGTCGACAAGCACCTTGTGAAGAGGTAAGCCGACCTCTCCAGGAGTCAATCGTGGCCATCAACCATTGAGCTTCAACCTGGTATTGGTAAGGCTTGGCAGAGCGGCCCAAGGTAAGGGACCGACTCATTCAGATACAGCTCAGCTGTCAACAAGGGCAGCGAGGTGACTTAGCATTGGCACTTCAAGCCTGCGTGGCACAGGCTCAGAGTCACAGTGGCAGTGGCTCAACTTCAGAATGCAGCATATGCACATAGACCCCTGTGGCAGGGTCACGGGCAGCGTGACAGGCTATCCCTCATTCAAAACATGCAAACCCAACATCATCAAGCTAAAGGGTACAAGGAATGAAGACGTATAGGGAGTGTGATCCTTGACATGAACATCGACAGCAAGTGCAGTTGTCTACAAGGGCCTTGAGCCCAAATAGCAATCAAGCTTGGATGGCATCTCCAACTCAAGACATCACAGGTGTAAAGAAAAGCAAAGCAGTTCAGCGGCCAAGGCCTGGGAACCTAGCCGTCATAGCAGCGGAGCTAAGTGTAGCTCTCACCAGAATCACCTGGGCAAGCCCCCGTGAGAAAACGGAACAATAGCGCCGTGGATGGAGGGCGTGTTAGGAATATTCCACCTTCATGTAGCTTTGGGGCAGGAACCTAAGGACTGGATTGAGACCACTTCAGAGGAAGTAGGCACAGGTACAAGGATGCTACCACAAAATGTATCAAGACAAAGGACACAACGAAGCCGCGAGCTACAAAGCACCCGGGATGGGACGGGGTTTCTCATCCTTCTAAGTATCTCTTGGATTGTGTTGGGCGCAGTTCAGAGACGCGGTGACTTGACGTAAGACAACACAAAGCAGCCAGCCACGAGCCACAGCCACGAGCCAGAGTTTATCCTAAGATGACCAAGGCCTGCTTCGGCACAGTTAGAGAAAAGGAGAAGAGCCAAGGCTTCTTCACCGTGAGGGGACAACGAGATGTCACCCCCAGCATGTAGTCCAGGCTAGACAGCCCCCTCCAACCAGCAGCAACAGCAACAACGAGGTAGGAGCCAAGGAAGGCCCTCCTCATCATCGGCAAAGACAAGTCGGCAGGGAAAGGCCGCGCTATATCAGCGTGAGGTCGAGAGTACCTCTTGAGGAGAATTCAATCGGCAGGTGAAGGCGAGAAGACCGGATCCTAGCCCCAATCATCAGCGGGTGAGCCAAGCAAGGCAACAACCCCAAACTCAATCAGACGCAAGCAGCAACCAACAAACAGATCATCAAAAGCAAGACCGAGTGCCTACGGACTATCAGGCTACATCCAGAGCCTCAAAGCAGCGAAGTGAACTTCAAAAGCAGGACAAGTGCCTGCCGAATATCAGGCTACCATAAGAGCCCCAACAACACACAAAGACAGGATCTTCACAAGCAGGACATGTGCCTGCAGACCATCAAGCTATGTAAGAGCCAGTTAGCGTCAGGAAAGCCGGGGACCCAATTTCGACTCGGGTGGACCGTGCACCAACCAACACAGCGAAGCCGGGTACCTGCAGTGGGTAGATAGAGCACCAACCAAACCAGCGAAGCCGGGTACCCGGAGTGGGCAGACCGAGCACCAACCCAACCATCGAAGCCGGATGACCCAGAAGTGGTGGACCGAGCACCATAGCGAAGCTAGAGGCCTACAAGCGGGCGGGCCATGAATTTTTTTTCCTTAGCACACAGATTCGGGGATAGCCCCCCACAAAGACGGCTCAACGCAAGAGCCACATGAGGAAGGCCCCCTCTCAAGAAGGCCGGAGGTTGAGTGATGCCTCCCGCAGTGACGGTCTACGAGATAGCACTGCTCATATATGCAAGCCAACATCAGCCCAATCAGAGTGGGCACATCTTCAGCAAAAGAAGGCAATCAAGGCTATGTCCACCCCGACGGGGACATAGACCCTCAGGCAAAGACCACCTACATCCGGGCTCAGACAGGAGCCCCTCCAAGGTAAAAACAGCGGAGACGCCTGCATCAGGCTCACAAGGAGCCATAGAGGTACCATGAAGAGTACACCTACATTCGGCTCAGACAGGAGCCTCAACAGGTACACATGCAACCAAGCCCAACATTCGGCTCAAGATGGAGCCTCAAAGGGCACACAAGAAAAGGAATGTGGTGCGACCACATCGGGCTCAAGAGGAAGAGCCCCACCATTAACCCTCTTTCTTCCAACCGAGCTTCAACCCCTTTTCAAGATCGCAGCGGATCTAAACAAGGGAAAACGCAAAGACCCAAGATGAGTGATTCTCAGGTTTGTTTTCGTCGGCCAACGAAGGCAGGTTTGTTAAGAACGAGTCGAAGTTCTTCCAGAACTACACAGATATATGTGAGCACTCAGGCTCAATCCAACGACAAGCTTCAAGCAGATAACAAGGAACAGAAGTGGATCGGCCAATCTTCTTCTCTACGAGTTACCTACTTCAAGTCTTGCCCTCAAGTTTGCAAGACTCACATCCGAACTTTCAGGTTCAAGCGAGTCCTGAAGTACGCCAAAGCTTCAAGGTATCAATGGGATTGTCCCTCCGGCAGTCTCAGGAAAACCTTGGTTTGTATGCCAAGGAAGTTATCAGCTAGGCTTCATCTTTTTGGTCAAGGGACGGACGGGTGCTCAATAAGCCTAAAAGGTACCTTCTGCAACGTACCTTACTTCAACGAGCAGGTAAGCTCATATCAGGACATCCAGGTCTACAATGAGCACTCAGTAAGTCCTTCAAGAAGGAAAATCCAAAGGCCAAACCTTCAGGGGGACCGCCGGCCTCAGCAATCAAGCCTAAGGATTCAATTCAACAGAGTAACTTACTCTCCATGGAACGCGAAGCGAGCAAATCCTTTCGGTGCTTGGGTGTTGCACCATGTAATCAACTCAGCTTCATGCAAAGTGGACCTTCGTCGCCATCCAGGAAGGAATCAGCACGAAGTCAGACAAATCAACTTCCAAGAAGCAGTGGGGATCAATGCGACTTGGTTCTCACACTAAAAGACGAGAGCTGCATTGTCACTGCAGCTACAGGTAAAACATTTGGAACAGACAGGTTCCTCGCCATGGATCATGCAGCCACTTGATCTATGCCCCCCAATGTACATACACCTATCATTCAAGCCCAATCAAAAGTGCCAAGTGGACTTGGTACCCACAGCTTTTTCTGCATTCAGCAAGCACGGCTGTTTGAGATAGACACTGCCTCATCGGTAAGACCACTCATGCAACCCATTTTGGTTTTTGTAGACGCACGTAGCTCTACACCCTCCAAAGCATTAACCAAGGAAATGCTAGCCCTAACAATGCTACTCTCGGGACGAGAGTTCTCTAAGGGGGGGGTGTATGTTGGGCTCCGGTTGATTCGGAGAGCAGGCGAGGCTTGTATTGACATTGCGGGAGCTCTTGTGTGTGTGTATGCATCGATACCGCACGACAGTTACGGGATAGTGGATGTCGGGTATCGCTGCTTGAGTGATCTTTTGCGTTGCATTTGGGTTCGCTAGTGATTGAGAGAGGTGCCAGGAGTGGTACAGGTTACCCATTGCATGTGGATCACGGGAGAGACGGTGTTGTCTCTGTGATCATGCAGCCAGGTAGAGAGCGAGAGAGCAGGCGAGTCTCTTTTGCTCATGGGTTGCAGGGTACTTTGCATGGAGTGCAAAGTAGTGAGCTCGTTGTGCACACAGTTGGGGCACGACTTGAGCAGTCACACAGAGAGGTGACAAAGTCAGACATGCATGATTTTCTAGTGACTGAGCAAAGCAGAGAGTCAGTTGTGCGAGATACTTCTATGTAGGATAGACAGGTAGAGCGGTCTTGCTCTAGTGAGTCACGAAAGGAGGACGTTGTGCAAGAGTCTATGCATAAGGAGTTAGAGCATGAGAGCTCTAGTGAGTCACAACAGATTGAGTGGTCATGTTTGCAGTGGATGATTGCAGAGGAGGTTGAGATGTCAGCGATTATGCAGTCATTCCTTTCTATGCTTGACAGTGAGCATGGGGATATAGTTGTGCAGGATATGTCTTCCAGCAGACACCTAGAGCAGCTGGTTTGCTCTGAGGTTGCACGACAGGTTGATGCGTCTTTTGCGGACAGTCAGGAGATGCATGTGGCTGACACGCCTTGTCAGTCAGAGATGCCTATTGCCAGGGATATATATGTTGATGCAGGCTCCGTAGAGCTAACAGGGCCCGCTAGCATTGCATCGGCATTTGGTAGTCTCATGTATGAGATGCTGATCTTGAGACCGGATATCGCAGCTGCAGTGGGAGCATTTGCAGTTGGAGTTGTCAGTTGTTTGTTGACTGATGATGGCATAGTGCACGAGGGAGATATGCAGGTATTGCGTACATACTTGCAGTACGTGTGCGGTTTGCGCTATGTCTAGTGGTGTATGGACTTACACGGGAGTAGGACAGCCGGATGCACACGATCACAGCCCGCCAGTGGGCATCGGTTGAGAGCGATTTTCTCTCGCCTTTTGTAGTCTTTAAACTAGGTTCCCTTGCTTAAAGGCACAGTCGCCTTTAAGTGGGAGGTTGTTGGGGTATAGGCGCCTGTGCCTTGCCCGACCGCCCAGAGTCTGGGCGCCCACTGACTTGTATACCTTATACATAGCATAAGTGTATAGGGGGCTGCTCACTCTTGGAGTCTCCCCACCCATATCTGTGTGTCGTGTGTCTCCTCCTCTCGCTCACTCTCCGTCTGTGGTGCTCCCCGATCCCCTTCAGTACCTACCTTATATAGAGTATACGTACAATGACATTGTACATACTTCTATAGGGAAAGCACCTTTTGAGGTTAAAGAGGGAAGATCCAAAAGTCCCCTACTACTTAAGGTATATGGGAAGATCTTCGCTGCTGATGAATATAGCCGAGACTCACAAGAATCTTTTCCAAAGAGTATAAAGGGTTATATCCATCTTACAACAAAGGCAAAAAGGGTTGCTGCTAATAAGCAGAGAAGAGCCTTAACCTTTAAGAAAAATGATTGGGTCTTGCTAAAGTTTCTCAAGGTTCATCTAAGGCATACTATGGGTAAGATTCTTACGGGCCACCAAGAGTATTATGCTAAACTAGCAAAAAGATACTATGATCCTTTTTAAATTCTTAAGCCAATCAATGAGATGGCTTATCAATCAAAGTTGCCCAACCATTGGCTCATTCACAATGTTAACCATGTGAGCCTACTCAATCCTTACAAAGGAGAGCCACAAAAAGAACCAACAATGGAGGACCCGCTAGAGATCGAAGATCAAGAAGAGGTGTTGCAATCCGAATCGATTCTTTGACATACGAAGACAAGGTACTAAGAAATAGTAAGTTTATCCAATGATATCTTGTTAAGTTTAAGAATTATCCTTTTAAAGATGCTAGATGGATAAGGAACCTAGCTTAAGGATAATATGAACCTTGTCAATGCTTATAATGCTAAACTAGAGTAAGCAAATGAAAATGCATTAAATGAACAACATTTTTTTTTAATAAGATTCATTATCTTTCTTTTATTGTGCACAAGAATTTAAGAAGTATGCGTGCTCAGGATCGTGTTTGTGGTGACGACGTCTCCCAAACACCAAGTAGAACTTGTCACTCTACTTTGGAAGTATGATATGGACTTAAGAGCAGACATGCTTGCGGAAGGTAACTCTCCCGAGCACCAAATGGATTAGTCATCCATTTTGGAATGATGTCATAGGGTAAAAAGGGATCCTCTACCCGCTAAGAAACATGGACTAATGACTAGGCTTTATCTTCTCTACCTCATAATCAAGGATGACTATGATTTCAAGAGAGAGGTAATGTCATAAAATATAATATCTAACTTTACCAAATGATTTCTCATATTAAACTGATCACTTAATATGAGAAGATAAAAGGGGAACAAAAGTTAATATAAATATATATGTGCTTCTAGACCTATCTCAACAGGGGTCCGAAAGGAGAAATGGTTGCATCTCAATAGGGATCCAAAAGGAGACGGTCTACCAAAGAGCAATGTGCAATAAGTGCTTCTAGATTTACCTTAGCAAGGGACGAAGAGGAGAGATGGCTACATCTCAAAAGGGGTCTAAATGGAGGTAGTGTATCAAAGAGCAACGTGCATCTAATGGAGCTTAAAAGACCTTAGGGTTAGCTTCATTAAAGACCTCCAAAAGTTAGTGTTAAAAAGTCCTTTGACCTTCCGCAAGCTAGAGCTAACCTCGAGGTGGAAATCGTACTCAAGCATGAGGCGCTAAGACGCTTAAAGTGGTTGTGGGAACCTTGCCCAAAGCTTGAGGTGATTTTTATGCTCAAATGACTAAGGTTTTTGAAATGTTAAATTCAAAGATAAATTCTCAAGAGGCATGAATGTCCATGCTTGATTGACTAAGTCTTGAAGTATTCAATTCAAAACAAATGACTTAAGAAGGATAAAAGACACACGCTTGCTTGATTGATTAAGTCCTTGAAGTATTCAATTCAACCAAATGATTTAATAAACATAAAAGACACATGTCCAAATGATCCTTCACATGTGGCCCTCATGATGTGCTTGAATGCTATTGGTTAGGTTTTAAAGGGGTCCAATGAGAATTTAGATATATAAAAATAAATAATTAAGTTCTTTCTCTCAAAGAGGAAAAAGAAGACACATGTTCAAATGAAATAATAAAATAATACGAGCGAGAGAGAGAGAGAGAGGTGGACCAAGCATGAGAGGGGGGTATACTCTCCCACACACACACACACACACACACACACACACACACATTCTCTCATTGTGTGGAGTGCAAAATGCGAGAGCTCCATCTCCTTCTCCAAGATTGTGGAGAAGTGGAGAGCCTATGCCAACACTCTTGGCTATGGAATGCAAATGCAACCAAGAGCCATGCTTCAATGCTTAAGCTTGCCATCTTCTTCATCTTCATTACTATGCTATTATGCTATGCTAAGCAAGAAGAGTGATGATAAGTGAGGAACTATTTCTTTCTCCTATGGAATGTTTCTTCTTCCTCTTCCCTACCCTCATTTCCCACTAGCTCTCTCCACCTTTGAAAGTGTTTGAGGCCTTGGGACCGAGGCTTGGGATAGTTCATGCTTTTTGCAAAGTCTATGTTAAGCTTGTGATGCATGAAGCTTTCCATCTTCATAGCACCACAAAGCTCACAAGAAACACAAAGATTGTATTGTAACAAAGTCTCTCTTGATGGGAGAATCTATAATACAAACGCCTTTTGGAGTGGGGACCAGCTCCAAGTAAATCCGGTCCTCAACTATTGTCATGTTCTTTAATACTTTCTCTCTTGCAAAAGTATTGTTCATGCCAAGTTAATTAAGTACTATGTTTATGTTGCTACCATCAATTAATGTTCTCAAAGTGATCTCACAAAAATGCTCACCTTAATTCTCTTAATTCCGCTATGCTCAAAGTGCATAGGCCATTCCCATTACAAAAATTGTGCAAAGATACTAACAGGTTCTCATTCTATTAGACATAATCTTGTTCGATACTGTTTTTCTCAAGATGAAGGCTATAATTTGCCCTAGAAAACGAGAAGTAGAGTAGAGAAATTGAACCTGCATCAGATGCCGACCAACGTTTTGAGAATCACTGACCTATCCCATTCTAGCAAGTTCCATAGCTGATGAAATCCGGATCTATTAACTTAAAAAAAAAAAATCAAGGCACGTGTCCACTTACAGCCCCTTATCATCGACACCCCCCCCGCTCGTTTACTGACACACATTTAGTGGTCCAGCTAGGTACTTCGTCGTGCTTAGAGCTCTTGCCAGCTTCTCCCTTTTCTCCCCTACATTGTTTCGCTAACTTTTGCTTCCTTCAATATTTTTTGCATGGATCTTGCGTGATTCCACCTATTTTGACACTTTTCAAAATCGTGCAGACATACTGACGCGTGATTGCTCAGAATCTACGGGGATTCCTCTACTTCCTTGGCCTTGCTGGAGGAGTAAAACGTCAAATCCCCGCAGTTTTTGAACTCCCGCAGCTTGCATGAATGTGCACACGAGCGATGCTTGCATGGTGTACTTTAACTTTTTTTAAAGGACTTTATTTTTCTTAGCTTCATGCGGCACTACCGCTTCCTTCCAAGCTTCGTGCTCCACCTTGGCCCACTGGCTCCTGCACGTGTTTTGCCTTGGCTTGTTGCGCGCCCCATTGCGTGTCACCTCTTCTCCCTGCTCGTTATCTCGTCGCCCACCACCTGCGATATTTCTTGGGCCGCTTGAATTTGGATGACTAAACATAGAGCCAACTCTTCTAGATTCTAGATATGAATGAGTTTTTCCAAAATCGTTAAAGCATATTTTCTGCATGGATCTCGTGTGATTCCACCTATTCAGATACTTTTCAAAATCGTGTAGACATACTTCTGGGAAACGTGAAATTAAAATAATTTCTTTGAGAGATTCTATGGAATCTTTGTTTATACCTTTCGCCCGGTCCACCACCTTTGCATGAATTCCCCTTGCATGCTCCCTCCCTCTTTTCCCCATGTATTCCCCTCCATCCAATCTGTTTGTGACTCCTAGCGTAATAAAGAACTCGAGGGACATCATCTCAAAAGATTCTTGGAACAACATACCATATTGGGGTTCGGCTATCCTTAGCAATATTTGACCAAGGATCTTTAATGAAGTGCATGCGGTGGGATATTGACGGCATTAAAGTAAAGCACGTTTCCCGCAAAGCTCGAACGTTGCCCGATTTGTCCTTGTTTACTTTTTTTTTTCCGTGTTTACTTTTTCCCTTGTACGAGCTGGAGTGGCTTGGTTTTGGGGACAAGCAATCCCATGCAGGCACGTGGTTAGAGCGTTAAGCTGCCAAGCGTGAAGTCTCGGGTTCGAGTCTCTCGCGTGGGCGAAGCGGGTCAATGTGTTGACTTGTTTTCAACGGTTTGTCCTCTTCGAGCACTCGTGTTAGATAGTGTCGTGGATCGGCCACCCCAATTTGGGCACATACCATGATCAAAATGAATCGCAGTTACAATAGTAAGAAGTGAATTGCCTACTGAAATGCGACATAGAAGCAGCCACTAATGCGTCATCAGAGCCAACAGGAAGACACCGTGTTGGTAACCCTTCTCAGGGCTTGTGCCGAAAAGAAACAGCTTCACAGAGGCATTACACTGCATGCTGATGCTCTGAAAAGGGGTTTTCTTGAAATTAGCTCTAATGTGGCAGACGCTTTGGTCTTCATGTATGCAAAATGCGGTGCACTCACAAAAGCGCAAGAATTGCTTGTTGGGCTGCCTATTCAGGACGTCTTCTCATGGACCCAAGTTATCATGGGTTATGCTCGAAAGGGTCAAGGTCAAGATGCTCTTCACTGCTTCGAACAAATGCAGGAAAAGGGCGTTTCTCCAGACGCAGTTTCCTTTAGCTGCATCCTGAAAGCTTGTGGCAGTGTTGGAGCAGTTGACAAAGGGGAACAGATTCATGATGAAATCTCGAGACAAGGTCTTCTTGGAAGCAATGTCATTCTCGGCACTGCTTTGGTTGACATGTATGCCAAATGCGGTGCGCTTGCAAAGGCACAGCAAGTGTTTGATGAGCTTCCTGCCCGTGATGTCCATTCATGGTCTGCTCTAATCTCTGGTTATGCAAAACAAGGACATGGTGAAGAGGCTTTGAAGTGTTTCAGTCAAATGCAAAGTGACGGCCTCTTACCAGATGCAGTGACCTTTCTCTGCATTTTAAAAGCCTGTGGTAGCATAAAAGCAACTGACAAAGGGGAAGAGATCCATGATGAGATCGTCAGACAAGGGCTGTTGAACAAAAATGTGGTGCTAGGTACTTCATTGGTAGATATGTATGCAAAATGTGGAGCTCTTGACAAAGCAAAAGCGGTGCTTCATGAGCTTCCTGTTCGCGATGTTGTATCGTGGTCTGCGTTGATCACTGGTTATGCCCAACAAGGGCAGGGTCAAGACGCTTTGAATTGTTTTGAGAGAATGTGCCGAGAGGGTATCTCTCCAAACGCAATAACTTACTCAAGCATATTGAAGGCATGTGGCAGCATAGGAGCAGTTGACAAGGGGGAGGTAATACATCGTGAGATTGCTAGAAAGGGGTTGTTGAAGAGAAACATTGTGCTTGGCACTGCCTTGGTAGATATGTACGCCAAATGTGGGGCACTTGCAAAGGCACAACAAGTGCTTGAGGAGCTACCTATTGGAGATGCAATCTCTTGGTGTGTCCTAATCACGGGGTATGCGGAAAGCGGCCAAGGTGAAGAGGCGCTTAGCTGTTTTGAGCGGATGCATCGCAAGGGTCTCTTGCCAGATGCAATCACATTTTCATGCATTCTTAATGCATGCAAACAATCAGGGCTTGTAGAAGAAGGTCAAAAGTTTTTTGCAGATATGACGAATAAGTTTGGCTTAGAGCCCAATGTGGATCACTTTACTTGCATGATTGATCTTCTTGGACAAACAGGACACTTGGATAAGGCAGCTGAACTGATTCAAAGGATGCCCTCTTCTAGCAAATCAGCAGTTTGGTCTGTCTTATTAAACTCGTGTCAAAAATGGGGTGATGTTAAGATAGGGAGATGGGCATTTGCCCATGCAGTACAAATAGATAGAACTGATGTTACATCGCATCTTTGCATGGCTAGTATCTATGCAGCAGCTGGCATGCAGGAGGAAGCAGAAATGATCGAAGCCATGAGAGTGAAGAACAAAGTAATTAGGGTAGCTCATGGTAAAAACAATGGTTCTTGATCGATCAGTTTGGTATCTTTGAGGAAACTATCGTTTGAGGTTCTTGATCGAAGACCTTCAAAGCAAAGACATGCAATTGCTGGAAACATGAACCTATAGGTGATTGAATCTTTGATTGGTCACAAAGAGCATGCTCATGAGAATGATCGATTGTCGATGGGTGGGAAAGGGGGAATGAACTTAGCTCCCAAACTCAATGAATGGCACGCTCATGAGGAATGATCGATTGCCAATGGGTGGGAAAGGGACAATAAACTTAGTGCCCAAACTCAATGAATGGTTTTCTCTCCTCATGGAGTAGGATGGCCATATCGCGTGCATTGTTGACCCGATTCGGTGTCATGCACAATAAATGACCAAGTTCTTGCACCACACAAACCAGATTTCCTTTCTTGACTTAGTTTCTTCGTCTCAAAGAATGACGCTTTGCCCTCATGGAGTAAAGAGCGAGATATGAGTGGTGAAGGTGTCATATTGCAGAGATCATCAGGATAGATGGCCACTGCTCCATTGCCAAAATTGTAATTACGTCCTAATTGCATAAATGAATAGCACAAGGTGTATTTCTTGATCATGCAACAAAGTGCCTTAAATGGCCCATCCATTGAATGATGGTAGAATGCTTCTTCTCGATACTCTATGATGGACGAAGGGTATATGCTAAGAATTCTACTAGAGAGGACTTTGGGTATAGAGCCGGGAAAAGAGTTATAGGGATGCTGTGCCTTGAGACTGGCTTGTTTTTTTTCAGAGCTGAGAGCATTGGCTCTTGATAATTTTGAGTAAGGAACAGAATTTCCTAAGATTAGGGTTTTGCTCGGAGATTAGGAAGCAAAGGCTTCCAAGTTTTATTGAGTTTGAGATCTAGAACGGAACGTGGGAACAGTGTCCCACTTTGGCTTCATGTGCTTGTGTGATGACTTCTCCCTAGTAATATAGATATTTCTCAAGAAGATTGGGGGCGTTTTGGGGGTTGGGTGGGGGGGGGGGGGGACAGCCCACCTTCTGGTTGGAGTACTCTCTCTCTCTCTCTCTCTCACACACACACACACACACACACACACACAACTGGCTTCTATGCAATTGATAAAATCTATGTATCTAAGTATATTTGCTATTGTTGCACTCTCCCGTCTGTGACAAGGTACATACTTTATAGCCATTTAGCCTTCATTGGTGCCTTGATTGGAGGTGATATTTGCAGATGATAGTGGATCCACCCTACTAGTGGGTGATATCTATGACCATACAATTTATGGGTATAACGACAAATGATATACATGACATATTCCTAGGATTATTGTCCAATAATCCTTCACTTAAGACCAAGAGTATGAAATGATAATGACGAGAATCTCTAGACAAGGCTACTTACAAAGTCCTCCCTCCCCTAGAATAAGGGTTATTGAGCTTGTGTCCTATTTTTGGAAGGCCCTGTATACATAGAAGGGTTATTGACTTGTTGGTCCCATTGTGACAGAGTAGACACTACCTCGTTCAAGAGCTTGGGAGAGGTAAGTCCCTCTACATAATACAATGCCTAAAAATATAGAAGTTCATGGGTGAGGACTTTCATTGGCAGAATTAAGTCAAGTATAAGCTCCCTATGGCCATATGTCATTGGCCATACAAAGTTGGATTCAAACAAAGATGAGGAGGTCGAAGATGATGAGTGCACTCAAGTGATCATTACTCTTCATCTTGTCAAAGCTCTCATCCATCTTGTATCCACAAAACATCTTGTCCATCTTGGCAAAGGACATGTGGGATGAGCTTTCAAAGCTCTATGGTGTTATTGGAAAGCACTCCCAACTTGCACTCAAGATCTTTGAAAAAAAAGGAAAAATTACCAAAATACCCCTGTGATTTGTGGGAATTTCCAAAATACCCCTCAAATTTCAAAAATTCCCAATGTACCCTTGTATAATTTTGGGATGGATTTTCCCCAATTTTATGACAATAAAGTTCTCTCTCTAAGTGCCTTAGACTAAACTATTCAACAATGAGTTCACAAATAGTGGCATTTGTGTATAAAAAAGATGAATCATTTCATCTTAAGAGCCCATGAACACATGTTGTAGACTTTAGGGGCGTTTCCCATATGGTTTGGACAACCTTATCCGGTCGGGATGACTCTAGCTTAAAAGTTGGGCTGCCTCCACCTATGACGGCGGGGTGTGTGTGTGTGTTGTAATTTCAAATTTGTAGATAACTGTCTGTGTGTGTGTGTGTGTGTGTGTGTGTGTGTGTGTGTGAGAGAGAGAGAGAGAGAGAGAGAGAGAGAGAGAGAGAGAGAGAGAGAGAGAGAGAGAGAGAGCAACACAGCATGGGGTTAAATCTTTCCCATGTAGGAGAGTCCTCATCTCCTCCTACACGTACTTGTGTGTATAGCATAAGATAATGAGCAAGTGAGAGGAAGCCTTCTCTTTTAAACAATCCACGTAGGGTTTCCAATATGTGCACTTAATGAGAGCCCTTGGATCTAGATCTATGATCTAACAATGTCGCCCTTAGCCATAGTCTACACATGATACAATAGAACCCTACGCCATCATCTCATTGCAATACATGAGCAATCATCTCTCTACAACATACTCCTAGGTTGAAAAGCAATTTTCTTCAATTCCTACATAGATAATTTGGCAATCCAAAATTCAATCCATCATGACAGTCATTCCGCCTAGTAGTACCTAAAGCTACAAAATAGTTGAAAAGAGGGTGAGCAATACTAAACAATCACCTAAATAGAGAATTTGTATGTCACATAAATGCAAATACATATACACATGCTCTCAATAAAAAAATACAAGATATTTTTGCATCCCATGCCGCAAGAATACATGTGTATACATCATGCCCTGCGAGACAACATTGGTCACAAATTTGTTGCCATAATCCTTGAATTTTGCACAACCATATAAATTCAATTGTTGCCTCATTCATTGAGTCTGCAACTCCCAAATACATTCCAATAAACCATATTGCTACCTGATTTGGCGAGTCTACAATTCCAAAAAACATTCCAATAAACCATATTGCCACCTCATTTAATGAATTTGCAATCATAACAATCTACCATGGCTAGTCCAAAACAATGTTTATACACATTTCCAAACATCCTATTCCCCGGGGAAATCCTAATCGAATAGAGCAAAGGTGGGTGATCATCCCACATGCATAAGTTTATTAGTGTTACCACTTTCAACAAGTTTGCACTTTGAAACAAATAACTAATTGCATCCACAACTATACACTGCCACATTCACTGAGTCTGTGAACCAAACCATTGCGTACACTGAGTCTGTGAACGAAACCATTGCGTACACTTCCACAATCAGCGAATCTATCTACATGTGACCAATGGACATGGACAAAGCATAAGCAACAAAGCTATAAATGTGGGGAGTATGCATAGAAATAAAGAGGGATACAATAGCCATTTTTATATGCAAGGACTTATCAAAGAGGTGTGAGTGATGTATGGAGCAACATTTATTGAATGTGATTATGAGGTGCTAATTTCTTTATAAGATCAATCCTTTATGAATTACACGGATATTGTATGAGTGTAGTGCGTTAATAATTGTGCAAAGAGTGCAAGAGTATGTAAAATGTGATTGATGCAGTCTTAAAATGGTAAAAGCATGCACAAGCATAGATGTATGCACATAAATTTCCCATATGCATACACACATAAACAAAGATGCACAACATGTATATGTCCACATGTATTTTCATCGTATCCAGATGTAAGAACAAATGTATGCGCTACAAAGCCAAACAAGACAAAACAATTGAAACTGAAATTATTTACCTATTTGTTACAACTTGGTCTCGATGAGGCTTGCGTAGTTTTTTCTTTTCAAGTGTGATGGTCAATTAACTGATGTATTGGTTTCCTCCTTGTCAAACTGCTCAACAAAGCAAACAAGAGCCTCCCTTGGTGCTAGGAATTAGTAGCATAGTGTGGTTACAAGTGAAAAAGATTTTTTATCAAGGGATTTCAAGAGGGTATAATTGACAATGCTTTAATGTACACGTCATAGCAAGGTCTAATAGGTGCTACAGTTAATCAAAATACAAGACGTTGACGGCTACGGCTAAAACACTAGAAGAGCCCAATTTTTGTAATACTTATTTTGACAAACTCGTTGTAATTATTTTGAGACTTGATTGAGTTTCCATATTGTAATTTAGTAAGTATGCGGATCTCTAACGCCATACTAGATGGTAGGATGTAATCTTGGTGAGTTAGAACCTCCAAGACTGAGGTATAAAAGCCAATTTTTGTAAACCTAATACAAATTTTGAATGAATCAACTTTTGAGCTCCACTAAGTATATGTGACTGCATTTTGTGTGTTGAGAGAGAGTGAGGTCTTCTTCTTCTCCCTACGTGCTTTGCGGTGGCTACATTGCGAAGATGATGTCACCATTGTGTTAGCAATGGCGAGAGCTACACTTCAGCGCCAAGCTTGCGCGGTTTCGGTCTCTTCGCAAAGAGCTCTTTCACGAGCTTTCAGGTGAGTTTTCTATCCAACCGTGCATTTGTTTAGTGATTGCTATATGTCATTGCGACCATGACGGGATGAGGTACACCTTAGACCTAAATTTCGGCCTGTGTCTTTATACCACGATTTTTGCACCGGGTGTTTATGGGTAGTAAGTTGGGTTAGAGACCATAGGATGGTGTCCTCTAGGTGTGTAGAGGTTAGCCCTTGAGTTTTGTGATGATTTGACAACATTAGCTTACCTTTCGGTGAGAATTGGCTTCATAGAATAGGTAGTGGTTCCGTTTTCTTAGTGTGTTTCAATTGGTTTCCTTTGCTAGTGATTGTCTTAGAAGGTCGAGTAGGTGATTGAAAACCATCTATTTGTTTCCATGCGTCTACGGGACAAGCTTCATCCTTGGTTGAAATCTTGTTGTTTAGCCTAGTTCTCGCTTTGCTAGCGATTGCGAGCAGTGTGTCTGCCGACAACATTGGCGCCACTGCTAGGGATGAGAGTCCTAGGTAGGTGACCTTAGACTATTCCTACGAGGTAAAATTACCTCCGTTTGTTGGAGCCTTGTTATTTCACTTTAGGAAGGATCGAGGAGTGGGACTCTTTGGATATTAGGGGGGTGCTAGGGAGCGTGTGTCTCGTCCAGGATTTTTCGTCATAGGTTGTATTAGTCTTAGTTAGTGTTGGTTGGATTGTGAGTGATTTGTGAGGAGATACAAGCAATAATAATCCAAAAGAACGGTGAAGCGTTGTCTTTACTCAGAAATACAAGCCCTTATACATGTTTTGTAGGAGTAGTTGTAAATAGGACATATGATTGTGATCTATAGCTGTCCATGAGTGAAATTTTTTCTTTCATGCTTGGTTGCATTAACGATCTTGGAAAAATCAATTTTTGGAAAGAAATGCAATAAACAAGCTTCGGTAGACAATTGGGCATGGCTGAGTGTTGATGGGTATAAAAGAACACATACGCAAGAGATCTGGATGAGAAAAGTGTAATTTTTCACCATTAGACATCATACGCGTATGATGTCTAGTCCCTAGTTGGAGGAAAATTTTTGACAAAACAGACTAGACTAGAGTGTTCAAAAGGGGTGTAATGCCCTAATGACACCTTGAGACTAGAGTCTTGGCCAACAATTGGTCCCCAAAAGACAAAAGCCGTGAGTCAAAAGCGGAAAATTGGGAAACTTGTGAAATTGTGCATATTTTTGCATGGGGGATTGGTAAAAGTGCTCAAAAAGCAGTACCAGAGACTAGGGCATGCTTGTGCATGAGTTTTGTACAAAAATTCACCAGCAGACATTATATGCGTATAATGTCTCAAGGGTAGGATTATCAGGTAAGTTAGAGTTTTGACAGCCTACCCATAGTCTACAAGTTAAGTGGAACACATGAACCAAGTTTCACTTCAATTGAGCAAAAATACATTATACGTGTGTATAATGTCTAAAGGCCAGATCTTGAGCAAAAATGTCTCATATCAGTGAGTCATTGTGATTAAGAACAACTTCAAAGAAAATAGACAAACTTATATAGAAATTGAAGCAAGTTAGAGGCTTGTAAATATCTAGAAACGGAATTGAGCAAGATGAATGCTTGAATTGATAATATCTAGCTCAATAAGAGTTAGAATTGAGAATTGAGACTTTTTGGAAGTTTCTAGTGTAGTGAAGGACCTCTGGGATAAAACTCATTCCATTTTGAGCAAAAGAACATTATACGCATATAATGTCTCAAGAGCATTTTTAGAGTCTAGATCTGACAACAAAGCTCACCAGGGTGTTAAGCATCCTAAAACAAGTTTGGGGGTCAAGTTTCACCCACTTTGGAGTATTTTTGTCTTAGTAAGTGTCCTCAATAAGCCGGGAGCAACCAAGGCTTACAAGGAGATTGACCTATTTGTAGGTGCTAGAACCACCAAAAAAGGCTTAAAAGTAGACAAGGCAACCAAGGAGAATGCATGACTCAAGTTTAAGTCAAAACTGAGACTTTAGACATCATACGTATGATGTCTACAGTCAAGTTTAATGCTTAAATTGGAATCTGCTAATCAAGGAGTCTTCTTTGTGATCCTAGCATTCCACCTGCCTTGACGGATCAAAGACTGGAATTCACATAAGAATCTTGTCTTTGTATAAAGTAGTACTTGGCAATCAATCTGCTAACAAAAGATTTGCAGAATCTAAAGTTTTATGCACACCCAGAACTAAGAATCCCTCAAGTTGATATTCAGTTGGGAGTGCAAATTACTCCACCATTCTGAAGAACAACCACAAAGAGAGAAGAGACAAAGGAGCAATTGCAAGCAGGCTTCCAAGGTAAGAGGTCTGGATTGATAGTTGTTTGAGCGAAGAGTTTGATGAAGCCCAAAAAATCAAGTTAGCTTCGTGTCAACTAAGGAGAGCATGAACCAAACAAGTATGATCCACTATAGCAACAATTATAGAGGACGGTAGTGAGATTGACACCTCTTCAGAGCAGTCTTTTTACCTCATGTAGGACCAGAACATCACTGTTAACCAACAGAACCAAGTGGGAAGAGGTAGCACCTCTAGGAATCCTGCTCATACAACAAGATATACAACCCTTTTCTTAGAAGGACCAAATGTCGATGGAGCTCTGGTACTCCTCTGGTATATGCCGATGCAAGGGGACGTAAAAGCATATGCATAGAGGAAAAACCAGTCAACGAAGGGGAAGCCCTTCTAGTGTACGATGATGGGCACAGATTCAGTGATGATGAGGGAACACATTACCTCATTGTTAAGGACCTAGAGACTATAACAAATACAGGGACAATGTTGCAAAAGGGAAGATGGTTTCTGAGATGACAGAAATGCCTCCTCGGATAGATCTTCCTAACACCATTCTGGTGTTTGACAAGAAGGTAACTAAAGTAGTGACAAAAACCAAGGAGTGGTAGGAATCTATGAGTACGTGAATGGTAGGGCCAAAACATATTTTAGCTGTTTAGCACCCTACGCTTTTGAGTTAAGCATGGAAAAGACTTTATACTTGTTTTTGTACGAATCAGGTGAAGAGAGTCTCATAAAGTAAGTATAAACGGGAGTATGCACCGATAGAAAAAGCGGAAGTAGCGAGAATGACAAGCACTAGAATAAGTGCAATAGATCCAGTTGCAACTCAAGGCCTGAATCCTACCCTTAGCAACTCTACAAATCTCTTTAAAGAAGTGGAAGCTACGGCAAGGTTTACATCTAGTCATGCTAGAGGGGTCGAAACACAAATTTTTCCTTCATATCTGAACCCAAACCCTAAAACCTTGCAATCTTGGTTGCATCCCACTATGACGAGGGAACAAGAATTCTATATAAGAGAAATACCTATCACAATAGGACCATATGTAACCCCCATGGTGTCACCAATGCCCACTTATTATTACTCTTATCCCAAGGAGGGCAAAGGACCGACGATGATGCCGACCATAGCAGGATTACCCTATATGGAAAGGATCAAGATGGAAAGAAGATTTGCAGCAGAATCACCTATTGATAGAACGTATAGAGGATACGTGTTGGAAGAAGCATTTGACACCAGATCGAGACATGATCGAGGGCCTGTAAGAGGAGAGGGATGAGGAGATTCTACAATAAGGCTGGTAGACCACAGGCGTGCTAGACTCTCTCAAGTCTAGAAATGGGTTAACAAGAAATATTCAGGGGAAAGAGACCCTAGAGACCACATGGCAACATTCTTGAGAGTGATCCGAGAAGAAGAGGTCAAGGACTTTGATACACAGTTTACTGGATTTGGACTCACCTTAGAGGAACACGCCGCCATCTGGTTTGATTCTGTTAAAAGATGGGATTTTGAGACCATCCAAGAAGTATTTGATGAATTTGTGGAGGAATTCTCTCAAAGAGGGATAGCCCATAATATAGTCTCACAAATCCATAAGTTCAAGCAGAAAGAGGGAGAATCTATCCCGGAGGATTCACCATGGAAAACTTACCGTACCATGTAAGTGCAAGGGAGGGGCTTTTTTTTCCAAGTTACATAAGTGTATAAGCTAGGGGCGGGTCCCTAATAATTTATCTTCCAAGCTTAAAAATAAGGGAGGGGGTATCATATTTATTGGTTTGGGGGGGGGGGGGGGAGTGAGAAAAGGGAAAAATGAGAGGAAGTTTTTTTCAATTTTCAAAAGAGTTTGCCCTTGAACTTTTGAGTCAATAGCTACAAAGATCCATGGAAGAACTAACACTACTTTGTATCAATTGCTTGCTTTGTGATTATAGTTCATTTTGTTGAGGGATGAAGGCTATAAAGAGTTTGTAGAGATGCAAATTTACACAAGCAACCTAGCATACCGTTATGACCATATTTTTTGAGTATTTAGATGGGGTAGAACTGGACAAGTAGCTAGAGTGCAAGGTGAGTGGGTACATAGTTCACACTAAGACACTGTTAACCCTCACGGCACACGGACACCCTATGATCTATAAACGTTGTATTATTTAGAGTCAGGTACCGGGCTTGTCGGACCAATAGGGAAAGGTAGAGTGATCGCCGATGAGAGGCGCACTTTAACTTGGACATTCAAGGGATTAGTTGGTTAAGCATGGGCGCCCAAGTGTGAATGGGGTGAGCTCCTATAAAAGCCAACTAAACCTAATTTTTACTCATTCTCTCATTTGTGCAATTGAAGAGTGCTCTTGCTCCATCTCCATCTTCTTCTTCTTCACCTCCTTGTGTGTGTGTGTGTGAGAGAGAGAGAGAGAGAGAGGGAGAGTGTGTGTGCGATCGAGCATTACGAAGGCACGACGGCGGCGAAGCGGTTGAGCGCGACACGACTGCAACTTCTTCTTCATCGCGGCGAGGAATCCACCACGAAGGCGAGCGTAGAGCGGTGAGTGACACACCCTTTGTTTTCTTGAGCTTGCTAGTTTAGGCTTGTTGTGTGCTTGGAGCCGTTTGTGGCTCGCATACGGTGTATTGGCAAGTCCCTTGCTTCGACAGTGCGGCAAGGAGCGCACATTTTTGGCGCCGCTGCCGGGGATATGCCCTACACTAAGCTCGGTTAGCACTTTACGCTTCCTTGTGGTGCAATTTCTATCATAGGAAAGGCAGGGAAGGAGTGTGTGGAGATTTCTGTTTTTTGCGTTTTCTGTAATTGCTGTCAAGTTTCAATTTTTGCTATTGTCTGCGTTTTTTCCAATTTCCGCAATTTCTGCATTTTCTGTAATTTCTGCGTTTTTTCCTGCAATTTCTGCAATTTCTGCGTTTTTTCCTGCAATTTCTGCAATTTTCTGCAATTTCTGCATTTTTTGCATACCTGCGTTTTCAATTTCTGTATTTTTTGCACACAAAAAAAAAAGTTTTTTATTTTTTCTCCCAAAAAAAAAAAATAAATAAAAAATTTGAAAAAAAAAAAAGAAAATAAAAATTCGGAAATAAAAAAACGCGAGTGAGCGGGCGGCGAAATTTTTCGAAAATAAAAAACGTGACTCTTAAAACGGACGGGTTGGTTTGTATAAAAGATAGATCGGGATCAGGATCATTTTCCCAACGTGACTCTTAAAACGGACGGGTTGGTTTGTATAAAAGATAGATCGGGATCAGGATCATTTTCCCAAGCCCAAGCCCAAGCCCAAGCCCAGGCCTCAGTCCTCAGTCTTATGACATATACTAGACTCACTCTTATATATATACCCTACTCCCTCAAGAGAGAATGAGAGCATGTGGGACAAGTCCTCCACTCTCCTCCTTTCTCTTCCCACTTGCACCCTTAGACTTTCTAGTTTGGGCCTAGTTCCCTACTGGAAATTGACAGTTTTAGGGATTCCGAGGGCATAGAGTGACCAAACGGAGGGCTGTAAAGCACGGCACGACCCTCTGACCGATACGCTCGTTTCGAGCTATCACACGGCCCATTCCACGACACACTCTAAAAAATCTAGCAAAAAAACAAACAAAAAACACGCTAAAAACTAGTCACAAGGCCTCCTAGAGCAGCTTTTTGACACCTTAGGGTATCAAAAGCACATGCACTTACGCTCTGGGCGGGTGCTAGAACACGAGCATATTGAGAGTGCCTCTGTTCATACGGACACCCATTACCCATCCACGATAAGCTCTAGACCCTCAGCGGGGACACAAGGTAGCACCACCCAAGACCCTAAAATAGCCGCTAGTGATTCCTCCTCCGACTCAGAAATCATGGAAGCATACCCTACCCAAAACACTGAGAGAGAAGGCCATGCACCTCCCGAAGCTCCACAGCCTAGTACTAGTATGTTTAGCCGTTTCATGGAAACATTAGGTAGAGCTACTCGCTCGGAACCTGATGCAGATGAAGCACGCGAAGGGGGTGGGGAAGTGGAATCTCCTTTCACATCGCACGTGGACCCCACACCCCCAAAGAGTGTCCATGTGGATATCCTACCAACTTCTTACCAAGAAGGCCCTGTTGAGCTGCCTCCTTCAGAAGTTCCCTCTAGAGTACCGTTGGTAACAAGTAAAACCACGGGGAGCAACATTGCTTCTACCTCACAAGAAACCATTAACACGTCGACTCTAGAAGGATTGTTCATTAATGATCATTGGACATACGACCTCCACACTGAGGTGTTGACGGATCTACACTCTGGCCACGCCTACCATGTAGGATGGATAGAGATTGTACAATCCACCTCTAGTGCCACGAGCATCGAAGATCAACAGAAAATGATCTGTAATGTTATCCATGGCATTATTCAATCAGAAAGGCAAAACCGAGGGGTAAATATACTCTCAACTGGCCCCATGAGATTTCTGGATACGAGCAAGGCTCAACAGCCTACTCTATCTCAAATGGAGACTCCTCTAATGAGCCCCATGGACCCATCTTACGTCATTTCACTTGGGGTCTCTATGCAATCTGAGCCTCCGAGCGAAAACTTTAGCTTCCCTAACTTGGCTCAACCCTCTATCAAGGAAAACACAGTGCTCACTCCAGGGATAAGCCTGACAGAGAATGTACCGATGACATCTACGGTTAGCGCAGTGCCACTACCTAGTGTCGTAGTACCTAATATGGGGCCTCGACCGTATGTGCCTCTAGCCCCTTATGCACACATGGCCCCCACACCTCCAATTGTACCACTTGCTTATGCTCCTCGAGTGCCGCTCCCTAGCTCTTATCCGAGTGGACCTATGCCCGGTTATGTTCCATATCCTGCATCATCCACACATATGCCAAGACCGGTACCCGTTCCTCTCCCACATATGATTCCAAGAGTACCTCCACCGGCCCTGCCTTCTCACATAGGTGACTTGGCAGCGTTTGCTCAAACCATAGGTCGATCTATCGCGGAAAATATGCGTCATGCATCTGATAGAGAGCCTAGAAGTAAGGCAGTACAAATTGCCAAACTCACGCAAAAATTCAATGGGGACGAAGATGCTAGAAAACACATTGAAGTGTTTGAACAAGTATGTGATTCCTTAGGGGAACGCAACGAACTACATAAGTGCAATGCCTTAAGCTTGACATTAAGTAGGAAGGCTGGAGATTGGTATAGGACCCTAAGGGTGGACGAGAAAACAATCTACCCTACCCTTCGAAGGTTGTTTCTAAAGGAGTACATACGAGAAGGTGTGCTTTGGGGTGTAGCATCTCAGCTACAGAAGGCCGAACGTAAGGAAGGAGAGTCAGTAAGGGACTTCATTAGTCGTCTAAAGCACTTAAACTCTCGCTGCCCTGTAAATGAGCGCTTCAACAATAACCAACTGCTTGATCGATTCATTCGAGGGTTGAGGAATGAAGGAATCTATAATGGACTAGTGATTAGAGGTATCACAACCTGGGAAGATGTCACTGCCAATGCAATCCAATTAGAGGACAACTTGATGATAGTAGGCATGAGGGTGTCTACTGACACGAGATCCACTAGCTCACAAGCCATTGAGTATGAACCCATGACTGCAAAGCCCATTGCCAATGAGCCAAAGGTATTTGAGACATTCTTGACAGACCTCACCAAGGCAATCCAAGAGTCTCTTAAGGATAACCGACCCCCTCAAAATAGTCACATGTATCCAAGAAGGGAGCAACAATGGTGTTCCATTTGCTTAGGTCCACATAGCACTAGTGAGTGCCCTACGTTTAGAGTAAAATTTAATGGAACTTGCAACGCATGTGGTAGGTATGGTCACCAAGCTAAGGATTGTTTAATGATCAAACGTATGATGGCAAATAGACCACCTGTAGCCTGGACGGATGCACCTCGAGCTCCTGTATTGATGCCTACTCCACCTGTTGAGCAACTACCGCAACACATGGTCCCTAGATCTCAAAATGTTGTACAAGCTACACCGTTACCACCTCCTGTGCTAGGACCACAGCCCCCGCATCCAAGAGTCGCCCCTATGAACCAAGTGGGTTGCGAGCCATCTAATGCTTATGCAGATGGTTGTGAGGAGGAAATAGACACTAGTATTGCCTACGGACTTGATACATTGGAAGAATGTCCTATATACTACATGGAAGATTGTTGGGGACAAGTCAAGCCGGTTTATCAAGCTGCTGCTCTCGCATCCAGAGGTCAAAATATCAACACCTAGGCTAGGAGGCCACCTCTTCAATGCTACGAGTGTGGTGGACCACATCGAGTAGCGGAGTGCCCTATTAGGCTGCAAAAGAATGCTGCACAGATGCAAGTGAATCAAGGGAGCACGTCTGCAATGCCAATACTCACATGTAATCGTTGTGGCATAGATCACTTGATTGCCCAATGCCCCTATAACTCAAATGCGCCTAAAATCACACCCCTGAATTTGGTCGAAATTGCTAGTGTGACATCGCCAATACCACCCGTCGCACCCGCTTATGCGATTACACGGTCCATGCTTCAAGGGCCAGGACATATCCTCGAAGAGAGAGATACCGCGTCAGTTATCCAAGCAAAGAAAAAGAAGACACGAAGGAAGAAGTCGCAGAATACGGAAAATTCAAAGCCAAGTTCCAAAACAAACATAGGAACAGGAGATGACCCCGTGTATATGAATGACCTCGAGGATGATTCAGATTCAGTCGAGACAATGGAGACTAGAACCAATACCACAAAGGGAAAGACCGACAAAGAAAACCGTAACATGGAACCACATGAAAACCGAATAAGAGAAAACCATAAAGAGCCTCTGAAAACACCACAAGTGTTTCCAAATCCAATCCAAGACCCCCAAGATAAATCGCAGGGGCAAAAAGGGAAAAATCATAAAAAGAAGATTGGGACGTACCCAAACCCTGTAGACGAGATTAAGCAGGTGAAACATCTAAGAGATTTAGTGGAGGAGACTCAAAGGAAACTAGAACCAGAACCCATGCATATCAAAATTCATGACACAGTGTTTCCCACGCAAGTTCATCCACCCCACATGAACCATAGACCGTTAACCATATCTAGTATCATCCAAGAAGGGAGTGAGGACAGGACATCAGAAAGTGAGCATACACCCTTCTTGTTGGAAAGGATGTTTAACGAAGGAATACCTGATCCCATTGAGGAATATGAGATTCCATCCTCACCAGTTCCTAGTCAAGGACCTACACCCTGCAAAACGCCAATGAATGTTGCCAAACTAGTGGACTTCATGTCTTCTGAGGTCCGAACCACGATCATAGCAAAGCTGTATGGAGATCCTGAGTTATTCCTTGCACTTCGAGCATTCCTTAACGGAGAGCTACGAACGGGATTACCGCAGTTTGCGCAACCAAATAGGCCTGACTCGATTATGATTGATGAGGAAAATCATGTGCAATCACTTGACTTAGATGGACACGAGTCTGTGATCGAGGTACCCATTAACGAATTAGGGCAGTATTTTGAAGGCGACGAGTCTAATGCGACCCTACCCATCACTACCAAGGGATTAACTATAAGGGGAATTCTTGATGGTGGTGCGGGAGTTAGCATCGTTACAAAAGATTGTTGGGAATCCATGGGAAAACCCCGCCTCAGTGCTACTAACATTGTGGTAAAGATGGCAAATGGTACCATAGCCAAACCTATGGGGATGCTCAAGGATCTTAAGATCAAAGTTCTAGGACACAAGGTACGACATACGTTCATTGTAATGGATTTCTCTACACACCTTATGTCATATGAAATGATTTTAGGACGACCATTCATGAGGGAAGCACAAATGGTTCACGATTGGTCTAAAAATCATGTCTATTTGCAATTCCAAGACTCTGTCCTTAGAGTGGATTTGGTGACTGGTAAGGTACACCCCTTAGGGAGTAAAACCATTATTGATCATCGCTCTGACACCACAGTTCACTCGGCCCCACTACAATATTGTTACACTTGTAAGAAGGATACAGACATTGGCCAAGATTCTCCTTACATGGATGTGTTACCGGTTATGACGGAATCAGACAATGTGGATTGGGTCCACCTAGCATCAACCATAGACACTTGGGGAAATAGGGGGACGACCTGGGTAACACCTGAGGGGGATGAAATGCATATACCCTTAAATATGCTACAAGCAATGCATATCGCTTCCGACAAGACTCATCCTAAGGTAACAAAGAAAACATACAAGTGGGTCCCTAAAGCTTCTTTAGTGACCATAGCTAGTGCTAAAAAACAGAAGCCTTGTAAGAAACGTACCACTCGCTCCAAGAAAAGTAAGAAAATGTTGCGATGGATCCCTAAACGACTATTGGAAGCCCAAGGCTACTATCGAGGAAATGATCAAATCTGGGTGCCAAAACGTAGATTGTGCTCTTACCTATCACCTGACCCAAGTGAGCCCAATCCCGTAGCTCCAAAACGAATCAAGGATCGTGGAAAGAAAAAAATCACAGAATGCTACACACCCGCTCCCGAGCTAGTTTGGGTACCAAAGAAAGAACGATTTGTTCCACCTAGCTCAGGAAGGGGGGAGTCCCATGAAGATTCTAGCTCCTCATGTAATACATCCATAGAGGTAAAAGCTTCTACACAGCCTCCATCTATAGTAGTGGACCTCCATGAAGCTACCAAAGAATCCACACCTCCCAGTGTTCAAGAATCACCTAATGAACCACTTCAAGTTCGATCCTGGGAGAGTACCTTACAACCCTTGCAGCTTGATGAGGCACCTAGGGTAATAACAAAATACTGGCAAAAATCCTCACCTATTGCCAACTGGAACAATTGGTTTCAAAGGGTGACAAGCTCATTTCAAACGGTATGATCTACCCAAGGAAGGGGGGAGTGTTTGCTGACAGTCATCATTCATTTGTTTCCCTCTCAACCTTTTTCCCTGACCTCTCAATTCCAATCTTAGGGAATGTACATATAAAGCTTTATACTCACAAAAAAAAAAAAAAAGAGCAAGAGCAAGAGCAAACGAGTATGCACAATAAAAGTCAAAACATTGACTCAGACCTACACATGTCACATCTGGTGCAGTGAAACAGAAACCTATGCCATAAAACACCTTTGATCCTCATCACTTGAGTGATGGAGGGTAGGTAAGATTAGTACGATAGAGTGTTTCTGTTTTAGAGTTGAGAGATTAGCGAAGTTCTCTTTTCCCACTAATGTGCCTCCTAGAGGTATTGTTTGTGTTTCATAGTGTGTACAGGAGCGTGTTGCTATTGATAGGATTTGGACCTTCATGGAACCTTTCTCTCGTTCACACTTCAAATCAAGCGCGACCATCAACACAAACAGGTGTTTCTTATCCATTAGCATTGCCCTTATCTTTTTTGCATCTATGTTTGTTTGCTTTGATTGTGATTGGTAGCATAATATTCAGTGCATTTGCTTAGTATCAAACATTTAATTCAATGTAATGTTTTGTCATAATCACTTGTCTAGGTTTAAAAATCAAGCAGTCCGACTAAGCTAGTTTGACCAAGCTAGGTATTAGAAATCTTCTCTTAATACCATGGGGAATGCCTTCCTAATAAACAATGGTTACTTAGGTTCTTAATCCGATTTAGGCAGCATTGTATGAAATGTACTAGGGCTTTCTAGTGGGCTTAACCCTATCGACCTTTAGCGTAAGTATTATAAAGGGAGTTTACTAATGTGATGAGCCTGGGGAGGGTAACAGTGTTATTTGACCCCCCAAAGTTACAAAATTAAAATGTTGAAAATGAACAAACAAAAAATCAAAGTGCCACAATGTACAATTTTAAGCTGGAAGAGAAATCTCAGCTTGATTTGGTACTTCACTCACATGTATCGCCTATGGTACTAGAGCCCTAGAGGTTCCCAGTGTGGGCGCTTTTCCTTGAAAAGCAAAAAACCCAAGGCATACAAAATAAGCACCCACTTCAAAATTGAATCAGTGTGAAAAGACTTTGGGGGGTCAAAGAAAAAGTAATCAGTCAGGCGATGATTTCATGAGAAATTCCTTTTATGGTAGCTTAACTACAAGGTTTTCTAGATATAGCCTCTAGTCAGCAGCCCTTGAACATGAATACTTGGCTCTCGCGATTAAACAACTTAATTGACCACAGAAAATTAAGAAGCTTACCCATGGTATTAATATTCGATCTCTAGTGCTTTTCGACCGTCAAAATAGCGACCCCAGACTTGTTTAATTTTTTGCCTTTACATCTGTTTATGCATTTGATTACATTGCAATTTAATGTTCATTGCTAACAAATTGTTTGAAATTCTTTGACCAATCAATGTGTCTCCCTAAAACTGCATATGCTTTTTAAGAGAATGCAATTACTGTGCCAATGTTGTTTGATTTTGCAGTGACTGAAGAAGGCTAAGGACATTCATCTCAAATGCTCTTCCACCTCGACGAACCAGCTTCAACTCAATAGCTTCCGAGGACGGAATCTACATCAGGAAGGGGGGCATGTTAACCCTCACGGCACACGGACACCCTATGATCTATAAACGTTGTATTATTTAGAGTCAGGTACCGGGCTTGTCGGACCAATAGGGAAAGGTAGAGTGATCGCCGATGAGAGGCGCACTTTAACTTGGACATTCAAGGGATTAGTTGGTTAAGCATGGGCGCCCAAGTGTGAATGGGGTGAGCTCCTATAAAAGCCAACTAACCCTAATTTTTACTCATTCTCTCATTTGTGCAGTTGAAGAGTGCTCTTGCTCCATCTCCATCTTCTTCTTCTTCACCTCCTTGTGTGTGTGTGTGAGAGAGAGAGAGAGAGGGAGAGTGTGTGTGCGATCGAGCATTACGAAGGCATGACGGCGGCGAAGCGGTTGAGCATGGCACGACTGCAGCTTCTTCTTCATCGCGGCGAGGAATCCACCACGAAGGCGAGCGTAGAGCGGTGAGTGACACACCCTTTGTTTTCTTGAGCTTGCTAGTTTAGGCTTGTTGTGTGCTTGGAGCCGTTTGTGGCTCGCATACGGTGTATTGGCAAGTCCCTTGCTTCGACAGTGCGGCAAGGAGCGCACAGACACACTAAGGGTAGATCTCGTTATCAGCATAAGTGGTGCCTTAGTACGTTGCTGGTGGCTCTTTGACTAGTTTTACTAAGTTAGATCATGTGAGACCTAAATTTTATTTATGAGATAGGGGTATGATAATTTTTGTATTGATTGTCGTATAAGCGTATAAAGGGGGATCATATTCCCTAGTATGAGTCGTATATAGGGGTTTTATCAAAGTTGTCCGATCGCAGGTGGCGTCCCGTTTTACATATAGAGTGAATCCCCCGAGGAATCTGTCAGGAAAGTAGCCTTACGATTGAAACGATACATAAAATTCTACCCGGTGGAAGAATTACCCACTCAATCTCGATTCATGTTGATATTCATCCAAGGATTGAGAAATGTGGATCTTCAGAAGGATTTACATATGAAGAAGAGCTCAACTCTGAATAAGTTGATCAAGAAAGCTCTATACTTAGTAGACAATTGTGCAGACTACAAGGACTTAGATGATGACTCGTCACACAGCATAGTGGAACTATGTCTGCGAAGTCTGTATAAAAGAGTGAAGCAGTTGGGAGTCAGGAAAAACTCATTGCAAAAGTGCTCAAAAGAATAAACCCATTTGCAAAGCCACATGCTAAGCAAGAAAAATGGTGTGCCATTGAGCAAAAATTGACCAATCATGCAACGGAGGATTGTTACTTTAACAAGGGATATGTGAGAGAGAGACAATATGTCCAACCCAAGTAGCACTTCATCAAGTACCACCAATGGCTAGGTATACAACAAGGAACTTTCCCAGACCTGTAGGGCTTGTTCGGCCACAACCAGTCTTGGGACGACAACCACCCCTACAAGGAGCGAGATCAGTGTGTGTAAGGTATACGCCTGTCATAAAGGAACCAAAGGAACAAGCATTAATGCCTGTGCTACATATTATGAAGAGCAGAGTGGATATGTGGAAAGCGAAGTATACTATCCACTCGAAGAGACGAGAGCACTAGAACCATGGAGCATGAGTGGAAATGCTTGACCACCAACTGCCACACATGGTACATGTGAAAGAAGATATATCTTAGATGAGAGACCATTGATGTTCATCGCACATGAAGGCTTAGCAGGACCAAGGTTTTCTTATCACCAATGAGGAGCCCATGGAGGACCTCAACAACCAAAAGGATCATGCTACAAGTGTGGTGGATACCATTGGTTAAGAGACTGTCCCCACCATGAGGAGATAATCAGAGTAAATGCATATTGCAATGAGTGCGGAGTCATCTGATTTCCAATTGCCCAAAGAATCCTAACAACGGAACCACATTGAACATACTAGGGGCTGTGCCATCTAGTAGTGGGTCGGAAAACAAAAAAGTGATACCCATACACGTTGTCACGAGAGCGCAAGCACAGAGGGAAAGAGAAGAATCAACGATTGAAGAACCCAAAACAGATACGCCTAGTGTTGAGAGGAAAAGTCAATGAAACACGTGGAAGGCTAGGAAAGTATGAATGAAAACCAGGAAGGAACGTGAGCGGATGGTCTAACAAAAGAGTTAAAAAGAACCACAGACAAATTAAAGAGATTTAAGAGTCAAACTAATCCGGAAATAGGAATTCCAGAGACCATAGAACCCAACGAGATAAGAAACAGAGGACGCAAGCTCAGGAGGATCAGTGCTAGTTGAGAAAGTGAATGAGTCCCTCGAAGCACTTAAGAAAGTGTACGAAGTGCGACTTCACACAAGCCAGAATTAGGAACACAAATGGATAACTTATCCCTATGCAGAATTGGAGAAGCAAAAATTGGATATGTGTCAGAAAATGATCCAAATTGCCCAAATTTTGTTGGAACCACGTGAAGGTAAACCAAAGACTGGGTAGAAGTTCCAATTCCAGCACCTATCACTCCATCGGGGCATGAGACCAAAGAAACAAATGAGGAACCCTCGGTTGAATTAGAAAAGCCTACAATAGCAATGAATACCACATATCCAATGTTTGAGGGATTCCATTCTATGATACCTGAGGCCTATTGAGAGGACCACAGCTTAGACCCCAGGGAATTCACCATGAGTTTTGTATGGGTATCACGTGAGTGTAAGGGAGGGGGGTTTGGGAAGGGAGGGGAGGAAATTTTTATAAGGGATGGTCCATATATAGGGGTATTTTCTTCGTACATAGGGGGTATTTTTCCATTTTTGGTGCACGCACGTTACTATCCTCACTACTACTAGTGAATCTCCTGGGGCTTAGACGAGCTTTGGAGATAGATAAGAGAAGCAAATGAAGCAGCTGGGATGAGTCAGAGAGTTAGCCAAATTAGTCAAGGGAAGGACATCTTTCTTCCACCAATAGAGGAATTTGAGGCAGGTACCCAAGTGGATTTGGATATTTGATCTTATTGGGTAGATATAGGATCCGTAAGATCTTTAGAGAGTCAACCTCAACCCTACCTTCATACATGGGTGAGTACGAAGCAAGGTCTGATGTGAAGGTTGTGCCAACACAAAGACTTTCTTCAAAAAAGATGATGGATTCAAAAGGGATGATAGACACATAGTCAACATCAGTGACTTCACATTAGCTGAGCTTCTTAGGATACGACCAAAGAAGTGGGTGACTGTTGGGAAATTCTTGGAGAAGTTTGGAGTCAAGGACCCAAATTTCAGGATTCAATAAGGGATTCAAGAACTAAAAAAACCTCAATTGAACACAAGACGTGTGCCCTTAAAGAAGGTTGGAGAGTATTACCAGGGTGAAGATGACAATACTACACTTCCAGTAGAATTCCAAAGTATAACAAAAATGACAATTCTTGATAGTGGATATCGTGTCTCTATTACCACCAAGTAGATTTAGAAACAATGGGGGAAACTAGCTTTAAAAGCTACCAGGATGAAATTGCAACTAGACGATGGATATACTGAGAGACCCCTAGGATTTCTAGAGAAAGTGATTGTGATTTCTTGCGGCATTGAGTATGAGCATACTTTTTCTATAGTGTATTTTGGCAAGAAGGACAATTATGACATCATACTTGGATGACCCTTTATGAGACAACTCAAGATGGTCAAGACTAGGGATATGATCACATATATCTCAGGCACATGGAAACCACGACACACATAAATCTAAAAGACCACAGCTATAGAGACATGAATCGAACACCAATGGAGGAATTTCATTCAGCTATATTAGCAGGGTTGGAGCTTCCAGCTTGGTTAGACAAGACCAAAAAGCTATGGATGTGAGGCGCGTCAAATTGTGGAAGCTTGCACAGTGAGAAGAGTGTATATTAGAAAGAGCGCTTGAAGATAAGGAATACATTCCTGAGCCTTTTTCAGAAGAGGACCTCAAGCCATTGGAGTGGACCTAGACTAGCAACCCTAGATGTGTGTGCTATTTCAGATGGCCCCACTACAAGGTTTTGTGACAAGGACGGATATAATGTGGTTCCTTACTATATGGTTCAAAATGGTGCAAGGGGAAGACCAAGAGAAACCCTCAGAACAACCAAGGACTGATGAGATGGAGAAAGAAGCTGAAGGAGAGTTTTACAACTCTCCAGAGAAATTTGAACGCGCGGATGATGCATACAATGAGTGCTTGATCGACCTGAGTTGCCAAGAGGAAACAAGTGCAATGTTCGTTTTTATGAGTTTTCAAACCAAAAACCTAGACATCAAGAGCACTACAAGAACAAAAGAGCTAGAGGCAAAGCAAGAGAGAACACCATGCCTAATATAAGGGACAAAACACAGTTTTTGATGCTTGTAAAAGCTGATGATTATATCAAGGAAAAAATATCAACAGAGATACTCTTAGGTCCAATATCCAAAAACAAAAGCAAGAATGAAAAAACAAGCTCGAGAGTTTGAAACAAAACCCAAGAAAACAAAGGAACCTGGGCAGGATAAAAGTGGAGAACCTAAGTGGACCAAGGTAGAGAGAAAAGAGAAGTACAAAGAGCTTAAGAAAACTCTCAGGGAAGTATGGACAACAAAAGTAGAGAGTGGAGAAGGAGAAAACGAGAAAAATGAGGAAAAAATGAGTGTGCCATCCCACTACAGAAGTTCACCATACAAGATAGGAAGATAGTGATGATGCAACCTCTCTGGGAGCGAAAGGACAAGGAGTCTTACGATGGACCCAAGGATGCAAAAAAGAAAGACTTGGCAGAACCAAGAGAAGAGCCACAACCACCCAACATTGCACGGATCTAAGTCCAGTAGAGAAGAAAAGATCATAAGCCTTCTCAAGGAGTACAAGGACGTGTTTGCTTGGTTATACAAGGACCAGAAAGGAGTAGATCCTATGATATGTTAGCACACGATTCCCTTAAAACCTGATGCGAAGCCTAGTCGACAGAGACCATACACGTATAATGATACATTTGCTAAGCGCATGAAAGACAAGATTGATAAAGCAAAAGACACTGAGTTCATCTATGAGATAGAGCAGACTGATTGGGTATCTCCCATTGTGGTGGTACCTAAAAATAATGGTAAATTAGGAGTGTGTGTGAATCTAAATAAGGTTAATGCAGCCATGATAAGGGATAACTATCCCTTGCCTCTTACAGACCATGTCCTAGAACAAGTAGCAAGAAAACGTGCATAATCCTTCTTAGATGGGTTCTCAGGTTACAAACAACTCACGATTGCCCTTGAGGATCAATACTAGACAACATCTTCCACGGAATGGGGTATATACGCACATAGGGTGATGCCTTTTGGCTTGACAAATGTCCCAACTACATTCCAATGATTGATGGTACATGCCTTTACGGAGTACTTGAGAATTTTCTTGCAAATTTTAATTAACTCTCTCTTGAGAGAGGAACATACCGAGCACCTCAAAAAAGTGTTGGAGAAGTGCAGAATTTACCAGATCTATCTTAACCTGGAAAAATGCATATTCATGGTTAAACATGGAATAATCTTGGGGCATATTATCTCAAAAAATGGGATAACAATTGATCCGGATAAAATCAAGGTGATTGTAGAAATGTCTAGACCACAAAATGCAAAACAGGTACAATGCTTCATGGGACATTGTGGGGGTACAACATGAGGTTTATACATATGTATGCAGTCATTGCCCAACCCCTATATAGACTTATAGTACCTTTAAATAGACGACTGGGTGTGAGGAATCATTTGAGAAATTGAAGAAAGCACTCATATCCACTCCAGTATTGATAGCACCAGATTGGGAGAAGATCTTTCTTGTTCATATAGACGCTTCGGCATTTTCTATTGGATGCATCTTGGCTCAACCATGAGTGGGAAATATGTACCTTCCAGTTTGCTATGCAAGTAGACAACTCAATAGTGTTGAAAAGAATTACACCACTACGGAGTGAGAGGGGTTGGGAATGATATATGTTGTTAAGAAATTTTGGCATTATCTCCTTGCAAACAAATTTGTGGTTTTTACCGATCATCAAGCTCTCCTATACCTCATAAATAAACCATGCAACACATGGCGAATTGTACGATTGTTTATCATTTTGCTAGAGTTTGAGTTTACAATGGTGATTAAAAAAGTAAGACACATCTACAAGCCGGTCATATCTCCAAATTACCAAATGGAGAAGCTCCTGAAGGAATAGACGATGACATTCCTAACACTTATCTTTTCAACATTGAAATGATCCCTAAGTGGTCAGAGGAGATTTTCACCGTACTATCCTATGGATAAGAGTTCAATAGAATAGGACATAAGTGTAAACAACTAACAATTCGACAAGCAAGATATTTCCAACTACTTGGTAGAAGTTTGTATCATTTAGGGATCGATAACATTTTGTGTTTATGCATAAGTCTGAAGGAGTATGATTGCTACCTTCAAGAAGAATATGTTATGGACTTGGCATTTCATTGTGCACAAATGAAAACATATCAGCGCTTGAAAAAATTAGGGGTTTATTGGCCAACCATGAAAATGGATGTTCAAGAGTACATTACTTATTGTACTTCTTGCAAGCCTAAACCACCTGCAAAGCATGCTACCCTATTTCAGGGAACAATTGCACCAAGATGGGGCCAACATATAAGTGACTACCTCTGACAACAAGGAAGTTGCCTGAAAATACCTCTAGATCAAGACAGAGATCTATAGAAATAGAGGTACAAGATTATGTACTAATTGAAAATCAACTCTATAAGAGGGGGAAAGACAATCAACTTCAGATATGTGCAATTGAAGGTATGTACTCGCCAATCCTAGAGCAAGCACATGAAGGAATCAGTGGAGGCCATTTTTTGGGGACAAGATGACAAAAATTGTCTTGACTGTGGGAATATGGTGGCCTACACTATGGACGCTGACAAATATGTCAAAAAATGTGATTCTTGCCAGCGTACTAAAGTACCAATACATAGAGATGAGATGCCACTAAGGTCAATGATGGGAGCCAGAGTATTTGCTAAGTGGGGTATAGATTTTGTTGGACCAATATCACCACCTGCTTACAGATCTCATCCCCAATATATCATTGTAGCTACGGACTATCTCACAAAATGGGCTGAAGCTAAGGCCACACAGAAAGCAGATGCAAGGACCACTGCTTTGTTTCTGTATGAAAATATCTTTGTTAGATATGGCCTACCCATAGAAATTCTTAGTGATCGCGGCACACATTTCATCAATGAAGTGATTGCAAATCTCTTAGATGAATTCATGGTGATCCACAAGAAGTCAGCTCCATACCACCCATAAGCGAATGTACAGGTTGAAGCCACCACAAATAAGACTCTATGCACTGTCCTGGCCAAAATCGTATCACATTCATAGACGGACTGGGACCAACAATTACACTCGACACTGTGGGCTTATCGGGTAGCCTACAAGATCTCAATTGGCACAACATTGTACAACATGGTGTTCGGACTTAATGCTATATTGTCTATGGAGTTCTCGATCCCAACACTCAGAGTGGCCAAACAACTTGAATGGATGGGCCATGAACTGTCTTATAGGCTAGATGACCTGGAAAAATTAGACGAGCTTCGCCTAAAGGCTGTAGCTTCTATCTATGCTCAAAAGAGAAGGCAAAAATAATTTTTTGATAAGCATGTACACTCTAAAGAGTTTAAAACAGGAGACTACGTCCTGGTTTATATGTTAAAACAACATGCTAAGAAGCTTAAGAAGTGAGGGATGGGACCCTTTGTGATAAAAAATTTATGACCAAGTGGGGCCATTAAGCTTCCTACATTGGATGGTGAAAAAATGCCTAGTTGGATTAGTGGTTGTTGGCTTAAAAAATATCATTTACCACTAACACAACATATGCTTCAACAAATACACGAGGATAAGAAAAGATCTCAAGAAAAACAACAAATAGTGGATTTTGACAAAGAGCATACAATGGATCCGATAATACAAGTCAAACTTGGAGATAAGCAGGTGGCGACTCATGCACTCCTAGATTGTGGAGCTCAAGGGAATCTTCTTTCCTACAACTTATACAACCAACTAAACCTTACGGAAGCACTTAAGCCAACAAGCCAGGCAATTCACAATTATTTGGCTCCATCAAGGCAATGGGATGTATGATACTACATGTATAGGTGAATCAATATCTCTATCCGCATAAGTTTTATGTGGTAGAAGATATGTCAGCGCAACATCCATTGTTGCTCGGCCAAGCTTGGCAAAGAACGTACAACCTACAAATTGACTGGAACTCGGATACATTCAACATTATGTATACGAACGAAAATCAAGAGGTTCCCTTTGTGTCAGTACATAAAGACCAAGCTTTGATAACAGAAATACATGCTACGACCCAACCAATAGTTTGTAAAAATCAATGGGTTGCAAAGATCAAGGCAAAAGTCATTCCTACTGTAGAGTAAAAATACAGGAATCGTCCAAGGAACCTAGTCGAGCAAACCACCAAACAAAAGCAACCAGAACAATCACAAGTTGCACGAAAGAAAGTTTGGATCAAGAAACCAAAGGTCGGATAAATTACGAACGTGAAACCTCAAACTACCTTGACACAACCAAAAGACAGATCCAAAAAACAAAACCACAGATATCAGCAAGTATGGGTGCTGAAGAAATTGATTGTGATACAAAGTAATGAACCGCAAATCTGGATTCCCAAGAGAAACAATGTGCCAATCCTATAAGATCCCCAAATTTTGGGTCTCTTTTATAAATATGAAACATTAGATTTCAATATCTATTTTGTTAAATTTTGATTTAAGATGCTTAATTGACAGTATTGGAATGTTCTAAATTAAAAAGCAAGGCCGTTTCTATGTTCCAGTAGGTTAGATGGACATTGGGTGAAGTTTTGGAAAAATCCAATATTTTTAGCTTTTTCATGCTTTTTATGCTGCTTTTTTGCAAAAAGCAAGGTCGGATCTTTGATCTACGTGTTCTAAGGAAGCTATGGTTCAATTTTGTAAAAATATGCTTTTTGAGTGCTTTTCACACTATTTTTAGCTTTTCATGATTTTTAATGCTTTTTAGTGAAAAGCGAGTCCGCTTTCTTATTCCAGTGGACGAGGGGAACCCATGGTTCATTTTTTTTTTCTTTTTACACTATTTTTAGCTTTTCGGCGTTTTTAAAAAGCAATGTGCTTTTCATGATAATCTAAACATAAAAATATTAATTTTAGTCTCCACATCAGATTTAAAAATGATCACTCAGAGCAAAAACGGGACCAAACGGGATTTTTACGGCAGTTATTTTTATAAACTGCGATATCGTAAATATGTTGGGGCAGTATGGGAAAGTCATATTATGTCGAGACATCACGTTGTGGCATAGTCTAGCTAAGGTTCCATTAGTTGGCCCGATACTGTTCAATTGGGCAATTTTGCTGTAAACATTGAATGGTAAGTGGAAAAGTTGACCACCAAAAGCAAAGGCATGTTTTTAGCAAAGTTCCCAAAAGCTTGCAGCTATTCTTGACTCAAAAACTAGCGTTACCTTCTGGGTTGGGCATCACTCTGACCTATTGCAGTTGCCTATAAACTACCAATTATTGCTTAGTTTTCAGTGCCGTCTGTTGCGTCTACTACCGCAAGGCTATATGTATCTATTATACGTAGTGGTGCAAGCTCTTCATTACCATCTCCATAAGCTATTCTCTCTTAGGAAGAAGAAGAAGAAGAAGTACCTCAAGGGGCATGGGCGGATATACTCTCCCGCATTATGGTGGAGGAGCATTTCCAAGCTGGAGTGGAAGTGCAAAGGCTTGTCACTACCACGCATAATGGTGAAGAGAAAAAAAGGTTGATGTCTATGGATTTTATTGTACCTAATACTTTTTGAGCTTGGTATCATTATGCTACAGGGAACCGAGAGTTTAGACCACTTGAGCATAAACTCTCGTCTGTTGAGAGTATCGAGTGGATACAATCCAAGTTGGGAACGGGGATTGTTGTCACTAATCAAATATTGTACATAAATGCTTATGAACTTACCTTAAGTCTAACAAAGGAAACATGGATGGCCAGAAACATACTTCCTTTAGTAATGGCTATGGGCGGCTTCAACATTGTTATGTTTAATGTATGGGGCCGTCAATGCAAAAACAACGATTCGACATTCCTTTAGCCCGGTACCTTGGAAGTTGTTCTTTGACTTATTTGAAAATTCACTAATCACAATCCTCGCCATGTAAAAATTTTATACAATCCCTACAACAGAACGCGGTGACTTGCAGATTGTGAAAATATACATAGCTCAGTTGGATGGGACACACTGGATGTGTTTCCACAAGAATCTGCTTACTTTGATGACTACTTTGGGTACAAGAAGGCAATTTGTTCACACCGAAATGGGGGTACCTATAACAAACAAATCCCTTACTCAACAATGGTACGACTCACATGCCAATGAAGAAATGTTCCAGCCAAAGATAAAAAAGGATTATTGGGATCACCCATCCAATATACTCAAGGAATGGGACAACTATGCTCCATTGGTAGAAGGATGTCACAATGGATATTACCGAGTGCATAATGTCAAAGGCATTAGGATTTATTAGAATCTTTTGAGACACCTGTAGACTTTTTGAAAACCCAAAGTTTTGTGATATAGAAATTGGATTAATTTATTCGTTATTATTTCTCCTATTTCTCTCTCATCTTATCTTCAACTGTCTATTCTATTTGGTTTAAAGACTTCGAGCAGATTAGAATATTTTACTAAGTGTGGCCTTGGTTGATATGGTGCAGTAAGTTACCATGCCTCCTACAGGAAATGCGGTTGCTACTAATGCAAATGCACCTATTGTTCCTCAACACACCATCATCAATAGAGACATCGATGCTATGCTTTGCAAGTCTCAACCTGGGAATTTTAGAGGTTGGGAATTTTAGCGGGGAATGCAAAGATGTAGGCAAAGTTCTTGAAGATTGGATTGAGCGCATGGATGACTATTTTGATTTGGCTCATTCATCAGCAGTAAACAAAGCTATCATTGCTAAGTTCAAACTGGAGAAAACATCCAAGCATTGGTGGAGAGACCATTGCACGAAAAACAATGTTGATCCTAATGCTACAGCTTGGGATTACCTTAAAACCCATCTCAAGAAGAACTATCATAACAAAGTCTATCATTCAGACCGTATGAATGAGTTTCTTGATTATACTCAAGGAACCAAAGATTTGGAATCATACTATCAACATTTCTTAACCCTTGTCAAGTATGCTCCAGCACGGACAACTCAAGAGGTCAAAGTAGCTCGATCCGTGTCAGGGTTACATAATCCTACAAAGACTAGACTCCAGAGTCTTTGTCTTACCAATTTTACAAATGTCCTTGATGCAGACAAAACCCATTGAGATAGAGTTATCTACTACCGAAAAGAGGAAACCAGATCTTGTTTCTATTTGTGAAATCAAAAGGCCTCGTTCCGAGGAGGAACAAAGGTCTAGAAATCCACAACAAAGAAGAGAGAGCTCATTACATATGAAGGCCAGACAGGATCATTTGTGCTACACTTGTCTTGATCCTGGTCATCAATCCATGGATTTTTCATTTAACAATTCAAGCTTCACAGGATTGGGGGACAATTATGAACATAGAAACTTCAATCTGAATAGGTATTTTGGAAACTTTAGACCCAAACCATCGACAGTTTAGAGGAACTTCAATCAGCAAAACTTTAACCAGAGACAACCTCAAAACCAAGGGAATTTTAGATGAGGCAATCTACCTTTTGTTCAGAATGGACCGCCTGTCAACAATAACAACAATGGAAATGTTAACCATCAACCTCGTCGAGGAGGGGGATGAAATCAAAGACCTCAAGGAAGACCTCAAGTTAACCGAGCTCAAGGGGCTAGAGGTAAAGGAAATGAGGCAAACACATATGTTTATGCTGCAATTGAACATCAAGGAGTGAATTAACACTTTTTAATAATTCAAACTCCAGTGGAGTATCAAGGTAACCAATTTACCTTATTGATTGATTCAGGGAGTACACATTCTTTCATATCTCCTAAGTGCATCAGAAACCTCATTTTGCTGAACACCTTGATACATACCTTATAGTATAATTAGCTACTGGTAGGAAGGTTAGATCTTCTACTTTAGTGGGTAACTTGAATTTTGTTTTGGATAGTCATAATACTTTTGCAAACTTCAAAGTCTTACCCATAGGAATCTACAATGGAATTCTAGGAATGGATTGGCTTAAAGCTAATGATGCTCACATACATTGTAAATACGCTTCATTGACTTTCAAAAATGACAAAAACTCTAGGGTTACAATTACTGTGAAATATGGAAAGCCTAAGCTCAGAATAGTGAACTTTATCAGACTTATGAAGAGTCATAGGAAAACTGAAAGGATTTATGCAGTAAAGCTTAACACTAAGGAGAAGAATATAGATTCACCCGAACCCGAATGGATAACAAAAATTGATGATGTATTTCTCGAAGAACTTTCACAGTTACCACCCAAGCGTGATGTTGATCATGCAATAGAGCTTACTCCAGGAGCTCGACTAGTTTCTTGTAGACCTTACAAAATATCAATACCTGAATCTGCGGAACTCAAGGAGCAATTAACTTAACTCCTTGAACAAGACTTCATTCGACCTAGCGTTTATCCATGGAGTACTTCTGTTCTCTTTAATCAAAAGAAGGATGGTACTCTACGTCTTTGTATTGATTATCGTGGATTGAACCAAGTACCAATTAAGGATAAGTATGCAATACCAAGGATTGGTGAACTGCTTGACCGATTACATGGAGCTTCTATCTTCACAAAGATTGATCCTAAGTCAGGGTATTACCAAATCCAAATCAAGGAGGAGGATATACCAAAGACAGGATTTAATACTCGTTTTGGACATTATGAATTTACAGTTATGCCTTTTGGACTTACCAATGCTCCTGCAACTTTTAATCATCTCATGATCGATGTGTTTTGAGAGCATCTTGTTGATTTTGTTCTTGTCTTCTTTGATGATATCCTGGTTTACTCAAGAAACAGGGAAGAACACGAACAACATGTGGGGTGAGTACTTGAACTTATCCGTCAAATCAACTTTATGCCAAACGTAGCAAATGCACCTTCTTCACTGACAAGGTGGAATATTTGGGATTTATTGTATCCAAGAATGGTGTTTCTACTAACCCAAGTAAGGTCAAAGCTATTATATAGTACACCAAAATCAGTACGAGAAGTACGTGGCTTTCTTGATTTAACAGAATGGTATCGTACATTTATTCAAGGCTACACTAAAATTGCATCTCCATTGACTAATACGCTTAAGAAGGCTAAAGTGTTTACTTGGAATGAATGTGATCAAGCTAGTTTTGAGAAACTCAAAGAAGCTTTGGTGAATGCTCCAAGACTACAGCTTCGGGACTTCTCAAAGACATTCACTGTGCTCACTGATGCAAGTGGACAAGCAATCGGTGGCGTTCTGTCTCAAGCAGGAAAACCGGTAGCTTATGGATCTCGTAAGTTACGTATACATGAGTTAAATTATCCTACACATGACTTGGAATTATTGGTCGTTGTGCATGCTCTTAATGTATGGTGACATTATCTTCTTGGAAGGAGATTTAAATTACATACATAAAAGCCTAAAGTGGATCTACACCCAACCTGGCCTTAATATGCGGCAACGAAGATGGATGGAGCTGTTATGCGAATATGATTTTGGAATTGAATATAAACCTGGGAAGGAAAATCTTGTGGCCGATGCCTTGAGCTGGAAGAGTACTATAGTGGCTGTCACAACCTCTACTACTTCTTCAATTGACCTTAATCGAGAAGGTATGACTTAGGACTTGTATTACTTAAAAATCTAGTACTTGATGAACTTAAATAATCACACAAAGAAGCAGGAAAGGCAAATCAAAGGATTCCACGTTGAAAGTGATGACCTTTACTTTGGTAATTGTCTTTGTATTCCAAATCAAGGAGGAACCGAACTTCAGATATTACAGGAAGCTCATGATATACCTATAGTAGGACATCCTAGATACATTAAGACTTACTCTAGTGTAAGAAAAATTTTCTTTTGGCCAGGATTAAAGCGTGATGTGTTGAACTATGTTACAAGATGCTTAACATGTAAACGTATTAAAGTTGAACGAATTTGATACTCCGGTAAGCTACAAATGAAATGGAAATGCATGTCCATGGATTTTATCACATGACTTCCTACATCTCTGGGATATGACTCTATTTTTGTGGTTGTTGATACGCTTACAAGAATGACCCATTTATTTCCAGTCAAGACAACATCTACGGCTAAGAAGATAGCTCAAGTCTTCATGAAAGTTATTTTCATGTATCATGGTTTACCTCGTCAAATAATTTTGATCATGATGCAAAGTTCACCTCTAATTTTTGGAAAGCCTTATTCTCAGTTACAAGAACCCAATTAGCCTTTAGTACTGCTTATTATCCTCAAACTGATGGGCAGATAGAAAGAACAAATCAAATCATTGAAGACATGTTAAGAGCTTATTATATGCATGAGCAGAGTAAATGGACTACATATTTGTACTTGGTTGAATTTGTGTATAATTCCTCATTCCAACGCTCAATTGGGATATCTGCTTTTCAAGCATTATATGGACAAGAGTCTCTTACTCCACTCAAATGGACATACCCTCTCATACGAGTTCAATCATCCAAAGAAATTTTGGATGAAATGAAACTACAAACCAATCTTATACGATAGGATTAAGACTGCTCAAGATAGACAGAAGAGTTATGCTGACCCAAGACAATCTGCTAGACTTTTTGAAGAGGGTGATATGGTATTTTTGAGAGTGAAACCCAAACATAGCTCTTTACCAATGGGTAAGTGTAAGAAACTAAGTTCCAGATATTGTGGACCTTTTGTAATCACAGAGCGGATTAGTGATCAAGCTTATAGATTCTTGTTACCACCACACATGATGTTTTTCATGACACTCAAGAAGTATGTACCTGATCCGCAACATATTCTTGATGATTTTGTATTATCTACCTCTATCGATGAAACTTTTGAAGTATACCCCAAAGTGATACTTCAGAGTAGAAGTAAGCCTTTATGTATCTATTGTGATTCATCAAATTAGAGAGAACTGAACCAAAGTAATACCCTTAACCTCACATAACTCAAGAAAACATTTAGATACAACAAAGTGATACACATAAGAGATATGACAGAGCAAGAATGTAACTTAGAAGAGAACTCAGATCCACTCTCTTCATCAAGAAAAGAACTACAACCTCAACCCATTAAAATCGTATCCATGTAAGCGCAGAATGAGCTTATAAAGCATGCTTCACCTGAATGTGGTTATAACAACCTCAGTCTTGGAATACAACCAACTGTTAAATATCGGATTTACCATAATACAATTGACCATAATCCTATCTATTACAATCCGACAAAGTATATCCAATTGACCAACAAACTACATCTAATTGACCATATAACTGACATACTAGTGTGCTTGTCAACACATGGCACGTCTCGATGGTGGATTTTTGAGAAATTCTACTCAAATCTATATATCCCTTGATCAAAAAGAGATAGACAAAAATAAATTTAGCTTGGACCACCCTAGACTATAGAATCCGCTTTAACAACATCTCCAGACAGAACTTCAGTTACTGATTCCAACATAACATGATCTTTCAACACATCAATCATATCTTGTACTCCAACATTCTCAACAACTTCAAACACCTGATCAGGTTCAGCCTCCACTGAATGCTCATCAACCCTTGACTTCTAAAATTTATTATCTGTCTCCAAAGTTTGGACAGATACATCAACCAATTCCTTCTGCTCAGAATTTGATCTCAATAAATGTGCTTCATCCCTGTGCAAATCCTGTATTTTGTATTCCTCAAGCTATTTTAAACAAAGGCCCTTCTCCTTCTTCAAATGCTCTACCTCCTGTAACAAATCAACTTCATAATAAGTACGTAGAAAAACGGTTTTTACAACTTCATAGGGATATTTGACTATAGAAGTCAATCTCTCCCGCATAGCTTTCTAGACATCTTGCATTCCTTCCTCCACATGCTGTCTTACCACATTCCAATCCCCTTCATCCATAAGAACCCTAGTGACACTAATCTCTTCATGAGCTAAAACTTGTTTCTCCAATTCCTCCAAAGGCATAAACCTCTGCTGCAACATCTCATTTTTGACTTGTAATTCTATATTTCTGATAACAACTGATCTAACTCAGAATTCACCCTTCCTTCCAAATTCTTGGTCCAATCCTAAAACATTCTCAAGGACAATTTTACTTGTGCCACTTCATGCTGATGTAGCTGCAATTGACTCTGCAAATCTTTCTGATGTTTCCCCTTCATCTCCTCCAATTGCTAAATCCATTTGCTACTGAAACAAGACCTTAGATACCCATGAATCAGCTACATTCTGTAGATGCTATTCCATTTGATGCTATTGAGGAGTAACAAAACCCTGCAAAGCTTGTAACATTTTGACAGCTATAGGTACATCAGAAATACCCATTTCAGATATTCTTGAAGAACTTGGCCCAACTTCAAAAAAATCCAATGATTTAGCTACATCCTAAATAGTAGCATCCAACCTCGTTTCCTTAGGCATTGAGAAAGTTTTTCCAATCACCCTACTAGGAGTCTGAGCTTCCACATCTCGCTTCATTATCAAGTCACCTAATATCAGCTTTTGCTCAAGACTGACCAAAATTTTCCCAGCCTCTTCCTCAGAGTAACCAGCTGCAATCAAGTCCAGAAAAGTCTTTACTTTCTTTGAATCACCTGTAATCACATCTAATTTCTCAGATTGTTTCCCCTGATCATGGACCTCTTCTAACTCAGTGATTGGAGTCTTGTTAGGCATAGACACCTCACCTGCATCCAACCTCATAGCAAAAGAAAATAATACTGACAAAAACGCAGACAATCTACTGCTAGACTGAGTTTTCCATTTGTCAGTACTGAAATCTCAACATAAATTCTGGCATTTACCCAATGGTCCAACTCACCTTTCCACCACTTTCAACAAAACACGAAGGAGCATAATTATCCTTTGACATATAATCATACTTTTCCAAAAAACACACTCTTTCCAAAAACCACTTAAGATGTTCCCGTCTGTAGTAATCAACATTCTTAAGCATGTAATATTGCCTTCCTCCCTCTCTAGGACCAAATTACTTCTTTAAATCATCATCTAAACATTTAGGTAGTAGAATAACAGTAGTAAAAGGTAACTGGAAATACATCAGAGATTACCCCTGGACTTAAAGTTAGCTTTTATGAAATTGATCCCCTTGTTTTCCTCAATAAGTCCATCTATGTTTTTGCATACAATGTTGGCTTTCCATTGAGTCCAAGATAAAGTAGCAAAATCATACAACCCAATAGTCTTCAACCACTATACATTCTTGTCAGCCTGACAATTGATTTCCACCTTATAAAAGGCTCCATCAAACTCTGCAGCATCTTGCTGCAAGACAAAGGAGCGGCATCCTCCTCAAGCAATAAGTCGGCTTCATCCTCAGGGTCTGAATTTTTGACCCGCATAGTGACTCCATTTCTTCTCGGTCACAGCTTTGAGGACTCCCCTTGATCATCATCAGGTGGAGGCTTCATGGCGGGAGGTGCCTTGGCTTTTGATATGGTGGAAGGTGTGGAGGGCGAAGCGATTTTGAATGCCTGTGGGATATACGTGCAGGACAGTTTGATGCGAGAACTCACACAAACATACCCGTGTTTCCAAGTAATTGAAGTGAGTAATGCTTCCCTCACTTTAATCATAGCCCTTAGTGGAGAATAACATGCACGCAGATCAAGGCCACATTCCAAATCCACACATTTAGAATATCCAATGTAGTAAAATCCGATCCAGTAAAATCCGAGACAATACAATCCGACCAAGTAAAGTCTGAGCCAGCAAAATCCGACCTAGTAGCTAAATGGAATCCCAGTACTTTTAAAAGAAGTTTCAACAATGACCTGCTCGTTCGGATTATGCAAGAACCCAAAAACTTCACACAAGGCAGAATCTACAACAATAGATTTAAGCCAATCTAGATGAGGTGGATTTCCTTGAAATTTCTTCAACCTGAAACCATTTACATGCTTGTCCATTCTAGTTCCAAAGACATCAGCCACAATAAATGTACCTTGACCCAAATCCTAAACAATTCGATAAGGTCCTCTATACCTCAAATTCAACTTACCAGGATGAGGACCCAACATGGAATTGTAAAGCATAACCGAATCTCCAATCTGAAAAACTTTGAACGTTACATTCATACTTACCCAAGCTTTCCTTCTTCTCTGAACTACCTCTATGATGTAAGAACTGACCAACTTGTCTTCCTCCAATTGCATCAAATACTTACTTCTGTGTTGAATTGATAATTTAGGAGTCATTTCCTCAACAGTGACTCTGAGACTAGGGACCACAAATTCCATAGGTACCACTGCTTCAAGACCGCAGACCAATCTGGAAGGAGTCATACATGTTGTCACCTTAAAGGCTGTTCTGAAAGACCATAAAGCAAAATCCAACTTTTCATCCCAGTCCTTCTTATTCTCCTGAACACTTTTCTTCAAAATTTTAATAAGAGTGTTGTTGGTACCCTCAGCTTGTACGTTTGCCTGAGGATGATAAGCTGTAGATTTTTTGTGCATAATCATGTGAGTTTTGGTAAGTTCATAAATAAATTCATTGAGAAAATGTGTCCCCTTGTCACTTACCAACTCAACAGGACATCCAAACCTGGTCATAATGTTGTGATACAAGAACTTAGCTACACTTTGAGCCTTATTGTCTTTTAAAGCAGCAACTTCCACCCACTTAGTACAATAATCAGTAGCAACCAAAAATATACTTGCACCCTTTACTAGTAGTAGGTTTGACAGGCCCAACAAAATCCATACCCCATTTTCAAAATGGTTCCATTGGTAAAATAGGATGATCTATCATCCTATCACTAGAATCAGGCTGACCAAATTGATGACATACCACACAACTCTTAGCATAGGAATGAGAATCTTTTAATACAGTAGGCCACCATAAACTAGCTTGTAAAATCTTTTTACCTGTAATGTCACCTGAAAAATGACCTCTTGCTGCCCCAAAATGAGCTTCTTGCAACACATCTGACTGCTCAAAATCAGGTACACAAATCCTAATTACCTGATCAATTTCTTTCTGATATAAGGCTCCATCAATAACCAAAAAAGGTCTGCTAGTAAGAGAAAATTTCCTCCTTTGATCTGTAGAAAACTCAGTGGGCATGATGCCATCAGCTAATAAAATTAGCATATGATCATACCAAGAATCAGAAATAGAACTTTGTGCTTCAAATATTTTGCATCTGGTAAATCATCCTAAACTCTTATAGGTTCTTCTACTGTCTCAATCCGACTTAAATAGTTAGCTATGGCATGCTCTTTTCCAGGTGTATGTATAATTACAAAGTCAAAATCTTATAACAGCAACATCCACCTTGCCAACCTTCCTGTAAGTAAAGGCTTCTTGATAAGATATAACAAATCTTGGTGGTCAACATGAAATATAACCCTATTGCATAGAAGGTAATACCGGGATTTATTCAAAGCATAGACCATTCCTAAAGCTTCTCTGTCAGTAACTACATAGTTTCTTTTAGCAGAGGTTAACACTCTGCTTGCATAATAGACAGGTCGGAACCACCCTTGGGTCTTTTCCTGCATCAAAATAGCTCCAATAGCCACATCTGAGGCATCAACAAAAACATGGAATGGCAATATCCAATCAAGAGGTTGCAATATAGAAGCAATTGACAACATTTTCTTCAATATCTGAAATGATTTTTCTTAAGGTTCAGGCCATACAAAATCTACATGTTTTTTGGTCAAGTGAGTAAGAGGCATGCAAACATTGGCCAGATATTTGATGTACCTACTATGCCATTTGACCTGACCCACAAACTTGCTCAATTATTTAACATTGATAGGTGGCTGAGCTGGTTGAATCACCTCAATATTTTTTGCATCTATGGACATCCCCTTCTGAGATACCACATGGCCTAACAAAACACCACTTCTGATAGCCATTACACTTTAGTAAGGATTCAAAGAGAGTATGAACATTCGACATCTTTCAAAGCACAACTTCAAATGATGGAGATACAAATCCCTTTTACCAAACGCTGAGAAATCATCCACAAAAACTCTCATAAAATCCTGCAAATAAGGCTCAAATGTTTTATAAGCTGTAAAATTAAATGATGGTGGTCCATTTTTGAGACCAAAATTCATAATTATAGATGCAAAATCTCCCCAATCTGTTATGAAGGCTGTTTCGTGATGATCCTTCTCAGACATTTTAATCTGATTATACCCTCAAAAACCATCCAAAAAACTATACATCTACATCCAATATGGCATCACAAAATGGCATTGGAAAAGGATCTGTAATAGTAGCTGCATTCAACTTTCTGTAGTCAACACACTCTCCGATTTTCCTATTTTCTTGGGTACGACAATGATTGGTGACAACCATGTAACTTCATGGATTGGTTTGATAAACCCAACTGCAACAAATTATCAATCTCCTGCTTGACATGTTGTGCAAAATTAGGATTCATCTTATATCTTTGCTGCACAATCGGAATTGCATCCTCTCTTAGATTAATATGATGCTGATGCAACATTGGATCAATCCCTTTGACATCTGAGTAATCCGAGGCAAATACATCCTTATACTCCAATAACAATTGGAACAAGTCCTGTAAAAATCCTCCATCCACATAAATACTGACATTGATCGATTTAGGATCATCCTCAGTTCCTAAATCCAGTTCCTTTATTCATCTTGCTGAACCCTTTTTGCTACAAACGAAAGCATTGCAAGCCCTGCAAAATTTCAAGAACGACATGCTACAAGAGATAAACCATGAATTTGCATACCTGATGAATCACATAGCAAAAAATCGAGACTGCGCGCGAACAGAGAGAGACGAAGAGATGGAGAGAGCGAGAGGTCACGTGCAGGTGCACCTCCTAGAGCGGAATGCTACGTTGGCACGTCGAGAGAGAAGAGAGGAGAGGAGAGAAGAAAGACACAAGCACTGGGTGCAATATCCCCCCATGCAAGAGTGACCATTTCCCTCTTGCACGTATTTCATTTATAGATTTCTTAAATGGTCAAATTGAGTACAAAAAACTGGCCGGCCGATCATAAATGGCCAAAGCTCATAAAAGAGCACTTGAATAGTACAATATATATGTTTGTTCGCATAGGCCTAGATCGGTCAAGCCTTTTCTACCTGTAAGCTGCAATAAATAGTAAATATCAATTCCATAACATACCTCTCCGTTAGAAAAGCAATTGTCCTCAGTTGCAAAGATAAGAAATCTGCAAACGATACTTGTGATAAAAAATAGTGATTAGAAATCTGTGTCAAAAAATAACATATAGTAAAAATAATGAAACTAAACAACATTTCTTATGCCTGCTGTCATCCACATACTACCTATTCTAGTGTTCCATACCACTAGAATAAGCAGTATATGGGTAGAAGCATGTTAACATGTCACTGAATATGTTGTCACGGACAGTGCTAGTTACTTGTGCTTGTTAGCATATACTGAAAACGGATGGGCAAGTCCTTTGAATTTCAATTTTTTCATAAAAAATTATTTTCCCTCCTCATGTGCTTCTAATTTCAGTTATTGAAGACGACGTGGGGAGTCTCTCTCTCTCTCTCTCTCTCTCTCTCTCTCTCTCTCTCTCTCTCTCTGACTAGCACGCGGTTTGCTGACTCTCTCTCTCTCTCTCTCTCTCTCTCTCTCTCTCTCTCTCTCTCTCTCTCTCTCTCTCTCTCTCTCTCTCTCTCTCTCGTTCGTTCCTTGCACCAGGAATCCTGCCTGAGAGATTAGTTGTCAAAGATGAGATCTTTCTCTCGTTCTGACATAGACCTACAAAAATGGAGAACCAACATCCAACATTATTGCCACTAGCTCCAATGCTGGAAATAGAGCCGTATAAATTTGATGGTAAGCAAATCTTATGTGTAGCCCACCCACTCCAAATGAAGTCATTGGTTTTGTTGGTCACATCTATAGTTTTGTGAGGGCATTGTTCATAGTAAATGTGTATTACAACATCAAGTGGTAACAACTATACATTCAAGTGATTTTAAGTAAGTAACATATTATGCACGTCTACAGTTCTCATGAAAAAGCAGAAGAGAGCCACTACAGGCAATGAATTACAACTCCCAAGATCCAGCTCTTTTTGTAATCAAGGAATATGAGAGAGTAAGAAAGAGGAAACAACGAGAGCAGAAACAAATAAAATTTGAGCGACAACATCATGCCCTCAATGATGAGGAGAAAAAGAAAATCTCCTTTGAGATTGTGAGAGCTTTCAAAAGTAGGACTGAAGGTTTTACTACAGAAGCAAAGTGGGAAATCTGGAATCTTGTTGCTCAACATCCGGATGTTTCGGAGATCCATGATGATCTTTTGAGGAGGAGGCTGTTGTACAGAGCGCAACTGTCTCCAATGTTTGCAGCACACTGGCTACCGTCAAGCAGCCAGGTTCCAATGAGGAGTTTTTTTTGAAGAATGCAACATTGCAGATGATGTTGAATTCAAAGGAAAACATGCCTATTGCAAAAATTGCTAGGGTTCTAAATGTCAATCGTCGCACCTTGCACAAGGCGAGATCACGACAGGCAAAGCCCGATGTTGATGATCGATTGTTTTCATTGGTTGCATGTCACAAGAAACAATGTCATAGCCCTATCACAATTGAAATTAAGGAATTGGTCTACACATTTTGGAAAGTGGAGACTCGCATTTCACCGAACAAGAAGGATGTTTGTCGAAAGAGGATGGGGAGGAGAAGGTACATAGAACACCCAGTGCACCTCCTAGACGAGCCTCAGGTGATCAATCAAATACTTGTACCATAACTTATGCATTTTATGCATTGCATCTCTAGTGCTTAGTAACTTGTATATGCTGATCAATAGCATACTGATCTGTAGACTTTTGCTAGTTAGCATATGGACTGTGTTGGTTAGCATATGGAGTATGATAGTTAGCATGTCTTGGGTTCTAAATAGCATACAAAGCTAGTTGGTTAACACACTATGTATGCTAATTAACATACTTGGTATGCTAGTTAACAAACCTAGTATACTAGTTACATACCTAGTATTCTCAATTGCATGATAAGTACGTTGTCTAATAGAAAGTGATTATGCTAGTTAGCATATGGAGTTTGCTAGGTAGCATACGGAGTATGCTAGTTAGCAGGCCTTTAATTCTAAATAGCATACAGAGTTATTTGGTCAACACAAAAGGTATGCAAGTTAACACCATTTATGCTAGTTAACACCTAGTATGCTCACTAGCATGATGGGTATGCTATTTAAGAGAAGGGTTATGCTAGTTAGAACTAGCAGTTGGGCTGGGTATGCTAGTAATCATATGGAGTATGTTGGTTGGCATAAGGACTATGCTAGTTAGCATGCCTTGTGTTCTACCTAGCATATAAACTTAGCTAGTTAGCACAAGATGTATGCGAATTAACATCATTTATGCTAGTTAGTACCTAGTATGCTCAGTAGCATGATGGGTGTCCTAATGCGTATACTAGTTAGCATAGTGAGTATGATAGTTAGCATATAGACTGTGCTAGTTAGCATATGGAGTATGCTAGTTAGCATGCCTTGGGTCCTAAATAGCATACAAAGCTAGTTGGTTAACACAATATGTATGCTAATTAACATACCTGGTATGCTAGTTAACATACCTAGTATGCTAGTTACACACCTAGTATGATCAATTGCATGATAAGTACGCTGTCTAACAGAAAGTGAATATGTAATTAGCACATGGAGTTTTCTAGGTAGCATATGGAGTATGCTAGTTAGCAGGCCTTGAGTTCTAAATAGAATATAAAGTTAGTTGATCAACACAAAAAGTATGCAAGTTAACACCACTTATGCTAGTTAACAACTAGCATGCTCACTAGCATGATGGGTATGCTATTTAAGACAAGGGTTATGCTAGTTAGAACTAGCAGCTGTGGGCTGGGTATGCTAGTTAGCATATGGAGTATGCTAGTTAGCATGCCTTGTGTTCTACCTAGCATAGAGAGCTAGCTAGTCAGCACAAGATGTATGCTAAGTAACATAATTTCTGCTAATTAACACCTAGTATGCTCAACAGCATGATGGGTGTCCTAATGAGTATGCTAGTTAGCATATGGTCTATGCTAGTTAGCATGCCTTGTGCTCTACCTAGCATACAGAGTTACCTGGTAAACACAAGATATATACTAGATAACACTCTTGTTACGGCATAAGTCGCACAATGCGGTCCTGCAGTCCTGCAGAGGTCTGGACATTGCGGATCAGGAGTCATGCGGCGGCAGTTCTTCACAAGATATCAGGGGACAGGAAAAGTGTGTGCACCATTTCTGATCTGCGCTGGAGCAACGGTTGTATATGGGGGGTATACCTATCTTTGATGTATTCTTACCTTATGTTATCCATACATCTTCTGTTGTAACTCTATGTGTCCGGATTACATATGAATGAAGCAGGAGGTGTTATGTTCCTGTGTATTGTGTATTGTCTTCTATCCTATTTCTATGTGTTTGATGTTCACATAATGTAAGGCAGTTTGAGGGTAATCATTCCCGTAATGCCTATTGCTCCTATGCAGGCAATAGCCATTACATCTGGCGACCACGATGCGTGATGGACGACCTGCGATGAATATGCATGCGCACTAGGTCGCAGGGTCCTCCTGACCCTGTGGTTCCAATTGTAGGAAGACGTCGGAGGAGAGGCGGTTCAAATGAATTTGTTTTTTCTACACAGTAGGCTGAGGAATCTGTATCTCCATTACCAAGCTCGGTGCGTGGTAGGCGGTTGCAACGGGCAAGGCGTACTCCACGCAGTCAGTCATGTCCTCCTGTCGTACGTTCACCCTCACCCACACAGGTTGCTCCACCACCGTCTCCGGTAAGCAGTCCGGAGGTGTCTCCGCCACTATCCCCACCTCCTAGTGTTCGACAGCTTTTTCCGGGAGGAGGTACAGCTGGGCAAGGGATGATGGCACATCCTCAGATTAAGTATAGTTGGTTTCGAGGTCTTTCGAGAGAAGACCCTGATTCACATTTGCACCAATTTAATAAAGCTTATGGATCGAATCATCCTGGGGTGGTGATTCCTCTCCATCAACAATCAGTGTTTGAATCTACACTCTCGGGGAAAGCTGCTAAATGGTTGTCCGAATATCCTGATGATCATTTTCAGACATATGATGAAGGATCCAAAGCGTTCTTAGGAAGGTTTAGAATGGAAAAGACAATCCCTCAACATTTGGAAAAGCTTCGAACACTGCAGCAGAAGTCGTTGCCAGTGGAGGATTATTCTGCAAAATTTTGGATGCTTTTGCAGAGGGTACCTCAGGCACAAAGGCCGGCAGCAGAAGTGTTGAATGATTATTTTTTGCGGGGGCTCAACAAGGATCTTAAAACTGCTATGGCAATAGTGGATAAGGTAACTAATCCAGTGGATAATGTAATTGCTAGGGTTGTAGTAGCAGGAGAAGCTTTAGAGGATACGGAATCCCCAAAGAAATCAAAGAAAAAAGAGAGGAAGGATTCTCATCGGAAGTTGCAAGACAGTGGCAGTGATAGTTCGGAGTCGGAGTCCGCAGCATTAGACTCCTCAGACTCAGGCAGCAGCGATTCGGGGAAAGAGTCGGAAGAGACACCTCGAAAAAGATCCCAGCGTCACGGGAAAGGTGTTTCATTCGGATCGTTGGAATCTGCTGCGGTGGCTAAAAGTCTGAAGGAACTATGGTGTACCCAGTGTCGGAATCCGGGCCATGCTGCTCAGGAGTGCGCAATGAATCGGAAGTGGTGTGCGATTTGCACGACCAATACTCATAATACAGTGGAATGTTATTTCAATGGTCAGGGTCGTCGGAGTCGAGACTCTTCTACATGGCAACAACCACAGACAGGGCAGGGATAAGAGCCTGCTGTGGCGATGGCTCATGCTCATACATCAGAGACGCCTTTGCAAGGTCAAGCAGGAGGACGGGGTCAAGGGGAAGGATGAGGTTGCGGAAGAGGTGGCCGAGATCCTAATCGACCCAAGACATGTCTTTTTTGTTTGGGGGATGGGCACTGGCGATCCGAGTGTACTGAAGCTATGGAATATGATCGGAAGAAGCAGGAACGCGCTGCAGGGAAATAGCCTAGTGTGGATATGGTTCAAATTGAAGGATTGGAGGAGTCCGATCCAGTGGTTTCATTAATCACGCGATCGGGTAAAAATGTGGTTCCAACACCCAATGTAAAGATTCCGGATTGGACGGCTCAAGAAGAAGTGCGGAAAAAGACTGTGACCTAGTTGCCACAGTCAACACCACCATTGAAATCATTAGGACCATCGACCGTGGGCCTGGAAATAAAGGAAGGAAAAGCTGGAAATAAGGATGATATTAGAGAAGAGGAGGATTGGAATTCAGTTTGGAAAGAGGTCCTCACGTCGCCAATACAAGTACCTTTGGGTTCATTACTGAAATTGGTCCCGAATTTTCATAATGCATTGCTAAGACAAAAGTCCACAGAGCTGAGGGAAGTAGCCATCGGGAAAGTTGAAGGCGAGGAGGATGATTCAACCCCGTTGCTGGCAAATAGGATCACGGATACCCGCATTCCGGAGCTTTCAATTAGATACCATGGAACATACATTGACAAGGTACTATTGGATGGAGGAGCGGGAGTAAACATTATAACTCAAGCAGCTTGTGAGCGTTTTGGACTCAGTGATTGGGAGCCTGCACCCTTTGTAGTCCACATGGCAGATCGAAGAAGAGTGCAACCAGTGGGGTTACTTCGGGGCATTGTCTTGGATGTGGCGGGCTTATCTTTTGCTGTTTGCTTAGTAGTCTTGAATATTGATGATCATAGTCAGGATTATCACATTATCTTGGGGAGAACTTGGTTAAGACAAGCAAGGGTAAAGCATAATTGGGAAGCAAATATGTTTACAGTAAAAAAGGGTCGAAGGAAAGTGCGGGTGATGTTGGGAACATGCAGATAACCAGTTCAGGCAGCATGGCCTGTGATAGCAAAAACCATAAATATGGTGGAAGGATTAGAAGAGGATGAAGAGGAGCAATTTCTGAAAGCTAACCCGGATTTGGTTTCTTTATATCTGGCAGATATTTCTCTGATTCCGAAGGGGAACTCAATGGGGGTTTCAGGAACTCTAGCAGGGATAGGGGAGCAACAACAGGCATTGCCAAGTCTTGAATCCTTGGAGGAAGTTATTCAGCAAGAACATGCGTTATTAAGCAAGAACGTGCGTTTGAAGCACAGATGGGGAAAATTACAAGGGTTAAAGAAGATGAATTGGAGAAGGTCTTTCTTGGGGAGCAAGCGGAGTCGCAGCCCATATACATTAATAAGCAGCTTGAGGCAAGTTTCAGAGGCGATTTGATTAAGTTGCTGACAAAATTTAAGGATGTTTTTGCATGGGAATATGAAGATATGCAGGGATTGGACCCTAATTTTTATCAGCATACGATAAATTTGAAACCGGATGCGGTGCCAGTGAAGCAGCACTCATATAGGATGAATCCGAATGTGGCAAAGCAAGTTAAGATGGAAATTGATCGTCTTTTGGAGTAGTAGGCTATTGGGGCATATAATTTCCGAGGATGGCATTTTCGTGGATCCGGATAAAATAGCCGCAATTATGGAAGCACCTCCACCGCTGAACGAGAAGCACTGTCAGGTTTTCCTGGGTCAAGCTCGTTGGCATGGGAAGCATTTGAGGTTTGTCGTACATTTGGCAATCCCAATTACTCAGGCAGCGCATGCTACAGATTTTGAATAGATGCAGGAATGTGATCTGGCTTTTCAGAGATTAAAACTCCAGCTGTCCAAAGCTCCGATTATGCTTCCTCCGAATTGGGGTCAGGATTTTCATGTGTTTGTGGATGCTTCGGATCGAGCTATTGGCAGTGTGTTGATGGAGGAACAAATTCAAGGATGGTTCCGACCTGTCTATTATGCCAGCAGACGATTATCATCCGCAGAAAGGAATTATTCAATAACTAAAAGGGAATGTTTAGGGATGATTTATTCAGTGATGAAGTTCCGACATTATCTATTGGGCCGACGTTTTTTCTTCCATGTGGATCATTCGGCTCTTTTATACCTAGTACATCAACATAATTTGATGGGAAGATTGGCCAGATGGGTGCTTTTGCTGCAAGAATTTGACTTTGAGGTCATACATCGTCCTGGAGCTCAGCATGCGGTGGCTGACTACCTATCTATGTTAGATTCCGGTGAGCCGTCGACGAGTGTAGCTGATGAATTTCTAGATGCGTCTCTGTTTCTAACAGGGGTGGTTGCAGGGGATATGGCAGTTCCACAACAGGCAAGGGTTATCCCTAGCATTCCGTGGACATGGTATGAGGAGATCTTTCATTTTCTTGACAGTGGCGAAATGCCTTCCTTCTTGTCCAGTCATTAGAGGAAACGTATGGCTGTTAGAAGCAGGAATTTTGAGATTATTATGGGGAAGCTCTATTATCGTACGGTGGCGGATGTATTACTCAGATGTGTGCTACCACAAGAACAAGAAGCGGTTTTGGAGGAAGTCCATACCGGTATTGCGGGAGGCCACTTTTGCAGCATTAATCACGGCTCGAAAGGTTCTCCAATCCGGATTATGGTGGCCTACATTGTTTCAGGATGTGAGAAATTATGTGCAACACTGTGATGTGAGTCAACGGATGGGAAAACCTACTAAAAGGTCCAGAATGCCTTTTCAGCCGGTTTTTTCCTTGGAGCCTTTTCAAAAGTGGGGATTAGATTTTGTTGGACCTTTTAAACCAGTTGCAACTCACACGAGTAATAAGTATATTTTGACAGCCACGGATTACGCTACCAAATGGGTGGAGGCATGGCCCTTGAGGGATAATACTGCAGTTTTTGTGGCTGGGTGCTTATATAAGGATATTTTTTCCAGATATGGCTGCCCTATTGAGCTGGTTAGTGATCGAGGAAGTCATTTTTTGAATAAGGTGATGGAGAGAATGCTACGGTTTTATTTTGTATTACAATGAAAATCCTCTCCATATTATCCTCAGGCGAATGGGCAGCAGAATCAACTAATAAGAAATTGATTAGGATATTAACAAAGTTAGTGAATATGCATAGAACGGATTGGGATGTGAAACTTCCTTCCGCCTTATGGGCCTATTGGACAGCTTATAAAGTGGCAACAGGATTGATTCCTTTCAAGTTGGCGTTTGGCATGGAGGCAATCACCCCAGTGGAGCATGTGATTCAGGCAGTGCTCTCAATATCAGGTATTTTTCTTACTATTTCTTTCACTTCACTGTGTCGCCATGGATTCCGATATCAATATGACTTTTGATTTTGAGAAAAATACACCTGATCCTACCCATGATGGCTCGCGGCCGGATGCTCTCACGGAGAGTGCCCGCGACGCTACGACAGGTGATGAAACTTATGAATTGCTCAACATTCAAAAATTTCGTGCACTTGAGACACTCATATCAGTTATGGAAGGAAATTTTAAATCTTTAAATAAAAATGTCACTAAATTATTCACATTAGTGATCCAATTAATGCAACAACAGTCCAAGGGTCCTGCTAACACACACATGCATGAGCACGTTGCTACATAGGGGCAAGGCCCTTCTAATCAAGGGCAAGGCCCAACTGCTGATACTTTGCACACTCTCACTGCAAAAGAGGTGGATGAGTTGTTGAAAAACACCAAGCCACCGACTTTTAAGGGAGAAGATTGAGACCTCAATAAGGATGTAGTGAACATCTTTCTCAGCAAGTGGGATGGAATTCACGCCTTACGGCGTAATACGGATGCAATCAGAGCACTGCGAACGAGCCTAACTTTGGATTGAAAGGTCTACCAATGGTGGATGTCTCTCAAGGAGAAGAATATCATACCACAAAGTTGGGTAGCTTTTGAAGCTATGTTTCGCAAAGAATTTTTGCCTACAAATGAGGCAAATCAGAATTGGACGGCTTGGGACACGTGTTCCATGCACCAATACCCATCATTACTTGAATATATATCTCACTATCGGGATGTTATCCTCAAGTTGGAAGGATTAGTTAACTGTTAAGGCGGTTACGCCGCTAGCGGAAGCTAAATAGCGAGAACTCAACCAACAACAGAATTTGTCAGACGAGGACAGAGCTTGACCCGCAGGCGCATGGAAACAACTAGGTGGGTGTCAAATCACCTACTCGACCTTCTAATGACAATCACTACTAAGGAAATCAAATCTAAGTTCTAAAATACGCAAGTGACTGAAATCCGTACTACGAACGAATGCTATACAAAACAGGATCTAGAATCATTGAATCGATCTCAAACTCAAGGGGAAGTCTATACACTAGGTAAAAACAACACCCTAAAGACTTGAACTGCAAAATCAACCTATAATCACTCCGTGCGGTAAACGCGTATGAAGACAGGCCGAAAAATACAGGTGATCGAAACTTGACGCCGATGGTACTAATGTGTAGCTCTACTCGTTGTGGTTCTATAGATATGCTGCACGCTCTATTCCGACACACAAGTTGGAAGAAAACTCACACCGAAGCTCATAGGAACTTACCACACATAGAAGCCGATAGCGCGCACTCTTGGTATTAGTGCGTAGCTCTCGCCGTTGCTAACACAATGGCGGTGTCGCTTCTCCAATGGTGGCTCCGTAGCTCGCGTAGCAAGTAGATAAGACTCTCACTCTCTCTCTCTCTCAAACACAGTCACGGCGCTCAAAAACTCACCTTTGATTAATAAAACTGAATCTTTTCTAGGTTACAAAAACTTTGGCTTATATACCTCAGCCTTGGAGGTGAGAACATCTCTAACTAATTACATCAGCGAGTGAAATTACTTCGGGATTACAAGCTGGAAACTCAATTGAGTCCCGTTACTTAATGAATGGCTCCATTCAAAATCAATGTCGGAAAGACATTTATTACAATCAATGGTTACAAAAATGATGAGTGTGAGCAAAAATGTGGGTGTGATCCTCTGCTGGCTCAACACTCCCCCCCTCCGCGTTCATGTCGTCCCTGACATGACTTTTATGCTTGGTCAATAAAGTCCTGTCGTCTTGAGCATCTGCAAATGTGATTCATATCGTAGGTTGCCGATGGTCAAGGTTGGGCCGAATATTTTACTTTCGTGGGTGAAAAAGCCGGTGTAGAAAGCTTCTTCGAATGTTTGCATGTGGAAGCTAGGCAAAAACATAATCCTCAGGTATAGGAGGTGCAACACTTTTAGAGAAGGCTGCAATGAAAGATCATACATCATATCAGTCACTGTGTCGGCCGTCGATAGTAGACTCGAGGTCGTGGCTTTATCTGGCGCGAACACTGCAATGCAAGCTAAGAGAGTCCTGCAAATTTTCTTGAGCATCTGACACGATAGGTCAGGAGAGCCAGTAAAGAGCTTGATGGTGCCCGTTAGGGTTTTCACCATGTAGGCTTTACCTATTCTCTCTCCTGCCTTTGGTCCTAGCATCCTGGGGTAATTAAGCCAATTTGGCTTCTTTTCTGCAATCCTGCCATGCTCTTTCCAGCTTCTGACTCTTGGCACCGGGCAGAAGGTTGCATTCTCCCGAATCTCCTTTGGTGCCTCCACCAAGTAGATGAGGTAGGCTGGGTATTTGTTCAACCAACCTTTCCTCCATCTAGGTTGTGAATCTACTATCTTCTTTGACTGTTCCTCCTTTGTGATGTCGCCTTCGTAAAGAGCGACATACTCCTCCTCCTCTATTCTATTTTTTGTTTTTATCACTTCAAACTTCATCAAAGGGAAAGGCAGGCTGGGTTGCATCCACTCTTCATGGAGCACTTTTGTGTCTAATCCCTGAAGTCTAATGGAGATGAGGAGTCTCCTCTCCCATTCCATTTCTGCCTTGGCACTCTCCTCTGCTGACTTTTCTATTTGGTCATGGAGCCTTTGTTCTTCTTCTTCAGAGATTCCTGAAGTCGAGGCCACCTCGCGAACTGGGGCTGGATCTTCAATTGTGGTTGCCTCTCCAGTTTCTGGTAGCTCTATGGCGGCTCCACCTGATTCTTCTTGTGGTGTCTCTGTCTCTCTTCTTTGTTGCTCTTGTAGATCTTGGAGCTGTTTGCGGAGGGTCTCATTCTCTGTTCTTAGTGTTTGATTTTCTAAAGTGAGCCTCTCCTCTGCTGCCAATGATCCCTCCGCAATGTGCAACCTTTGCACTTGCTCTAATCTTAGCTCTCTTTGTAAGCTTCGGACCTGGTCTTCCAGAGCTGGTACAAGAGCTCCCTCTTGTTCGGTTCCTGCTCTGCTAGCTCTAGGAGTAGTCCTGAGTCTAGTGATTGTTCTTTCTTGGAGCTCGACTCTTTCCCTTAGCTCAATGAGCTCATCTTTAGCCGCCTCCAAGTCGTCTTCTATCCGCTCCCTTGCTTCCTGTGCACTTGTTACTTCTCTTGAGGCCTCGGCTAGCTGGAGTATCAAGCCGTCTCTCTCGTTTTCCGCGTCATAGAGTGATGATTTATGACTTTCAGATTCAGTCATAGCATTCTCTAATTTCCTTTGCAACTCGGCTTCCCTTTGTTTGGCTGTCTCAATCTCCACTTCCTTTGCCTTGGATCTTTCTTTGATCTTGCTGAGCAGTTCATGCACCATGTGCATGTCTTTTTCATCTTCATCTGTCAACTCTAAAGCTTTTTCTACCACCACCTCCACTGGCTTCGGCTCTTCTAGTACGTTCTGCTCGTCCAGTTTCTCTTCACTCTCTTTTGTACTCTTTATTTTTTCCTCTGTCCCTCTCCGATCATCTTGTTTTTGTAGGGTGATCCCATAAACTGCCTCAAGGGCCTCTGCTTCAGTGTACCCTATCGCTACCAGATCCTCATAATCGTTTTTCTTTTGTTGAATTGGATCTATCTCCTTTTCCTTGGTCCCGGCCTCCGGCTTTTCCATACCAGCCGTGTCCATCTCTGCTGTGGTCTCTTCCACAATGATTTCCGTCTTCTTCGGGCTTGGTACATCAGTAAAGGAGGGCTGATTGTCCTCACTCATCTTGGCTTTCCCTTTGTTTGCTTGCCCGTCTTTCTCTTGAGGTTCAGTAGACTCATCTACTTTCTTCTTCCCCTTGTCGTCCTTTTTCAGCTCAGCTTTTAAAAGATGTACTTCCTCTTCAGTGTATGGCTCGACAGGTTGCTCCTCCAGTATAGCCTCTGACTCCTCATAAGCTCTAATATATTGATCGTATTGATCAACATGTGGCCTGGCTGAGCTAGTTCCGACTTTGGTGGGGTCTAGCACCCACTTTTCTTCAAAGTCCCCCTTTAGAGCTCTTTCCGCTCTAAACTGCTCCACCAGTCTTTCCATTCTTGCCGCTTTCTGACTTTTGGTTTGCTTGGGAGCAACCTTCTTCTTTGCTTTCTTCATAAGCGGCTCATCCACATCCTCTTCAGGTTCTGAAACTATTTCTAGTTTCCTGCGTGCTCTTGTGGACGCCCTCTTGGATACTTCAGGCTGTTCTTCCTCCTCATCGGCTTCTCTAAGCCACTCATTCTGGGAGGGAACCTTTGGCCATTGATCTCTGGCTCCAATAGCTTCATAAGCTATTCTTGTCAGAACTTCAGCTCCTCCTATATACTTTGGCTTCTCGTTGTGCATGGCAATTACTTGCTCGTGGATGTGTTGAGCGTAATTCACCTCTTTTGGCATATTGCTCTTCAATGCCCATGTGATGGTAGTTGCAATGGCATGGGGTGGTGTCGTATACTTTTGCGGTCTTTTACTGCAAATATGGAGAAACTGGTTGTACAGTCGGCAAAGGGTTGCCGCTCTTTGGTCTGCCATATCTCCATAGGTTGCATTCTGTTTCTTGGACCCATAAAACTCTATAGCCTCCCTTCTTTCCCTGACAGAGCTCCCTTTGTTGTGCAGTTTCAATGCATCTGCAATGAGCTGTGGAGTGATTTGTACCTCTACTTTCTCCCCATCTATTGCTGTCAATGTGGCTTTCCCATCCTTCTGAATGGAGGTTGCCAACTCATACACTCTTCTTGTATCTACACCTGATGGTCTCGAGGTGAAGAATCTGTGCAAGTCTGCCCTTTCCAGGTACCTGTTGATGTTCTCTGACCTGCTATAATCCACCAATTCTTGTGGGATCATCGGTATATCCACCGCTTGCCCTTGAGGATCTCTGAAAGTCCCCTGGTAGATCTTTATTCCCTCTTGTTCCAGTACTGCTTCCTCCACCCAAGTTTTGGTTGGCTTGAGGGTTTCTGCTGGAATGTCAAAGGGTTCTGCTTCTGCAAGAGCATCTTTGATTATCGGTCTTTTTCTCTTTGTTGCTGATGACTTGGCGGAATCCATGGATCCTGTAACTCCAATTTCAGAAGTTAGCGTCTTTTTAGTACTGAAAGCCGAAATGAAGCTTTTAACTATTCAAATGACTTGAAAATTGAAACATGAGCTATTCAGGGCCTAAGGATGCAGGGTAGGTGAAAAAATATGCAAACTGGGCTCAAAATCATGCTGGAGACATCATACGCGTATGATGTCTTTTGTGTCAAAATGACTTCATATTGGTTGTGCTTGTATCTGATAGTGTATACATGAGTATCATATGCTTGGATTTGAGTTTGCATACCATTTGGTCAAGTTTTGGCCAGTTTAGTCCAGTTCAGGCTCTTGGCAAAATTTTGAAAGGGAATTGGATTTTATGATCCAAATTGGATAAAACTTGGTGGTTCACCTTCAAATGGCATGTAGATCACTTCTGTTTGGTGGTTGAAGCCCTGAGGTGCCAAAATCACATAGTGAGACATCATACGCGTATGATGTCTTTTAGTGTATTTTTGGACCAAATTTCTCTATAAGCTTGGATTTGGCTTTAGATAGGCTTATTCAGTGGATTTATGAAGTTTGGATAGATTTTGGCTAAAAATGGCTCTGGAGACATCATACGCGTATGATGTCTTTTTCATCAATTTTTCATGGGATTGGTTCTGCGGACTCCCCATGTACTAGTGAAGGACTGTCCCTACTCAAATCTTGGTTTGGACTTGAGTATGTTGGATTTGGGCTAAAATAGGCTTTGGATGAAGGATTTTCCCTCAATTGGGCTAATGGGGTGATCCACTTGACCAAATGGTTCTAAACTTCATATGTAGCATGTATTAGATATATATAATGGATGTATGATGACAAATGAGCAGTTTTGGCTCTGTAAGTGCAAATAGACATCATATGCGTATAATGTCTTTTGTGTCAAAATGGTGCTTTTTGGTTCCAGATAGCTTGTAGATGTGTTAATCAACAATCCTACAAAGTTTCATTGAGTTTGGAGTTATTTTGACAAAATTAGGACCAAAAATCAATTTTATGGCCTAATTTGCGTCTTTTTGGTTTTCCTTGGGTTTTCTAACTCCAATTCTCATGATACTTGGTTCATAGGATGTGATTAACATGTGGAATGAGGCTATGCACTCAAATGTTGAAATGGATGTGAAATTCATGCTGTGAGACATCATACGCGTATGATGTCTTTTCTTGAAATGTTGGTCTTTTTGTGCAAAGAATGCTTTGTGCTAGTGCCCTAAGCCCTGCTAACTAGTTTTCAACTTAAAAAGTCATCAGTTTAGCTAAAAAGCCCCCTTATAGGCATTTCAGTCTCCAAAGTCGTCTTTTTGCCTTGGAGTTGAATTTCTTCAACTTTTCTTCTCGAGAGTTGCATTTCCAGCTCATTGGATATGTTGCGAAGCCATCTATTTGGTTGAACTTGACTTTGGCTCCCCGTTCTCCATCTTTCTCCTTTTGGTTGCCCGAAAGCGTCTTTTTCACCATCGGTAAGTGAATCAGCTTTCTTTTGGGTTTTGCTTGCAAACATAAGTCATCTATGTATATTTGAAGCTGCTTGTGAAGTTTCATTTCATTCGGTCGTCAATTTCAGCCGTTATGCCAAAATGACGCTTTGTGTGTCCGCAGCCGAATCGGTTGTTCCGACCTACTTTTGGTGGTCCAAACCTGGAGATACTCTATGGTTGCATTGTCCTTGATGTGGTTGAACTTCCTGTGAAGTTTCGTGTCGTTTCGACAATTTTTTCCTGTCTGCCTCTTGCAGGCTCTGTTGACCTAGGGTTTTTCCAGTCGTTCTTTCTTGAGCTTTGAGTGTTAGAAACCCATCTTCTATACTAGGGTAACCCACCTATAAGTTCTTGCAAGGTTTGGTTAGGCGGTTGTGCCACTACCTAGCGTTCTTCCCCATTCCCCGTGTGCTCTTGTTTCTTGGTTTTGGTCAATTTTCGCGACAAAAGTTAATGATAAGCATCAGAAGCTTATGGCAACGAGTCTACCTCTCATGTCTAGTGTCCTCTGAGCTCTCGTAGCAGTCGTAGAAGGCGGTAGAAGGTCGGATGCTCCTGTGTGCTCTTTGCTCTCTCCAAGAAGGTAGTAGTGGAAATGAGCTTGAAAGTGATGTGAAAAATACTTAACTTCGGGCTTCCCGGATCACTTGTTACCAAATTTGACATGTGCTCCTATCTCGTCGTGAAATGCACTTTAGGATTTGAAATTTCTCAATCAGGACTCCGTTTGACCTGTTTCTGAGAAATCTGTCCACTTTGCCAAAATTCTGTCATTTCGGGCTTTCCGCAACTTTTTCAGAATTGTACCCAATTTTTACCATGGGTTGCCCTTGTCATTAGGACCATCACCGTCTATTCTTTTCTTTTTTCCGATCTCATTTCACCTGCTTTTTTATTTTTCGTTTACTTTTATCAAGAAAATCATAAAAAATAAAGGAAAATAGCAAATTGAAGCCAAAAAATTCCACACATACACAATAAATAGTTGGTAACCCTGTGTATATGAATATACACTTATTTGTGATTTCTGGACTTGGATTACCACTTTTTAGCTCCAAAAACACTCTTATTTAGTGATATTTACACGTCTAGAGACCCAAATTCATCATTTGATCTCTTCTTGTTGCAAAACAAGGTATATAAGGGCATAAATATTATCAATATCCGCAATCAAACATAAAAATTGCAAAATCATGTAAGACACTGCCCTTGTAATATAATTTTTGTTTTTCTTTGTTTTTGGCGCTTGTAGCTGCTTTGTAACTCCTGTATACCTGTATACCTTCCCCCCTCCTAGTCTGAGTCCTCCCGGACGACTATGAAGTGTCTGTGGGCGAAGCATTGTAGTTGTTTTGGTCATAAGTTCCCAATGCAATTGCAGAGCGATGATACAACAATCTTTCCAATAAAGCTGCTCTTTGTTTGATTGAAGGATTGGTGGTCGGGTTTTGGGTTGGTGATACTTCGGTAGTAGAATCAGTAGATGGATTCATCTTTACCTTGTTGTTCTTTTGCACAATCCAAATCTGCTTTCGCTTCGCTTGTGCTTGCCACAAACTCTTTGCGCCCCAAACCTGCTTTGTCCTTTGTGTTGATTTCCTTGCCTTGAAATACCTAGGAGTTTCCGTTGATTGTACTGAAGGGAGTTCCTGTTTACAAATCTTTGGGACCCAAATTTGCTTGCTATAGCTTTGTGCCGTCATGAACTTCTTTGGAATCCAGATCTGTTTCACTGTCTTTGATTGTCTGGAATCACTTTTTTGTCTGGTATTGAAGACTTTGTTTTCCACCTTTGTGTTCTTTGGCACAACCTTTTTTGGTCTCCATACCAACTTTGACTCCATTTTTTTCCAAGGTTAAGCTATTATATTATTGCTTGTCTTCCTTATCCACTGTTGAGAATTCCTCGTCGAAGAGTAATCCGGTTGTATAGAAACTTTTGGTTGCCATTGCTTCTTCTTTTTCTCTGGTTGTTGTTTACCTTTGTCTTTGGATTCGTCCTTTGGAGTTGGCTCTTCTCCTTTGGTGAACTTAACTGATTGACTTCCGCCTTCGTATCTTCACAGCATATATCATTCCTAATCCTTCTCGCTCTGTTGTGGTATAATTCTTCTCTGCATTGTTGAGCTATCGACTGGCGTAACAGATAGGAAAATCCATGTTTCCTTCTTCTAGCCAGAATGCATCCTATTGCATATGCCGAAGCATCTATATGCACGTGGAATATCTTCTCCCAATATGGTGATTTCAAGACTGGAGTAGTAATGAGTGCCTCTTTCAATTTCTTGAACGATTCCTCACACTCCTCTGTCCATTCAAAGTTCACTATTAGCCTGTAAAGTGGTTGGCCTATTATAGCGTACATGTAAATGAATCGTCTATAATATCCGCAATGTCCCATAAAGCTCTGTACTTGTTTCGCATTGGTTGGTCTAGGCATATCCACTATAACTTTTATCTTCTCTAAATCCGTGGATATTCCGTTTTGTGAGACAATATGTCCCATAATTCTGCCCTGTCGGACCATAAACACACATTTCTCAGGATTGAGACAAATGCGATATGTCCTACATTTCTCAAATACTTTTCTTAGGTGTTCTAGATGCTCATCTCTCAGAAGAGAATGTACACATAAGTCATCCATGTATATTTCTAGAAACAACCTTAAGTATTCTTTGAAAGCATGCGTCATCAGCCTCTGGAAGGTTGCGGGAGCATTGGTTAGACCAAAAGGCATAACCCTATAAGCATAGATTCCCCACTCATTTGCAAAAGCTATTTTATGTTGATCTTCCAGTGCTATGGCTAGCTGGTTATATCCTGAAAAACCATCAAGAAAGGAGTAGGCTGTTTTCCCTGATACACGCTCTAGAACATGATCAGTTATCGGCAGGGGATAATTGTCCCTGATTGTTGCATCATTCACTTTCTTTAAGTTGACACACACTCGGAGTTTTCCGTTCTTCTTGGGTACTACCACAATTGGAGATACCCAATCGGTGTGTTCAATCTCGTATATGAATTCAGCTTCCATTAGCTTATCTATCTCTTCTTTGATTCGCTTAGCAAACGTATCATTATATGTGTATGGTCTCTGTCTGCTAGGCTTTGCGTCTTGTTTCAGTGGTATTGTGTGTTGGCATATCGATGGGTCAACTCCCTTTAAGTCCTTATAAGACCATGCAAACACATCCCTATACTCTCTGAGAAGACTCAAAAGTCTCTCTTCCTCACCTGGAGACAAATCTGTGGCTATGTACACCGGTCTAGGTGTCTCACCTGGAGCTGCTAAATCAACTTTTTTTGCATCCTCCGGTCCGTTATAAGATTCGTTCTCCTTTCTCTCTCAAATAGGTGGGGTTAATACCACCTTCCTATCCTCTATTGTGAATTTCCTATAGTGAGAGGGAACATCCATGTTTTCCTTGATTTTGGCGTTTTCGTCCTCTCCACTCTCAATTTCTGTCGTCCAAACTTCTTTCAGAGTTTTCTTGAGCTCTCTGTACTTGTTTCTACGTTCTAGCTTGGACTCCATGTGTTCTCTGTTGCGCTTGTTCTTTTCTGATTTTTCAGTTTCAGTTTTCATTCCATTCCCTTGAACTCGATTTCTTGAGCCTCTTTTGTTTTTTCGTAAGCTCTTTTGATTATTGCCTCTCATTCTTCCAGAAACCTTGTCCTTAACACAATCTTCCGCCTTTACTAGCATTAGGAATTGATTTTTTCCTCTTATTCTAGGCATAGGATTGGTTCTAACTCCCTTTGTTTTTCTCTTTGCTCTATAGCGTTTCTGGCGTTGTTTAGTTTGGTTCGGAAAATCATAAAATCGGACATCTGTTATAGTTTCTTCGTTTCCGCTTGAATTGTCCGTTGACTCGTTGTCTGCTTCATTTCCCCACTCAGGATGATCGGGAATGTCGTGAAACACCTCCTCTTCATCTTCCTTTTCCAGTGTATCGTTCTTTTCAGTTTCTTTTTCGAGTACAGTTCTCAACATGAAGTACGGAACCACATCGTACCCGTCCTTGTCGCAAAATTTCGTTGTGGGACCATCCGGAATTGCACAAACATCTAGGGTTGCTAGAATGTGTGTCCATTCTAATGGTTCAAGCGTGTCCTCTGGAAAGGGTTCTCCTATATAAGTTTCGTCTTCGATAGCCCTTTCTAAAACACCTTCTTCTCGTTTCAGACTTCCACATTTCGAAGCTCCACACATCCATAACTCCTTGGGTTTACCTAACCAAGCTGGAAATTCGGATCCCGCCAAAGTAGCTGAATCAAACTCCTCCACTGGTGTTCGGTTCACATCTTTGTAGCTATGGTCTTTCAGGTTCACACATGTAGTGGTTTTTATATTTCTCAGGTATATGTGATCGTAGCCCCAATCCTGGACCATTTTCAATTGTCTCATGAATGGTCTTCCCAATATGATATCATAGTTATTCTCCTTGCCAAAATCGACAATAGCAAAAGTATGTTCGTATTCAATGCCGCAAGAAGTCACTACGACTTTCTCTAATAACCCCATAGGTTTCTCCATGTGTCCATCTGCTAATTGGAGTTTCAACCTAGTCTTCCTTAATGCTGGTTTTCCCCATTTTTTCCAGATTTCTTTTGTAGCAATGGATACCCCAGCTCCGCTGTCTAGTATTGCCATTGTGTTCACTCCTTGGAATTCAACTGGTAAGGTTGTATTCCCCTCTTCACCTTCGTAATACTCTCCGACCTTGTTTAAGGGTACAGGCTTAGCATTCTTTTGTGGTTTGCTCAGCTCTTGTATACCCTCTTTCAGCCTCGATGTTGGGTCTTTTATCCCGAATTTCTCCAAGCATTTTCCTACAGTGGTCCACATACGTGGTCTTAGCCTCAAAAGCTCAGCTAGAGTGATAGTGCATGTCACTGGTGTTGACAAGATCTCTATCAATCCTTGCGAGTCCATGACTTTTTCTGATGAGATTCTTCGTGAGGGAAGTGCTCTAGTTTCGGATTTTGCTTCATACTCTCCTAAGTATAAAGGTAAGGTATTCAATGAATGAGGTTTTCTCTCCATTGTTCTAACAGAGCCCCCATCTCCCCAGTAAGATTGCAGATCCAAGTCCACTTGAGATCCTGCCTCAAATTCCACTATGGGAGGGTTCCTGATGTCCTTTTCCCAATTTGTCTGATTAGCTTGGCAACTTAGCTCGTTTGCAAAGTTTGCCTCTCTCACTTGTTTCCAAAATTCATTGTAATCCTCATCTCTTCCGTAAGACCTCTGTATGACTGGATGAAAACTCTCTATCTCCTGATCGGTTGTGTTCAACACTATGCGGTCATCCTTGTGTGTATTTTCAGGCTTTTGTGCACTGGGAGTCTTTTCAGCTACCCGTGAAATGATAGTCTCTTGCTGAATTGGGTTTTCCGTTCCACAATTCATTATTTCTTTTGGTGGTTCTAATAAGGCTTGTGCAGTCTCGATCATTCTCTGGCACATTTCAAGTCTCTGCTTTTCCAATTCCGTGTTTGGGTATGTCATCCACCTCTGTTCTTGTGTTTGGTTGTTCTTTAACCTAGCTTCGTGAGCTCTCATCAGTGCGTCCAATGGTTCGTGTACTTTGTCGACTAGCACTGATCCCCCTGAGCTTAAGCTCGTTGTTTCTTTGATACTCTTTTGTTTCGTTCTTTCCGGGCTCATCTCTCGTTTCCCGTTTTGACTCTCAAGTTTTTCTAATCTTTCTTTCGTTTGCTTTAGTTCCTCAGCTAGAATAGCGTCTTCACGTTCTTTTCTCAACTTCATGCGTGCTTTTCTAGCTTTCCATGTGTTTCTCTGACTCCGCGGTTCTTGACTAACCACTTCAATCGCTAACTTTCCATTCTCAGGTTCTCTCGTGGTATCAGAGTTTCATTTTCAGACCCATTGCTGGTAGGAATAGTTTCTAGCATATTCAATGTCGTCTTTTGCACTTTGTTTGGATTCTTTGAACAATCCTCAATGAAGTGAGTAACCCCACACTCAGTGCAATAATCGTTAATTCTAATGATTTCCGTATGTGGACAAACATTCATCAGATGGTCACCTCCACACTTGTAACAGGGTCCTAGTGTTGGTCTTGGTCCCATTTGATTCGTCCTTTGTGGATAGGATGGTCTTTGTCCTGTTAACCCTCCATGAGCTATGAACATCAATGTTCTTGCGTCCAAATTGTATCTCTCTTCATCAGTAGCACTTGTAACTGTTGGGGTTCCAACATTTCCCATCATGCCCCATGGTTCTGGTTGTTTGGGTTCTTTTGGTGGGTAATACACAATTGGAGACACGTGTGCACCAGATTCTTCATAATAGGCTTGAACAGACACTAAGGCTTGTTCTTCCTGATTCTCTAAGGTTGGTGCATATCTAATGCTTACTGTTCTTGCTCCTGGTAAAGGTGGTTGTTGTCCCAATACCGGTTGCGGTCTTTCTATCCCCATAGGTCCTGGTACATTTCCCGTTGGGTATCGAGATACTGGATGTACCTGAGGTGGTGCTAATTGAGCAGGAGGTGCATACTGACGCTCCCTTACAAACCCTTTGTTGTAATAGCACTCCTCTGTTGGATGGTTTGTCCATTTTTGCTCAATAGCACACCATTTCAGCGGTTTTGGCAATGGTTTTTGGTATGGTGCCATCCTTTTTAGAGCCTCTTCTATCATTTGCTCTATATTTGGCATGGTTGTTGTTAGAACATTCTTTTTAGTGGTAGTCTCGCTCGCTACGGAGGAGGAGCTACTGGATGCAATATCTGTATCCGCTGACACCTCTCCATAAACCCTACAGTTATCCACTAAGTACAATGCCTCTCTCGTTACTTGCTCGAAGCTTGTACAAGCTTTCAAGTGCAAGTCCTTCTTGAGAGTGTCGTTTCTCAGTCCCTCAATAAAGAGAACAGATAGTCTGTCATCTTGTGGTCGTTCACGTACTGGACATCTCTCAATGTATTGTTTGAAGCGAAGTGAAGCTTCCTTCACTTTTTCGTGTTCTCTCTGTTTAAAAGCATATATTTGTGAGACCGTATTGTGCTTAATCCCTCGGTTTGAGAATTCCTCAGCAAACTCTCTTAGCAAATGGTCAATGTCATGGAATCCCCCTATGTTCAGTGGTTGAAACCATGTCAATGCCGTACCTTCTAGAGTAAGACCAAATCCCTCGTATTGTGTATGGAAATCGGCTATCTGCTCAGCTCTTAAGACTTGCTTAAAGAGTGACACATGTGCATACGGATCTCCTGAACCACCATACTTCTTTGGCATACACTTGGCTACTTGAGATGGTCTCATACGTCTATGGTCTGCTACCAATCTCATTGCTCCTGTGTCCCGGTTAAAGCTTTCTCTAGCATCATGGATCTCATGGGTTACCCTTGTCGTTTCCCCTGCCCTGAATCTACTACTAGGAGGTAAATGTGATGGTTCTGCTTCGAACCTTGGACCTGGAGTGGTATATGTGGGGATTGGAACTGCACTACCTTGATTCGTATCCATTGACTCTCTGGAATGTAATGATCCCATTGGTCCAAGCTTCGAGTACGGAGGTTGGCTGAAAGAGTCAGCAACCTGAGTTCTTTGTCCTCCTGTTGTCATTGGGTTTTGCACTCCATTTGTTGGTGCTGGTCTTTGTGAGCTAGAAGTAACATAATACTGATGTAGTGGTCCCCCAAAGTATGTATATCCTTCTAATTCTTTCTTGCCCATTGTTGAGTATTGCCTCCCATACTTGTCGTAAGCAGCAATTTTCACTTCCAATCCCTCTGTGTAGGTAAAGACATAAAGTCTTTTTTGGTCTGTCAACTCTCCGGTGTAGGGTTCTTCACATCTATAATAGAGATCTTGCTCCCCATTATTATATTTGTATAGCCCCACATAGATGTTATTAGTGTTGATCCTTGTAGTTTCATTCTCTCTTCTTAACCTCGCATCAGGGAAGTTCATTATTGGTGCTTTCTCCTCGAGTTCTTCATCTACTTTGGCTTTGGTGCCCATCAATCCCCACTTGTCCACAATGTTAGGGTTTAGGACTACCAAGTACATGGTACCCTCGTCATCTAGATATCTATCTCCGCTATAGCTCACAGGCACTAAGTCCTTGAACTCACTAGGTCTCTCCTCTATCTTTACACAATAGCGGTCCATTCCATCTTTGTAGATCTTGGCACCTTGCTCATTGTCGTACTGGTATTTTATGAACAATAGCTTCATTGTGGCGGAAGGGTTTGATGATCCTGCTGCCATATTTTCTCTGTTGTTCAGGTTCAAGTGTTCCAAGTGTTCGATGAAAATCTCGTAAGATCTCTCCGAAGAAGTATCAGAGACACTTCCTTCAAAGATCGGCTCTAATGGTTGCACCCAACTTTGGTTTACACTTCCCTCGGTTGATATGACACTTGCTTGTTCCCCTTGTTTTGGTTGGTTATTCTGGAGATTTCTGCCCGATCTCAAATTCATCAATTCCCCTAAAGGACTTTAACTTTTCCGTCTCGGCAATTTGTTTTCCCCAAGTTTTTGTGGTCAGAATTGATCCAAACTGATTGATACTTTGTCAATTGTTTAATCTTGTCAGTTGGACAACTTCTATTTCATCAAGTGAGAATTTTGTTGCAGTTATGCTGAAAAAGACATTATACGCGTATGATGTCTTTTTTCACAGATTTAGACTATTTTGGTTATGCTCACTCTCAGTAGCCCCCTTATGCTCTGTCCACTCACAAAATTCAGTTTGAACTCTGTTTGAGCAAGTTATGGCTAATTTAGGCTTTTCTTGGCAATTTTCCGCTTTTGACTTGTTTTGGGTCAATTGTGATCCAAATGGGATGAAACTTGAAATATAACCTCTAGACACCTATTACAATGGATCTGTGTTGGCAAAGTATCAAAATATGTCCAAAATTAGGTCAAAGACATCATACGCGTATGATGTCTTTTTCATCAATTTGGGTCAAGACTTGATATTTATGCTTCCTACAGTGCTTGTAACAATCTTGTCAGGTCAGATATAAAAAATAAGCAGTGGATGTGCCAAAAGACATTATACGCGTATGATGTCTTTTGTCCCAGATTTTGACTATTCTTGGTTTTAAGCCTTCTCCAATGTTTATAATTGAGTTTCAAGTGTTTTTGTCAGGTTTGAATGTAAAAACAAGATATGAATCCAAAATTTCCTATTCTTTGCGTTTCTAGGACTCTGTTAACCCTCACGGCACACGGACACCCTATCACCTACGACGGACGTGTATTATGTATTTAAGTAGAGTCAGGTACCGGGCTTGTCGGACCAATAGGGAAAGGTAGAGTGATCGTCGATGAGAGGCGCACTTTAACTTGGACATTCAAGGGATTAGTTGGTTAAGCATGGGCGCCCAAGTGTGAATGGGGTGAGCTCCTATAAAAGCCAACTAAACCTAATTTTTACTCATTCTCTCATTTGTGCAATTGAAGAGTGCTCTTGCTCCATCTCCATCTTCTTCTTCTTCTTCACCTCCTTGTGTGTGTGTGTGAGAGAGAGAGAGAGGGAGAGTGTGTGTGTGCGATCGAGCATTACGAAGGCACGACGGCGGCGAAGCGGTTGAGCGCGGCACGACTGCAGTCTTCTTCATCGCGGCGAGGAATCCACCACGAAGGCGAGCGTAGAGCGGTGAGTGACACACCCTTTGTTTTCTTGAGCTTGCTAGTTTAGGCTTGTTGTGTGCTTGGAGCCGTTTGTGGCTCGCATACGGTGTATTGGCAAGTCCCTTGCTTCGACAGTGCGGCAAGGAGTGCACATTTTTGGCGCCGTTGCCGGGGATATGCCCTACACTAAGCTCGGTTAGCACTTTACGCTTCCTTGTGGTGCAATTTGTATCATAGGAAAGGCAGGGAAGGAGTGTGTGGAGATTTCTGTTTTTTGCGTTTTCTGCATTTGCTGTCAAGTTTCAATTTCTGCTATTGTCTGCGTTTTTCAATTTCTGCAATTTCAAGTTCGGCGTTTTCAATTTCTGTCAAGTTCTGCAATTTCTGCGTTTTTTCTGCAATTTCTGCAATTTCTGTGCTTTTTCTGCAATTTCTGCGTTTTTTCTGCGTTTTTCTGTATTTTTTTCAATTTCTGCGTTTTTCTGCATCAACCGAAAAGGAAAAAAAAAATATTTTGAAAAAAAAAAGTTTTTTGAGAAAAAAAAAATTTTTGAAAAAAAAAAAAAAAAAGGAAAAAAATTTCGGAAATTAAAAACGCGAACGAGTGGGTGAGGAAATTTTTCCGAAAATAAAAAACGTGACTCTTAAAACGGACGGGTTGGTTTGTATAAAAGATAGATCGGGATCATTTTCCCAAGCCCAAGCCCAAGCCCAAGCCCAGGCCTCAGTCCTCAGTCTTATGATATATACTAGACTCACTTTTATATATATACCCTACTCCCTCAAGAGAGAATGAGAGTATGTGGGACAAGTCCTCCACTCTCCTCCTTTCTCTTCCCACTTGCACCCTTAGACTTTCTAGTTTGGGCCTAGTTCCCTACTGGAAGTTGACAGTTTTAGGGATTCCGAGGGCATAGAGTGACCAAACGGAGGGCTGTAAAGCACGGCACGACCCTCTGACCGATACGCTCGTTTTGAGCTATCACACGGCCCATTCCACGACACGCTCTAAAAAATCTAGCAAAAAAACAAACAAAAAACACGCTAAAAACTAGTCACAAGGCCTCCTAGAGCAGCTTTTTGACACCTTAGGGTATCAAAAGCACATGCACTTACGCTCTGGGCGGGTGCTAGAACACGAGCATATTGAGGGTGCCTCTGTTCATACGGACACCCATTACCCATCCACGATAAGCTCTAGACCCTCAGCGGGGACACAAGGTAGCACCACCCAAGACCCTAAAATAGCCGCTAGTGATTCCTCCTCCGACTCAGAAATCATGGAAGCATACCCTACCCAAAACACTGAGAGAGAAGGCCATGCACCTCCCGAAGCTCCACAGCCTAGTACTAGTATGTTTAGCCGTTTCATGGAAACATTAGGTAGAGCTACTCGCTCGGAACCTGATGCAAATGAAGCACACGAAGAGGATGGGTTGGACTCTGACACACCTCTACGATACCCCATTGAGTTAAATAGTGCCTATGGAAAAGTGCTATATAACGCCTTATTGGACACGGGTGCTAAATACAATCTGCTATCCTATGGGGTGTGGTGTCAGTTAGGGAAGCCACCTCTATCTGAGAGTATTATCCAAGTCAAGGGTGTCAACAAGAAAAAAACTACGGTTTTTGGAATCTGGCACACTTCTGTCAGTTATGACAATGGGGTGGTAGCTCAAGACTTTTTGGTCATGCCTACTGGAACTATGGAGGGTAATATAAACCTAGGCCGCACGTGGATGATAGCCACCAAATGCACTATTGATTGGGGGACTAGGGGTGTTGCAACGCAAAAACCAACTCTTAGCCCTACCACTCAAGCCATAGTCCCTGAGATATTGCCCAAGGAAATAAAACCCAAGACATTGCATGTCCAGGAGGTTGAACCATACGTCCCCATAGCCCAACTCTCTAGAGCTTCAACTAATGTAGTTGAAAGAAAGCTTGAGACACACAAGAACCATCCTAATATAACAGAGAAAACATACAAGTGGGTCCCTAAAACCTCTGTAGTGAGCATGGTTGATGCAAAAAAACGGAAACCTAGTAGGAAACGTACCACTCACTCCAAAAAAAGTAAGAAAATGTTGCGATGGATCCCTAAACGACTATTGGAAGCCCAAGGCTACTATCAAGGAAATGATCAAATCTGGGTGCCAAAACGTAAAGTGTACTCTTACCTGTCACCTGGCCCATGTAAACCCAATCCTGTGGCTCCAAAACAAATTGAAAATCGCGGAAAGGAAAAAATCATGGAATGTTACACACCCGTTCTAGAGCTAGTTTGGGTACCAAAGAAAGAACGATTTGTTCCACCTGGCTCAGGAACAGGGAAATCAAATGAAGCTTCTTGCTCTTCATGTAGTTCCTATATGCAAATAGAAGCTTCGACACAACCTCCACCTACCACTGTACATATCCATCCAAGCACGAAAGAGTTTGCACCTTCCGGGGTAAGTTCACCACCTACAACAACGTTGCAAATAAAATCCTGGGAGAGTACCTTACCACCCTTGCAGCTTGACAAGGCACCTAGGGTAATAACAAACTACTGGCAAAAATCCTCACCTATTACCAACTGGAACAATTGGTTTCAAAGGGTGACAAGCTCATTTCAAACGGTATGATCTACCCAAGGAAGGGGGGAGTGTTTGCTGACAGTTATCATTCATTTGTTTCCCTCTCAACCTTTTTCCCTGACCTCTTAATCTCCGATCTTAGGGAATGTATATATATAGCCTTATACTCACAAAAAAACAAAAATAGTAAAGAGCAAGAGCGCCTAGCAATGAGAGAGCACCCTATCAGATCTTACATATAAGTCCAAATTCACCGTGTCAAGTCAAGCAACACACAAAAACAACTCTTATGTTTTAAAGGCCTAACCAAATCTATCTGTCTTGTCAGAAATGGCTACTTCACCAAAGGCATGCACTTCTATTTTTGATGAAAGGTACCCCTTGTCTTTTCAACAAGTGTTCTACGTATGCTACCCTATACTTTCTTGCGAATGGGATTTGATAGAGAGCCTTGCATGTGAGAGAAATTTTGAGGAGTTAGAATGGCTGATACGTCTATGGCTAACTAGTGATCCCTACCCAGTGGCGAATGTGTCTCCAATGGCACATGCTTATTCTTTTGCACAAGATGAGTATCCACGCATCACGAGGTTCTTGATTAGCATGCTTGCACAAGAGGATGATGAAGAGGAACTAATAGAGACCGAGGAAGACTATGGCCTCACGGACAACGATTTTATTTATCTAGATGATGAGGATAGAGGCCTAGCCTTAGGGTGGCCACCCGGTTTATATAATATCCTCTTTCCTTGATTCTAAAAGGGGTGACAGATAGGTAGGTTAGGGGTCTAGATTGTGTTTTGAGTTTGTTTTTTAGGAGTTTTAATTTTTCCCACTGATGTGCCTCCTGGAGGTATTCCTTTTGTTTCCTAGTGTGTACAGGAGCGTGTTGCTATTGATAGGATTTGGACCTTCATGGAACCTTTCTCTCGTTCACACTTCAAATCAAGCGCGACCATCAACACAAACAGGTGTTTCTTGTCCATTAGCATTGCCTTTATCTTTTTGCATCTATGATTGTCTGCTTTGATTGTGATTGGTAGCATAATATTCAGTGCATTTGCTTAGTATCAAACATTTAATTCAATGTAATGTTTTGTCATAATCACTTGTTTAGGGGTAAAAATCAAGCAGTCCGACTAAGCTAGTTTGACCAAGCTAGGTATTAGAAATCTTCTCTTAATACCATGGGGAATGCCTTCCTAATAAGCAATGGTTACTTAGGTTCTTAATCCGATTTAGGCAGCATTGTATGAAATGTACTAGGGCTTTCTAGTGGGCTTAACCCTAGTGATCTTTAGCTTAAGTATTATAAAGGGAGTTTACTAATGTGATGAGCCTGGGGCGTGTAACAGTGTTATATGACCCCCCAAAGTTACAAAATTTAAATGACGAAAATGAACAAACAAAGAATCAAAGTGCCACAATGTAAAATTTTAAGCTGGAAGAGAAATCTCAGCTTGATTTGGTACTTCACTCACATGTATTGCCTATGGTACTAGAGCCCTAGAGGTTCCCAGTGTGGGCGCTTTTCCTTGAAAAGCAAAAAACCCAAGGCATACAAAATAAGCACCCACTTCAAAATTGAATCATTGTGAAAAGACCTTGGGGGGTCAAAGAAAAAGTAATCAGTCAGGCGATGATTTCATGAGAAATTCCTTTTATGGTAGCTTAACTACAAAGTTTTCTAGATATAGCCTCTAGTCAGCCCTTGAACATGAATACTTGGCTCTCGCGATTAAACAACTTAATTGACCACAGAAAATTAAGAAGCTTACCCATGGTATTAATATTCGATCTCTAGTGCTTTTCGACCGTCATATTAGTGACCCCAGACTTGTTTAATTTTTTGCCTTTACATCTGTTTATGCATTTGATTACATTGCAATTTAATGTTCATTGCTATCAAATTGTTTGAAATTCTTTTACCAATCAATGTGTCTACCTAAAACTGCATATGCTTTTTAAGAGAATGCAATTACTGTGCCAATGTTGTTTGATTTTGCAGTGACTGAAGAAGGCTAAGGACATTCATCTCAAATGCTCTTCCACCTCGACGAACCAGCTTCAACTCAATAGCTTCCGAGGACGGAATCTACATCAGGAAGGGGGGCATGTTAACCCTCACGGCACACGGACACCCTATCACCTACGACGGACGTGTATTATGTATTTAAGTAGAGTCAGGTACCGGGCTTGTCGGACCAATAGGGAAAGGTAGAGTGATCGCCGATGAGAGGCGCACTTTAACTTGGACATTCAAGGGATTAGTTGGTTAAGCATGGGCGCCCAAGTGTGAATGGGGTGAGCTCCTATAAAAGCCAACTAAACCTAATTTTTACTCATTCTCTCATTTGTGCAATTGAAGAGTGCTCTTGCTCCATCTCCATCTTCTTCTTCTTCTTCACCTCCTTGTGTGTGTGTGTGTGAGAGAGAGAGAGGGAGAGTGTGTGTGTGCGATCGAGCATTACGAAGGCACGACGGCGGCGAAGCGGTTGAGCGCGGCACGACTGCAGCTTCTTCTTCATCGCGGCGAGGAATCCACCACGAAGGCGAGCGTAGAGCGGTGAGTGACACACCCTTTGTTTTCTTGAGCTTGCTACTTTAGGCTTGTTGTGTGCTTGGAGCCGTTTGTGGCTCGCATACGGTGTATTGGCAAGTCCCTTGCTTCGACAGTGCGGCAAGGAGCGCACAGACTCCGACTTGTCTTTTTGGGTTTCTTTGAGTGTTAATGCTCTTGTTTTAAGTTGAAATTAGGGTATAACCCCCCTTTTGAACACTTTGGTACTATTTGGTCATTTAGACATCATACGCGTATGATGTCTTAAGTTGCAGATTTCCAGTTTTTTGGCACAGAATCCTTCCTAAAGCTTTCTCTAGTGCTCAGCAACTCCCAGATACACAGAAAATTTCTCTGACTTTTGTTTATTGCAAGTTTCACTACCAACTCGACGGTTTAGTGATCTAACATGCAATCAACCATATCAAGCAAATACTCCAATGATTACTAGCTCTAGATCAGGATCAAATGAAGTCCTACCTAAGCTATTCCTAATCATAAAATGGGTTTGGTAATTGTGATTTTAAAGAGATCCACTGCCACTCACGGACTAGCAAATTCTTCTTCTATCAACAACTACTCAACACCAACAAAACAACAAACAAATCTAAGCTAAACTAAAAATACTGTCAACACGGAAGACCCAGGAATATCCCACTTCCTAGTATCTCTCGAGATCTTCGGAGTCCACCACTCCTAGATCTTTTCTAACTAAAGTATACAAAGTAGTTTATACGACTCACCTCGTAGGATTAGTCTAAGGTCACCTACTTAGGGCTCTCGTCCCCGGCAGCGGCGCCAAATGTTAAGGCGGTTACGCCGCTAGCGGAAGCTAAATAGCGAGAACTCAACCAACAACAGAATTTGTCAGACGAGGACGGAGCTTGACCCGCAGGCGCATGGAAACAACTAGGTGGGTGTCAAATCACCTACTCGACCTTCTAATGACAATCACTACTAAGGAAATCAAATCTAAGTTCTAAAATACGCAAGTGACTGAAATACGTACTACAAACGAATGCTATGCGAAACAGGATCTAGAATCATTGAATCGATCTCAAACTCAAGGGGAAGTCTATACACTAGGTAAGAACAACACCCTAAAGACTTGAACTGCAAAATCAACGTATAATCACTCCGTGCGGTAAACGCGTATGAAGACAGGCCGAAAAATACAGGTGACCGAAACTTGACCCCGATGGTTCTAATGTGTAGCTCTACTCGTTGTGGTTCTATAGATATGCTGCACGCTCTATTCCGACACACAAGTTGGAAGAAAACTCACACCGAAGCTCGTAGGAACTTACCACACATAGAAGCCGATAGCGCGCACTCTTGGTATTAGTGCGTAGCTCTCGCCGTTGCTAACACAATGGCGGTGTCGCTTCTCCAATGGCGGCTCCGTAGCTCGCGTAGCAAGTAGATAAGACTCTCTCTCTCTCTCTCTCTCTCTCTCTCTCTCTCTCTCTCTCTCTCTCTCTCTCTCTCTCTCTCTCTCTCAGACACAGTCACGGCGCTTAAAAACTCACCTTTGATTAATAAAACTGAATCTTTTCTAGGTTACAAAAACTTTGGCTTATATACCTCAGCCTTGGAGGTGAGAACATCTCTAACTAATTACATCAGCGAGTGAAATTACTTCGGGATTACAAGCTGGAAACTCAATTGAGTCCCGTTACTTAATGAATGGCTCCATCCAAAATCAATGTCGGAAAGACATTTATTACAATCAATGGTTACAAAAATGATGAGTGTGAGCAAAAATGTGGGTGTGATCCTCTGCTGGCTCAACAATAACTTTCAGCAAGTACGGGGATTTATACGAGGTCTGACACTAGGGCTTAAGAAGCACGTCAAAACCCAAGACCCTAAAACACTTGAGGAAGCCATAGTGAAAGCACATATTCACGATGATCCAATGAAAAGAAAGCACATAATACTCACGTGTCTGCTAATATACATGGTAATACACGCACACAGTATGGGCATAATAAAAGGAAATTTATAGTAGCCAATTCAGAAGCATCTAAAAAACCCAAGGGGTCCAGAGGTCCTCTCTCTCCTGAGGACTTTGAGAAAGCTAAGAAAGAGAAATTATGTTTTCAATGTTTAGGAAGCGGTCATGGCAAAAAGGATTTTCCCAAGAGGAAATCTGTTGCTCATGGCAAGGAGAAAGCGGTGCACACGATGCAACTGCTGCCTCTTGAGTCTTCCTCACGATTCTCTACGGTGGAAGTAACACACACCAAGGTGGTGCATGAATGTTGTCTTAGAGCTTCCATGTGGCAACAGACCTTCGGACCACATGAGTTAGTACGTATGCATGGATCTCTGTAAGGGCACAAGGTGCACATCTTGGTAGATGACAGTGCTACTCACAATTTCATCAATTACGGATCGATGAAAAAACTCAAACTCCGAGTACCCACCGCTACAAGGTAGCAATAATGAATGGACATGATAGCAAAATCTAGGATACTCAAGTCCGAGCTGTTCCGTTGGAAGTACAAGGTTACTCCACATCCTTGGATTTTCAGGTTATGAACATGGAGAGGGCAGACGTGGTCCTTGGTAGGGAATGGTTGCATAGCCTAGGACCATCACTGAAGCGTAGCTATGAGCACAACAGCTTGATGTTCGAATCCCGTGGCACACATGTGTTGTTGTTAGGAGAGAAGGATATACCTTCTTCACCATTGATATGTATAGCTGAGCTTATGCAACTCGTTTCTGATAATGAAATAGATCAAGTTTTCTTGTGTTACTCATTGTCTCATTTTCCCTCTAACATTGAATCTGTTGAACATTCCTCAACGTCGCATGCTTCTCTCTCATCTCTTCCACCAATGTCTAATTCCAAACAAGCAAACGTTGCTATTGAGTTACATAAATTATTAAAGGAATTTCAAGATTTGTTTCCTAATGATATGCCACCAGGATTACCGCCGACACAATCGGTGCAACATAGCATCGATGTGGTTGCAGGCTGTAAACCTATCAATAAACCACCCTACTGTATGAGTTACTTTGAATCTGCTGAGGTGGAACGTGAGCTTGCTGACTACCTTAGTAGAGGGTTTATGCAACCCAGTTCTTCACCATGGGCTTCTCCTATCCTATTAGTGAAGAAAAAAGACGGTAGTATATGCATGTGCGTAGATTATCGTGGCTTAAATGCAGTTCCGGTTAAGAACAAGTACCCATTTCCACGAGGGGATGAGTTGTTGGACAAACTCATTCATGCTCACATTTTTGCAAAAATAGACTTGCGGTCAGGTTATCACCAAGTCCGTATTCAACTTGCTGATATATCCAAAACTGCATTTTGAACAAGGTTTGGACACTACGAGTTCTTGGTGATGCCCTTTGGGTTAACCAATGGTTGATTTCGTTGAACCTCCTACCTTACCCCATGAACCTGAACGTGTTCTTGATTATCATGAGTTACGTACACGTCATCCTGTACGTCAACAAGCCTTAATCAAGTGGAAAGATTAGTGTTCTTAAGAAGAAGTTTGCCACTTTTGTTTTTGAGGACAAAAAATCTTCTTTAAGGGGGGAGTAATGTCAGGACAACGGCAAGGCCGGGTAGACAAGGCCAAGGCCAGGCTAGGCAGTGTGGAAAGGGAGTCCAACTAGGGCAAAGGGCTAGGAGCCATGCTATATAGTGGGTGGTTGGGAGGTGGACTCCTAGGTTCTAGTTCCCCTTGTCTAACAGCAAATGTCTTTTTTGAAGGACACACTGAACCACATGCGCTCTCATGATTTTGGGATGCATAGAGCAGGTTGTGACTATATATGCAGTATATGTGCCCCAGGTGAGAACATTAGCAAGAATTTCTTGGATTCACATCACACGTTCAAAGGTGTCACACATATGTGGGAGTCTGTTCGCTGTCCAAAGCCCGCAGATACAGTTTTCCATAGAAGGGAATTCCTGAAGGGAGAGTGTTTGACATGTAGAGTGAATACGTTGGAATTATGCTGCTTGGAGATAGCAAAGCTAAGTAATAGTATTAATGTGAAAGTATTTGTATATGTACAAGCTCAAGACAAGCATGGAAATATTAACAAAAGAAAAGATCTTTTGCACAAAGAAATGCAGTGCTAGGAGTTTCTTCAACTCTTGAAGACCAAGTTGGAGCTCTTTATCACTCATAACTATGTGGCTCAATGGCAAGGACAACAATTCAAAGATTTCCTTATTCGGTTTCAGGACGATGTCGTCGTGCCAGTTGTTGATTTTACAGAGAATTATGCCTTCAAGGAACAAAAAAATGAGATTCAGTCAATGCATTGGCACTCTAGTCAAGTAACCATTTTTGTACACATAACATACTACCGCAGGGCAGGGGAGGTAGTCAAAGCCATCCACTTATTCATATCAGATACAAGGTGCATGATACGTTGTTTGTGCAACACTGCTTCATGCTACACCTTGACTAGTTACAACAAGAGGGTGTCACTCCTAAGCAACATTGGGTGTGGTATGAGGGTGAGGCCTCACAGTTCAAGGGAGCCAGGACTTTTTACTTTGTTGCAAGATATTGTGGACTCATAGAGATGGGGATGAGCTGGTTCTTCTTTGGATCAGGGCACGACAAGGGAGAGAATGATGGTGTAGGAGTAGTTGTGAAAAGAACTTTGACCCATGAACATCCAAAACCTAATGGATTTATTTTGCGGTGTGCAACAAATGTGGTTGCTTATTGCCAAGCCAACCTGTCGCAAGGAGCACCTTCACACCATCCTTCAAAAGAAAGGGAATGTGCCCATGTGTTCTGGGAGGTTAAGGAGGGGGAGTGAACAAGGAGGTGAAGTGGAATTGTGCCACTGTGGCAAAATATCACTCTCTGCATGCTTTTCGTGGCCACAACCCTGGGGATCCAACTGCCCTTGCAAGAAGAGCCTTGGCATGCTTCTGTGATGTATGCATGCACGGAAGATGGAATCACTCCATCAATAAAGCTCACGTGTAGCCTTGGGATTATCATTCTCTACTGCCATTACCTGATGAGGCTGTGTCAGATTCGAAAAATGAAGCAGCCACCTATGATGACTTTACATACGAAGTTCATCATGATGTGTTGAGTAGCACTCTATGTGCTGGCAACATATTTGATGTAAATCCAGATGCTTCGACCAACGTCGAGGATGTGGATTTCTACCTGGTCAAGTGTGTTGCAGCAAAGGAGAAGGTGGAGAAGGGGTACCTCCATGAGTGGGGCAATGCAATTGATAGAGGCTCATATGTTGTGCAAGGTCTGTATTACAAGCAATTGGATGCATACACCTTCAAGCTAGACCACAAGCAACCCATCGTCCACGTACTTTCACATATGGTACTGAGAGGCGGAAGTGCAAAATAGACCCAGTGGCCTCTACACCAAGACTATGCACACTGGCCTCATCATGGAGGTACACAACAAGGGCACCACCTAGCAAGATATGCGGCTAGGACACATACATATACACAATCAAACATGCCATGGAAAACAATTTCAAGATCCACACCCAAGTGTGGGATGGGGTGGTCGGAAAAAAAAACAAGATGAGGGGAATGGTGAGTGAGTGAGAACGAGCTTGCTACTCGTGCATGTAGTAAGGAAGATAATATGCTCACTTCTCATACCATAGGTGGCAAATCCGCACACCTTAAGGTGCAAAGAGCAAGATGATAGGGATATGAGAGGGAGAGAGAGTGTGTGTATATGGTGGCGAATCCGCACACCTCAACATAAGCAAAATGGAAGGAAATAAGCATAAACCATACTCACAATGTGTATATCCCAAACGACACGAGGTATGGCACCAAGATGGAGTGTGTTGATTGCTTGCAAAAGATGAATACAATAGGTAGCGTATGGCAAGAAAATGAGAAGGAAACAAGATCGTAGGGGGCATAATGGAGAGATGGGAGTTGATGGCGAGGAATATCATGAGTGTATCCACCAGTAATCTTCTTGAAATCGTTCCTTCTACCCTTCATTACAAGTGTGTGGAGGTATGGTGCTCATTTTTTTTTGTGCATGGTGATGGTGATGGTGATGGTGTTGTGATTATGTGATTAGGGTTCATGATACTAGTATGTAGCACAAGAGTGTGTATGTGTAGGGTGTGTGTGTGTGTAGTGTGTGTAGTCTGTGTCTCCCATTACAAAATAGAAGGCCTCCTTTTATAGGCCAAGAGAGTGATTGGGAAAGAGATTATGAGCAAGAGGAGTTATCATAAATTAACCTCAGTTAGAGGCATTCCCCCAATGAGAGAGCTCCGTGTGCCCTGCTTATTGACCAATTTTCTCCTAATCGCCTTCATCATGGAGAGCTTTGTCTCCATGCCACCTTCCTTAGCTTGAGTCCAAGAGAATCTTGATAAAATAAGAGAAAATACAGCTGTTTGGAGGTGATAACAACACACAAGTGCCCACCTAGCCAAGGCGCCCGTTGGGTCATCTGACCAAAGTTTTGATGTGGTCACATTATTTTTCCGATGTTTAATACATCAAACCCTGTAAAAGCCTAATGTCAATCGTCTATGTCAGGTCTGAGTCAAAGATGTAATTTTTCCAGTGATGTATGTAAAGGTCCATGAGAAGTTGGTCGTCGGCCACTTTAGAAAGCCCTAGGTATATAATACACTAAGGTTAGTGGGAAAAGGGAGATTATTTTTTGAAGATAAGGGACTACTGCGTTACGTACAGAGAGCTGCCTCTTTGCTCCAACGTGTAATCATCGCTTCTATGGCTACGGTAATCCAAATTCAGTTTTGTTTCTTGCATTGTGTTCCTCTTACTCTGCTCTTTCATTCAAGTGTAAGCATTCAAGATTCGGTGAAGGTTTCAAACGCGTCCGTTTAGGCCTTAAATCATTGTTTTGAGTGTTTATATGCGTATTTTATGTTGTTTCGACCCTAGGAGAGGCTTTAGGGACCTAAAAACGACCCTTTAGGATCACTCGTTTACTGTTTTTGCGTACTGTGGGACAAACGATCGCGATCGTTGTACCTCTCTAGAATGCTGTGACAGTGATAGGATATGTTCCTGATAGTCCCTTGTAGCTTTCCTTCAAGTTTCGTGCGATTCCGATATGATTTGCATGGTGAACGGGCGTGATGAATGTAGAGCTGTGTAGAAGGACATAGGCAGATTACTTGGCTTTAGTGCGATCAATTTTCTTGTAGAGTTAGTAGTTGCATCTCTTTGAGTTCACTTCATTAGGATTGACACCCTAGTGAGTTTCCATGCCTCATCCGAGTCGCTTCCTCTGTATCGATAATTTTATGTTGATGCTTGAGAGCTATGCTATGGACGTCCGTCGCGGCGTCCCGCAAACATTGGCGCCGTTGCGAGGGAATGAATCTTAGGTGATGAGTGACCGAGTGCGTATTCAGAGTTTTCTTATTGTTCAAAAGATAATTTCCATTCCATTTACATTTCAGTGAAGCATCTAGACAGGGGTTTAGTGCTTAGTGGAGTCTAGGGTCGGTGGACTGGATAGATCTACTCTTGAGAGATATAGGGAGTTGTGAAAGAGGTTGCTTTAACCAATTTTTCTCTTCAAATTTCTTTGTATTGATTGAGTACTGATCCATCATCCGTTTTTTATCCTGTTTGTTTTGTTTGATTCATTTTCTTATGTTCTTTCATTTCTGTACTTAGGAGTAGGATAAGTAAATCACATTCCAGTCAGATTTGGGGCAAAAGTTAGAGTCAAGAAACCAGAAAACCATAACTTTGGCAAAAAGGCCATAAAACTCTGAAATTTTGAAAATCTGACCAAACAGAGCTGAAATTGATTCAAATCACAAAGTGGTGGCACCAAACACTGAGAAACACTTGTCAGAGGGAGCAGACAAAATTTCATCAGATTTGGCCTCTGTACTACGATCGCGATCAGTGTACCTTAGTGCCAGAATTGTACAAGATTTGACATGTGCCTTCCTGATAAGATTCTAAACAAGTTTGTCTAAAAGCAACCATACCCAAAAACATCAAAAATCAAGGAAATCAGGCCACTTGGGTAAAACTAGCCTGACAGACCTAGAAACTGTAAAATCTTGACTTTTGGTGATCCAAATGCAAAACGACTTGGGGGATAGCCTTAAAACATCAGTGTCTACAAGCATGCCAAATTTGGTCTAAATTGGGCTCAAAACTACGATCGTGATCGGTGTACCTAAGTGCCAGATTTTGACCAGACTTTACATGTGGACGCCCCAAGTGTATACAAACATAAAAGTCTAAAGGACCTAGGGTCAAAAACCACAAAAAACAGGTCAAAACCATTGAATACAGATCCGAGTCAAAAACTGCTAAACTGGCATAGAAATTGACTTTCAGAAGACCAAAACACATCAAGACTGGTAAGAAACCATACAGAGGGATAGTCTGTACACAAGACAATCCCAAATAGCTTTCATTTCCAAAAACAAACACCAAAATCAAGTCAAACTGATAAAATTGGGAAATCAGACACTTCAGATCAAGAAACTGCAAATTCTTGACTTTTTTGAGTCCAAATTCAAAAAGATTTGACAGGTAGTCTTAAAATAGCCTAGTGAACAAGCTGGTGAAGTTTCATCCAATTTGGGCTCAGAACTACGATCGCGATTGGTGTACCTCAGTGCCAGATTTTGACCAGACTTTACCCACACATACACCTAGGTTATATAAGATAGCATGAGTTTTCAAAATTGAAAAAAATCACCAAAATAGCCAAAAACAGCAGACAGTCAAGAAACCACTGCAGCAGACCAAGATCGAGTGAAAACAGGACTTTTTCTTGTCCAAATTCAAAAAGATTTGGGGAATAGACTGTACACATTATTGTCTACCATATCCACAAGTTTCATCCAATTTGGGCTCAAAAGTACAATCGCGATCGGTGTACCATACTGACATTTTGAGTTGAGACTTGGTGAGTAGGTAGCTGATGACTAGACAAACAACTTTCTCAAAAGAACCAGGGTCAAAAAACTAAAAGACAGTTGTCAAATAGGGCAAACACTGATCACTGATCCTTCAGACCAAAATTTTGAGAAAATTCAAGTTTTTGTGATCCAAATGCAAAGTGGGTTTGGGAATAGACTATTCATACCCATGTCTATCAACTCCTAAAATTTCATGCAAAAAGGAGCTGGAACTACGATCGCGATCGGTGTACCCCAGTGACATTTTGGATTGAAAATTTATGAGTAGGTAGCTGACATCTAGTGCAACATATTTTCCAAAAGAAGCAAGGTCAAAAAAGCAAAAGAAAGCAGTCAAAAGTCCCAATTACACAATCAGGCCGATAACTGCAAAACCACCTGGGATTTGGGTTCTCATTGGTCAAAACATCTCCAAATTCAAAAATACAAAGACACTTGGTATCAGGAGATCAAGGGCTAGCTACTGTGCAAAAATCTTCAAAATCTGTGACATGGGGTCAACGATCGCGATCGGTGTACCTCTACATAGTGGGGGTATCTGACTTCATAAGTTTGTAGACCTACTTGAGTACATCCCAAATCTCAAGTTTGAGTGAAAAATACCCTCTGGAAGCCAAGATACAAGCCAAAGTTCCTGTGTTCTGGTCCTGAGACTGTTTTGAGTGTTGTTTCAGGAGCACTTCACCAAAAGTGCTCTAACTTTTGATAGACAACTCCAAATTGAGTCAGGTATAGCTAGGAAGAAAGCTTGCGGGCAATAGCACACACCTAATTTTAGAGCTGAATTTTTCTAGGTTTCCTAATTCCAAACTTTTAGGATACCCCAAAACAGTGTTCAGAGACCAAAAAAGTCATAAATTCCTGACTTTTTAGAGACTTGACCAGGGGCAAAAAGGGATTGTGTGCACTAAGCCAAGGTGTTCTTATCAAGGACCATCTTGAGAGTATTGAGTGAGGCTTAAACATGACAACTCATCCATCATTAGGGTTTCCCATTCAACTCAGAGCTATGCCACCTACACAAACAACCAAAAATACTGCAACACCTATAACAAGAGGATTGAGACAAGACCATGAGGCTTATCAATCATATCAAGCCAAACCTCAAGGCATGGCTCATGGATATTTTTCAAGTGATCATGTATCTCATTGGAAGCCAAACCAATCAACTAAAATGCGGGAGTTTGGAAGAGCAAAAGTGGAAATTGATGGAGACTTAGAGGAGAAGCATCCTCTAATCAACAAACCCAACGTGAGGTTCATCAAAACCAATGAAGCCACGAGAGTTCTAACGGATTACACTTATGATGGACTTTATAGGTTACCTATTGGGGATCAAAAGAACTTCTATAGATGTTTAAATTCCATCATTGAAGAGTTGACAGACTACAAGAACCTTTATGCCTTCACATACACAGATGACTAGGGAGTGCAAGTTCTAATGGTAGATAAGTATGGATGAGAGTACAAACTTATCAGCCCAATTGAACTAGAAAGATATACATACATGGGTACTCCAATCTTTGCTTACTACTTTCAATCGAGTGTAAGCGTACCAGGGTTTTTTGAGACTGATTTGCAAGAAGCGAACATTGAAACTATGGAATCAAATGGACCTCAAACATCCAGAATAGCTATTCACGGGAGTGTAGCTCCTACCTCATTGAGTGGAACCAAGAGACCACCAATTAGACTTACAAATCCATCAACATTTCCAAAACATGTCTCAAAGGGGATCCCACCAAGATTTGCTCCAAGACGAGAAGAAGGAACCAGGGATGTCTTTGTGAGAGACCCCAACACACTAAGATACATGGTTGAACCAAAACCAATGAGACCATATCAATTGGCCAAATGTGTCAAGAAGAAGTATGATGGGTTAAGGGATCCATACGTACATGCATCCTTGTTCAAACAAGTGTTAAGAGCCGAACAAGTATTTTATTTTCATACAGAGTATGAGGGATTTGGCTTAACCTTGGAAGGGATAGCATTGAATTAGTTCCAATAGTTGGACAAAAATGCCTTTTCAAACGTTGAACAATTGTTGCAAGAATTCGTTGTGGAGTTCTCTAAAAGGGGAATCAAGCATAACACAGTGTCCCAAATCTATGCATTCAAGCAAAAAGAAGATGAGAGAGTGAAGGAAGCATCGCTACGTTTCAAACAATATATAGAGAGATGTCCGGAACGCGAGTTACCACAGGATGAAAGATTATCAATTCTCTTCATAGAGGGTTTGATAAATGAAATTCTCAAGAAAGATTTGCACTTAAAAGGATGTATTTCCTTTGAACAAGTCACGAGAGAAGTGCTATACCTAGTTGACAATTGTAAAGCCTATGGCGAGGAAATTGGTGATACAAAGATCACTATGGATAATGCTCCTTTAGCATCTGGTGAAACCAACACAAGGCAAGTGGGTATGTCTCAATTAATGACCAACCTAGATGAGCTAGCAGCGCAAGTAGCACAACGAATAAAATGGTGTGCCATTGAGCAAAAATGGACCAATCATGAGATGAGTGAGTGCTACTATAATCAAACGTACACGAGGGGGATACTATTTGGACATCAAATAGAAAAACAAATGCCATTACCAAATCATCCACTATTTCAAAATAGGGTTGTATCAAGGGCTTTACAAAGAGCTGAGGTATCACAACCTAAGCTAAAACAACAATGAATGTTGTGGGAGTGTTACCCTCTCCAAGTGGATCAGAGGCAGAACCCAAAATTCCTATGAAGGTAGTGACTAGAGCTCAAGCAAAAGAAAATGCTGAGGACCAAGCTAATGAGGAGAAAGATCAACAACCCAAACAAGGGGAAGCAACTAGTGTGTCAATGAGGACTGGGAGAAAATCTTGGAAAGCCAAAAGAGGCAGAATTAAAGCAAAAACAATTACAAATCAAACTGCACTACAAACAGAATTACAAGAGACAAAGGAGCAGTTAAAACAAGAACAGAAAAACAAAACGGTGGTGAGCGATAAGAAACCAAGGAAGGCGTCTTCCAGAGGATCCGTGTTGGTAGACAAAGTCCTAGAGCCATTAGATGCTGCACTGGAAGCATATGAGGCTAGATTGAAACCCAACCAAACACTAGAGCAATGAGGGATGAAATATCCTCATGCTGAGGTAGAGACTGAGAGGTTGAAAATGTGTAAGGAATTGGTAAAAACTGCACAGGCAATGATGGAGCCTGAAGCACCAATTTCACCTCCAGAAACAAAACCAAAAAGTGTTGGATTTGAAATGCCTAAGACAAAGGTTGTTGAAACATTAACTGAAAGAAACATTGAGCTAAAATCACAAAAGGATGTGCAAGCAAAGACTGCAACACAAGAAACCAACAACCTAGAAATTCAACTAGATGATCAAGTAGTGGCCAACACCACTAATGATGCAAGGTCAAGATCACAATTTATGGCACCTATCCCAAAGATAGATGATCCATGGCCAAATGAATTGTGGGAAGCAATTAGAAGTGCAAAAGATGGAAGTGCGACTTTTCAATCTACACCCATAATTGAGGTCAATACAGGGAATGAAGTCTATCAGGGAGACATTCAATCTCTAAATGGAGATGCAGGGACATAAGTTTCAATTGAAAGCAAACCAGAGTCCTTGAAGACATTACCCTCATACATAGGAGAACATGAGGCAGGCTCAAAGACTAGAGTGATGCCATCTCAGAGAAAAGCCATATCCAAGATGATGGATACAAAGAGTATGCAAGAGTTGATGTCAGCTCCACTACAGTGCACCATTACTCTATCTGAACTGCTTAAGATTAGACCACATGTATGGGATGAAGTAGGCAACAATTTGGGGAAGATGGGATTAAAGATACCTCTTCAAGATCTACCCTCAAATGAACAATCAAACAAAACTCAACAACAAAGTGCAAACGCTAAACCTGTGCCAATAAACAAGGTGGGGGAATATTGCGAAGGAGAAGAAGGAAACACCACCTTACCTGTGGAATACAAAGGAGTTAAAACATTGGCTATACTTGATAGTGGGGTTGGAGTAGCCATAGCCACAAAAGACATTTGGGAAAAATGGGGTAGACCAGCGCTTAGGAAAACTAGAATGAAGCTGCAACTTGCAGATGGATACACGGAAAAAACTCTGGGTATCTTAGAGAAAATTATTGTGACTTCTTGTGGAATTGAATATGAACATACATTTGCAATAGTAGATTTTGGAAAAGGGAACAATTTTGATATCATTTTAGGAAGGCCTTTCATGCGTCAACTTAAGATGGTTCAAGATTGGGGCTATGACTATATCTACTTGAGACATAAAAAGATCACCACAAAAATAAGCATAAAAGACCATAGCTATAGAGATGTGAATAGAACTCCATTAGAAGAAATTGACTCTTCTATAGTCAATGGAAAAGAGATACTTGCGTGGCTACAAACCAAACAAGAACTTTGGATGTGTGGTGCTTCGAAGTGTGGAAGCTCAGTGAAGGAGGATTGCATCCTAGAAAGATCAATGAATGATGAAGCTTACATACCGGAACCCTTTCCAGAGCAATTATTTGAACCCTTTGGATGGGACCAAATACTGGCGACTCTTGATGTGTGTGTGAATGAGGTGACCCCGACTAAATTTTGTGATGAGGAAGGGTATGATATAACTCCCGTATTTACGATAAAGGTGTTGAAGGAAGCTAACGAGATTTGTGAGTGTGAAGGAAAAAAAGGTGAAATAGATAGCTACGTCATGGAGCATGATGCCAAAGTGCACATGAAGAAAGTAGAGCAACAATGAGAATATGTCATCATTGACATACCTGAAGAATCGACAAAAGCTATTTCAAAGAAGCCGACTCCAGAAAAAGTGCAAATGAAAGTAGATGAAGGAGAAAAGATTCCAAGTTCAACGACAAATCTTCAACAAACGCAAGATCAAAAGAAGAACAGGGACAAGGAAGAAGATGGACTATCTCCTACGATGATCAAATTCAATTTATGCGGACAAACAGGGCTCAAGGTCACATGTTTGGCCGCAATAGATCCGGAAGCAACAAAGAATCTAATGACTTATGGAACGTGGATCATGATGGAAAAGCCACCAATCAATGAGCTAGAAGAAACAGTTTACACAAGTTCAAAAATGCCGATTCCTAGCTTTGGAGTGGCAGAAGTTGTACTCAAATTGAGTACTGGGGAGTATAAAGATACTTTCCACATAATCAACTCCTATTATATCAAAGAGAGTCTGGTCCTGACAGAAAGCTGGAGGAACATCTTCTTTCGACAACAATCAAAAGCTTCAACAACAACAACGGTAAGACTCCATGAAGCTTCTCAAATCCATGCAGAGAAGAAATCGCCAACCATCGTGGAAAAAGGTAAAGCAAAGGTAAACATTGAAGTATATCAACCTCGCCAGACGACTTTACCTTCAACGAGCTTCCATCAAATTTCCCACGAAGCCTCTACATCAAGAGCCACACCATCAACAATGGAATGGAAACCAAAGCAAAAAGTCTATCAACCAAAGTTTCCATCACAAAAAAGCATCCAGAAGAAGCCGAAGAATGTCGAGCAGGTGTTAATATCCAAAGAGCACATCCAAGTCAAAGACCCAATTTGGATACATGAAACACGGGTTCAACCACAACAACAAAAGGTGACAAGGTGGATAGCATCAAACGAGTCAATCACTGCTCAAGGCTACTTCCAAGGAAACACTAATGTTTGGGCCAAAAAGCCTAAAGTAACAGCCTAGACCTACCCACCTCAACCAACGAGTTCTACAAGGAACAAGACGTGCTATCAACGGAATACAAAATACTCAGGGAAGCAAAAGAACACCAACAAAAGGCAAACAAAAAGACCTTCCAAGCGGGCAACGCGAAAAGTTTGGGTACCGAAATCAGACTTCAACAAAGATACCCAACACAAACGGGTGAATCAGCGGATGATTCCAGTGAAGCTACTTGAAGCACAAGGATTCTATGAAGGTAACACCCAAATATGGTTACCCAAATTAGTTGCTCAACCTAGACCCACTAAGACCAACCAAGTAGCAAAGGACCCCACACAAAGACAATCAACAACAACAAAGAGCCAATGGGGACTAAGCACAACCAAGGGAGAAACAACCTCAAAATGGATCCCTCGTCTTCTACTACAAAAGCAAGGCTTTTACAACGGAAATCATCAGGTTTGGATACCAAAGCCTAGTGTCCATCAAATTATAGAAGAAGATAAAATGCCAAAGAGGGTCACACAAGGACCAAAAACAAGATGGGTTCCAAAATTGCTAGTGGAAATTCAATCACACAGAACCCATACATCTCGACAATTGCTTCTCATGGAAATTAATGCAACGGCTACATCAAGCCCTATCATATCTGAAGGACTTGTTTTACAAAGAAGTATCAACATACAACAAGCAAGTCAAGAGGAGCCAAAATATGCCAACCTACTCGACAAAATGGTGGCATTCAAATACCAAAGCAATGATAGAGGCCTTAATCTCAAGAACTTATGGCATTGGGTTTCAGGCCATGAACAGGTAAGTCCAAGTCGCCATTAAAAATACTTGGCATAAAAGTCAAGATTCGGGCAGCTGAGCCACTAAATGAGCAAGGCATTAGTCCCAAAGCTTCATTAATATTCTATGTGGTCTAAGAGTCTTAGTTATTCTAGGTACTGCTCAAGGTGGAGGAGTTGAGCATATTTATGTTGTGTCGCTCATGCTGGTATAGGTGAGCATAAGAGTCCAAGTCTATGTATTTTAAGTTTGGTTAAGTGAAAAAAGTCCAAAAGGCACTCACGCACTACGCATAGTGAGGAATGAGTGGAGAAGCTTCTACATCGAAAGATGTAATTTTTCCAGTGATGTATGTAAAGGTCCATGAGAAGTTGGCCGCCGGCCACTTTATAAAGCCCTAGGTATATAACACACTAAGGTTAGTGGGAAAAGGGAGATTATTTTTTGAAGATAAGGGACTACTACGTTACGTACAGAGAGATGCCTCTTTGCTCCAACTTGTAATCATCGCTTCTATGGCTACGGTAAGCCAAATTCCGTTTTGTTTCTTGCATTGTGTTCCTCTTACTCTGCTCTTTCATTCAAGTGTAAGAATTCAAGATTCGGTGAAGGTTTCAAACGCGTCTGTTTAGGCCTTAAATCGCTGTTTTGAGTGTTTATATGCGTATTTTATGTTGTTTTGACCCTAGGAGAGGCTTTAGGGACCTAAAAACGACCCTTTAGGATCATTCGTTTACTGTTTTTGCGTACTGTGGGACGAACGATCATGATCTTTGTACCTCTCCAGAATGTTGTGACAATGATAGGATATGTTCCTGATAGTCCCCTGTAGCTTCCCTTGAAGTTTCATGCGATTCCGATATGATTTGCATGGTGAACGGGCGTGATGACTGTAGAGCTATGTAGGACATAGGCAGATTATTTGGCTTTGGTGAGATCGATTTCCTTGTAGAGTTAGTAGTTGCATCTCTTCGAGCTCACTTCATTAGGATTGACACCCTAGTGAGTTTCCATGCCTCATCCGAGTCGCTTCCTCTCTATCGATAATTTTATGTTGATGCTTGAGAGCTATGCTATGGACGTCCGTTGCGGCGACCCGCAAACAACAGCAAAAATGGAGAGAAACCTTAAAGAAATTGTATGTGTGGAGTTGGTTAATCATGACTTCTTCCCATGTGGACAGACATGCTCCACCATTTTGGCCATATATCCCAAACCGTAGCTCCAAAAATTATAAAACAAATAGGGGCTGAAAGATCAGCTCAACGCCTACAACTTTGCAGTTGAAAACTTTTTCCAAATCGGAATGGAAAAAATAGACAAAAATCCCACAAAAATATGTGTCTGTCTTTTCCTTTCGAAAAGTCTTTCAGGTGGTCCCCTCTTGACTTCATGTGCAAGCCTTGTGTCCACAAGTGAATTATGCTTGAATTTGATAATATTTTGTTGACTCCAACTTCATAATGCATAAGATTCTCCTCCCTTTCACTATTGACTTTTACTCTTCACCTGTACTAACCATCAGGTAGTGACCGTCGGGTAGAATCAGCATCCAGTGATTTTTCTTTCATAGGGTTTGTTCGTACCTCTCCTTATTCTGAGATCTAAATGTGTCAAAACCATAGCTATGTACAAAATAAATACATAGGTTTTTTATGATTTTCATGCATCAAGTGCATACCAAGAGAGAGATGGAGCAAAAATTTGAAAAACAGCCCTCATTAGCCCTCCCTCTGAAGCTAGAGGCATTTATGTCTCTAGCTCTGTTTCTGATTCTTCCTCAGTTGAGGTGGAGGAGTCTCTCTCCTCAGGGATTTCCATCATAGGTGCTTGATCAAACCTCAAAAAGTATTCCTTTAGCCTCCATCGGTTGACACGTGTTTTGTGGAGCCTACCATCTGCATCCATCAATTGGTAACTGCCATTGTTGTAGCGCTTTCTAATGACGAATGGCCCCTCCCATCTGGGTGAAAATTTTTTATCCTTCCTAGTGTCAAACCTGTTATCATACCTTAGGACCAACATACCTCGCTTGAGACCTTTTGCTCTAAGTCCCTTGTTGAAGGTAAGTCGACGTTGCTCTGCCTGTGCTACATAATAGTTGATAGCATCTTCTATGTCTAGTTGAAGCCTCTCTAGATCAAGAATATGATTGTGGAGATGAGTATTATGGTGTTCCATCTGTCGAGCTAGCACCCTGAGACTAGCCAATTGTACTTCAATGGGTAAAATGGCCTCCTTACCATACACCAAGTGATATGGTGTGAATCCAAGAGATGTGCGAAATGAAGTGCAATAAGCCCAAAGTGCAACCATAAGATGCTTGTCCCAATCACTTTTGTGATTGTTTACATGTTTAGTGATGATCCTACAGATCATACCATTTACCTTTTCCACCAAACCGTTGCATTGTGGGTAGTAGGGAGTTGAGTGTCGTCGCGAGATACCCAGCTTCTCCATTAGCTCTCCTACCAGGTCTCCTCTAAAACATGGTCCCCTGTCAGAAATTATTTCAAGAGGAGTGCCAAAATGGAAACAAATTTTTTCAAACAAAAACTTAGCCACTTCCTTAGCTGTAATCCGGGTGGTAGCTACTGCTTTAGCCCACCTGATCATGTAGTCTACACCCATGATGATATACAATTTAGCTGATTGGGACCTTAGCAAAGGCCCAATAGCATCAACTCCCCATTTCTTAAATGGTCCATATGAGATTATAGGAGTCTGTGGCTCATATGTGAGCCTCCTATCACCAGCCTTCTGACACTCTTTGCATGTTTTGCACTAGTGGTGCACATCTCTCTGTAAACTAGGCCACACAAACCCGGCTTGTAGAGCTTTCCTACTGGTGATGTCAAGTGCAAAATGCCCCCCACAAACACCATCATGGCAACTTGAAATTATTTCTGTGATCTCTCTAGAGAGAGGTACACGCCTAAGAATTTGATCCGTACCCTTGCAATAGAGGTCGTCATTAATAAGGCGGTATTTTGTTGCCTTGCGCACAAGCCATTGCTTTTGGCCCTTAGTCAGATTTTTAGGACACTCTCCTGTGTCCAAGAAACTCATGATGTTAGGCATAGCATCACTACCTTGGAAGTGAGGCAGCTTCAACTTGATAGCACCCACCACTGGAACATCTTGTAGCTTCTCTCTAGCTAGAGCATTTGCTTCTTGATTTTTTGCTCGAGGGACATGTGTAATTGTACAACTTGAAACTTCCCCAAAAGTTCCTTAACCTTGCAAAAATGGCCTAGCAAGCTATGATTTTTACAAGCCCAAGTTTCTTGTCTTTGTTTTATTAAAAGCATCACCAAATACATTTAACCGTTGAATACCTTGTGTCACACACCACTCTAACCCAAGAGTTAGGGCTGAATATTCTGCTTCATTGTTGGAGTGGGAATCCAAGATATGCCCTATGGAAAAAACCTTATCTCCTTGCTTGTTGAAGATGACAATGCCAGCAGTAGCTTTGTCCACTGTCCTCTTGTAGGCTCCATCAAAGTAAAGAGAGTGAGCCCCCTCTACCTTTGGGACCTCCAACACAGGTGTAGTCTCTTTGTCACTTGTCTTGATCTTCAACTTCTTTTCATAGTGGCGATGAGTGAGAATGCCTCCTAGACTGGCTCTTGTGGAGCTCTCCACTTGCATTGTGTAGTCAAACTCTTGCAACCTTGTGAGCCATTTGAAAATCTTAGAAGAAACATCCATGTGCTGCATTACATAAGGAAATACTTCTTCTATTGTTAAGATTAGACAACAAATAAGAGCGAAATTTTGTGGTAGCAAACATTAATGCAAGCACCATGTGCTCCACTACCGTGTATCCTTTTCTGATGGAGTCATCATGAGACTAGAGAAGTAGATAGGACGCATGAAAGAAGTTTGAGGATCCTTTTGCATCAATACAGCCCCAAGTGTGTCATTGCCCACACTAGGGTTTACATAAAATGGCTCGTCCCACTTTGGAGGTGCAATGGTGGGAAGGCTAGAATTTATTTCACCTCATCATTTTCTTCACTCCAAGTGAAGATCTCTTGATCTCTTCATGGGTAACCTGTTGTAAAGGGAGAACCACTTGAGAGAGTAGGTGAATGAACCTACTCAAATACCTCACCTTTTGAAGAAAAGAGACCAACTGCTTTGTTGTGGTGGGAGAGGTCAAAGCCATCAAGGCTTGAACCTTGCTTGGGTCAGCTTCAATGCCCTTAGCAAAGAACACATGGCTAAGAAGAGTAACCTTGCTTTCACCAATGTGACATTTCTCCACATTGAATTGGCCACCCAAAGCTTGCAACCTGGCTAGACCTTCATAAAATTTCTCCAAATGAAGAGAGCGAGAGCTATAGATACAAAAGTCATCAATAAAAACATGGATTGATTTTCCAAAGAATGGTTGAAAAACAAATGTCACATAGCACTGAAAAGTGGCCGGAGCATTAGCGAGACCAAAAGGCATAACTCTGTAAGCAAAACATGCCCATGGTGTGATGAAGGTTGTCTTCTTTTGATCTTCTTCAGTGATGCTAATTTGGAAGTAGCCTGAGTAGCCATCACATACCGTGTAGCACTCATGTCTTGCTACCTCATTGAGAATTTCATCTTGAAAAGGAAGAGGAAAATGGTCCCTCTTTGTGGGTGCATTAAGAGGTTTTTAATCCACACAAACCCTCCACTTACCATTCTTCTTTGGTGTGACTACCACTGGAGAAACCCACTTTGAGTCTTCGACTTGATAGATGAAACCTGCTTCTAGGAGTTTCCTTACCTCTTTGAGCAAGGCCTCTTGTTGAATTACTCCTAGCCGCTTACTCCTAGCCGCCTGAGCTTCTGTATTACAGGTTTACTTCCCTCCTTAAGCTTAATGTGATGTTGAACTACTGTGATGCCAATGATTTTATCATATTCATCAATGAACAATGTGGTAAAATTATTTAGCATCAAAACATAATCTTCATGCTCCTTCCCACACAACTCATTAGAGAGCATTCAATGTAGCTTACTTGCTTCTACCAAAGGTTGTATACCTGGTGTCTCCCCTTGGTTTGATGATGATGCATCAAGTTGATCCATCTTCTTAGGATCCTTGAGAATGATCCATATCACCTCAATGCTACTGTCGCTTTCTTCGATCGTTGTTGACTCCTCCTCTGAAGTGGTTGAAGAGTCACTAGAAAACTCATTCTCGGAGGTTTCTTGATCCATGTCGCGTTGTTGACCTATTTTCATGTCGTAAAGTATTGGCGTCCCTTTTGCATCCTTCATCTAGATTATGCCAGTCTCCCAGTCTTGTTTAGCTCTCATAGCCATAAGACAAGGTCTCCGTAGAATGATAGGATAGCCCTCCCCTTTGTGTGGCATGACAAAGATGTCCACATCTACCTCGGTGTTGAATGCCTTTATCATAACCACATTTATAACCCCAACACATTGAACTTTTACATTATTTTCCATTTTGGCTCGGCATGGTGCTGGCTGACTCACCTCTAAACCCAAATGGTCATCATTTTTTCACTCATGATGCATATTTGTGCACCACCATCGATGTAGATATTGGAGATGTATTGCCTTTTGATCTGAGCATCCATCACTGGTAGTATGTCATCTAGATTCCTCCCAGAGATAGCCCAGCTATCTTTGGCTTCGATCGTCTCGTGCTAACCATCTTTGTCCATTGTCTCCTCACCCTAGGTGCTACGTGGAGTAATTGGGTCAGGTGATTTTTGGGCCCTGCACAGAAACATCTTGAACCAAATCATATGGTTCAAAACATTCACCAAAAGAGAAATCTACAATGTCAATTTTACGTCGTGACTTGGATGGATTTTTGCTAGATTATCCCTTGGCTTTCATCTTTTATTCCTTGTGGGAAGATTCACCATGCCTAGCATGCTTTACCCCCATGGCATCTACTCCTTTAACCTTGTCCTTACCTTTTGCCACTCCCTTGATACCCTCCTCCACTTTCTCCTTTTCCTTACCTTCAAGACTGATGACACTGACTGCCTGGTTGTTAACTGGTGGTGGGGGTAAGGGTGGAATGAGAGGTTGTGGTGGTGGTGATGAATGTGGTTGAATGGGTGGTTGTAGGATTTGCACGGGTGGTGCTTGTGGTGGTGACCTTGGTGGTGGTGGTCTTGCTCTCGGTGGTGAAACCTCGTTTTGTCTAGCTCCTCTGTTGGAATTCTGCCTCCTTGGGTGTGGGTAGTAATACATGCCATGGCCATCCTCCCCACAGTTGTAGCAATGGTATTCTTGGTGTTGCCTTCGTTGTCCTCTCCCTTGGTATTGATTTCGATTGTGTACATGCCCTTGTTGCACCAAATGCACAGATAGATTCTCAAGCTGAGTAGTGATGCGACTCAATAGGTCTTGCTGCTCTTATGATGCCTCTTGTGGTTGTGTTCTTTGAGTGGTTGTTGCAGTCACTGGGGTTAGTTTGACTGAGCTTGATTCCTCTGACTCGTTGAATCTGCGGCTTGCATGCGCAGCTTCTTGTCTTTAAGATGGGCTACTTCCACTGCCAACTCATATGTTGTAGGGAATCTCCCCTTCACCTTCTCTTTAAGCGGCGACCACAAGTTCGAAATGAAACGGTCTTTCTTCAAGAAATTAGGCACTCCTTCACCTTCCTCCAGTGAGGCAACCCATCTCTCCCACAAATCCACAAACTTGGATTCATAAGTGGCATACTCTAGCAGACTACCCTGCTTTAACTCTGTCAAAAACTACCATAACGTTTTTGAGGTTGTGCCTCCACCAAACCTCTTCACAAATGCAGTATGTAGTAGGTCCCATGCATCCTTGGTATCTTGGGTCAAAGCATTGTACCAAGACTCGGCCTCTACTTTCATCAGTAGAGGAAAGATTCTTAGCTGTGAGGCATCTTCATCCTTGTTAGAAACCACACAAGCGATGTCAAAGTTATCCAAAAAATAAGTGGTGATGACTTCTCTCTTCTTGCCGTTGAATGTGGGAAAAGAAACACTTGCCATGGTAGTAAACCAATGAGCAAACAATTGCAATTTTTTCTTTTGTTTTGGAATGACTCAGTGATCATAAAGGTTTATACATGGGTGGAGAACTTGAGCAGGAGATAAGAAGAGCGCAAGGCTAGAATAGAATAAAGATGCTTACATCAAAAGAGTGGTAGTAATCAAGAAGGGGCAAGATGATGGGACGTGGGGATCTAAGGATTTCATCAAGCATCTCTGCTCCAAATAGGAAAACAATCTTTTGCTGGTAGAATATCTTCCTATCAATGTACACGTTTACATGCATGTGCTCCAAGAAACAGAAAGGAAAGACTTTTAGTCTATTGTTGTTATCCATGTTGGGTGTGGGGAAAGGCTTTGACCACTAGAGTTGCATACCTTAAGTGTTGACAAGATGACAGCTTCACTAGAGGCCTCTACTTCTTGTTGAAGTCCACATAATCCTCCATATTGGGTTCAAAACAGACTGGGTGAGAAGAGTCTACCTCAATCGGCTTTCCATTTTGCATGCGGCGATGACACTTAGATGGTCGTACTTGAATTGAATACTCTAGGCCTAGAGAGAGCGTAGACCCACTTGCTTCCACCAAATGCTTTAGGCTTTGTGGCCTGGACTTTGTGCTTGATGTAGTTGATGAATCTTCTCTTACCGTTGGAGAGAAAACACTTGGTGCTACATAGAATTTGACTGATGTGAGAGTGCTGATATGGTTCTCAAAAGCAAAACTCACCGTTCTTTCTTCACCTCCTCTGTCGGCACTCATTGACAAAATGCTTTGGTTGACAACAGTGATGACATTTTGTAGCCCTCTCTCTTGATGCTTTTGATTTGTGATTAGCACGAGCAATGTGAGATGGAGAGTTTACCTCTTGGATATCGACGACGCTACAATTTGGCAGTAGCACTTTGATGAAGGCCGTGAGTGCTTCTACAGCCTCCTCTTCTTCAGTTCTCCAATTTGAAAAATCTTGTAGCCACTCTTCCATGATTGATGGAATGCATGGCCACTCTTAATCAATTGAAGGTCTTTGAAAAGCCCTCCTCAGTGGGGGCACCAAATGAGAGGTGGAAGTGCAAAATAGACCCGGTGGCCTCTACACCAAGACTATGCACACTGGCCTCATCATGGAGGTACACAATAGGGGCACCACCTAGCGAGATATGCGGCTAGGACACATACGTATACACAATCAAATATGCCATGGAAAACAATTTCAAGATCCACACCCAAGTGTGGGATGCGGTGGTCGGGAAAAAAAAACAAGATGAGGGGAATGGTGAGTGAGTGAGAACGAGCTTGCTACTCGTGCGTGTAGTAAGGAAGATAATATGCTCACTTCTCATACCATAGGTGGAGAATCCGCACACCTTAAGGTGCAAAGAGCAAGATGATAGGAATATGAGAGGGAGAGAGAGTGTGTGTATATGGTGGTGAATCCACACACCTCAACATAAGCAAAATGGAAGGAAACAAGCATAAACCATACTCACAATGTGTATATCCCAAACGACATGAGGTATGGCAACAAGATGGAGTGTATGCAAAAGATGACTGCAATAGGTAGCGTATGGCAAGAAAATGAGAAGGAAACAAGCTCATAGGGGGCATAATGGAGAGATGGGAGTTGATGGCGAGGAATATCATGAGTGTATCCACTAGTAATCTTCTTGAAATCGTGCCTTCTACCCTTCATTACAAGTGTGTGGAGGTATGGTGCTCATTTGTTTTTGTGCATGGTGATGGTGATGGTGATGGTAATGGTGTTGTGATTATGTGATTAGGGTTCATGATACTAGTATGTAGCACAAGAGTGTGTATGTGTAGGGTGTGTGTGTGTGTGTGTGTGTGTGTAGTGTGTAGTCTATGTGTCCCATTACAAAAGAGAAGGCCTCCTTTTATAGGTCAAGAGAGTGATTAGGAAAGATATTATGAGCAAGAGGAGTTATCACAAAGTAACCTCAGTTAGAGGCATTCCCCCAATGAGAGAGCTCCGTGTGACCTGCTTATTGACCAATTTCCTCCTAATCGCCTTCATCATGGCGAGCTTTGTCTCCATGACACCTTCCATAGCTTGAGTCCAAGAGAGTATTGATAAAATAAAAGAAAATACAACAATAATGGAGAGAAACCTATAAGAAATTTTATGTGTGGAGTTGGTTAATCATGACTTCTTCCCATGTGGACAGACAGGCTTCACCATGTTTGCCATATATCCCAAACCGTAGCTCCAAAAATTATTAAAAAAAATAGGGGCTGAAAGATCAGCTCAACACCTACAACTTTGCTGTTGAAAAAATTTTCCAAATCAGAATAGAAAAAATAGACAAAAATCCCACAAAAATATGTGTCTGTCTTTTCCTTTCCAAAAGTCTTTCAGGTGGTCCCTTCTTGACTTCATGTGCAAGCCTTGTGTCCACAAGTGAATTATGCTTGAATTTGATAATATTTTGTTGACTCCAACTTCATAATGCATAAGATTCTCCTCCCTTTCACTATTGACTTTTATTCTTCACCTGTAGTAACCGTCAAGTAGTGACCGTCGGGTAGAATCAGCATCCAGTGATTTTTCTTTCATAGGGTTTGTTCGTACCTCTCCTTATTCTGAGATCTAAATGTGTCAAAACCATAGATATGTACAAAATAAATACATAGGTTTTTTATGATTTTCATGCATCAAGTGCATACCAAGAGAGAGGTGGAGCAAAAATTTGAAAAACGGCCCTCAATACAATGTATCAAAATACCCATGGAGCACATCCCAAGGAGACGGCACGTGTACACAATCAACCCAGAAAGCTATGAAGCAATCTATAATAGCATGCCCTTTAGATTTTAAGTTGTAATCACTGCATCTTGAATATACTTCTTGCTCGGAGATAATGCAGTTTTATCAAAAACTTGGGTATATTGTGTCTCTTGTGTGCTTTGTGTATACATGGGTTTGGTGTCTATCATAAAGGGGTCTCAGTTTAAGAGAGACCATTTGTACAACCAGTCTCATTGTGTTGTAATTGTGTTTTGTGGGTATGCTAATTAGCATATATGGTATGCTATTTGGCATACTGTTAATGCTAGTTAGCATACAATATGTTCTAATTAGCACACCTTTTGTTGGTTTTCAAGGAGAAGAGATGGCAGCTTCCTGTATACTGTGTATGCTAATGCTAATTAGCATACTATTTATGATAATTAGCATAAACTTATATATGCTAGTTAGCATAAATAGTGTGCTAATTAGCATAACTTTGTTGGTTTTCAAGGAGAAGAGATGGAAGCTTTCTGTATACTATGTATGCTAATTAGTATACTATGTTGTGAGTGGAATTCTAATTAGCATACTGTTTATGCCAACTGGCATAAACAGTATGCTAATTACAGTATGCTAATTAGCATACTGTTTATGCCAGTTGGCATACCCTTGTTGGTTTAGGGAAGAAGAGATGGAAACTTTCTGTATATTGTGTATGCTAATTAGCATACCTTTGCTGGTTTCAAGGAGAAGAGATGGCAGCTTTCAATTCTTTGTGTATTCTAATTAGCATATTGTTTACGCCAGCTGGCATAAACAGTATGCTAATTGGCATACCTTTGCTGGTTTTAAGGAGAAGAGATGACAGCTTTCTGTGTACGGTGTGGTCTAATTAGCATACTATGCTGTGAGTGGAAGTTAGCACAAACAAAAATGGACAGTATGCTAATTGAAGGTATGCTAATTACCATACTATGTATGCTAATAAACATACTGTTTTTGCTAGTTGCCATAAACAGTATGCTAATAAGAATATCTTTGCTGGTTTTAAGGAGAAGAGATGATAGGTCCCTGCATCCTGTGAATGCTAATTAGCATACTATTTATGCCAATTCGCATTCTGTGGGTATGCTAATTAGCATAGTTAACTTGCATAAACAGTATTCTAATTAGCATAGGTTCTCTGGTTTCAAGGAGAAGAGATAACAGCTCTCTGTATACTGTGTATGCCAATAAGCATATCATGTATGCTAATTAGCATATTGTATGCTGGTTTCAAGAAGGGATGGCAACTTTCCATATACTGTGTATGCTAACTAGCATATTATGCTGTGAGTGGAAGTTAGCAAAAACAAAAATCCACAGTATGCTAATTGAAGGAATGCTAATTAGCATACCATGCATGCTAAATAGCATATTGTTTGTCAGTTGGCATAGACAGTATGTTGATTAGCATACTGTTGATGGTTTCAAGGAGAAAACATGGCAGCTTCTTGTATAATGTATATGCTAATTAGCATATTGTGAGTGCAAGTTAGCAAAAACAAAAATGCTCAGTATGCTAATTAGAATGTATTCTAATTAGCTACTTTTAGTATGCTAATTAGCGTACTGTTTTGGCTGGGTTAGCATAAACAATCTGCTAACTAGCATAAACATTATGCTAATTAGCATAACTTTTTTTATTTTTTCCAACGAGAATGTATACAAATTCAATGTTTACAAGATTGTCTTCAAAATAAGAATAGTACAGGATCTGATCATTACTATCTGAAGTGAATGTCGGAATAGTTACAAACATTGGAAAGGCAATTTACAAATTTTCCTCATAATGTTACAAAATTGCAAAGAGCCTCCTACTCTAGATAAGATCGTGGTTTAGTGCTCTTGTACACTCGCTTTTGCCCAGTGTCCGTTTGCTTCTTTGTTTGCTGAGCTTTTGGGTCTTGCTCTATTTCTTCTTCTTGCTGAGCTTTTGGTTCTTGCAACTCTCTTTCTTCTTCTTGTTGTTGTTGCTTCTCTTTTTTCCCTCTGTAGCCTCTCTCTCTTATGTCTTTCAACTTCTTCATCAGCCTCCCTTTGTCTCATTCGCATGGATTCATTACTCTAGGCCATGTTGTGCTGGTGCATTTTTTATTCCAGCTTCCTGATCACTTGATGTGAAAAAAAATATGGGGTAGTATCAAACGCATTTTCAGCTGTATAAGTTGCACAATCCTCTGATTACAGCCATAGGAACATCCAGCTGCTCAAAGTATCTATCAAGAAGTTTTGTCGTTGTTCTTTGGTCTGGTCCTCTATCTTAGGAGTAACAAGCCAACTTCCTTCAGGGTTCTGGCACACTTTGTACATACTATCATCAATAATTAGACTGTTTTAAGGCCCAAAGTTGAAGTTATTCCAAAACAATCTCAAATCCTTCAAGAATACAGGCTTATTATTTATTTGCCAAGGCTGGCCACTACAATGACCCTGTGTAAAAACACCTCTCAGCTTATCCCATTGATCTTTGAATATTGTTTCTAATATTGCATTCACTTTAGGTGCCATGCTGGTGCTCCATATATACACATGGAAAAAATGGAGGCACCAATCCAAAAATTTATGGCTGTCTTTGCGACAAAATACCAACCTCCTATCTTGTACATTGTACTTTATCATTTCCCCTGCATGTTTAGGGGGAATTTCACCGTGCATTGGCTCTACAACTTGAACAAGGACGCCATTTAAATCAAGAACAAAAGCGCGCCCCTGGTCTGGCAATGGTTTTGGCACGCATATTGGGTCTGGTAGTGCATACCACTCAGCAAAAATAACTTCCACGGAGGGATGAACATAACTGAAGTACTCATTTATTTTCGTTAAGCATTTAAGATAGCTAGCTAGGTGCTTCTCAATCTCGGATTTTTCTTTTTGTAGCTGTCTAGCCTTGGCAATACGTCGATTTCGTATGGTTTTTCATGCAATGGCATAATTCAAATCATGCAGGGCAACTAGCTGCAATTTCTCTTACCCTGTGACACAGAAATGGTATCAAATAAAGACATTATAAAGGACAAGCAAAAACTATTGAACTGTTGCACAACAAAATAATATTGAAAAGAGTTTTTCCATTATAAATATCTAGAGAGATACATGCCACAGGGTGTGGAGCTTGATAACACTACATAACTTGGACATAATAGGGAACAGATTCAACATAATTTCTTGCAACCACGTGAGCGAATAGCTTTCTTTTCACCTCTGCTGTGTTCGTTTATGTCATCCAGGGTGCTCGAAGGGGCAGCACATTTCTTGTCCCCAGGTTCTTCCAGAATTTGTTCCAGGCCACCTTTTCTCTTTAATTTCACTTTGTTTACAAAACCCTGTAGGGGGCTGTCATCACCGGCGTCTTGTGCAATCAGCCCACTGTCAATCCTAAAACCTTCCTCTTGAGCACTCCTAGCTTCCTCTTGCACACTCCTAACTATTTCCTCTGAGATGCTTGTTTGATCATTTGTAGGGGGCTTGGGTTTGGGATGAGTAATCATGATAAAATTTTCATCATCATCATCATCATCTGTTTCTTTACCATCTGCAGCAGCCTCGTGCATTATCGCATGTTGTGGCATTACATCTACCCTTTCATGTTGTCTATCCAACTCATCAAATTCATCATTACTGAGCTTCTCTTCTTTCTTTTGATTGACAGGTGTCTTGTCAGGTTCGCATCCTGCATCATTGATACCTGTGTATTCCATTCACCCGTTAATTTTCATCGGTACCATTATGATTCCTTGTATGCATAGTGTGACAAGTAGCATTCCATGTATGGTAAGCATCTATATCCTGTAGACATTCATATTGTCTATGCTAACTATCCTAACTAGTATACAAAGTGTGCTAACCACCATGATCAATATGCTAACTAGCATACAAAATATGCTAACAAGGAAGTGTGAATATAGTGTGTATGCTAACTAGCAGAGAATGTATGCTAATTAGCATATATAAAATAATAGGAAAAATTGTGTGTATGTTAATGGTATGCTTATTATTGATGGTGTGCTAATTAGCATACATGCTATGTTAATTAGCATAAATGGTATGCTAATTAGCATACACAGTTGTATGCTAATTAGCATACAATGTATGCTAGCATAGATGGTATGCTAACTAGAGGATAAGCTATGCTAATAAACATAACATCACTGCTAATTATCATACCATTTTTGCTGGTTAGCATATTGTGCATGCTAACTAAAATACACATTCCGATAACTAGCAAAGATGTACGCTAACTAGCATACAAATTATGCTAGCTAGCTCAACATGTATGCTAACTAGCATAGAGGTATGCTAACAAGCATAAACATTATGCTAGCTAGCAAAGAAGGTATGCTAACTAAACTTTGAATGCTTGTTAGCATGCACCAAATGCTATAGCATACAAGGTATGCTAGTTAGCAAACTGAGTATGCTAATTATCATAAAATTTTTTATAGTTATCATACTTGCATGCTAGCCATCATACAAAATGTTCTAATTAGCATAAAAAGTATGCTAATTAGCATATTATATGCTAATTAGCATACTTTTTATGCTAATTAGGACATTGTGTTTAGCCATGTGTGCTAACTAGCTAACAAGGTATGCTAATTAGCATATATATTACATGCTAATTAGCGGGAATTTATTTTTTGCAAGCTTCGTGTTTCATGCTTTTGCAATTAGGACTTTTTTTCGTTCTTTTGCAATGCAACATGGCCTAAATGAGCTTGTCCAAGACAAAATTTATGTATAGCTATTGGCTAAAAGTAAACAAATATAATTTTAACACAAATTTTGAAGTACAAATTTTTAAAAAAATGCTAGAGTTTCCTTCAGTTTAGCTTTTAAAAATTTTAAAAGTACCGCTCCACCTTCATCACAAAGGCCTTTGCAAGAGATTAGGAATGTGCACACACACACACATAAGACTAACAAAAAACCCTTCATATAAGTTTGAACTACTTTTCTATTCTTTTGCAGTGCAACATGGCCTAAATGATCTTGTCAAAGACAAACCTTGCACACAAACTATAGGCCAAAAGTAAACAATATGAATCCCAAACCAAATTTTTCAAGTACAATTTTTTTTTTTTTTGCAAGAGTTTCTTTCATTTTAGCTTAAGAATTCCAAAAAGTATCTCTCCACCTTTATCACAAAGGCCTCTACAAGAGATTAAGGACGTTCAAAACAATGAAAAGACTAACAAAAATTTCTTCAAATAAAACCTTTGTTAGCTACCACCTCTAGAAAAAGTATGCTCTTTAAAAAGGAATTGAAAGTATGACAGGTAGTCTATCTTAAATCTTTCTCAAGCCAACATAGAAACATGCCAAACATAGAGACATCAATCATGTAGTCACACAACTGTTACCACCCCAAAAATGTAAAAGTACATAATCCGTAGATCATAGTAGTAACAAAATCAAATGTATGGATCTTCTCACAACAATCTCCTCCCTCTTAGCTTGGCACGGGTCCACACACTATGGGAGAAAGACACTGCTCATACAGTACATCATCTAGCTCTAAACACATGCATTGTCTCAGGTCTTCTGCACTCGCCTTCCCCAAACCACCACACCCTACAAACACATCCAAGACATAGTCGCAACACTCTGTGAATGTTGCAAGCAACCACCTGACCATGTCACCAACATAGAAACAAACACCATTACTCTTGCAAGTGGTGGAAACAATGTGTCATACAAGGCCATTCAAATCAACATCATACAAGATAAGTGACTTCCCAAAAAAATACACTACTTCTCTCTGCACCACCTATAACAATTTCACCATCAACTTCTATGGGGAAAACACAATCATCTAATACATGGCTACGGTATGCTGGAAACAACCTCTCCAAAATCTTCTTCCCACTCTCTTTGTCGTAGCTTGGCACATCTTGACCGACACGATGCCAAAGACACATTATAAGATCAAGCACCTATTTGAATATACAAATTGTAAATATGATATTATCAAATTAAGAATCTTACCATAAAATAAATAAAAACAATATATTCTAAAACATCAATGATCTTAACGTCTCTCTAGTGACAGGATGTCGATATGCCTTGGAGTCACACACAAGCGTCCAAGCACGATGAAGCACAAGCCCCACTCTTGATGCATCCACAAGGAACTCCCCTATGTGCTCAGCTAAGAACATGGTGACCAAGAAGCCCTCGTCGGCCAAATACTTGCAAGCAAGATCCATGCAACCCCTTACCAAACCCAACGAGAGAGTATTCCACTTGGGAATAGTCATGCCCTCTAAAAAATCAAAATGCTAATAAGACAAGTTACTTTCTTGTTACCCTTTAAAATAATAAAATTTTACTTACCCCAAGGGATAGGACCAAGGGCATCCACCAATAAACCCGTAGGAAAATTTGCAAATATCAATTGAGCTACCTCTCGACATGGCACTCCATCTTTGCTATAAAGATGCGTCTTTTGAGTGGAAAAAAATTTGTTGATGCTATTTAAAAAACATTTTATAGTCATATATTGGAAAACAAACTAAATTTAATGTTTCATAGACGTTGCATTTACCTAATTAGAGCAAATCTATCAATTTGGGTCACATCAACAAGTAGAGCATCAACAAAAGTCTGGTACTGGAATTTTGCAACCATTATTTATAGTGGTAACTTTCTAACAATCTTTACATGTAAGTAACTTTAGATTCAAATTCATTTGAGACAACTTAACAACAGAACGTGTCATAGGTTGTTTCTCCCAACTCTCTCGACTTAGAGAGGACTCTGCAACAAAGGAGGTAGTAGGCGCTAAAGAGACCTCAACCGCATTCATCCACTTTGGATCACTTGAGGTGCTAGGAGGTTTTATAAGCCCTTTACCTTTCTTGTCCAAAATGCCAACAAAAGGAGAAGATGTAGCTCCTGTGGTTGTTTAAGTAGTCCTCACATTGGACTGTGTACCTTGGGCAGCTTTTGTGGCATTCTTACTAGCTTCAATCTCGTCACTTCCTTCGCTTACTTGATGCTCCATAGAAGAGGGTGTAGTAAGTGCGTCCAATTCTTTATTACTATGGGTCTCTTGCTTGAATCCTACCAGCATCATTTTTTCTATCATAATATGCATGGCTTTAAAGTACACACATACATTCATAAATTAATCTTTCACATGGTTTTAAGAACTTACTCTCATGAAGATCCTTTTCTTTCTTTGGGGTTACACCAATTAGATAATCTAGCCACCAAGGACATAATTGTGCTTCACATGGTGTCATATTTTTCTCAAGCAAGGAGGGAGAATACATAGTGCTCTCATCATCAACATCAACCCACTCTCTTGTCAATTCTGAAATCTCACCCAATCTTCCCTCTTCAACACATTTGAAAATCCACCTGCAACAATTATCAAAGAACAAAGTAAACTAGAAGTATTGAGAGAAGAAAATAATTAAGTAACCACAAATTTTTCAGTAGAGTCTCCTTTGTTTTAGAGATCATTTTTCAAAAAATAAGCATTAAAGCCACCCTATCTTAGGCTTCCACGTGGAATTTAAGGCAAAACAATATTAAAGAAAATCAAGCCACCAAATTTTTTTTATATTCTGCTTTATTTTGGTAATTCCATGACACAAAATATACAAACCATCCATTTTTAAGCTTCTATGAGGAGTTTAAGGTATAGAATGAAGTACTTCTCATGCATGCATATCACAATGCAATAATCACCATCAATAGAGAAGTAATCTTAGAGTCAAACCAATACACTAGCCATTTCATTGAAAACACAAGCTCAAGAATCTTCTCTGCAACATCCAAATACTTCACCCCATCCATAAGATATGCAAAAGCTTGCATGTAATTACCTCACAATTACTCTACATGTAAACATATTCATAAATTCTAACTTATATTTCACTTTATGTTTACCTACATAACATGATTCTTCAAGATTATCTTGAAGAATTCATCAAAGGAATCCGGTAATTGTGGCCCTTCAACTTGTATCTTTTGGATTAAAAGAGAGGCCTCAAAGTGCATATGACCCAATATGTTTCTTTCTTCATGTAAGTCCGAAATGCCTTATAATATTGAAATTGAGGACATAAGGGATCTTTGGACTTTGTCAGACTCACGAGTTGCAGCATTATTTTCTTCCTACAATACATATAAACTTAAACTTAAAGAAAACATTGAACAAAATCAAGTATGGACAAATAAATGCATCCAAAATACCTTTCAGGAGAGATTTTAGAACTTGTAAGGCAGTATAACTTGTCTCTTGTAATTTTATAGATGCTTGTATCCTCCCACTTTATGCCAATCAACACTTTGAAGAAATCCTCTCCATTATGGGGATTTGCAATGAATAGATACTTGTAGCCTCTATCTTTGAGCCACTCCTCCTCCACTCTAGTAGCTTTATCTAAACGTTTCTTCCTCTCGCCCTCATCTAAACCAACTGCTTCAATCTTTGCCTTTTCTTTAGAGAGGAATGCTTGAAATTCATCCTTACATCATAAATTAATTATGTAACCATCAAGCAATACACAAAACTATAAATGTTAGGGAGAAAAAAGAGAGTAGTCACCTTCCAAACAAGTTGTGAAATCAATCCACAAGGAGAGTTATACCAAGGAGTAACACCATGATAATATCGGGCCTCTACACTCATCTCAACTTCTACCCACTTCCTCATTTCGGGTGTCAATCTATCTAGAATAGATTCTTTGTTGGCAACACCAAAATTTTGAAACATGTACACCTCATGAGCAATGTTTGGAGTCACATGAGCTCTAGAAATCCTATTTACAACAATAAATTATGTGAAGTGAATAGTTAGGCATAACGTTTCCTTCTCATGGATAAAGGGATGTTAAGTCACTTACGCATTGGTTTTGTCTAGTGCGAGTAGAAGATCTACCTCCTTTGCCTATAATACTTGTATAAGTTGACACCTCACACTCACATGGTATTTCGCATTATTGGAGTACTCTGTATATTAAAACAACAACTATAAGATTCATATAGAAGCATCATTCACAACAAAGAAATTAGAAAATGTAAGAAAATGACATACTTTCTTTGATACGTCTCCACAATGTCTTCAACCTGTGGTTACCATCCCAAACCAGAAATTTCTTACCCCTTAGGTCATTCCACTTTTTTCCAAGAGCTCTCTCAAACTCATCATTCTTTTGACACCATACAGGTCCCCACTCTTCAAGGTTGCTTGTTGTCACTGGCATTATCTCTCCTCCAACACCCTCCATGGAAACAAGAAAATGACCCATAGTTTCAAGATAAGCAGATGAGTCAAAAGAAGATATCAACCATTGTGCATCATCGATGGCAAATCTAACAACTTCATGAGCCACCAATCTACATAGAGGAATAGGAGGAGGCGTAGTCCTTTTCTTCACATAAAGCTGACTCAACACATCATTCATCAAGCGAAGAGAAACTTGTTTTCCCAATTGTCTTGAATGTTTCTTCTCCTTACCATCATCCTCTCTCCCATGATCACTATCATTACTCACCTCTTGTGTTTCATCAAGAACTTCTTCATCCAAATTAGCCTCTACAAAAAGAAACAAAAAAAAACCTAAATCGTAAAAATAACAAAAGTAAAAGTAGTCAATGCTATAAACCATGGCAATGCGTTATACATACCTTCTATATGATTAGAATCCTCATCCACTTCGGCTTCATCATCAATGAAAACACATTTTTTGTCATGTATGTGTTTTTTCTTTTTAGGGGTAGTGTCTAAAGGACGTGCACGTGATGATGCTTCTTGTTCTATCATTCTTTTAGAAATACATCCTGAACGCAACTTCATGTTCACATCACGGCTATTATGTTGAGAGACATAGATCTTTCTTTTTGTGTTCTTTCTCTTGGGCACCATTAAATACACTATAAAAATCATACAATATTCAAAAGTAGATGTTTGACAAAACCAAAAAAATATTTGAAGTATAAAAAACTTAAAAAATGGATAGAGTCTATTTTGTTTCTACACAACAATGAAATTCAAAGCTTAGTGTAGAGTAAGTGTTTGAGCTCTCATATCATCCGCTTTCATCCTCTTGCAAGCGGATAATCAGAGAGCTCAAATTTTTTTATGTTTTATCTAATTTTAATACAATAGTTTAAAATTGCCACCCAAACTAATCTTTTTTCAAGATAATAATACTCTTGAAATCAGTATTTCAAGGTACTATTTTACATAAGTACTTAGTGTATAGTAGATGTTTGAGCTCTCTAATCATCCGCTTGCAAGCGGATGATTGGAGAGCTTAACAAGTCCAATAATTGTGATAAATAACTAAAATCAAGGTAATAAAAATATTCAAAACTTAAAGATCTAAACACTATATCAAGGCATGATTTTTCATAAGTACTTAAAGAGTTAAACACTCTTATGTTTTTTGTAATTTTAAGGTAATATTTGAAAATTGTCAACAAAACTAGCCTCTTTCTCAAGATCTTAACAAAGTAATAAAAAAACAATAAGAATTTTCAAAACTTGTAGATTTATCAGAAGTAAAAAATTATTCTAAGTATAAAAAACAAAAAAAAAATTAGAATCTCCTTTGTTTTTTCATAAAGTTTCAAAATAAAATTCTTCAACAAATATTTCTTGAATCATAATATATCTACTTAGTTGTATAGTAGATGTCCACGGATTATCAAAGTGCTCAAACACTACTATGGTTTTTGTAATTGTAATGCAATATTTGAAAATTATACCAAAACAGTACACTTCCAATCACAATTTCAAGGCACTATTTTCTATAAGTATTTAAACATAGTAGGTGTTTGAGCTCTTCATCCGCTTGTAAGCGGATGATTGGAGAGCTTAACAAGTCCTATGTTTTATATAAATTTGACTCAATAACCACATTCAAAGTAAAAGATTATTTAAAACTAAAAGATTTATCAAAAGCAAAAAATTATTCTAACTATAAGAAACATATTTTTTTGACAAAATCTCCTTTCTTTTTTCATAAAATTTTAAAATTAAATCCTCCACCTTTATTATAAAGGCCTCCATAGGAGATTAAGGACAAAATCATACCAAAACTAACCTCTTTCTCAAGATAACAATAGACTTCAAATCACAATTTCAAGACACTATTTCTTATAAGTAGTTAAACAGTAGTAGGTGTTTGAGCTCTCTAATCATCCACTTGCAATCGGATGATTAGAGAGCTCAACAACTCCTATATTTTATGTAATTGGATGTCATATTTTAAAATAGCCATTAAAACTAACCTCTTTCTCAAGATAACAGTACTCTTTAAATCACAATTTCCTATTACTACTTGAACCGTAGTAGGTGTTTGAGCTCTCCAGTCATCCGCTTGCAAGCGGATGATTGGAGAGCTTAACAAGCCCTATGTTTTTTGTAATTTTAACTCAATAACTACACTCAAAGTAATAAAATATTCAAAACTTTAAAGATTTATTAAAAGCAAAAAATTATTCTAAGTATAAGAAACAAAAAAATTTTAATAGAGTCTCCTTTTTTTTTCATAAAATTTCAAAATAAACTTATCACCTTTATTATAAAGTCTTCCACGGGAGATTAAGGACAAAATTATACCAAAACTAACCTCTTTCTCAAAATAACAATAGACTTCAAATCACAATTTCAAGACTCTATTTCCTATAAGTGGTTAAACTGTAATAGGTGTTTGAGCTCTCTAATCATCTGCTTGCAAGCGGATGATCGGAGAGCTTAACAACTCCTATAATTTTTGTAATTTTGATGCAGTATTTTAAAATATCCATTAAAACTAACCTCTTTCTCAAGATAACAGTATGCTTTAGATCACAATTTCCTATTACTACTTAAAGCGTAGTAGGTGTTTGAGCTCTCGAATCATCTTCTTGTAAGAGGATGATTGGAGAGCTTAACAAGCCCTATGTTTTTTGTAATTTTGACTCAATAACTAAAAATTAGCAACAAAACTAATCTATTTTTGAAGGTGCAAATAAATACAATATAAAAATTGTATTTTAAAAATATTCGAGACTTAGATCTTTATCAAAATCAAAAATATAATTCAATGTAGATATAAAAGCTCTTTGCTCATCCGCGTGCAAGCGGATGATCAGAGAGCTCAAAATCTCTTATATTACAAATTCAAGAGGACCTAAAAGTAAAGTCAGTAAAGTTAGAAGACATAGCTTCCTTATATCGGGTGATGGAAACGCGCAAAAAGCTAAGCGACTACCAATAAAGACCATGTGATATCAAGAGAGTTAATTTAACCAGATGTCCTCTTTTAACCTTCTAACTCTTGAGCTTTAGCCTAAAACACATTTCATACAACATTTCAAACACCACTAATATCAATATCAATGCATACAAAACATTTCATACACCACTAATATCTAAATCAAAAGAGGAAAACTTGATGTCCTTTTTGGGACTCACTTAGAAAACAGTATAATAATGATGAAGTTCAACCTTAGTAAAAACACTCCCTCTCTATCTCACTCTGTGATAGAAAAAACATGAAACATGAATAATCTTGGTCATCTGGTCTAGAATGACACTGGTTCAAGTCATCAAGTTATGCCAGATATAAGGACTACAAATGAAAACACGATATCAATATACATCAACATGGGGCCACTGGCCATCACTGTGGAATGGGTGAACAAGCCCCCCTCAGCTCAAACAAAGGCCTTGTTGGGTGGGCACCATGGCGTTACAGTGACACAACCTGAAGCGCCATTGTATCAGTATAGAGGTGGATATTGCCACCATATTCAGATCATGCATTTGGCCGCTGGCTGTCAGGAATGGGATCGTGCTAGCTATGGTGGATGAAAGAGAAACATGGTGCAAGTGTGTGAGTGTGTGTAAGCAAGGTTATCACTCAAGTGAATTAGGTTCCAAGATAGAATTAGCTTGGACTCATAAACACAATCTTGAGTATTGACTTAGCTTAGCACAAGCTCACCATAGACAAGCATGTAGTGCAAAACAAAGTTGTTGCTTATTCATTCAAGAAATGAGCTTTAAGTAGCTCTACAGCCTTGCTCCACAGTATGTGGGATAAATCCACTCTCCTCTCCTTGACTCACACCTTAGGACAAAGCTCACATTTTACAATCCTCCCCTTGAGGTTTGGACTAACACAAGATATTGAAGATGCATGATCCACACAGGCTAACAAAATCCACATAGGATGGTGGTATCCACACAGGAAAATAAAGTCCACAAAGGATGGTGATATCCACACAGGATGGTAAAATCCACACAAGAAAAATCCACAAAGGATGGTGATGTCCACACAGGATGATAAGCTGGTATCCACACAGGAAAAAGTCCTCCCCTACAAGTAGAGAGTCTGCATCTTCAAAATGGGTCTTCATAAAAGACAACGCTGCTCTTGTCTTCGTCCTTTTTGTCTTCTACTATGTGAGTTGATCCTCTGTCAGGTCTCTTGCCTTCGTTGCTTCTGGTGTTGCTTCTACTGTTGCTGCTTTCTCCACTGCTACTGCCTCCACTTGAGTAGCACCGAGAAGGAGGGTGTCCCTTCCTACCACATTTGTTGCAAGGTTTGTTTGTGTAGCAATTTTTCGCTACGTGTCCCATTCTTCCACATTCATAACACTTTCTTCCGTTTGTTGATGTTGATGGTGAATATTTCCCCTTGAAGATGTTGCGATGAAAACTCCTCCTGATGGGGTGAGTGAACCTCTTTGCTTTCTTTCTTCTGCTTGGGCTGAGTTGATGACATCTTGAAATGGTGGTGCTAGTTCTTTTTCTTCAAGAATTGTGACTAAGTGGTCATAAGAAGGTGGAAGTGCACTTAATAGTATGGCCACTTTGTCATCTTCTGGTACTTCAACTTGGATGTAAGTGAACTGCGTGACAATGCTCTTAAGCCTATTCACTAGGATAGCAATGTCCTCCCCTTCAATCATAGTAACTTTGTAAAGCTATCTTTTAAGACTAACTTTGCTTCTTTTGGCCCTAGCTCCAAAATTACTTTCTAGGACATGCCAGGCTTCATGTGCATGCTTACATTCATCTATGAAATGTACATAGTTATCATGCAAGGAAGTGATGATAATTCCCAATGCTTCTTCGTCTTTGGCCAAATTCTGTGCACTTTCTATGAGTGTAGATGCCCTAGTGTGCACTCCATCGGGTTCGGCTTGTTGCTCTAAAGCAGTGCTAATGACAGACCACAAACATTTTTTCATAAGGTAGCCTCTTAACTTCGTTTGCCAAGTGTGAAACCCCTCCCCATTGAATTTTTCTATTTCCTTGTCCCCCATTTGTGCCAAAGAGGGGTCTTAGCTTAGGAGACTCTCCTAGCTAGTGTCTGCCTCTTTACACGGTGCACAAATAAAGAAAGATGATTATTTATTTGCAAGTTATTGTGCTTGGCTGCAAGATTTGAAAAGATGAGAAAGAGAGTAAGATAAAATTCCTTTGAACTTTCTGAAGCTCCTCTTCATCGTCGGTGAAGCCCCTCTTCACAAAAGTCACCTTTGGTTGGGTTCTTTGATGCCTTTGAGGCTTTGAAAGCTTTAGGGTGCCTCATTACAGTTTGGTGGGAGCAAGCCCTTACAGGGTTCTTGGAGGCTTTGAAGTCTCTTGGAGGTTTTCCTTGGAGCCGGTGCATTGGGTGGGAGCACCCCCTTGTGGGAATTGGAAGTTGGCCCTTGAGGCTCTTGAGGCAGCGGGGGAAGGGGGGCCCAACAAGGGCGCTGGGTTGGAGCTCTTGCTTGAGATTCGGGAGCACTGTGGGAAGGGGGCCTGAGAGGGTGCACCCGAAAATTCCTTAGAAAAGGTTTAAGCACGTGGGTAACGGAGCACACCGGACGGCGAGGGCAGTCGATGCGGCTGATCGGGCAGGCGCGGGCGTCGCTGTAGGCAAGAGCGAATGGGCGCGACTGGCCACGTTCGGACTCAAAAAACGGATTTCAAAAGGATTGACCACCTAGCTGAAGTCCGCCGCCTTGGGCGTCCAAGGTAATGGGGACGGGCTCTCCTCAAAAAGTAGTCAACTCCTAAAAATAGGAGGTTCCCACACACAACGAGATTTTTTTAGGCTTGTTTTTCCACAATGGTGTGGTGAGCATTGAATGCTCTTCTAGGCACACACACACACACACACGCACACAATTTGAGCCTTGATTCTGCAGGGAAAACCAGAGAATGAGGGCAAAATTTGAGAAAGCTTTAGAATAGGCAAAAGAGATGCGATTCTAGCATGGGTGGGTTTGACGGAAAGCACTTGAATGGGGCTACACTCATATACCAATTGTGAATGTGTTGGTATACTTGCAATGCCCACCTCTCTAAATTTTGCCACCACAATATATGCTACACAATTTGTAAGGCCCCCATATGAGGAGAAGCCAATGGTGCACATATATTTGGTGGATTCCAGCTATGCACGCTGATGAGATCTCTATTTGTGATCGTGGATGGTACGGAGAAAATTCAGGGGCAACTTTGGGGGCCTCAGGATCGGAAGCCCCCGAGACTTTTTTTTCCCTTCGTCAAAATATTCCTTTTCGCCGGCATATCTTGGCCGGCGGACAACAGCCGGAAGACAATTGGAAAATGGCCGTCCGGTGGCCGGTGATCCATGGTCTTTGGTCGGTGGTCTTTGGCTGGTGGCCGGATTTCCTTGGCCGGTGGCCGATTTCTAGGAGGACTTGTCTACCCAAAAGCGGCTACACATGGGCGCATGGGAGAGTCCTACTTGGACTTGGCTATCTAAGGGCGGTTGCACATGGGCGTTTAGAGGCTCCCTTACAACTATATAAGGAGGCCTTTTCATGAGTATTTTGGTAGAATGGTGTGGACACTTGACGCACACAGCACATCCTTGTGTAAGGATTATTAGTCCCTTGTATTCACTTGCTCTAGTTGTCTAAATCGCCATCTAAGCTCTACCTTGAGAGCGCATGGGTGGATGACGCCATCAATTTGTATAGTGTGCTAATCTAAAGTTTTTGATTTGCCACTAATCTACTTTGCATCGTGTCTCTCTCTACTCTCCTTCCTACTAGATCCTTATTGTATTCCGCATTTCTTACATGGTATCAGAGCTATAGGTGCTCGTAGCTAAGAAAGTACGAGAAGTACTTGTATTACTTTGCAAAATCAATTATGCCGGTGTCTTCAAGTGCCGTTGTCGGTGCTACTCTGCTTCGCATTCATCCACTAGCATTCACCAAAGGAAAGCTTGGCAGCACCAACTACACATTGTGGAAATTCAAAATTTCTGCAATTCTAGATTCATATGAATTGTTGGATACGGTGTTGGGGCCAAATGGTGCAGACCCAGAGCCCACTGCAACAAATGATCCGGAAAATCCAAGCGTTGTAATTCCTCCAGATGCTACTCTTCTACATGCCTGGAAAAGAAGAAATGCAGATGTATTATGCGCCATTGTCATGTGTGTAAGTGATTCTGTCCTCACTTTGATTCAGCATACCACTAAAGCACATGAAGCTTGGAACATATTGGCTCGCCAATATGAGGCGCACAATCACACCAGAATTCAAAATCTAGAAAATCAACTTGCTGAGAAACTTGCTGATGGAGAGAAAGTGGAGGCCTTTATCAAGCGGATTAAGGACCTCCAAGATCAATTAGCTGCCATTGGTGTGGCTATTTCTCCAGAAGATTTAGCTCGGCACTACATTCACATACTTTCGGCGAGATATGATGGTCTCGTTACGACACTCAACACTCAGGTTCGTCCAACCCCTCTTATGTTTGAAGAATTGATGCAATGTTGCTTGAAAGGAGCTATGACTCAGAACCAGGAATGGTGGAGGTGATGTTGCCTTCACAGCCAATGCAAAAGGCAAGGGGACTACATCAAATGCTTCTAAGAAGAAGCCCAAGAAGAGAAAATTTTCAGGTAGCTGTTTTTACTGTGACAAGAAGGGTCATGTTGTTAAAGACTGCAGAAAGAAGAAATCAGATGAGAAGAACGGCACCATGAAAGCTTCTTGGAAGGAAAGAGAATCCGCCAACAATGCTAAAACAGACCTTGAACTATGGGATGTCATAGAAGAGGTATGCTCATCAGCACAAACTCCACTTGTTGATGGTTCTTGGATTCTAGATAGTGGTGCATCCCGAAATATGACTAGTAAGAAAGACTGGTATAGTTCCTGGAAGCCTCTACAGGAACCAATAAGTGTAATTGTTGGGAATAATGCCAAATGTCCAGCCGAAGGGTCTGGGACAATTTCTTTTTTAGCAACTACATGTGAAACTAAAGAGCTCTCTAATGTGTTGTACGTGCCTCAAATCAAGAAGAATTTGTTGTCCATTGCTGCAATCACTGATCGTGATCTTGAAGTCCGTTTCAAGAAAAATGGAGCAGAAATCTTGGATTCTAAAGGCAACACAGTGGGAAAGGGTGTAAGGCGCAACAACCTCTACGAACTTTCTGCACTTACGGTCACTACAGAAAAAGGTACAACTCAATTATGGCATGAGAGATTTGGTCACTCAAGCATTGTTGTGCTAAAAGAGATGCAGAAATCCGGGATGGTGGCACACTTGCCTCAAATCTCAGAGATGAATGAAGTTTTTGAAGCTTGCACATGATGGGCAAGCAACAAAGAAATGCATTTCCAGAAGAGAGTAGTAATTGAGCTCAGTCTCCTCTAGAGTTGGTACACGCAGATCTCTGTGGAAAAATGTCTACATCCGCTTTAGGTGGATCTTTCTACTTTTTGTTGTTAGTTGACGACTTTAGTAGAAATATGTGGGTGTATTTCATTCGTGAGAAGTCTGAAGCTTTTGGAAAGTTTAAAATGTGGCAAAAGCTTGCAGAAAATGAAACAAGAAAGAAGGTGAAGAAGCTTCGCATAGATCGAGGAGGAGAATTCATCTCAAATGAATTCAACAATTACTGCAACGAGCATGGCATAAAACGACACCTTACTACAGCTTACACACCACAACAAAATGGCGTTGTGGAGCGTCACAATCAGACGGTGGTAGAAATGGCAAGGTGTATGCTCAAAGCCAAGGGTATGCCAGATTCCTTTTGGGCCGAAGCAGTAAGTACAACAGCGTACATTCTCAATCGAAGCTACACAAAGTCTTTGAAAGGGAAAATGCCTCAAGAAGCCTATTCTGGTAAGAAACCTTCAGTCTTGCATTTCAAAACATTTGGGTGTTTTTGTTATGCTCATATTCCTGATTCTCAAAGAACAAAGTTAGAAGCCAAAAGCAAGAAGTGCGTATTTCTCGGATATAGTGAAGAGTCTAAGGCTTATAGACTCTATGATCCAGAGGCAAAGAAAATATTCACCAGTCGGGATGTGGTATTTGAAGAAGGGCCACATACGGTGGAGAAACCAAGTTCATCCACTTTCTCATCAAATGAAGAAATAACTCACCATGTGCAAGACACCAGTCAGGTAAAAAATCAAGAGGAGGAGTTGTTTGATGATGACTCAAATAAATCTAACCAACCTGTTGCAGCATCACAGGAAAAGCCACTACCAAAGTGGACTCAACAGCTTTTTGACGCTCGAAACCCTCAAGTTCACAATCCTCGTGAAGAGGAGGGGGGTTTGCGACGGTCAAAGAGAATAGAGGAGCAAAGGAGAGCCTACGAACACATCGTCAACATGGCTCTCATGACAGAAATTGTGGGCTCTGTGAAGGATCCATCCTCCGTCAACGAGGCCATGGCTTATCCAAAATGGAAGGAAGCAATGCAGTTTGAATACGATAGCATCATAAAGAATGACACTTGGGAAGTAGTGGATCGGCCTTCAAAGAAGAAAGTCATTGGCACAAAATGGGTGTACAAGCTCAAGCATAAAGCTGATGGCTCTTTGCAAAAGTACAAAGCCAGGTTAGTAGCACAAGGATTCTCTCAAGTTGAAGGGTTTGATGTTAGTGACACCTTCGCTCCCACAGCTCGAATGATAACTATTCATCTTGTGCTTGCTCTTGTTGCTATCTATTTATGGGTTGTTTACCAAATGGATGTTGTGTCTACATTTTTGAATGGAATTCTCAAGGAGGAGGTGTATATTGAGCAATCACCAGGGTTTGAGACACCCCATTCAAAACAGAAGGTTTGCAAATTGAAGAAGGCTTTATATGGCCTGAAACAATCTCCAAGAGCATGGTATGCCAGAATTGATAAGTTTTAAAAAAAAAACTTGGCTTTAGAAGAAGTGCTTCTGAAGCGAATTTATTGTACTTAGAGAAAATGGAAAACAAGTCATTATTATCTTGTATGTCAATGACTTGATAATCACAGGTGATCACAAAGAGCTCATCCAACAAACTCGTGAGAGTTTGAGTTCTGAATTCGAAATGACAAACTTAGGTTTGTTGCATTATTGTTTGGGGATTGAGGTTTGGCAATCCTCAAAAGGCATCTTCATCTCTCAACAAAAGTATGCAACAGAGATCCTAAAAGCTTTTGGCATGATAGATTGCAAACCTGTGAGCACTCCAATGGAGGTAAATGCAAAACTCTCCATGGAATATTCTTCTCCCTTAGTTGACGTTAAAAAATACAGAAAACTTGTGGGAAGCTTAATTTTCTTGTGCAACACTAGGCCGGATACTTCTTTTGCAGTAGGTGTTTTAAGCAGGTTTTCCAACCAACCAAGAGAATCTCATTGGAAGGCTGGTATGCGAGTTATTAAGTACATCAAAGGTACTTTAAGCCATGGAATTTCCTATGGCATTGGCACAAATACTCTTAGTGGGTATTGTGACTCTAATTGGGCAGGAGATTGTGACTCTAGAAAGTCAGTTTCTGGATTTTGTTTCTCGCTTGGTTTCTGGAGTGTTTTCTTGGATCAGCAAGAAGCAGCCAACCATCGCTCTTTCTTCAACGGAAGCAGAGTATAAAGCTGCTTGTTTTGCAGCTTGTGAAGCAGTTTGGCTAAGGCGAGTCCTCATGGACTTAGGTGTTTCTCTTCATTCATCAACAACACTTCAATGCGACAACCAGAGTTGCATGGCGATTGCCAAGAACCTTGTCTTCCATGCACGCACAAAGCATATTGAGGTTCAATATCATTATGTTTGAGAGCTAATTGAGGATGAAATTGTGGAGCTAGAGTATTGTCCTACTGAAGATAATTGTGCAGATATCTTCACCAAAGCTCTAGGGAAAGACCAGCTACTTCGACATCTTCATCAACTTGGAGTTGGCACACGGCCAACATAGAGCATCTTCGGGTGTTCATTGAGGGGTGGTGTTGGTATACTTGCAATGCCCACCTCTCTAAGTTTTGACACCACAATATATGCTGCACATTTTGTAAGGCCCCCATATGAGAAGAAGCCAATGGTGCATATATATTTGGTGGATTCCAACTATGCACGCTGATGAGATCTCTATTTGTGATCGTCGATGGTACGGAGCAAATTCAGGGGCAACTTTGTCGGAATATTCCTTTTCGCCAAAATATCTTGACAATCGTAAAATGGCCGTCCGGTGGCCGGTGGTCCATGGTCTTTGGTCGGTGGTCGGCGGCCGATGGTCTTTGGCCGGTGGTCGGATTTCCTTGGCCGGTGGCCGATTTCTAGGAGGACTTGTCTACCCAAAAGCGGCTACACATGGGCGCATGGGAGAGTCCTACTTGGACTTGGCTATCTAAGGGCGGCTGCACATGGGCGTTTAGAGGCTTCCTTACAACTATATAAGGAGGCCTTTTCATGAGTATTTTGGTAGAATGGTGTGCACACTTGACGCACACATCACATCCTTGTGTAGGATTATTAGTCCCTTATATTCACTTGCTCTAGTTGTCTGAATCGCCATCTAAGCTCTACCTTGAGAGCGCATGGGTGGATGACGCCATCAATTTGTATAGTGTGCTAATCTAAAGTTTTTGATTTGCCACTAATCTACTTTGCATCTTGTCTCTCTCTACTCTCCTTGCTACTAGATCCTTATTGTATTCCGCATTTCTTACAGAATGCCAATTTTGCTAAAATGAGGAGCAGATTTTGAATGAAAAATGCAAGTTTCTAATGGAAAATTAATGAAATCTTATGCTAATTAATCTTCCATTTAGCTAGTGAGTAGTGGCTCAAGAGTCTTTAGCTCAAGAACATGCTCATGCTAGCTAATGGAATACTAATTAGGTATGCATTATGCAATAGAAGAGCAAACCTAATGGATCTATCTAATGATGATCAATGAATGCTAATTGTGTAAACATGCCAATGCATACTAGCAAGCCATGCTAGCATACCCAAGCTCTGATACCATATGTTAGGAATGGGATCGTGCTAGCTATGGTGGATGAAAGAGAAACATGGTGCAAGTGTGTGAGTGTGTGTAAGCAAGGTTATCACTCAAGTGAATTAGGTTCCAAGATAGAATTAGCTTGGACTCATAAACACAATCTTGAGTATTGATTTAGCTTAGCACAAGCTCACCATAGACAAGCATGTAGTGCAAAATGAATTTGTTGTTTATTCATTCAAGAAATGAGCTTTAAGTAGCTCTACAGCCTTGCTCCACAGTATGTGGGATAAATCCACTCTCCTCTCCTTCACTCACACCTTAGGACAAAGCTCACACTTTACACTGGCGAACTTGGACGTTAAACTTGGACCAGAGCTATTCTTTGGATTTGTGTATGCCATAGTACAATGGGAGAGAGAGTGGGAGAGTGTCTACCACGTATCACTCTTGGCAGGGGGCACGTCCACCACCTCATGTCAAGGCCTCGAGGTAGACCACGAGATCTTATCACCGGTGAGCCCATCACTAGCCATGCAGTGTAGGTGTAACATGCTATCATGCATGGAGTCCTACAGCCTTTAAAACAATCAAAGTAGAGCATCACCTACCAACCATGTCCAACTCTACCCTTGCAAGCCAGTTTGCACAAACTCAGATAAACAATTATGGGTCATCACAAGGAAAATTCAACCTCGACACTTTATTTCGCTTCTCTCATACACTTTGCAGCCTGCCCCCGAGTGCCCCCTCCCCTGCTAACTAGCATACACAGAGCTAGTGTAGGAATCAAGGCTGGATAACTGTTCCTTAACATTATCTTACCAGAACTCTGTGTGATTGGAGGTCCTTGCCCTGTGACCTTGCCACACCATTCAGTTGGTATCCTCTACTGGCAGGTGGAAGCTCTACATTCGGTCCCCAGGGAGCATGCAGCAACAAAGTAGATTAGGTAATAGGTATGCTCACATGGCATTTTGACCATTGCACTGATTTCGTGTACTTCTAGTGGTAGACCATAGCTAGTACACATGTTTCTTGTTGTCCCATACACTCTGTAAAAGTGTCCATAGCTATCTTGCATAGGGTAGTGGGGATGAAGGAGCCTTGTATCATCCTACTTATCTGCATGAGCAGCTACAATTGACTATCGTAGGCATGCACTCCTGCACCTCCACATTAATCTACAAACCAATCAAAACAGAGGCATGGTAAGTACATAGGATAGTTGTGCACATATTCAAAACATAAGGTTCAATCACAAAAACCATCGGCACTTACATAAAGACAGGTTATGTCAAATATCAACAAAAGTGGGGGTGTCCTCACTATGAGGAAACTCGAAACCATCCATTGTCTCCTTCAGTGTCTCGATCTTTACCTTGAGCTCTATTTCTCTTCTTGCATCCACACTGTCAGTAAGGCCTAAACACCGCAATTCATTCTCAACATCATGAAGCGTATGTCTCATAGCAAGTACTACAGGGCTGACCATATCATGGCTTGCTTTCAGAACCCTCGCAGATTCAAGCTCCTGACCCGCATTCTTGAGCTACTGTTTAGCATCTTGCAGTCAATTTCTGAGATGGTCATTTGCACTCATAATGTGTTGCAAATCAGAGAGCCCGAAATATGACAGGCTTGCTGTCACTTTGTGAGAGTTGTTAATAGAGAGGGGTGTTGCCCTCGCAGCAGAAACAACGTTCGGAGCTACTTGGCCAGTGCAATCGTCCTTTGTTTCCACGGAGCCCTCCTCTGTTTTTTGACTTGAGGGGTGGATATTACGTACCCTCCACTTTTCAACATGGGCATCGTAGTATCCTTTTTCTCGAAGGTCCTGCAAATGCTGAACATCAAACTCATCCCAATTGAACTTCATGATTGATCCACTTGCAATTTCCATTGGACTGGATTTTTTTACAAAACCCTTCGCAAAAGCCGAATTAATTTCCATGTTGGTGGGGGGCTTCTGGTACACCCTATAGTGTAGCTGAAGTACTTGGTCGTACATGTCACTACGAATGCTACTGCATTTGAAGTGATATTTTTTGCGATCCTTTTCCTCTCTGAATACATTGAACCACTCCAAATCTGTAATCTACTCCCACTTCACCAATTTGGGGTTGTCACCGTCCATGGAGAGGCCATGGACAACATTAAACTCTTCTACTGTTACACAAAACTTTTCCTGCATTAGGATGTTTAGCTTGGGAGCTTTCCATCGGCCTGCACACCACATAGGATTATAAGATTAAAACTTTACAAAACCCCACTAGAATAGGGTTGTCAAGTAATTTCTACACATGCAATTGCGTGGGCTCTCCTTAGATGCAATCATTCAAGCATGCACCTTGAATGCCTAAGGCAATGCACAAGCACCTGATCAATTGGAGAGAATCCACAACTAGATTGGGCTACTGCAAAAACAAGCATATAAGTTGAATGCATAGTCCTCTATGTTGATTGAAGCATATGCTTAGCAACACAATTTTCTCATGGGTGAGAGGATTCACTAATAGATTAGTAGTCGGGGCATGCTGGAGAAATGTGTCATGCTTTGCTTGATTTACAACTTCCAAAAGTGGGCCCCTCATTGAAGAGAGAGAGAGTACCTGAGTCCTGCTTCCCCTTCCCTGCATGCATGTACTTTGACATTGGGGATCCTTGGGAATTAGAAGCATTCAATCTTTTGCAGGGTGGAGGAGAAGCAACAAAACCTTTGCCCCTCGACTTCCTTCTCGGTGGAGTACTGCCAAGATTGCTGTCGAAGGTGGCTGGCACCAGTGGTGAGCTATCCTCCACTTGGGCTGACTGTTGACCTCTGACTGTAGACCTGCTTGCAACTTGCAATCGCTTTCCTCCCTCTCTCTGACCTATGGCCCCTGCGCTGTGCTTCCCTCCATGCTTCATGACTACACCACTACCTCAACGTAACGACTGAGCTTATTTGTTAGAGATTTTAAAAATATTGTGACGATTCATTTTTTTGAAGTCCAAGTGTTACACTTTGTATAGTTCATGATGGTGTCCCACACACTTGAAAAAACATAACTGTCCTATCCATGTGTTATGCTTACAAAATGTGCTTGTTGGCATATATGTTAACTAGCACAAAAAGCGCGACACATTAACATGCTTTCACCCATATGCCATATCTTGATGAATCAGGATATCATTGGTCACACTCATCATTTGATAAGTCAATTCTTATCAATGTCAGTTGCAATTTCATAAATATTGTCGCGACAAAACAATCATCATATAGAGAATCCAACTCCAATTCTAATTCCAAATATAATCCAAATCCAAAATATTTTTCATTTTCTATACCCGGGTAACAAAATCATACCAGTAACAGTGGTGGACAACCCATTGCAGCATGATTTTGTGATTGGAGTTGCCTAAATCGGCAAATCTACACCAATAAGACGCACTACTTAAATCGGCGAATCTACATTTGGTATTGTTTAAAAATCATGAATCTGTAATTTTTAATGTGCTGCCTAAATCAGCGGATCTACACCAAGATGAGTAGCTACACACTGCCTAAATCGGCAAATCTGTGTGTTGTTGACCAATGGACTAGGCTAGACATAAAAAAAGACAAAAAATTTCTACTTGTGTGACACCACATTGGAGTACAGTTGAGTAGCAGAGTACTTACAAATTATTGTTCACGAACTCAAAGCACCTTAGCGCATATGAGTAGCTGCATAGCTTAATGAAAAATCCTCTCAATAGAAAGTACATGCAGTGTAAGCACAACCCAAAACTTTAGGGATGCCTAATTTCATATGCCATAAAAAAATACAAAGAAGTAGAAGATCTTTTTGCTTTCAAATTGTCCAACGGTGTTATCCATATTGCAAATTGCTTGACTTTGTGTCCTTAAATATATGCACCAGCAAAATAAACTTCCAAGCAAGTAGAGAAAGTGAGTAATATTGTAGGAGTATGCTAAGGGATGTCATTGCAGTATATGCAAATGAGATATGTTGCGTAATCGATGAGATCTTAAGAAATATAATATCCATACATATATATATATATGAATGGATTCATTAAGGAGAATTAAAATACCGGCGTGGAAAAAAACGATAAAGTATGTATCTGGAGGTGGTTTGAAGAAGTGACTAGTATCCAAATCGTCAAATGCTAAACTATATCGTGAACATAAAGGTTGACAGCAAAATTCATCATTTGAGTAATGTTAATCCGATAAAGTTCAAGTCGTAAAGATGGGTGTGAGATATCGGTGAGGTGGACTATATATGTGAGTAAATATTTAAACCATTGATTGTTGTCGCAAGAAAATGAGAAGCGAGTAAAATTTCACTAGTGTTATTGAAACTAGCTAAAATAGCAAAACATCGGCTAGATTTTATGCTTTCCTTCAAGTAAATCGGCAAAGTTTGACAAGTTTTAGTATGAATACTTGGAAAATCTTCCAAAAGAGCTTTAGGTGTGCCCTTATTTTCTTCAGTTAGGAAAATTATTTTAAGCCCTAACTCAATCAACAAACATTGCTATGATTACTCTAATCCAAAGTTTGATTTCCACCATTACTCTCTCAAAGAGAATTTCGCGTGAAATTTTTTGTAGGAAATCGTTGAATGGATACTACAAACACTAAAATACCAAGACACGTAGTAGTTCTTATCCCACCTTAAATATATACACACAAATCTCACACCGCGTAGACATGAACATTAACTCCAAGCCATGAAAGACCATATAGAAGACTTACAGTATGTGTGTGTGCACGCACGTGCGTATATCATTGGAATTGACGAGTGAGTGTGTGTGGAGGGCAAGAGGTCATCAACTTGCGAGATTGGGGACAATCAAATACAAAGGTAGGGTCCGCAGCGTGGTTGCAATATTGATATCAATCATGGTCCAAGAGGGAAGGGGGAGAGGGGGGGAAGAGAGATAGAAATGTAATGAAATGTTATATTAATAGTCTTCAAAAGGCCAAAATCACCTATGATACCAAAATGAGACAATTCTTGTGGATCTAGAGCAATGCCTGGGTCCAAAAGTAAAATGAAGTAAAGTGAAAGACTGAAAAAAAGACTAAAATGAATTAAAGCCTAAAATCGCCAGGTTAATATTAACATCATTATCAATGCTGGTGGATGCCTGACAATGGGTGTTGTCCAAGAAACGGTTGCTGAAAAGCATGAGTGTGGCATGGTGAACATTGATTGAGTCTAACAAGCTCGCCCTCACTCTACAATGGATATCACGGTAGCCAATGAGATCCAATACACATTAGTGGGCTAGTTCTGATGTGATGCCATGAAAGTGCAATGATTTGATTTTTTTGAGCATTGGACTTGACTTGAAAACACGTACTATCATGCTCCCATTGATCCCACGGTTCCCTCACTGCTGAATGATGAGAACATCCTAGTTGTGAGTAACTCAACAGGAAGAAAATGGACATTCTCTCCCAAAAGATCTTATTTCAACCCGGCATTTCAAATGTCAAAAAGTCATCTTTTCGCAGACTGTATGCAGAAAAAGCTTGCCAATATATGGTGGTAACATATCATTTGTCAAGGATGGGCAAGGCCAGGATGGAGAGATGGGCTATGGTACAAACCTCCAAGGTTGTGACAAGGAATACTTCAGGGTGAAATTGGGGAAGAACGTTCTCAACTTTTTCCATGTATCACACAAAAATTTAGTCACTCAAGAGTAGACACATCAGTGGTAGATGAAGTTGAGGAGCTTATCGATGTGGGGATGGTTCTCTTGACAGAAGGGGAACATGGGCATGATGGTAGGTTAGAGGTGGGTGGTGCATCTCGCATGCTCAAAGAGGCCGCGGTGCAATTTTCTGAAGCTATACAGCCATCAATCCATCAAGTGTAGCTGTTGCTAATGCATGGGGTACTACTGTGCTTGCCCATGGGAAGTTGAAACTCATATTGAGTGAAAAACTCAGAGATATGCATTTAGAGGTAGGATCTCCTCGTAAGAAGCTCGATCCTGAAGGCACAATCATCAATTGGGAAGATCTTGAGTTTTGATAATGGTTAAAGTAACCTGCATCACTCGGTAGGAGTCTGTTGCTGTATATTTGAATGAACCTCTAATAGCTGGTAGTAATGAGGTGACCATTTCTCCTTGTGGGGGTATCGGAACAGGGGCCAGCGGCTCACCTCTATACATGGCACCTGCTCAAACGTAAGGCATGCCATATCTTTCCAACCACAACTTGTGAGTCAGAATAGAGCTCATCTCCAACCTGCTCCCGGGTGTTCTATCTCTAATAGAGTCGTCATGAGGTAATAACCTATCTAAAATCCTCTCCATGTCGTCAGTGTCAGCCTTCACATTGAGTTGGTGGTTGAGAATCTACTATTGTATGCAGTATAGGCACACCAAATTTGGTGAGGTGGTTAGGCAACACCGACTCTGCATAGATCATAGTGGAGGTTGATAGGGGAGGATTTGTGGCGGTCGTGTAGAGAGAGTGTCAGGACATCTGTTGGAAAAGTGGGCATTCACTAATCTTGGTCGCCATTCTGTGCAGCTTATGCTTCTTATGTTGCTGCCCATCGTATGCAAACATAGCTCGTATTTCCAGTTCATTGCGTGAGCTCATGCTGCCGCATGCGACCAGAATTTTGTCCGAGGATGAAAGTCATGGTTGCATGGGTAGGGGAGGGAATTTTTCTGGTCTGCTAGTTTTTCCACCTTTGAAAAAGGGAAAGTCCATTGGCTGGGGCTGGATTTACTGTAGTCACCTTTGCATGCCAAAAGGAAGGTGGGTGTAGTGCGTAGGTGTGAGAGTGGTAGACGTTTGTCGGCAAAGATGCAGTTATTTTGTTGCATGGCCATCAAAAAGATGGTGGTTGTGACTACGAGTGAGACAGGGACCATCCGTGGGTGCAGATGAATAAGAGAAATAGGGCCAAGAAAATTGATGGCGAGGGTTGGTGGGATAGAGACAAAAAGTAAAACTATGTGTGTAGCTGCATGCAAGGGAGAGACTGGGCAATTAGGAGGCTAGTTGTTAATAGCCCCGAAAAAGTTCACCTCACACATGCAGTGCTAGTTTCAGTGCCTTGAGAGGCTGTGAGACAACAAGTACTGCCCACCAGTAGGCCAGAGAGAGAAATATTGCATGGTGGCGAGATGGGTTGAGTGTTGGCAGTTCTCAGTGTGTTTTCATGGGTAGGGGCTCGTGGATGTGGTTGGGAAGCAAAGTCACTGGATGATAGCACTAGTGTTGGTGACGACAATGACTGGGCTCACTATCGGTTGTGTTGATGTCATTGGTGATCATTGAGAGTGGCTAACATCCATAGCCAGCTTCTACACCCTACCGTTGTGAGCTTCTACGGTGTGAGCTCCCTATCATCTCTGTTCTTGTGATGCTTCCTCACCTCGACCATCGAAATGTCTGCTCAGGTAGAAGAACAAAATATGTAGAACCTAGTTTTCAGTTTAGTTCTCCCATGGATTTTATTTAAATTTTTGTCTATTTATTTATTTAGTTATCTAAAAGTCACCCTTCGCCCTTGTTCTCATGCGCTAGCTATTGAGCTTGATTAGGATTGGTTCCCACAATTGTAATTCGCTCTTCCTCATAGTTTGACCCAATCAGGTGTGTGTTGTCTGAGCTGTCAAAGCCTTCCAATTTTCCTCTAAAAACATTTTCCCAAGACTTGTGATCAAACGGTCATGCTGGTGAATGCACTGATACCTTGAACAAATAAATAAATAAACATATAAGACTAGCTTGTTATAATCAATCATATTATAGCACTAGTTTCTATGTATTGCTATCAACATATGTACTCTAACTAGTTCAACAATAAACAAAACATTGTCTTATTTATGGGTTTAACATGAATCCCGACACAGCTTTAATCAATGAAAGTTAGGAAGAAACAAAAATATTGAAGAAAAAGAAACTTAGCTTCCGTCAAATTGTTTGGCCTAAAAACGTCGGAGTGTAGCCTAAGGCTCTGATACCACTGCTACAAACGAAAGCGTCGGAAGCCCTGCAAAATATCGAGAAAGACATGCTACAAGCGATAACACCATGAATTCTCATACCTGATGAATCACATAGCACAAAATCGAGACTACACGCAAACAAAGAGAGACAGAGAGATGGAGAGAGCGAGAGGTCACATGCAGGTGCACCTCCTAGAGCAGAGTGCTACGTCGGCACGTCAAGAGAAAAGAGAGGAGAGGAGAGAAGAAAGGCACAAGCACTGGGTGCAATCTCCCCTCGTGCAAGAGTGACCATTTCCCTCTTGCACGTATTTCATTTACAGATTTCTTGAATGGTCAAATTGAGTACAAACTGACCGGACAGTCATAAATGGCCAAAGCTCATAAAAGATCACTTGAATAATAAAACATAAAATATATATGTTTGTTCGCATAGGCCTAGATCGATCAAGCCTTTTTCACATGTAAGCTGTAATAAATAGTAAAATATCAATTCCATAACACTTTGAGCCACCAAACCTTTTGTTAGAGATCTTCTCCACCATGTCTCTGGCATCCTTTTCTTCTTGTTGAACTTCCTCTTTAATACTAGAAGATACACTTTGATCCATTAACTTCAATATGTCGGATCCTTGAATTTCTTGACCCAAAACAGGTTCAACAACAATCTCTTCAAGTTCCTGTTCCTTTTGCAAGAAACCTGCAATATCCACCTCAAAAACTAGAACCACAGTTGGATTAGCCTGCAAAAAGGCTTCCTCCTCATCATCCTCCATTCTATAGCCAAATTAATAGATTGGGAAAACATTGGCCTTTCTTTGATATTCTTTTCTCCCCAACATAGGAATAGTGATTACTTGTTTACCCTTGGTAAGAAGAGTTCTTCACAATACCCACAGGACTGTTGATATGCCATTTTGACTTGAAAAGGTTCCAGTTCCAACTTCCCTAAGCCCATTGCAAGATACACTGACTCAAGTAGAATATTGACTCCAGATCCTCCATCCAATAGTACCTCATCAAATATCATGTCTTATAAGGTAACTTTAATAACAGGAACTATAAAATCCACATCAGAAGAATGAATTGTGTTCACACCAGGCTCCCCCATTTGCTGACTCGGAACTGCATAGTGCTTACCCAGCAGTTTATGCAACAACCTTTCTTTAACGGCTAGAACTATAGAAAGCATATGATCCAAGATAAATGTAAAGGATAATTAATGAGTACCTCAAACCGATCAAGTTCAGATACCTCAACCCTCTGCTGGTGTTGTCGTGGTTCATCGGAAGAATAAGAATTATCCTCCAAAATCTAATGTTGCTGCTCCTTCGAAACATGCTTATGCATGCAATCTCGTACCCCTTTCTGCTACTCCTAGTCAATAGGACCCTTGGCCTTAGACCTTGCTACAGCCAATACTTCAATCTCTTGCTCCATGTGCTCTGGATTATTGCAACTAATTTCCTCCTCTTCATAATCCTCAATCTGGACTATTGAATCTGATCCAATTTTTGGTCCTTGATAAATCGGAATATCAATGATAATGACATTAGCTTGTGCTTGAGGTTGATTTTGGGGAGGTTGTGGAGGACCTGCTTGCTGGTTCTCTTGATTAAAAGGAACAACTGGAATACCTCTTCCTTCTCTATGTTTTACCCATAATGCACAACATAGACCAACCCAATGGTTGAGATCACCACAGTAAACACAAGGCATCACCCCTTGGGGTCTTCTTTTATTGTTGTCCTGGTTTCTCCCAGGTGCTCTCTGATTTCCCTGACCAGGTGGTCTTCCTGTGAATGAAGCCACTTGATTAGCCTCAACTGAAGCACTACCTCGCCCAGTATTAGAAGGTGGCTTATTCCTCTGCTTAGGATTATACCAACACTGAGCAGTTGTATGATCATCCTTCTCACAAATTTCACAGAACTTTTCTCTTTAGGAGCAATTATTGAATGTTTGATACTCTTTAGCTGTTGAATCAAATCAACTTCAGCACCTGTCTTATCTTTCTTTTTCTTACGAAGAGTTTTTTTCTTCTTCTTCTAATCCTCATCATCAGATGAATTCTCTGAATCACATTCGGAAGAAGAAGTTGTACTTGAACCAGAACCAGATTCAGAATCCTTCCTTCCTCTTTTGCTAGACTTGATCATGCCAAGCCTTTTCTCAACTCTGGATGCTGCCTGTACCAAGTTATTAAAACCACCTGCAATATCAATATTGGCCACAACATTCTTAATACCACTCCTTAAACCTTTCAAAAAATAGCCAGCTAACATCTCATGAGTGGGTCTTTCATTACCTTATAATCTTTCAACAAAAATCCTGAATTTTTGAGCAAAATCCTCTACAAACATGGTACCTTGTTTGATATGACGCAGCTTTCTTAAAATGTCTGTAGGAGTTTTCTCCTTTCTGTTCTCGAAGTACATTGTAAGTATCAAAGTGAGCCATACCATATTGGCTAAACCAACTCATGGCCTTACCTTCCAATGTAGCTGCAACTGCTGTAATTTGATAGGATCCGGGTACATCACCTGATATCCACTAGCTTGCCATCTCGTTTCAAATTGCACCATGCTACAATCTGCATCTTCCTTAGACTTTCCACTGAATTTTGTTGATTTAATCTACGGATTAGGAGGTGGCTGGGACATGGGGATAAGATTTGGAATTCTTGTAGGTCTTTGCTTGTTAGAACCCTCAGTGGGTCAAAGTGGAGTCATCTTCTACTTCTTGCAGGTCCTCCTATCAAGAGTAACACCCCAACAAACTACCTGATTTCCCTTCCCTCTGCTGCGCCAGAACTCTTTGCACCAAAATTTAACAGTGGTTCTTCAAGTGGTGGATCAATTCCATCATCACCAGGAACATCATCATAATGAAATGGATCTATGTTGCCTGCTCTGGCTTGAGACCTTGTATAATATATGCAAGAGATTCTCCTACCCCTCTCGGACATGCATCATCCAAAAAAAACATCCATAAAAGAGAAAAAGAATACCAAAGAATTGCTTACCACCTCAAAAAAGAGGACATAATTCGCAGGATCTGTAGAGTGCGCAGATGATGGAGAAGGTAGGAAATAAGACTACGCACACACACCAACACACATTGAGACACACACACACACACACAATCGTTACCCTGCAACAGCCATTCAACGTGTTGCTCTTCTCTTCTTCTTCACTTTGAACTATTATCCAAAGTATATTTACAACATAGTATAGTCAGTGTCCGCCCGCCCATAGCACAATGGACATATTCTTTAACATCATATTCTTTAACACTCCCCCTCAAGCTCAGAGTGAGCTTGCATATGATGGATTCCCAATGCTTCACAAAAGTAGCAAAACTTCTCCTTTCCAAGAGCTTTTGTGAATATATCCGCAACTTGATCATTTGTCTTCACATACACCAAATCAATCTCATTTGCCAAAACTTTTTCTCTAATGAAGTGATAATGTATCTCAATGTGTTTAGTGCAAGCATGGTAAACTAGATTCTTTGCCAATATGATGCTGCTAATATTGTCACAATATATAATGACACTGTCAAGATAGTCAAAACCAAAGTCTACCATAAGTACTCTCAACCATGACTCTTCACATGCTGCCAAAGCTGCTCCACGATATTCAACTTCTGTACTTGATAATGCTACAGTTGATTGCTTCTTGCTACTCCAACTTATCATACCATTGCCAATGGAAAATGCATAGCCACTTGTAGATCTTCTATCCATAAAATCTCCTGCCCAATCTGCATTTGTGTAACCATAAAGACAAAGCTTCCCATTCTTGCGGTACATAGTGACATCCTTAATGTAATGTCCATCATCAAACAACTTCACATTTTGATCAAGAGGTGTATCAACCGGTTTTCACGCTGTCATTCCATACTTCTCAAGCATATCCAACGCATATTGTCTTTGTATCATCCAAATTCCTGATAAAGTATTGACAATTACAATTCCCAAGAAATATCTCAACTCACCAAGATCCTTCATGTTGAATTCTTTCAACAAACTCTTCTTGACATGCAAAATTTGCTCATCATGACTTCCAGTGAGAATCAAGTCATCAACATAGATAACAATAACGATGATCACTCCATCAACATGCTTCAAAAACAATGAGTGATCAGCAGTAGACTGTTTAAATCCAATCTTCTTCAAGAATCTGGTTATCTTTTCACACCAGGCTCTAGATGCTTACTTCAAACCATACAATGCTTTCTTCAACTTACACACATAATATGGAAACTCTGGATGTTGATAACCCTTTGTTTGTATCATATAAACTTCTTCTTCCAAGTCACCATTCAAGAATGCATTATCCACATCCATTTGCCGTAACTTCCAACCAAACATACTTGCCATTGCTATCACCAATCTGACTGTTGTCATCTTTGCAACTGGACTAAATGTCTCATCATAATCAAGACCTTTTGTTTGTGCATAACCTTTAGCAACAAGCCTCGCTTTGTATCTTTCCACACTACCATTTGACTTGCACTTGACTTTGTATACCCATTTTGAACCAATTGCTTTCTTTCCACTTGGCAAGCGAACCAAATCCCAAGTGTCATTCTTCACAAGAGCATCCATCTCATCATCCATAGCTGACTCCCATTCTGATTTTCCAATTGCCTCTTGAAAACATGTAGACTCTTTATGTTGCACACGTGAAACCGTGTATGCATAATGTGTACCCATGTAACCGTTGTATGTCAATCTATCAACTGGATAACGTACCCTCTCTGATCTTCTCAACCGTGGTGCACTCTTCTCTTAACTCTTGCATATGGGGGTACATATTTCTCAATATGCTTACTACCAGGTGTCCTCAAATGTGGTAAACCATGCTCTTCATCGAGGCTTTCATCTCCAGAACTCTCTTCAACCACTTTCTTCTTGCCTTTCTCGTCTTGCTTCTTATCTCGCAAACGACCGCTCCATGTGTTAAGGCGGTTACGCCGCTAGCGGAAGCTAAATAGCGAGAACTTAACCAACAACAAAATTTGTCAGACGAGGACGGAGCTTGACCCGCAGGCGCATGGAAACAACTAGGTGGGTGTCAAATCACCTACTCGACCTTCTAATGACAATCATTACTAAGGAAATCAAATCTAAGTTCTAAAATACGCAAGTGACTGAAATCCGTACTACGAACGAATGCTATACGAAACAGGATCAAGAATCATTGAATCGATCTCAAACTCAAGGGGAAGTCTATACACTAGGTAAGAACAACACCTTAAAGACTTGAACTGCAAAATCAACCTATAACCACTCCGTGCGGTAAACGCGTATGAAGAAAGGCCGAAAAATACAGGTGATCGAAACTTGACCCCGATGGTACTAATGTAGCTCTACTCGTTGTGGTTCTGTAGATATGCTGCACGCTCCATTCTGACACACGAGTTGGAAGAAAACTCACACCGAAGCTCGTAGGAACTTACCACACATAGAAGCCGATAGTGCACACTCTTGGTATCTGTGCGTAGCTCTCGCCGTTGCTAACACAATGGCGGTGTCGCTTCTCCAATGGCGGCTCCGTAGCTCGCGTAGCAAGTAGATAAGACTCTCACTCTCTCTCTCTCTCTCTCAGACACAGTCACGGCGCTCCAAAAACTCACTTTGATTAATAATCTGCCTCCTTTAGGTTACAAATACTTTGGCTTATATACCTCAGCCTTGGAGGTGAGAACATCTCTAACTAGTTACATCAGCAAGTGAAATTACTTCGGGATTACAAGCTGGAAACTCAATTGAGTCCCGTTACTTAATGAATGGCTCAAATCAAAATTAATGTCGGAAAGACATTTATTACAATCAATGGTTACAAAATGATGAGTGTGAGCAAAAATGTGGGTGTGATCCTCTGCTGGCTCAACACTCCCCCCCTCCGCGTTCATGTCGTCCCTGACATGACTTTTATGCTTGGTCAATAAAGTCCTATCGTCTTGAGCATCTGCAAATGTGATTCGTATTGTAGGTTGCCGATGGTCAAGGTTGGGCCGAATATTTTGCTTTCGTCGGTGAAAAAGCCGGTGTAGAAAGCTTCTTCGAATGTTTGCATGTGGAAGCTAGGCAAAAACATAATCCTTTGGTATAGGAGGTGTAACACTTTTGGAGAAGGCTGCAATGAAAGATCGTACATCATATTAGTCACTGTGTTGGCCGTCGATAGTAGACTCGAGGTCGTGGCTTTATATGGCGCGAACACTTCAATGCAAGATAAGAGAGTCCTGCAGATTTTCTTGAGCATCTGACATGAAAGGTCAGGAGAGCCAGTAAAGAGCTTGATGGTGCCCGTTAGGGTTTTCACCATGTAGGCTTTACCTATTCTCTCTTCTGCCTTTGGTCCTAGCATCCTGGGATAATTAAGCCAATTTGGCTTCTTTTCTGCAATCCTGCCATGCTCTTTCCAGTTTCTGACTCTTGGCACCGGGCAGAAGGTTGCATCCTCCCGAATCTCCTTTGGTGCCTCCACCAAGTAGATGAGGTAGGCTGGGTATTTGTTCAGCCAACCTTTCCTCCATCTAGGTTGTGAATCTACTATCTTCTTTGATTGTTCCTCCTTTGTGATGTCGCCTTCGTAAAGAGCGACATAATGCTCCTCCTCTATTCTCTTTTTCGTCTTTAGCACTTCAAATTTCATCAAAGGGAAAGGCAGGTTGGGTTGCATCCACTGTTCATGGAGCACTTTTGTGTCTAGTCCCTGAAGTCTAATGGAGATTAGGAGTCTCCTCTCCCATTCCATTTCCGCCTTGGCACTCTCCTCTGCTGACTTTTCTATTTGGTCATGGAGCCTTTGTTCTTCTTCTTCAGAGATTCTTGAAGTCGAGGCCACCTCTTGAGCTGGGGCTGGATCTTCAATTGTGGTTGCCTCTCCAGTTTCTGGTAGCTCTATGGCTGCTCCACCTGATTCTTCTTGTGGTGTCTCTGTCTCTCTTCTTTGTTGCTCTTGTAGATCTTGGAGCTATTTGCGGAGGGCCTCATTCTTTGTCCGTAGTGTTTGATTTTCTAATGTGAGCCTCCCCTCTGCGGCCAATGATCCCTCCGCAATGTGCAACCTTTGCACTTGCTCTAATCTCAGCTCTCTTTGTAAGCTTCGGACCTAGTCTTCCAAAGCTGGTATGATAGCTCCCTCTTGTTCGGTTCCTGCTCTGCTAGCTCTAGGGGTAGTTCTGAGTCTAGTGATTGTTCTTTCTTAGAGCTCGACTCTCTCCCTTAGCTCAATGAGCTCATCCTTAGCCGCCTCCAACTCATCCTCTATCCGCTCCCTTGCTTCCTGTGCACTTGTTACTTCTCTTGAAGCCTCGGCTAGCTGGGTATCAAGCCGTCTCTCTCGTTTTTTGCGTCATAGAGTGATGCTTTATGACTTTCAGATTCAGTCATAGCATTCTCTAATTTTCTCTGCAACTCCGCTTCCCTTTGTTTGGTTGTCTCAATCTCTACTTCCTTTGCCTTGGACCTTTCTTTTATCTTGCTGAGCAGTTCATGCACCATGTGCATGTCTTTTTCATCATCATCTGTCAACTCTAAAGCTCTTTCCGCCACCACCTCCACTGGCTTTGGCTCTTCTAGTACTTTCGATTCGTCCAGTTTCTCTTCACTTTCTTTTTTACTCTTTGTTTTTTCCTCCGTTCATCTTGTTTTTGTAGGGTGATCCCATAAACTGCCTCAAGGGCCTCTTCTTCGGTGTATCCTATCTCTACCAAATCCTCATAATCATTTCTCTTTTGCTGAACTGGATCTATCTTCTTTTCTTTGGTCTCGGCCTCTGGCACTCCAAATCATCTGTGTCCACCTCTACTGTGGTCTCCTCCACAATTTTTTCAGTCTTCTTAGGGCTTGGTACATCAGTCATAGAGGGATATCTGTCCTCAGCTTCCTTGGCTTTCCCTTTGTCGGCTTGCCCATCTTTCTCTTGAGGCTTAGTAGACTCATCTACTTTCCTTTTTCCCTTGTCGTCTTTTTTCAGCTCAGCTTTTAATTGTTGTACCTCCTCTTTAGTGTATGGCTCGACAGGTTGCTGCTCCAGAATAGCCTCTGACTCCTCATAAGCTTTAATATATTGATCGTATTGATCAATATGTGGCCTGGCTGAGCTAGTTCCGACTTTAGTGGGGTCTGGCACCCACTTTTCTTCAAAGTCACCCTTTAGAGCTCTTTCCACTCTAAACTGCTCCACTAGTCTTTCCATTCTTGCCGCTTTCTGACTTTTGGTTTGCTTGGGAGCAACCTTCTTCTTTACTTTCTTCTTAAGCGGATCGTCCACATCCTCTGCAGGTTCTGAAACTACTTCTACTTCGGGTTGTTCTTCCTCCTCGTCGGCTTCTCTAAGCCACTCATTCTAGGAGGGAACCTTTGGCCACTGATCTCTAGCTCCAATAGCTTCATAAGCTATTCTTCTCAGAATTTCCGCTCCTCCTATGTACTTTGGCTTCTCGTTGTGCATGGAAATTACTTGCTCGTGGATGTGTTGAGCGTAATTCACCTCTTTTGGCATATTGCTCTTTAATGCCCATGTGATGGTGGTTGCAATGGCATGGGGTGGTGTCGTATACTTTTGCGGTCTTTTACTGCAAACATGAAGAAATTGGTTGTACACTCGGCAAAGGGTTGCCGCCCTTGGGTCCGCCATATCTCCATAGGTTGCATTCTGCTTCTTGGGCCCATAGACCTCTATGGCCTCCCTTCTTTCCCTGACCAAGCTCCCTTTGTTGTGCAGCTTCAATGCGTCTGCAATGAGCTGTGGAGTGATTTGTACTTCTACTTTCTCTCCATCCATGGCTGTCAATGTGGCTTTTCCATCCTTCTAAATGGATGTTTCCAACTCGTACACTCTTCTTGTATCCACACCTGATGGTCTCGAGGTGAAGAAAGTCCACCCAAGTTTTGGTTGGCTTGAGGGTTTCTGCTGGAATGTCAAAGGGTTCCGCTTCTGCAAGAGCATCTTTGATTGTCGGTCTTTTTCTCTTCGTTGCCAATGACTTGGCGGAATCCATGGATCCTGTAACTCCAATTTCAGAAGTTAGCATCTTTTTAGTACTGAAAGCCAAAATGAAGCTTTTAACTATTCAAATGACTTGAAAATTGAAACATGAGCTATTCAGGGCCTAAGGATGCAAGGTAGGTGAAAAAATATGCAAAATGGGCTCAAAATCATGCTGGAGACATCATACGCGTATGATGTCTTTTGTTTCAAAATGACTTCATATTGGTTGTGCTTGTAGCTGATAGTGTATACATGAGTATCATATGCTTGGATTTGAGTTTGGATCCCATTTGGTCAAGTTTTGGCCAATTTAGTCCAGTTCCGGCTCTTGGCAAAATTTTGAAAGGGATTTGGATTTTATGATCCAAATTGGATAAAACTTGGTGGTTCACTTCCAAATGGCATGTAGATCACTTCTGTTTGGTGGTTGAAGCCCTGAGGTGCCAAAATCACATAGTGAGACATCATACGCGTATGATGTCTTTTAGTGTATTTTTGGATCAAATTTCTCTATAAGCTTGGATTTGGCTTTAGATAGGCTTATTCAATGGATTTATGAAGTTTGGATAGATTTTGGGCTTTAAATGGCTCTGGAGACATCATACGCGTATGATGTCTTTTTCATCAATTTTGCATGGGATTGGTTCTGTGGACTCCCCATGTACTAGTGAAGGACTGTTTCTACTCAAATCTTGGTTTGGACTTGAGTATGTTGGATTTGGGCCAAAAATATGCTTTAGGTGAAGGATTTTCCCTCAATTGGGCTAATGGGGTGATCCTCTTGACCAAATGGTTCCAAATTTCTAATGTAGCATGTATTAGATATATATAATGGATGTATGATGACAAATGAGCAGTTTTGGCTCTGTAAGTGCAAATAGACATCATACGCGTATGATGTCTTTTGTGTCAAAATGGTGCTTTTTGGTTCCAGATAGCTTGTAGATGTATTAATCAACAATCCTACAAAGTTTCAATGAGTTTGGAGTTATTTTGACAAAATTAAGACCAAAAATCAATTTTATGGCCTACTTTGCGTCTTTTTGGTTTTCCTTGGGTTTTCTAACTCCAATTCTCATGATACTTGGTTCATAGGATGTGATTAACATGTGGAATGAGGCTATGCACTCAAATGTTGAAATGGATGTGAAATTCAGGCTGTGAGACATCATACGCGTATGATGTCTTTTCTTGAAATGTTGGTCTTTTTGTGCAAAGAATGCTTTGTGCTAGTGCCCTAAGCCCTGCTAACTAGTTTTCAACTTAAAAAGTCATCAGTTTAGCTAAAAAGCCCCCTTATAGGCATTTCAGTCTCCGAAGTCGTCTTTTTGCCTTGGAGTTGAATTTCTTCAACTTTTCTTCTCGAGAGTTGCATTTCCAGCTCATTGGATATGTTGTGAAGCCATCTATTTGGTTGAACTTGACTTTGGCTCCCCGTTCTCCATCTTTCTCCTTTTGGTTGCCCGAAAGCGTCTTTTTCACCATCAGTAAGTGAATCAGCTTTCTTTTGGGTTTTGCTTGCAAACATAAGTCATCCATGTATATTTGAAGCTGCTTGTGAAGTTTCATTTCATTCGGTCGTCAATTTCAGTCGTTATGCCAAAATGACGCTTTGTGTGTCCGCAGCCGAATCGGTTGTTCCGACCTACTTTTGGTGGTCCAAACCTGGAGATACTCCATGGTTGCATTGCCCTCGATGTTGTTAAGCTTCCTGAGAAGTTTTGTGTCGTTTCGACAACTTTTTCCTGTTTGCCTCTTGCAGGCTCTGTTGACCTAGGGTTTTTCCAGTCGTTCTTTCTCGAGCTTTGAGTGTTAGAAACCCATCTTCTATACTAGGGTAACCCACCTATAAGTTCTTTGTGCCACTACCTAGCATTCTACCGCATTCCCCGTCCGCTTTTGTTTCTTGGTTTTGGTCAGTTTTCGCGACAAAAGTTAATGCTAAGCATCAAAAGCTTATGGCAACGAGTCTACCTCTCATGTCTGGTGTCCTCTGAGCTCTCGTAGCAGTCGTAGAAGGCTGTAGAAGGTTGGATGCTCCTGTGTGCTCTTTGCTCTCTCCAAGAAGGTAATAGTGGAAATGAGCTTGAAAGTGAAGTCAAAAATACTTAACTTTGGACTTCCTGGATCACTTGTTACCAAATTTGACATGTGCTCCTATCTCGTCGTGAAATGCACTTTAGGATTTGAAATTTCTCGATTTGGACTCCGTTTGACCTGTTTCTGAGAAATCTGTCCAGTTTGCCAAAATTCTGTCATTTCGGGCTTTCCGCAACTTTTCCCGAATTGTACTCAATTTTTACCATGGGTTGCCCTTGTCATTAGGATCATCACCATCTTTTTTTTCTTTTGATCTCGTTTCACCTGCTTTTTTATTTTTCTTTTACTTTTATCACGAAAATCATAAAAAATAAAGGAAAATAGCAAATTGAAGCCAAAAAATTCCAAACATACACAATAAATAGCTGGTAACCCTGTGTATATGAATATACACTTATTTGTGATTTCTGGACTTGGATTACCACTTTTTAGCTCCAAAAACACTCTTATTTAGTGATATTTACACGTCTAGAGACCCAAATTCATCATTTGATCTCTTCTTGTTATCAAACATAAAAATTGCGAAATCATGTAAGACACTGCCCTTGTAATATAATTTTTGTTTTTCTTTGTTTTTGTCGTTTGTAGCTGCTTTGTAGCTCCTGTATACCTGTATACCTCCCCCCCTCGTAGTGTGAGTCCTCTTGGACGACTATGAACTGTCTGTGGGCGAAGCATTGTAGTTGTTTTGGTCATAAGTTCCCAATGGAATTGTAGAGCGATGATACAACAGTCTTTCCAATAAAGATGCTCTTTGTTTGATTGAAGGATTGGTGGTCGGGTTTTGGGTTGGTTTTGGCACTTCGGTAGTAGAATCAGTAGATGGATTCTTCTTTACCTTGTTGTTCTTTTTCACAATCCAAATCTGCTTCCGCTTCGCTTGTGCTTGCCACAAACTCTTTACGACCCAAACCTGCTTTGTTCTTTGTGTTGATTTCCTCGCCTTGCAATACCTAGGAGTTTCCGTGGATTGTACTGAAGGGAGTTCCTGTTTATAAATCCTTGGGATCCAAATTTGCTTGCTATAGCTTTGTGCCGTCATGAACTTCTTTGGAATCTAGATCTGTTTCACTGTCCTTGATTGTCTGGAATCACTCTGTTGTCTGGTATTGAAGACTCTGTTTTCCACCTTTGTGTTCTCTGGCACAACCCTTTTTGGTCTCCATACCAATGTTGACTCCGCTTTTTCCCAAGGTTGAGCCGTTATATTATTGCTTGTCTTCCTTATCCAATGTTGAGAGTTCCTCGTCGAAGAGCAATCCAGTTGTATAGAAACTTTTGGTTGCCATTGCTTCTTCTTTTTCTCTGGTTGTTGTTTACCTTTGTTCTTGGATTCTTCCTTTGGAGTTGGCTCTGCTCCTTTGGTGAACTTAACTGATTGACTTTCACCTTCGTATTTGATATGCACTGATTTAGAGCTCCAGTCAATCATTGCATTGTATTGCTTCTGCCATGGTTGTCCTAGCAATAATGGATGTTGTGTAGCTTGGTCTTCAACCACGTAAAACATATGAGGATACACATACTGGGTAATCTGTATATGTAAAACTGTGCATCCGACAGTTTTGATTGAATTCTCAGAGTAACTCTTTAACTCTTGCTTGGCAATTTGTAATTTAGTGTCATTTGTCAATTGTCTGTACAAACTGAGTGAAAGTAGGTTAGTTTGAGCTCCTGAATCCAATAGTGCTCTGGCTTTGATTTGGTTGGTTCCTACTTTGCATTCAATGATGGGTTCTTCTTTGTCATTATCCATTTCTGTTATACTGACTGCGTTTATTCGTATTGCTCCTTCATTGAGCTGTTTCTGACGTAGTAGTCTTCTTTTCTCCATTCTTTCCTTCGCCTCGGCTTGCGCTTCCTCCACAATCTTTTTCTTTTTCTGGACACGCAGCTTTTCTTGATGTATTTTGAGAAGCATGTCTTGGGTTAGCGGCAAAAGATACTTTTTCACTCTGCATCCACTAATCCAATTGGGCATTTCTTCTCCGTCTAATGTAGCAAGCTTGACGGCTCCACTTGGTGATAGATCTTTAATCACCAGAGGTCCCATCCCTCGCTTTTTAAGCTTCTTAGCATGCTGTTTCAGAGTGTAAACTAGGACATAGTCCCCAACCTTAAACTCTTTAGTCCACACATGCTTATCAAAAAATTCCTTTTGTCGCCTTTTTTGAGCGTAGATAGAAGCTACTGCTTTTAGGCGAAGCTCGTCTAGCTTTTCCAGTGTATCGTTCTTTTCAGTTTCTTTTTCGAGTATAGTTCTCAGCATGAAGTACGGAACCACGTCGTACCCGTCCTTGTCGCAAAATTTCGTTGTGGGACCATCCGGAATTGCACAAACATCTAGGGTTGCTAGAATGTGTGTCCATTCTAATGGTTCAAGCGTGTCCTCTGGAAAGGGTTCTCCTATATAAGTTTCGTCTTCGATAGCCCTTTCTAAAACACATTCTTCTCGCCTCAGACTTCCACATTTCGAGGCTCCACACATCCATAACTCCTTGGGCTTACCTAACCAAGCTGGAAATTCGGATCCCGCCAAAGTAGCTGAATCAAACTCCTCTACCGGTGTTCGGTTCACATTTTTGTAGCTATGGTCTTTCAAGTTCACACGTGTAGTGGTTTCCATATTTCTCAGGTATATGTGATCGTAGCCCCAATCCTGGAACATTTTCAACTCTCTCATGAATGGTCTTCCTAGTATGATATCATAGTTATTCTCCTTGCCAAAATCGACAATAGCAAAAGTATGTTCGTATTCAATGCCGCAAGAATTCACTACGACTTTCTCTAATAACCCCATAGGTTTCTCCATGTGTCCATCTGCTAATTGGAGTTTCAACCTAGTCTTCCTTATTGCTGGTTTCCCCCATTTTTTCCAGATTTCTTTTGTAGCAATGGCTACCCCAGCTCCGCTGTCTAGTATTGCCATCGTGTTCACTCCTTGAAATTCAACTGGTAAGGTTGTATTCCCCTCTTCACCTTCGCAATACTCTCCGACCTTGTTTAGGGGTACAGGCTTAGCGTTCTTTTGTGGTTTGCTCAGCTCTTGTATACCCTCTTGCAGTCCTGATGTTGGGTCTTTTATCCCAAATTTCTCCAAGCATTTTCCTACAGTGGTCCACATATGTGGTCTTAGCCTCAAAAGCTCAGCTAGAGTGATAGTGCATGTCACTGGTGTTGACAACATCTCTATCAATCCTTGCGAGTCCATGACTTTTTCTGATGAGATTCTTCGTGAGGGAAGTGCTCTAATCTCGGATTTTGCTTCATACTCTCCTAAGTATGAAGGTAAGGTATTCAGTGAGTGAGGTTTGCTCTCCATTGTTCTAACAGAGCCCCCATCTCTCCAGTAAGATTGCAGATCCAAGACCACTTGAGATCCTGCCTCAAATTCCAATATAGGAGGATTCCTGATGTCCTTTTCCCAATTTGTCTGATTAGCTTGGCAACTTAGCTCGTTTGCAAAGTTTGCCTCTCTCACTTGTTTCCAAAATTCATTGTAATCCTCATCTCTTCCGTAAGATCTCTGTATGACTGGATGAAAACTCTCTATCTCCTGATCGGTTGTGTTCAATACTATGCGGTCATCCTTGTGTGTATCTTCAGGCTTTTGTGCACTGGGAGTCTTTTCAGCTACCCGTGAAATGATAGTCTCTCGCTGAATTGGGTTTTCCGTTCCACAATTCATTGTTTCTCTTAGTGGTTCTAATAAGGCTTGTGCAGTCTCAATCATTCTCTGGCACATTTCAAGTCTCTGCTTTTCCAATTCCGCGTTTGGGTATGTCATCCACCTCTGTTCTTGTGTTTGGTTGTTCTTTAACCTAGCTTCGTAAGCTCTCATCAGTGCGTCCAATGGTTCGTGTACTTTGTCGACTAGCACTGATCCCCCTGAGCTTAAGCTCGTTGTTTCTTTGATACTCTTTTGTTTCGTTCTTTCCGGGCTCATCTCTCATTTCCCGTTTTGACTCTCAAGTTTTTCTAATCTATCTTTAGTTCGCTTTAGTTCCTCAGCTAGAATAGCGTCTTCACGTTCTTTTCTCAACTTCATGCGTGCTTTTCTAGCTTTCCATGTGTTTCTCTGACTCCGCGGTCCTTGACTAACCACTTCAGTCGCTAACTTTCTATTCTCAGGTTCTCTAGTGGTTTTCTTAGCTTGAGCTCTAGTAACAACTTGCGTTGGTATCAGAGTTTCATTTTCGGACCCACTGCTGGTAGGAATAGTTTCTAGCATATTCAATGTCGTCTTTTGCACTTTGTTTGGATTCTTTGAACAATCCTCAATGAAGTGAGTAACCCCACACTCAGTGCAATAAGCGTTAATTCTAATGATTTCCGTATGTGGACAAACATTCATCAGATGGTCACCTCCACACTTGTAACAGGGTCCTAGTGCTGGTCTTGGTCCGACTTGATTCGTCCTTTGTGGATAGGATGGTCTTTGTCCTGTTAACCCTCCATGAGCTATGAACATCAATGTTCTTGCGTCCAAATTGTATCTCTCTTCATCAGAAGCACTTGTAACTGTTGGTGTTCCAACATTCCCAATCATGCCCCATGGTTCTGGTTGTTTGGGTTCTTCTGGTGGGTAATACACAGTTGGAGACATGTGTGCACCAGATTCTTCATAATAGGCTTGAACAGGCACTAAGGCTTGTTCTTCTTGATTCTCTAAGGTTGGTGCATATCTAATGCCCACTGGTCTTGCTCCTGGTAAAGGTGGTTGTTGTCCCAATACCGGTTGCGGTCTTTCTATCCCCATAGGTCCTGGTATATTTCCCGTTGGGTATCAAGGTACTGCATGTACCTGAGGTGGTCCTAATTGAGCAGGAGGTGCATACTGACGCTCCCTTACATACCCTTTGTTGTAATAGCACTCCTCTGTTGGATGGTTTGTCCATTTTTGTTCAATAGCACACCATTTCAGTGGTTTTGGCATTGGTTTTTGGTATGGTGCCATCCTTTTTAGAGCATCTTCTATCATTTGCTCTACATTTGGCATGGTTGTTGTTTGAACATTCTTTTTAGTGGTAGTCTCGCTCGCTACGGAGGAAGAGCTACTGGATGCAAAATCTGTATCCGCTGACACCTCTCCATAAACCGTACAGTTAACCACTAAGTACAATGCTTCTCTCGTTACTTGCTCGAAACTTGTACAAGCTTTCAAGTGCAAGTCCTTCTTGAGAGTGTCGTTTCTCAATCCCTCAATAAAGAGAACAGATAGTCTGTCATCTTGTGGTCGTTCACGTACTGGACATCCTTCACTTTTTCGTGTTCTCTCTATTTAAAAGCATATATTTGTGAGACCGTATTGTGCTTAATCCCTCGTTTTGAGAATTCCTCAGCAAACTCTCTTAGCAATTGGTCAATGTCATGGAATCCCCCTATGTTCAGTGGTTGAAACCATGTCAATGCCGTACCTTCTAGAGTAAGACCAAATCCCTCGTATTGTGTATGGAAATCGGTTATCTGCTCAGCTCTTAAGACTTGCTTAAAGAGTGACACATGTGCATACGGATCTCCTGAACCACAATACTTTTTTGGCATACACTTGGCTACTTGAGATGGTCTCATACGTCTATGGTCTGCTACCAATCTCATTGCTCCTGTGTCCTGGCTAAAGCTTTCTCTAGCATCATGGACTTCATGGGTTACTCTTGTCGGTTCCCCTGCCCTGAATCTACTACTAGGAGGTAAATGTGATGGTTCTGCTTCGAACCTTGGACCTGGAGTGGTATATGTGGGGATTGGAACTGCACTACCTCGATTCGTATCCATTGACTCTCTGGAATGTAATGATCCCATTGGTCCAAGCTTCGAGTACGGAGGTTGGCTGAAAGAGTCAGCAACCTGAGTTCTTTGTCCTCCTGTTGTCATTGGGTTTTGCACTCCATTTGTTGGTGCTGGTCTTTGTGAGCTAGAAGTAACATAATACTGATGTAGTGGTCCCCCAAAGTATGTATATCCTTCTAATTCTTTCTTGCCCATTGTTGAGTATTGCCTCCCATACTTGTCGTAAGCGACAATTTTCACTTCGGATCCCTCTGTGTAGGTAAAGACATAAAGTCTTTTTTGGTCTGTCAACTCTCCAGTGTAGGGTTCTTCACATCTATAATAGAGATCTTGCTCCCCATTATTATATTTGTATAGCCCCACATAGATGTTATCAGTGTTGATCCTTGTAGTTTCATTCTCTCTTCTTAACCTAGCATCAGGGAAGTTCATTATTGGTGCTTTCTCCTCAAGTTCTTCATCTACTTTGGTGCCCATCAATCCCCACTTGTCCACAATGTTAGGGTTTAGGACTACCAAGTACATGGTACCCTCGTCATCTAGATATCTATCTCCGCTATAGCTCACAGGCACTAAGTCCTTGAACTCACTAGGTCTATCTTCTATCTTTACACAATAGCGGTCCATTCCATCTTTGTAGATCTTGGCACCTTGCTCATTGTCGTACTGGTATTTTATGAACAATAGCTTCATTGTGGCGGAAGGGTTTGATGATCCTGCTGCCATATTTTCTCTGTTGTTCAGGTTCAAGTGTTCCAAGTGTTCGGTGAAAATCTCGTATGATCTCTCCGAAGAAGTATCAGAAACACTTCCTTCAAAAATCGGCTCTAATGGTTGCACCCAACTTTGGTTTACACTTCCCTCGGTTGATATGACACTTGCTTGTTCCCCTTGTTTTGGTTGGTTATTCTGGAGATTCTTGCCCGATCTCAAATTCATCAATTCCCCTAAAGGACTTTAACTTTTCCGTCTCGGCAATTTGTTTTCCCAAGTTTTTTGTGGCCAGAATTGATCCAAACTGATTGATACTTGGTCAATTGTTTAATCTTGTCAGTTGGACAACTTCTGTTTCATCAAGTGAGAATTTTGTTGCAGTTATGCTGAAAAAGACATTATACACGTATGATGTCTTTTTTTCACAGATTTGGACTTTTTTGGTTATGCTCACTCTCAGTAGCCCCCTTATGCTCTGTCCACTCACAAAATTCAGTTTGAACTCTGTTTGAGCAAGTTATGGCTAATTTAGGCTTTTCTTGGCAATTTTCCGCTTTTGACTTGTTTTGGGTCAATTGTGATGCAAATGGGATGAAACTTGAAATATAACCTCTAGACAGCTATTACAATGGATCTGTGTTGGCAAAGTATCAAAATATGTCCAAAATTAGGTAAAAGACATCATACGCGTATAATGTCTTTTTCATCAATTTGGGTCAAGACTTGATATTTATGCTTTCTACAGTGTTTGTAACAATCTTGTCAGGTCAGATATCAAAAATAAGCAGTGGATGTGCTAAAACACATTATACGCGTATGATGTCTTTTGTCCCAAATTTTGACTATTCTTGGTTTTAAGCCTTCTCCAATGTTTATAATTGAGTTTCAAGTGTTTTTGTCAGGTTTGAATGTAAAAACAAGATCTGAATCCAAAATTTCCTATTCTTTGCGTTTCTTGGACTCCGGCTTGTCTTTTTGGGTTTCTTTGAGTGTTAATGCTCTTGTTTTAAGTTGAAATTAGGGTATAACCCCCCTTTTGAACACTCTGGTAAAGTCAAAATTTCTGTTTTGGTCTCTGTTTGGTCATTTAGACATCATACGCGTATGATGTCTAAAGTTGCAGATTTCCAGTTTTTTGGCACAGAATCCTTCCTAAAGCTTTCTCAAGTGCTCAGCAACTCCCAGATACACAAAAAATTTCTCTGACTTTTGTTTATTGCAAGTTTCACTACTAACTCGACGGTTTAGTGATCTAACATGCAATCAACCATATCAAGCAAATACTCCAATGATTACTAGCTCTAGATCAGGATCAAATGAAGTCCGACCTAAGCTATTCCTAATCATAAAATGGGTTTGGTAATTGTGATTTTAAAGAGATCCACTACCGCTCACGGACTAGCAAATTCTTCTTCTATCAACAACTACTCAACACCAACAAAACAACAAACAAATCTAAGCTAAACTAAAAATACTGTCAACACGGAAGACCCAGGAATACCCCACTTCCTAGTATCTCTTGAGATCTTCGGAGTCCACCACTCCTAGATCTTTTCTAACTAAAGTATACGAAGTAGTTTATACAACTCACCTCGTAGGATTAGTCTAAGGTCACCTACTTAGGGCTCTCGTCCCCGACAACGGCGCCAAATGTTAAGGCGGTTACGCCGCTAGCAGAAGCTAAATAGCGAGAACTCAACCAACAACAAAATTTGTCAGACGAGGACGGAGCTTGACCCGCAGGCGCATGGAAACAACTAGGTGGGTGTCAAATCACCTACTCGACCTTCTAATGACAATCACTACTAAGGAAATCAAATCTAAGTTCTAAAATACGCAAGTGACTGAAATCCGTACTACGAACGAATGCTATACGAAACAGGATCAAGAATCATTGAATCGATCTCAAACTCAAGGGGAAGTCTATACACTAGGTAAGAACAACACCTTAAAGACTTGAACTGCAAAATCAACCTATAACCACTCCGTGCGGTAAACGCGTATGAAGAAAGGCCGAAAAATACAGGTGATCGAAACTTGACCCCGATGGTACTAATGTAGCTCTACTCGTTGTGGTTCTGTAGATATGCTGCACGCTCCATTCTGACACACGAGTTGGAAGAAAACTCACACCGAAGCTCGTAGGAACTTACCACACATAGAAGCCGATAGTGCACACTCTTGGTATCTGTGCGTAGCTCTCGCCGTTGCTAACACAATGGCGGTGTCGCTTCTCCAATGGCGGCTCCGTAGCTCGCGTAGCAAGTAGATAAGACTCTCACTCTCACTCTCTCTCTCTCTCTCTCTCAGACACAGTCACGGCGCTCCAAAAACTCACTTTGATTAATAATCTGCCTCCTTTAGGTTACAAAAACTTTGGCTTATATACCTCAGCCTTGGAGGTGAGAACATCTCTAACTAATTACATCAGCAAGTGAAGTTACTTCGGGATTACAAGCTGGAAACTCGATTGAGTCCCGTTACTTAATGAATGGCTCAAATCAAAATTAATGTCGGAAAGACATTTATTACAATCAATGGTTACAAAATGATGAGTGTGAGCAAAAATGTGGGTGTGATCCTTTGCTGGCTCAACACCATGGGTTGACACTTCCTGTACTCTCCTCTGCCATATGTGGTCCTGAAATAGTTCTTGTTGATGGTCCTGGCTTATCAACAACATGACGCACATTCTCTTGCTCTTCATACTCATCTTCTATCATCACTGGCTTTGGTTTGTACCATGGTTCATGCTCACAAAATCTGACATCTCTACTGACATAAACTTGTCTTGTCCTAGGATCATAGCACTTGTAACCTTTCTTTTCAGCTGGGTAGCCCAAGAATATACACTTCACTGCCTTTGGCTCCATCTTCTTTCTTGCTTCATTTGGCACATGAACATAGCAAACACATCCAAAAACTTTCATGTAGGAAACTGTTGGCTTGATCCCATAAAGTCTCTCATAAGGTGAAATTTCATGAATGGCAGCTGTTGGTGTTCAATTTATAATGTGTACTGCTGTATGAACTGCTTCAGCCCAATATGTTAATGGCATATTCATGTCATTCATCATGGCTCTTGCAATCTCTGATATGACTCTATTCTTTCTCTCAGCAACTCCATTTTGTTGTGGTGTGTATCTGCAAGTAATCTGTTTTCTTATGCCTTGTTCACATAAGTAATCATCAAAACTGTGTGACATGTACTCTCCCCCTCCATCTGCACGTAGGCATTTAATTTGACAACCATTCTCTTTCTCAACCATAACTTTGAACTCCAAGAATACCTCAAATGCCTCTGACTTTGCCTTTAGAAAGTAAACCCATGTCATTCTGTTGTAATCATCCGTAAATGTGATAAAATATCGACAACCATTTGGTGTAGCATGATCACAAGGTCCCCAAATATCTGAATGAACAATTTCCAAAGGACTTTGGCTAATTCTCCCCCTCTTTGGAAATGGTAAACGAGATTGCTTTCCAAATTGACAAGCTTCACAAACATGATCAAAATTCAATATGCCAAACTTTGGTAATCCACGTACAATTTGATTTGATTGCATATGCTTTAGTCTTCTAAAATTGACATGACCAATCCTCTTATGCCATAACTCTACCCAATCATCTTGAGTGACTGATTTGTTTGCATACATACCACTGTGTAAACATGGATCTCCAGCTTCCAATGAGAACAAGCGACCTTTATTTCTTCCACGTGCCAATATCTTGCCTGGTCTGCCTTTGTGAAACTCCTCTATGAAGCAGCCATAACGATTAAAACGGACTTGCAGCCCTTGATCTGTCATTTGTCCAACTGATGCTAAATTCTTTGTGATTGAAGGCACATATAGAACATCTCCCAATGTGTTGTATGTCCCGTCTTTTTCTAGCAATGGAACTGAACCAACATGCGTAATCCGATGCATAGTATCATCACCTATAGCGACAAACTCATCCTCTTCTAACTTCTCTTTTCTGTCAAACCATTCACCATGATATGTCATATGATTTGTGGCACCACTATCTAAATACCAATCATCTGTATGATGTGGCTCAACCATGCTTCCAACAACATGCTCCATAGGAAATAAATTTCCACTCGATCTATTGTCATATATATTTTGATCATGAGGATTGTATCCAGCAAAGTTTCCTCCATGTCTGCCATAACCTCGGCCTCTTCCACCACAATCACGATTTTGATTTAGCCTTGTGTAACATTCTCTTTCAAAGTGACCATAAATGCCACATCTGTTACAATATCCATCTCTTTGAGGATGTACAAATCGTCCACCTCCACGTCCATGAGTTCGGGCTCTCCCCCTGCCTCTTTGGCTATAATCATTGTAACTTTGACTTTGTTGGTTTTGCCATTGACCTCTGCCAGCATTGTTTCCACAACCATAGTTTCCTCTTCCACCTCTATTGTTTCCACGACCTCTAGAGTAAAAAACCTGATCTCTCGAATTGTTATTTGATGTAGAAGGACCTGACTTGCCTAACTTCACCTCTTCTTGCAAACAAAGGTTTACTAACTCTTCAAAATTAGGCATGTGTCCTCGAACAGATATAGATGTATCCAATGACTTGTATTCCGGTCCCAAACCATTCAATGTCACTGAAACTAAGTCATCATCTGGAACTTCAACATTAATGCTCGCAAGATCTTCTTGTATTTGCTTTATCTCTGTCACATAATCTGATATGGATCTATTTCCTCGCCATACACAATGTAACCTTTGCTTCAAGTGAACTTTTCGTGGTTCTGTATTGGAGCTGTTCATTCTTGCTAGTATCTCCCATGCTTTCTTTGGAGATTGAGCCTTCTTCACATGTGGTATAAAGAAGTCACTAATGCATAGTGAAATCCAATGCATCACTTTCCTTGAATTCTCGATCCACTTCTTGTAAGCTTCTACTCCTGCTTGCCATGTTTTATGTGCTTCAACATTCTCTCTATTTGGTTCCAAAGCAACCTCGGGACACTCTTGTTCACCTCTAATAAAATCCCATAAACCTTTGCCCATGATAAAGTTCTCCATCCTGTAAGACCATATGTTGTAGTTCTCTCTGGTCAGCTTCTCTCCAACAATCTGTGTGACTTGAGTTGAACTTTCTGCCACCTTCACTCCCTCAATTTCTTCTAAAGGATTTTGACAAAATTTCGACAGAGTTTTGTTTGTATTTGGATAATATCTCAAGTGACAATCTCAACCAAAGTGCTCATAAACACTGAAAGAAAATCTCTCACTGTCAAGGGAAAATCCACTGACTCACTTTGCCACAGACTGACTCAATACTATGCATAAATACTCTAAAACAATGTCCACATGGACCTGTATGCAAATGCAATCCATACGCTGTCCTGTACCACATATCCATACATCCACCTTCTTCCCATAGTCGTAAACGACATATGAGGTCTTTCGCGGGGCCAATCGGGGGTTCGCTCCAGTACCTAATCCACCTTGCCAAGGTACCAAAGCTCCCAGGGCAAGGCTTCAAAAAACCTCACTCGACCCTCACAAAGGCTGCAGTTTTCCAAAATACATTAACCTCATATCCATACATAACCACAAAGTACTCAATTTGACAATATAACCGCCTCAACTTCTTCCCACAACCTTTCTTACATAGGTGGTTGTCCATAACGGACCCATAACAACCAAACATAATCTTCGATAACACAATATCATGATGCAAAATCTCTATGTTGCTCTCCAAAACCTGTGTAAATACTGAATTCTTCACCTGCAACCTGTAAATCTAATGCCGAGTGCAAAACTAGAAATCTCCTATGCTTGTGTGAGCTGGCTGTTTGCTATAGAAAATTGCAAATTTTGGCAAATCTGAGTATGGCAATGCGTCCGGAATGCCCAAAAACATAAAGATAGACTCCTGGATCACTGTATTCCGAGTTCAGGTGAGGGAGTTTTGACCAAAAAACCTCTCTTTTTTGCTGTTTTCCAGAGCTGCGGAAACCTGTGTATTGACTGTAGCTCCTCAAACTGAGCTCTCATACCACTTTGTAGAGTGCGCTGGTGATGGAGAAGGTAGGAAATAAAACTATGCACACACACCAACACACATTGAGACACACACACACACAATTGTTACCCTGCAGCAACCATTCAACGTGCTGCTCTTCTCTTCTTCTTCACTTTGAACTATTATCCAAAGTATATTTACAACATAGTATAGTCAGTGTCCGCCCGCCCATAGCACAATGGACATATTCTTTAACATCATATTCTTTAACAGGATCGCCAAATGTGTTGTGGTTCATCAACACAGAGAAAACTGAAGCAAAGTAATACCCTTAACCTCACATAACTCAATACTAGATTTAGATACAGCAAAGTGATACACATAAGAGATATGATATAGCAAGAATATAACTCAGAATAGAACTCAAATCCACTCTATTCATCAAGCAAGGAACTACAACCTTAACCCATTACAATCGTATCCATGTAAGCGTAGAGTGGGCTTATAAGCCTTCTTCACTTAAATGTGGTTATAACAACCTCAGTCTTGGAGTACAACCAGCTGTCAAATATCCGATTTACCATAATACAACTGACTATAATGTGATCTATTACAATCCAACAAAGTATATCCGACTGACCAACAAACTATATCTGATTGACCAAATAACTGATATACTAGTGTGCTTGTCAACATAATCGAACCATTATTGAACATCTTCTTCAATGGTCAACATATACTCAGGAAGCTGCCACTTGGGAACATGATGATGTGATGAGACTAAATTATCTAGATTTCATGTCGAGATGAGGACACCTTGAATTTTTCAAGTGTGGGAGGATGTAAGATTTCCAATTTTTGGGTCTCTTTTAAAAATAAGAAAAATTAGCTTTCAATATCTATTTTGTCAAATTTTGATTTAAGATGCTTAATTGACAATATTGGAGGGTTCTAAAGTAAAAAGACAGGCCGTTTCCATGTTCCAGTAGGTTAGACGGACATTGGATTCAGTTTTGGAAAAATCTGCTATTTTTAGCTTTTTCATGCTTTTTATGCTTTTAGGTGCTTTTGCAAAAAGCAAGGTCGGATCCTTGATCTACATGTTCCAGGGAAGCTATGGTTCAATTTTGTAAACCTTTGCTTTTGCAATGCTTTTCACACTATTTTAGCTTTTCATGATTTTTAGTGAAAAGCGACCCAAGGGAAAAAACCAAGTGGAAAAAAAGTGACTTTGGGATACGTGCATTATTGGGATACTTATTAACATTGGAAATACTAATAAAGTACTCAAGGGATTATTTGCTGATAGATATGGAATTAAAAAGGGAGCAAATATAAAGGGTCGCATGATGGAGCATTGGTTTGCCCGTTGTAGTCCACACAAGGTGCATAGGTGGAAGCAAAAAAAGAGTGTCTAATGCATATATCCAATGATGGGACATCCTATTTATACATACACAAAAATACATGGAAAACAATATGCTGTGCAAGAAGGATTTTGAAGGGTTCTTCAGAAAGATGGTGTAGCTATAAAAGCATATGACATGGCTTTGCAAGCTAGCACCCCTTATAGAATGGTTTTTGTTGACGAGGATATGTGCTCTTATCTTACTATGCATTGTGCATGAGTGTTGGACTCTACAACACCACCATTTGTAAGTTAATAGACTTCGACTCTTATGCTCATCTCGTCTAGCATGAGAGACACAACTTAGATATGCTCAACTCTTCCAGCTTGAGCGTAAGCCTAATAACTACGACTCTTAGTAGAGAGTTTAATATGACTTGAAGCTTTGGGACTAATACCTTGCTCAGTTTATGACTCAGCCGCCCCTGACTTTGACTATGTCAAAGAGTGTTTTTTTCACCCTAGCGACTTGACTTTTCACATTCTTGTGCTTACTACAAACATTTCTTCAGGTAAAAGTAAGCTTGAATCCTCAAAAAGACGATTAGTGAAGGACCAAGTTGGCACTGAAGGTTTCTTTTGCCATACCCAATTTATCATCTTGGAATCTGCATTCATGCTGGTTGAGTTTTCCTTCTTTGACTTTGAAGACTCCATTATCTGCTTGATTCTCCAATTGGGCGTATTGATAGGAATGTCTAATGTTGATGTAGGTCTCTGTTCACTGTTGGCATTTGGATATTTGCTAGGAGCATTAGACGACTTAGGAATCCAATCTCTTGATGACCTTTGTATCTCCAATGTTGACTTTGCTTCACTTTAGGTCTTGTTGAGTTCTTGAGATCTTCATGATCTTCATGCAGGCCTGGTGTACTTACAACTGGCTTGTGGTTGACTGGTAGCCAAATCTTTGTATAACCTGTGTAGAGTCCTTGTCCAAGAGGAAGATTCTTTGAGATCTGTCTTTGTTCTGTATCCTCTTGAGAGTTGTAGTAAACTTTAGCATCTTTCAAAGTTGTTCTATTGTATACCTACTTCTTAGGTAACCTAGGATATTGTCAAGATTGATACCTTGTGCCTTCTTTCTTGGCAGAGACTTGAGGTTACTTCATATGCCCTAACCTGGGGTTTTGGTACCCATATGTGTCTGTTACCTCCGTAGTAGTCCTGTTCATTTAAGCTCCATTCTGATGCTATCCATCCCATGTGTTTGTCTTTCTATGTTGATTTCCTGTCTTTAATCCAAACCCAGATCATTGACTTTGACTAAACTGCTCGGAACAAACACTTGCTTGACTTTCCTTTGCTTTCTTGAGTACTTTGGCTGATATACCTTTGATATCTTGGGTGGCTCCTTAAAGGTTTTAGTTGGGTCAACCATTGACTTGAAATTTTAAAAGCTTGAATTGCTTGAAAAAGCTAATCCATGAGGGTTCTTTGATGTAGAGGCATATGATGTCACACCTTTTGTGCTAATCGATGGAGGGTCCACTTTAGCTTTACCTTTGTTTGCAAGATTTGTCTTCGATTCTTGTGACTTCTGCAACTCTGAATTTAGCATTGACGGTACCTGTAATTGTTGTTGGCTAACTCTTAGACTAGAGAGTATTAACATTGTATCTTCTTTGTCGGCCTTACGTTGGTCTAACCACTGATGTCCAAGGATGACATTTGCAAGCATTTCCTTTGAAGGCTTCACCTGAAACTTTACATGCTCCATGATTTTGGATGCAAAGGGTAGCAACCGTTTCTTTTTGACTTGTATGCAAACCTCGCATTGTTTTGCTATCATGTTTCCATGGAGTAATCTCTAGAATGCTCTGAATGTTGTCTGCAACAATATTGCAATTTGCTTCTTTATCCAGTAGAGCATTGCATCTGACACTTGCTCCTTTTGTACTATTGAGAACTATAGCTATTCTCATCGTTGGCTCTATTGAAGATCTTTGTCCTGCTTTTTCCATGGCCTCATCTTGATCTAGTTGTGTCTCTATGGAGGGTGACTTGAGACTCTGTTGATTCAGCTGGCAATGTCTGGATCTTTGGACTTCCGATTGCTTCCTAGTTGACTGCAACCTCAAACTTATTTACTTCTGGATTTGATTGTATTTTTTGCTCAATAGCTTCCGTGGTTGCTCTTTGTTCAGTTTTATCTGCACTTGCTATTGCGTGATTTGCTTTAAGCTCTTATGAAGTTTTGATTGATGGAGATGAATCATCTTCAATAAGCTTTTCTTTGGCATCGGTCTCCATCTTAACTGTGCTTGAGGATTTTGTGCCGTCATCCGCAGGTGACCAGTCTTGGTCTTCATTCTTGGTTGTCTCTAAAGACTGCATCTTCATTGAGCTTTGTATCTCTAGGACCTTTTGGGCCATTGGCATTCCCATTATGGTGTCGTCTGGCATATCCTGTGTTGCTACCACATGAAATTGAGCTATGATGATCTGTGAACTTACTTCAATGGTGGTGGAGATGATTCCCTAGCATTCTACTCGTTTGTCTCCAGATATGCTCACAAATTCAGGAGCATCTTCCAGTTGTGGTTGGCCACATCTTTTCCAAGTGCAAAAAGACATGAGGTTCTTGTCTAACTGAAAATCTAGCTTTACTTCACTTTATAGCTTTTCTTCGTTTTCACCACAATGTTGCACTTTATTGTCTTAGGATTTGTGTTTGAATTGAATGCTTTTGTTGTGGCAATGTCCTTTGGTTGAGCTTTATCTGCATTTTCTCTGCTTTGACCGCTTGGATCCGTTGATGTTGACTCCGTTGGCAATTGAGGAGCATTGTCCGACTGCATTTGAGTAACCTTTGACCTTAAAAGATCCACTATACTTTCTGGCAAAGTCTGTCTCTTCTGTGGAGATTTTGGTGGTGACCTTTGTGTATCCTTTTGAACTTTAACTCTCATTGATTTTGAATTTTTTATCACCTGTTCTGGCAGCTTGAGGCTTTGCATCATCTTTAGATAGTCTTTGACTTTAGTTGGGCCATCCATAGGGATATGTACAAGGTCATGATCTTGCTAATATTTGTTACCAAGTGCATCTTGATATGAATATGTGAGCTTGATCACATGTAACTGTTTGAACACTATGGGATTTGTCTACTTTTGACTTTGACTTGTGGAGATCAGCTGAAACTTTTGTCCGTGTTGATCTTCATAGAGGCATTTATCTGTAGAATCTTAGGGAACCTGGTTCAATTGGAAACTTCCAACAACCATATGATCTTTCAATGGTTTTTGTCTTGAAGGGGTTTGTGACTAGAGGCTCTAGGGCTTCTAACTGGTGTAGCGTTTCCTGGTACATAAGCTGAGCTTGATGAATTTATAGCTCCCCCCTTCCTACGGTGATCACTATAGCCTACTTCATTCTAACAATTCAAAATTTGTTTGGCTCTAATTTAATCTCACCTTTTGGGACTGTGAAGGTACACTTTGGGTAGCATTGTTGATGTTTGGCATTTGTAAACCTTCTGCATAGTTTCCTATGTATCTCTGTGAAACATGACAAATTATTCCCCAAGTCAAGCTATAGATAGCATTATCTTTGCCTTGATATCGTCTATCCCATGGATCTCCTATGATATGAGCTTCTATGTTTTCAAGACCCAAGGCATCATAGATGCTAGACTCTCGTCTATATCTATGACTGTTTTGGCAAAGTATATGCTCTTTGGGTTACAACATCGAAGCTTGATTTCCGATGGAGGAGATTTTGGCTCTGAACAATTTTCTGGGTTCACTCGGGTAATATCCTTCAGCTCTAGAGAGGATGGGTTGTAATAAATTCTTTTCCTCTGAAATGAACCATCCTTTCTGATCTAACATTGGACGCACTTCTATGAGTTGATATGTGGATCGTTCAAACACTAGTTCATCCTTTTTGTACATTTTTCCTTTTTGGTATACATAGTGTGCATATGAATTACGTGTATCATATAAAGCTAACATCATTCTGTTTGATGTGTCCCTTAGACTCGTGAATGATTGCACACTTGTGGCGGTGGATGCAGAATCATTTGCAAACCTAACAGTCTTTTCAACATTCGGTGATATATGGATACCTTGACCAAATTCATGCAAGAATTTGTTGTTCAAAGAATCAATTTTAAGCTTTTCCGGTGTCCGTGCATTTTTATGCTGATTTTGAACTTGCAGTGTTTTTACTAATGCTTCTAATGTTAACGCAGAATCATCAGATTGCATTAAATGTGACGAGTTAAATGCACTTACATTGAGATTCGCATTTCCAATTTACTATGTAACTTGCTTGGCGGTTGATGTGTCCTTGTTGGTTGGATTTCTTGGACAATCTTCAAAATAAATGTTCACCTTTTTTTCCACAATCTGAGCAATACGCCATGACTGGTGGTATTTCATTTGTTTCTGTCATGTCAAGCTCTAGCTGAGAAGTTTTTGCTTCTGCTCTCGATTATAGATCTGACCACTGAAATCCATGTACAATGACCCTGATTGCATATGCACCAACTGTATGTTTTGGCTTGTGCAAACTTTTGGATAAACATTTGGGTTGACTTTCTGAACTTCTATCTGCACTTCATCTTTGAGCTTGCAATACCTGGCTCCACTGAAGTCTGTGAACATCTGGGAGTTCTCTAAATCTGGCTTTACTTTGATCAATAGGATCTTGGCTCCTGTGTTGCTTTTACTGTCCATCAAGTATCTATGGCCTTCTGAATTTGCAGATTAAAGTTTATCTCCATTGTAGCCATATAGCTGTAAAATCTGGTTTGTTGCACTTGTACATGTGTTGTCACTGCTACCGTCTTGCTTTGCTGTACTTGATCTCTCGACTCAATTTGAGTCCATGTTGGCTCAATCTACAAAAACTGTCTCCTGGCAGATTTTGGTATTGATTGGCAAAATTTTTGCCGCTCGGTTTTGATTAGACTGCTTTAGCCTAAGCACTTTTGTAGTTGACTGCTCTTAGACTCACAAGAATTGATTGACTCTAGCTCGACAGTCTCAGGATTGATTTGGGCCTTTGAAGTGATGAAAACCTTGGCCTTGAACAACTTAATCTACAATCACATGTGACTTGTGCCCCTATTCTTCGTCCGATTAGAAGCTCAATTTGCAATGCAATTGTTTGCACCTGCCCGTTTCTAGCATGCAAAATTTTGAAATTTGTATGCCCCTCAAACGGCTTTGAGTTTATCGTTTTCAGCTGTTCTTCTGCTGATCTGGTTCTCTTTGCAGTGTGTAATTTTCTCGGCTTCTTTTCTACCTCTTTTTGGCTCTTTCGACGACTTTCTTTTTAATTTATAATTTTTTTGTAAAATTTTGAATTTTTTCCTTTTTTTAGTATTTCTATGATTTTTTATAATGTTTTTGGAAAAGTTTTGATTTTTAAGAACTTTTGTGGTAATTTTCTAATTTTATTGTGAATTTTGTAATTTTCATGATATTTTTGAAGATGTTTTGAATTTTTCGATCAATTTTTTATTTTTTAATGAATTTTTTGAGCTTTTATAAATTTTAGGAATCTATCTGTGTACTACCTTTTTTTTGTAAGGTTTTTTATTTTTTTATAAATTTTTGATGAGTTTTTTGATTTTTTGTATTTTTTTAAACCTTTTTTGGATTTTTTACTTGTTTTTTGTGATATTTAAAGGTTTTTTGTGATATTTTGTATTTTTATTTTGTTTTTTAATTTTTGACTAATATACAAATAAATGAAATGAAAGTGAGAGAAAAGAAAATAAAATTAAATTCAAATGAAATAAAATTTAAAGGGAATGAAAACAAAATGAAATGAAATTAAAATGAAATTGAAAAGAAACAAAATGAAATGAATAAAAAAGTCAATGACACAACAAAAAAAGGAAAAAGACAAGGCTCTAACAGGCAGCCATTAAGGAAGAGAGGTCCCCCTTCTTTTTTTGGTCTTTTTGTAGCTTAATGAATTGTGTGTGTAGGTGTGCGTTCACGCATGTGTGTGTGTGTGTGTGGTGGTTGATGGCGTTCATGCGTACAAAGGAGGGAGACGAGAGAGTGAAAGTTGAGAGAGAGAGAATGACAGTGACCTAGCATGCAATACGAGACAAGAGAGATAGAGAGAGATACTTGTCACTGCTGATGTGGCGTGCTGCAGTTGATGCGCAGGAGGAAGTGACATGGGAGCGAGAAAGAGAACACTTTGAGCCCGCAAAAAATTGAAAATCACCATCGAGTTTGCCACGAACTTTGACGTTGTATCGGACCACACACCAAGGTTCAAAAAATCCCACCGATCTGCATCGAAGCTCAAAAATCGCTTTTTTCTATTTTCGAACGTCCAAAAGTGCCAAAATCAGGCCGAAAATCACCCTAGAACACAAAAATCATCCAAAATCCCAAAAATTGCCAAAAAATCCAAAAAATTCCCAAAAAATTCTAGAAATCTCTAAAATTCATTGGCAATCGCAATCAAATACTTTCATACGCATAAGCACACCAAAAATAGCATATTTTAACAAAAATGCCAAATTCAACAAATTCATCAACGCGACCCCCGAAAATAGTGAAACGCTCAAAATTTGGCGAACAAAAGCCCAAATGCGCTCGAAGTCAAGCCCTAAATACACATTCAAAATACCTCGTAAAGATTACAAAATAGCAAATTTTTACGGAATTAAGAAAAAATTAATGCAAAAAATAGCAAAAAACTGCCAAAAAAGTATAAAAGTTATCCGAAAAACACACATAGGGGATTAGTGCATCCAAATAAAATCACAAAAAGCACATCAATTCGATTTCCAAATAATTTGATCAATAAAATCCAAAATAAACAATTAAACCGGGAGAATTAGGTCAAAATTTGACGCATTTGGAGTGTGTAAATCCCTGTTTTGAGCTCAAAAATGCAGCAATTAACCATTACACACATCAAATATGCAATCAAAACTTGAGTTAATCATGCACATTAAGCACTTTTTAGGCACATACACAGTAATAATTGACAGTTTTTACCAATCTTTAGGTGCGCACAAAAGGGTTAATCTTGTCGAAATCGCAATGTGATTTCACAAATCTCTAGTTGGGCATGACCACAACACAAATCAATCGTCACAACTGGTAAATCATTAAGCATACATTGATTTCTAGGTGCACAAACAAGGGCAAAATAGTGCACACATACCTAAAATTAGGCATACACACACTCAATTAGAATGCACACACACTTGATTTTAGTGCGCACACACTTGCAATTGACCATTCAAGCATGCAATTAGATTAACTAGGCACACAATTAGCAACACACATTCACCAATTAGCAGTTGAACTTATCAATATCATACGCCATCAAATTTGGAAAATTTCGGCATTACGACGGCATGAAAACGAACAATCCAAAAAATTCATAGCATCAACATTACATTGCAACAACATAGCATTGACACTACATTGCATCATGGTGGAGTCTCTACACAATTTTACACATCTTTAGATTCTAGGGAAGTTGAGAATACCACCTTGATTACCTTTCAATGAAGATCGATTGAACAATTGAAAGCTCCAATCCTTGGTAGAAAATTAGTGTGTAAGTCCCGGAACGGGGCTCGCTGCTGCCTACGCCCCCCCCCCCCCTTCGCTGCTACCTTTACGTCCCCTCCCTTGCTGCGCGTTTCAGCCAGCACGTGCCCGCCACTGCTCGCCACAGCCCCCATCCCCCGCTACCCCACCACTGTCCGCCATTGCCCCCCGCCCGCTGCTTATTTTCCAACCCCCCCCCCCCCCCCCCTCCCTCGGCCGCTCATTTCGATTGCAGACTTTCTCTCCCCGAAGGTTTTCTTTCAATTGGCTCAGACAGTGCTGGATTTCTAGGCAGTGCTCGTCAGGGCCTGTTGCAGAGGAACTTCTCCCTCCGACTCTTTGTCGTTTCTTCTCCGCCACAACAGCAGACACAGATGGAGGCTCCAGCTCCACCACAGAAGGACTCATCCGAGCCCCCGAGCCCGACCCCGTTGAGCCCACCATTTGACTTGCTCTTTCACCGACAGAGCAAGCGAGCCTTGTCGTAGAGGTAGAGCGCTTGCAAGCAACTTCTGTCATCTGCAAGATTCTCGACACCCGACCCAGCACAGGAGAGCTGTGTGACCTTCTCCAAGCCCGCCTTCCTGCAGAGGTGGGCAAGATCTTGGACATACAGATACTCGGATGAGGCTACTATCAGATCGAGTTTGAGACCTCCAAGATGGCGTCCAAGGTCATCGCCATGAGTCCATTGACCATCCGAGCAGCTCGAGCCCACTTTCGACGGTGGAGACATGGTTTTGACACTGCTCCGAATCTTCTAGCAGAGGAGGTAGGCATCCCCATCTACGTCTGCTTTCCTGGTTTGCGGAGGGAGTACCTACCACTTTTGTCCAGGATAGGCTCAGTGATTGGGATTGTCCTGGAGACACCTCGCACGGTAGCCTCAGTAGCTGCCAAGGTGGCTGGCATTCCCTCAGTTTGTGTTTCGGTAAGGGACACTCACACGCTCCCAAAGGTCATTCTTCTGCCTTGGGTGAGTGGGGGTTGGTTTAGACAAAGCGTGGAGTATTCGGGCCTTCCGAACGAGTGCTTCATTTGTCGGCAGATGGGCCATCTTGCGAAGGCCTATCCACGGAGGAGGCCTCGACCTACACCACAGACTCAGCCCCAGCCTACAAGGGCTGGCCAGCAGTCCCAGATAGAGACACAACGCACACATGCAGAGCCACCCTCTGAGCTTGGGGCTCCAATGGAGGAGGGATGGCAGCAGGTCCGTGGTCGACGACGGCAAGGACCACAGCGAGAGCCTGGCACTCAGAGTGGTCCTCTGGCGTCTGCCCAGTAGCAATGGGTCCCCATGGGGAACCATTTTGGTCCTCTTGAGCAAGATCAGGTCCCTGCTCCCCCCCCCCCCCCCCCCCCCCCCCCCCCCCCCCCCCCCCCAGAGTCCCCCGCCCCCCCTCATCATCCTCCCCCCCACCTCCTGCTCCCGCCGCCTCTTCCCCCTGCCGCTCCCCCTCGCCCTTCTTCTCCACCTCTTCCCCCTGCCCCCCCCCCCTCTCCCTCCAGTTCCTCAGTCGACCCAAGGGGCAGGGCCATCTCCAGCTGCTAGGAGATCTCTTGGCAGCACCTTTGCCACGAGTCGCTTGGCGAGAGAGGGACAACCTTTCTTACGACCCCCTCTACAGGTACAGACGTCTCCTTTTGCAGCTATCTCTCGTGGTTTGATGAGCATTGACTTGCGGCACTGATGGGACTTCTTCGACTACGACTTCACTCATTTTCTCGACGACCCATCAGCAGACCATGAGGCAACCTGCGTCAAGGTCCATGTCCTGTTCCTTGCAGCTAGGGGGATAGTGGCCTTGGACTCAACGGTTGGCTTCTTGTTTCCCCTCTATGGCAGGGACCAAACTGAGTGGACTCTTGACTCAGTGTTGGGGTGGTTACACACACAGGTCCTAGAGTTCTCTCACCACATGGGAGAACTAGGAGTTACAGATATGATTCAGACTCTGTGGCAGACAGGTAGAGGAGAGGGAGAACGATGCTTCGCATCCCACAGCTTCTCACAATGGCAGACAGGTAGAGGAGAGGGAGCACGATGCTTTGCATCCCAGAGAGGGTCTTACTGGACTCTGCACTTAGAGAGCGAGTAGAGGCTCTCTGGACAAAGAGCTTGGACAGGCAGGATTCTCCTGCTAACAGAGTGGCCTCAGGACTAGCTCAGATTAGTCGTTTCTTTTTCCAAGAGTCTTTGGCTTGTCGGGCTGCAGCGAGAGAGGAGGAGCAACATCTCAGACGGGGCATTGCTTTGTTACAGAGGATGCAGGAGCAACATCCAGATAGTACTTGGTTGGAGGAGCAACTACAACACGCTCACCAGGAGCTTGTTAGCACACAGGAGTGGCGACATGAGTTTGCTTTCCATCGACAGGCATCTTAGTGGACACAGGTGGATGATAGAGTGACTGGTGCTTTCTTCGAGGCAGACTGTGGGACCTCCGCATTCGCATGCCAAGGTCAGTCAGTTGAGGAGGTCCGACGGGTCTGTTGCTTCTGACCCCGAGGATATGCGTGCAGTTGCTACTGACTTTTACCGTGAGTTACTATCTGTAGAGCCTCAGTTAGAGCGTCAGGATGCATGCAGGGAGTAGGTGTGGACATAGATGCCTTGCCTTGTGACTGAGGAGATGCACACAGCTCTTAGTGCCCTCCCCCGTGGTAGCTGTCTAGGTGAGGATGGGTTGACTCCCAGTTTTTTCTTGGAGTACTGGGACTTGCTTGGCCCAAATCTCTGTAGTGCTTTTCAGTGCATCTTGCACACAGGAGTGATGCCTGGCAGCACGAGTGAGCGCTTGATCTACCTCATTCCCAAGGAGGGTGGCTCCTTGGATGAGATTCGATAGTGGCACTCCATCACCATCCTCAACTCAGCCTACAAAGTTCTTGCCAAGGCTCTAAGTTTGAGGATCCAGCCACTTCTAGAGAGCCTTATACATGGGACTCAAACAGGTTTTGTCAAGGAACGCAGTATCCTTGACAACATCTTTAATTTTTGGGAAGGCTTCTGCCCTAGTGCGGCTCCATGGTAAGGACCTGGTGATTCTTCTTCTCGATTTTGAGAAGGCATACGATAGAGTTGACTAGGACTTTCTAGAGGGCACTCTACGCAAGATGGGCTTCTCAGATGCTTGGATCAAAGGGGTGTCAGCTTTGTACAGACAGGCTCACAGTCAGGTACTTTTGGCAAGAGGTAGAGGTGATCGCTTCATGCTCACACATTTGGTCACACGGGGATGTCCTCCTCTTTCTATTCTATGCGGAGGTGATGAGCAGGTTTTTGGTGTCGCAGCAGGTTGGTCTACGGGGCTTAGCACTCCCTATTCGGGGAGATGAGCTACTGGACGCTGAGTTTGCCGACGATCAGCCTTGTACTTAGATGGCCAGGAGGCAAACCTTCACAGGTGTGAGCAAGATCTAGAGACCTTTTGTTGTGCATCTGGCACACTGATCAACTGGAGAAAGACAGTGGCTTTCTCGGTTGGTAGTGCTCCTGTGCCCGATTGGATTCGAGGAGAGGGTTTTAGGTGGATTCCCCCAGGGACTGCAGTTCGGTACTTGGGCTGTCAAGTTGGTTTGGACTTGTCTCCCGAGAAATAGATTGATCCCCTCCTCCTGTCTATCAGGAGGAAGTTACACTGGAGCTCAGCACGACTTTCTTTGGCTGGCAGAGTAGTAGTGGCCAACCAGGTGTTGTTGGCGACTATGTGGTACATCCCTTTTTGTTGGATCTTCTCGAGTTCTTGTGTCAGCTAGGTAGAGAGGCTGATCAGGAACTTCCTTTTGGTCAGGACATGACACTTAGATTGACCGAGCCAAAGTGGCTTGGCAGGTCATCACTCTTCCTTGTTCACAGCGAGGGCTTGGGATTATTGACCCAGCACAGCAGAGCAGAGCCCTTCTTGGGAAGTTCATAGTCAGAGGACTTCTTCCAGGTGAGGAGCCCTAGAAGGAGTTCTTGCTACAGCGGCTTCATTCTAGGGTGCCTCAGGCTGGAGGCCCCTGGCGACCTTCAACCAGATGGATCTTAACATAGATGCGCAGAGTTGGTTTGAGCAGGAGACTGGAGCACCGCTTCACTGTGAGTTTGCTTCGATCTTGGGATCACTTGTGGCGAGGCCTAGAGCAGCAACAGCCTACTTGCATGGAGGAGCGCCTACGACGGCCCCTTGTTTGGAACCCCATGGTTAGCACTCAGAGAGGCCACTTGGTTGGTAGTCGGTCTCATGTTTCCTGGGGTCCCATGGAAGCGGGTCTAGCGCGCTCTTTAGATGATTGGTTAGATTTTTTAGGCTTGTCAGAGGAGGTGCAAGGTTTCCAGCTACAGGGAATGAGAGGGGTGTAGAGAATGTGCCAGGACATTTCAGAGGCAGTTCCAGCTGAGTGGCTCACACCGCTCGAACCAGTAGCACCCAGGTGGATGGGAGCCTTCACACGACTGGAGGTTTTCATCTCAGTCCGGGCCTGCTCAGAGACTGTTCTATCCCTTTTCTTTGAGCTACAGGGTGAGGGACGCTTACAGCGAGTTGCAGTAGAGGCCCCGCAAGTGGCAGAGTTTTGTTTTCAGAGGATCCGAGTGGTGGGCATCTGTGGGAGGACTTGTGTCATCGATCCTGACCTAGCAGCTCTTGAGACTAGACACTGGAGACTGTGGGCTTGGGAGTGTTGTCCACTGGCACGAGTACAGTGGGATCTTGGAGAGTGGCTTTGGAGGGACCCTTTCTCTTCTGCAGACCACCCAGGTGTCACGTTCTTTCAGTACATTGTTCGACTGGAACGTCACATACTAGCAGCACAGAGAGAGGCCCGCCCCACTGCAACACCTCATTGGTAGGAGGAGGGTCTCACAACTGAGTTCTTGGCAGCCTTCTGGGAGAGGTTGTGGAACTCCAGACAGCCGAGGCGAGTCACCTGGTTTCAGTGGCTGGTCGCACACAGAGCTATGGCAGTTGGCTAGTGCATAATGGTTTCTAGGCCGTATGTGCAGCTTGTGACCATCTTGTGGAGAGTCAGCGTCACTGCCTTTGGGAATGTCCTTTCACACAGCAGGTGTGGCTTAGAGTTCTTCGGCTGATGCCTGCTCTTTCCACGGCTCGACAGTACACTTGGGGAGCAGCGGCTTGGTCCACCCTCACGGACCCGGCACTTCAGTTTGAGCTATCTTCCACCAGTAGGATGATAGTGATGCAGGAGGGGCAACCTACACTCCAGCCTTCCACACATAGAGCTTACTCCACAGGAGTGGTGCAATGAGAGAGAGGAGTGTTGAGAGCTCATCAGTGGCCTGACACTCTGGTTCATCTGGCGGGCCCGTTGCTTCCGCATCTTTTGAGGCTCTCCCTGTGCCACCAGCAGAGACTGTTCGCGATCTTTGGCTAGAGCTGATCCACATTCTCAGAGGACAGCTCGAGAGACTTCGGGGCAACTTTGACCACATGCGGGAGCGCAGAGAGGCTTTCCTTCGACTATGGCGTCCTGGACCTTTATACACCATGGTATAGGGTGTACTCCGATGGCACTACCGACCACCTTTGTGGCTTTTCCCTCCCCCCATTTCTTGATTTAGCCCCATTGTACATATTCTGGATTTTCATTGGGAGAGTCTCCCCATCATGGTTGTTGTAGCCCTCTCTTGAAGAGGTGGTTGTAGCCCTATGGGCAGTTTCATTAACTAATAGAAGGATCTTTTTCTCGGAAAAAAAAAATAGTGTGTAAGTTAGCAAAATTAGTGAAATTAGCAAGGGGTTAGTGTGAAATTAGAGTGTGTAAACACACAATTGGCAAGATAAGGTGACAAATTAGGGAATAATGAACACGTTGCTTCATACACACACATCCAAAATCCACAAAAACATAAACACACAAGTGAAGTTAGTGAGGAAACACATCCAATTATGCCACAATTACACTAGCGTAGGCCATCGTCCTGGGCAACAGCGTCAAATGTTGGGGGTTTCCATCGTTGCATAGCTGCAATGAGCAGCAAAATTATCAATCCAGAGGGATGAGCTACCCGGCTAGGGCATGCAACACTCACACGATTAGTGAGCTAATCATGGAAACACGAATGGTTGACTCTACGAGGTGAGCTTCTCAGCCTATGGAGGAGCTAATCCACAATGATGGGCAATCTCCACATCCACTTCTCTTCGCCTCTAATCGTGATGGCATACTTACATTCTAATTCCCATTTACAATACGTGACCATTTTGGGAAAATGTGGAAAACGTGTAACTCCAATCTTTACTACTTCTTCCTATTGATCTTCGATGTGCATCCGTACGTCTTCAATCTTTAGCAGCTCCTGTTAACTGACATTGACTCAGTTAACACGGGGGGACTAACCCTAGGCTAGGGGAACAAGTCTATGACCTCCTACGCTCATTTAGGAGGACAACCGAAAAAATCATAACTCACGGGAGCCTGCAGAAGCCAATCTAGGAAAAGTAGCCGGAATGCCGCCAAACTTCATGAATAAGTACTTCTCAAGGTTCCCTATAAGCCTATGAAAATTCCTCCATGAAAAAACTACCACAAGATGGTCCAAACACCAAATTAGGCTTCGGACATGCAAAGCATCATTTGGCTCTCACGACCAAACGGTGAATCCGTTTTCTACCAAGCTTCACAGGCATCATCAACATATCATCGGCAACCAACATGTAGGGTCAAACACCAAAAAACAAATCATTGTCGACCATCTCCTCTCAAAAAGATGCTATTTGAGCGACAAATCACCAAAAAGGTAAGCTGTAACACCAAATGCTACCCCAAAGCCATGGGAAGGTGCTCTATTGCATCTACAAGCTCAGGAGATGAATCTCAAGAAGAATTACTGCAAAAATTCATCTCCAAGTGAATAAATCGCTTTCGGAGATTGAAATGCCAAACAGGGAGTTTCTATGCTAAACCATTAATTTTCTAATTTGAAAACTAGCAATTAGGGCTTATGGAACAGCACAAAGCACTACAAAGCACCATAAGATGATTTTGATCAAATAGACATTATACGTGTATGATGTCTCATAGCTAGATATTGAATACACACATATATTATCCATACCCTGAACATGAAGTACACAAAAATTTATGAGATTTGAAGCCAAGGAGGATGGTTAATATCCAAAAATGCCAAGTCTAGGCTAAATCTCAAAAATTGGCTTTAGACCCATCAAAAGTGCTCCAAATCAAGTCAAAACAAGCACAAAGCATGCTCTTAGCAAATACATTATGCCCCTATGCTCAAATGTCTGATTTACAAGTGTGGACATTATACGCGTATAATGGCTAGCTCTATCATAGAAGAGTTATGCCAGCATTTTGACCATCCAAAATTGTACTCCATGGTATATACATCACATACACCAAGTTTGGGCACAATTGGGCATCACTTGACCATCATACAACTCATTTTTCAAATCAAGGATCCAGAAACACATTCTGTGGTCTTGGGCACATGAACCCTCATCCAAATTCCATTTCAATCACGTCATAGCAATGCACAAATCCTGAGCTAACTTCACATTCAATCTCAGTCAAAAATGATGAAATAAACATGATTCATACGCATATGATGTCTAACCCCTACAAAATGACAAGCAGCATGGCTTATGAGGTTACCAACTATAATCCATCACAACTTTATGAGCTTGCCAATCAAATTCCACCATGAATGGACATCCTTTATCCATGATATATCCACATGGTGGAAATATGAATGCACAAACTCCTTTTATGGCCTCCCACCTACAAATCTATTTTCAAGTTCAATTATGAAGCCACATACATCGTGCACAGGTTATGCCCATGATTTTCAAGCAAAATGGCATCAAGCGACATCATACCCATATAATGTCTAAAGGTATTCAAATGTCACTCTGAGAGGATTTTGTCCTGGACAATGTTCATACCACCTGCTTATGAGTCTTCCCATCAAGTTCTAACCCATTTGAACATCATTTGCTCAACCCATGGCCAAAATACACATCCAAGGTTAGAAAAAAGCTAAAGCGGTCATATCTTGCCCAAATGACACCCAAATCCAATTCTAGGCATATATCCATGATGCATATGCTATGAGCTATGCACATATGAAAAATCACTTCATTCTGAGCACTTAGACAACATACACGTATGATGTCTCCCAACATGAATTCGCACCCAAAATGCACTTTTTGCCACATACATAGCACCCTTAGGCCCTAATTTGCTTGTGTTTCAATTTTGAAGTTATTTGGAAAGCTAGAAACTGCAATAACACTAGATCTAGAGAATTACACTAATATATACTTGGAGAATCTGCAAGAACAATGGAAGCCAGCCGATCACCAATAAAGAAGAAGAGGTTGTCCTTGAAGGACATTATTGCAGCCAGTGAGCCTTACACACTACTAGAAGAGATGTTCAAGCCAGCCAAAGCTTGGGTAGACGAGATAACATTAGAAAGAGAGGATTGGGGTTGTATCAAGGAACCTGCAGAGGCCTTCAAGGAAATACAATGGATATCCCAATGAATTCACAAGAAATTTTGGAGTATGCAAACAAAGAAGAAACACTCACCCAATTGGAAAGAGCAGATTTGTACAACTTCTTCACATCACCACCAGCAGGTGTAGATGTGCAAAGAGTCTATGAGCTAGCTAGCTAAATCCAGAAAGATGGCAAGGCAGTGATTATTGCTTTGGATGGATAGAGGACAGAGGTGGTAATTATACCTCAAATAATAATGGATGCACTAGGGCTCCATAATAAGGGTAGCTCCATTAGAGAAAGAAAAGATGAATTACATGTCTACTCTCACAGGAAACCCAATCAGACATTCAAAGACCTGGTAGACCCAAGGGCTGCAAAGATCTACAAGCTTTACAACCAATATTTCCATGTTTACAGCAAGCAGCCACAAAAGTACACAACACCTCCACATGCAGTGGCCACTACAATCACTTGGGCATTGAGAAGCAGTGTGCCCAAAGACGTGAATTATGCCCAATATCTACATGAGCAAGTGGTCCGTATGGGATCAGAAAAGCCCAAGTACATTGGAGATGGAGAAACATTGACAAAGATTGCATATGAAGCTATCGGTGCAAGAGGATAGTGGCCTGCCCCACCAACCCAAAATGAGTGGTTCAAGTTAAATCAATACACAAAAGATGAACCACAAATAGCAGTGGCACCACCAGTCACCACACAACTCCGAAGGATGCTAGGGACTATACCAGAGGAAGAGTCTGAGGAGCCCCCAAGAAAGCCGGGTAAGATGGTAATGGAAAAATAATCAAGCCCCAAAGAGACACACAGCCAAAAGATCGCTTGGATTAAGAGGTTGATCGAGCAATTCAAGGGAGAACGGCACTCAAAGGAGACTTTGGGGAGTATTAGGTACCAGACCCAGCAAGGATCGAAGGAAGCTCCTCAAGAACGCTAGAGGATTAGTTCAATCATTACATCAGAGCATATGAAGAATCTAAAAAGGTGACCGAACAACATAACTTAGAGCCCTTCATGATGGAGGAGGTACAAGATAACAACAAGAAGCTGAAAGAAATGCCAAAGGCTCAAGTCAAGAAAGGCCAAGAAGGTGAGCAGACAAAAAATGCAACTCCACCACCTTCACCACCAAGCTCCTCTACTCATCCTCCATGTTAAAAGCCCTCTACATCCCAATCACAGCACTCACTAGAAAAGACTAAAAAGAAATCACCATCACCAGAAGACAAGGAAAATGCAAAAAGGAGCACTTATGAAGACCTCCTTCAAGTAGGATACACATCACCAAAGGCTTCTGTGGTGGTCTATGACACTCCAACCCCACCATGGGTTTCCAGGCAAGATCAAGAAAGGGAGGAGATTCCTAAATAACAAGTGAGAGCTTACAGATCAATAGAACTGCAAGCAAACCAAGAAACACAAAGGAGAGCACAAGAAAGGCAATCCCCACAACCTGGAGTACCAGGGTTGGTCCAAATCCCGCATGCACCACAATGGAAACCTTTGGCCAGCCTGTGGAAAACCCCTCCAGCAGGAGTAATGTTGAGTACATGACACCAAGTTCCCTTTTCAAGCCCAATCCATAGACCATGAACAAGAAGCCTAGTTCCCGCAAATGAAGAGGATGTGAGAGCCACATATCAAGTACTGGACAGAATGAGAACGCGATCTCTAACACTGGCTGAAGAAAACAGTATGTTGTGTACCAAGGAAGCCAATATGCAAATAGAACATGATCACCTCACAAACATGGTCCAAATGACAACTCATAAAGTTAAGGAAGCAGAACGAGAGCTTGAGACTCTTAGTAAGACACTAAGAGACGTCGAAAGAGAACGAGAAACTCTGACACTACAAATGGTGGAGGCTTTGCGTGAAGTAAAGAGTCTGCAGGAAGAAAAAGAATGAGTGGAGGATGAGCTGAACGCAACAAAAGATGAAGTCCTAGAGCTAAAAGCCAAATTAGAGCTCGAATACTTGACAATCTCGAGACTCAGAACAACCCTGAGGATGCATGAGCAGTCGCAAGAGCAGATAGACAAGCTATACAAGCTTTGGAAGCACAAATCACTGCTCTGCAAAAGGAATTACGGCTAAAACAAAGACAAAGAGTGCATATGGAAAAAGGGTCCATAGCCGCAGAGGAGAGAATGATGGCTCAACACCAAGAAGTCCGCAAGGCAAATGAATAGCTATAGCAGGTTCTTCCTCTTTTGCATAATCATATATGGTAGATGAGATTCTATTGTCACTTCCAATTTCCAATATGCATGCAACAAAGAGAGCAGTCCAAGACGTTGGAATGGTTGAAAGCAAAATTATATGGAAGATGCAAGAGGAGGTGAAAGGAACAAATGTGCAAATATTGAAGAGCGAAGCATACTTGTGCGAAAAAAATTCTCAAATTCAGGTAACTCAGAAGATGATACTAACATCTCTTGAGAATCTTCAAAAGTCATTTGCAAACTTTTAATGTGCACCACAACATAGTAATTAAGACAATACTCTATGACATGTTATGCAGGGACTAAGCAGTATTGTCAACAAGCTGAGTGATTTCACAAAGGTTCAAGAAGAGCAATGCAATAAGTGTGTATTAACACCAACAACAAGATCTATATAAAGTTTTGTAGCTTGATACAAAAGCCACAACCTATCTTGGTCCTTTGCTCAACATATAGTGTACAAAAGTAAAATTCAAGATTTGACAAAAGAAAGTTATCTCAATGTTTGTTTTAACATGGGCTGATGCCATTTATTCATAAAAAGGCTACCTCCAAAGAAAGAAGTTGGAAGAAAATTCTCAAAACCTTACCAAAAACCTTTTTGATGGGTTGTAGCTCTGCAAGGATCAGATTTTTGCCACTGCCTCTCCTGTCTACCTATGAAATGAATTGGCTTGGCCTAGCTTGACATTTCCAAAACTCCAGTGCATTACAAATTACAGCCACATGCACAAAACAAAACAACCTAACCATTCAATTTTTTATATTATTCATAATAAAACAAGCACCATCAAGGAGACATATAGAAGATTCAATATTATAGTTATTGAAGCCAATGCACAGAAACGAGAGGTACGACAGTAGCATTTGGAATTTGAATGCAAAAATTAGCATAAGAAAGTTGCCTATGCTTGCATCAACATATGCCTTTATGTTCCCATGATGCTGAAAAATATACAGCAACAAAAAATATACAACCGACCTATTAAGTAAAGGAGGATACACTAACCCATTGCTAGGTCAAATGGTCAGGACCACTTGCAAGGATGCCATGGAAACAAAAGCAAAACCTCAGCCATCATGGGCATGGAAACAAGATCTCTACTCTAAAATCTTGGCAACCAATCACTACTTCCCCCTACAAACATGTAGAAAAAAACAACCATGAAGTTTTGATTATTGCAAAAACTGCATTTTGCAATTACATGCAAGAATATTAATACCAATCTAAAACCAAAACCTACAAGTTCATCATCAAAGTGATGTTGTCCCCTTTCAACAATATTCAACCTGCAAACAAGGACAACAAAAAATGAGAATTGGTTCAAAACACTCTGCCATAGGTTTATCACGGATTGATGTAAGGCTTTACAAATTTTCTTCTTGATAAACACCTCCTTTGCACGGTCAAGGAAATTCATACATCGAGAAAAAAAATTGAGCATGTCATTCCGAGGAAAGTAAAAAGAATTGCAACACAAATTTCTTTTCTTATAAAGTCTTGCTATAATGTCAAGTGTAGGTAGTCCAACAAAATGTCAAGTGTAGGCAGTTCAACAAAATGGTCAATCCGTATAGGATTGAAGACTCTAGCACATGAAGGTGATCACTGCTACAACATAAATTACTTGATTAAGTAACAGAAGCTATCAAACATGAAAAACATGCGACGCATTATGCACCAACATAAACTTTCTCACTAGTTGTGCTTGCATGTTTTGGCCCAATGTTATCCTCTCATTGAAGTCTTTGGTGAATTTTGACATCCATCTAACATGCTTTCCATCTCTAAATTTAGCATGAAAATAACTAGGTTGTGTTCCACATTGCCCACTAGGATGGTTGTTTAGCTCTGCTACTACATCACCTTGCAGTACAAATCCATTTTTTTGCAGCATCTCAACCTCCCATGAAATCAGACAAGTTCCCTCTTCCACAAACCATATCTCCAAGGCTATCCCAAGAGGTCCTAATATAACCTCATCAATATTCCACGCATGAGTGTTACTATCATTGCAAAACCATACTAACCCCTCCACAATTCCGCCAGGTTCAGCACCCACACCTAGATATTTTCTCCTTCTCCAAAAGCAAGGTGCAAGAATACCATTTTTCACATTAAGTGAATTTTTTTTATGAACTTACCACAATATACTTTCTCTTTGAGAATAACACCAAAACACGTCATTTTTCTGCCGTGCTTTGTGCATCAAATTGCCCATACCGTTCAAGGCAACTTCTTCTCTGGCCAAAGGCTCAAAGAGGTGGAAGCAGTTTTCTTGTTATGTGGTATAGTGTAAATTGTTGTAGAGATAGTAACAAACTCTAGTCTGTGGAAGTCATCTTTAAGAATTTCATTGGGGTCAATAAAGAGCGGCCGCAATATTTGCACACTCTTTTCTCGTATTGTATATCTATTCATCTTTAGACTTCTTATTTGCATTTCTAGAATTGCTAATTTAGCTACATCAAAGTTTTCTATTTGATGCACACACTGATTGATTGCTCATAAATTTGGCTGCTAGGTCTACCATCATTTGCTGCTAGGTCTACCATCATTTGCCCTGTGGATGATTACATGCCTTTAAGTAGGCATTGTAATGTACACTTTGATAGTGACATATCTACACATGTGACTTCATAAAGGCCAATGTTTGTTTTATAACCAATTGAAGCTTGCATACTTGCATGTTTAGCCTTGGAAAGATTTTTTCTTGAGACAAAAGCAATTGACTCATCTTGAGCAACAAATATGTCTCCCCAGTGTGGCACTCTAACATCCCACCATGACAACCAATTCTCCAATGCTAGAATCTCATCTAAAATAGCATGTCTCATTCTCCAAAACTATTTGAGTTTGTCCTTGCACATTTGTGCTGCATGTTTGGATGGTTGCACATTTGTACTGCATGTTTGGATGGTGCATGTAAGCATTCCCAACAAATTATTTTTTGTTCTTCTTGAAATGAGAAACGTATACACTTAGCAATGTGCTTAACCATGCTTTGTTCCCGATGGAAAGCAAAAAATCTCTCTTTCTCAGGAATCTTTTTTTTTTTGCCCCATCGAGGTAGATATTACAAACTGCAATCCAGTTTGTATTTTCCTGAGCTGCCACAAATCCTCAAAATTCAAGCTTATCATAACCATGATCAATGACTACCTTATTAAGCATTTTCCAAAACTCTATTTGGGCGTGCTTGTTTTCCACAATAAACTCACATATTGTCAAATTACCTCTCTTACATATGGGTCGTGAACATGTGCTGACTGAGTGGACCAACCCTCTACACGATGCACATTATCAACGTGCTCCCAAATATCTTGCAAATTCCTTGTTGGGCACTTATGGTTTACTAAATTAACACCACTCCCTAGCCCCATTGTAGAAATCTTAAATATATAAGGTTGTTGTCTAGGTTGAAGTTATCCTACAAATGGAACTATGAAGAAAAGGATAAGTTGATTTTGCATTTAAAGTCAAGATAGACTCCAAACCAATAGATGTAATTCCTTTTTCTTGTATAACTGACTCCAAGGTCCTTTGTACACACTGCTTGTCTAACAATGGAGCTACAAATAAAGAAAACTAGAGAACTCTCCATCTATCATTCGTGAGTTAGCAACAATTACTTGAGACACAAATTTATTCATAATGAGTTCTTTTGTACAAAGTTTTATTCATCAATCATCATTGCTATTTCAAATGCTATGTTTACAGAAGTCTTAAAAATTATAACACATATGATATCACTTATACAACCTTAACAATCTCTGCACTAATGAATAACATCCTTGCAAAACCCAATGCTACAGTTTCACTAAAATTCACACGATGCTATTTCTCTATGTCTACAAATAGCTAATATACGTTCAATTTAAAAAGGTATATGCACACATTTTGCATGCAAGATGTTCATTTCAATATTTATCAAGAGCAAGACCTTCTATCCAATTTATGAGTGGTTTGTTAAGATCACACCAAATTTTCAATGTTTTTTCATCGAATTTTACACTATTAATTTTTTTAAATGAGATTGGAAATATGTACAGTACGATGTACATGTCTTTTATTGTATCAATGTTTTTGAAGTGATAACTTGCAAAATATAAACTCACTCTTATGATCTATCACAATATTTTGAAATATTTTGGGATTTTAGCATGTACTGTTTGATCCTGATGGTTTTCTTAGGAGTTACTTGTTTTTATTACATTTTGCTTCGGTCGTCTTGTGCTAACCATCCTTTTCCATTGTCTCCTCATCCTAGGTGCTATAGGTGGAGTAACTAAGGCCATGTAATTTTTGAGCCCTGCACAAAAACATTGTTAACCCTCACGGCACACGGACACCCCATCACCTACGACGGACGTGTATTATGTATTTGGTAAAGTCAAGTACCGGGCTTGTCGGACCAATAGGGAAAGGTAGAGTGATCGCCGATGAGAGGCGCACTTTAACTTGGACATTCAAGGGATTAGTTGGTTAAGCATGGGCGCCCAAGTGTGAATGGGGTGAGCTCCTATAAAAGCCAACTAAACCTAATTTTTACTCATTCTCTCATTGTGCAATAGAAGAGTGCTCTTGCTCCATCTCCATCTTCTTCTTCTTCACCTCCTTGTGTGTGTGTGTGAGAGAGAGAGAGAGAGGGAGAGTGTGTGTGCGATCGAGCATTACGAAGGCACGACGGCGGCGAAGCGGTTGAGCGCGGCACGACTGCAACTTCTTCTTCATCGCGGCGAGGAATCCACCACGAAGGCGAGCGTAGAGCGGTGAGTGACACACCCTTTGTTCTCTTGAGCTTGCTAGTTTAGGCTTGTTGTGTGCTTGGAGCCGTTTGTGGCTCGCACACGGTGTATTGGCAAGTCCCTTGCTTCGACAGTGCGGCAAGGAGCGCACATTTTTGGCGCCGCTGCCGGGGATATGCCCTACACTAAGCTCGGTTAGCACTTTACGCTTCCTTGTGGTGCAATTTCTATCATAGGCAAGGCAGGGAAGGAGTGTGTGGAGATTTCTGTTTTCTGCAATTTCTGCATTTTCAAGTTCGGCATTTTCAATTTCTGCAATTTTCTGTATTTCTGCGTTTTTTCAATTTTCTGCAATTTCTGCATTTTCAAGTTCGGCGTTTTCAATTTCTGCAATTTTCTGCATTTCTGCGTTTTTTCAATTTTCTGCATTTCTGCATTTTCAATTTCTGCGTTTTCAATTTCTGCAATTTTCTGCATTTCTGCATTTTCAATTTCTGCGTTTTCAATTTCTGTATTTTCTGCATTAAAAAAAAAAGTTTTTTTGAAAAAAAATCTGAAAAAAAAATTAAAAAAACAAAAAAAAGTCGAAAAATAAAAACGCGAGTGAGGGGTTGGTTTGCATAAAAGATAGATCGGGATCATTTCCCCAAGCCCAAGCCCAAGCCCAAGCCCAGGCCCAGGCCTCAGTCCTCAGTCTTATGATGTATATTAGACTCACTCTTATATATATACCCTACTCCCTCAAGAGAGAATGAGAGCATGTGGGACAAGTCCTCCACTCTCCTCCTTTCTCTTCCCACTTGCACCCTTAGACTTTCTAGTTTGGGCCTAGTTCCCTACTGGAAATTGACAGTTTTAGGGATTCCGAGGGCATAGAGTGACCAAACGGAGGGCTGTAAAGCACGGCACGACCCTCTGACCGATACGCTCGTTTCGAGCTATCACACGGCCCATTCCACGACACGCTCTAAAAAATCTAGCAAAAAAACAAACAAAAAACACGCTAAAAACTAGTCACAAGGCCTCCTAGAGCAGCTTTTTGACACCTTAGGGTATCAAAAGCACATGCACTTACGCTCTGGGCGGGTGCTAGAACACGAGCATATTGAGGGTGCCTCTGTTCATACGGACACCCATTACCCATCCACGATAAGCTCTAGACCCTCAGCGGGGACACAAGGTAGCACCACCCAAGACCCTAAAATAGCCGCTAGTGATTCCTCCTCCGACTCAGAAATCATGGAAGCATACCCTACCCAAAACACTGAAAGAGAAGGCCATGCACCTCCCGAATCTCCACAGCCTAGTACTAGTATGTTTAGCCGTTTCATGGAAACATTAGGTAGAGCTACTCGCTCGGAACCTGATGCAAATGAAGCACACGAAGGGGGTGGGGAAGTGGACTCTCCTTTCACATCGCACGTGGACCCCACACCCCCAAAGAGTGTCCATGTGGATATCCTGCCAACTTCTTACCAAGAAGGCCCTGTTGAGCTGCCTCCTTCAGAAGTTCCCTCTAGAGTACCGTTGGTGACAAGTAAAACCACGGGGAGCAACATTGCTTCTACCTCACAAGAAACCGTTAACACGTCGACTCTAGAAGGATTGTTCATTAATGATCATTGGACATACGACCTCCACACTGAGGTGTTGACGGATCTACACTCTGGCCACGCCTACCATGTAGGATGGATAGAGATTGTACAATCCACCTCTAGTGCCACGAGCATCGAAGATCAACAGAAAATGATCTGTAATGTTATACATGGCATTATTCAATCAGAAAGGCAAAACCGAGGGGTAAATATACTCTCAACTGGCCCCATGAGATTTCTGGATACGAGCAAGGCTCAACAGCCTACTCTATCACAAATGGAGACTCCTCTAATGAGCCCCATGGACCCATCTTACGTCATTTCACCTGGGGTCTCTATGCAATCTGAGCCTCCGAGCGAAAACTTTAGCTTCCCTAACTTGGCTCAACCCTCTATTAAGGAAAACACAGTGCTCACTCCAGGGATAAGCCTGACAGAGAATGTACCGATGACATCTACGGTTAGCGCAGTGCCACTACCTAGTGTCGTAGTACCTAATATGGGGCCTCGACCATATGTGCCTCTAGCCCCTTATGCACACATGGCCCCCACACCTCCAATAGTACCACTTGCTTATGCTCCTCGAGTGCCGCTCCCTAGCTCTTATCCGAGTGGACCTATGCCCGGTTATGTTCCATATCCTGCATCATCCACACATATGCCAAGACCGGCACCCATCCCTCTCCCACATATGATTCCAAGAGTACCTCCACCGGCCCTGCCTCCTCACATAGGTGACTTGGCAACGTTTGCTCAAACCATAGGTCGATCTATCGCGGAAAATATGCGTCATGCATCTGATAGAGAGCCTAGAAGTAAGGCAGTACAAATTGCCAAACTCACGCAAAAATTCAATGGGGACGAAGATGCTAGAAAACACATTGAAGTGTTTGAACAAGTATGTGATTCCTTAGGGGAACGCAACGAACTACATAAGTGCAATGCCTTAAGCTTGACCTTAAGTGGGAAGGCTGGAGATTGGTATAGAACCCTAAGGGTGGACGAGAAAACAATCTACCCTACCCTTCGAAGGTTGTTTCTAAAGGAGTACATACGAGAAGGTGTGCTTTGAGGTGTAGCATCTCAGCTACAGAAGGCCGAACGTAAGGAAGGAGAGTCAGTAAGGGACTTCATTAGTCGTCTAAAGCACTTAAACTCTCGCTGCCCTGTAAATGAGCGCTTCAACAATAACCAACTACTTGATTGATTCATTCGAGGGTTGAGGAATGAAGGAATCTATAATGGACTAGTGATTAGAGGTATCACAACCTGGGAAGATGTCACTGCCAATGCAATCCAACTAGAGGACAACTTGATGATAGCAGGCATGAGGGTGTCTACTGACACGAGATCCACTAGCTCACAAGCCATTGAGTATGAACCCATGACTGCAAAGCCCATTTCCAATGAGCCAAAGGTATTTGAGACATTCTTGACAGACCTCACCAAGGCAATCCAAGAGTCTCTTAAGGATAATCGATCCCCTCAAAATAGTCACATGTATCCAAGAAGGGAGCAACAATGGTGTTCCATTTGCTTAGGTCCACATAGCACTAGTGAGTGCCCTACGTTTAGAGTAAAATTTAATGGAACTTGCAACGCATGTGGTAGGTATGGTCACCAAGCTAAGGATTGTTTAATGATCAAACGTATGATGGCAAATAGACCACCTGTAGCCTGGACGGATGCGCCTCGAGCTCCTGTATTGATGCCTACTCCACCTGTTGAGCAACTACCGCAACACATGGTCCCTAGACCTCAAAATGTTGTACAAGCTACACCGCTACCACCTCCTGTGCTAGGACCGCAGCCCCCGCATCCAAGAGTCGCCCCTATGAACCAAGTGGGTTGCGAGCCATCAAATGCTTATCCAGATGGCTGTGAGGAGGAAATAGACACTAGTATTGCCTACGGACTTGATACATTGGAAGAGTGTCCTATATACTACATGGAAGATTGTTGGGGGCAAGTCAAGCCGGTTTATCAAGCTGCTGCTCTCGCATCCAGAGGTCAAAATATCAACACCCAGGCTAGGAGGCCACCTCTTCAATGCTACGAGTGTGGTGGACCACATCGAGCAGCGGAGTGCCCTATTAGGTTGCAAAAGAATGCTGCACAGATGCAAGTGAATCAAGGGAGCACGTCTACAATGCCAATACTCACATGTAATCGTTGTGGCATAGATCACTTGATTGCCCAATGCCCCTATAACCCAAATGCGCCTAAAATCACACCCCTAAATTTGGTCGAAATTGCTAGTGTGACATCGCTAATACCACCCGTCGCACCCGCTTATGCGATTACACGGTCCATGCTTCAAGGGCCAGGCCATATCCTCGAAGAGAGAGATACCGCGTCAATTATCCAAGCAAAGAAAAAGAAGACACGAAGGAAGAAGTCGCAGAATACGGAAAATTCAAAGCCAAGTTCCAAAACAAACATAGGAACAGGAGATGACCCCGTGTATATGAATGACCTCGAGGATGATTCAGATTCAATCGAGACAATGGAGACTAGAACCAATACCACAAAGAGAAAGACCGACAAAGAAAACCGTAACATGGAACCAAATGAAAACCGAATAAGAGAAAATCATAAAGAGCCTCTGAAAACACCACAAGTGTTTCCAAATCCAATCCAAGACCCCCAAGATAAACCGCAGGGGCAAAAAGGGAAGAATCGTAAAAAGAAGATTGGGACGTACCCAAACCCAGTAGACGAGATTGAGCAGGTGAAACATCTAAGAGGTTTAGTGGAGGAGACTCAAAGGAAACTAGAACCAGAACCCATGCAGGTCAAAATTCATGACACAGTGTTTCCCACGCAAGTTCATCCACCCCACATGAACCATAGACCGTTAGCCATATCTAGTATCATCCAAGAAGGGAGTGAGGACGGGACATCAGAAAGTGAGTATACACCCTTCTTGTTGGAAAGGATGTTTAACGACGGAATACCTGATCCCATTGAGGAATGAGATTCCATCCTCACCAGTTCCTAGTCAAGGACCTACACCCTGCAAAACGCCAATGAATGTTGCCAAATTAATGGACTTCATGTCTTCTGAGGTTCGAACCACGATCATAGCAAAGCTGTATGGAGATCCTGAGTTATTCCTTGCACTTCGAGCATTCCTTAACGGAGAGCTACGAACGGGATTACCGCAGTTTGCGCAACCAAATAGGCCTGACTCGATTATGATTGATGAGGAAAATCATGTGCAATCACTTGACTTAGATGGACACGAGTCTGTGATCGAGGTACCCATTAACGAATTAGGGCAGTATTTTGAAGGCGACGAGTCTAATGCGACCCTACCCATCACTACCAAGGGATTAACTATAAAGGGAATTCTTGATGGTGGTACGGGAGTTAGCATCGTTACAAAAGATTGTTGGGAATCCAAGGGAAAACCCCGCCTCAGTGTTACTAACATTGTGGTAAAGATGGCAAATGGTACCATAGCCAAACCTATAGGGATGCTCAAGGATCTTAAGATCAAAGTTCTAGGACACAAGGTACGACATACGTTCATTGTAATGGATTTCTCTAAACACCTTATTTCATATGAAATGATTTTAGGACGACCATTCATGAGGGAAGCACAAATGGTTCATGATTGGTCTAAAAATCATGTCTATTTGCAATTCCAAGACTCTGTCCTTAGAGTGGATTTGGTGACTGGTAAGGTACACCCCTTAGGGAGTAAAACCATTATTGATCATCGCTCTAACACCACGGTTCACTCGGCCCCACTACAATATTGTTACACTTGTAAGAAGGATACAGACATTGGCCAAGATTCTCCTTATATGGATATCCTACCTGGGATGACTGAGTCGAACAATGTGGATTGGGTACACCTAGCTGCAACCATAGATACCTGGGGAAATAGAGGAACCACTTGGGTAACACCTGAGGGGGATGAAATGCCTATACCCTTAAATATGCTACAAGCAATGCATATCGCTTCCGACAAGACTCATCCTAATGTAACGAAGAAAACATACAAGTGGGTCCCTAAAGCTTCTTTAGTGACCATATCTAGTGCTAAAAAACAGAAGCCTTGTAAGAAACGTACCACTCGCTCCAAGAAAAGTAAGAAAATGTTGCGATGGATCCCTAAACGACTATTGGAAGCCCAAGGCTACTATCAAGGAAATGATCAAATCTGGGTGCCAAAACGTAGATTGTGCTCTTACCTATCACCTGACCCAAGTGAGCCCAATCCCGTAGCTCCAAAACGAATCAATGATCGTGGAAAGGAAAAAATCACAGAATGCTACACACCCGCTCCCGAGCTAGTTTGGGTACCAAAGAAAGAACGATTTGTTCCACCTAGCTCAGGAAGGGGGGAGTCCCATGAAGATTCTAGCTCCTCATGTAATACATCCATAGAGGTAAAAGCTTCTACACAGCCTCCATCTATAGTAGTGGACCTCCATGAAGCTACAAAAGAATCCACACCTCCCAGTGTTCAAGAATCACCTGATGAACCACTTCAAGTTCGATCCTGGGAGAGTACCTTACCACCCTTGCAACTTGACGAGGCGCCTAGGGTAATAGAAAACTACTGGCAAAAATCCTCACCTATTACCAACTGGAACAATTGGTTTCAAAGGGTAACAAGCTCATTTCAAACGGTATGATCTACCCAAGGAAGGGGGGAGTGTTTGTGGACAGTCATCATTCATTTGTTTCCCTCTCAACCTTTTTCCCTGACCTCTATATCTTCCAATCTTAGGGAATGTACATATAAAGCTTTATACTCACAAAACAAAAAAATAAAGAGCAAGAGCAATTAGCAAACGAGTATGCACATTAAATTCAAAACATTGACTCAGACCTACACATGTCACATCTGGTACAGTGAAACAGAAACCTATGCCATAAAAAACCTTTGATCCTCATCACTTGAGTGATGGAGGGTAGGTAAGATTAGTACGATAGGAGTGTTTCTGTTTTAGAGTTGAGTGATTAGTGAAGTTCTCTTTTCCCACTAATGTGCCTCCTGGAGGTATTCCTTTTGTTTCATAGTGTGTACAGGAGCATGTTGCTATTGATAGGATTTGGACCTTCATGGAACCTTTCTCTCGTTCACACTTCAAATCAAGCGAGACCATCGACACAAACAGGTGTTTCTTGTCCATTAGCATTGCCCTTATCTTTTTTGCATCCATGTTTGTCTGCTTTGATTGTGATTGGTAGCATAATATTCAGCGCATTGGCTTAGTATCAAACATTTAATTCAATGAAATGTTTTGTCATAATCACATGTTTAGGGGTAAAAATCAAGCAGTCCAACTAAGCTAGTTTGACCAAGCTAGGTATTAGAAATCTTCTCTTAATACCATGGGGAATGCCTTCCTAATAAGCAATGGTTACTTAGGTTCTTAATCCGATTTAGGCAGCATTGTATGAAATGTACTAGGGCTTTCTAGTGGGCTTAACCCTATTGACCTTTAGTTTAAGTATTATAAAGGGAGTTTACTAATGTGATGAGCCTGGGGAGGGTAACAGTGTTATATGACCCCCCAAAGTTACAAAATTAAAATGTTGAAAATGAACAAACAAAAAATCAAAGTGCCACAATGTAAAATCTTACGCTGGAAGAGGAATCTCAGCTTGATTTGGTGCTTCACTCACATGTATCGCCTATGGTACTAGAGCCCTAGAGGTTCCCAGTGTGGGCGCTTTTCCTTGAGAAGCAAAAAACCCAAGGCATACAAAATAAGCACACACATCATAATTGAATCAATGTGAAAAGACTTTGGGGGGTCAAAGAAAAAGTAATCAGTCAGGCGATGATTTCATGAGAAATTCCTTTTATGGTAGCTTAACTACAAAGTCTTCTAGATATAGCCTCTAGTCAGCCCTCGAACATGAATACTTGGCTCTCGCGATTAAACAACTTAATTGACCACAGAAAATTAAGAAGCTTACCCATGGTATTAATATTCGATCTCTAGTGCTTTTTGACCGTCAAATTAGCGACCCCAGACTTGTTTAATTTTCTACCTTTACATATGTTTATGCATTTGATTACATTGCAATTTAATGTTCATTGCTAACAAATTGTTTGAAATTCTTTGACCAATCAATTTTTCTACCTAAAACTGCATATGCTTTTTAAGAGAATGCCATTACTGTGCCAATGTTGTTTGATTTTGCAGTGACTAAAGAAGGCTAAGGACATTCATCTCAAATGCTCTTCCACCTCGACGAACCAGCTTCAACTCAATAGCTTCCGAGGACGGAATCTACATCAGGAAGGGGGGCATGTTAACCCTCACGGCACACGGACACCCCATCACCTACGACGGACGTGTATTATGTATTTGGTAGAGTCAGGTACCGGGCTTGTCGGACCAATAGGGAAAGGTAGAGTGATCGCCGATGAGAGGCGCACTTTAACTTGGACATTCAAGGGATTAGTTGGTTAAGCATGGGCGCCCAAGTGTGAATGGGGTGAGCTCCTATAAAAGCCAACTAAACCTAATTTTTACTCATTCTCTCATTTGTGCAATAGAAGAGTTCTCTTGCTCCATCTCCATCTTCTTCTTCTTCACCTCCTTGTGTGTGTGTGTGTGTGAGAGAGAGAGAGGGAGAGTGTGTGTGCGATCGAGCATTACGAAGGCACGACGGCGGCGAAGCGATTGAGCGCGGCACGACTGCAGCTTCTTCTTCATCACGGCGAGGAATCCACCACGAAGGCGAGCGTAGAGCGGTGAGTGACACACCCTTTGTTCTCTTGAGCTTGCTAGTTTAGGCTTGTTGTGTGCTTGGAGCCGTTTGTGGCTCGCACACGGTGTATTGGCAAGTCCCTTGCTTCAAATCTTGAAGCAAGGGACTTGCACAAACATCTTGAATCAAATCATATGGTTTAGAAAATTCACCCAAGGAAAAATCTACAGTGTCAATTTTACGTTGTGACTTGGATGGCTTAAAAAAGCCGAATTCTCCATTGGTTTTCATCCTTTCCTCTTTTCAAAAGATTCATCATGCCTAGCATGCTTTACTCCCATAGCATCCACCTCTTCTACCTTGGTCTTACCTTTTGCACTCCTTTGATATCCTTCCCCACTTTCGCCTCTCCCTTACCTTCAAGACTAATGACACTTACTACCTGGTTACTGATTGGTGGGGGGAGGGGTTAAGGGTGGAATGAGAGGTTGTGGTGGTGGTGGATGTGGTTGAACCAATGGTTGTCGGATCTGCACAGGTGATGCTTGTTGTGGTGGCCGAGTGGTGGTGGTGGTCTTGCTCATGGTGGTGAGAGTTGGTTTTGTCTTGCTCCTCTATTAAAATTTTGCCTCCTTGGTTGTGGACAATAATACATGCCATGGCCATCTTCTCCACAATTGTAGCAGTGGTATTCTTGGTTTTGCCTATGTTGTCCCCTCCCTTGCTCTTGATTACGGTTGTGTGCATGCCCTTACTACACCAAATGCACAGATAGATTCTCTAGCAGAGTAGTGATGCAGCTAAGAAAGTCTGGTTGCTCTTCTGATGCCTCTTGTGTTTGGGTCCTCTAAGGGGCTGCTGCAATTACTAGCGTTAGTCAGATTAAGCTTGATTCCTCTGACTTGTTGACTCTTGCTTGCATGCACAACTTCTTGTCTTTAAGATGGGCTACTTCCACTACCAACTCATACGTTGCATGGAATCTCCCCTTTACCTTCTATTTAAGCGACGACCACAAGCCATCAATGAAACGGTCCTTCTTGAGGAAATTAGGTTCTCCTTCACCTCCTCCAGTGAGGCAACCCATCACTATTAGTAGAATTCATTGCACTTTGCATACCATTAGAATTCATTGTACTTTGCATACCATTACTAGAATTTAATCCACTTTGCTCTTGAAAATTCACAAGACTTGGAGACAAGCAGTAACACAAAAAGACTTAATTTATTAAGTTTTCTTTTTGCAAAATAGAAAGCTCGGCTGTACATACAAGAGGTGCAGATGCTATATTTTTCTCACCAAGCAAAAGCACATGTTTACCATTGGCCATAAAGGATACGGAGTTGTGTTCATAACTAGTGTGCAATGTGTTTCCTAAACCATGCAGTCACTCCCGTCCTAAAACTACATAATCACGGTCCATGTTCATAACTTGGAAGTCAAGGGTCATCGTATGATCTTGAAAAATAAGCTCAACCCCTTGAACTACTGTGTCCCATACTTCTTTATCATTCCCAGACATCTGCTCCAACACATACTTGTGAGAGCAGGGAGTCTATGTAAGCTTCAATTTCTTGACTAGCTTATAGTTCAAGAAGTTATGAGCACCATCATCCACTATAATACGAACATGTTGATGTCGGGGGATATGCGTTTGCGAGGTGAGCCGGGTCAGCACCGGGCTGCTTGCTATGGGAAATAAGAGAGACAAGACGCACAACACAAGGCAACAGATCCTGTCAACACTTTAAATACTTAAAACTCGACAATTGAAATGGTTTAAACTGCTAATGATTAGCCGAAGTGGAATTTGATTATAAATGGTTGTCGTTAATGGCACTGATGGAGTTAGGAGAGTTTAATGCTCTCAAATTAGATCAAGACTGTAAAATTTCCACTTATGCTCGCCATTAGAGTCTTTATAAGCTGATTAGGAGGTAAGTATCCGACAAAATCCCCTACCTTCTCTTTTCTTGCTTGATTGGATTGGAGATCGAGAGAGAGAGAAAGAACTCGCCCTTGTTTTGGTTCGATTGGAGGTCAAGAGACAGAGCCCCTTCCACTTTCTTACCCTCTTCCCTCTTCTTCCTTCCCTCGTTATGGCTCTCCTTCTTTTCTTCGCTTGCTCCCCCCTTGAGCCCTTGCTTTGTACGTTCAAGCTCGAGAGGGAGAGCCCCTTGTGTTGCTCGAGAGAGAGAGCCTTGCTTGCCTCTTTTTCCTTTCCCTCGTTACGAGCCTTGTTCCCCTTTCCTCGCATGCCAAAATCCCTTCGTTGCTTTGCTTGGCCTCGTTCAAGCTCGCATGCAATAGTCCCTTCGTTGCTTTGCTTGGCCTCCTCCTCATTGCTTAAGCTCCTCCTTCTTCTTCGCTTCGAGACCTCTTGCCTTCGTTGCTTACTATAAAATCTCATGCAAAAGTGCCCCCCATTAATAGATTGCCCCCTCCCTTAGCAACGATGGCGCCGTCGTTGCTAGGGAGGCATAAAAAGCCTCTCTATGATGTGGCACAGTCGGATCTCGACCACCGCCAAAACAGTCGCAACCGGTGTCGAAATGCTGCGCGAGGCGATTCTCCACAGCTTTCGCTTCAGTCCGCACTCATCTGAGCTCCCTGTTGCCTAGCGCGATCTCATCCTTTCTTCCCCCGTCAACGTTCGCTGCCTCTGGCTTCGCCATGTCTTTTTTTTTTTTTCTTATTTTCCCTTTCCCACTTTCATTTAACCCTTTGGGTAGCCTTTGGGCGCCGATTTAGTTTGGTTTGGGGCGGGCGGCCATGCCCCTTGGCCTTTGGTGCATATGAGAGGCCTCTCGGCCCTTAAACTTCATAAAGGCAGAACATTTGGCATGCATATCAACCTAGGCACCGCCGGCAATCATCGCATTCCAAAAGACGACATTCTCGACTAAGACCTCAACAATAACTTTTTGTGCTTTCGTAACGGCACCACGACTGGCATGCATATCATCCGGGCAATGTTAAGCAACAAATAAAAGGAATCATGTTTGGTACACATGTCGGCCAAGCAATGTCAAGCACGATATTAGTCTCCAGTAAGCCTTAACTAACAATATCTTCGAGAATCTTATTATCCATAACAGCATCCCAAATAATGCAAAAATTACCCAGCTCAGCGTGCCAACAACTGACACCGGACTCTGCCTGCCAAGCCGTAAATCCCATTAGACTTCTTAAACTACATAAAATGCATACAAACCCTGATGAGGAGGCCAAAATTCCTAGATGGCACCCCGACCGAGCGGACCGGACTAGCAGGGAACCGGCCCCCGGTGAATCTTTAATTGCCCAGATCTTGGCAACCGTAACTCCGATTGCTGATCTGAAAAGACCGACGTGCTCCACAAAGTGAGCACTTCAGGCCCGTGCATTCATTTCATTCCTGTCACCTCATCTGCAGTTGCCCAATCCGGTACGGATCTGCATTAACTCAAACTTCAAAGTGCCATAACTTCTTCACCGTAGCTCCATTCGACGAGCCGTAAAGACAAGCCGATAGAGCACTTCAAGCACTACTGTTCTAGATCATAAACTCACATATGTGCTCACTTCAAGCATACTCCTTTTTGGCATTATTAAGGCATCAATTGGCCCTTTAAAGCCGCATCTGGCATACATTAATCATTAGACTTGGCCTGTTAACAAGCCCTGATCACTGACCATTAATCAAGTAGGCTTTCAATAAGCTTGATCTGCATCCTATTGGCATATCCACCCCCTCTGAACCTGCACAGCCTCCGGTCTATGCCAACTGCACTTCAATCTACATCTGCTTTAGGTACCTTATGCTCTTTGCCATCATCAGACTCACTTAATTGGTAAATGTATGTAAATTGAAATAAGGCTTATACCTTATCATCAATGTTCTAGCTTAATCATTAGGTAGTTGTACATCAAAAATCTCTGAACTGTATGTGCCATATCTTCAAAGCATTTAATCATGGATAACTTGTTTAGTGAACCCCGCCAGACTCAAGTGCTCTAGTTAATGATGCACACGGCTTGACCATTAAGCTCTCTCTTAAGGAACCCTGTCAAGCTCAAGTATGTCTTACTCTGTCTACACACGGAATGGCCGTCAAGTCCTTCACTTCAAGTTCTGTGAGCAAAACCAACTCAAAAGATGTGAAGATACTTCATTAATTGTCCAAAGAAGTTAGCTAGAAGCCAGCCATGTTATCTTATTGAATGCATAACCAAACACTCTTCTAGCTTGGCATAATCTAGAAAACAAAATCTTGCATCATGCAGCCTGTTATATCAGGCATCTGGTATCCTCTCTATCTGCAATCTGCATTGTAGTAACCCCCAGGATCAAATGGGATGATAAGGAATTGCCCAAATACTGGAGCAACATAATTTCCACATAAGCATACATTTCCTGTATCAGTCATCATCAAGCATTTCTGGTGCAAATATACTATCCCTGCTTCAACTAGCGCGCAATTACTATGCATACTTAACAGTATCCATCCGTATTGAATCTACTTACGAACATCCTTAGAATCTCCTGGATCAAACACCATTGATATCACATAGCATTGATGGGCTCCGCAATATACTAGAGCTTCACCTAAAGCATAGTGCAACACCCACATCCCATAAATTGTTGGCAACTTAAGCTTGTTACCAGAAAGCATTAAAGAAATCTGACTCCCTTTTACTGGCAGCGAAGACATCACTGACATAAGAATCAATAGGAATAACATCCAAATCCAGCTACATTTGACACACTGCCCAAGCAAATAAAAAACCCTGTGCACCTTTTGCAGTATCAAGGATGATTTAGCATCATCACCCCCTCTAGCTTCATAGCCATCACGAAAAACTTTACGAGTCTCTTGACCTATATCATCAGACGAGTTTTCACCTGTTGGGATTTCAACTTGATCATGAAAAACAGATTTATCATGTACATCTTCATCCATAACATCCTCGGGAAAATCACCCTTGGAAGTCTCAACGTTAATCAAAACTATAGGAGTTATCTCCTCATGCAGTCCATCTACAAGCATAGATGTAAAATCCCTGTCGATAACCTGTTCACAATCAATATGATCCAAGCAATCTTCATACTCCTCGATATCATCCTCTGCTTCCTCATCTGCATCCATGTTACTTAACAATACATTATAGAGCTGTAAAGGCTCATCTGGCACCCCCTCTGAAGAGGTATATGCATCAGAAAGCTCCTCTATACTGCCATAAACAACTCCTTCAGATCTAGACAGAAATTCACCGATTATAGCATCCTCTTCTATGATAGCATCATCTGCAAGCATATTGTTAGTAGCAATCATAGGTTCATTGACATCCTCAGGCTCATCCTGTGTTGGGTCCATAATTTTAGTCACTTCATCAGCTACTGTGTATATAATAGCTTTATTTATGCACTCATCTGCAGTAGACATGTTATCCTGCTCGCCTATAGTGCTGATAGTTTTAGAAATGTCTTGTAGAGGCTCATCTGCTTGATGAACTCCTTCAGAAGAAACCATGTCAAGGTCAGCAGCTTGCGAACCACTTGTTGTACAGTCTATGTCTTCACTGGAACCATTATTAGAGGTAGCATCCATGCAAGCAATTTTTGAAAAAAATTCATATAAGCCTGTTTCAGCATCAAATTCATCGTTTACCTTTTCCTCGTTGCTCAAAATAAGCTCCTCTCGAACTGAATCTGCTACTTCCAGCTCAACATTTTCTTTGGCTTTACTTCTTGCATAAATATGCTCCCAGAATTCATCATAGTTGAGGATCTGCAACTGATCCCCTTCACCTTTACTGAAGACAACCTTATTTCATTCAGTAATCTCCTTTATGTCCCGATCTAGAATCCTTGAGCTTTCGTAAATAAATTCCTCTGCAAAATACTCCCACCATGTGGGATATTCTTCTGCCAGTTCTTGAACCTGCTTCTTAAAATCCGAGTTTACAACCTCCTCAAAAGCTGCAATCATCCGATCTTCTAGAACATTTCAGCTCTTCATCTCAGGTTCGTAACATGCAATAAAACCTTCTGGATCATATCCCTGAAAAGTATAATACTGCTCCCGAACAGCATCAAGTGCTAGCTCTATAGCATCATCGATCTGCTTTTTTATCTGCATGGCTTTTGCTTGCTGTAGATACCCCTGAACCAATTCCATCATTTTTGGAAAATCTGTAACTGCCATATTTGTTCAAATCCATTGGCACTGAAATCTTCAATAAACTGCTTTAACTGTTCGGGCATCTCCATCTTTACCTCCCACCCCGGCTCGTTTCGCGTCGGGTTTACCAGATGTCGGGGGATATGGGTTCGTGAGGTGAGCCGGGTCAGCATCGGGCTGCTTGCTGTGGGAAATAAGAGAGACAAGACGCACAACACAAGGCAACAGATCCTGTCAACACTTTAAATACTTAAAACTCGACAATTGAAATGGTTTAAACTGCTAATGATTAGCCAAAGTGGAATTTGATTACAAATGGTTGCCGTTAACGGCACTGATGGAGTTAGGAGAGTTTAATGCTCTCAAATTAGATCAAGACTGTAAAATTTCCACTTATGCTCACCATTAGAGTCTTTATAAGCTGATTAGGAGGTAAGTATCCGACAAAATCCCCTGCCTTCTCTTTTCTTGCTTGATTGGATTGGAGATCGAGAGAGAGAGAGAAAGAACTCGCCCTTGTTTTGGTTCGATTGGAGGTCAAGAGACAGAGCCCCTTCCACTTGCTTACCCTCTTCCCCTGCCTCTTTTTCCTTTCCCTCGTTACGAGCCTTGTTACCCTTTCCTCGCATGCCAAAATCCCTTCGTTGCTTTGCTTGGCCTCGTTCAAGCTTGCATGCAATAGTCCCTTTGTTGCTTTGCTTGGCCTCGTTCAAGCTCGCATGCAATAGTCCCTTCGTTGCTTTGCTTGGCCTCCTCCTCGTTGCTTAAGCTCCTCCTTCTTCTTCGCTTCGAGACCTCTTGCCTTCGTTGCTTAAGCTCCTCCTTCTTCTTCGCTTCGAAACCTCTTGGAGATCGAGAGAGAGAGAGAGAAAGAACTCGCCCTTGTTTTGGTTCGATTGGAGGTCAAGAGACAGAGCCCCTTCCACTTGCTTACCCTCTTCTTCCTTCCCTCGTTATGGCTCTCCTTCTTTTCTTCGCTTGCTCCCCCCTTGAGCCCTTGCTTTGTACGTTCAAGCTCGAGAGGGAGAGCCCCTTGTGTTGCTCGAGAGAGAGAGCCTTGCTTGCCTCTTTTTCCTTTCCCTCGTTACGAGCCTTGCTCCCCTTTCCTCGCATGCCAAAATCCCTTCGTTGCTTTGCTTGGCCTCGTTCAAGCTCGCATGCAATAGTCCCTTCGTTGCTTTGGTTGGCCTCCTCCTCGTTGCTTAAGCTCCTCCTTCTTCTTCGCTTCGAGACCTCTTGCCTTTGTTGCTTACTATAAAATCTCATGCAAAAGTGTCCCCCATTAATAGATTGCCCCCTCCCTTAGCAACGACGGTGCCGTCGTTGCTAGGGAGGCATAAAAAGCCTCTCTATGATGTGGCACAGTCGGATCTTGACCACCGCCAAAACTGTCGCAACCGGTGTCGAAATGTTGCGCGAGGCGATTCTCCACAGCTTTTGCTTCAGTCGCGTGCTCATCTGAGCTCCCTGTTGCCCAGCGCGATCTCATCCTTTCTTCCCCCGTCAACGTTCGCTGCCTCTGGCTTCGCCATGTCTTTTTTTTTATATATATTATTTTCCCTTTCCCACTTTCATTTAACCCTTTGGGTAGCCTTTGGGCGCCCATTTAGTTTGGCCTTTTGTGCATATGAGAGGCCTCTCGGCCCTTAAACTTCATAAAGGCAGAACATTTGGCATGCATATCAACCTAGGCACCGCCGGCAATCATCGCATTCCAAAAGACGACATTCTCGACGAAGACCTCAACAATAACTTTTTGTGCTTTCGTAACGGCACCACAACTGGCATGCATATCATCCGGGCAATGTTAAGCAACAAATAAAAGGCATCATGTTTGGTACACATGTCGGCCAAGCAATGTCAAGCACGATACTTTTCTCCAGTAAGCCTTGACTAACAATATCTTCGAGAATCTTATTGTCCATAACAGCATCCCGAATAATGCAAAAATTACCCAGCTCAGCGTGCCAATAACTGACACCGGACTCTGCTTGCCAAGCCGTAAATCCCATTAGACTTCTTAAACTGCATAAAATGCATACAAACCTTGATGAGGAGGCCAAAATTCCCATATGGCACCCCGACCGAGCGGACCGGACTAGCAGGGAACCGGCCCCCGGTGAATCTTTAATTGCCCAGATCTTGGCAACCGTAACTCCGATTGCTGATCTGAAAAGACCGACGTGCTCCACAAAGTGAGCACTTCAGGCCCGTGCATTCATTTCATTTCTGTCACCTCAGGTGCAGTTGCCCAATCCGGTACGGATCTGCATTAACTCAAACTTCAAAGTGCCATAACTTCTTCACCTTAGTTCCAATCGACGAGCCGTAAAGACAGGCCAGTAGAGCACTTCAAGCACTACAATTCTAGATCATAAACTCACATATGTGCTCACTTCAAGCATTCTCCTTTTTGGCATCATTAAGGCATCAATTGGCCCTTTAAAGCCGCATCTGGCATACATTAATCATTAGACTTGGCCTGTTAACAAGCCCTGATCACTGACCATTAATCAAGTATGCTTTCAATAAGCTTGATCTGCATCCTATTGGCATATTTCTTAGCATGGAAGCGGAGCTGCACGACAACGTTGTCCGTTAATAGTGCCATGCATGCGAATCAAATCATGGGGGCCAAAGGTGGGCTGTCATATTGAAGCAGTCACACAACACTTGTGCTTTTCTTCCATATGAAGAACCTCTACATCACAATATTTAGGAGATGAATCTAATGTGAGGCGTTGCACCATGTGCATGGACTTTTCTTTGCCTTGCAAAAGAGGACAATCTTTCTTTATGTTGGTCAGAAAGACATCTAAAACACAAATTGTGTTTCTTTGCATGCTCAAAATCAGCAGTGTTGAGAGACCCACGTGGAGTATCTCGTGATTGCTTAGGCTTCTTAGCGGGTTCTTAGTCTCTTATGGGTGTGGAGAGGTAGATTGTCTCTTATTCCTCTTGGAACGTGTGGGATAATCTACTTTGCCATTGGCTCTTAGCCACATTGCTCTTAGCAAAAGTATTCTTAGAGTAGGGAACATTTCCTTTCCTCTCTTGGTCATCATCATATCTTTGGGCATGACTGATGGCTTCTTCCAAAAACTTTGGATGTTGGGTCTTGACATGAAGACGATAGTCTTTGTCAAGACCCCTATTAAAACCCTGTATCTTTTTGAATTCATCTAGACCTTCTAGTTCTAATATGATTTTCTGATACTTCAAAAGGTGTTATGTGAGAGAGAGACCAGACATGTGAGAGAGAGACCAGACATGTGGCATGCATCCCATGCTAACCAATTCTAATCTTCTTCATTGGAGTCCAAAAACTCTTTAGAGAAAGAAGATTTAAACGCAGCCCAAGATGGAGGACGAGCATCTATTGGAAATATCATCCACCACTTATAGGCCTTGCCTTTAAGAGATAGACTTGTTTCCACAGTCGTCTTTATATCCGGGGTGTGTCTCAATCTATGAATATACACACTAATGTAAAGAGAGAAAAAACGTCAACTTGTACCTTGTGAAATTGAAGTCTTTCTGTTTTGTATGCTCCACGATTTGCGTTGCATGCGAACCTCGCCTTGCGAAAATTGTAGCGCTTCACATGTCGTTCATCGTAAGAACACCTTTGTTGCCTCTTCACAAAAACTCATCGTTTTTGTGAAGGTTTTTCTTCACTTTGAAGCTACCTCCTTGAGAAAAAAAGAATTTTTGGAGGAAAACCTGCCTTCCTCCAAGAAGTGAAAAGGAAGGGTGAAGCTACTTCCTTGAAGTTTGAAGCTTTCCCTTTTTCTTCCAGTTTTCCTTTCAACAGAAGTATGCTATCTTTCCTTGTTATACACAACAAGGGTCAATAGCTTGATGGTAACGTGTTGGCCTCTTACCCTCATGGGGTGGGTTCAACCCTCGTTCATGTAAGGGTTAAGAGGGCCTTCCTATGCGTGCAGTTAACAAAAGCCTTTGGAGCCTCGATGTCGTTGAGTTTTTGGTCGAGTTTCCCTTGGTTGCCCGTCTTAGTCGCTCGTTGTGGAGGGCGTAGGTGGGGCATCCGCAGTCGGTTGTCGCTCTCTGTCCGCGCATCGCACAGAAAACTGTGACTGTCTTCTTTTTGCTGCACAACAGAGATGTCGCTAACTGTGGAACGTGGGAGAGAAGCAACACGTCACAGGCACATGCAACCCGCTTTTTGCCTCCTCCCAAAAATAGCTCGGATACCAATGAAAGGACGGCGGTAATGCGTATGCTAGTCTCCACCCAACCGTGCTATCTTATAGCCTCCCCATAGCGTACACACTATCCGGCCGTGCTGGTGGCCTTGCTCGTAGGACCCATGTCCTTAGAGACGCAAAGTGCAGTATGGTTGTAGACAATATTCACAGCATTCTCGAGATTACTCAGGACAAGACAGGTAACAGAGACATCATGGGTAAGGCTACAAGTCAAAAAGACATGGTGGCTACCCTTAGCATCCAAAATCATGAAGAGCAGGTAAAGTTTCAGGTGAAGCCTTCAATGGAAATTCTTGCAGATGTCATACTTGGACACTAGTGGTTAGACCAACACAAGGCCTACAGAGAAGATAAAATGCTAATAATCTCTTTTCCAAGAGGTAGCCAGCAACAATCACAGGTGCCGTTAATGCTAGATTCAGAGTTAGAGAAGTCACGAGTATCAAAGACAAATCTTGCAGACAAAGGTAAAGCTAAAGTGGAACCTCCATCAATTAGCACAAAATGAGTGACATCATATCCCTCTACATCAAAGAACCCTCATGGATCAGCTTCTTCAAGCAAGTCAGGCTTTCAAAACTTCAAGTTAATTGTTGACTCGATTAAAACCTCTAAGGAGACACCCAGAAAAGCAAAGGTATTTTAGCTAAAGTAATCAAGAAATCAAAATAAAGTAAAGCAAGTATTTGTTCCAAGCAATTTAGTCAAAGTCAGCTCAGCGTGCCAATAACTGACACCGGACTCTGCTTGCCAAGCCGTAAATCCCATTAGACTTCTTAAACTGCATAAAATGCATACAAACCTTGATGAGGAGGCCAAAATTCCCATATGGCACCCCGACCGAGCGGACCGGACTAGCAGGGAACCGGCCCCCGGTGAATCTTTAATTGCCCAGATCTTGGCAACCGTAACTCCGATTGCTGATCTGAAAAGACCGACGTGCTCCACAAAGTGAGCACTTCAGGCCCGTGCATTCATTTCATTTCTGTCACCTCAGGTGCAGTTGCCCAATCCGGTACGGATCTGCATTAACTCAAACTTCAAAGTGCCATAACTTCTTCACCTTAGTTCCAATCGACGAGCCGTAAAGACAGGCCAGTAGAGCACTTCAAGCACTACAATTCTAGATCATAAACTCACATATGTGCTCACTTCAAGCATTCTCCTTTTTGGCATCATTAAGGCATCAATTGGCCCTTTAAAGCCGCATCTGGCATACATTAATCATTAGACTTGGCCTGTTAACAAGCCCTGATCACTGACCATTAATCAAGTATGCTTTCAATAAGCTTGATCTGCATCCTATTGGCATATTTCTTAGCATGGAAGCGGAGCTGCACGACAACGTTGTCCGTTAATAGTGCCATGCATGCGAATCAAATCATGGGGGCCAAAGGTGGGCTGTCATATTGAAGCAGTCACACAACACTTGTGCTTTTCTTCCATATGAAGAACCTCTACATCACAATATTTAGGAGATGAATCTAATGTGAGGCGTTGCACCATGTGCATGGACTTTTCTTTGCCTTGCAAAAGAGGACAATCTTTCTTTATGTTGGTCAGAAAGACATCTAAAACACAAATTGTGTTTCTTTGCATGCTCAAAATCAGCAGTGTTGAGAGACCCACGTGGAGTATCTCGTGATTGCTTAGGCTTCTTAGCGGGTTCTTAGTCTCTTATGGGTGTGGAGAGGTAGATTGTCTCTTATTCCTCTTGGAACGTGTGGGATAATCTACTTTGCCATTGGCTCTTAGCCACATTGCTCTTAGCAAAAGTATTCTTAGAGTAGGGAACATTTCCTTTCCTCTCTTGGTCATCATCATATCTTTGGGCATGACTGATGGCTTCTTCCAAAAACTTTGGATGTTGGGTCTTGACATGAAGACGATAGTCTTTGTCAAGACCCCTATTAAAACCCTGTATCTTTTTGAATTCATCTAGACCTTCTAGTTCTAATATGATTTTCTGATACTTCAAAAGGTGTTATGTGAGAGAGAGACCAGACATGTGAGAGAGAGACCAGACATGTGGCATGCATCCCATGCTAACCAATTCTAATCTTCTTAATTGGAGTCCAAAAACTCTTTAGAGAAAGAAGATTTAAACGCAGCCCAAGATGGAGGACGAGCATCTATTGGAAATATCATCCACCACTTATAGGCCTTGCCTTTAAGAGATAGACTTGTTTCCACAGCCGTCTTTATATCCGGGGTGTGTCTCAATCTATGAATATACACACTAATGTAAAGAGAGAAAAAACGTCAACTTGTACCTTGTGAAATTGAAGTCTTTCTGTTTTGTATGCTCCACGATTTGCGTTGCATGCGAACCTCGCCTTGCGAAAATTGTAGCGCTTCACATGTCGTTCATCGTAAGAACACCTTTGTTGCCTCTTCACAAAAACTCATCGTTTTTGTGAAGGTTTTTCTTCACTTTGAAGCTACCTCCTTGAGAAAAAAAGAATTTTTGGAGGAAAACCTGCCTTCCTCCAAGAAGTGAAAAGGAAGGGTGAAGCTACTTCCTTGAAGTTTGAAGCTTTCCCTTTTTCTTCTAGTTTTCCTTTCAACAGAAGTATGCTATCTTTCCTTGTTATACACAACAAGGGTCAATAGCTTGATGGTAACGTGTTGGCCTCTTACCCTCATGGGGTGGGTTCAACCCTCGTTCATGTAAGGGTTAAGAGGGCCTTCCTATGCGTGCAGTTAACAAAAGCCTTTGGAGCCTCGATGTCGTTGAGTTTTTGGTCGAGTTTCCCTTGGTTGCCCGTCTTAGTCGCTCGTTGTGGAGGGCGTAGGTGGGGCATCCGCAGTCGGTTGTCGCTCTCTGTCCGCGCATCGCACAGAAAACTGTGACTGTCTTCTTTTTGCTGCACAACAGAGATGTCGCTAACTGTGGAACGTGGGAGAGAAGCAACACGTCGCAGGCACATGCAACCCGCTTTTTGCCTCCTCCCAAAAATAGCTCGGATACCAATGAAAGGACGGCGGTAATGCGTATGCTAGTCTCCACCCAACCGTGCTATCTTATAGCCTCCCCATAGCGTACACACTATCCGGCCGTGCTGGTGGCCTTGCTCGTAGGACCCATGTCCTTAGAGACGCAAAGTGCAGTATGGTTGTAGACAATATTCACAGCATTCTCGAGATTACTCAGGACAAGACAAGTAACAGAGACATCATGGATAAGGCTACAAGTCAAAAAGACATGGTGGCTACCCTTAGCATCCAAAATCATGAAGAGCAGGTAAAGTTTCAGGTGAAGCCTTCAATGGAAATTCTTGCAGATGTCATACTTGGACACTAGTGGTTAGACCAACACAAGGCCTACAGAGAAGATAAAATGCTAATAATCTCTTTTCCAAGAGGTAGCCAGCAACAATCACAGGTGCCGTTAATGCTAGATTCAGAGTTAGAGAAGTCACGAGTATCAAAGACAAATCTTGCAGACAAAGGTAAAGCTAAAGTGGAACCTCCATCAATTAGCACAAAATGAGTGACATCATATCCCTCTACATCAAAGAACCCTCATGGATCAGCTTCTTCAAGCAAGTCAGGCTTTCAAAACTTCAAGTTAATTGTTGACTCGATTAAAACCTCTAAGGAGACACCCAGAAAAGCAAAGGTATTTTAGCTAAAGTAATCAAGAAATCAAAATAAAGTAAAGCAAGTATTTGTTCCAAGCAATTTAGTCAAAGTCAATGATTTGGTTTGGATTAAAGACAGGAAATCAATACAAAAAAACAAACACGTGGGATGGATAGCATCACAATGGAGCTTAAAAGAACAAGAGTACTATAGAGGTAACAAACAGATATGGGTACCAAAACCGCAGGTTGGAGCATATGAAGTAACTTCAAGTCCCTCCCAAGAAAGAAGGCCCACAAGGTATCCTCAGCAATATCCTAGGATACCTAAGAAGCAGGTATACAACAGAACAACATTGAAAGCTGCTAAAGTCAACCACAACCCTCAAGAGGATACAGAACAAAGAAGGATCTCTAATAATGTTCCTCTTGAACAAGGACTCCACACAGGTTATACAAAGATTTGGCTACCAGTCAACCACAAGCCAACTAAAACTACACCAGACCTGCACGAAGATCCCAAGAGCTCAACAAGACTAGAGCTCAACAAAGTCAATAAAGGAGATACAAAGGTCATCAAGAGATTTGGGTTCCTAAGTCTTCCAATGCTCCGAGTCAAAAGCCAGATGCCGACAGCCAACAGAGGCCTACAACAACATAAAGACTCCTGTCAACAGGTCTACTTTGGAGAATCAAACGGATTATGGAGTCTTCACAGTCAAAGAAGGACAACCCAACGAACGTGAATGCATATTCAAAGATGATAAAGCAGGTATGGCAAACGAAACCTTCAATGCAACTTGGTCCTTCACTAATCCTCTTTTTGAGGATTCAAGCTTACTTTTACCTGAAGAAATGTTTGTAGTAAGCACAAGAATGTAAAAAGTCAAGTCACCAGGGTACAAAAAGCACTCTTTGACATAGTCAGAGTCGGGCTGCTGAACCATAAAATAAGCAAAGCATTAGTTCCAAAGCTTTAAGTCTTATTAAACTTTGTGCTAAGAGTCATAGTTATTAGGCTTATGCTCAAGCTAGAAGAGTTGAACATATCTATGTCATGTCGCTCATGCTGAACGAGATGATCATAAGAGTCAAATTCTATTAACTTACAATTGGTGGAATGTCGTAGAGTCCAACACTCATGCACAGTGCACAGTAAGATAAGAGCACATATCCTTGACAATGAAAACCATGATTAAAGGGGTGGCAGCTTGCAAAGCCATGTCAAATACTTTTATAGCTACACCATCTTTCTGAAGAACCCCTCAAAATCTTCTTGCACAGCATATTGTTTTCCATGCATTTCTATGTATGCATAAATAGGATGTCCCACCATTGGACATATGCATTAGACACTTTTTTGCTTCCACCTATGCACCTTGAGTGGACTACAACAGGCAAACGAATGTTCCATCATGCTACCCTCTCATATTTGTTGCCTTTTTAATTCCATATCTATCAGCAAATAATCCCTTGAGTACTTTATTAATATTTTTCATGCTAATAAGTACTCCAATAATGTGTGTTGTCCAAAAGTACTTTTTTCCCACTGTGTTTTTTCCCTTTGGTCATCCAGGTATTAGACCCTAATTTAGATCCTCATCATTTTACGTCTCTTGTACATACTTTTTATCAAGAAATAGCAGCCTCATCATTATGCTATTACAACGAACAAATGCAACATCATCTCTCATATCAGACATATTCAGACCAATCAAGATGTTGTAGAAAATTGAACCTCATCAACAAATTCAACAACAAATGAAGACAATCAGCACATCAACAATCAATCAAAACCTTCCACAGCCTCCACGGACACTTCTCAATAGGGGCCGAGGACAGGCACTAAAATCGGAAGGGGGGAATGTTAACTGAGTCAATGGTTGTTAACAGAAGCTGCTAAATACCGAAGACGTACGAATGCACATCGAAGATCAAAGTGAAGAAGCAGTAAAGATTGGAGTTACACATTTTTCACATTTTCCTAAAATGGTCATGTATTGTAAATTTCCGATTTATTTCAAGCCATTGTAATATTGTTAATGTGTTACGGGCTCACTAAGAGTTCCCGGGGTGCATAGGTCACTTAGTGTACCTGGGGTGAAAATACAATAAGTGTGGAGCTTCAAAGGTCTTGGGCGCTGGACATTACACATTTTAGACCTTGGCTAAGGTATAAAAGCCAACTTTGTAAAGTTTTAATCAAGTTTTGGATAATGAAATACACGGCGTGAGATAACGGCACTCACTTCTCTCCTTCTCGTGCTTCCTACTCCCTTCCCTATTGTCACATTGCAGTCGCATCTGTTGCATTGCAACCGCAGGTAAGAGCTCTACGCATTGACATAAGCATTTCACGGTATTTCCAGCTTTTGGCGTCGTCGACCCACGGCCTCATTCATCGTAAGTAGAAATGTACACTTCAAATCAAAAACTACGTATAGGCGGGGTATTGGGGCATCATTGCTAAGCATTTAGATGCATTCTGGGTTGAAAACGACTAGGTCAAAAATCCACTGTTGTTAATAATCGCGATTTTTCCACTTGACCTAAAGTGGGAACTGAGACCATAAGCATGTGTTCTTAGGTCTTATAAACATGTCCTAGAAGTTTCTTTACGTTTGGATGTCATTTGATGCTGTAACGGATGTGATTTGTTTGCCGATGAGCGATTGGCTTTTGGTGATTTTAGTCACTTGAGTGTAGCTTGAGTTAGATGCGAGTCGTTTGTTGTTTTCCAAGAGATTGACAACCTCTTGTAGCCTCTATGCACTAGTCAATCAGCTTCGTCCCATGGATTGACAATTTATTCGTGGTTCTCACTACATCTGCAATAAGATAGGAGTGAGGTTAGACACCCATCCCACACTTGGACTTCCAAATTGACTTTGATCTTGCCTTGAATTCCTCGCTACATAGCCCTCTTGTGAACCCCTGCTTTGAGCGGGTTTGATTGGCCCCTTTTACTTGGTTTATTCGGCCCTTGACTACCATCTTCCACAAGTCCTCTCTCTCTCTCTCTCTCTCTCTCTCTCTCTCTCTCTCTCTCTCTCTCTCTCTCTCTCTCTCTCTCACACACACACACACACACACACGCGTGCACGCGCGCACACACACACACACACACACACAAGATACAACTCCCTCCTCCCCAAGCACTAGCGAGGTCGCTAGTTGGGGAGGGGGGGGGGGGGGGGGGGGGACGGCTTTTGCCTCCTTCTCCCAAAAGAGGGGAGACCCCTCAGGGCCGCAGGATCCTGCCCCTACGATTGCCACATTATCAATTACCACGCCGCCAACGAGCTCCACCGTGCGCCACCCCCATCGCCTTTCTTGGCCAAAACAGCACCGGCCGTACACGACTGCGCATGACCTAGGTTGAAAACCATACATGAGCATGAAAGGAATAAATCTAGTTGTGACATGCTTAGCATTGTTGGAAGCAAACTCAAGAAGAGGTAGATACTCTTTCCAGTGTGTTTGTTTCTTGCTAACATATGCTCGTAGCATATCCTCTAGCACTTGGTTAACTCGTTCAGTTTGACCATCCGTTTCTGGATGATCTGCTGTACTGAGGTTGAGTTGTGTACCCAATCGTTTAAACACGGCCCTCCAAAAATGAATGTTAAACTCGGAATCACGATCACTCACAATGTTACTTGGCAATCCATACAACTTGTAGAGATTGCCCACAAATAACTTAGCTAATTATGGAGTCTTTATGGTCGACTTGGTTGAAATATACTTGCATAGTTTAGTCAACCGGTCTACGACCACCCATACCAAGTCATGACCTCATACAGTGGCTGGTAAACCCACAATAAAATCCATAGAGATACTTTCCCATTTCCCATTGGGAATCTCCAAAGGATGTAAGAGTCCTCCTGCCTTCAGGCGCTCTGCTTTGTTAACTTGACATTTTTGGCAATGCAAGACATAAACTTGAACAAAGCCATGTAAACCTGGCAAGAACTGTCGTTTTATGAGAGCATAAGTATTTTTAATACCCGGGTGCCCTGCACTTGGACCGTCATGACATTCATAAAGAGTTTTGCACCAAATGTCTGTGTCCGTCGGTACACAAACTCTCCCCTTGTGGAGCAGGTACCCATTATCAATGGAAAAATTCTTCCACCTTTGTTGTTTATCACTCGATGGAGGAGAATTGTGTGGAGAGGTGAACAAAACACTACCAGCATTTGAGTGAGAAGGATCCCTCATTTGCACATGGCTCCACACTTTGGAGTATGCGGCATCATGGTCATATTTTCCCTTCAGAGAATCCAAAAACTCACATTGAAGTTTTGTGAACAAAAGAGAATTGATCTCTGGCATACGACTAAGAGCATCAACCACCACATTGTATCGTCCTTTACGTTATCGGAGCTTTGTGTCATACTCCTGAAGAATCTTAGCCCATTTGGCCTTTCGACCCTTCAAATTGGTTTATTGTGTAAACCATTTTATGATTTCATGGTCAAACACAATCTCAAACTGAGCTCCATACAAATAATGCCGCCATATCTTCAAGACAGATACTATTGCATAGAGTTTGCGTTTATAAGCAAAATAATTCTGCTGCACTGAATCGAGCTTCTTGCTTTCAAATGCAATTGGCCTCCCCTCCTGTAGAAGGACTACTCCAATAGCACGATTATTGGCATCCATTTTCAAAAGGAATCGCTCCAAAGGATCCACAATAGCTAGAATAGGAGTTGTAGCTAATGCATCCTTGAGTGTATCAAAACTTTACTGTTGAGAGGCCCCCCACTGGAAGGTTTTTGCTTTGCCCTTCAGTTGGTCCATCATTGGAACAACAATATTAGCATAGTTTTTAATGAGCCGTCAATAAAAACCTGCAAATCGCAAGAAAATCTAGAACTCTTCTAGATTTTTAGGATAAGGCCACCTCCGAATGGCATCCACTTTATATTGATCCATGTGCAACCCAATAGCTGAGATAACATGCTCTGGATAGTGAATTTCCTCCTTGAGAAAGTCACACTTTGATTCTTTGGCATATAAGTCATTTGTTCATAGCAATTCAAACACCTGCCTCAGATGTTGCAAGTGCTCTTCCTCAGAAGCAATGTATACGAGAATGTCATCGAGAAAAATGATAACAAATTTGCCCAAGTACGGTCTCAAGACACTATCCATGAGTGTCATGAACGTTGCGCGCGCATTGGTTAACCCAAAAGGCATAACTAAAAACTCGTAATGCCAAAACCTTGTTCGGAATGAAATTTTGGTTATATCAGCAATTCAAATACATACTTGGTGATAGCCCGACCACAAGTCTATCTTTGTAATTAAAATACGAGCATGAGTTAGCTTGTCAAGCAGCTCATCGACTCGTGGTAATGGGTACTTGTTCGTAACAGTGACCGCATTTAAACCATGGTAGTCTCCACACATGCGCATACTACCATCCTTTTTCTTCATCAATAGGATAGCATAAGCCCATGGTGAAGAACTCGGTTGACTACCTTAGCAGCCTCAGAATAACTCATTCTGTAGGGTGGTTTATTGACTGGTTTACTACCTGCAACCACGTCTATGCATGTTACACAGATCATATCGACGGTAATCCTAATGGTAAACAATGAGGAAAAACATCTTGAAATTCCATTCATAAATCTTTTAACTGACTAGCAACCTTTGCTTGTTGAGAAGAGAGAGAAATAGCCATTGCTGGAAGAGATGAGAGAGAAGCATGCGGCGTTGAGGAATGTTCAACAGATTCGAAAGAAAATGACACAATGAGTAAGACAAGAAAGCTTCTTCTATTTCATTATCAGAAGTGAGCTTCATAAGCTTTGTTGTACATATCACTAGTGAGGAAGTCACATCCTTCTCTCCTAACAACAACACCTGTGCGCCATGGGACTTAAACATCAGAATGTTGTGCTTGTAGCTACGCTTTACTGATGGTCCTAGGCTATGCAACCACTCTCTACCAAGTACTACATATGTCCGCTTCATATTCATAACCTGGAAATCCAAGGATGTGGAATAGCCTTGAATTTCCAATGGTACAACTCTGACTTGAGTATCCCATACTTTGGCATCATAGCCGTTCATCATTGCTACCTTGTAGCGGTGGGAACTCAGAGTTTGGGGAAATTTGAGTCTTTTCACTAATACATAGTTAATGAAATTGTGACTAGCACCGTCATCTACCAAGATATGCACCTTGTGCCCTTGAAGAGATCCGTGCATACGCAATAACTCATGTGGACTGAAGGTCGGTTGCCACATGGGAGCTATGATACGGCATTCATGCACCACCTCGGTGTGTGTTACCTCCACCTTGGAGAAACGTGAGGAAGACTCAAGAGGAAGCAGCTGCACCGTATGCACTGCTTTCTCGTTGACTTAAGTAGCAGATTTCCCCTTGGGACAATCCTTTTTGCCATGGCCGCTTCCCAAGCATTGAAAACATAACTTCTCTTTTCTAGCCTTCTTAAATTCCTCAGGAGAGAGAGGCCCTCGAGAGGTGCAGCAATCAGTGGCTTATCAAAGGTGGGTCAAATACGTGCCAAGATTCGGACCTTGTCAAAATATCCTGAACCAACTCCATCTTGAATGCAGACTTGAAGCCCGTGGGTACTTGCCCTTAATGTAAAAAAGGTCTTTGCCCTAAGGCCAAAGACCTTTGGGCACTTAAATGTGAAAAAGCTTCAAGAGATGGCGATGGCGTTCACAGTAGAGCCGCCGAGAGAGAGAGAAAGAGAGAGCGAGGTCGCTGTGTTGCTCTACTGCACCCGCCAACGTGATGGATTCCCATCAGCTCCCCCTCATGCTCCTACCAAGCCTGCTTACGCACTGTTTGGTGTCGATCGAATCACCTCCTTTGCTGCCGATGCCGCGGCTTCGGCTTCCCCCTGTGTAGAGAAATTCCCTGCCTTTGGTAAGAGAGGATCTCCACGACTCTATTGCATGTGTATGAAAAATCATGAGAGGACCATGCCTGCCTTTGACTATATTTAGCTCTAATACCAATATAAAGCCTAGGGAAATACCTTCTAGGATTCACCACCCAACCTCTCGTGTATATAGCCCTTGGCCTAAATCCCCAGTCCATAGTGGTAGCCGGCCTCTTGACCCGGATCCGTGACCCCCCCTGGGTATGCCCTTGGCATGACAACTTTGTCCAACTAAGCATGCGCTACATATCTGCTTCGAAAAGCCGCTTCTAGAGCTTCACAATTGCTCTTTTCTTCATCCTACAGGCCATCTAACCATAGCCTCGCTTTACCACAAACCAGGAGCGGGAACACCTGTACCGCGCCTTCTTCTCTCGATAAACGGCTCTCCAGCATGAACAATCCGTAACCTTAAAGCCAAATTTTTGCATCTTTGACCCAATGAAAATGGGAAATCTTGACCATGCCATCTCTAGCAGCACCTGCTCTTCAAAGGCCGCACCTTTGGCATCACCAAAATCACCGCTTCAACTTCAACTAGGAGCATCAGACAACTCTTTAGTGGGGGCACCAGAAGATGTGGGGAACACACACGGCACACAAAAAGAGTGCCTTTCTATAGCCCAGGGCATACATAGCACCCCAATCCACTCGAGTTCACCTTGAAAACTCTCGACACAAGCTAGCAGGCCACCGCCTACACTCACACTGATGCGTAAACACGCACACCACAACTACCCACGCATTTCATAGCTTGTTTCAAGCCACACACTGCTGCCACACACAAAACCACACTCTCACTTCCATTCCACACACAAAAAAGGGACCCGGGGAGGCACACACATCCGCACTGGTACCTCACATGTAAACAAAAGAGTTGAGAAGAGGGGACAGGGAAAACGCCACAAGAGAAACACCATGGAAGCTTCACCACTGCTCAAAACACCATGTACAACTCTTTTACATCAAACGATGCACCCACTTGATCGTCGGGTAAGAAAATGCACGCTTGGGGCTTTGCAGGCACACACCTCTACACAAAAAAAACCCACCCAAGACTCACATACTCACTCTCTATGGCTCTCTACAGGCTCACCAACTCAAGGCCTTGGCCAAAATCCTACTATGGCAAAAAGCATTAAAAATGACTAAAAAATGGCTTATATAGGGGTTCCCTCTTCAATTTGGGCAATTGGCCTATGATTGGTCCACCTTGCATCCATATTTGGTAACTTTGAAGGGGGGAGCCGCCTTGTATCTGCTCTCTTTGAGGGGGTGCACTAGCGATGTCGCTAGTGCTCCTAGACACTTTTTTGTTGTTGCTTTTTTTACTTCATTTCTCTCTTTTCTCACTCCCTCCCTTACCAATTTACCTCTTAGAATTGCCCCTTTTGACTAACCTTTGCCTCCAGCTGCCGGCTCACACTTGGACTTCCAACTCGGCTTTGATCTTGACTTGAATTCCTCACTACATAGAGCTCTTGTGAACCCCTGCTTTGACCAGGTTTGAATTGCCCCTTTTGACTGGACTTTGCCTCCACCTTCCGGCTCACACTTGGACTTCCAACTCGGCTTTAATCTTGCCTTGAATTCCTTGCTACATAGCCCTCTTGTGAACCCCTGCTTTGACCAGGGTTGACTGGCCCCTTTTGCTTGTTGTATTTTTCCCTTGACTGCCATCTTCCACAAGCCCTCTCTCTCTCTCTCTCTCTCTCTCTCTCTCTCTCTCTCTCTCTCTCTCTCTCTCTCTCTCTCTCTCTCTCTCTCTCTCTCTCTCTCTCTCTCTCTCTCTCTCACACACACACACACACACACACACACACACACACACACACACACACACAAAATACAACTCCCTCCTCCCCGAGCACTAGCAATGTTGGAAATGTGGGGGGGGGCTTTTGTCTCCTTCTCCCAAAAGAGGGGCAACCCCCCAGGGCCGCATGATCTCCTACCCCTACAGATGCCATGTCGTCAACTACCACACCACCATAGACGCCAACTTCGCCCAAAAGGCTCCGCCACGCATCATCCTTATTGCCTTTGTCGGTCAAAACAGTGCCAGGCACCGTCCCTACATGGTCGTGCACAATGCCCCACGCGCCACCTGAGGGACACGCCATAGCCGCTTTGGAGCTCTCTCTCTCTCTCTCTCTCTCTCTCTCTCTCTCTCTCTCTCTCTCTCTCTCTCTCTCTCTCTCTCTCTCTCTCTCTCTCTCTCTCTCTCTCTCTCTCTCTCCAAATCCTTGTGCAAAATGATTGTCACACGCCATGCCATATAGGCCGCTCAAAACCCTGAAAATGCATATGGATTCATATGATTGCCACGTGGCTGGCTCCCCTTCAACTGCACCCCATTGGGGGCCAAGCCTTTACAAAAAAATTGCTCAACATGATTTTTTGTGCCCCAGTTTAGCAACACACCACACTTTGCTTAGTTGATCGATTGACCCTTCACAAAACCCCATCAAAAGTGTAAATTATGAGCTTCATTCTTCTCGGCTAGCTCTACATCTCACCTCCTCGATGGCCTCAAACAAAGTGCCCAAAAACCGAGGAAAACCATTTGCTAACTCCCCATCTGCAAAGCACCCCCAGCTTTGACCTTCAATATCTCAATCACTGCTACTTTGTTTGGCAAGCCGTCAATTCTTGTTGAGTTGCATGATGCATACCTCGCTCTAGAACCTGTGGAGGTTAAAAGGCCAAATGACAACTCTCCCAATGCAGTCAACCCAGCCCATAACTGGCCTCTTGCAAATGTTCAACTGGCCATAATGGAATCTTATCCATTTCAGCCTGTTCTTCCTCAGACACAGGACAATCTTGTTTGCTAAGTTTCACATATGGTGGCAATGGAACACTCAGTGCCTTTCCCTTCTCCATATTGAAACGTTGCAAAACCTTGTCGATATACTCTGTTTGAGATAACCAAATCAACTTCTTTGATCTGTCTCTCTCAATGCGCATACCAAGTATATGACTTGCCTCACCCATGTCTTTCATGTCAAACGATTTTTCCATCTTTGACTTCAAAGCTGAAATTTCTTCCAAGTGCTTGCCAGCAATCAACATGTCATCCACATACAAAATAAGGATCAGCCAACTACCATCCTTAGCCTTCTTTGTATATAGACAGTGATCGAACTCACTACGTTTGTAGCCTTGAGAAAGCATAAACTTGTGGAATTTATGATACCATGCCCTCGGTGATTGTTTTAAGCCATAAAGACTCTTTAACAACTGGCATACCCAATCTTCCTTGCCTTTCTCAACAAACCCTTCTGGCTGCTGCATGTAAATTTCCACATCTAAATCACCATGCAAGAACGCTGTCTTGACATCCATTTGGTGCAACACCAAATCTAATATGGCAACCAATGCAAGAAAGCATCTCAATGTAGTCATCTTGACCACTGGAGACAAGACTTCATCAAAGTCAATGCCTTGTTCTTGATTAAAGCCCTTGGCAACAAGCCTTGCTTTGTACTTTGGCTGACTATCATGAGCGGTGATCTTATACCTGTAAACCCATTTACAAGGTAGAGCCTTTTTGCCCTGTGGTAATTTAACTAGCTTCCATGTCTTGTTTTTATGCAGAGCTGTCATCTCTGACTGCATGGCCAATTGCCAATTCCTGGAGTCCTTCATTTGCACTTCTTCCTTGTAACATGAAGGCTCATTGCAATCATTCAACATGACATAGTTCATAGATGGAACAAACCTATCAGGAGGTCGCGTGACACGTCCAGATCTACGCACAATAGGTGGCTCAGGCTCAGCCACAACCTGTGGTTCCACTCTATCCTGTCCTTGCTCCTCTTGAGCCCTGACATTTTGTCTTGCACGTGCAGGTCCATCTTCTTGGAAGACAACTCTTCTAATCTCCTCAACCCTCTCTGGTTTAGAATGATATTTGGATTCATTAAAGTGAACATCATTGCTGCGGACAACCTTTCTGGATTCGGGATCCCAAAGTCTGTACCCCATCTCACCAGAATTACCATAGCCTAGAAAGATGCACTTTCTACTCTTTGGCTCAAGTTTGTTCCTAAATTCCTTTGGAATGTGAGTATATGCCTCACAACCAAAGACTCTGAGATGCTTGTATGAGGGAATTTTGCCTGACCATACCATCTCTAGCACTGAATCCTTCTGCAAAACCTTGCTAGGAGATCTATTTACAAGATGAACAGCTGTTGATACAGCTTCAGCCCAAAACCCATTTGGCAGCTGTGCATTAGACAACATACTTCTGACCTTCTCTTGTATGGTCCTATTCATCCTCTCAGCAACACCATTTTGAGGAGGATTGTAAGGAGCAGTAAGTTCACGTTTTATACCTTTTGACTCACAAAAGTCCTGAAAGGCCTTTGAAACATACTCTCCACCATTGTCAGTGCATAAGCATTTAAGCTTCTTGCCACTCTGATTCTCCACAAGTGTCACAAACGTTTTGAAAACACTAAACGCTTCATCCTTGTGCTTGAGAAAGTAAACCCATACTTTCCTCGAGTAATCATTTATAAATGTCATAAAGTAAGAAGCTCCCCCTAGAGATAGGTTAGGCATAGGTCCACACAAATCACTATGAACAAGTGCCAACTGTGTATCTCTTCTACTGCTTCTATGCTTATGTGGTTGCTGTGTTTGCTTACCATACAGACAATGTTCACAGAATTCAAAATCATTAAATGAAAAGCCAGGCAAATAACCTGAACGAGACAAGATTTCCATTCCCTTCTTGGACATATGTCCTAACCGGCTATGCCACAAATAAACGTTCGGCTGCTCGGTTACATTGATTACATTTTTAGAGACATTTGATACATAAATCATGTAAAGTCCTCCAGACTTTACTCCATGTGCTACTGTCATAGAACCCTTGGATATCTTCCACATGTTCTGTCCAAAAGTGGTGACGTAGCCAGCATCATGAAGTAAACCTGTGCTGATCAAGCTCTTTGTAATTGCGGGAACATGTCTCACATTCTTCAGCGTGAAAGAAGAGCCATTCTGAAACTTCAATTGAACATCTCCAACACCTAAGATCTCACATGTCTGCCCATTGCCTAGCCGAACATGATCTTTAGTGGTCACATAAGAGGTAAACCACTCCTTTTTTGGAGACACATGAAGTGATGCCCCTGAGTCTATAATCCAGTCACTCAGTGCATTTCCATCAGATGCTGTAAGAAGAGCTGAGTCCATTGTATTCTTCAAGAAGTAGATGTCTCCTGACACTAGACTGTCATCCTCTGCAACAGTGTTTGTCACATTTATTTCTTGAATCTTTACTGAGGACTTGTTCTTCTCACCATGGTCTTCAGCTTTCTCTTTGCCTTTTTCTGCTTTCCATTCTCTGCAGTCTCTTTTCATGTGACCCTTCTTGCCACAATGGTAGCATTCTATGTCACTCTTGCCTTTAGCACTGCGGGACTTGCTACGAGACTGATTCCTCTTTCCACCTTTGTACTTTTCTTTGGTCCTTCCCCTGACAACTAAGGCTGTTCCTTTGCCTTTGTCCATTGTCTTTCTATTGGTTTCTTCAATAAGCAGACTTCCTTCTACACCTGCTATGTTCAAACCATCTGGAGGTGCAGAATTACTCAAAGCTGTGCGAAAAGTGTCCCAACTTTCCGGCAATGTGATCAACAGGAACATAGCTCTAACAGGTTCATCAAACTTGACACCTTGAGCTGACAACTGACTATAGATTGTGTTGAATTCATTCAGATGATTGGACATAGGTGTCCCTTCTTTCATCTTCAAGTCAACAAGCTTCTTAAGCCAGTATACCTGTGAAGCTGCACTCTGCTTCTCATAAAGATCACTCAGCTTTAACCATGCTTGATAAGCCGACATCTTGTCTGCTACATTGAAGTAAACGCTTTCTGCCAAAGTCAGCATAATGGTAGAAAGTGCCAATTCATCCATTTCGCTCCATTCATCTTCGTCCATATCTTCTGGTTTTATCCCCTTGAGCTTTATAGGTTTTATCTGCTTCTTTTGTACCAACACGTGCCAAATCTGCTGCTTCCACAATGGGAAATTGGTTCCATCCAGCTTCTTGATATTGTAAAGAGCAGTGTCCTGTGATCCAGCCATAGCTACGCTTCACAGTGGTTTACTTTCCTGGGAAAAATTCGGCAGAGTTTCCCCTGTAAACTGACCTCTGAACCAATATCAACCTGTCAAATGAACCAAGAAAGCTTCAGATTCTGCATAAATTTCGGCAAAGTCTCCTTTGTAAAATGGCTCTGGTGTACTCAAAAACAGACCAAAAAACAGCTCAAAAAACACTGTTTCTCTCACACTGTAAGCTGCGGGTAAACCTGTCCTGCACCTGTACAGTCTGTCACTGTCCTATAAGCATAGACTGCGACAATGCCTCAACGGCAGTAAAGCAAAGATGCAATCCCAACTGTCTAACTCACAGTCAATACATCCTAGCTGCCTATCTAAGGGTGCTCGAGGGATCGCTCCAAGACCTGTATCACCGAAAGGATCTCAACATTCGAGAATCCCTCAGCTCAATAAAACCTCACTCGACCCTCAACAAAGGCTGCAGTAAATCTGACAATACATAGACTTCCCACAAAGTCACACATCCACAAATTTCCCACTGTATGCTGTAACCGCTGCGGCGGTTGTTTGCTGCGTGACTCACAGCCAGCAAACCCTCAACAGACATACATCATCTCTGACAATACATCCCATGTGGAAGTACCTGCAATGTCAGGATGAAATCTGGAATATCAAGCAGCAAACACAAGCTACCTGATGAACTAGTGGATGTCGCCTACAGTCTGTGTGTAGATGCGTCCGTGTCGTATGTGACACGCCTCCAAGAACTGTGAGCCGTCCTTCGATGTGTAGACAACCACAAATCAGCACTCTGGGAGTGTCGATATCCTCAGCACCTCCAGTCGTAGGCCGAAAACCCCAAATTTGCAGAGTCGGATATGCACCCACTGAGACCACGTAGTCGAAAATGGACTGCGCAGACCTTTGTCGAAGCCGAACGGTGGCCGAGATGACCTCAGAATGAAATTCTGACAACACCATGCCCTTTGGGCTTTCCCACGAGATTTGGGGCCGTGTCTTCGCCTGTCGAATTTCACTCCAATCTGAGTTGGTGACTCTAGCCTCCTGCAGTGCTGCCTCGAGCCTCGATCTGAGCTCTGATACCAGCTGAAGGAGTACGAGCGGAAGTGCGACGCGAGAGAGAGAGTGCGAGAAGAAGAGCACGACGATATGGTGAACTCGCTCTACTATAATGTGTAGAGCATAGTGAGTTCTTATTAGGTTTTTACAAAAGAATATGTGTACATACCTGGCGGCCCGCCCACTTACCTGGGCGACCACATTGGGCTTTATACCCCAACAGGGCCTTGCAATCTCCATGCATGAATCCTTCATAAGCCCATGAGCTCTATCGCTACACCTCACCTACTCTCTCTAAATTTGGACTCTCAGGGATGTGGCACCCTTGAGAGTCATCCAAGCGGCGTTCATGTTGACTTGTTGGGCCGGTTCAACAGGTCAAGTTCGACACTTAGTTTTTTTCCCAAGCACCTTGGTTTGCACAAAAGGCCAAATGCTCAATCCAAAAAGGTGATTAAACATCATTGAAGAATATTCACCAGTGAGGTTCGAATTCAGGCGCCCTCGATGAGAGGCTGATGCTCAACCACTAGCATAGCCACCATGGTCTGTCCCCATCCCTTTGTTCAAATGAATATGTTGTTTAAACAGAGAGGGGGGGGGGGGGGGGGGGAGGTGGTGTTTAATTCTTTTAAAAGGAGCCGGTTGCCGGTGGACGGACCTCCCTGCCATGTCGACAGAGAGTACGATATCTAGGATGAGCCCCTGTCACCTCTACCGTCTATGCTCACCTCTACCCATCAAGCCATCTCTACCCCTCAACTCAGCATGAGTCGCACCTCACCTCATGCCTTGCAATTCTAGGCATTGTCGTGCACTTGCAACCATCATCTTGCCATCGTTTCCACAGTTTTGCAGTCGTGGCATCATCATGCTTGTTGTCAACATTACCATAGTCCCTGCAACCCTACCATCATCGCCCTTGGGCCATCGCTCTATAGCCCATTATTGTAACTCTTGCCATTACCACCCTTGAGCCATCGTCCTGCAGCCCTTCCAGCTCATCACCCTTGAGTTGTCACCCTATAGCCTACCGTCATCCTTCCTATCATCATCACCCTTGAGCAGTCGCTATGTTGTCCTATCGTCGTCACCCTTGAGCTGTCGCCTTGTAGTCTTGCCATCCCTGCATCCCTATCATCATCACCCTTGATTCGTTGTCGTGCATCTCTCCCTTCATCACCCTTAAGCGGGTAACCCTCGCCTCAACTCTTCAATTGTCTCCTCTGACAATATGATAGCCACTTCGTAGTTGCCAGCCATTAGAGCACTCAAGTCAGCCTCTATCTGGCAAGTAGGGGAGGCCCAATCATATTAAATATTTTATTAAGTAGAATCAATGAAGATCTCCTCTGGCAAACAAAAGAGAAAGAGAAGCGGGGCAGTAGGGCGGGCTCGCAGGCACATGGCGACTGACGAGGGAGGCAAGGCAAGGCAGGCTAACTGCACAAGGCGACGCGGGAGCAAGACAAATGCGAAGGCTTTGAGGGTATCGGTTGGCATCGCGCGACGGCAGCAAGAGGTAGGGTTAGACGGCCACATTTTTTATATGCAATGGATTGCCACTAAATGCAAGGTCCCGTGTGTGCCCGACTGGCTACGAAAACATTGAAGGAGTTATTATAGATGTAGCTTTGAGTTCAAATCTTGGCAGTAGGTACCAAACCTAAGATGATTTATGATCTTATCTCTCTCTCTCTCTCTCTCTCTCTCTCTCTCTCTCTCTCTCTCTCTCTCTCTCTCTCTCTCTCTCTCTCTCTCTCTCTCTCTCTCTCTCTCTCTCTCTCTCTCTCTCTCTCTCTATGTGGCCTACACACGTGCATTGTGTTCTTTGTTTATACTTCCAAGAGGCTTCTGTCGTGACAAGTGGAGCAACAAATCACCAAGTAGTAGCTTGAACTCTTGAGGTTGGTAGACAGGTACATCTCACTTCTTCCAAAGAGTAAGGTTTTCTTGCCAACACTCAAAATAAACTTCTCCAAAAACCTGAAAGTACATTGACTATGTATGAAGGTTTTTTGAGATTTCCAGATTTGTCTCTAATTTTTTAATTTGAAGGCGAGAACCTACAAAATTTAGAGACATTTAGTAGAAACCATTGACCATGGCATAATTGAAAAATTCAAAAACCCTAGGTTAAGTGTAAACCCACCTTCAAATTTTGAAATTTACCTCCAAATTTTAATCAAGCAATTTAATCCACACAATATAATTAAAAATGTAAATTTTTTATTTATATATACATATACTAGAGGAGAAAAATTAATAAGACAAAAGAGATAAAAATCAAATTAAATGACATAAATATATAAATATAAATATAAATATATATACATACATATATATATATATATATATGTATATATATATATGTATATATATATATATATATATATATATATAGAGAGAGAGAGAGAGAGAGAGAGAGAGATAATGAAAGCAATCGTGCCGTATTACTATACAAAAATATGGGAAAGAAATTTGACATACAAGAAAAGGTGGAAAATAGAGAGAAAAGATAGAAAGAAAATGTTGAAAAAAAGAGAATAAGTAGGACTAAAAATATAAAAATAGGAAAAAAATTAAGACAATTAGAATATTCAAACAGTAAGAGAGAGAGTGAGCATAATATTTTCATTTGCCAATAAAAACTCAATGGAAAAGTGAAACTAAACTGATACCTAGAGGGGGATGTGAAAAATACTAATGGAGCTAGACCAAATGAAGGAATTTTTGAAGGCTTTACGTAAAACATTTTGTTTCATGGTCACAAACTTGATGAGCAAAGAAACTGTTCATGCCGCTGAAAGTGAGTGGCAGTTGAAGACTTCATAAAGAAGGATATTTGTAAGGCCAAAGAAACCTTATCATTTAAGCTAGACCCTTCTTGAGTGCGTGCTCTTGCAACCTCCATTATTGGAAACATCGATAAATGTGCCAAAGATTTCTATAATGATCTTCTAGAAGGTGTGATATGGACCGATTGAAAGAATGAGATGCTCAATGTCAAATCCAAAAAGAGAAAAGCAAGCGATCCTGCCACATTGGTACATAGTGCTTTCTCTCAAAAAAAAATTGCTCTAAGCAGGCTCTTCATGCACATCTGGAGGAGAAAAAAGATGTATTGATGAGTCTTGTTCCCGATTCAATAAAGCCAACTACATACCAAAACATGGAGTGTACCCTTATTTTTGGAATACCCTTTGATTCTATCATATCTATCAAAACTATTGGATCAAGTAGAGATGGTATTTGTGCAAAAGTGCAAATCAAAGGTATATCCTTCTTTCCATCTCCCATATTTTATGTTGCTAATAAAAAATATAAGAGTATTCCAAAGCACAGGTTGAAATCTTTTGAGAAGAAGATTAGCATTGATATGCGGCATGAAGGAATAGTTTGACGTATTTATCATACAAGGTCACCTCCTTGGGTAGCTTTATTTCCCTTTTTTAATGGCAGAAGTATTGGATCTATGATGAAGTTATTGTTATATGAAAAGGGTACTTTTGTCAGAATAGTTCAAAAGCTAAAGTTCAAAGGAAGAATTGTTTGAAGTGAAGATCTAAATCTTTCACTCACATAAATGCAACACACACATGCATTTTGTTGCAATGCTCTGTGTATAATAGCTGCCTTGGTCCATTCATTGGCATATGCTCATAGCTAAGTAGTTCATCATGATGTGCACCCAATGAATGCCATGCTAGCTTTTAGAAAGGCTAGTCTACCACGAATTGGCATTATTGATTGGGGGACTTGCTATTTGACCTTGACACTCCTTGGACACGAGAAGTAAATCTCACTTGATCCTGAAGTTGTTAACCACGTGTATCGGCCATGGCTAGCTCCTTAGCTTATTAGTAGTAATGATAACATGGTCTACACAAAAGCTATTGATGTTTATGCTTTGTCGTGATTGATTTTACGCGTTTGTACTTTTTGCTCCGAATTTGATGTAGTGCATGAGAGTGTATGGATAGCTACAAAAGTAGCTAGTGAGCTACAATACATTGAGATGATTGTAAAAGCTTGTTATTATATCAAACGCCAATATAGCTAGAAAACTCTAGCTCAACTTGATGTTGAGCTACAGCTATGGGTCTAGATTGCTCCAAATGTTTGAGGCCAATTTTGAGATGATACTAGCATTTTATTGAAGCTTTTTTAATTTATTATCCTACCTTGGTTGTAATATTTGCCAAACTGAGGTTGTCAATTTCATCATTCTCAAGAATGCCTTTTGTGTTGATTTTAATCTCTGAGATAATGCCAACATTGTATTGAAGCTTTATTTATTCATTATCCTACCTTGATTGTAATTTTTTCCAAATTGAGGCTGTCAAAAAGTTTCATCATTCTCAAGAATGCCTTTTGCATTAATTTTTAACATATTGGAATGTGCTCTATATGACTGGATCAACTATAGATTATGTTGCTACTAATTGAAAATTTTTCAAAAGTATCTATCAAAGAGACTTGGAAGTGATCTCTCTCCAACGCCTTTAGAAAAAATGAATGATTGAGTAATTGCAAGATATATGTTTGACATGTGATCGAGTGATGCTATTGGTGACTTAATTTGTTAAATGGAGAGCAAAGGTGGTTTTTTATGGAAGATGAGACAAGAAATCAAGGCGTTTGAATTTGAAATCATGAGCATTTTAACACATGCTCAAGAGCAAATACCTCGCATTCAAGGACACAAGATCAGATTCTTAGTGTTCTTGAAGGTCTTCACAGTCAAAAGGAAGATCATGTGGCTACTTTGCAAAATATTATACCCGAGGTTAGAAGTGTAGTAAAAAGGTTAAGTGTGGTAGCTAAGGTCAATCTTTGTGATGTTAGAGAAACAACAAATAGATTGAATGTAATGCTTAAATCCCACTTGGAGAAGCCCAATTTCTCAAAAAGGGAGAAACAATGTCCATAACTATATTATGTATTGAATGACTTTGTAAGAATCTATTTTTTTGTTCAAAGTTTCTTCTATTTTATTTTACTTCTTTGGTGTTTATACTTAGACATAAAAGAGTGTTTCTTTTCAACTTTATATTTGTTAAGTAAAATTTTGGTGCTAAAATGGTTTCTAGTGTGCAAATTCTATCTCCTGATCATGCATGATGAACGAGACTATGTGATGCAGTATATAGAATTAGACAAGAGGTAGCTAGAAATCGAGTGAGACGTCCTCTACAAGAAATTGGATATTTTATTCAAAGAAATGTAAATAATATGACATTTTAAACAAACTCTATTCATTTAGGCGACAAAGAGAATGAAGCTCTTGAAGATATTGAACCCATTTTTTAAAATGTGTGCTGAATTGATCTAGAAAGAGACTATACAAAAGTGAAGAAAGGTTGTCTTTCAATTTAGTTTAGATATCTAGGTATACGTGTGTGTGTGTGTGTGTGTGTGTGTGTGTGTGTGTGTGTGTGTGTGTGTGTGTGTGTGTGTGTGTGTGTGTGTGTGTGTGTGTGTGTGTGTGTGTGTGTGTGTGTGTGTGTGTGTGTGTGTGTGTGTGGTCACAATAGTGCAAGTTTACACCTTTAGAATACATGGTCAAATGTACCATAGTATTGGGTCTTGGGGAAGCAATGATCATATGTCTCTCTTTGATCAACTATACCTTTTTGTTACGGAGCATGAGGTTCAAAATAGATTGCATCATGTGTCTAATGTTCATGAGAGGATTCCCAAAAGTCTACAAGATATGATGCTCACTGCAATCCTTATGCTCAAGCTATTCACTTTGCGGTTCATACGATGTAGGTCACATCTACTACAACTATCTCTATGCTGATAACTGAAACTAGGTCAAATGGCCGGCAATATCTAGCTCCGTGTGGAGCTGAAGTAGCAACCATAATACCAAGTCAAGGAGATGAAAGAACCATTGGACATTGGGACATTTTAATTAATCTTTGTGGTGGAACTTTTAAAAAAAAAAATAAACTTATATAGATCTTATATGCCTTTGCTTTATGTGCTCTTATTCTTAGCGGCGGAGAGGACAGATGGCATATTTCTTTGGGCCCAAGCCGAAAAGAATATTATTCTTATCGGCTACAAGTTAGAGATGATACTATAAAGTGTTTATTACGTGCTAGTAACCTCTTTCAATAGTATATAGTTGATGCATATAGCTCTATAGAAGAATCTAGATTGTTGTGAATACAAAACAATCAAAGAATTCTAAGACTTGAAGTCCATAAGGGATTATTTTACATGGTCCAAGGGAGAGATGGTGTAGATCGAATTGTGTGCACATCTATTGTGGGGAGAATTGTTTTGTCATCCTCTTTTATAGGTGGACTAAGATATATGCATCAATTGTATCAAGATTCTCCATTGTTCGAAAAAGAGAATATCAAAATTTATTTGTAACATCTACTTGCATTCCAAAATGGAAAGAGATCCAAGATGCATTGTTGTCAGGACAAACGTCCTCACATTGTCAAGATTTGGTGAGTAGAGTTTTATATCAAAAATTCACAGATATGATACATCACATTGTCAAATTTTTTACCATATCAACCTGCTCCTGTAATAACACCTGAGCTGCCCTTGTTTTGGTCATTGCCTATACTTGATTATCCACCTATAATTGTTGTTTTTGAACAAACTTCTTAACCTGTGCCAACATCTGCATAGCCATGTCAACATCATCAATGTCCCCCACTTCCTTAGCCTTAACATCAAAGCCAGGATCAAAATCTAACTGCCTAACTGCCTTGAGCATGTCATTGTCCACTTTCCTTTTCCTTGAGAAAGTGAACAACTTTCCCAACTTACTGGTTGTCTGCACTTTATCCTTAGTACTCATGATAGGCATATCCAAATCTGGCATAGAAGTAACCATAACTAAATTCTGCACAGCCTTTAGAGCCTCCTCCTCTCAATATCCAGCTTTGACTAGGAACTTAAAAGAATCCATCTGCTGCTTGTTCTCCAACATATCTGCTGGCAAGTCCAACTTCTGACCTGCAGTTTGATTTTCCTGCATATCCGACATTCTACCCAAGTCACTAGTAAAATGCTCATCACCTACATCCTTGATTGCACTAAGGGATTTCTAAGGAAAACTAAACATTGCTGCCAAAAATGCAGAAAGTCTAGTACAGTTCTGAGCTCTTGACATATACACCTCAGCAGAAATCTTATCAAACAACCAATTAGCCCAATTAACTTTGCCCCCCTATTCTGCAAAGTAGAGTGGTCCATAATTCTCTTTTGACATATAGTCAAACTTAATAAAAAAGCACAACCTTTCAAGGTACCACTTTAGCTGCTCCCTTCTGATATAATGAACATTCCTAAGCATGTAGTATTTTCTGTTACCTTCAATGGGCCCAAACTCTTTTTTCAACAAAATTTTAGAACACTTAGGGATGGTGGTACTCCCTTTTGATGGTAACTTAAACATCTGAGCTACCAAATCAGGGGTAAGAGAGATAGTACTGGAAATCATACCCTTTGTTTTCTTGATGATGTCAAGTTGAGCCTTGGCATAGTAGTTATTCCTCCAATCATTCCATGGTAGCATAGCAAAGTCTTGCAATCCGATGGCCTACAACCATGCAAGATTTTCTTCAATTGTCAAATCCAATTGCACTTTAAAATCCGTGAAAGGCTCCATCAGAGATTGTTGGAGCTTGGCCGCACTTCGAAAAGTACCCACGGGTGTATCCTCATCTCCAAGAACTTCTTCTTCCTCCGGGCTACTTACATCCACAGCCACAGCTTGCCCCTTGCATCGCAAATGCCGTGGTGGCTCGTCTTGCTCCAACTCGGGTTGCATGGTGCTACTTTTCTTCCCGCATACCATCGTTGCATGTGAACGCAGAGGTGGTGTGTACTTGAAAAAATCAGGCTTCCACATAAGGTAAGTATGAGAGCAACAGAAGTGATTGATGGTGCCTTTGATTAGCGTACCTTGCACTAAGAATACCTGCTACACAAGGGATTCACTTAAGGGGAAATCATCCCTCAATTCAAAATCCTTTTTCAAGTTACCCTCCTTAAAAATTCCGATCCAGGAACATCCGAGTTGAAAAATTCCGACACAAAAAACTCCAATCCAAGAAAATCTGATCTGGTAGACACATCCGATGTGAGAAAGTCTGACTATAGATGCTGCAATCAACCAACTGTGGAACCTTACACTCTGACCCATGTAACTTGTTGGTGCTCCACTCTGGATGACATAGTGAGAATCAACATTCTTCAGAAGCACATTCTTTTGGAAAAATTTGAGAAGTCCCATACCATTTATCTACAATGTAGTCAGAAAACTATTCAGGTAGAGTCAATCCTGCTAAAGGCCAATCCCAATGAGGTGGTTTCCCTTAAAAAAAATTTAGTCTGAACCCATTAACAGGTTTTTCAACTCTTGTGCCAAAAACATCAGCAACTGGACCAATATATCTCAAAGTGAGCTTGCCTGGATGTGGTCCCAATCTGTAGTTATACAACATAACCCAGTCTCCCACCTAAAAAGCTTTAAACTTAACATTCATGCTTACTCAAGCCTTTCTCCTTCTTTGAATCACCTCAGAGATATATGAAATAATCAATATGTCTTCTTCCAGCTGCATCAAATACTTTCTCATATACTTGACTGACAACTTAGGACTCATTTTATCAGCACTGATTCGAAGACTCGGAACTACAAATTCCATAGGTACCACAACTTCCAACCCATAAACCAATTTAAAAGGATTCATTTCGATTGTGACCTTGAAAGCTGTCCTAAAAGACCATAACGTTAAATCAAGCTTTTGATCCCAATCCTTCTTATTGTCCTGAACCATTTTCTTCAATATCCTCAAATCACACAGCTTTTAGCATACTCATGAGCATCTTTTAACATAGTGGGCCACCATAATCCAGCTTGCAAAACTTTTTTGCCTATAATGTCACCAAACAAATGTCCTCCAACTGTTCCTGAATGAGCTTCCTGTAAAACAACTCTTTTTTCAAAGTTTGGAATGCACCTTCGGATTACCTGATCAATCCCTTTTCTATACAATGCTCCTGCTATTACCCAAAATGGTCGACTCTTTAAAGAAAACTTCCTTCTCTGATCTCCTGAAAATGGAATTGGCATTGTACCATCAGTTGATCATACCATGATTCAGAAACTGGAGTCTAAACTTCAAATAGATCAGCATCTGGTAAATCATCGGAAACCCCTATTGGTTCCTCTCCTGTATCAATTCTACTTAAATAATTAGCTATGGCATGCTCTTTGCCAGGAGCGTGCACCAATGACAAAATCAAACTCCTGCAACAACAATGTCCATCTTGCTAATCTGCCTGTTAGCAATGGCTTCTTAATCAAGTAAAGCAATGCCTGATGGTCCGCATGAAAAATAACTTTGTTGCTCAACAAGTAATGCGTGAATTTATTTAAAGCATAGACCATATTACAACATAGTTTCTCTCAGCTGATGTTAACACCATGCTAGCATAATAAACAAGTCGGAACCATCCCCTAACTTTTTCTTGCATAAGGACAGCACTAATGGCCATATCCAATGCATCAACAAAAACATGAAAAGGTAATGACCAATCTAGAGGTTGTAATATTGGTGCTACAGAAAGCATCTTCTTTAATATCTGGAATGAATTCTCTTGAGGTTCAGCCCACACAAAAGGTACATTCTTCTTTGTTAAATGAGTGAGAGGCATACAAATATTGTCTAAATATCTGACATATCTAGCATGCCATTCACCTGACCAACAAACCTGCTAGCTTCCTTAACATTCTTTGGAGCTTTTGCTGCTTTGATCACTTCAATATTCTTCTCATCAATAGACATCCCTTCACAAGAAACCACATGACCTAAAAGTACTCCACTCCGAACAGCAATAACGCTCTTAAAAGGGTTAAGACACATTCTGAATTGTCGACACCTTTCAAAACACAACTTCAGATGTTGAAAATGAAGGTCTTTCTTTCCAAAGACAGAAAAGTCATCCACAAAGACTCTCATGAAATCCTGCAAATATGGTTCAAATGTTTTATATGTTGTAAAGTTGAATGATGGTGGTCCATTTTTTAGGCCAAAATTCATCACTGTAAGATGCAAAAGCACCCCACTCAATTATAAAGGTTGTTTTGTGCTGATCCTCTTCAGCCATCGTAATTTGATTATACCCTGAAAATCCATCCAAAAAGCTATACGTTTCCTTCCCTGCTACAACATCCAATATAGCATCACAAAATGGCATTGGGAAAGGATCAGTAATAGCGGCTGCATTCAACTTTCTGTAATCAACACAAACTCGGATTTTTCCATTCTTCTTGGAAACCACAATGATTGGTGACAACCATGTAACCTCACGAATTGGTTTAATGAAGCCAACAATTAACAACTTATCAATCTCTTGTTTAACCTACGCTGCAAAGTTTGGATTCATTATGTACCTCTGTTGCAAAATCAAAATTGCATCCTTCTTGATATTAATATGATGTTGATGCAAACCAGGATCTATACCTTTCACTTTAGAATAATCCCAAGCAAAAACATCTTTATACTCCTTTAATAGCTGAAACAACTCATGCAAAAACTGTCCATCCACATGAATACTGACCTTGACAATCTTAGGATCCTTTTCAGTACCCAAATTAAGGTCCTTCAATTCATCTTGCTTGACTCTAGTTGATGCTCCAAATCTTTAATTATAAATCTTCTCATCCAAATCCTTTGCTTCCTTTTCCTCCTACTGGCAGGGCCTCCCTGGAAGTAGGAACTAAAGTCTGATCCACCAACTACACCAAGTCGGATCCCTAAATTGTCTGTCCAAGTACTAAATCAAAATTTGCCAACTCTTCCTCTTCTTCTTTCTGTAAGATACCATCGATATCAACTTCAAAGACTGGTACAATGGTTGGATTGGCTCTTAAGAATGCTTCTTCTTCATCATTTGCCACTTCTTTTGCCAAGTTGATTTACTGAGCATACAACGCTAGTTCCTTGAAAGGAATATTCTTTCTCCCCAACATAGCGATTGAAATTTCCTGCTTTCCCTTTTTGATAACAACTTCATTCTCTCCCCAATCCTACTTAACTTTAGCCAGTCTGAACCAAGGCCTTCCCAATAACATATCATAGGAGGTATTACCCTTCTCCATCTTCAACACAACAAAGTTCACCTGAAATTTAATTCCTGCAATGTAAATAACTTGTTGCCTCAGAATCCCCGAGGGTTGAACTCACCTTTGATCTGCCATCTTTACCTGAAATGGTGCTGGCTCCAATTTACCTAACTTCATCTTATGATAAATAGACTCAGCCAATATGTTGACTCCAGATCCTCCATCTAGTAACACTTCTTCAAACAAAGTACTCTAAAATACCACCTTGATCACTGACACCACAAAATCCACATCTGCTGGATCAAAATTATTGACAACAGTCTCTAGCATATGTTTTGTCGGATTTGAAGATTCTTTGGCTAACAATGTATTCAACAACTTTCCTTTGAAAGCTGGAACCAAACACAATAACTGATCCAAAGAAAGTTGTAAGGGAGAGTTTATTAATACCTCAAACCAATCCTTATCATCCTTGGATACTAAAGGTTTCTCACAATGCTGATGTAGTATATCCTCTTCAATATCGGAAGGAATGTCATCCACCTTCTGATGCTGCTGGTCCTTATGAACGTGTTTTTGAACTTGATCCCGGATTCCTTTTTGCTCCTTCCATTCAATAGGACCTTTGCCCTTTGACCTAGTAAACGCCATAACATCTATCTCCTGATGTTCCCTAGCTTGAGTACAATCTCCAGCCCATTCATCACAATGCTCTTGATTTGCTGCTTCTGATTTTCTTCTAATAAATCCTCTACTAGTTGTTGTTCAACAATATCAATGATAATGTCATTGGCTTGAGTGGGTGGTTGATTTTGTTGTTGAGGCTGTGGGTTAACTTGCTGATTATCCTGATTATAGAGTACCACTGGTATTCCCCTCCTCTCGATGTTTCACCCATAAAGCACAATTCAGACTAACCCAATGGTCTAGTGCACCATAATACATACATGGAATAATACCTGGTGGTCTTCTTTGATTATTGTCCTAATTTCTCCAAGGTGGTCGTGGAGGTCTTTGAAATGCTGGCTCCCCCTGAAAGGAGCAACTTGATTGGTTTCAGCATCATTTCTCCCTCTTCCTGGATTAGGAGTAGGTCTACCTCTATTGTGGGGATTATACCAACACTGAGCTGTTTTATGTCCTTCCCTTTCACAAATCTCACAATATTGCTTTTCCTTGGGGGCCACAATGGAATACTCAATTTTCTTCAACTGATTGATCAACTCCTCCCCTTTCTCCTTCTTTTCCTTTTTCTGCTTACTGCCCTGCTGCTTCTTCTTATGTTTTACTTTGCTACTTTCAGCCTCACCTTCTGATGACTCCTTGGAATCACTCTCTGAATTAACTTCAGACTCAGAATTAGACTCATTCTCAGATTCAGAACTAGCCCTGCTCCTGTTTTTGTCTTGGTCATATCAAGTCGTTTTTCAACTCTGGCTGCAGCTGTGACCAAATTATCAAAACCACCGACAATGTCAATGCTGGCCACAACATTCTTTAATCCCTTTCTTATACCTTTTAAGCAATAACCTGCCAACATCTCATGTGTGGGTCTTTCATTGCCCTGTAATCTGTCCACCAAAATTCTAAATTTTTGAGCAGAATCTTCTACCAACATATTCCCTTGTTTGCTATCTCTAAATTTCTTTAAAATATCAGTTAGAGTTTTCTCCTTTCGAAATCTTTGCAAGAATGCTACTCTGAGGGCAGCATAGATTGCAAAGTGTACAATTCCATATTGGCTAAACCAACTCATGGCCTTGCCTTCAATGTTGCTGCAAATTGCTGCAGCTTTATATCATCTCCATATACAACCTAATGCCCACTTGCTTGCCACTTGGTCTCAAATTGGGCCACATGACAATCAACATCCTCACCAGACTTTCCTCTGAACTTTGTTGCCTTAACCTTGGGGTTAGGAGGTGGTTGAGCCATGGGAGGGGGCTGAGGTACTCTCCTTGGTCTTTGCCTGGTAGATACATGTAATGGGTCAAAGTGGAGTCTTCTTCTACTTCTTGCAGATCTTGTTGTCAAGAGTAAGGCTCCAACATATTGCCCCACCTGTTTGCCCTCTGGTGCTGCTAAACTCTCTCCTACCTGTTTTTCTGGCTGTAATTCAGACTATCTGTTTCACCCGGTTCTTCTATGATTGGGCCATATTGAAAAGGATCAATATTGCATGCTTGGGCATGCACCCTTGTGTAATACACTCGAGATGTCCGTCTATGTCCCTCTGACATACATCATCATTCAAGAAGATCACAAATGACCCCAAATGCTATCTCAAAAAGAATCAAATACAGCACGATCACCAAATGTGTTGGGGTTCAACAACACAAGGATTTCATTCTCACACATACTAGCACATAGATAGAAGAACACCCAATTCATGATCAGAAATACTGTAGAAGTTGAGAAAACATTTCAGAATTAAAAAGAACAGGAAATCAAACAAGATCAGACATCAGAAATCTTCCTCTTCTCAAACTTCATACATCTTTTTTCCTTTCTACACGCAACTACTTCTATATCCCCAACCAGTTATAACTACTCTATCTCTCATGAACATCCGACTTAACAAATCCGAATATCCGATCAAAACAAAATCCGATTCAGATCCGATTTTCAGTCAAAATTAGACAATCCGCCTGAGCATTACTTCAACTAAATAAGTACCCTGTCAACACATGTATGTGTGATTGAGTTCCAAAAGACGGGTATTCCCCATGCACATTATTGTTAATTTTTGCTATGAGATACAAGTCCATCAAATTGAATGACTATGACAAGTGGGTATACGCCGAATTTCTTAATAAGCAGATGTTTCCTGATTTATATGAGATAATTCGGCGTTGCAACGCGCATGGCTCATGTGATCATAGGCATGATTCTCCATGCATGGTTGATGGAATATGTCAATTTAAATATCATCGAAGTTTTTATGCATCAATGACACTAGATGAAAATAAATATCATACATATAGGAGGAGAGATAATGGTAAATATATTTTGGTTAATCATACAAAGCTTAACAATAGGTGGATTGTTCCATACAATTCATTTCTATCTATGAGATATAAACCTCATATCAATGTAGAGATATGTTCCACAATTAGTGCTATAAAGCATCTATATAAGTTTATATATAAGAGGCTTGATCGAGCTATCGTTGTCATGTAATATGGCGATGGAGGGATCCATGAAATCTAGAGCTATCTTGATGCATGCTATGTATCTTCATCGAAGGAATATATGATTTTGATTTGCACCATGAAAAGCCCAATGTTCAGCGTCTACATGTTCACCTTCCTGGAGAAAATACAGTGATGTGCGAGATGTTGTAGACAATGCAAATAATAAAAAACAACATTGATAGAATGGTTTGTTGCCAATCAACTATCTAATGATTCACATGATCTTTTGCATATACATTTTTGTGATAGATGGGTTTGGAATAAGAGTTTGAATTGTTGGACGCAACGTCAAAAGAGCGAGTACATTGAGTGAATGTTTGATGAAGTATCCCTTGTAGGAGATCTATTCTTTACGATAATGCTACTCACTGAATGTAAGGGTTGCAAATAATTTAATTTGTGTCATAGTAGACCGTTCTGTATTATCTGGATGTGGGAGTGGTTTGATAGCAGAAGAGAGGATGTTCAATGCAAACGAGCAGATGACTTTACCATTTGTATGGAAGCATCTTTGAATTGTGGACAAAGAGCTGCTTATAACAAAATCATGCAAGCAGTTGACTCATCAAATGGGACAATTTTTTTCTTGGATGGACCCTTGGTTGAGAGAGACTTTGCAAAATGGTACTAGACATTGGCAATGGGAATGTATGTCATGGGGATTTACTTGATACTGTAGCATTTCCAAGTAGTATGATACTCAAATATAACAATTTTCAAGGCCTAATTCACGGTATATATGGTGACTTACAAAATGTCCAAACACATGCAAGCTTCTTTAGGGACAGAGGTATTCTTGCACCACGCAATAAGGATGTTTCCATAATCAATAACTTGGCTATGCATAAAATGAGAGGACTTGACAAAAATACTTGAGTGCAGATTCTCTTTGTACATCAGATTGTAATGGTGGGTTATATCCAATAGAGTTTTTAAACTCATTGGATCTTGGTGGTGGCTTCCCACCACACTGCTTGCACCTGAAAGAGAATGCTCCAATCATGCTCCTTCACAACTTGGATCCAAGGCGTGGTTTATGCAACGGGACAAGATTGATATGTAAGAATTTTTATCACAGGGTCATTGAGGTGGAAGTAATCACAGGTTCTCATGATGGAGACAATGTGTTCATACCAAGGATCGACTTTATCATAGGAGGCTCTCAAGGATTACCTTTTGAAATGAAGCGCAGACAATTTCCTAAGAGACTTGCATTTGGAATGACCATCAACAAGGCACAAGGTCAAACACTTGGATTCTTAGGTTTGTACCTTGCTACACCTGTTTTTACTCATGGTCAGCTCCATGTAGCAATGTCTCGTGTGCGGTCTTCAACTGCCATAAAGATTTTGATAGATGGTAGTCAAAGATCGATAGCGAATTCAAATGCAAATCCAATGGCTTGCAGCCCAAACATTGTCTATAAAGAAGTGCTAGAGGTCAAAAATGTTTAAGGTATCATACTATCTTTCATCCATGCATTACTCTTTGTCATTAACTTTTTGTTAAATGAAGTTTTATAGATGGCCGGCCGATCTACAGTCAAATACACAATGGATAGGGTATTTGAATATATTCGAGGTAATTTGTTGAAGCTTTACGAAAAAATAAGCCTCACTTTAAAGTTTGAATGATTAAAGCATACTAATCGTGTTGTATGAAGCATAGATCCACTTTTTTGGAGGGGACCCATACCTGAAAATGATGTTGTCCATATCTTAGAAGACTTTGATGTCATAAGGTATGGCTTTTGAATTATTATTATTTATGTCTTGCAATAGGTTTGGATTTTTCTTAACATACTCTTTCCTTTTTGTAGAAAACACTATTATCCAGCCCATCTATTGGTAGGTCTATATGAGTCCACGTGCTATTTAGGACTCATAGGATGCTATCATGTTGCCTTAGAGCTAGACGAGGCAGCAGGACGGGGTCATGTCTCTCTTAGAGAGATAGGGTATCAACGGCCCATAAATGCACTACCTTCCTTTGAATTTGAAGCAGATAATTGGAAAGTGAGAATGTATGTTGTCGATGATACTCCAAGGCGGCTTGGATGAAGTGCGCGATACATTGGGCCCTGGGTGTTCCGGGTGCGAACCCGTGTCTATCGCAAGCTTTGCTTTCAACCTAAATGATGCCTTCTACAATGGGTTTGGTTTGATGGTGATCTCTTTTTGGGGTTGGGATTCCTTATGTTTTATCCCTTATGTTTCTGATGATTACTCTCTTATCAAGAAGCCTTTTTTTTGCAACAAATCCTATTTGGAATGGAAACCATGTTGCGCTCTTTGCGTGTGTGCGTGTGTGTGTACCATGAACTTATGAATACCATGTGTGTCATTAATTTAATTTGTGTCATCCAACGTTCAAGGATGCTTGCAATGCCAAGGGAATGCTGCAAAGTGATGAAGAGTGGTTGATGTGCTTAGAAGAGATTGTTGCTTTATGTAGTGGAGCATAGTTTACGTGAGCTATTTACTATATTTCTAATGTATTGTATGCCTCTCTCTCTCTTGAACAATTATGGAACAGGTTTTCAGTTGTATTTTCAGAGGACTATTTGAATGCCTTACACACCATGCACATCATGTATCTGTTTGTGGTGATGTGGCAAAGACGAAAGCGCTTGCAAACTTGGACATGCTTTTAAGAGGATATGGAAAGACTTTGCGTGACTTTCATGGCATGTCTCAACTTGATCGGTCCCAAATGCACTTGCTTAAAAATTCTTTGCTAGCTGAAGAGACGATGTTTGATATAAATGAACAACTACATATTTCCTTTCAAATAGAAAGATAACTAAATCGAGGTTAGCATGAAGTCTACAAGAAAGTGCTTGAGGCAATTGAACAAAGTGAGGTAGTTGTATTCTTTCTTGATGGACTTGGTGTATTTAATGCATTGATTTCTAAAATTTGAGGCCAAGGAAAAATTGGTCTTGCATGTGCATCCTTAGATATTGTTGCGTTGCTTCTAAGTAATGGTAGAACCGCTCACTCACGGTTCAAAATATTGATAGAAATTAACACTGTATCAACATGAAGCATACATGTTAACAATAGTCTTGTAGAGCTATTGAGAGAAATGAGTATGGTTGTCTGGGATGAAGCTCTTATGATTCATAGGTATGCTTTTGAGGCTTTAGATAGAACTTTAAGAGACATTATGCAATCATACCGTTTTTGTAAGGAAAGACAATATTATATGGGAGTAAGATGTAGAAATACTCACATGTAAGAATATAGAAGATAGAGTGCTCATACCTAGAATTGATTTCATTTCTTCAAGCTCCCTAGTACTACCATTTGAGACGTGACGTAGGCAGTTTCCTATCAAGCTTACATTTGGAATGACGATCAATAAGACACAAGGATAAACCCTTCGAAACTTGGGATTATATTTGGCATCTTTTGTGTTTAGCCATGGACAATTATATGTTGCAATGTTGCGTACGAACTCTTCTATTGCTATCAAGGTTGTGATTGATGACAATAAAAGTGATCTACAACAGGACAATGCAATAGTTAGTGGAAGAACTTCCAATATTGTTTGCAAGGAAGTGTTGCAAAAGGAAAACATAAGGACTTAGATTATATGATGTCTTCTACTACTTCCGTAGATTTTTGCACTAGCCATTGATTTTTTCAAGTATAGTGTTAAACTTAACTATGATGAGAGATAGATTGTCGTGGTGCTATTTGCTATATTATTGGAAAGTTGCCAGAGTTTATGCAAGGTAAGATTCATTATATCTTTCTCTTTTTCTAGGCTTTAAAAACTCAGTTTTCTAAACTTACGCTTTGTTGCATTCTTTTCACTAGATCCATTATAATGAAGAGAACATATATCGGCAACAAGATTAATTCTTAAAAGTGCAGGAAGGTTCTAGTGTGTTAAGGTAAGAGATCTAATAATGAATTCTAAGGATTTTTTTTTTGTAAGCAAAGCTAACAATCTTAATTCAAGTTCCAGAAAGTTCTAGTGAGTTAAGATAACATATCTATTGATGAATTCTAATTAAGGATTTTTTTGTAAGTTATTCGAACCTAACAATCTTTCTTTACTTTGCAGCCAATGTTGCGAACATCCCCACGATTTTGTTGTCATATACAAGATAGATTACTATATTTGGAGAACGGTATTGACCCTTCTTAGAACTATCATATTTCCTTTCATCCTCATGAAGATACTAATCAAATTTATGCCACAATTGGCTTTCAACGGCCCATAAATACAATGCCCAATATTATAGGTTGTCATGAGCAATATGAGTAATATTGAGTGAGGTTATTTACCCAAGTAGTGACATCTCAATGTGTATATCATAACTTGGAAAATTTTGGGCTTTGGACATTTATTGTACCAAATGTTGTATCAAGAAGACTTAGATTCTAATGTTGATGTTATCTTTGGTATCTCTCTCTCTCTCTCTCTCTCTCTCTCTGTGTGTGTCTCGCATCTTAGATGTTAATGACAAATCAAATGTGCTGTAAAGGTGGTTTCAATTCTGATAATGAATTTTTCTATTTAATTATTGTCAATTCTCTCTCTCTCTCTCTCTCTCTCTCTCTCTCTCGATGTGTGGACATTTACTGTACGAAATGTTGTGTCAAGAAGACTTAGATTCTGATATTGATATTATCTTTGGTCTCTCTCTCTCTCTCTCTCTCTCTCTCTCGCTTGTATGCATCTTAGATGTTAAGGACAAGTCAAATGTGCTCTAAAGGTGGTTTCAATTCTGATAATGAATTTTTCTATTTAAGTATTGCCAATTCTCTTTCTCTCTCTCTCTCTCTCTCTCTCTCTCTCTCTCTCTCTCTCTCTCTCTCTTTCATTCGCTGTGTGTGGTTGTGATTTTAAGTAGTCGTTGATTATATTTTTCTCATTCATTTTTGTCCGCAAAGCGAACTAAAATGTGGAATAGATCTGTCTGTAGACCAACTTGTTACACTAGTATTTTAGAAAAGCTTACCCAAAAGTAGGCCAAAAGTGTTTCTTAGAGAGAGAGAGAGAGAGAGAGAGAGAGAGAGAGAGAGAGATGAAATGCGGATGTGAGACACAGCGCTTTTGAAAAGCTTACCTACACGGTAGGTCAAAAGTGGATTCTATGCATAGAGAGTGAAGTCATCAAAGGAGGCCAAAAATAACCCCTCATTTGGCTAAACTTGTAGAGGGTCGTTGTCGGCTGTGCTGGTTCCATCAGAGCTATAGAACGAGATTTCCATGAAGAGAAGCAACAAACGAAAGAGAGCTAGAAACAGACGCAATCCTTCACTCACAGGCACGCAACAAAGTTTGGTTGCTACTCTTACTCCATATTATATTCAATACATGCGAAGATTCTGCCAGATTCTCTGTGAGTATTCACCATATTACTCACCACCTTCCCAAAAGGAACAGCACATTCAAACCCGTATCTTAACGTGCACGACTTTGATAGGCACTCACATGACCAATACACCAGCCACGTCGAGTTGTCCCTCTTAATACATCTGCTATATAAAAATATACAAACTATGCCTCCGCCTCCTCTGCTCGCCGCCACGCTTCTCTGTGTCTCCAGCTCCACGGCGTTCGCAGTCCCCCTCCCAGCCAGTGCGCCTCCCCTTTGGCATCTACTGCATCTCCCATTTTCGTATTCCACTTCCCTTTCCTTCTGCGGCACAGCATCTTTGGAATGAGAGCGTCATATGTTTTTCTGCTTTTTTTTTTTCTCTCTTTCAAGTGAGGCATAATCACATGGAAGAGAAAAATGAGCAGGAACGTAAGAGGCGAGAAGATAGAGCGGGTTGGTGCGTTTTTTTTTTTACATACAGTTTTTGTTTGTTTGTATTTAGACATTAATATTACTTTAACTGGTTCTGAAATGGATTTGAAATGGATTTGGAGTTTTATATATATATATATATATATATATATATATATATATGAGGCAAAGACATAAGAATGCGAAGAGAGGTCCCTTGGAACAATTGAAGGCAAAAGATCATCAATGGGATCCTCCTTTGATGAATATCTTGCACGTGAGACACGAATGGAAGAGATAGAGTACTGCGATGGAGTATATATAAAGTCTTTCTATATCTATGATCTTTGTATGCTAATATTTCAAGGTATTTATTGTTTAATTAATTTCATTACTAGCATGTGTGTGAGAACAAAGTTTAGGTCTGGTTAATTTAAGAGTTACCAAGAGTGTTTTGTTTAGTACTTGTATTTTATACTTGTGCTTTCTCTTCTTTTGGCTTGCAGAAAGGTCACATAGCACTATACCTAGATCGATGCCTCTTTGTGACGGTTAGTTATTTTGGGCCGATGGTCGACACATTTCTATTAATTAGTCATGAGAGCTAAGTTTAATAAATTGAGCACGCCACTTGCAGGTATGGCGCATGGCGTATAGGATGAAGAGCACAGAGAGGTGGGATAGACACATCAAACTTTATCTTTAGTAGTACCTATTTTTAACCCTGAAGTGCCAAGTGCTCATTGCTGAGTCTAAAGCTGAAATTGGATGAATCTGGTTGATCATCTTGTTGTCCATCCACGTGTTGATCATTGAATGTAGATAATGGGAATATGGTGCGAGCAAATGGTTGTCAGCATGTACTGGTTGTCACTTGAAGGTGAAGTCACCTTGATTTCGTGTGCATAGCTTGTTGATCAGATTAGACCAAGCTTATATATCCTATTGCTTTAAATCTTCAGATAAATTACGTTATGCAACCAACTTGCAATCATCCTTGGGATTATCTGTTGTGCAAGAGCATTTGTTATTTATGTAATTTTGCCACAGAATGCACAAGTTGGCTCAATTGCAGTTTTTCCATAGAATGCACAAGTTGGCTCAAGTTTTGCAAAATGCAGAGAAGCTTTGATTGCCCTCTCTGATTGCATCCTCCTTACCGTGTCCTTTTATCCTATTGAGAGTGGCTAGTGCTAGATATGATTAGTGTTGTGTAGTGAAATCAAGAGTGGTAGGTGGAGGGTTTTGGAAGTCCTTTTATCTTGGTTTAGACGACTTCTTATTTTGTTATTATAGAAGATGATGCGGTATGTCACCTTATCAAAACCTCAATTCTTGCTTCTCTTTGATATCCTGTTAGTAGTTATTTTGGTATCATCATTCTTGGTTAGAAGTGAAAGTCCAAAAGTTTTATCATTCTAGAACCTAAATAATAGCAGATCATGTATATTCGTGCTTGTCAACATCCGAATGATAGACTATATGGAAGCTAGCTAAAATATATGTGGGGATGAAGGCTAAGTTAGTACTCAGAATTAGGGTCTCCTCCATGGACTTCAGCATCATGGCATTGTCTTCCTTGCAAGAACAAAACTCTCTCTCTCTCTCTCTCTCTCTCTCTCTCTCTCTCTCTCTCAATTTTGACACTTTTTGATGAGGACCTTTCTAGAAGCTAGGCCTCCTTGGGATGCCTTTTGCCTACCTTTTTGGCCTCACATTAGTTTCTCTAGCGGTTGGTCTCTTGAGACTTGCACGCATGCCATGGACCATTCACACTAGGCTCTTGGACATATGTAATGGTCGTCTGCGGATGCCTTTTTCCTACCTTTCGGTCCCACATTTTACGTGCTCTAGCGTGTTGAGACTTACACATATGCCATTGCCCATTCCCTCTAGCTCTTGGACACAGTTCATTCCCCTCGAAGATGACATCATGTTTGTGTAAGTCATCAGTATGTATGTAAGGTCTAATCTAGGTCTAAAAGCACATGATGTAACTTTTGAAGGCACATAAGGTCAAAGACAATTTGTGAGCATGTTAATAAGGCGTGCATGTCGAGACAACTCATGGTCAAGTTGCATACCCTCAACGAAAAATTGGGTGGCTTTACAATGTATGTGGGCATCCAAAATTGTGAGCATGCAAGCATATAGCTCTCTCATATGGGCAACACAATTCTTGAATCGCATACCCGACACATTAGGCATCTAGTAGATAACAATGGGCAGAATGTCCAAAACTGCCTTAGAGTCGTTGAAGCCAATTATAACCAATTAGAAGATACGATGGGTGGAAGGTCCACAATTGCCTTAGAGTCATTGAAGCCAATTATAATTATAAATGACTATTTCTAGTAAAGTTGTGGGTATTGTGACTTGTCAAAGGTGGCAGTGGAAGATGCAATGAAGGCAAGAACTGGCTCGTGAACTGGTGGTCACCTCGACTCTGATCTGGAACACTGCAATGGCAAACACATGAACAAGGCACACCTGTAGAGAAGAGAGATCATTGTGATGGAAAGAGACGGGACATCTGAGAGTGAGAGAGGAAGATAAAGATAGAGAGAGATCTGGGAAAGGCTCTCCATGCTGATAACAATTTGCACCTATACAAGTGACCAAAGGTGGTCCGGCATAGAACTGACATGTCCATTGGATAGACCCGAGGTACACACAACTATGATTGCTATTGACACTGCCAACCGCTCTTGCACATGAGACCACTGACACGGTCTCCACATGGCCATTCAATGCTAAGGTTCTCCTCCTCCTCACACCAACCCATATCTAGAGAGAGAGATCGGCATCCCTCAAGGCTAGCCACTACACGGCTGCCCTCTAGGATGACTGAATATCTCTGCTCTCCTAGGCTCACACCATTGTGGAGATGCTGTGTCTAAGCCTGAGATCGGACACACGAGGGTGTCTTGAGGAGGAAACGAAAGGAAGGATATGCTGCCACACCTGCATGCTACCCATGTTAGATGCCAAAAACGCTACTGCCTACCAAAAACGCTAGACTTGATGTGCTGAAAATGCTAGTAGATGTCACAAACTGATGACGTGGCATGACCAACTAATATGTTGGTTCCAACTTATGGACAACTGCCGAGGGGCCAAAGGGACATCTAGGATTAAAAAATAATGCGTGAAGAGTGCTGACGTGGCTGCTGTATGGACGTCCGCAATTCACACTGCTGACGTGGCAGGGTGTACGGACGGTCGTAAAACGCACTGACTACTGCTGACGTGGCAGAACCATACGGAAATTTAGCTTTTTGTGTTGCTGGCTTTTACTAGCAGCTTTTGGATCAAGTTGCTTTTGAGTTTACTTCTTTCTTGTATCAATAAAGAAGCCCCAAGGGTCTCAGTTCTCAGGACATCTGGACGTAGAGTCTCAGAGTGAGCACCCGCGGGAGTTGTACTTTGCTCAAAGATTAATATAAAAAGAAATATTGAAAGGGGCGCCAGTCTTTGGGACCACTCTCTCATGGTACGGAACTACGCCGGGCTCTGTCGACTCTTTAATTGTGAAGAAAATTAAGTGAATCTCTATTGTTTGGCGATAGAATCTAGACTTGCGGTGTCCAAGTTTGTTTCAGTGGTATCAGAGCACGATCGATTTCTCTTCTTTCGAGAAATCCGATCCTTCTTCTTGCGGCACTTATGGATTCCGAGAAGAATTAGACAACTCCATTTGCCATCCCTAAGGCGAGAGGCAATATGGAAAGTTCAAGCGACTTAGAGAAGAATGAGTACGAGCCACCTCGGCCCACATAGTATAAACTCATGGAGATGCAGTGTCAACAACAGGTTGACGAGTACGCAAAGATGCTTCAGTTTGCCAAGGATTCCCGGTACGCAAAATTTCCCAACAGTCGATGGCTGAAGTGCATACCTAGTGGCAGAAAGCCATTGAGACACCAATCAAACCGGCAATCAAGAAACCTCCTACTTCGAGGATGTTCACTGAAGAAGAACTCCATGATGTGGTCCAGACCCAAATCAACCAGCTTTTGGACAGGAAGAAGCCATCGAAGAAACCATCCGAGAAGCAATTGAAGAAGCACAATAAGGCGACTCTACCCTGGTTACTTGGGCCGTCAATCAACTGCACGAAAGCAGAAGAAGCATGTGCGTTTTGAAGGACTACCCAGTTCTTCTTCCTCTTCTTCCGACAGTTCTTCTAGCTCTTCTTCTTCTGACTCGAGCGAGGAGGACAGAAAGGGCAAGAAGCGAAGCAAGAAACAAAGTTTTGGAAAGAACAAGAAAAAGGCAAAGAAGCTCAGATTCCGACCAATTTTTGATAGTTCTACGGAGGAGTCATCCTCTGACAGTTCGGACTCCGACAATCACATGTTTTATGCAAAGAAGAAACACTTTTACAGAGCCAATCAATATGATTTCCTTGAAGATACGAACAAGAAGACAAAGGAATTTAAAGAGGGTGGACAGTCAGTAAAATTTGAATCTTTATCTGGATTCCAAGATGCTCCGAGGGCTTTGGCTTTCATTCAGCAGTTTGATATAGCCTTCTTCGAAGGGCATAATGCATTACTCAGAGCACTCCAAGATCAGAAGGGGAGCATCCTTTTTAAAAGGGAAATGTACGAACATGGTGGTCCACTCTTCTTTTGAGGAAGGAAGCTCCGACCAAGTGGTTGAAGTTCAAACAACTCTTTATTTCTTCTTGGTTGACCGAGGAGTACGAACGAGATGTGAGAACTGCTTGGAACCATCTTTGGATGACCAAGGGTGACACTTTGGACGCATATTGTGATAGGTTTTGGGATTCTTTCTACCGACCTCCTCGTTTAAGAAGATCACTTTGAAAGAACAAATTGAGCTGTTTTGCTGTGGACTCCCTAAAGAGATCCGAGATTACAACCTATAACAAAAGTCCGAGTCTATACAACAATAATGGGACATGCTAAACAAGGATTCTCGATACATTCGGGTAATTTGACGTACCCACTGATGAAGTTTTGACTCAGAAGACTAGAACGACCTCGACCAACGACAATAGAAAGAAGAAGAACCCCCGAGAAAAGAAAGAGGCACGACCTCGATTGACTGCGGAAGAGAGAGCCAACTATCTCAAAGAGGGCAAGTGCTCTGGTTGCGGGGAACAAGGGCACATCTCCGCAAAGTGCCCCAAAAAGGCACAACAAGGACAGACTGAAGACATGCTTGAGAGTTCTAGAGCAGCGGAAGAATGTCACGTGACACATCCAACCCTATGTGTCCGTGGACAAGCTACAGTATGATCAGGGTTCAGTCAGTCGAGTTAGTCTAGATTAGAAGTGATCTAGCACTTTTGTGAGTCTATTCGTAGACCGTGCATGCCCAGACACTTAGTGTAGATGCATATCCTCTGGTTGCACACAGCATGATCATAAGCATTCCCATCAGAATCTATCAGAATCCTTCAGTGGAATTTTCCAATGCATTTAACCTTTTTTTCCTATTTTTGACATTTTTCACTTATTATTTTTAAGTGACTTTTGTTGGAAAGTAGGTAGGGCAAATTGAGTAAGTTTGTATATAAGCAAACCTACACTAGCACTAAATGGCAGAAGAGGCAACAGGAGCCAAGCTCAACAGGCAACTTCTCCAACAAGACCCCTTGGTGGATTTCCTCCAAGCAAGAAGAATCAGCCCTAGCGTTTTCTCATCAGGAGATCATCGCGATGGAAGCAAGCTCAGACCTAGCGTTTTCACTCAGCATCATCGCCGGAAGACCCCAGTGCATAGCGTTTTTGCATCAGCATCATCGCCAGCAGAACTCCCCATGACTAGCATTTTTGTTCCCATCAGCCTAGCGTTTTTGAGAAGCTTCATAGACCTACCGTTTTTGGCAGTTTCAGCAGATATCAGCGTTTTCAGCAATGAAAGGCCTGCCAATTCAACCCTAAAGAGTAGCAGATTCAGCCCGGAAAGACCATCAGTTTTCAACCCTTAAGAACCTCAGTTTTCAGCCCTAAACCTGCAGATTTTCAGCAACAAGACCCACAGAAACAGCCCCCAAAATCAGCGTTTTTGGACCTGCAGCAGATTTCAGCCCATAGCGTTTTTGGACAGCAGTAGAAAGATTGCAGATTTCAGCCCTTAGGTCGGTGTCGCCATCCCCGTCGTCATCGTCAACATAGCTGAGACTTGCATCAGTCTCATGCATACAATTTGTACTAGTTTGTGCAATCATAAGTAGACCACTCTCGCCGACAAGAGTGGGGTCTTCGGAGGAGGGTTTTACAACGTCTCTGGTGTCGTATTTCTCTTCTCTCTCTATCTCTCAGTCTCATACACTTGCACGCACAGTGTCCTTTCAGTTTGTTTGTGATCATAACATTCTCTCACTAAGAACGGAAGGCTCTACCTTCCATAAGAACAAAAGGAAGCTTGAGCATAGTTCGGAGCACTCATCTTGAGCAAAGCGCAAACATTCATTCCGCTGCACCTAACATTGGTATCAGAGCTTTGACAGTGTTCTGTATCACTTAAGGAAAGAACCACAAGAATCACAAGAATTTTTTTGCTTGTTGCGATCGCACGAACCCAAGTTCGCTTGGGCGTGTCGATTCCTAATCGTGTTTTTGAAGAGTGACAGGAATCCCAGGAAAGAAGGGCTTGTCCAGCCTCCCCTTGTACTTCTTTTCACTCATTGAGAGTAGACCGTGCACTTAGCGGCCGGCCAATCGACGTGAGGTGGAAAAAAGCAACCTTGGTGTGAGCGCAAGGCCGCCAAGAGGTGCACCCGCGGAAAAGAGCAGAACTCGGGTGAAGAGAAGATCCTTCTCAAACATAGATTGCAAGCAAAAGAAGAACCTCAAGAACCTCAAGACCCGCAAGAGTCTCAAGAACTCAAGAACCCCAAGAACCAAGACTCCCAAGAATCCAAGTTCCTCGTGAACTTAAGAACCCAAGACCACAAGAACCCACAAGAACCCAAGACTTCAGTGGATGGTCATCACTCGAAGCGGAATGGATACTTCGCTTGGAGGTGATGAGCATGAGAGAGGCGAAGAAGAATTTTCCCCACCAGGAGGTTTTACTGACCCTCCCCCTTTCCCATCTACGCCAAGGATTGCACTACCTCCTATGAAGGAGTTGCCGTAGTTGTTTATGGACAGGAAGTTAGAACACGAAGAAAGAAAGGCCTACAAAGAAAAAAGGGCAGCCATAGATCGTGACTATGAAGAAAGTATGGCGTGACTATGAAGAAAGTATGGCAGCCATAGATCGTGAACCAAGTGAAAGACCTTCTTGAAAAGGGTCTCATCCAGCCTAATACTTCACCTTACTGTTCTCCGGTTTTACTAGTACTAAAGAAAGGCGGATCTTGGAGAATATAAAGCTCTCAATAAAATCACCATCAAAAACAGATTCCCGATTCCAAGGATCGATCAAACCTCAGGGATCCTCTTGTTTCAGCAGGATAGATTTGAAAAACGGATATCATCAGATCAGAGACACTCCGGGACATGTCTACAAGACAACCTTTCGGACAAGATTTGGTTTATACAAATTTTTGGTGATGCCTTTTGGACTTACCAATGCTCCAACAACTTTCAACCGAATGATGGATAGTGTTTTCCGCGAGCTTTGATCTTTTGTGGACACTTTCTTTGATGATATTATAGTTTTCTCCAAGGATGAAGCAGAGCACCGACACCATCTGCTACAGGTCTTTCAGGAATTGCGTGATCATGGATTGGTTATTAATGCCAAAAAGAGCGAGTTTTTCTTGCGGGAGATACATTTCTTGGGACACATTGTCTCAGCAGCAGGAGCACAGATGGACCCGACCAAAATTGAGACTATCCGTGATTGACCTGACTTGAAGAATGTTCATGAAGTTATAAGCTTTTTGGGCTTGTGTTCTTACTACTGGCGGTTCATTCGGAAGTTTGCACAGATAGCTTCACCTTTGCACTTATTGACTCAAAAAGGAGTCCCTTTCTTGTGGGGACCAAGGAAACATTGACTACTGGTGTTGGCTTTGCCAAACTTGCAAAAGCCATTCGAAGTTGATTGTGACGCTTTTGGTCATAGTCTGGGAGCGGTCTTGATGCAACAAGGCCATGTGATTGCTTATGAAAGCAGAATGTTTTCAAGGCCATAATTCGTAGTACACATTTATGAGAAAGATCTATTGGCAGTGATCCATGCTCTCACACAATGGCAACATTATCTACTCGGAGCCGATTTAACGGTCTTTACTGATCATCAGAGTCTACGTTACTTCTTGTCACAGAAGCAGCTTTTGGAAAAGTAGATGCGGTGGGCTAACATCTTGTTACAGTTTCACTTCTAGATTGTCCATGTTCAGGGACAAAAACACTTAGTGGCAAATGCATTGTCTCGGAAGCCCCTCGTCTTGGCTATTTCCGCTATCCATCACAGAAGCTTCGAGGATATGGTTGACCAGTACGCCTCCGATCTTAACTTTACGGATGTTTTTACTCAGATACAGAATAAGGAGATAGTGCCAAGATATTCCATACGGGATGGCTACTCGATGAAGAAAACAATGTTGTGTGTCACATAGCCTTTGAGGGAAAAGGTTTTGACAGAGTGCCACTGTCCTCCATTTTCGGGTCACCGCGGCATCGACACCACCTTGAAGAGGGTGGAGTGTTATTTCTTTTGGCCGAGACTCAAGAAGGATGTGGACGACTTTGTTCGCAATTGTTTAGTATGCCAAAAGGTCAAGTTTGACAGACATAAGGCACAAGGATTACTACAACCTTACCCATTCCCACCCACCCCTGGGAAAGTTGCAATGGATTTTATCTTTGATCTCCCGAGGACAGAGAGTGGGCACGATGGAATTTGGACTGTCATTGACAAATTTAGCAAGCAAGCTCACTTCATTCCAGTAAAGAAAATAGTCAAGCCGGACCATTTAACAAGACTGTTCATTGCACAGATATTTCGTTTACATGGCATGCCTGAGACAATCGTCTTCGACAGAGACCCCCGATTCACGAGTTTGTTTTGGAGGGCTATTTGGGAGAACATTGGCACGCGGTTGCAGTTCTCGTCATCATTCCACCCGCAGACAGATGGGCAATCTTAGATAAAAAATTCAGTTGTTTTGGATTTATTGAAGTCTTACATCTCTGGTCACAAGACTCAATGGGAATTTTTTTTGCCTTTGGTCAAATTACGTATAATAACATGGTTCACTTGTCGACGGGGAAGGCACCATTTGAAATAATTGAAGGTGCTCAGAAGGATCTTTTTCTCGGAAAAAAAAGACAAGACTTTTGAAGCCGACCAGTACACGAGGGACCTGGACATTGCTTTTGCCAAGGTCTGCGAGGCTTTAGAGAAGTCTCAAGCACGACATAAGAAGGCAGCAGATCGACATCGACGAGACTTGAAACTAAAGGAAGACGATTGGGTGCTCTTAAGTTTTAAAAAGGCACGCCTAAGGAAACGAAAGGGAAAGAAGAGACTTTTTTCAATGCTTAGCATGAGTTATTATGGCCCTTTCGACATTAAAGAAAATATAAATGACGTCTCCTTTCGACTCAAGCTGCCAGATACTTGGAAGATTCACAATGCATTCCATGTGAGTCTCTTGAAACATTTTAAAGGTGAGATGCGAGTAGATGGGGAGCCAGATGAGCAACCCGAAGTGAGAGAGAGTGAGGAGATACTCGTTCTTGAAAGAAAAGTGAAAGGTAAAGTGATTCGGCGGTTCTTAGTTAAATTCAAGAACTATCCGGCATTAGATGCAAAGTGGATGGAGGAGGACCTAGCAGATACTCCTCAGATTTTGGAACTTTATCTTGAAGCATTCGGTTTAGCTACGTCTACTCCGAGAGATCCCGCAGATCAGCAGACTTGAATCTGGTGCAGAAGGATTGCACAAGAGGGGAGTCGCTCCGCTCCTTTGTCACAGGTTACCTGGATTGAATAGAGTCACTGATATCCCTTTGGGTTTCACGGATATTGCTGTGCCGACAGTATTCTGCTGTATGACTTTATGAAATGGAATTCCCCAAATTGAATATGAATGATTTTTACTCTCTCATGTGACTTGTTTGAGTGCAAGAACTAAAAGACGAAATGACTGCAATATTTTGGTCTCATAAATATCTATAGACATGATCCCAATAAGGATTAGTTAATTAGACATCAGTGAGGTCCGGGATGGATCTAGATGCGGTTACTAAATACGTTGCTGGCAGTCATGGCGTGAGATTTGGAATGACATTTTTTGTGATTGATTTGTCATATGATGTCCTGTGATGTCATGTGCAGTGATGTGACTGTCGTCTTTGTACAAGTGCTAGATGTGTCGTGTCTAGTGTGTCGATACTTAGAGTCAGTGTCTGTTGAAATGGTTTATGACCTTTGTCTGTTTTGCAGGCGTAATCGAGGGCGATTACAATTCTTTCAAGAGGGGGGTATGTCACAAACTGACGACATGGCATGACCAACTAATAAGTTGGTTCCAACTTATGGACAACTACCGAGGGGCCAAAGGGACATCTAGCATTAAAAAATAATGCATAAAGAGTGCTAATGTGGCTGCTGTACGGACGCCCGTGATTCACGCTGTTGACGTGGCAGGCTGTACGGACAGCCATAAAACGCGCTGAGTGCTGACGTGAGAACCGTACGGAATTCAGCTTTTTGTGCTGCTGGTTTTTACTGGTAGCTTTTGGATCAAGTTGCTTTTGAGTTTACTACTTTTGGGGCTCTATTTTTGGCATCCCTTGTCTCAATAACTAAGCCCCAAGGGCCTCATTTCTCAGGGCATCTGGACGCAGAGTCTGAGAGTGAGCACCTGCGGGAGTTGTACTTTGCTCAAGGATTAATATAAAAAGAAATACTGAAAGGGGCGTCAGTCTTTGGGGCCAATCTCTCTTGGCAAGGAACTACACCAGGCCTTGTCGACTCTTTAATTGTGAAGTGAATCTCTACTATGTTGCGACAGAATCTAGACTTGGGGTGTCCAAGTTTGTTTCGGTAGATCTGATCTCCACAAGGCCGGCTACACATGGCAAAGGGCTGCCCTTAAGGGCGTCCTTCAGGGATGAATGCAAATGCCTCAAGGTCCTTCAGTGGCCTATATATAGGCCTTTGCTGGCTGCTGCCGACCCAGCATTTGGGACCCTGCGACGACAGAGAGAGAAAATCCCACATAGAGAGAATTGCTAGAAAGCGGGCCTGGCAAGGAAGGAAGCAACTAGGAAAAGAAACCTAGGGCTGCAGGAACATACATAGTCTGGACATTGAGTCAAAACCTGAGCTAAACATGGCTAGACATATTCCGACATGAGAAACCTACCTCACACTGGCCGGGCGCAGCCACAAAACATCCCACTCCTTAACACATGTCGCTGGGAGAAACTGGGACTGACTATACGAATCCAGAGAGATGTCTAAATTCTAACACCCCCTCTCAGCTCCTAGAAAAGAAGTGGAATCAAGAAGCTGGAGTAAGCAATGTACAACTGTAAAGAGAGGGTTTCGTGGATGACGATATCCGCTACAGAACTCCGAGGTCAAATAATACAAGGCGCCGTAGTATCATCCAACCACTACCTCCGAAAGACATTCGAGAAGTACAATGCTACCCGGCCGTTGAAAGTGAATCTAGCTCTATCAAGAATCTCCTTAACCCAACCGACTCACAAGTCGCACAACCAGCATCCGCAGAAGGTACTGCTGCTGACCAGTCCAAGAGAGTGCATCAAAACTGAGGGTAAAGACATAAACTACTGGTACCCGGATCATTTCTCAACTCTAAAGTGCTCCACTTTTGAGGAAAGAGTCGGAAGCATGCACTTCTGGTCATATACTACAGGCCAGAATCTTGAAGCTGCTACAAGAAGTCCAAAGAATGGGACAACTGAGGCTACTGAGAAATTAACTGTCCGATGACGAAGAACCAAAGAACAACACCAAGCACCATATACAATGATGAATTGAAAATTGTTCCTTCAGATACAGTTTGCAGTCCGATGACGAAGAACCAAAGAACTGATTAAGCACCATACTCAAGTACCCAAGTATCCCAAGGACACCACGAACAACCCAAGCAGAACCAAGAACCCAAAGAACCTCTCCGAGTTTTTTTTGCCTGCAAGAACCCTCGTGCCCCGATCCCGGACTTATTAGCAACTTCCACCACCCTTAGTTCATCGCGCATCGGGCGCGCTCGCGTCTTCTTTGCTATGTCTTTGAATGAAGATCGACATCGGATACACGAAAATCGAGATCTTGAGTACCGAGATCTACTTGTCTCCTATGCGGATATGGAAGGAGTTTGAGAAAGGATCCTTGACCCTCTTTTGCATTCGCATCCGCATGTAGCGTGCATCCACTTCCGTTGACAAGAAACCCTGGAAATACCTTCGAGCACCCTTACCTTTCATCTTCACCCGCAATGTTTTCACGACAGGACTATTTGAGTGGTCAATACTTGCTCGTAAGGCAGAGTCGGCACCAAGGCTGGTATTCTGCAACAGTAGTAAGGCTACTAGTAACTCGGTTGGTCGGTATTTACATCGTAACAGTACCTACATCCGTAGTATCCACAAGTTTGGAGGAGTTTTCATCGGCTTATGCATCCACAAGCATCAAAAGCATTCAACGTTAGAAGTACAACAAGTATCCACACGTAGCAGTTCAGCAGTTGTCTCACCTTTAACTGGGGGGGATCTCACGTACGCACTACACTTGTGCCACCTGGAGCGTCAGTCTTAGCTTAGGACCTAGCCTGGCACCCTTGTGAGCCTCTAGCAAGACGTGCATGTCGAGGTCGGTCGTAGTTGCATATCCTTACTTGCACAGTTCAGTCACTTGAGCATATAGGCTTATGAACAGTCACTTAAGTCATTTATTAATAAGTGACTTTGACATGACATTTACTAAAAGTAGGTAGGGAAAATGGCTAAAAGACCTATAAATGAAGCCCTTTGGGCTCTAGAGAAGGCAGAAGAGGCAGAAGAAGTAGTATCTGCAGCACCTCTTCTCAGCAGTACCCACCAGCAGCCTTCAGCATTTTCAACCAGCCGTGGCGTTTCCCTCAGCCTCTCCCACCAGCATTTTTCAGCCCTAAGCACCCTAAAATTCAGCAACCAGTCTTGTGGATTGGTAGCGTTTCAGACCAGCCAGCATGACCAGCGTTTTCAGTTTTTCAGCCCATCATCGTTCTTGGCGATAGCAGATCAGTCCACAACCTCGTCGTTGTCGTCATTGTCGTCGCAGTACCAAGCATCTCCAACAGTACCCATTAGAACCTCAGCAGCACCGCAACACAAGTACCCATCATTGTCCTCGTCGTCGTTCCCCAACATCTAGCACCCCTTACGTTTTGGATTGGCTCTTGCTGTAAGGTGCAGCGGAATGAATGTTGTATTTTCTCAAGATTAGTGATCTTCATTGCTCAAGGTTCCTTTTAGTTCTTAGGGAAAGAGAGAGCTTTCCGTCTTTAGGAGAGTGCTATGATCACGAACAAAGTGAGTGGATTGTGCATGCAAGTGAATGAGACTGAGAGAAGGAGAGAGACGAGATACGACACAGAGAGGTTGTAAAACCCTCCTCCGAAGGCCCCACTCTCGTCGGCGAGAGTGGTCTACTTTGATTGCACAAAAGCGTACAATGCGAATGCAATGGACTGATGCAATGGGACTATGCCGATGACGAGGACGGTGATGCCGACGGCGACTTAAGCTGAAATCTGTGACTTTCTTGGTGGCTGAAAATGACTGTTTCTCGCTGTTTTAATGGCTGAAAAATGACTGTTTTGTCGGGGTCGAAAAGGTGATGAAAAACGCTGCTGTCATATGCTCTTTGGCTGCGTTTTTGGGGAGAAGTTCCTTGCTGAAAAACGCTGGGACAGCAAAGGGTTTCTTGCTGAAAATTGCAAGTTTTCAAGTGCTTAATAAACCCTTACCCGGCTATGGTGATCTGCTGCAAATTGCTTGATGAAAACGCTGCCTTGGCTGAGGTTTTCTCTGGCGTTAGTGGTTGCAAAAAACGCTGATCTGACCAAGGCAAAAATGCTAGCTCTTCCTGCTTGCTGGCGATCTTTGCATGGGAGGAAAAACGCTAAGGCAGCCAGTAGTTTGGGCGATGGCAGATCTTGGAAACGCCAGTGAGAGAGAGAGGTAGTCTATGATGAAAACGCTGGCCTTGTGGGAGTGGCCTCGCCAAGGGAATGGAGAGGGTTCAACTGAGATAGGGTGGGACACCTGTTGCTTGGGGAAGCCTGCTGTGTCTTTGCTCATCTGCCAATTAGTGCTAACTTGGGTCTGCTTATAAATTAACTTACCCAATTTGCCCTACTGAGTACCCAACAAAAGTCACTTAATAAATAAGTGAAAAATGTCAAAAATAGGGAAAAATGGGATAAAGTCATCTGAAAAATCCCCAAACTGACTCTGATGGAATTTGATGGAACTGCTTATGCTTATGCAAGGTGCAACGAGAGGATATGCATCTACATTGAGTGACTGGGCATGCACGGTCTACGAAGACTTAGAAAAGTGCCAGATCACTTCTAATCTAACTTGACTGGAGTTGACGGAAACCTTGCTATGGTGTAGCTTGTCCACGGACGCATAGGGTTGGGATGTGTCATGTCACAAAGTGATGACGTGGCGGACAACAGAAACCCTAAAATTCCTGCAAACCCTAATTTTTGCCAAAAACCCTAAATTCCGGAAATCGCGGAGGCGGATTATTAAATTTTTTTTAAAATTATTTTTGGAAAATGATGAGCGACGCGAATTTTGCTTTTGCTTTTAAAAAAAAAAAAAAAGAGAAAAGACTCTCTAAGAGAGAGAGAGAACTGATGCTTTTGATTTTAAAAGCTTTTGGGGCTCTGCTTTTGGGCATCCCTTGTAACCTTTAAATTAGTGGTGAGGGCCTCACTTCTCAGAGCATCTGGACGCAGAGTCCACCAAAAGAAATCTCTCTCTACCCCTTTCATGGTGGTAGCAATGCCGCGGTGACCCGTAAAAGGTGGACAGTGGCAATCAGTCATAACCTTTTCCCTCAACGGCTGTGTAACGCACAACATAGTCTTTTTCATCAAGTAGCCTTCCCGAAGGGTGTATCCAGCTACTGTCTCCCTATCCCGTATCCGTGTGAAAATATCTGCAAAACCTGTATCTGTGGCATACTGATCGACCATATCCTCGAAGCTCCTATGATGTATCGCGGAAATAGCCAGAACCAACGGTTTCCGAGACAAAGCATCTGCCACCACATTCTTCTGTCCCTGCACATGGACAATCTGGAAGTGGAACTGTGACAAGATGTTCACCCACCGCATCTGCTTTTCCGAAAGCTGCTTCTGTGACAAGAAGTAGCGCAAACTCTGATGGTTTGTAAAGACAGTAAAATCCGCTCCGAGTAGGTAATGCCGCCACTGAGTAAGAGCATGGATAACCGCCAAAAGCTCTTTCCCATAGATCTGTGCTGTCATCTCCGGCCTAGAGAACAAACGGCTCTCGTAAGCTATGACATGGCCTTCTTGCATCAAGACCGCACCTAGACTACGACCACAAGCATAACAATATACTTCAAATGACTTCTGCAAGTCCGACAAAGTCAAATCTGGTCCCGTAGTCAATTTCTCTTTCAATGTCCGAAAGGCAGTCACCTCTGTGGGTCCCCACGGAAAAGGTACTCCTTTCTGTGTCAAGGTATGCAAAGGGGAAGCAAACGAGGAGATCCTTGTTCCTGAACAGATTTTGGCACATAATGATACGAAGAATAAGGGTAAAGTCCGAAGGCGGTTCTTGGTTAAGTTCAAGAACTTTCCTGCATTTGATGCGAAGTGGATGGAGGAGGAGGACCTAGCAGATACTCCTCGGATTGTGAAACTTTACCTCGATGTTTTGGTTTAGCATAGTCTACTCCAAACGGAACCCAGAATTCAGCTTGGCCGGAGATCTGGTGCAGTGGGATGCACAAGAGGGGAGTCACTCCACTCCTTTGTCAACAGATGCCTCGATTTTGATACTAAAGTCACTGATGTCTCTTTGAGCTTCAGGGATACTGAGAGCTGACAGTATTCTGCTGGATGACTTTATGAAATGGAATTCCTGATTATGATACTGATTTGTTCTTGACTTCTTGTGAGTGCAGGAACTGATGCCGAAATGACTGCAGCATTTTGTTCTGATTGATCTCGAATAGACATGGTTGCAATAGGGGTTAGTCAATCGGACATCGATGAGGTCCCGATTGGACCTAGATGTGATTGCTAGCTACATTGCCGATAAATCATGGTCTAAGATCCGAATGAATGTTGAATGTCATGTGATGTCTGGTGATGTCCTGTGATGTCGTGTGATGTGACTGTCGATTTTGTACATGTGCTAGATGTGCGTTCCTAGTACGTAGGTACTAACAGTCAGTGTCTGCTAAGACGGTTTATGGCTTTTGTCGGTTTTGCAGGCGTAATCGCGGTCGATTACAATGCTTTCAAGAGGGGGGTATGTCACAAAGTGATGACGTGGCGGACAACAGAAACCCTAATTTTTGCCAGAAACCCTAAAATTCCTGCAAACCCTAATTTTTGCCAAAAACCCTAAATTCCGGAAATCGCGGAGGCGGATTATTATTATTATTATTATTTTTTTTTTGGAAAATGATGAGCGACGCGAATTTTGCTTTTGCTTTAAAAAAAAAAAAAAGAGAAATGACTCTCTAAGAGAGAGAGAACTGATGCTTTTGATTTTAAAAGCTTTTGGGGCTCTGCTTTTGGGCATCCCTTGTAACCTTTAAATTAGTGGTGAGGGCCTCACTTCTCAGAGCATCTGGACGCAGAGTCTGAGAGTGAAACCCTAACCGCTCTCTTGTACTTTGATGATTGATTAATACAAAAAGAAATACCGAAAGGGGCGCCAGTCTTTGGGGCCAATATCTCTAGGCACGGAACTCCGCCGGGCCAGTGCAAATCTATTGTGATCTGTGAATTTTTTTGAAGTGGTTATTTGGTGCTGTCGCGGTTGATTCTTGACTTGGAGTGTCCAAGTTTGTTACATGTCACGTGACATCCCCTCCTTTTTAAAGTGAGGTACTGGTACCGAGCTGCATGGCTTCCTTGTAGTCTGCCAACAACTCTGGATAATCCTTGAAGAACTCTTCGTCTACCCACACCGCTTCATGGTTTCCTCGATCTTTGAACTTCAAAAAATACTGTCGTACTTGTTTCTTCGAACCATGGCGAAACCGATGCAACAAGACTTGCTCCAGCTCCATGACTTTTGCTTCATCGATGATCTCCGGTTCTTCTTCTTCCGAAACGTCCTTTGGAGGTGTTCCTTAAAACACTTTCAACCAAGAAACATGGAAAACGTTGTGCATAGACCATGAGTTAGGCAATTGCAATTTCATTGAAACCTCACTAATCTTTTTGATGACTGGAAAAGGACCATACATACGAAAAGATAACTTAGGACATTTCTTTCCAACTTGCTTAAGACGCTGTTTCATAATTCGTAGATACACACTATCTCCTTCCTTGATCGAGACCTCCTGACGATGCTTGTTAGCCTGTCGAGAATAATATTCCTGAGCCTTGCTTAGCCGAAGCTTCACACTCTCAGAAATCTCATCCAATGACTGACTCTCAGCATTGGCATCAGGCATTTGACTGACCGATCGAGTCAAGAGTGACTAGAATCGGTGGCCAAAAGCTGCCTCATACGGAGTTCGACCAATAGCAGAAGAGAAGGAATCATTGAGAATAGCCTGAACCAATGGGAGATAGAGCTCCCATTGAGACTGCTGATCATGAACATAAGACTTCAACACATCAAAAGCCAACTGATTATAAATGTCCGTTTGACCATCTGACTGTGGATGAAAAGTGGATAAAAATTCAACTTTGTGCCAAAATTTTCAAAGAGTGCACGCCAAAAGTTGGATGTAAACTTAATATTCCTATCTGAAACAATAGACTTTGGCAAACCACAGAGGGGGTACCAATGCTTTATGAACAATCGTGCAACATCCTGTGCAGTAACTGTGGCCTTACAATGAATCAACATGCAGAATTTGCTGAAACGATCAACAATAGTTAAACATTGAGTGTTCCTTCAATGCTGACTTGGTGGTAAGTTAGTCACAAAATCCATAGAGATATCCTGGAAAGGTCCCTCGGGAATAGGCAGCGGAAGCAAGAGGCCTCGCTGCTTACCCCGAGGAGCTTTCACTTTTTGACATATAGTGCAATGTGTGACATAACTAAACACATCTTTTCGCATTTTAGGCCAATAGAAAAATCGTTCAATCTTTTCCAATGTGGTGTTCATACCCTTGTGCCCACCCGTGAGAGAGTCATGTGCATCATAACTCTCTACCAATGCTTAAGAGAGTGAATGACAGACAAAAGTTCTTTATCATAAACTGAATAATTCTTTTCTGCACTATTGAGCTTCCGGCTAAGGAAAGCTACTGCTGGAGCACAGCGCCTATGACAACATTGCTCGCATCCGTCCATACCTCAAAGGGATCATCCCAAGAAGCAAGGATAAGACACGGAGCTTCCGTCACCGCAACCTTGAGAGCTGCGAAAGCCTCAATGGCTGCCTCGGGCAAGTCTACGTGCTGGCGGCGAGTCTTTACCCCTTTCAAAACATCAGTCATAGGAGCAGCAATGCGTGCAAAATTCTCTATGTGTGAACTATATGCTTGACATAAACCAAGAAAAGAACGCACATCATATGCAGTTTTGGGCAAATCCCAATTACGAACCTGTTCCACCTTCGCGGGGTCGAGTTTGACGCCTTTTGCAGAAATGATATAACCCAGATAAGTGACTTGAGTAAGAAAAAATTCAGACTTCTTAGCTGCAATATACAACTGACACTCATCCAAACGAGTTAGTACCCTTTCAACATCTCTTTCATGTTGTTCCCACGATGCAGAAAAAATGACAATATCATCTAAAAAGATGAACACACATACATCTACCATATCGCCGAAACGACCTACCATGAGACGATTGAACGTACCCACGCCTTCTGTCAATCCAAAAGGCATAACAATATACTCCCATTGCCCTCGCTCGGTGCGAAAGGCGGTCTTGAAAATGTCGCCTTTGAATATCTGTACCTGATGGTATCCACTTTTGAGATCAACCTTGCTGAAAACCTTTGCCCCATTGAGCCTATCGAGGATATACTCAATGCGAGGCATTGAAAACTTGTTCTTGACGGTCATCTTGTTTAATGCCCTGTAATCAACACACAAACGAGACGAACCATCCTTCTTGGGAACGAACAAAATAGGGGCAGCAAAAGGACTTACACTCGGACGTATGAATTCTCTAGCCACCAACTCCGTGAGTTGTCGCTCTAACTCTTCCTCCCGTGACTTGTTCAAACGGTAGGGAGCCTTACTGACCGGCTGTGCTCCCTCCATAAGCTCGATGCGATGGTCCTCCGGCCGCTCCGGTGGAAGACGAGGTGGAAGATCATTCTGCAAAAAGAGATGTTTAAATTTCGTAAACAACTCCAAATACTTACCTGGAGCCTGAATGCTCTGGGAAACTGGGGCAGCATAGATGAATGCCGCTTGTGCTCCTCGTCGTAATTCACGCTTTACCTGCATATGCGAGATGAGAGGCAAAGAATGCAAGCCCTCCTCAGCACGAATGATGAGGGGGGAATCTGTTTTGGCATGCAAAGTGAGAGTGAGAGCCTCCCAATCAACGAGAGGGTTCAGTTCACGAAACCATTTCATGCCTAAAATCATATCACATCCTGAGAGAGGAGACACAAGAAATTTCCTACGAAAAGAAGCTTGTTGAACGGTAAACATCACATCAAGGCACTCCTTCGTGACGAGAGAGTCCATCCCAGGAGTGAAGCCAGAAACCTCGATAGGAGATTTCTGACTAACCTCTAGGCGGGCTCTCTCAACAAGAGGGGGACAAGAGGGGGACTAATCACATCATGCATACTGCGTGGATCAAACAATATGATAAACGCTGTCCTTTTACATGACCATAACACTTCATGAGAGATTCATCAATGTGTGTGTCAGAGTCATGAGGAGATGCAGGTTGTGTTGTGACAGAGTTTGTGGTAGTTGTGGGTGCCTTTGGTTCTTTAGGTGGGACTGTCTTAGGATAGTTTTTCTTAATGTGACCCTTAATGTGACATTGAAAACATCTACCTTCTTTAGCATAAAGCACTTGTTCTTCCGCCGTGATGTATCCTCCTATAATTCCTTGAGAAGCTTTTTCATAAGGGGTTAGCTTAGGTTTTGCAGGTGTTTTAGCTTTACCCTTAGATTCATTGTTAGAGTTCTTTTCCGAAGAATAAGAGGAAGAAGGGCTAGAAGAATTTCCATTCTTACCATTCATACCGTTCTTACCATTCTGTGTGGTCTGAGAATTTTGAGATGTCCCTTGAGAAGACTTGTTCTCCTTAGGCTTTTCCTTGTTGTGCTTCATCTCTTGGGCGAGAGCGATTGCTACCGCCTTGTTGAGATCCGCGGGGTCAAAGACTTCAACATCAAACTTGATGTATTCGTCTAACCCAAAGAGAAAAGCCTCTTTTCGCTCATTATCCGACTTGCGTAGTTGAGTGCCTAGCTGCAAAACACGGTTAGAAAAAGACATGACTGGCATACCATGTTGCTTGAGATTACGCCAATCCTCTTTCAAGCGTGCAAGGTACTGAGGTGGCATAAACCACGCCTTGAGCTTGTCTTGGAATCAGCCCAACTAAAAGATAGGGCGGTGATATCGTCGGCTGCCTCTAGGTGCGCGACTAGCTGTGCCTCTTGCCATGCATGGTACCAATTGATGGCATCACCGGCAAGGTACATAGCTGCCGTCAAAACTTTGCTATTTCCTGTTTTCTTAGTTGTCGCAAAATAAGCATTAAATTGATGCAACCAAGAATGAATAACTGTAGCATCCATCTTACCGTCATACTTACTGAAAGTCAACTTTTCTGTGACTGGATGGTTGGAATCCGCGTCGTGGCTTGCACCACTTGACGAACTTCCACGATCTTTGGGTGGGTCGGTCTTCGAGGCTAGGACATGGGAGATAAATTCTTGATTACGAATCTCCCTTTGAGCTTCTCGCTCGGCGTCCCTTTCTGCTTTGCGTTCTTTTCATTCAGCGCTCTTTCGTTCGAGAGCAAGTCGATTTGCTTCTTGTTGTGCGGCCAATCTTGCGTTTCTTTCGTCGCGCTCGCATTCTAAAGCAAGGCGCTTGTCTTCTTGTCTATCCATCATGGCCATCATTTGCTTCATCATTGCCTCCATAGGGTCTGGCGTGGATGGCGAAGGGGGAGGGTTGGAAAAATCTCCTGGTGGGGAAAATCCTTCGTCGCCTCTCTCATGCTCATCACCTGAATGCGAAGTATCCATGCCGCTTCGGGTGACGACCATGCACTATGATCTTGGGGTCTGAAGGTCGCGAGAAACTTGGGTTCTTGAGGGTCTTGAGGTCCTTGATTCGTGAGAATCTTGGGTTCTTGAGGTTCGTGAGGGGTTGTTTCGCTTGCAAATCGCGTTGGAGAAGGATCTTCTCTTCACCCGAGTTCTACTCCTTTCTGCGGGCGCACCCCTTGACGGCCTTGCGCTCACACCAAGGTTGCTTTTTCCCACCTCACGTCGATTGGCCGGCCGCTAAGTGCACGGTCCGCTCTCAATGAGTGAAAAGAGACACAAGGGGAGGCTGGACAAGCCCTTCTTTCTAGTGATTCCTGTCACTCTTCAACAAAACACGATTAGGAATCGCCACGCCCAAGTAAACTTGGGTTCGTGCGATCGCAACAACCAAAAAAATTCTTGTGGTTCTTTCCTTGAGTAATGCAGAACACTTCCAAAGCTCTGATACCAATGTAAGGTGCAACGGAATGAATGTTGTATTTTCTCAAGATTAGTGATCTTTATTGCTCAAGGTTCCTTTTAGTTCTTAGGGAAAGTGAGAGCTTTCCGTCTTTAGGACAGTGCTATGATCACGAACAAAGTGAGTGGATTGTGTGTGCAAGTGAATGAGACTGAGAGAAGGAGAGAGACGAGATACGACACCGAGAAGTTGTAAAACCCTCCTCCGAAGGCCCCACTCTCGTCGGCGAGAGTGGTCTACTTTGATTGCACAAAAGCGTACAATGCGAATGCAATGGACTGATGCAATGGGACTATGCCGATGATGAGGACGGTGATGACGACGGCGACTTAAGCTGAAATCTGTGACTTTCTTGGCGGCTGAAAATGACCGTTTCTCGCTGTTTTAATGGCTGAAAAATGACTGTTTTGTCGGGGTCGAAAAGGTGATGAAAAACGCTGCTGTCATATGCTCTTTGGCTGCGTTTTTGGGGAGAAGTTCCTTGCTGAAAAACGCTGGGACAGTAGAGGGTTTCTTGCTGAAAATTGCAGGTTTTCAAGTGCTTAATAAACCCTTACCCGGCTATGGTGATTTGCTGCAAATTGCTTGATGAAAACGCTGCCTTGGCTGAGGTTTTCTCTGGCGTTAGTAGTTGCAAAAAACGCTGATCTGACCAAGGCAAAAACGCTAGCTCTTCCTACTTGCTGGCGATCTCTGCATGGGAGGAAAAACGCTAAGGCAGCTAGTAGTTTGGGCGATGGCAGATCTTGGAAACGCTAGTGAGAGAGAGAGGTAGTCTATGATGAAAACGTTGGCCTTGTGGCCAAGGGAATGGAGAGGGTTCTGCTGAGAGAGGGTGGGACACCTGTTGCTTGGGGAAGCCTGCTGTGTCTTTGCTCATCTGCCAATTAGTGCTAACTTGGGTTTGCTTATAAATTAACTTACTCAATTTGCCCTATTGAGTACCCAACAAAAGTCACTTAATAAATAAGTGAAAAATGTCAAAAATAGGGAAAATGGGATAAAGTCATCTGAAAAATCCCCAAACTGACTCTGATGGAACTGCTTATGCTTATGCAAGGTGCAACAAGAGGATATGCATCTACACTGAGTGATTGGGCATGCACGGTCTACGAATAGACTCACAAAAGTGCCAGATCACTTCTAATCTAACTTGACTGGACTTGACGGAAACCCTGCTATGGTGTAGCTTGTCCACGGACGCATAGAGTTAGAATGTGTCACGTGACACTTGCCTAGCTCAACGTAGGGATCATCAGGACCTCCATGTCCTTAGCACCGAAGTACCTTCAATACCCAAAGTACTCCTTAGTACCAAGTACCAAGTATCCACAGTACAAAGCACCAAGTACCCTCAGTACCTAGAGCTTAGCCTGTCAAGTACAGAGCATCTACCGTAGTATCCCTCAGCATCCTGGCAATACCAAGCATCTGCATCAAGTATCTATCATCATCTCAGCATTTAGCATCAATATATCAGCATTTTGTGCAAGCAATAAAGCAAGTGTTTGCTTTGGCAATAGAGCAAGGGGGCCCTTGAGGGTGGTTGGGACCCGACATGCCATGTCGTCTCTCTCTCTCTCTCTGCGTCTTTCTCTCTCATTGTCTTTAGTTCAGTTTCTCTTTTCAATTGAACTAAAGTAACCTTGTGTTTGTGCGGAGTACTAGATTTGAGCTAAATCTTAAACACTTCCGTTGTACCTGACACTTAGGACTGCTAAGAATAGAAAGACCTGAAAGGTCATCACCTGAGGATCATGTTTGCCAAAGAAGCTGCTAGGGCTCATCAACAAGAACCTAGCTACTCAAGCAAATTCCTTGAGATCAAACCAAATGTCCGCCACCTCTCTGCATCTGCCAAGATCAAACCTGTAAGTACAATCCAATACAGTATGCCAAATTGTTGCACCAATTCTTGTTTGATCATCCAACACCAATTCTTGGGATGAGGCTTAGAGGTGGAGCATGTGGTGCTAGGCCCTTAGCCAACAATGACAACAGTTCGAGGAGGTTTTGATGTAGTGTGGACTTCTCCTTTTTCCATGTTCTCTCCTCCCCCGGTGGTAGTACGGCCCTACAAATTTGGTCATTCCTTTGTCCTTTTGTGAGCTTGTCAGTACCAGTTGTGGGACAATTTACGATCTCTTGTGAGCTAGTAAGCACCAGTTTTTTGGACAGGTTTGCAACCTTCTACGAGCGGTTTTCTTGATGTTCTTGACAACAAATTCGTCGACATCCTTTGGATGATAGGTTTGCACGTAGTGTCAATGGTTGGTGGAGACATCTAGTTCCGACTCCCGCAGTCAACAACATTTGGATGCTTCTTCCATACATCCCTTTGGAGAGCACCAATCTTGGGGGGCAGTCCTTTGGGTGCAAATTTGGCCACAGCTGGCTAGTATAGTAGGTTCTTCCCTTGCAGTTTTTGCTCAGTTTTCTGGCATGTTACAGATCAGCCCAAGTGTTCTTCATGGGCTTGTTCCCCTAGCTGGTTCCTTTACTCTCCCTTTTGCATATTAGTCTCATGCTGTGTACTGCATATTGATTGCATAGTTCAGTTGTGGGCATATTCCATTCCCATTAGCACAAGTACAAAGGAAAATTTTGATGAAGATTTTAAGAAAGCAAGTTACAATACTGACAGTATATGTGCTCTTCTGAGTGTGGTATCCCCCTCTACCTCCAAGCCAACTCCAACACATGCTCTAGAACATGCATCTGAACTGCTGCATACCGGATGAACCAGAGTCTATTGAGGCTGGAACTGGAACTTCCACCCTTAGATGGACAATGGAAAATCAAAGAGCATCCTCTGCTTGAAGAAGGAAAGAGATCCCCCTCTGTCACCCATCATCCACACTTTGGTACCAAAGTGCAACTGAATCATCAACCTGCTATCCATCAAATGGGTAGCTCCGTTGACAATTCCAAGAAAGACATGCATTTTGCAAAAGGCACAACAAATCTCCCAATCCATCTCCTTGAAGAAAACATAGCCATAGAAACTTGATCCAAAAGTGATGAAGAAGATCCTAATACTCTCTAAACACTTCTCTTTGAAGAAGTTGGAAATGAATAGCTCCCCCGTGGATCCAACAACCGCATGCTTGCTCCCCTTGCAGGAAGGCACGGTAACATAAATCTGTCAAAGTCGGCGATGCGGAAGCGTGTAGACCTAGGTGAGAAAGCAAGGGGGAGAGAGAGAGATGCACTGAATCAATCAACCAAGGCAATGAGATAACAGATGATAATACAATGGGGGACTGAGGGTTTCTTATATAGAAACCTTAGTAAATTTCCTGTAAGGTGCAGCGGAATGAATGTTGTATTTTCTCAAGATTAGTGATCTTTATTTGCTCAAGGTTCCTTTTAGTTCTTAGGGAAGGAGAGATGCCTTCCAACTTATGGAGAGTGCTATGATCACGAACAAAGTGAGTGGATATTGTGCGTGCAAGTGTATGAGACTGAGAGAAAGAGAGAAGAGAGATACGACACCCGAGAGTTTGTAAAACCCTCCTCCGAAGGCCCCACTCTCGTCGACGAGAGTGGTCTACTTTGATTGCACAAAGGTGTACAATGCGAATGCCCGATGACGACAAAGTGATGACGACGACGACTTGGTGGCTGAAATCTGTGGTCTTCTATTTGCTGAATTTCATGGCTGTTTCGGGGCTGAAATTGATTGTTTTTGTTGATGGTTCTTGGCTGAATAAAAACGCTGATGTCAAGGGGGTCAGGCTGCGTTTTTATATGGCTGTTGCAGGCTGAAAACGCTGCAGATCTGCAAGTCAAGGGCTGCGTTTTAATGGGCTGATTTACCTGCTGCAAAAACGCTACCAAAGGCTGATGTCTGCTGGTGTTTTGGGCTGATATCGCCAATGCTCTGCCGAGGTTGAAAAACGCTGGGATGCAGGCTTTTCCAATTCTAAAAACGCTGAAATTGCTGATGGTGATGGCGATGGTTTGCAAATGAGAGAACGCCAAGGATGGGAACTTGCCCGGCGAGGATGGAGATCCAAAACGCTGGGGGTGCTGGGGGGTACTGCTGAGAAGTTGCCTATTGAGCGAGAAGCTCCTGCTGCCTCTTCTGCCAGAAAGTGCTAACTTGGGTTTGCTTATATATTAACTTAGCAAAATTGCCCAACCTACTTTTGTTGGAAAGTCACTTAAAAATAATAAGTGAAAATAACCAAAAATAGGGAAAATAGGCTAAATGCACTGGAAAATTCCCCTGACTGAATCTGATGGATTCTGAAGGGAATACTGATGATCATGCTATGTGCAACCGGAGGATATGCATCTATGCTAAGTGACTGGGCATGCACGGTCTACGAATAGACTCACAAAAGTGCTAGATCACTGCTAATCTAGACTTGACTGAACTGACTGAACCCTGCTGTGGTGTAGCTTGTCCACGGACACATAGGGTTGGGATGTGTCACGTGACATCCCCTCCTTTTCAAAGTGAGGTATTGGTACCGAACTGTATGGCATCGAGGGAGATCGCCAACAGCATCCGGAATCCTGGAAGGGACGCTTCGCCGGCCCACTTTGATTTGTGGGTCGTGCGGTACTTGAACTTCATAAAGGTCTGCAACGCTTGCTTCTTTGGGCCGCGCCGAAAGGGACTCAAAGTCTTCTGTGGCTCCTTTGATGCTTCAACTTCGTCGAGTGTTGTGCTTCTTTCGTCTTCAAGAATCTCCATGGCTGAAAATTCCTGAAACCATCTCCAACACAAAACCATGAACATACCCATTCCATGTAAAGTGAAGGAAAAAAATCTTGTCTTTGCTAAAGGCTGTGTATGCAATGTAGATGAACATAGAGACGGAATGACAAACGGTTCATCAAACACATGCAAACAATGAGATCGAATCTTTTCTGTTTGATCAAAATCAATCAACTGTGGCAAATCACAATGGAAATGCCCATGCTTAGTGCTCATACTTTCATGTGCTCTGTCTACAACTGTGTCATGCCAAGGAAGAGACATGGAATGTGACTTCCTTAGATACAAACTTTCCAGCTTTTCATGAAAAAGCCGCATACATTCGTGCTCATCCATGAGAGAAACGTGCTCAACATACAATATGTCATGCCTAGGAAAAGGGATCACATAACGATGCTGACTAAAATACAGGAAACCATCACAAATGAAACACTCGAACAATGCGTGCGTATCAATCATGTGAACACATAATACTTCTTGTGATGGTTCTTTGGACGAAGGCTCGAGAGCCAAGATCGCTTCTTCGAGATCTATCGAATCTTCTTGTGGGGGATCTGTGGACCTCTACTCGAAAGCCAAGATCGATTCTTGGTGATTGATCGAATCTACAACGAGGTTCGCTTCGCTAGAAAAAGCATCAACTAACACATCATCCTTGTGAACAATCACATCATCTTCATGCAACTCATCATGCTTGTGAGAAATCACATCTTGATCATGCAAATCATCATGCTTGTCATTGTCATCCAAATCATCATGCAAATCATTATCCTTCAAATCATCATGCTTCTCATAATCATGCAAATCCTGTGTGTCATGCTGTGGAGAAAAAGAGATTGAGAGAATCTCCTTATCCCAAATCCTTTCAACCTTGTCCTGCATATTAGCAATGAGAGATGGAGAAGGAGCAATGTCCACTCCATGAAAGACAATAGGAGAATCACTGTCGGCATTGAGAGTTATAGTGTTAGCCGCAAATTTCATGAGAGCGTCATTATCACGAAACCATCGAATGCCCAAAATCATATCACATCCTGAGAGAGGAGAAACAACAAATCTTCTAGTGAAGGCAGTTTGTTGAATTGCAAACAACACATCAAGGCATTCCTCTGTGATGAGAGCATCCATACCGGGACGAAAGCCAAAGACCTCGATAGGAGATCTCGGACTAACCTCGAGGCGGGCTCTCTCAACAAGAGAGGAACTGATCACATCATGCATACTACCTATGTCAAAAAATATGACAAAACGGTGCCCCGACGTACGACCATAACATTTAATGAGAGAATCATCAAAAGGAGGGTCCTGAGAAACTTTGGGCACAATCGTGTTATCATTCATTGCATTGACAGATGTAGTGGGTGCTGTGGGTTCTTTAGATTCATTCGATTCAAGCTTAGGACATGTTCTTTTTATGTGACCCTTAATGTGACAATGAAAACAACGACCTTCCTTAGAATAAGTGCTTTGTTCTTCCGAAGTGATGTATCCTCCTACAATTCCTTGTGCTTCCTTTTCATATGGAGTAAGCTTAGGTTTAGCAATTGTGTTAGCCTTACCCTTAGATTCATTGGCAGAATTCTTTGATGAGATATTGTTGGTAGATTGGTTAGAAGAGTTATCATTCTTACCGTTCTTACCGTTCTGAGGGTTCTGAGAAGTCTGCGAGGTACTTGTGGAAGTCTTGTTCCCCTTAGGCTTTCCCTTGTTGTGCTTCATCTCGTGGGCGAGAGCTATTGCTACCGCTTTGTTGAGATCGATTGGATCGAGTACCTCGACATCATACTTGATATACTCGTCCAATCCGTAAAGAAATGCCTCCTTGCGCTTCGCATCCGATTTGCGTAATTGAGTGCCGAGCTGCAAAACACGATTAGAGAAGGACATAACCGGCATACCATTTTGCTTGAGAGCTCGCCAATTGATGCCATAAGATTCATCACTATCGCTACTATCCTCAGCAAGGTTGACTTCTTGTACTTTCTGTAACCGGCCTGTTCAATCCAAAAAGGGCGGTAGACTTTACTTCAAACCTTGATTTAGCTTTCACCCATTATTAGTCGTCTATTTTACCTGTACTTTCAAGACACAACAAAGGGGAGAGGGATACAGGCTGCTAGATTGCACCTGTATGAGTAGACGGACACCAGATTGGCCCCTGACTTAGGCGCCCCTTTCGGTATTTCTTTATTGTTCAAAAGAGGGAATAAACGCTATGGTTCCCTACAAGCTGCCTCGCACAAACTCGGCTGAATTTCCACTGTTCCAGCCCGATTTCGGCAGCATAACTGTACTAGAACCCTTCACGGTCAGTATTCCCACGCATTAAATGACTTTCCCGACGCATACGGGCACTTTGCAAAACCTGGCGAGAATCTGCAGCACGCTGAATTCTCTGTTTTCAGCCCTGAAAATGCGCCAGATGACCTGTACAGCGGTCCCCTTGCGTCCCCGAACCTCCTGGGGGTATTAGGGTCCGTTTAGGGCCAAAACCCTAAACCTGCAAAAATACACAGCAGACTGTAATTCACTGTTTCGGGCTCCGTTTCGCGTGCCGGTTGCATCCGTAGCAAGTCCTCGAGCTCCCGCACCTGTAGGGCTACTTGCCCTTTGAATCGGACGAGATTTCTGACGTGAAACCTCTCCGAATTCACCTGTACCTACGGGGGGATTAGCCGCTAGCTAATCCAGTACCTGTGCAAGAGGCTCTTGCCTCGGCAATCGCGCATGAACCCACACAACTGTACATTGGTCAAATGAAGAGCCCACTAGAGGGGCATAACATATTGCCAAAGGGGAGAGAGAGGGCAGTGCGTAGCGTGCAGGGCATCACTCCTGGCACCGCACTGTGCATAAGAGGGAAAGCAAGCACTCCATAGCTCTTAACCTGTGACAAATCTGAAAATGAGTCTCTCTCTCCTTCAAATTCAGCGCCACTTCTTGTTGCATGAGGCAAGTGCACCAGAAGGTGCCACTTGGCACATTTATAAGCATTTTCCCGTTTCGGGGTTGCCGTCTAAAAATATCCCAACCGGTTGCCCAGTTGACTTTACGACAGAGTAAGAAAATGTTCCCTTTGTCATTCCGGAGGTAATGACGTCAACACATTTTCAGGTCCCAAAATAGCAGTTCCCTAAATTTTAGGAGATGCTGCCATTGTATCTTTCTAGGTCATCCGACCCTCTTTGTACACTGCGGCCACATCCAGAACTGAAATGTAGCCTCTGTAGCAAAGGATTCCACTTTGGCTAGTCAATGACCCCACTTGGCTAACCATAGTCCTTGTCCAACCTTAGTGCTCTCTTGCCCTCAGGCCGGACTCCCTCTGGACAGTTCCACACTAGCTATGCAATGCAGGGCAGTTAGATTTCCCGAGGGGTGTTTCCAAAAAGTGAAAGTAAATAGATAATAAGAAAGAAATCAACAAAAAGGATAGATAGTAGTCACACGCTGGTGACATACCCCCCTCTTGAAATCTCAAACGTCCTCGTTTGCATCTATGTCGTACATGCTTACTGTCAACATTGATGTATTCAACACCTGTCGACACATATACGACACATACATGCTCATTGTCAACCCTTGTGTATTCAACACCTCGTCGACTCATGTATTGCCTGCGTGTGAACCCTGTCCCAATGACATAGTGGTAGCTTCGCACTGTGCCATTGTTTTGAGTCACTAACTTTCCAATGACAAAATGGTAGCTGCACATTTTGCCACTGTCTTATAGTACACGTTGGATCCCGTAACACTTTCGAGCATACCCAAACCGACAGTTTAAGAATGCAGTTACACATGTACTCTTTAATAGAAGCAATCACTGTATCCTTGACAAACCGACAAGAAATACTCACTTCTATAGCACTAACCAAACTTTTGGACATTCCATAAGAGCAATTGCCAAACTGACAATCTGTACAGCTCTAACATTCATGTAACAGGTATTTCATTTGAGCTCACTTTAAATACCATGTACATCATTTGTTTCAGAAGCCATTGTCACACTGACAATCCATTTAGCTTTGAAACTCAAGGGGTCAAGGTAGGTTGCAAATCGAAGGCTTCCAAGTAAAGTGATAACACAGTTGGTGACTCTGCAAGTTCACCTTCTTCCATCCACTTAGCATCCATTGGTGGATAGTTTCTGAACTTTACCAAGTAACGCCTAGCAACCTTGCCTTTCACTTTCCTTTCTTTGTGTGCCAAAATCTGTTCCGGGACCAAGATCTCGTCAAGTTCCTTGACTTCCGGCTGATCTTCAACTGGCATATCTTCTGGCACATCACCCACATAGGGTCTGAGAAGACTCACATGAAACGCATTGTGAATCTTCCAACTGTTAGGCAATTTCAGCCTATATGCAACATCACTGATTATGTCGCATACTTGAAAAGGCCCATAGTAACGCATGCTGAGCTTTGGAAACAGTCTTTCCTTGCCCTTCATCTTCTTTAACCTTGCCTTTTCAAAGCGTAAAAGCACCCAATCACCAAGTGAATATACCACTTCACGACGGTGACGATCAGCTGCTTTCTTTTGCTTTGCCTGAGTCCTTTCTAAGGCCACTTTGACCTTCTTGTACATTTCATCCATGTCTTGAACATACTTATCTGCTTCAAATATCTTGTCCTTTGTATGCAGTATGGGAGGAACTCTCTTGCCACCTTCAACTATCTCAAAGGGTGCCTTGCCAGTTGATGAATGCACTGTATTATTGTATGCATACTCCACCAATGGCAAATACTGCTCCCACTTTTCTTTATGCTCTGACACATAACACTTCAGCAGATCTAGGACAGTAGAATTTGCCTCTTCTGACTGCCCATCTGTTTGAGGATGAAATGACGAAGAGAATTTGAGCGTGGTGCCCATATTCTCAAACAAGCCTCTCCAGAACAAACTTGTCATGCGTGGATCACGGTCGCTAACAATCGACTGTGGCATGCCATGATACTTGAAAATATTGCTCATAAACAAGCGTGCCATCTGATCTGGCTTTACCTTCTTCCTGACAGGAATAAAATGAGCCTGTTTGCTGAATCTGCAAATAATGGTCCAAATACCATCGTTTCCTGTCTGCGTTCTCGGAAGATCAAAGATAAAATCCATAGCAATACTTTCCCATGGTTTATCTGGAATAGGTAGTGGTTGCAATAACCCTGGTGCCTTTTGCCTGTCAAACTTGACCTTTTGGCATATCAGGCATTCTCGCACAAAGGCATCCACATCTCTTCTTAATGTAGGCCAGTAGAAGAATGTCTCAACCGCTTTAACTGTAGCATCGATACCACGATGCCCTGCATACGGTGGGACATGACTCTCTTCCATAACTTTGCGTCGCAATGGCTTTGTGACACACAATCTGCCATGCATCATCATGAACCCGTCTTTAAGAAGATAGTGTTCATGACGTTGTCCTTGCATTAGTTGCTCGAAGACCCTTGCAAAATCTTCTTCATTTGCATACTGTTCTCTCATATCATCAAGTTCATGATGATAAGGAATTGACACAGCTGAAATTTGTGGCTTCCTTGACAAGGCATCAGCCACAACGTTCTTCTTGCCTTCCACATGCACAATCTGAAAATGGAACATGGACAAGATATTTGCCCATCGCATATGCTTCTCAGATAACTTTGTTTGTGTCAAGAAGTATCGCAAGGTTTGATGATCCGTTTGGACAACGAAATCTGCACCTAGCAGGTAGTGTTTCCAACTTAAGAGCGCATGAATTACAGCCAGTAACTCTTTCTCATAGACCTGCATGGTCATCTCTGGCCCTTGCAAAATTCTGCTCTCATAGGCTACTACCCTGCCATCTTGCATTAGCACTGCACCAATGCTACTACCGCAGGCATCACACTGGACCACAAATGACTTCCTAAGATCTGGCAACACAATGACTGGATCTGAAGTCATCTTTTCCTTGAAGAGATTAAAAGCTGAAATCTCTTTCTGTGTCCATCTAAAGGTGACTGCCTTCTTTTGAAGAGCATGTAAAGGTGAAGCAATCTCAGCGAAATTTCGGATAAACCTTCTGTAATAGGAGCATAGTCCCAAAAAGCTTCGGACATCATGCACCGTCTTCAAGTTTGGCCATGACTTGATCGCTTCAACTTTTGCAGGATCCATTCTGACACCCTCCTTTGAGACAATGTGTCCCAGAAAGTGAATCTCTTCCAGAAAAAACTCACTTTTCTTTGCATTGATGAGCAACCTATGACTGCGTAGCTCTTTGAACACAATGGCCAAGTGATGCCTATGCTCCTCTTCATTCTTTGAGTAGACTATCATGTCATCAAAGAATGTACCAACAAACTGCTGGTGTGGACGGAAAATTCTGTCCATCATCCTATTGAACGTAGCAGGAGCATTTGTGAGACCAAAGGGCATCACTAAAAATTCGTAAAGGCGAAACGTCGTTCTAAAAGCAGTCTTGTGCACATCCTCTGATCTAATGCGGATTTGATGGTACCCACTCTTTAGATCTATCCTGCTAAACATAGCTGCTCCTTCTAATTTGTCCATAATATCATCAATTCTAGGTATAGGAAACCTATTCTTGATGGTATTCTTGTTCAGTGCACGGTAGTCGATGCACATACACCATGAGCCATCCTTTTTTTGCACCAACAACGCTGGAGAGCAGAATGGAGATGAACTGGGCTGAATCAGCCCCTTTTCTAACAGCTCCTGTACTTGGCCCATTATCTCTTTCTGCTGAGCCGCACTAACCCTGTACGGAGGCTTATTTGGTGGGCTACTGCTTGGCACCAAATCTATCGCATCGTCCTCGGGTCTCTCTGGCGGTAATTGAGACGGTAATGAATCGGAAAAACAGTCACTATACTGTTGTAAAAACATTGACCTTTCTTTATCTAGCACAGATAAATTTGATTCATCACAATCTGACACTTCACGTGCAAAAACCAAGTACGTAGAAAGATGCTTTTTCATTACAAAAGTAATAGCAGAAGCTGATACAGTAGGAATAGACTCCCCTTTAAGCTTTACATCCAGAATGTGAGTCTTTCCCCTGCTCTGTACAGTGATCTTTTTGTTGTAGGCATCCATGATTCCCTGTACACGAAACAACCAAGGAATACCTAACAACACATCACATCCGTCCAGTGGCATGATGTACAATTCTTCAGCATCTACATAGGACTGGATATGTAGACGCAACTTTCCAATGATGGGTATCACAGCCTTTGTATGGCCAGGACATGCCAAACCTGCCTCTGCTGTATACCCCATCTCTTCAGGTCTGATTCCCAACTTTGAAGCCAATTCTGGGGAAATGAAGTTGGCTTTGGCACCTGAATCAAAGAAGATAAGCACTGTTTGATCCCTGACCTTTCCCCATGCTCTGCAAAGCTCACTTGCATCTGAATTTGGCTTATCGCCCACCATATCTGGTACTAGACCGGCCATGGGCTTCTTTCCTTTCCTGTCCTCCTTGTCTTCAGAATCAGCTGGCCTTTTCTTTGTAGGATAGTTGTAAGCAATGTGGCCAGGCTGCTCACATATAAAGCATTTGTTCTCTGTCCTCAGGACCTTCTTTTGCTCTTCTGACTTGCGAGGAAAACGTCTTTTCCATTTCTTTGCTGGTCCTTTTTCTGATTCAGCCGTAGCTTTGTCTTTCCCTGCGTTGGCTGACTCCTGAGTCCCTTTAGGAGCCTCATTGGGAACGTGCTTCTTGGCTGAATTTTTCTTGCCTGATCCTGCCTTGACTCCAGTGTTAAATTCACAATCTTCTCCCTTGAGCAAACCATTGCCAGTGTTTGCTACCTCGATGAGCTGCGTCAAAGTAGTGACTTTTGTCTTCGTGCAGTACTTTCTCAATCCTTTAGGTAGGCCACAACAGTATTTTTCAATCTGTTCTGTCAATGGCACAAACCTATAGGAAGTTACTGGAAGTAGAGCTTTCCAAAACTTCCGATTGCAATCATCCAGATTTCTGCAAGTGGTAGCATTTAGCTGGTGCCATTCTGTCATGACATCTGCTTCAAAGTCATCAGATAACCATGCTGCTGCAAAAATCTGCTTGAAGTAAATCCATGTGGACGGAGCTTGCCCTTGAAGCAATAAAGTTGTCCACCATTGTCCCGCATTCCCTGTCAAGAAAGTGGCTGCCTTGCGGACCTTTGAAGCCTCTGTAAAGTTTCCCCCTGCATAGGCCTTGTCAAACTGCTAGAGGAATGAGAGAGCCTTCTTTCTGTCATCAAACCCTGTAAAGGTCGTGAATGACACACCTTTGCCACCTTCTTTATACGGAGTTGGCCTCTCCAGCGGCGTTAAATTGTCATATGGAAGTGACTGAAACATGGGAACACTATTAGGGTTCAGCTGTGTTCCTTGGCCGCTATTAACTTGACCTGGAAATGCCATATTTGGCTGCTGATTTGTAATTCCAGCCATACCAAAATTTGCTTGTGGCATCCCAAATTGGCCCTGAGTGCTCTGAAACCGTGGTTGCATACCCATGACACTGTACATGGGGTTAGGCATCATCGTTTGAGCACCCCCAAACACTGTTCCTGGCGTGTAAAACTGATTTCCAGGTGCATGACCAGCCATGCTCTAGAATACCGATCCACCTCCAAAATAGCCAGGGTGTACTGAAGGTGGTGGGAAGACCTGTTGCATAGCCTGTAGGTTGCTTCCCTGCCCATTAGAACCAGCTATAGGCTGCTGAAAGGTGGCGGGCTGAACTGGTGCAGTTTGAAAGACTGGCATCTCAGCCACCTGTTCTTGCACCTTAGGCATAGGTTGTGGAGACTGCATGTTCTCCGTCAAGTGTACAGGTGTTTCCATTGACTGTGCGGTATGAATCACCTGTGCTCGAGCCTTAACAGGCTTTTGAATATGATCCAGTGACCCAACTTGCTGAGACGGAACAGGAGGTTGCAGAAAGGCTAAAAACCTCGGGTTCTGCATTACTTGTGTGAACATAGCCACAGCAGTAGCCAACTGGGTCCTGAATATATCGTCATCTGTCTGTGGTGGTCTTGAGGACTCACCCATTTCATGTGTCTATTGACCCTGTGAAGAGGAAACCTCTTCAGTCACATCATCTGGTCTGTCAGCCATAATTGCAATTCCCTGTGTCTGGTCTATGATCCCCTGTGTCTTCAAGCCCAAAACTGACCAAGGCTCACTTCTATGGGAAAAAGTGATTTAATTCCGTCGATGGAACCATGTAACCGGCCTGTTCAATCCAAAAAGGGCGGTAGACTTTACTTCAAACCTTGATTTAGCTTTCACCCATTATTAGTCGTCTATTTTACCTGTACTTTCAAGACACAACAAAGGGGAGAGGGATACAGGCTGCTAGATTGCACCTGTATGAGTAGACGGACACCAGATTGGCCCCTAACTTAGGCGCCCCTTTCGGTATTTCTTTATTGTTCAAAAGAGGGAATAAACACTGTGGTTCCCTACAAGCTGCCCCGCACAAACTCGGCTGAATTTCCACTGTTCCAGCCCGATTTCGGCAGCATAACTGTACTAGAACCCTTCACGGTCAGTATTCCCACGCATTAAATGACTTTATCGACGCATACGAGCACTTTGCAAAACCTGGCGAGAATCTGCAGCACGCTGAATTCTCTGTTTTCAGCCCTGAAAATGCGCCAGATCACCTGTACAGCGGTCCCCTTGCGTCCCCGAACCTCTTGGGGGTATTAGGGTCCGTTTAGGGCCAAAACCCTAAACCTGCAAAAATACACAGCAGGCTGTAATTCACTGTTTCAGGCTCCGTTTCGCGTGCCGGTCGCATCCGTAGCAAGTCCTCGAGCTCCCGCACCTGTAGGGCTACTTGCCCTTTGAATCGGACGAGATTTCTGACGTGAAACCTCTCCGAATTCACCTGTACCTACGGGGGGATTAGCCGCTAGCTAATCCAGTACCTGTGCAAGAGGCTCTTGCCTCGGCAATCGCGCATGAACCCACACAACTGTACATTGGTCAAATGAAGAGCCCACTAGAGGGGCATAACATACTGCCAAAGGGGAGAGAGAGGGCAGTGCGTAGCGTGCAGGGCATCACTCCTGGCACCGCATTGTGCATAAGAGGGAAAGCAAGCACTCCATAGCTCTTAACCTGTGACAAATCTGAAAATGAGGCTCTCTCTCCTTCAAATTCAGCGCCACTTCTTGTTGCATGAGGCAAGTGCACCAGAAGGTGCCACTTGGCACATTTATAAGCATTTTCCCATTTCGGGGTTGCCGTCTAAAAATATCCCAACCGGTTGCCCAGTTGACTTCACGGCAGAGTAAGAAAATGTTCCCTTTGTCATTCCGGAGGTAATGACGTCAACACATTTTCAGGTCCCAAAATAGCAGTTCCCTAAATTTTAGGAGATGCTGCCATTGTATCTTTCTAGGTCATCCGACCCTCTTTGTACACTGCGGCCACATCCAGAACTGAAATGTAGCCTCTGTAGCAAAGGATTCCACTTTGGCTAGTCAATGACCCCACTTGGCTAACCATAGTCCTTGTCCAATCTTAGTGCTCTCTTGCCCTCAGGCCTGGACTCCCTCTGGACAGTTCCACACTAGCTATGCAATGCAGGGCAGTTAGATTTCCCGAGGGGTGTTTCCAAAAAGTGAAAGTAAATTGATAATAAGAAAGAAATCAACAAAAAGGATAGATAGTAGTCACACGCTGGTGACACTTTCCCTTGATTTTTTGGCTGGTAGTGGAAAGTTACTGTCTGTTTGCTCGTGGGTGGTAGTTTCTTGGAGGACTTTTCTAGCCTATTGATTAGAGCATTGTTAGCTCGTTGCTCTGGTTGTATTCCTCCTAGCTGAGTCTTTGCATCCTTATTAGGAGCCCTGTATGTGGATGCTTGTGGTGGCTGTGTCTTCACCAAGGGCTTTGGAATCCACTTTTGATGCACTTTATTCGTGTAGCGATGACATTGATTCCCGGGTCGTTGATCTTCTGGAAGCTCGAAGTGTTCTACAGAGTCATAGAACTCGTCGTCTTCTTCATCTTTTGATTCTCCACATTTCTTTGTTTGCTCCTTATTTTGAGAGCTTGTTAATTGTGCAAGGTACTGAGGTGGCATAGACCGCGCCTTGAGCTTGTCTTGGAAATCAGCCCAACTAAAAGAGAGGGACGTGAAATCGTCGGCTGCCTCTAGGTGCACGGCTAGCTGTGCCTCTTGCCATGTCTGGTACCAATTAATGGCATCACTGGCAAGGTACATAGCTGCCGTCAAAACTTTGCTATTGCCTGTTTTTTTAGTTGTCGCAAAATAAGCATTAAATTGATGCAACCAAGAATGAATAACTGTAGCATCCATCTTACCGTCATACTTACTGAAAGTCAACTTCTCTGTGACTGGATGGTTGGAATCCGCATCGTGGCTTGCGCCACTTGACGAACTTCCACGATCTTTGGGTGGTTCGATCTTTGAGGCTAGGACTTGGGCAAGCAATTCTTGAGTGTGTAGCTCTCGTCGAGCTTCACGGTCGGCCTCCAAGGCTGCGGCTCGTGCTGCCGCTTCCTCCTTTCGTAGTTCTTTTCTTTCTTTTCTTCCGTCGCGTTCGCGTTCTAAAGCAATGCGATTTTCTTCTTGTTGTGCGGCAAATCTTGCATTTTTGTCGTCGTGCTCGCGGTCCTTGGCTTCCTGGTGTGCGGCCATTCTTGCAATTCTGTTGTCGCGCTCACGGTCCTTGGCTGCTTGGTCTGAGGCCATTCTTGCAATTCTGTCGTCGCGCTCACGGTCCTGAGCAAGGCGCTCACGTTCCTGAGCAAGACGATTTGCTTCTTGTCTATCCATCATGGCCATCATCTGCTTGACCATTGCCTCCATAGGGTTTGATGCACTTGGTGGCGTAGATGGCGAAGAGGGAGGGTTGAAGAAATCATCTCCGGGTGGGGAGGAGTCTTGGTCGCCTCTCTCATGCTCATCACCTGTATGCGAAGTATCCATTCCGCTTCGGGTGACGACCATGCACAATGATATTGGGGTCTTAAGCTTGCGAGGAACTTGGGTCTTGAGGTTCTTGAGGTTCTTGAGGTCATTGATTCGTGAGAATCTTGGGTCCTTGAGGATCTTGAGGTTCTTGAGGTGTTCTTTCGCTTGCAAATCGCGTTGGAGAAGGATCTTCTCTTCACCCGAGTTCTACTCTTTTCTACGGACGCACCCCTTGGCGGCCTTGCGCTCACACCAAGGTTGCTTTTTCCCACCTCACATCGATTGGCCGGCCGCTAAGTGCACGGTCCGCTCTCAATGAGTGAAAAGAGACACAAGGGGAGGTTGGACAAGCCCTTCTTTCTTGGGATTCTTGTCACTCTTCAACAAAACATGGTTAGGAATCGCCACGCCCAAGTAAACTTGGGTTCGTGCGACCGCAACAAGCAAAAAAAAGTTCTTGTGGTTCTTTCCTTGAGTAATGCAGAACACTTCCAAAGCGAGATCTTCACAATTTCAATTCCGCTCCACCTGACATTGATATCAGAGCTTTGAAGATTTTGCACTAATGCGCTAATCTCCAAAAAGTTTTTTTTTTCCTCTCTTGTGTTTTTGGTTGTGTTGGCAGCCCTTCGGTGTATACTCCTCCCTCTCTTGGAATGGCAGGCCTACCATTGCGTGTAGGACCGTGTGCCTTGAGCATCGGAAAATAGCAACCAATTGTATACCGTGTGTTGCATGCGGGGTGCATCTACGAGGGGGTAGATAGTCTTCCGAAGGTTAGTCTGTGACCTTTTTTGAACCAAGAGGAGAAATCCTTGCATGGTCAAGACTTATAGAGGTATGGAGACCTCCACCAATCAAGTAGGCAAGAAAGTTCCACCTTCGGATCCTCCCATGAGCCCTTCCCCTACCCCTCCTTTGCCACCAAATCCCATGGATGCTATGATAGGCATAATGATGGAGATGATGATGCGGCAAGACGAAGCTCGACGACAAGAGCGTATGGAAGTGGAGGAGGCACGCCGATTAGAGCGTGCGGAAGCGGCGGAGCAAGAAGATCGTCGATTGGTGACCGATGCCGAGACTCGTAGACAAGAGCGCGAGGGAGATGCCGAGGCCCGAGAGCAGGAAAGGGAATCCATGTGTGATCTCATCTCCACCTTGGTGGTGCGATCCGATACCCTTCTTTGGAGCCCGATTATAAAAAGCTTGCCAAGACCATCACAAAGGTGATCAATGCTACACAAACGACCAATGAACCAATTCCCCAGAAGATTACGTTCAGTAAGTACGACGGTAAGATGGATGCTATTGTCATTTATTCTTTGTTGCATCAATTGTGAAAAAGTCTGATAATAACAAGGTTCTCTTGGCTTCCATGCATCTCACGCGTGATGCTATCACTTGGAAGGATAAGTGGATGGAGGAGGAGGCACATCAAGCGGCTATGCTGAGTCTCTCCTCGTTCATCCTCTCGAGTTTAGTTGGGAGGAGTTTGAGGAGGATCTAAAGACTCGCTTCTTGCCTCCACTGTACTTGAAGCACTCAAAAGAGGATTTTTGGGCTTTGTTTAACAAGGTAAACGTGTGATATCGTACGCTAACCGTGTGCCTCAGTTAGGTGGACAATTGCAAAAATCGGATGAGGAAAGGTTAGAGGCTTTTCTCTTTGGATTGGACCACTCGATCAAGTTTGATGTGGAAGTCGGTGATCTGAAGACATTGCAAGAATCTATACGCTTGGCTCAACTCCAAGAGATGAAGCATAACAAGGGTAAGCTCAAGACGGCCTTAGGTAATGGTAACTCTGCCTCTCATGAGTCGTCTAAGGACAAGAATTCTAATGAGAATTGTAACAATAAATAGAATTCTTCCAATTCTTCTCAATCTAATTCTCCATCTCAATCTCAAGCAAAGAGCAATAACTCTAAGGATAAGGGTAAAGGAAAATTTGATAAGCCTCAGCTCACACCTGATGAAAAGATCGCTCAAGGAGTTTAAGGTGGTCAATTAAGTAGAGAAGAACAGGCATTGTATCAAAGGAACATAGGTGTTTTCATTGTCACGTAGTGGGTCACATGAAAATGGAGTGTCCTAAGAAAGAATCTCACAAGGAAACCTCTATTGCGTCAACTTCTGACTCTACCTTTCAAGTGAATGCTGTGAGTGTGGTAGAGCAAGAAGCTAAGTAGGAGGGGGCTTTCGAAGAGGATGAACCCATAAAATGTTATGGACAGGTTAATGGTCAAAGGGTTATTGGGTTGTTTGATTCTGGAAGTTCTCAAGATGTCATAAGTGAATCTCTTGTAAAACGTGCGCGTCTTTAGACTTCTCCTATCCCCACCTGCTAGGTGCAGCGGAATGAATGTTTGCGCTTTGCTCAAGATGAGTGCTCCGAACTGTACTCAAGGTTCCTTTTGTTCTTATGGAAGGTAGAGCCTTCCGTTCTTAATGAGAGAATGCTATGTTCACAAACAAAGTGAATGGACACTGTGCGTGCAAGTGTATGAGACTGAGAGATAGAGAGAGAAGAGAATACGACACCAAAGACGTCGTAAAACCCTCCTCCGAAGGCCCCACTCTCGTCGGCGAGAGTGGTCTACTATTGATTGCACAACTTGGTACAATGGGGATGCACGTGACTGATGCAAGTCTAGGCTATGTCGACGATGACGACGGGGATGACGAAGTCGACCTAAGGGCTGAAATCTGCAATCTCTGATCTGCTGTCCAAAAACGCTATGGGCTGAAATCTACTGCGGGTCCAAAAACGCTGATTTTTGGGGCTGTTTCTGTGGGTCTTTGTCGCTGAAATTCTGCAGGTTTAGGGCTGAAAACTGAGGTGTCTTTAGGCTGAAAACTGATGGTCTTTTCGGGCTTAATCTGCTACACTTTAGGTTGAATCTTGTTGGTCTTTATCTGCTGCTGAAATCTCTGCAGGCTGAGGTCATAATGGCTGAAAACGCTAGGCTAATGGATTCCCAAAAACTCTAGCTGTAAGGTTTTGTGGCGATGGTGTCATGAGGCAAAAACGCCAGGCTTATGCTCTGCAAAAACGCTATCTGATGGTGCTCTTCAAAAACGCTAGGCTTGAGAGGAACTTGCGGGAGGATCTGATGCAAAAACGCGAAAGGGCTGGACTTGCTGGCGATGGTGCTTATGAAAAAACGCTAGGGGCAAGGGTTCTTCTGGCTTGGAGGGAATCCACCAAGGGGTCTTGTTGAGAAGTTGTCTGCTGAGCTTGGCTCTTGTTGCCTCTTCTGCCATTTAGTGCTAACTTTTGTTTGCTTATATATTTTCTTACCCAAATTGCCCTACCTACTTTTGTTGGAAAGTCACTTAAATTAATAAGTGAAAAATGCGGAAAATAGGTAAAATAGGCTAAATACACCGGAAAATTCCCTTGATGGAATCTGATGGATTCTGATGGGAATGCTTATGATCATGATGTGTGCAACCAGAGCATATGCATCTATACTAAGTGACTCGGCATGCACGGTCTACGAATAGACTCACAAAAGTACCAAATCACTTCTAATCTAGACTGACTGGACTGACTGAACCCTGATCATGCTGTAGCTTGTCCACGGACACATAGGGTTGGATGTGTCACGTGACACCACCCTCCCGGTACAATGGTTCTCTGAAGGCATGGACGCTTTGATCTTTCAAGAATGTGATTATGTCAAGTCTATCATTCAACAAAACCAATTTACTCGTCGTTTTGTAGTCTTTAAACTTGCAAGATGTGATATCATTTTGGGCATTAAGTGGTTCCGCAGGTTCAAATTTGTTATCGATTGGAAGAAGCTCACGTTTCTCATCAAAGATAATGTGTTGCAGCCTGTCCTCATTCGAGGTGAAAGTGGTATTCCATCTCTTCCTCTCATCTCTCACTTCCAGGAAAACAGAGAGCTACGTCGAGGAGCCCAAGCGACGGTCATCTAATTCAACCCTACATCAAGGCACTTGGGTATTCGTGACAGATATAGTGAGGATTTATTTTTTCCGAGAAAGAGATCTTCCCATTAGTATATAAAGCTACCAAAGGGCTAGAGCCACCTCTGCTAGAGAGAGCTACAACAACAACAAGGGGAGACTCTCTTAATGAAAAACAGAATATGTACAACGGGCTAAATCAGGAGATAGGAGGAGGAAAGAGTCACACAGGTGGACGGTAATGCCATCTAGGTGTCCCTTGGACCATGGTGAAAAAAAAGCCCTGGGCGCCAGAGTTGCAGGAAAGCCTCTCTTCGCTCCCGCATGCGGTCGGAGCTGCCCTAGAGTCTCTCGAATTGGCCCCAGAGAGTGTGAATCAGCTCCAACCAAAAATCCCGAACAAGCTCTACTGGGGGGGGGGGGGGCAGTGTGAGCCTCGAAGATGCGAAAGAAACGGGCCCGCCAAATCAACCAAAGTGTCAGGCCGCATATGAGTTCCCAACACACCTCTCTCTCACTGCACCACTCCTGAGGGGTAAGCTCTGTGGCTAGCTGAAGCGTAGGTTGACCCCTCTGGAGCACTATCATCCTGCTGGTGGAAGCCAACTCAAACTAGAGCGCATGGCCCGTAAGTGTGGACCAAGCTGCAACACTCCAAGTGTACTGGCGGGCTGCGGAAAGAGCCAACATCAGCCAAAGAACCCGAAGCCAAACCGATGTGCCATGGGGTAGTCCCATAGAAAGTGTCGCTAACTCTCCAAAGGGTGACCACAAGCTGCACAGGCTGCCAAAAAGCCATCGTGCCTTACCCAACTCCCAACTGCTGTAGCTTTGTGTGCAACTAGCCACTGGCAAAAGTGACTTGCCTTGGCTATCTAGAGTTCCACAACCGCGCCCAAAAGCCTGACAAGAACTCAACTGTAAGACCCTCCTCCTGCCAATGAAGTGTTGCAGCAGGACGAGCCTCTCTCCGTGTTGCCAGTATGTGACGCCCCAGTCGAACAATGTGCTAAAAGAAAGGGATCCCAGGGTGGTCGGTTGAAGAGAAGGGTTCTCTCCAAAACCACTCTCCAGTGTTTCACTGCACTCGTGCCAGAAGGTAGCTGTCCCAAGCCCAAAGCCTTCAGTGGCCTGTCTCAAGACATGCTGGGTCAAGATCTATGACACAAATCCTCCCACAGTGCCCACTACCTGTATCTTCTGAAAACAACACTCTGCAACATGTGGAGCCTTTGCTGAGACTCTGTGTAGTCGACCCTCGCCCTGGATCTTGAAGAACATGGAGGGTACGGACTTTGAGCAAGCGTGAACTACAATGAGGACCTCTGGTCGCATGAAGGCCCCCATCCATCTGGGAGCTACTCTCTCTAGAGGAGTGAGCCACTCAGTTGGTAAGGCCTCTGTGATGTCTTGGCACATGCTCTGCACCCCTCTCATGCCCTGTAATAGCTGGATGCTTTGTACCTCCTCTGGCAAACCTATAAATTGAAGCCTGTCGCTTAAAGTGCATGCTAGACCCACGGCCATGGGACCCCAAGAAACATGAGGTCTACTATCAACCAAGTGGCCTCTCTGAGTGCTAACCATGGGGTTCCAAACAAGGGGCCGTCTCAAGCGCTCCTCCATGCACGTGGGCTGGTGCTGCTCCAAGACACTCCGCAGCAGCTACTCCCAAGAGCGAAGCAGGCTCGCAGCAAAATGATCCTCCAGTCTCCTGCTTAGACCAACTCTGCGTATCTCTGTAAAGAACCACCTGATGGATGGACTCCAAGGGCCTCCTGCATGAGGCACTCGAGCTCTCAGCCGCTGAAGCAACAACTCCTTCTAGGGCTCCTCTCTTGGAAGCAGTCCTCTGACAACAAACTTCCCAAGAAGGGCTCTGCTCTACTGTGCTCGGTCTATAATCCCCAAACCCCCCTGAGAACATGGTAGAGTGATGACCTGCCAAGCTACTTTGGCCCGGACTGACCGAGTGTCACACCTTGACCAAAGAAATTCCTGATCAACCTAACTAGCTGATACAAGAGCTTGAGAAAATCCAACAAGATGTAATGTACCACATAGTAGCCAACAACACCTGGTTGGCCACTACAACTCTGTCTGCCAAAGAGAGCCGTGCCGAACTCCAATGTAGCAACTTCCTCCTGATGGACAAGAGGAGAGGAGCAATTTGCTGCTCAAGAGACAGGTCCAGGCCAACCTGACAGCCCAAGTAGCAAATTGCAGGCTATGGGGGAATCCATCTGAAAGCTTCACCTGGTGACCACTCAGGTGCCGGAGCAGTGCCAACCCAGAAAGCGACTGTTTTTCTCCAGTTGATCAGTGCACTTGACGTCCAACAGAACACCTCAAGAGCCTGCTGACACCTGTTCAAATTGGCCTGTTGGCCCTTCAAGTACAAGGCCGAGTCGTCGGCAAATTCAGCATCAAGAAGCTTATCTGTCCTAATAGGGAGTTCAAGGCCACGCATACTAACTTGCTGAGAAGTCAAGAATCTGCTCATCGTCTCATCATACAACAAGAAGAGGAAGGGGACTAGAGGGCAACCCTGCTTGACTGAATGCGTGCGTAAGAAACGGTCTCCTCGGCCCCCTGCCAAGAGCATCTGGTTGTGAGCACGCTTGTACAGAGCTGACACACCTCTGATACAAACATCTGTGAAACCCATCCTGTGTAAAGTGAGCTCTAGAAAGTCCCAGTCAATTATGTCGTAGGCCTTCTCAAAGTCAAAAAGGAGTATCACCAAATCCTCTCCGCGGAGACGCGCAAGAGGCGTCTCAAGAATACTGCGCTCCTTGACAAAACCTATGTGAGTCCATGTGCGCTCCTTGCCGCACTGTCGAAGCAAGGGACTTGCCTAACACTGTGTGCGAGCCACAGACGGCTCCAAGCACACAACTAGCTTAACTAGTAAGCTCAAAGAAAGCGATGGTGTGTCACTCACCGCTCTACGCTTGCTTCGTGGAGGATTCCTCGCCGCGAAGAAGAAGGAGCCGCCGCTTCGCCGCGCTCAACCGCTTCGCCGCCGCCGTGCCGTCGTCGCAATGCTCGATCGCACACACACTCTCTCTCTCTCTCTCTCACATACACACACACACACACACAAGGAGATGAAGAAGAAGAAGATGGAGATGGAGATGGAGCAAGAGCACTCTTCTATTGCACAAATAAGAGAATGAATGAATTTTAGGTTTAGTTGGCTTTTATATGAGCTCACCCCATTCACACTTGGGCGCCCATGCTTAGCCAACTAATCCCTTGAATGTCCCAATTAGAGTGCGTCTCTCATCGGCGATCACTCTTACCCTTTTCCTATTGGTCCGACAAGCCCGGTACCTGACTCTACCAAATACATAATACACGTCCGTCGTAGGTGATGGGGTGTCCGTGAGCCGTGAGGGTTAACATGCCCCCCTTCCTGATGTAGATTCCGTCCTCGGAAGCTATTGAGTTGAAGCTCGTTCGTCGAGGTGGAAGAGCATTTGAGATGAATGTCCTTAGCCTTCTTCAGTCACTGCAAAATCAAACAACATTGGCACAGTAATTGCATTCTCATAAGTGATTAAAAAGCATATGCAGTTTTAGGTAGACAAATTGATTGGTAAAAGAATTTCAAACAATTTGTCAGCAATGAACATTAAATTGCAATGTAATCAAATGCATAAACAGATGTAAAGGTAAAAAATTAAACAAGTCTGGGGTCGCTAATTTGACGGTCGAAAGGCACTAGAGATCGAATATTAATACCATGGGTAAGCTTCTTAATTTTCTGTGGTCAATTAAGTTGTTTAATCGCGAGAGCCAAGTATTCATGTTCGAGGGCTGACTAGAGGCTATATCTAGAAGACCTTGTAGTTAAGCTACCATAAAAGGAATTTCTCATGAAATCATCGCCTGACTGATTACTTTTTCTTTGACCCCCCAAATTCTTTTCACAGTGATTCAATTTTGATGTGTGTGCTTATTTTGTATGCCTTGGGTTTTTTGCTTTTCAAGAAAAAGCACCCATACTGGGAACCTCTAGGGCTCTAGTACCATAGGCGATACATGTGAGTGAAGTACCCAATCAAGCTGAGATTTCTCTTCCAGCTTAAGATTTTACAATGTGGCACTTTGATTTTTTGTTTGTTCATTTTCATCATTTTAATTTTGTAACTTTGGGGGTCATATAACACTGATACACCTCCCCAGGCTCATCACACTAGTAAACTCCCTTTATAATACTTAAGCTAAAGGTCAATAGGGTCAAGCCCACTAGAAAGCCCTAGTACATTTCACACAATGCTGCCTAAATCGGATTAAGAATCTAAGTAACCATTAATTATTAGGAAGGCATTCCCCATGGTATTAAGAGAAGATCTCTAACACCTAACTTGGTCAAACTAGCTTAGTCGGACTTGCTTGATGTTTAAACCTAGACAAGGGATTATGACAAAAAAGACATTGAATTAAATGTTTGATACTAAGCTGGATATTATGCTACCAATCACAATCAAAGCAGACAATCATAGATGCAAAAAAGATAAGGGACAATGCTAATGGACAAGAAACACCTGTTTGTGTTGATGGTGGCGCTTGATCTGAAGTGTGAACGAGAGAAAGGTTCCATGAAGGTCCAAATCCTATCAATAGCAACATGCTCTTGTACACACTAGGAAACAAAAGGAATACCTCCGGAGGCACATTAGTGGGAAAAGGTACCAACACTTATTGAACACAACAAAAAACATAAGGAACCCTAACCTAATTAGTTGCACTCCCCCTAGAGAGTCAAGGGAATAGGATATTGTAGAGGTTGGGGGGAAACCCTAAGGCTAAACCCCTATCCCCGTCGTCGAGATAAACAAAGTCATCATCCATGAGACCATATGTGCCATCCGTGTAGTCCTGTAAATTTTCTTCTTCATCATAGGTGTCCATGTTTACTAAGAAGGTCACTAGACGCCTATAGTCATCTTGGTCAAAAGGGTAGGCTTGTGCAATGGGAGAAACGCTCTCTACTAAGTATGGATCGGACGTGGTCAAGAGACGTATCAGCCATTCTAACTCCTCAAAATTCCTCTCACATGCTAGCGTACCTATCAAATCCCATTCACATGCAAGCACTGGAAAGACCATGTGAAATATTTGTGAAAAGTAATGAGGGTACCTTTCACCCAAGGCAGGAGTGGATGACTCTAGCGTACTAGCCATATCTGTACACGCAAATAGATGATGGTTAGAGTGCAAATATTACAAGGGTCGTGTTTTTGTGCATAATTTGTTTTTATGATTTTGTGTTATGGCTCTTGCTCTTTTACTTTTTTATCTTGTTTTTGTGAGTATAAGGCTTTATATATACATTCCCTAAGATTGGAGATTAAGGGTTCAGGGGGAAAGGTTGAGAGGAAAGTGAGTGAGTGATGATTGTCAGCAAACACTCCCCCCTTCCTTGGGTAGATCATACCGTTTGAAATGAGCTCGTCACCCTTTGAAACCAATTGTTCCAGTTGGTAATAGGTGAGGATTTTTGCCAGTAGTTTTCTATTACCCTAGGTGCCTTGTCAAGTTGCAAGGGTGGTAAGGTACTCTCCCAGGATCGAACTTGAAGTGGTTCATCAGGTGATTCTTGAACACTGGGAGGTGTGGATTCTTTTGTAGCTTCATGGAGGTCCACTACTATAGATGGAGGCTGTGTAGAAGCTTTTACCTCTATGGATGTATTACATGAGGAGCTAGAAGCTTCATGGAACTCCCCCCTTCCTGAGCTAGGTGGAATAAATTGGTTTTGCCTTAAAGCCCAAACTAGCTCTGGACTAGGTGTGTAGCATTTTGTGATCTTTCCCTTCCCACGGTCTACCATTGGCTTTAGCGTTACACTGTTTGACTCATATGGGTTTGTTGTCGATAGGGAAGGACACATTTTACGTTTAGGTACCCAAATTTGCTCATTTCCATCATAGTAGCCTTGGGCTTCTAATAGTCGTTTTGGAATCCATCGTGATTTGGTCTTGAATCTCCTAGAGCGCGCTCTTGGTTCTCCAGGGAAATTTTTTCTTGAAATGGATGGGAGGGTTGAAGTAGTTGGAAGTAAGGCCTTGGAGACCCATTGATATGTACTCTTAGGTCGTGCAGGTTGAGTACTTGCAATATTACTGCTTGCTGCAACTACAAGTGTTGAAGTGCTAGGTTCATGGGTAGCCGGCAAAGACGAGTTAACCACCTTGGCTTGTGAATAATGGCTATCCTTCAACTTTGCTAGAGTTTGCAACGTAGGTGACTTTGCTTGAATGATAGGGGTAAGAGTCGGTGGTCGTGTCGTGACAATCCCAATCAATAGTGCATTTGGTTGCCAACATCCACGTGCGTCCCAGGTTTACGTTGCCTTCCATAGCTCCCGCGGGCATGACTAGAAACCTCTGCACTATGCTTCCATTGTCATAGACAACAGGGGTCTGAAGGACTCCAAGAATAGCAGTTTTCTTTTTATTAATGCCCTTGACTTGCATCGTACTCAGGGATAGGGTCGGTTTCCCTAATTGACACCAAACTCCATAGGATAACAAATTGTGTTTAGCTCCCGTATCTAATAAGGCATTGTATAGTACTTTCCCATAGGGGCTATTTAGCTCAATTGGGTATCGTAGCGGTGGCTCAGATTCTAATGAGTCGTCATCTGTGTCCTCGAAAAATGCTTTCGTGATTCCCAGATTAGCCTCTCGTTGGCGTCTAAGACGTTGTTGTCGTTCTCGAGCCTCAACTCTTGCTTGGATTTTTCTAAGCTCTGCTTGTTCCTTGGCAGCCTTTTTTTGATGGATAGCTTGCAACTCTTCCTGGCTTAGAGGATCATAATATCTTTTGAATTTACTCCCATTAAGGAATCCAATGGTTTCAACTCCATCTAGAATCTCCACACGAATGGTCCCTTGCGGGGTAATTTCACACACTCGATATGGTCCCTTACCAGCGTATTTCAATTTCTTCTTTTCATTACGTACCCCGTACATAAGAACTTTATCACCAACCTTGATGTCTTTATCCTTTAAATGGCTATCAAACCACTTCTTTCTCCTATCCTTCTCCACTAGAGCATTTCGCACAGCTAATTGCCTTTCTTCATCTAGCCTTTCCAGGATATATAATCGCTCCACTAAGGGGTTACCATCCCAACCTTCTTGAGAAGCTACTCGAAGACTAGGAATGACAAACTCCCATGGCATAACTGCTTCTTGGCCATACACCATCTTAAACGGTGTGCAATTAATAGCAACTTTATACGCAGTACGATAAGCCCATAAAGCTGATGTAAGCTTTAGGTCCTAATCAGTGCGATTAGCCTTAACTGTCTTTGTCAAAATGGAGATGAGAGTTTTGTTGGTACTCTCAACTTGGCCATTTGCTTGGGGATAATAGAGTGTAGACTTGTGGTGAGATATCATGAAGTTTGATGTGAGTTCTTTTATTACTTCATTTATAACATGAGTTCCATTGTCACTCACAAGTTCAAAGGGGCATCCAAAACTTGTGATAATGTTCTCAAAGAGGAACTTAGCTGTTGTTTTTGCATCCGCCTTTCGTGTTGCTTTTGCTTCAGCCCATTTGGTTACATAGTCGGTAGCCACAATGATATATCGTGATTGCGTGTTACGTGCAACCGGACTAATCGGTCCCACAAAGTCTAAGCCCCACTTTTCAAATGGTTGGGTTACCTTGATGGGATGTAGAGGCATCCTATTCCTTCTTTGTGGCTTGTTGAAGCGTTGGCATTCATCACATCCCTTTGCAAAAAGTGATGCATCCTTAAACAGAGTGGGCCACCAATAGCCTGACTGTAAGATCTTTTAGGCAGTCAACTTTCCTGAAAAGTGACCACCAGCTACGCCCATGTGTGCCTCTTGTAGAATATATAAATACTCATCCTCACGGGCACAGCGTATAAGAACATCATCTTTTCCTCTCTTATAGAGAGTTCCAGCGAGTAAGCAATAGGGTTCGCATTCCTTGATTAATTTTCGAGCTATATCTTTTCGTAGCTCTTTGGGTGGAAAACCATTAACTAAGAAGTTAACAATCTTTTCATTCCATTCAGGCATTGTCTCAACAATGAACAAAGGAGTATCAGACAATTCATCATCAACCCCCGTAGGAGCTTCGCCATTAGGGATACGAGATAAATGATCCGCCATGACATGTTTCCTCCCAGGCCTCACAACAACGGTGAAGTCAAACTCAAGAAGAATTAACAACCATCGTGTAATTCGACCTGTGGAACACGGCTTGTTTACCAAATATAGCAATGCTTGATGATCAACATAAAACACAAACTTGGTAGCAAGAAGGTAATAGCGAAATTTCTTTACTGCGTAAATCATAGTTTGACCTTCGCGCTCTGTAGTAGTGTAGTTCATCTCGGCATCATTTAATTGGCGACTTGCAAAGCTAATAGGGTAGTCCAATTTATGTTCTCCTTGTTGAGTTAGAACACACCCAATAGCAAAATTTGATGCATCGATATGCACATGAAAAGGTACATTCCAATCAAGTGTTCGCAGGATTGGAGCACTTGTTAGGGCCTTCTTTAATAACTCATAAGATTGATGACATTCTTCCGTCCAGTGAAACTCGATAAGAAGCTTGTACAATGGACGCGCTATCTCGGCAAAGTTTAAAATAAACCTTCGATAATAACCAACATGGCCCATAAATCTTTGAACTCCTTTATAGTTCGTAGGTGGTGGCAAATCGGCAATGGCTTTAATCTTACTCTCATCTGTGGATATCCCGTTCTTGGACACTATATGCCCTAGAATGACTCCATGCTTAACCCAAAATTGGCATTTGAAAGGGTTCAATGAGATGCGATAAAATCTGCACCTTTCAAATATTTTTCGTAGATATAACAAATACTTCTCCTAAGAAGAATAAACACAAAGGTCGTTTAGGAAAGCTTCACAAAACTCCCTTAGAAATTCTTTAAACGCAGTGTTTATTAATCGTTGGAATGTAGCAGGGGCATTTGTTAAGCCAAAAGCCATAACACGAAATGCAAACACTTCAAACTCTGTGACAAAAGCAGTTTTAACTTGGTCCTCTAATGCAATTGTGATTTGATTGTAACCAGAGTACCCATCTAAAAAGCTATAAGCTTCCTTGCCCATGATCTCTCCTAGTGGCTGCATTAACTTTCTTGAGGTCCACGCACACTCTTAGTTTCCCATTCTTTTTTGGCACAATGACTATTGGAGAAACCCATTCTGAGTGCTCAATAGGGTATATGAATCCACATTGGATAAGTTTTTCAATCTCCTCTTGTACAATTTTGGCGTACTTAGGATTCATTGGATAGAGTCGTTGCTGGACGGGTTTAGCAGTGTTGATCATGGGAATTGTATATTGCACCACAGAAGGTGGAACGCCCTTCATGTCATGATATGACCAAGCAAAGATATCCTTGTATTCCTTGAGGAGCTCCTTAAGTATAGCCTCTTCAGTTTCGATAAGGTCTTGAGCAATAAAGACTGGTTTAGATTCCTCACCTGGTTCTGCTAATTCTATCTCTTTAACTACCGCTGGACCATCATAGACTCCACTGCTTTCATTGGTAGGTATTCGTTGGGCTTTGGCATACACAACCTTTCGCTCCCTCGTGGTATAAGATTTAAAATGTTCAGGAGCCGTATGTAAGTCAGCAGGCTCTTGTCCTGACAGAGACCTTTCTTTTAGTTCTGCCTCCTTTTGTTGTTGAGCTAACTCTCGGTTTTGACGTCTTCTTATAGTTCGACTCAATTTCGGCTCTGTAACCTCCAATTGAGCGAGGTCAATGGGTCGCGGGCTGCACCACATGACACTCTGGAGATGTTCACCCCAATTGTCTACTAGCTTTCCATGAGCATCACATGCCCCTAGATAGCTAAGCCATTCTGCAATAGATCTTTCCTTGTTTATCCTAGCTCTCACATTTTCTCGATATCGTCGTCTCTTATATGACCTTTGTTTCTTGTTAAGGTTTTGATTTTGGTAAATGTTTGAACTCGACTCGCCTGATAGGTCTTCGCTTGTATTTTCTTCACTCTCATATAAATTACCATAGATGGTCGTACTAGGCCTTGAGTGTTCAGTTTCTATACTTGGCTCACTCGATGTTTCCTCAGGTTCCGAATCCATTTCTCCCTGAGATTCCGTTTCTGATGTGTATTGGCCTGAAGCCTTTGAGGAATCATCGGTTTCACTCTCAGATAGGTGTGCCTCTTTCTTATCATCGAATGTTACATGCGCTACACCTAACATGTTTACTGGTGCAATGTGTGGTATCTCTTCCCCATCTGGTGTTACCCAGGTTGTTCCTCTAGCTCCCCATGTATCTATAGTTGCCGCTAGGTGTACCCAATCGACATTGTTTGACTCAACCATTCCGGGTAGGATATCCATATAAGGAGAGTTCTTCCCAATATCCGTGTCTTCGTTACACGTGTAACAATACTGTAATGGAGCTGAGTGAATTGTTGTGTCTGATCGATTATCAATGATGAATTTATTTCCTAGAGGATGCGTTCGACCACTTAAAAGATCAACTCGAATGACAGAGTCTTGGAATTGTAAGTAGACGTGGTTTTTGGACCAGTCATGCACCATTTTTACTTCCCTCATGAATGGACGCCCTAAGATCATCTCAAATGACATAGGATACTTGGAAAAATCCAAATCCATAACAATGAAAGTCTGCCTTACCTTGTGTCCCAAGACCTTGATCCTGAGATCCTTTAGCATTCCAATAGGCGTAACAATAGATCCATTAGCCATTTTTACCACTACGCTTGTGGCTTCAAGGTGAGGTCGCCCCATAGACTCCCAACAACTCTTTGTCACCATGCTGACTCCCGCACCACCGTCAAGGACCCCCTTTACAGTTAATCCTTTAGTAGTGATTGGTAGAGTAGCATTAGATTCATCACCTTCAAAGTATTGCCCCAACTTGTTAACGGGTATTTCAATTACAGATTCATGTCCCGCTAGGTCAGATGGTGGTGCTAAATGTTCCTCATCATTCATCACCGAGTCAGGTTTGTTCATATGTGCAAACTGTGGTAATCCGGCCTGTAATTCTCCATTGAGAAGCGCTCGCAGTGCTAGGAATAATTCTCGATCTTCGTATAACTTAGATATGATAGTCGTACGTGTTTCTGAGGACATGAAATCCATAAGCTTGGCAACATTTAATGGCATCTTGTGGGACGTAGGACCCTGACAAGAGAATGGTGAAGATGGAATCTCCACTTCCTCAAGGGGGTCGGGCATTCCCTCATTGAACATTCTTTCTAGTAGGAAAGGTGTGTGTCCACTTTCAGATGTCCTACCCTCACTCTCTTCCCGAATGATACTGGGTATAGCTAACGGCCTGTAGTTCTTGTGAGGTTGAACTTGTGTGGGAAACACTGTGTCCGACATCTGGATATGTTTGGATTCAGGTTCTAATTTTCGTTGAGTTTCTTCCACCAAACCCCTCAGTTGTTGGACTCGTTTAATTTTCACTGTTGGGTTTGGATAGGTTTCAATCTTTCTCTTGCAATCCTCATTTTTTGTCTCTCGTGGTTTATCTTGGGGGTTCGCAACTGGGTGGTTTAACTTTGAATACTCTTTTGGTGTTCGTCGTAATTCCCTCTCGTGATCCTCCTCACTGGCTTTTTCCTTTGTAGTAACAGTTTTGGTCTCCGTAGTCTCTATCGAATCTGAGTCATCCTCAGGGTCATTCATATACACGGGATCCTCTCCTGTCCCTATGTTAGTCTTTGAACTAGGTTTTGAGCTAGAAGCATTAAGGGATTTCTTTCTTCGTGTTTTCTTCTTTCTCGCTCGGCCAATGGATGCAGCATCTCTCTCTTCGAGGATGTAATTTTGCTTTTGGAGCATCGACCGTGTGAGTGCATTCACTGGTGCTATGTTTATAGTTGGTGGTGTCCCATCAACAATCTCTATTATGTTCAATGGTGTGATTTTCGGTGCGTTTGGATTGTTAGGACACTGTGCGATCAAATGATCTATGCCACAACGATTACAAGTGAGTATTGGCATTGCCAATGCACTCCCTTGACTTGTTTGCATTAGTGCGGCATTCTTTTGCATTCTAATGGGGCACTCAGCTACTCGATGTGGTCCACCACATTCGTAGCACTGAAGAGGTGGTCTCCGGGAAAAACTATTAATGTTTTGGCCTCTTGTTGCTAGCGTAGTAGCTTGATATACCGGTTTGATTTGTCCCCAATGGTCTTCCATATAGTACATGGGACACTCCTCAAGCATGTCGACTCCATAGGTGATACTAGAGTCTATGTCCTCTTCGCAATCTACATAAGTACTAGATGACTCGCAACCTATTTGGTTCATAGGTGTAACTCTTGGATGAGGGGGTTGCGGTCCTAGCACTGGAGGTGGCAACGGTGTGGTTTGGACCACATTTTGGGTTCTAGGGACCATGTGCTGTAATGGCAACTGTTGCTCCATGGGTGGGGTAGGCATCAATGCAGGAACTCGAGGTGAGTCTGCCCAAGCTATAGGCGGTCTATTTTCCATGATGCGTTTAAGTATTAGGCAATCCTTCGCTTGATGGCCATACCTACCACACGCGTTACAAGTCCCGTTAAACTTTACTTTGAAAGTAGGGCATTCACTCGTAGTATGTGGGCCCAAGCAAATTGAGCACCATTGTTGCTCCCTTCTTGGATACATATGAGTGTTTTGTGGAGCACGATTACCCCTAAGGATTTCTTGGATGGCCTTGGTGAGATCTGCCAAAGTCATCTCAGATATCGTTTGCTCTTTCACGATTGGCTTTATCTTCATTGGCTCATGCCCTGACGCTTGCGAGCTACTAGACTTCGGCTCGGCAGACACTCTTTCTCCTGCAATCATTAAATTATCCTCCAATTGGATTGCATTCATGGTGACTGCTTCCCAAGTAGTGATACCTCTAATGACTAGGCCATTATAGATACTTTCATGTCGTAGTCCCCTAATGAATCTATCGAGCAATTGGTTGTTGTTGAATCGTTCGTTTGGATTGCATCGAGAATTCAAATTCTTTAGGCGACTAATGAAGTCTCTCACGGATTCACCTTCTTCTCGTTGGGCTTTCTGGAGCTGAGAGGCTACACCCCAAAGTACTCCCTCTCGTATGTATTCTTTTAAGAACTGTCTCCTAAGAGTAGAGTAGATCGTTTTCTCTTCTACATTAAGGTTCTATACCAATCTCCAGCCTTTCCGCTTAGGGTCAAACTCAAAGCCTTACACTTATGTAGCTCATTGTGCTCTTCCAAGGAATCGCACACATGTTCAAAGACTTCCATATGCTTTCTAGCATCTCCGTCTCCACTGAATTTCTGTGTGAGCTTAGCTACTTGAACTGCCTTGCTCCTAGGCTCTCTATCAGGTGCACTACGCATGTTTTCCGCAATAGAGCGACCGATAGTTTGAGCAAATGTTGCCAAATCTCCTATTTGAGCAGGTATAATGGGTGTATGTGCTCCTAGAACCACATGTGAGATGGGAGGTCGCCTTGGCCTTGGCCTTGGCATACGCGCGGCTCTTGGGTCCCATATTTCGTATGGTGGTGTACCAGACGGTGGTCCAAAGTTTACAGGCGTGGCCCTAGGCATAGGGGGTGCTTGATATGGCATGTTATTATTAAATGGCATGGCTCCACTTGTATAAGAGCTTGGATAATGCCATTGTGGATTGTAAGCATAGTTACCCGGAACGGGAAATCGGAACGGGGAACGGGGAACGGCAACATGCATGAAATGCCATTCCTTGTTTCAGATACTCACGTTTGAAACACGGAACGGGGTTTCGGAACGGGAAATCGGGATGGGAACGGGGAACGGGGACCTGAAAATGGCCATTCCCTGTTACTATGATTGTAAGCTCTTGGAATAATCGGAGGTGTAGGAGCTACATGAGGCTGAGGTACGACAGGTGCACATGATTGATACATACATGTAGGTATAGCTGGGGGCACTGTGCTACTAGGCATCGGCGCAGTATTAACAAATGAACTCCATGGTGTACTTCTTGTCACGCTCACCACTGGGATATGCATGGTAGCCGTAGTGTCATTAAGAGAAAGATGAGCTAGATCTGGGGAGGTAAAGCTGTCACTTGTGGGCTCAGATTGTACTGAGGCTCCTGGCGAAACAACATATGGAGGATCAATGGGGCTCACTGAGGGAGTCTCCATTTGTGATAGGGTTGGTTGGTTGGCCTTTCCCGTATCCAAGAATCTCATTAGGCCTGTTGAAGTCATGTTGATCCCTGTGTTCCGTCTATCTAACTCGACAATCCTATGGAGGACATCACAGACTTTCTGTTGTTGCTCATCTATGCTAGTAGCACCCGATGTGGATTGTAGAACATCTAACCAACCCACATGATAGGTGTGTCTTGTGTACCGATCAGTTAAAGCTTCCGCTTGTAGGTCATACTCCCAATTTTCGTTTAGGAATATCCCATCTAGGCTTGGCGTGCTGGAGGTTTCCCTCAAGGTGGAAGCATTATTGCTCTCCATTGCTTGCCCCTCCGTGACTGCTACCTTGGGAGCACTCTGTTGCTCGGCTGGCATGATTGTTGTCATAGGAGCCTTTGCTTTCAGGGCTCGACTTTGTTCTAGCCTTCGTAGGTTCTCAATTTCCCTCTCCCTTGTTGCTTGCATATAGCGTTCGATCTCTTGCACTTCGGCAAGACTCCTACCATCGGGTAGTAGAACCTCAGAGGGAGATAGTCCTAAAGGATCAGGAGGTGCAGTGGATGGAACATTCACATGCACACTCTCAAGAAGTATAGGGTCTATTTCAGGCATGAATGACGAATTTACTTCCCCACTCCCTTCATTTATTTCATTAACCGCATTTTCGGAGCGAGTAGCTCTACTAAGGGTCTCTTTTAAGCGGCTAAACACGCTGGACCCGGGCCGTGGGCCCATGGCATGCATGTCTTGACTTGAACTATCAGGGTTTGGTGTAGGATACCCCTCCATGACTTCGTAGTCAGAGAAAGAATCACTAGACGCGATATGAGGATCTTGGTTCGCGCTACCTTGAGTCCCGGCCGAAGGCCCAGAACCTAGGGTGGAGGAATAATGGGTGCCCGCGTAAATGGAGGCACTACCAATATGCTCGTGCTCTAACACTCGTCGAGAGCGTAGGTACATGTGACCTCCACACTCTAAACGCGTTGGTGAGTGCCCGTGAAGGCCGCTCACTTTTTTTTTTTTTTAAGGTGTTTATAACCCAAGTTTTTCGTTATTCTTGGTTATTTTTTGTAACCAAGCCACAAAATATGGCGTGTAATAGATCAAGACGAGCTTTTTGGCTAAAGGAACGTGCCGTGCTTTACAGCTCCCTATTCGGCTACGTGAAGCCCTCGAAATCCTAAAAATAGTCTTTGTAGTCCTCGAAATCCTAAAAATAGTTTTTAAATATAAAAAGGTGTATAAACTATATTTTAAAACTGAGGACTGAGGTCTGGGTTTGAGCTTGGGGTTGGGGAATGATCCCCAGCTCGATCCTTCTTTTAATTAAAAAAAAAAAAAAAAAAAAAAGTCGCCGCGGCTGCGCCGCGTACGCGCACACACACACACACTTAACCTACACGTAACTTATCTACTTACAGCTAATAGAGATATTGCCACACACACTCTAACACTGTTTACACAGTACTACAGTAGCTAACAGATGTACAAAACTAACCTTACAGAACTAACATTGAACCTTACAGAACTAACATTCCATAGCTAATACCTTAATTCTAACAATACATTGCAAAAAAATTGTAACTCCTTCTTTACAGAAAACAAAAAAGACAGTACAGTGTAACAAAAATCTTCTCCACACAACCACACACCTTCCTTCTTCACAAATCCTTCTCCACACAACCACACACCTTCTTCACAAATCCTTCAATTGAAATTGCATCACAAGAAAGCGTAAGGTGCTTAACCGAGCTTAGTGTTGGGCATTTCTCCGGCAGCGGCACCAAAAATGTACACTCCTTGCCGCACTGTCGAAGCAAGGGACTTGTCTAACACTGTGTGCGAGCCATAGACGGCTCCAAGCACACAACTAGCTTAACTAGTAAGCTCAAAGAAAGCGATGGTGTGTCACTCACCGCTCTACGCTTGCTTCGTGGAGGATTCCTCGCCGCGAAGAAGAAGGAGCCGCCGCTTCGCCGCGCTCAACCGCTTCGCCGCCGCCGTGCCGTCGTCGCAATGCTTGATCGCGCACACTCTCTCTCTCTCTCTCTGCGAGACAGGACGTTGGGGCACTGGCGAGGAGTGTCATCGACTTTGCACCTTATGCCCTCGTCAAGTGCGAGAGAGTGAGTACCACACACTACTTGAGTGCTCAGCTTTTGACCACATTAGGTCCTCTTTTCCCCATATATTCAGCCATGAGCTCTCCCTACATACCTTCCTCTCCCAACCACGATGTGGACTCTCTATTGCGACGCTCATTTCAGCCATTTTTGAGCATCGAGAGTCACTTATGAACTCCACTCACACCACGTGACATGTTCATTTGGTCCCATAGGTCATATTTGACCTCCCAGGACGATAATAGAACTATCTATCTATCTATCTCACATACACACACACACACAAGGAGGTGAAGAAGAAGAAGATGGAGATGGAGATGGAGCAAGAGCACTCTTCTATTGCACAAATGAGAGAATGAATGAATTTTAGGTTTAGTTGGCTTTTATATGAGCTCACCCCATTCACACTTGGGCGCCCATGCTTAGCCAACTAATCCCTTGAATGTCCCAGTTAGAGTGCGCCTCTCATCGGCGATCACTCTTACCCTTTTCCTATTGGTCCGACAAGCCCGGTACCTGACTCTACCAAATACATAATACACGTCCGTCGTAGGTGATGGGGTGTCCGTGAGCCGTGAGGGTTAACAGTCCCATATATAATGCTCTCTAGTAGTGACTGAATCCTCAAACTCAGAGCCTATTCTAGACTTTTGTAGGATGAGTTGAGGATGGTAATGGGTCGCCACTGCCGAATCTCATCCAAGGTGCCTCCCTCCTTGAGAATTAAGTATATCAACTCCCGACTCATACTGTCAGGCATCTCGCCAGTGTGCAAAACGTATTGAAATGCGCCGCAAAGATCTGAACCAAGCAAGTTCAAGTACTTCAAGAAAAAGTTGGGGGTCAAACCATCCTCCCTTGGACAACTACCACGGGGGAGTGCTCTGAGGGCCTCATGGAGCTCCTCTAGCTGGAGAGGAAGCTCGAGTCTCTATTGCGCATGTCCTCTGTAACAAGGCAAGGCATCTATGCTCAAACCTGCTCCCTGCATGCATCCTGGTGCTCTGACTAAGGCTCAACTGACAACAGGTCACGGTAGAAATCAGTACCAACTGCACGCATATCCTCAGGCTCTAAAGCCACTGATCCATTAGGTCTCCTCAACTGACTAACACTAGTGTCCGCATGACGTGGCCCCACTGTCTCAAAAACCTCTCCAGTAACTCGTTCACCCACCTGCGTGCACTGAGATGCCTGTCGATGGAAGGCAAACTCATGGCACCGCTCTCAATGCTAGTCAGCTCCTGTCTAGCCTACTACATCTACTCCTCCAACCATGGGCTGTCTGGATGTTGCTCGTGCATCCTTTGTAAGGAAGCAATGCTCCGTCGAAGCCGCTTCTCATCCTCCTTGCTGGCTGTAGCCCCAAACGGGCTGCAGACTCCTGAACGAAGAAGCGACTAAGCTCTGCCAGTCAGTCCAGAGGCCACACTACCAGCAAGGGCATCCTCCATGTCCAGACTCTCTGATCAAAGTGCCTCCACTCACTCTCTAAGCTCTGGCTCCAGCAAGATCCGCTATCTGTCTGTCACTGTGAGAATCACTGGCGCATGGTCAGAAAAAGTAGTCGTGCAAGGATGCAAACAGATCTCTCCATGTCATAAATGTGGTCACTGGCGTAGAAGCGATCTATCCTAGATAGATTCACTCCTCTACTTTGCGATCAGAGCGAGAGAAAGACAAGCTGTCTGGGGGTCTCACAAAGCCTGAGTGCTGCCAAACATCAAAAACCCTCATAGTCATACATAGCCGCTCTCAAGGTGCCAACTCAGCCCCGTGCACCGTAGCATGGCCACCTCCAATCCTGCCAGAGGGGTCCTCCAACATGTTGAAGTCCAATGCTGCTGAGCTGTAGGAGGTCGGCCACCAAGGGGAGTAGTGTGGCTAGCCCGTCCCTGTCGGCGATGGCCAGGCACTTGCTGTCAACCGTCGGCTGTTTGATCGCTAGCCTCTGCCAAGGTACCAGCTTGTGTGTCCTAAGTCTGGCTGTTGGGCATGCTTAGCCTTGGGAGGGTGTGCATGTGATGTGGGTCGAGATCTCTTGCGAGGACACGCCGTTTCTAAATGACCCATCTGTTTGTTAATGAAGCACTAATTCGGGAGACCTGAATACTCCACACTCTGTCTGATCCAACCCTCACTCACACTAGGCAGCAGTACCACCTTCGGGATGGAGTGTGTCTTGAATAAGAACCCGCATAGTAGGTAAACTTGCTGCCTTGGCCACAACTGAAGCTGCAATGCGTGGAGACTCCACAACTGTCCCGAACATGGAGCCAATCTTGGGGAGAAGAGGGAGGTACTTCCTCCTCAAGCCTAGGAAGCAGACTAAAATAGGCAAGTCGGCCTCCTCTTCAAGCACATCTATAGTAGGGTCAAAACCATGAAGCCAGGGTCTGAAGTAAGCTCGAGCTGCTAGGATGCTGAGTGGGCTCATCGAAATCACCTTGGCCGTCATCTCTGGAGACTCGAATTCTATTTGGTAGTACCCTCTCCCGAGGATCTAAACCTCGGTGATCTTGCCCACATCGGAGAGGAGGCGGGCCTATAGTAAATCGCGAACCTTGCCCCGACTGGGCCGAGTGCCAATGATCTTGCAGATAACCAAAGTGACCTGCAAGCGTTCCACTTCGTCCATCAGGCTTGCTTGCTCTTCTGGCGAAAGAGCAAGCTGAAGGGTCGGCTTCGCTGTGTCGCACGAGGGGTCTTCTGTAGAGTCCCTATGAGGTGGAGCAGAAGCCGCCATTCTGTGTTTGCTGCTGAATCGAGGGCGTCGACGTCGAGGCGCTTTGCAAGGAGGCTGAATTAACAGTCTATCTGTGTCACAAAGTGATGACGTGTCTGCCCGAGGGCATGCTGAAAACCCTAACCCTGACTGTTGTTGAAAACCCTAGTTCTGGAAGCCCTAACCCTAAAACTTGCAAACCCTAAAATCTGCCAAAAACCCTAACCCTAACCCTAACCCCTAAAAATTACCTTAAACCCTAACCCTAACCCTAACCCTAGGGCAGCAGGCTGGATCCCCGAAAAAAACGCTGACTTGATGACGTGGCACCGTATGGATGAGCCCGCTTTTTGCGGCAGCCCACTGCTTTTTCTCTACGCAATTGTGTGTGAGAGAGAGAGAACTCCATTGCTTTTTATTTCCTAAAGCTCAAGAGAGCTTGTGTGAGAGAGAAAAAGTTTGCTTTTGATCTGAAGCTTTTGGGGCTTTGCTTTTGGCATCCCTTGTAATTTAAATTAAGCGGTGAGGGCTCACACTCTGCAGAGCATCTGGACGCAGAGTCTGAGAGTGAAACCCGATCCACTCTTGTACTTTGAACTGATTAATACATAAAGAAATACCGAAAGGGGCGCCAGTCTTTGGGGCCAATATCTCTAGGCAAGGAACTCCGCCGGGCCAGTGCAAATCTATTGTGAACTGTGAACTGTTTTGAAGTGGTTATTTGGTGCTGTCGTGATTGATTCTTGACTTGGAGTGTCCAAGCCTGTTACAGTGGTATCAAAGCACGGCCAATTTCTCTTCTACGGAAAATGTGATTCCAAATTTTTTTCCGCGACACCTATGGCTTCACGCAAGGATAAGTTGACTCTCTCTGCATTCGGAGATGTGGGCAGGGATCACAACAAAGATTCCGGCAGAGAGTATGGCCCGCCTCGGCCTACTCAGGCGGAGCAACGAGAGATGAAGCGTTGTCAATTGATAGGCGATGCAACAAAGATGATGCTCAGTTTTGCGAAGGATCCGAAATTGGCAAAATATATGAGCGAGACTTCTTTTCAGGAATTGCACGAGCAGTGGCAGAAAACCACCACACCACTCCTGAAACCCGCTCTCAAGAAACCTTTTGCTCACAAGAAATATTCAGAGAAGGAATTAGAAGAGGTGGTTGATGCACGGATTGCTCAGCTTTTTGACGCACAGAACAAAGCCAAAAAGCACCGCAAAAAGCAGAAGAAAGGCACCGACTTCCTGGGTTATTTGGGTCGTCAATCGACGTTTGACAAAGCAAAGAAATAGAAGCGTGTTTGGTTTGAAGGAGTACCCAGTTCTTCTTCTTATTCTTCTTCTGACAGTTCTTTTAGCTCTTCAGATTCGAGCGAAGAAGACAGAAAAGGCAAAAGGGGAAGTAGAAACAACGCTTCGGAAAGGGCAAGAAAAAGGCAAAGAAGTCTAAATCTCGCCCAGTGAGTGACAATTCTACAGAGGACTCGTCTACCGATAGTTCAGACTCTAATGACGGAAAATTTTATAAAGCCAATCAGTATGACTTTCTGGAAGATAAAAGCAAGAAAGTCCGAGAGTTTAAGGAAGGTGGACAGTCGATCAAATTTGACACTTTTTCAGGATAAAAAGATGCTTCGAAGGCTTTGTCTTTTATACAGCAGTTTGACATCGCTTTCGCGAGAGGACGCTACTCAGAGCACTCCAAGATTCAGAGAGCTGCCTCTTATTTTAAAGGGAATGCTCGAACTTGGTGGTCAATGCTTCTTTTAAACAAGACTGCGCCAATTAAATGGCTGAAATTTAAGATCTTTTTATTTCTTCTTGGTTGACGCAAGAGTATGAACGCGATATACGAGCTGCTTGGAACTATCTTCAGATGACTAAGAGAGATACAGTGGATGCTTATTGGGAGAGATTCTGGACCTCTTTTCTACTCGCCTCTTCATTGAAGAAGATCTTGTTCAGAGAACAGATTGAGCGGGTCACCTTGGGTCTACCTACAGAGATCCGAGATCACTGTTTGGAACAGAAGTCAGCTTCTATTCAGGAGTTGATGAGTCATGCGAAGCGGGGCTTTGCCATTCACTTTGGCAGTTTGACCTACCCTACCAATGAGGTCATGACACAACGAGCCGAACAGACTTCAGCGAATGAAAGTAGAAAGAGAAAGAGCAACCCAGAAAAGAAGGATGCACGACCCAAGCTTACTCCTTGGGAGGGAGCTCGCTTCATCAGGGAGGGGAAGTGCTTTGGATGCGGGGAACATGGGTATATCTCCGCGAAGTGCCCTAAAAAGGCACAGAAAGAATAGAATGACAAGAACGACGACATGCCTGAGAGTTCGAGAGCAGCTGAGGAACGTGGAAGAAAAGGCAAGATGAAAACAGGACTGGTTCCAGATTGTGTGGGTACCGATCCCAACACCATAGGCGAGAGTATAGAACTTTGCTGAGCTTAGGCAAAGTGAAAGATCAAGAGGCCCTGATCTTCTTTGATGGAGGAGCCAAGGCCAACTTCATTTCACCAGAATTGGCGGCGCGGCTCAAGATCACTCCTGATCGGATGGGACCACTTGCGGAGGCTGTTCTAGTGGCACCCGACAGGGACGTAGCCATTACACCTGTCATTGGTAAACTTTGGTTGCATTGTCAGGGGTATTTGGGGCATGAGGACTTTTTCATAATTCCTTTAGAAGGTTGTAATGTTCTCTTAGGGATTCTCTGGTACCACAAGAACAACGCCGTGGTCGTTTATCGGGCGAGGAAAGCGACATTGACTACAGAGAAGGGCAGAACCATTGTACTTGATATTAAACTGAACAGCGAGTTTGTCCGTATTGTATCGGCTTCGGCCATTTCTAAATTAATGAAATCCAGTCTGTTTGTTTACTCGATCTTTATGAATGAATTGAGCGATACGGATAGGACAAACATGTCTAAACTTGATAAAGAACGCCAAGATTTTCTCCACTCTCACACCGATTGCTTCTCAGAGGGCCTGCCAGGCGAGTTACCACCTGCTCGTCCTGAGGATCATACCAGTGATCTGATACTTGGAAGCACACCAATGAACCGGCCCCCTTACCGTGTGAGCCGAGCACAGAATGAAGAGATTATGAACCAAGTGAAAGACCTCTTGGAAAAGGGTCTTGTCCAGCCTAGTACTTCACCGTATTGCTCTCCAGTGCTGTTGGTTTTGAAGAAAGAGGGATCTTGGAGAATGTGCATCGATTATAGAGCTCTCAACAAAATCACCATCAAGAACAGATTTCCGATTCCTTGGATCGATGATATACTCGACAGATTACAGGGATCCTCGTGCTTTAGCAGGATTGATTTGAAGAGTGGATATCATCAGATCAGAATCGCGTCGGGAGACGTCTACAAGACAGCTATTTGGACGACTTTTGGGTTACTTGAGTTTTTGGTGTGCCTTTTGGCTTAGCCGATGCTCCTGCGACATTTAACCGGATGATGGACAGGATTTTTCGAGAGTACAGACTATTTGTTGGCACTTTCTTTGATGATATCATTGTTTTCTCCAAGAATGAGGCAGAACACAGAGATCATCTGCTTCAGGTCTTTCAGGCATTACGAGATCACAAGTTAGTAATTAATGCAAAGAAAAGTGAATTTTTCCTACCAAAGATACACCTTTTGGGACACAATGTGTCAACAGCAGGAGTGCAAATTGATCCGGCCAAGATAGAGACTATTCGTGATTGGCCCGATTTGAAGAATGTCCATGAAGTTAGAAGCTTCTTGGGACTGTGTTCGTACTACAGGCGGTTCATTCGAAAGTTTGCAGAGGTTGCTTTCCCTTTGCATATCTTGACACAGAAAGGAGTCCCTTTCTCGTGGGGACCCACAGACCTTGATACTTGGAGGATTCACAATGCATTTCATGTGAGTCTCTTGAAACCTTTTAAAGGTGATGTGCCTGATGATGGGGAGCCTGATGAGCAACCCGAAGTGGAAGACAACGAGGAGATTCTTGTTCCTGAACAGATTTTGGCACATAAGGATACGAAGAATAAAGGCAAAGTCCGAAGGTGATTCGTGGTTAAGTTCAAGAACTATCCTGCATTGGATGGGAAGTGGATGGAGGAGGACTTGGCAGATACTCCTCAGATTGTGAAACTTTACCTAGAGGGTTTTGGTTTAGCATAGTCTACTCCAAATGGAACCCAGAATTCAGCTTGGCCGGAGATCTGGCACAGTGGGCACAAGAGGGGAGTGACTCCGCTCCTTTGTCAACAGATGCCTTGATTTAGATACTGGAGTGATTGATGTCTCTTCAAGCTTGAGGGATACTGAAAGCTGACAGTATTCTGCTGTATGACTTTATGAAATGGAATTCTTGATACTGATTTGTTCTTGACTTCTTTTAAGTGCAGGGACTGATAGACGAAATGACTGAAGCATTTTGTTCTGATTGATCTCGAATAGGCATGGTTGCAATCGGGGTTAGTCAATCGGACATCGATGAGGTCCTGATTGGATCTAGATGCGATTGCTAGCTACATTGCCAGTAAATCATGGTCTAAGATCCGAATGAATGTTGAATGTCATGTGATGTCCTGTGATGTCTAGTGATGTCCTGTGATGTCGTGTGATGTAACTGTCCATTGGTACATGTGTTAGATGTGTCTTCCTAGTACGTAGGTACTAACAATCAGTGTCTGCTAAGACGGTTTATGGCCTTTGTCTGTTTTGCAGGCGTAATCGAGGGCGATTACAATGCTTTCAAGAGGGGTGTGTGTCACAAAGTGATGACGTGTCTTCCCGAGGGCATGCGGGAAACCCTAACCCTGACTGCTGCTGAAAACCCTAATTTTGAAAACCCTAACCCTAAAACCTACAAACCCTGAAATCTGCCAAAAACCCTTACCCTAACCCTAAAAACTGCCATAAACCCTACCCCTAACCCTAGGGCAGCAGGATGGATCCCCGGAAAAAGCGCTGACTTGATGACATGGCACCTTACGGATGAGCCCGCTTTTTGCGGCGTATTTTACGGCAGCCCATTGCTTTTTCTCTACGCAATTGTGTGTGTGAGAGAGAGAACTCCATTGCTTTTTATTTACTAAAGCTCAAGAGAGCTTGTGTGAGAGAGACAAAGTTTGCTTTTGATCTAAAGCTTTTGGGGCTCTGCTTTTGGCATCCCTTGTAATTTAAATAAGTGATGAGGGCTCACACTCTGCAGAGCATCTGGACGTAGAGTCTGAGAGTGAGACCCGATCCACTCTTGTACTTTGAACTGATTAATACATAAAGAAATACTGAAAGGGGCGTCAGTCTTTGGGGCCAATATCTCTAGGCACGGAACTCCGCCGGGCTAGTGCAAATCTATTGTGAATTGTCAACTGTTTTGAAGTGGTTATTTGGTGGTGTCGTGATTGATTCTTGACTTGGAGTGCCAAGCCTGTTACAATCTGCAAGCTGAGAAGCGTGACACAAAGGGGGGAACGCACAATGCAGAGTCGGACGTGGCCGACAGTGCACCACGGGCAGGAGGACAGGGACGCAAGAGACGATAGAGGGGGCTGCGCGTAAGGCCAACAGCAATAGCGCGCGAGGGCGAGAAGGGAAAGGAGAAGGGGGGAGCAGGGTATGACAACCCAAGGAGGAGAGGGGGGGTTGGCGGGCAGGTGTAGGCAGCGATGGTGAGCAGGAGGTCAGCAGCAACGAGCGCGTTATCTCTTGACTAATTGTGAAAATTATCTCGTATAGTGAAGGTTTTGTCAAGGTCAATTCCGTACTTTCCCAAGATGATGATTCCCCTACACACCATCCCCATCGACCTGTGGACATTGTCTCCGACCAATTGCATGATGCGAAACACGTAGATAAATTTTTTTCTTGATCGGATAAAGAGAAGCCAAAACTAGGTGATTTCTTCTTTAGGAGGCTTCGCCTTCCCGAGGTACGGTCTTTTGGGTTACCCGTTCTATTTGTTCGTAAGAAACCAAACTCATTTCAGTTTTGTGTGGATTCAGGGCACTCAAGACAAGGATGGTCAAATTCCGGAAGCCGAGACCTCACATGTCCTTTGGAGCGTCCATAGGAGGCACAATAAATTTCCAAAGTGGACCTGTTGAGTTTCCAAGGAGCAATCCAAAAGAAGAACCACCTGAGATCATTGTCACCAAGTTGATGCGTTTTCAAATTGTTACGAAACTGGGCACCCTCTTGTTGTAGTGGTTAGCTGCAATTGGGATAGCTGGCGTAATGGTTAATTATGTGCTGTCTATTTATTTTTCTAATTGAGTTGATGATGATTTTGTAGAGTGGAACGCGGGGAGTTGACGAAGAGGTGCATGCAGATACTCTTGGCCGTTTTATACTCACACAGTATTTCAGATTTTCATTTCAATAAGCCACTATGGCTTTGTAAATAATTGTAGTAGGAACTCCCCTTATGGGTCATGCAAGACTAATGAGCTTCACTCATTTACAAAAGTGAAGTGGTTGTAAAAGAGGGGCCTCAAATTTTGGCACCTTAAACTCACAAATAATATATTATATACCAAACTCCACAAGAGAGGTGCCGTGGAGTTTGGGGCTAGATTTAGGCCTTTCTCTTGCAGATTCTCTTCTCACTCCACGGCACCTCTCTTGTGGAGTTTGGTATATAATATATTATTTGTGAGTTTAAGGTGCCAAAATTTGAGGCCCCTCTTTTACAACCACTTCACTTTTGTAAATGAGTGAAGCTCATTAGTTCTTGCATGACCTGGCTTATTGAAATGAAAATCTAGAATATTGTGTGAGTATAAAACGGCCAATAGTATTTGCCTGCGCCTCTTCATCAACTCCCGCATTGCACTCTACAAAATCATCATCATCAACTTAATTAGAAAAATAAATAGACAGCACATAATTAACCATTATGCTAGCTATCCCAATTGCAACTAACCACTACAACAGGAGGGTGCCCAGTCTCGTAACACAAATGCTTCAATTTCAGTTTGGCAATAAGAAAGAAGCAAAGCAACATTTCCTCAAATTCAAGGATCGAGGGACACATGCAAATGCTTGTGTGGACAAGGACTTTTTTATCCACTATCCAGATTTTCTAGCTTCATACAAGGAGGCCATATAGATCGGTATCCGTACCTCACGGTATGCAGGATGGAATGTCACATGCACATGGCTCTGTGTGCCACGTAAACATGCTTCATCGATTTCCAGAGCCAGTTTTTCCCTTCTTCCTACATAGAAGTGTCTAGAATCCTAGGAGTAGTATCGGCAATTTTGTGAGCCTGTTTGCAAGACCTACATGTCCGAACAAGTCAATGAGATTAGGTTTTTAGTTTTGGAACCCTTTTGCATAAATGGTTTGTATACGTGTTTTTGATAGATGTTATTACACTATGGTGGGCATCTGACATGGCGAGCATGTAGTGCTAGGTTAGAGGAATCCAATGAGCCTCCCGTGTCGATTGGATTCCCGGGTGGGCAGATGTGCGACAGTTTCACCCAAGGTGGAACCCCCTGACCTAATAAATCATTTCTATGATTTATTTGTTAGGTTTGGTGGCCAGTTTTCCCTACCTAACCCTTAGTAGATTTATAAGCCCTTACCTTTAAAGGGAACCCATCTGCTAGCGTTTTGTGTTAGATCATCCTAGCGCTAGAGACTTGTAGAACCAGCCAAGTGTTTTGCAACACTTAGCGTTTTCAGCAGCAGCAGCGTTTCAACTCATTCTAGCCTGGTGATTTGTAGATCTCATCTTATTGCTAGCCTAGCAGTAGATCAGCCTCAACGTTTTCAGATTTCAGCCCAACCTCCCCTTGGCCATTTCCTCGCCGGCGTCGAGTGCTCCGTTGATGTCCATCATCAAGATCTGCGTTTTGAGCCCTTCATTCCTCTTGCATTGTTGAGATCTGTGTTTTGAGCCCTTCATTCCTCTTACATCGAGAGTGCAAAGCAGCCCCTTGGTGGCCATCTGCAATCCACCATTGAGAAGGATCCAAAGGTGCATCAAATCAGCCCTGGAGGTGCCTGGTCTTGAGGAGTTACCGCGGCGACAGTCATCATTTGAGTCAATAGAGTCTGCACTTGAGGTATTGCATGCGTGTACTTTCCATTACGCAATCTAAAGCAAATACCACATTGGCAACGGTGTGTGGGGCCCTTGACAGGGTTGGTTGGGACCCCATCGGGTGTCACTCTCCTCTTCTCTTTCTTTCTTTCCCTCTACACGTCTCTATTGCATTCTCTCATTCCCTCTCTCCGGGGAAAGGTAAAAGGAACCATCATTCAAGCTAAAAGGAATCACTAACGCAAGGAAAGAAAGAAAAGGATTTGTGAAAGTGTAAAACCTAGATCTTCACAATTTCAATTCCGTTGCACCTGACATGAACTGTCCGATGACGAGGAACCAAAGAACTGCACCAACCACCATATATCATGATGAACTATAAACTGTATTTGAAGGACCTTCATCAGAACTGAGAGTGAACCATGCTTTCTGAATTTCATATAACCACCCAAGAGAATATCACCCAACTCTCAGAGTGAATAACATCCAATAGAGTTACACACACATTAATATTGAGACTGTAGCTGACAAGGCAAGACCAAGAGACCCTGTACCCAAGCTCTGCAAGAGAAGAACAGGGTGCTATAGAAAACCTCTAAATAGACTGTCAATCATGTCCCTTGCACATGGAACCACAAGAATTGAAAGGAAGAAGGTTGTGAAAACTGACTCCCAAGTTGGCTCCACATCCCCCTCTAACCGTCATAGCTCTCCAACAGTCTCTGACTGCATAACTGGATTACCAAGGGAGGTGAATCCGAAAGGAAGTATAATATACTTGTAGGTCCTAGAATCAAATCTGGGAGGACCAAGAAGACTGTCCCCCCTCTTTGAAGAATGCCAGCTATCTATAATTGGTTCTAGTCCGAAAAGGACCACTATCTACTTGTAGGAAATATGTAACAGACTTGGACACTCCAAGTCGAGGTTCTACCGCGACACCACAAGAATTCACTTCAAAACAGTTCACAGTTCACAATTCATTCGACATTGGCCCGACGGAGTTCCGTGCCTAGAGATATTGGCCCCAAAGACTGGCGCCCCTTTCGGTATTTCTTTATGTATTAATCTGCTGCAAAAGTACAGCAAGTGGGAGGCTCTCGCTCTCAGACTCTGCATCCAGATGCTCTGAGAAGTGGGAGGCCTGCCCACTTATTTAAAGGTTACAAGGGATGCTAAAAAGTAGAGCCCAAAAGCTTCAAAATCAAAAGCTTTTAAAAATAAAGCAAAAGAGATCTTTCTCTCTCTCTCTCTCTCTCTCTCTCTCTCTCTCTCTCTCTCTCTCTCTCTCTAATTTGCGTAGCCAAAAAAAGCAACCCCACAAATCTGCCAACACACGCTGCCGTAAAATCCGCCGCAAAAAGCGGGCGTCCATACAACTGACTGGATTTCCGCGTTTTCCGGGGGTTGCCGTACAGCCATGCCACGTCAGCATTTCAGCGGGTGAGGGGTTCTTGCAAGAGAGGATGTGTGTGTGTGCACCAGTTTGTGACATACCCCCCTCTTGAAAGCATTGTAATCGCCGTCAATTATGCTGGAGAGGGGAAATGGGAAACACGCCCAGCTCGCAAAGGGAGCTGCCTCCTATAGCTCAAGGCATACACAACACTCCAATCCACTCAGTGAGCACCTTCGACTCACACAATTCTCGATATTGCACACACGACCAACCACAACTTGAGGCACCCGCGCTCGAACATACCATGAATCAATCCGCACCCACAAAACAGCTGAAATTTACCATCTACCCTTGCACACAAACACCACACTCTCTCTCTCTCTCTCTCTCTCTCTCTCTCTCTCTCTCTCTCTCTCTCTCTCTCTGCACACACATTCATCGGGGGGGGGGGGGCACACGCCATCACACACCCGATACCACACGCAACAGAGCAGAGAAGGAGAAGGGGAGAAGCAATAGTATGACAATAACGACCATTTTCAATGGGGGGACATCATTCTCTGCTCAAAAAAATACCATAGCCGCACTCGGCTTCACAAAATACATGGGGGGAGGCGCCCTCTTGGCCCTCTGCAGACAACAACTCTCTGCTGGCTCTTTCCTTCAAGGTACATCCCTCTTGCCGGGAAAAAAAGCCCCAAAATTGTTAAAAAAAAACCTCTTATAGGGAGGGAGCATCCATTTTTGGCATTTTTTTTCATTTGCCGACACTTGGCGACATGCTTGCATGGTCTTTTTCTCTCTCTCTCTCTCTCTCTCTCTCTCTCTCTCTCTCTCTCTCTCTCTCTCTCTCTCTCTCTCTCTCTACGGGAACCGCCTCTTATCCCCAAGCCCCAGCACTAGCATGTCGCTAGTGGAGGGGGGTTTGCCTTCAAAATGAGGGGAGCCCTCACAGGCGTGGGAAACTACCTTAGCGCGGGGGCTGCCCATGTCATCATCCGACTGCCGCGCGCCGCCGTTTAACCAGGAGCGGCGCCACCACTACACGACAAAACCGCCGCCTGTTCGCGCCAACGGGCCGCCGACCGCTGCGCGCAGCGCTCAACTCAGCGCACGCCATAGCCCAGGCCAGAGGGGAGCTCGCCTCCCCTACTTGGATGCTTGTGAATGGCCACGGGCCAGGCTATATAGCCCGGTTCCTTTGCTTCGGTCTGTGTATGTGGGATTTTCCCTTGCGCCACGTGGCGGGCTTCCCTTTGACTGCACCCATTGGGGGCCAAGCCTTAACAAAAAAAATGTTTCAAGATGATCTTTTATGTCCCATTTTGGTAGCATACCACACTTTGCTTGGTTGACCTATTGATCCTTCACAGAAACCCCGCCAAAGGTGCACATTCTGATATTCATTCTCCTCGGCTAGCTTTGCATCCCACCTCCTCGATGGCCTCAAACAAAGTGCCCCAAAAACCGAGGAAAACCATCTGTTAACTGCAAAGCACCCCCAACCTAACAGGCCGTTACTCGGCCAGAAACCTGATCGACGAACCGTGACTTTCTGCTAACTCCACATGGCATGATCTATCTACTTGAACCTTGTCGAGGCCCAAAAAATGTCAGATGGCAGGTCCTCCAATGCGGGCAAGTGGGCATAGACCCGGCCCTCGGAAAATCTTCAACTAGCCATAACTTGCTATCCAGAGCTCTAATTAGCAATCTGAGAAGACAGGCATGCTCCATAATTCGAGCTCTACACATCTATATGCTGACATCTGCCTCAGCCATCTGTCCCCAGTTGCCTTGTCGGGCAAGAATCTGCAACACACCGCACCTTCAAACTCCAATATCTTGGGCTCCATTGCTCTGTTTGATGAGCCGTTTGGACCTGCTCCTTTAGCAACTCAAGCTCTACATTTCTAGGCCCAAAGATTGCACCTTGAATCTTCTTGAACTGTTCCCCACAGTAGCCCCCTTTGGAGCCTTTCTTGGCCTTTAAACCGCATCAGCCATACTCCGCTGCTACTTGTCAACCCATGATCTTTATAGCTGCTCTAGTCCTTTGCCATGCTTCTGCTAGCCTGCACATACTTGCCCATGCCATCTTCTATGGTCGACCAACTTTGGTTGCACCATCATTGCCTACCCCCTAGTTGAACATTTATGTTCAACCACACATAGGTTTATTGCACCAAAAAACTGCCACACCAAAACAAACTCTCTGCACACCACAAAACCACCTAACTTATGTACAAAACCTGGCATCTACTGCCCGCCACCTTTGCTCATGCGGGTTGCCCAACCCTCTGCTTTACCTGTCCTCATCTGCCTGGGTCAAACACGTACCTTTGGTCATCACCATCCTTCTGTAGCAGCTTCATGTAGTACTCTATCCATGCAAATATCCAATGGTGCACATAGAAGGCAGGTAGTACACCTTCACCGCTCCAAGCATCTACATGCCTCCAATATGCTTCGTATAGAGCATCATCATGCTCACTATCCTGCTCAACGGCTATACTTGCAATCCTCTCCCAACCATATAGAGAAGATACCTCCTCCAAAGACTCCTCTAGCTGGTGATTGACCCATTGCACTGCCGCTTCCATCAGCATGTCCATCAATAATGAGCCGCAGACCTTCGTTATCATCTTCTCCATTTCCCTAGCTTGTTCTTCTTCTTCACGCACAACTGGCAACACCTGTTCTTCATCCAAAGGTTCTTCTATAAGCTTTGCACTCCACTCCAAGCCTGCAACATCTTCGAGCACCACATCTTCAAGACCATCCACACAAGCAGAACCATATGGCTCAAGCATCACGTCTTGTAGACCCACTTCATCTTCATGTTCTTCAAGCACATGCCCTGCCGCTGCCTCTCCAAATAGAGAAGAAAGAGGATCGTCCCCTACCGCATCATCGTGTAGCATAGCCTCAACATAACCTTCCTTTTCATTCTGTTCAACCCTACCATCATCTTCCTCCACCAAACTCAAACATGGGCCCGCTTTACCATCCTCACAGGGTAGACTACTAGCCACTACTCTCTCTCTCTTTGCTCTCTTCCATGACTGTAGCAGCTTTTTCCCCCTTGGCCAAGCTTCGTACTTGCTGTACCACCATGGCATGCTCCACAGCTACCCTTATAAGCATTGTCATCAGCATAGTACCACCTAGTACCTTCATTTGCATGTCCTCCTCTCCATGCTCGGACACTTTCACTTGCTCTTCATTCACATTGCCTACCATCATATCTTCATGCACAACATTAGACAACTTCACCCTTACCAGCTCAGCTTCATCGGGCTCCGCTTGCTTGCCATAGGATGTGGACTCATCCTCCAAGCTATCCTATTTACCTGTCCACCAAAAGATGGAGCTTGCGCCATCATCATCATCACCATAGGCTGACTCCATATTAACATCCTCATTGTTGCTCCAAAAAAACTGGGCCACCGTCTTGGTTTTGCACACTCTCTTCCTCTTCCTCCAGGTCTTCCGCACCTGCAAATTGGCTACCATCTGCTACGCTCTGATACGAGGATTTAAAAAGAACAAGCTTTAGTTCCTCTTCAGGCTACACTTGGCTCCTGGCATCTACCACTTTCTCCACACATAGGTTTTCCTTGACACAAGGCTTATCTTCGCTAATAAGCTTGGCTACCACTGGCATTGGCCCTTCACAAACAAGAAACTCCAAAGGCACATAATTGACCATCGGCCTTACCTCAACAGGCTCTGCACTTGAACTCTTGGAACCATCCTTGGTTGAACCATCGAACACACTGACGCCGCAACAGACACATAATCCTCAGGCTTCAGCAAGCCCAACTCCAGCTTTTTTTTTTACCTTTCTGCTTCATAGTTATCTGTATCGAATTCCACCTTTTCTCTAATTCTTGGATGCAAGCAATCCAAAAACTTTGACACTTTGAGCAGTTCATGGCCACGACACCCCGTAGCTACCTCTAGCTGTTTCCAACAAGCTTCATGTTGCTCAACAAAAATAGTAAAATCTTGACTTACATCTTGGCATAACGCCCTTAGCTTTGCACCAGCTTCCTTTGCAGTAATCACCTCTCAAAACCGGCTCTAGAAGCTGACTTTGCAACCTCTGCATTAATCACTAACTTGTGATCTCGTAATGCCTGAAAGACTTGAAGCAGATGTTCTCTATGTTGTGCCTCAGCCTTGGAGAAAACAATGATGTCGTCAAAGAAAGTGCCAACAAATAGTCTGTACTCTCGAAAAATTCTGTCCATCATCCGGTTAAATGTCGCAAGAGCATTGGTTAGGCCAAAAGGCATCACCAAAAACTCAAATAACCCAAAAGTCGTCCGAAAGGCCGCTTGTAGACATCTCCCGGCGCGATTTGGATCTGATGATATCCACTTTTCAAGTCGATCCTGCTAAAGCGCAAGGATCCCTGAAGTCGGTCAAGTATATCATCGATTCTAGGAATCGGAAATCTGTTCTTGATGGTGATTTTGTTGAGAGCTCTATAATCGATGCACATTCTCCAAGATCCGTCTTTCTTCAAACCCAACAAGAAAGACCCTTTTCCAAGAGGTCTTTCACTTGGTTCATAATCTCTTCGTTTTGGGCTCGGCTCACACGATAAGGTGGCCGGTTCGGTGGTGCGCTTCCAGGTAACAGATCAATGGTATGATCTTCAAGACGAGCGGGTGGTAACTCGCCTGGGAGGCCCTCTGAGAAGCAATCGGCATGAGTGTGGAGAAAATCGTGGCGTTCTTTATCAAGTTCATACATATTTGTCCTATCCTCATCATTCAACTCTTTCAAAAAGATCGAGTAAACAAACAGACTGAGATTTTATTAATTTTGAAATGGCCGAAGCCGATACAATAGGGACAGACTCGCTCTTAAGTTTTACATCGAGTACAACGGTTCTACCTCTCTCTGTGGTCAAAGTCGCTTCTCGCCCGATAGTCGACCACGGCGTTGTTCTTGTGGTACCGTGGAATTCCCAAGAGGACATCACAACCTTCCAAAGGCATTATGTAGAAGTCCTCATGCCCCAGATACCCCTGACGATGCAACCGAAGTTTGCCAATGACAGGTGTAATGGCTACGTCCCTGCCGGGTACCGCTAGAACTGCCTCTGCTAGTGGTCCCATCCGATCGGGGGTGATCTCGAGCCGCACCGCCAATTCCGGTTGAAATGAAGTTGGCCTTGGCTCCTTCATCAAAGAAGATCAGGGCTTCTTGGTCTTTTACTTTGCCCCAAGCTCGGCAAAGTTCTGTACTCTCGTCCATCGTGCTGGGGTCAGTACCCACGCAATCTGGAACCAGTCCTTTTTTCATCTTGCTTTTTCGTCCACGTTTCTCAGCTGCTCTCGAACTCTCAGGCCTTTCATCGTCCTTGTCGTTCTGTTCTATCGGTGCCTTTTTAGGGCACTTCACGGAGATATGCCTAGTTTTCCTGCATCCAAAGCACTTCCCCTCCTTGATGTAGAGAGCTCTCTCTTGAGGAGTGAGTTTGGGTCGTGCATCCTTTTCTTTCTTTTCTGGGTTGCTCTTCCTCTTTCTACTTTCATTTTTCGAAGTCTGTTCAACCCTTTGCGTCATGATTTCATCTGTGGTGTAGGTCAAACTGCCTGAGTGAATGGCAAATCTCCGCTTCGCATGACTCATCAGTTTCTAAATGGAATCTGACTTTTGTTCTAATCAGTGATCTCGGATCTCTGTAGGAAGACCCAAGGTAAACCGCTCAATCTATTCTTTGAACGAGATCTTTTTAAATGAAGAGGCGAGTAGAAAGAGCTATTGAATCCCTTGCAATAAGCGTTCACTGTATCCTTCTTGGTCATCCGAAGATGGTTCCAAGCAGTTTGTATGTCGCGTTCATACTCTCGAATCAGCCAAGAAGAAATAAAAAGCCTTTTGAATTTCAACATTTAACTGGAGCTGTCTTGTTTAATAGAAGCGTGGACCACCAAGTTCGAGCATTTCCCTTAAAGTAAGAAGCAGCCCTCCGAATCTTGGAGTGCTTTGAGTAATGCCCTCCCGAGAAAGCTATGTCAAACTGCTGTATGAAAGACAAAGCCTTCGAAGCATCTCTATAACCAGAAAACGTGTCAAATTTAATTGATTGTCCTCTCGGACTTTCTTGCTTTTATCTTCCAGAAAATCATACTGGTTGGCTTTATAAAAATTCTTCTTCTTTGCATAAAAGCTGTTGTCGTCAAAGTCCGAACTATCTGAAGACGAGTCCTCTGTAGAACTGTCAATCACGGGGCGAGATTTAGGCTTCTTTGCCTTTTTCTTGCCCTTTCTGAAGCTTTGCTTTTTGCTTCGCTTTTTGCTTCGCTTTTTGCCTTTTCTGTCTTCTTCGCTTGAATCAAAAGAGCTAGAAGAACTGGAAGAAGAAGAAGAAGAAGAAGAACTGGGTACTCCTTCAAATCGAACACGCTTCTTCTGTTTCCTTGCCGACGCAAATGTAGACTGACGATCCAAATAACCAGGGAAGTCAGTGCCTTTCTTCTACTTTTTGTCGTGCTTTTCTGCTTTGTTCTGCACGTCAAAAAGCTGAGCAATTCATGCATCAACCACCTCTTCTAATTCTTGCTCTGTATACATCCTTGAAGTAGGAGGTTTTGTCAGTGCTGGTTTGAGGGGTGGTTCTGTGGTCTCCCGCCACTCTGTATGCACCTCGTCGAAGAAGGTCTGGCTCATAAATTTTGCAAATTTCGGATCCTTTGCAAAATTTAGCATCATCGTTGTTGCATCGCCGATCAATCGTCGACGCTCCATCTCTTTGATCTCCGCCTGAGTAGGCTGAGGCGAGCCGTACTCCTGGCGTGAATCTTCGTTGTGATCTCTTCTCGCATCTCCGGTTGCAGAGGAAGTCGATTGATCTCTGTCTGAAGCCATAAGTGCCGCGTAAAAAGGATCGGATTTCCCATAGAAGAGAAATCGGCTTTGCTCTGATATCACTGTAACAGACTTGGACACTCCAAGTCGAGATTCTACCATGACAAAATAAGGTGTGTCCTGAATGGTACAGTCTCCAAGGGATGGCTAAAGAAGAACATCCGCCAAATATTAAGTGCACCGTGGGTAGAAGCACACCATCCAAAGCAAGAAAAGGGCAAGGAAACCAAGAACTAGAGGACACCGTGCATGGTACTTTGTTGAATGGAGTACTGGTACTCGATGGAAGATAATAACGTGGAAGCCCCCTCTGAAAGAGAAGTATCCAAAAGTGCGCTTTGAGGTAACAACTGACTCAATCCCACATCATAATAGAGCTGATGTCACAAAGTGATGACGTGGCTGCCCAAGAGGAAACCCTGACTGCTGCTGAAAACCCTAAATCTGCAAACCCTAACCCTAAAACCTGCAAACCCTAAAATCTGCCAAAAACCCTAAAAACTGCAGAAACCCTAACCCTAACCCTAACCCTAAAAGAGCAGCAGTGAAAAGCGTTGATATGATGACGTGGCCTAATTTCGTAATTTGCGGCATAAAATCAAGCTACGGCAGTTTGCTTTTCCTACGCAAATTGAGAGAGAGAGAGAGAGAGAGAGAGAGAGAGAGAGAATACTTTTGCTTTATTTTGTTCCAAAGCTCAGGAGAGCTTGAGAGAGGAAAAGAGCCTTTGCTTTTATTTTTGAGGCTTTTGATCTGAAGCTTTTGGGGCTCTGCTTTTGGCATCCCTTGTAAACGTTGATATGATGACGTGGCCTAATTTCGTAATTTGCGGCATAAAATCAAGCTACGGCAGTTTGCTTTTCCTACGCAAATTGAGAGAGAGAGAGAGAGAGAGAGAGAGAGAGAGAGAGAGAGAGAGAGAGAGAGAGAGAGAGAGAGAGAGAGAGAGAGAGAGAGAGAATACTTTTGCTTTATTTTGTTCCAAAGCTCAGGAGAGCTTGAGAGAGGAAAAGAGCCTTTGCTTTTATTTTTGAGGCTTTTGATCTGAAGCTTTTGGGGCTCTGCTTTTGGCATCCCTTGTAAACATTAAATAAGTGGTTTGGGCACCAACTCTGCAGAGCATCTGGACGCAGAGTCTGAGAGTGAGACCCGAACCACTCTTGTACTTTGAACATTGATCAATACATAAAGAAATACCGAAAGGGGCGCCAGTTTTTGGGGCCAATATTTCTAGGCACGGAACTCCGCCAGGCCAGTGCAAATCTATTGTGAACTCTGAACTGTTTTGAAGTGGTTATTTGGTGCTGTTGTGATTGATTCTTGACTTGGAGTGTCTAAGTCTATTACAGTGGTATCAGAGCACGGCCGATTTCTCTTCGACGGGAAATCCGATCCCAATTTGACGTGCAGAACAAAGCCAAAAAGCACGGCAAAAAGCAAAAGAAAGGCACTAACTTCCTAGGTTATTTGGGTCGTCAAGTGACATTTGATAAGGCAAAGAAACAGAAGAAGCGTGTTCGATTTGAAGGAGTACCCAGTTCTTCTTCTTCTGACAGCTCTTCTTTTTCTTCTTCTTCTGACAATTCTTCTAGCTCTTCAGATTCGAGCGAAGAAGACAGAAAAGGCAAAAAGCGAAGCAAGAAACAACGCTTCGGAAAGGGCAAGAAAAAGGCAAAGAAGTCTAAATATCGCCCAGTGAGTGACAGTTCTACAGAGGACTCGTCTACAGACAGTTCAGACTCCGATGACGACAACTTTTATGCGAACAAGAACAATTTTTATAAAGCCAACTAGTATGACTTTCTGGAAGATAAAAGCAAGAAAGTCCGAGAGTTTAAGGAAGGTGGACAGTCGATCAAATTTGACACTTTTTCAGGATATAAAGATGCTTCGAAGGCTTTGTCTTTTATACAGCAGTTTGACATCGCTTTCGTGGGAGGACGCTACTCAGAGCACTCCAAGATTCGGAGAGCTGCCTCTTATTTTAAGGGGAATGCTCGAACTTGGTGGTCCATGCTTCTTTTAAACAAGACTGTGCCAGTTAAATGGCTGAAATTTAAGAAGCTTTTTATTTCTTCTTGGCTGACGTAAGAGTATGAACGCGATATACGAGCTGCTTGGAACCATCTTCAGATGACCAAGAGAGATACAGTGGACGCTTATTGCGAGAGATTTTGGAGCTCTTTTCCACCCGCCTCTTCACTCAAGAAGATCTCGTTCAGAGAACAGATTGAGCGATTTACCTTGGGTCTACCTACAGAGATCCGAGATCACTGCTTGGAACAGAAGTCAGCTTCTATTCAGGAGTTGATAAGTCATGCAAAACGGGGCTTTGCCATTCACTCTGGCAGTCTGACCTACCCCACCGATGAGGTCATGACACAACGAGCCGAACAGACTTCAGCGAATGAAAGTAGAAAAAGAAAGAGCAACCCAAAAAAGAAGGATGCACAACCTAAGCTTACTCCTCAGGAGAGAGCTCGCTTCATTAGGGAGGGGAGGTGCTTCGGATGCGGGGAACATGGACATATCTCCGCGATGTGCCCTAAAAAGGCACAGAAAGAACAGAATGACAAGGACGACGAAAGGCCTGAGAGTTCGCGAGCAGCTGAGGAACGTGGAAGAAAAGGCAAGATGAAAACAAGACTGGTTCCTGATTGTGTGGGTACCAATCCCAACATCATGGACGAGAGTACAGAACTTTTCCGAGCTTGGGACAAAGTGAAAGACCAAGAGGCCCTGATCTTCCTTGATGGAGGAGCCAAGACCAACTTCATTTCACCGGAATTGGCGGCACGGCTCGAGATCACTCCCGATTGGATGGGACCACTTGCGGAGGCTGTTCTAGCGGCACCCCCGGCAGGGACGTAGCCATTACACCTATCATTGGCAAACTTCGGTTGCATTGTCAGGGGTATTTGGGGCATGGGGACTTTTTCATAATGCCTTTGGAAGGTTGTGATGTTCTCTTAGGGATTCCCTGGTACCACAAGAACAACGTTACGTTCTGAGAAGGCACGCCTGATAAAGAAAAAGGAAAAGGAGAGGCTTTTTCCAAAGCTTAGTATGCGATACTACGGACCTTTCCAGATCACTAAAAAGATAAATGATGTCTCTTCCGACTGAAACTGCCTGATACTTGGAGGATTCACAATGCATTTCATTTGAGCCTCTTGAAACCTTTTAAAGGTGATGTACCTGATGATGGGGAGCCTGATGAGCAACCCAAAGTGGAAGAAAACGAGGAGATCCTTGTTCCTGAACAGATTTTGGCACATAAGGATATGAAGAATAAAGGTAAAGTCCGAAGGCGGTTCTTGGTTAAGTTCAAGAACTATCCTGCATTGGATGCGAAGTGGATGGAGGAGGACCTAGCAGATACTTCTCAGATTGTGAAGCTTTACCTCGATGCTTTTGGTTTAGCATAGTCTACTCCAAATGGAACCTTGAATTCAGCTTGGCCGGAGATCTGGTGCAGTGGGATGTACAAGAGGGGAGTCACTCCGCTCCTTTGTCAACAGATGCCTTGATTTAGATACTAGAGTCACTGATGTCTCTTCGAGCTTCAGGGATACTGAAAGGTGACAGTATTCTGCTGTATGACTTTATGAAATGGAATTCCTGATTATGATACTGATTTGTTCTTGACTTCTTTTAAGTGCAGGAACTGAAAGACGAAATGACTGCAGCATTTTGGTCTTATTGATCTCGAATATACATGGTTGAAATAGGGGTTAGTCAATCGGACATCGATGAGGTTCCGATTGGATCTAGATGCAATTGCTAGCTACATTGCCGATAAATCATGGTCTAAGATCCGAATGAATGTTGAATGTCATGTGATGTCTAGTGATGTCCTGTGATGTCGTGTGATGTGACTGTCGATTGGTACATGTGCTAGATGTGTATTCCTAGTACGGCTTTCCTTCGACTCTGGCGCCCTGGGCCTTTCTACACCATTGTCCAGGGTGTGCTCAGATGGCACTACCGTCCACCTGTGTGGCTCTTCCCTCCTCCCATCTCTTGATTTAGCCTCACTGTAATATGTTGTTCTTTCTTTGGGAGAGTCTCCCCATCATGTTTGTTGTAGCCCTCTCTTGCAGAGGTGGTTGTAGCCCTATAGGCAGTTTTCATTAACTAATAAAAGGATCTTGTTCTCGGGAAAAAAAAATCAAGGGCGATTACAATGCTTTCAAGAGGGAGGTATGTCACAAAGTGATGACATGGCTGCCCGAGAGGAAACCTTGATTGCTGCTGAAAACCCTAAATTTGCAAACCCTAACCCTAAAACCTGCAAACCCTAAAATCTACTAGAAATCCTAAAAACTGCAGAGACCCTAACCCTAATCCTAAAAGGGCAGCAGTGAAAATCGCTGATATGATGACGTGGCCTAATTCCGTAATTTGCGGCGCAAAATCAGGGTGTGGCAATTTGCTTTTCCTACGCAAATTGAGATAGAGAGAGAGAGAATACTTTTGCTTTATTTTGTTCCAAAGCTTAGGAGAGCTTGAGAGAGGAAAAGAGCCTTTGCTTTTATTTTTGAGACTTTTGATCTGAAGCTTTTGGGGCTCTGCTTTTGGCATCCCTTGTAAACATTAAATAAGTAGTTTGGGCACCCACACTGCAGAGCACCACTCTTGTACTTTGAACACTGATTAATACATAAAGAAATATCGAAAGGGGCGCTTGTCTTTGAGGCCAATATCTCTAGGCACGGAACTCTGCCGGGCCAGTGCAAATCTATTGTGAACTGTGAACTGTTTTGAAGTGGTTATTTGGTGCTGTCGTGATTGATTCTTGACTTGGAGTGTCCAAGTCTATTACAACTGACAGTGTTATTGAAAGCTCTAGAGCTAAAGCCGAGAATTACCCCAAGATAGGAAGCCCCCTCCTGCTCATTCCCGGAAAAAAGGAAACACATGAGCAAGGCACACCTGTGGAGAACAGAGACACTAAAGTAAATAGAGATGACATCTGAGAATGAGAGAGAGAGAGAGAGAAACAGAGAGATCTGGGAAAGGATCTCCATGCTAATAACAATCTGCTCATACAAGTAATCAAGGGTGGTTCGGCATAGAACTAACATGCCAACTAGGTAGACCCAAGGTGCGCACAACTACGACTGCCACTGACACCGCCAATTTCTCCTGCACACGAGACCACTGGCATGGTTTTCACATGGGAATCATCTCCAACATGCTCATGAGAGCATAGATCTGGTGCATCTCCTCCTGGCTAGATCTAGATATGGATCTAGGTCTTGGATGAGGAATCCTGCCACTGCATGGTCACAAGGGCTATGAAAGTCTGCCGTGAGGAAACACTACACTGTAGAGACGATCTCCAAGCACTGCACCTGCTGCCCATGAAAAACGCTGGGGCTGTCCTGCTGAGCAAAAGCGTTGGAATGACAATGCAGTGGCTGATCTGTAACACAGTGCTGCCCTGGACCCCAGTAAAAACGCTAGCATCTCCGCATGCTCCTTGTTGCCACACAAAAAATCGCAGATGTGGGGGTTGCCCAAAAACACTGGGCTGCCTCTCCTCAAAGGACTGTCTCTTGAGGTGCCCAAGGGAGGGCGCCCCCCCTGCTGGGGCAGATCTGTGTGTATCTAGAGGTGACCCCCCCCTGCACCATATATACCCCCTGCTCCTGGCTGCTCGACCCAACCCTCAGGCCCCCCATGACTGGAAATAAATGGAAAAACCTGAACAGAAAGGAAACAGGCAACAACAGCCCAAAGGGCTCAGGAGAAAACAATGTGCCAAGGCTGGGAAAAATATTCCCAGCCTGCAGGACCATAGAGGACCATCATGGAAGCAAGCCAAAATCTGAGCTATGGTTTCCACACAAACAAAGGCAAATGTGGGGGTTGCCCAAAAACGCTGGACTGCCTCGCCTCTGCCTACTGGCTGCCTGGCCTCAAAGGAGTGTCTCCTGCCCTGCTAGGGACTGTCTTCTGCCCTGCTAGGGCAGATCTGTGTGTATCTAGAGGTGAACCCCCCCACACCATATATACCCCCCGCTCCTGGCTGCCGACCCAGCCCTCAGCCCCCCTATGATTGGAAATAAATGGGAAAGATTGAATAGAAAGGAAACGAGCAACAACAGCCCAAAGGGCTCAAGGAAAACAATGTGCCAAGGCTGGGAAAAATATTCCCAGCCTGCAAGACAACAAAAGACCATGGAACCAAGCCAAAACCTGAGCTAAACACAACCCGACATGAGAAATTTACCTCACACCTATCAAGCACAGCCACAAAATAGCCCTTACTCCCTAACACATGTCCTTAGTAGAAACTGGGACCGACTACACGAACCAAGAGAGATGCCTAAACTCTAACATCACCATCGGGCTCTGATACCATGTCAAAGGTGGCAGTGGAAGATGCAATGAAGATAAGAACTGGCTTGTGTTCCGATGGTCACCTTGACTCCAATCTAGAACACCTGCAATGCCGAACACACGAACAAGGCACACTGTGGAGAAGAGACACCAGTGAGGTAGAAAGAGGTAGACATGCTGATAACAATTTGCACATACAATTGACCAAGGGTGGTCCAACATAGAACTGACATGCCCACTGGATAGACCCGAGATACACACAATTGTGACTGCTACTGACACTGCCAATTGATCCTGCACATGAGACCACTCACACGGTCTCTGCATGGACATCCAATCCTAAGGTGCTCCTTCTCCTGGCACCAACCCAGATCTAGAGATAGAGATTGGCATCCCTCAAGGCTAGCCACTGCATATTTCTGCTCTCCTAGGCCCGCACCGTCTTGGTGGAGATGCTTTGCCTAAGCCTGAGATCGGACGTACGATGGTGTCTTGAGGAGGAGACGCAAGGAAGGATGTGTTGCCCATGCCCTCATGCTGCCCGTGTCACATGCCAGAAACGCTAGCCTGCTACAAGGCCGGCTGGGCATGGCAAAGGGCTGGCCACAAGGGCGCCCCCTCGGCTGAATGCAAATGCCTCAAGGTGCTCCCCAGAGGCCTATATATAGGCCTCTGCTGGTTGCTGCCAACCCATCATACGGGACCCCATGATAGAGAAAGAAAATCCCTCATAGGGAGAACTACTAGAAAGTAGGCATGGGAAGGCAGGAAGCAACTGGGAAAAGAAACCTAGGGTTGCAAGAACATACATAGCCTGGACATTGAGCCAAAACCCGAGCTAAACATGGCTAGATATATCCCCACATAAAAAACCAAACAACCCTCACTCCCTAACATTTGTCCCCGGGACTAACTAGGACCGACTATACGAATAAAGAGAGATGTATGAACTCTAACAGGTACGTGGTAGGCACATTTTAAAAGAAAGATATAAACTACATGGGGCCTAGCATTTGAAGAACAAGTGAGCATATGTAGCAAGGAAGGCACAACGTTTTCCTCAAGGGCTACGTTTTTCCTGCCATGAGCACCTCAACTCAACAATTTTCCCTGGGCTGCATCATCAACGTCACATCCTATCAACACCAGAGTCTCCCTCCTAGTCCCCTAAAAAACTCTAGCGCACCAAAATGCATTTTGCAGACAAGTACCCCAGAACCGTGCGTTTTATTAGACAATTAATGAGAACCCAACACCGTCAACATCAACAATTAGCTTATCGAAATTTGAAATTATTAACTATTGACTTTGCAAAGAACCTTCAAGAAAATACACACATCGCTCATTTGCATAAGCATCCAACATCAAGTACCAATTGTTCTAGATACTATGCAATAAAGAAGTTAGTATTACTTTTGGTCATGGAGTGGGGGGACCCTCAAAGGATGGTTGTAACCCCTATATCAAGTACCATTTGTACTAGATGCTAATGCAATAAAGAAGCTAGTGTTACTTTGGTAACGGAGTTGGGGGACCCTTAGAGGATGGTTGTAACCCTATATCTGGTGTCATTCTTCTATCTATGTTTTCTTTCACACCACAAAACATTCTCTCACATCTCCCATTCTTACTTCTGAAGATTAAGGAACCCTAATCAAGTAGCACGTGGGAACCTTGAGTTCGTACAAGGTTCACACATCTTGATCTAAAACCCTATATTGAACTTTGGTATCAAGGCTTTGATTGTGCTTTGGTTTTGCAAACTCAAGGGAAAACCTCATACAAGTATCATATTTATAGAAGGATAACCTTTTGAAGTATTTTTCTTATGATGATTGGAAGTCAAAACTTGGATGTCCCGAGTACAAGCGTTTGGACAAATGTTATGACACTGCGGTGGGCATCTGGCATGACGAGCATGTAGGTCTAGGCTAGAGGAACGTGTTGTTCCTGTTGGTTATTAAACGGTCCACCGAGCAGTGAGTGGTTGCCCGTGTGCGCTCATTTGCAGATTTTTCCCGACTTGACCTAAGTTTCCCGACTTGGCTAAAACTCATATAAAAGGAGCCAAAGGCCTAGCGTTTTTGCATCAGATGAAAAAGCACCCAGATGAGCCTCGGCGTTTTGCAGAGCATTAGATCAGCACCAGTGTTTTCGGACCTGATCAGCCCCAACGTTTTTGGTCCATATCAGCCAATGTCTGTGGTTTTCAGCCCTGGCGCTTTCAAGATCACCGCAATTCAGCCCTGTCGTTTTTAAATTTCAGCCTTTTCCTGGCTGGAAATGGTCCAAATCTGCAAATGCTAGCCCATCTGCAGCCATTGAGCTTTTGGCAGCACATCGAGCCTCTTTCTCGGCCATTCCCTCGCTGCATCGAGTGTTTACATCGTTGTACATCATTTGCTGTGTTTTGCGTGCCAGATCTGCAGTTTTAAAGCGATCTTTCATCCCTTCATTCCTCTCACGTCGGGAGTGCAGATCAACCCTAGATCTTCCCCCCGGTGGCCATCCACAACCCCACATTGAAAGGATCCAAAGGTGCACCAAATCAGCAAGGGGAGAGAGCAGTTGGGGACGAGGACGAGGATGAAGAGGCAACTGACATCACCGAGAGACTTCAGGAGGATGGCACAAGGTGGTAAACAAAGCACTACATCGGAGCAGACAAGGAGCTTTCATCGAGAAGAGCGAGCAATCCACTTGCTGAAGGTGGCTCCTGCAGACCATAACCGAAGAGGGAACTCCAAGAAGCAGTGCAGGGGTCTCTCTCTCTCTCTCTCTCTCTCTCTCTCTCTCTCTCTCTCTCTCTCTCTCTCTGTGTGTGTGTCTCTCTCTCTCTCGGCAATAAAAGTGGGGCTTGACCCTCATAAATTTCGACCATCGGTCTGTATACAAGAAATATGGGGAGACCCTGATGGATGTACAATGAGAGAAAGAGAGGAACTGTGTGTGTGTGTGTGTGTGTGTGTGTGTGTGTGACAAACGGCTGACGTGTCAAGCCACTTAAGACTTGAGCCGACTTGCAGATCCCGGCAAAGGGGCCTAAACCCTAAGCGAAGAAGCAACATAAGAAGTAGAAGCAACAGAAGAAGTTTTATCAACTTACAGAACCTTGCCGAGTGGGGCAATTTTTAAAGAAGTTCCCATCAACTTATGGGACCCCATCCAATGGGGCCCACGGGACCTGACAGGGTTAAATAAAGCAGGACCAATACACACACAACAACAATCTCTGGCGTAAAAATTGATGACGTGGTCGTTGTACGGAGGCTCCACGTTTTGTGCTAACTGCCTTGATGGCGAATGCTTCTAACGACTTTGGATGCATAACCGACGAAAGACTCCTCCAAAACCCGCATAACTATTGAGATGTAGGTATTATTAGGATGTATAAACCAACCATTAGGGTTATTAGTAATTCTTCCTATTGCTACAATGATGATAGCAAAATAAATACTAATAGGATGTCGAAGAGGAGCAAGAATTGAGGCTGTAATAAGGTGGCATGCCACATTGTCTTCTACAATAATAAAGTAAGAAGTCGTCTATACCAAGATAAAAGGACTTCCAAAACCCTCTACCTACCACTCTTGATTTCACTGAGCATAAAATAGCCAAAGAAACACAGACACAACACAAATCATATCCAATACCATCCTCCCTGAGTAGCATCCTCCCTGAGTAGGATCTAAGGACCTGGTAAGGAGGAAGCAATCAAAGAGGGAACCAGAGCTTCTATGCATTCTGTGGCAAAACGTGATCCAACTTGTGCATTTTGTGGCAGAAGTATGTAAATAACAAATGCTCTTGCACGACAGAGATAAGGATGATTATAAGTTGGTTGCATAACGTAATTCATTTAAGCAATAGGATATACAAGCTTGGTCTAATCTGATCAACAAGCTATGCACACAAAATCAAGGTGGCTTTACCTTCAAGTGACAGCCAAGCCACATTAAATACATGCGCATGCTGACAACCATTTGCTCGTGCTATATTCGTGCCATCCTCATTTAATGATCGATACATAGATGGACAAGAGCAACCAGATTCAGCCAATTGCAGCTTTACGAATCAACAATGAGCATTTAGTAGACTTAAAGGTTAAAACCAGATACTGTATAAAGTTTGATATGTTTGTCCCACCTCTCTGCTACTCTTCCCCCTTAACACTAGGTTGGTAATGGGACACTTTAATGTCCTGAGACACTTTTATGTCTTGTTAAGTGACCATTTTGCTTGAATTATTTGAAGAGTTTGAAAGTGAATTTCTAGATGCTATATGTCCACAAAGTTTCCTTATGAGCTGAAAAAAACTTGACGTCTTTTTGGAATATTGATCTCAGCATTAACCTTACTCTTGCACAACATTTTTAAACCTAAACTATGTGGAAAAACGGGTCCTGTTTTTGGCTTTTTTTCAAAGTTTTACAACTATATCACTCAAATTCATGTTTGTGAAGTTTAGATTGCTAGAGGATTAGACTTAGTAGTCCTCAACATGTTCTTATGCTTCTAAGAAGGTTTAAGTGGAAATTTATGACCAAATTACCAGAATTGCCTAATCCCGGCTTTGTTGATATCCAAATTTAATTTTGATTGTGTAAGTGACATGTGTAATATAAAACTAATGTTCTTTGAGTTCTAGGTCACCTAATATGCTATATAGCATAGTATATGACAATGATTGGGTTTTTCAATTACAGAAGAATATGAGACATTCTAGTGTAGCAAGTATAGCTTTCTAAATATTGCTAGTTTCTACAGCCAATTGTGTGCATTTTGTAGTTAATAACCATATCTAGTTGTAAACTTCAAATTTGGTTAGATATTGAGTAGTTTCTATGGGATTCTAGAGGTCGTAATGCTTAACCCAGTTATTTCATGTTTGTTATATTTAGCACTTCATCATGCAAGGTTCCCCTTGATAAGAGATCTATTATTCTTTTGACATGCTCCATGGCTCTTTTTGAGTCCAAAGGCTCAAAGGGAACTAAGAAGACGTGTAAATAGTATCTATATTGAGCGTGACTATAGAAACTTTGATGATAGGTCTGTAGAATGACAAAAATGCAACTTTTTGTACCCTTTTTTTGTTAAAAAGAAAAATAGTGAGGCAAAAGAAACAAAATGACTTATCACCAACACAATGAAGTTAACGGGGAATTTTAAATCATGTCCTACAAAAATCGCTAGTCTCATTTGTATGCAATCAACCGTAAAAAATGTTTGTTTTGGGAAAAATGGATTGGTCTATCAACTTTGGAGGCTTATTATGACCAAGAGATGAGAAATTTTAAAGGTTTCTTATTTTTATTCATATGTAGTAGTCCTTGAACTATAAGCCCATGAAAGGATTTTCCAAAATGCGTGGATTTACTATGGTTTTTGATTTTTTTAATCAAAATCTCGAAAGGAAACTTTTATGGCCTGTTAGGTTTACCAACCTAGTGTTAACACCGCACGCTATACTTGTAAGTGACGCTCAATTTGCTAAGCTTAGCCCTCGTGACTAACCAATAGAAACGTGTCAACCATCGGCCCAAAATAACCAAGGGCTACAAAGATGAGCATAGTGCTGCTATGGCCTTTCTGCATGCCGAAATCACAAAAAGCACAAGTATAGAACACAGGTATTAAACAAAACACTCTTGGTAACTCTTAAATGAGCCAGGTCTAAATTGTGCTCTCACTCACATGCTAGTAATGAAATTAATTAAACAATAGATACCTTGAAATATAAGCATGCAAAGATCATAGATATAGAAAGACCTTATATGTACTCCTTCACAGTACTCTATCTCCTCCATTCGTGCCTCACGTGCAAGATATTCATCAAAGGAGGGTCCCATTAATGATCTTTTGCCTTTGGCCATTCCAAGGGACCCTCTCCTCACATTCTTATGTCCTTGCCTCATAAATACTGAACTCCAAGTCCTTTTCAATGCATACAAGAAGGTAAAGTAACATCAATGCCTAAAGTCGAACAAATAAAAACTGTATGTACATAAAATAATGTACCAAACCGCTTTGTATCTTCTCTCCTCTTCCATTCCTACTCATCTTCCTCTTCCATGTGATTATGTCTCGCTCGAAAGAGAAAAAAAACGTTAAAAAATATATAACTTGCTCTCTCTCTCTCTCTCTCTCTCTCTCTCTCTCTCTCTCTCTCTCACACACACACACACACACACACACACACACACACACACACACACACACAACCAACCAACCAACCCATGTGAGAATTGAGTTGTGAGAACATAATTCTAAATTTTAGAGATAGAGAGAGAGAGGGTTTGTAGTATCGTGCCTGTGAGTGAAGTGGAAGTCAGGTTTGATTGCGCATCGCTTCTTGGGAGATTAGCCTCTATTGCTTCTTGGCTTCTTGGACGGTCCGTGCTTCTTGGTTTCTTGCAGGACTAAGGAGTAAGATAAGCAGCCAAGATTTGTGGTTACCCTACTTGTGCGTGAAGGGGGATTGCATCGTGCTACTTGGAGATTAGCCTCTCTTCATTGCTTATCCTTCACGACAATCTTGTTCTTTAGCTCTGGTAGTATACCTTTAAAGTTTATGAGCTTGCACAACCACCTATGGTGGGTCTCACTCCCTCTTTTACCAACGGGTCAATCCTATACAAGTTTTCAAGCTTACTCATGTGAGTATGTGTGTGAGTGTCTAAATGTGTATACATACATATATGCATATGTTTGTGTGGATATATATGTATATGTAGGTGTGTGTGTGTGTGTGTGTGTCTATCTTTATGCATCACATTCTCTCTATCTCTTCCTTCTTGTCATCCCTCACCACCCCCAACTCTCTCTCTCTCTCTCTCTCTCTCTCTCTAGAGAGAGAGATAGATAGATAGATAGATTTTATTATTGTCCTCAGAGGTCAAATATGACCTATGGGACCAAAGTTACATGTGATGTAGTATGTGTATGGCTGATGAGTGACTCTCGATGCTCCAAAATTGTAGTGATGAGAGTCGCAATGGAGAGCCCACACTTTGGCTGGGAGAGGAAAGTGTGTAGGTCTAAGTTATGGCTGAAAATGTGAGAGAAGCAAGTTCGGATGTGATCAAAAGCTGAGCACTCTAGTAGTGTGTGGTACTCAGACTCTCGAACTTGCAGTGAGCATAATGTGCACAATCGATTTGACTCTTCTCCATTTCCCCAACGCCCTATCTCGCATCGAAGGAAATGGGAGCTAAGCCGAATTGCTGCGATAGTGCGTATCGCGGACAAGGGAATAGGCTCAAGCATGTAAGTGTGAGTGCGGTTTCCTCTCTCAGCGAAGAACATGGTTTTGTAGTTGGGGGCAATATAGGTGGTGTAATGTATGAAGCGTGACCCACCGGATTTCTCCCAAGCCGTAATACATTGGCGTTGTAGAAAAGCTTCATTCACTTGAGAGTCAATTGAAGCATCATGTAGCAAGTGTAATGCATCCCATCTCCCAAACCACTTCTTTATGTCTTGCATCCATCCCGTGCTCAAGATCTTGCTTTTATACGTCTTTTGAACTTTTTTGCTTGCTTCCCATGCAATTGTAGGAAGTCGATGTGAGGGGTTTTGACGGATCTTTATCATGTACTCCACAACCCTTTCCATGCCCATAACCTCAATTAAAAGAGATCCCGACTCAAGAAGTAGGAGCATATATGGTGTTTGTGTCTTAACTTGGAGAAAGTTTGTAAGAAAACGCTTTTGGACATTCTCAAACTCTTTCCAAGTAGACTTTGAGATGCTCCCGCTCCACACTTCAACTCCATAAAGAAGAACCGGTGTCACCAATGCATCAAAAAGATACTTCTTGAGAACCCAACACTTGATGTTTCCCGCATTACACATGTTCTCAAATGCATAATATGCTCTCTTTCCCACTTCCAAACGACGCATAGCACATTCATACCACTTGTGATTGGATGGAACCTCAAGGCCAAGGTACTTAAAGCTCTCAACAACTTCAAGTGTCTCGTTGTTGTACACAATGCATGGCTTCTCCTTATGGTTGGTTTTCACAAGCATAACCTTTGTTTTGGATTCATTTACAATCAACCACTATGCAAGCAAAAGTTCTCAAGGACAACCATAAGCTTTTGTGCATTTTCTAAAGTGTGTGCTAGAAGCACTACATCATCCGCATACAACAAAAGCATGATTACCGCATTGCAAATAGTGACCTCTTCAATGCCTTCTTCTTGCATAAAGTCAAGTACCATTTGTTCCAATTGATCGATGCATAGACCAAAGAGAGTTGGTGAAAATGGACATCCTTGTTTAACCCCAATAGTGCTTACAAAAATTTCTGAAATTTCTCTTCCCATGCGCAATTGACAAATCACCTTCTCATAGATTCGAGAAACCGCAAGCATAAACAGAGAGAGAGAGAGAGAGAGAGAGAGAGAGAGAGAGTAATGAAAGCTCTTTGCCATCATTTATAGTGGTGGTTTGTATGAGGGAGAGTTACATTTGAGCCACTCCATAATCCCCCCCCCCCCCCTCTCTTTAGCATGGACATGGTAAATCAAGAGTATACCAAAATTCACTTGCAAAAAATTGAACTCAATGAAGTCAACTTGAGCATCGATCAATTGGTGTTCGCAATACTATCCAAGGTCCAATGCAACACACTATCCAAGGTCACATATAATATGCATTAGATGGATGCTTAGTCAAATAGTCATTAAAGATATAGCTAATTGGAAGCAAGCTAGTGTAGCTAACTTGAGAGTCTGCAAGAGAGAGAGAGAGAGAGAGAGAGAGAGAGAGAGAGAGAGATTCTCTACCATGTTGTGCAGGCCTACAGGCCTACAGACTAGTCCCCCTCCTATGGGCATATTCCAGGTGATTGCTCCTCTCTTCTCCAGGGCTGGAGAGGTGGCTGCGTGTTTGCTATATTCGGTGGATCCATGATGGGTCCATCCTCTCGAGTCTCCTTGTTATGGCAAGAATGCTCCTCTTTTAATGTACCACCCAATCGTCTACTCTATATAAATTTTTTTGTTGACGGTACGTATCCAATCTCGTCAATAATTATCCTTGCTGCCCTCACAGACTCGTTTTATTGGAGGGTGTTGTCCACCGTCTCTTTTCTACAGTAGGGTTGCAATAGGCCTTCCCTCCCAAATTCTTGCACTGCCCTCGCATTCACAAATTTCCACCCCTCTACTAGCTTTAGGACTGGGAGCAAGCCCATTTTTGCATCACCCTCACAGGTGTACTGAGTGTATGGGCAATGAGGTGTTCGACCTTCAATGCTACAATGTTGCACTCAAGCAGACTTGAGAATGGAGAGAGAGAGAGAGAGAGAGAGAGAGAGAGAGAATTATATGTCAGCTCGTAGTCATCCTCCACGCTAAGTCCCTCTCTCGCTAATTAAATGTAGCTGGCCATAGCAGCATGAAAGGAGTCGGCTGAGGCCAAGATCTCTCTCTCTCTCTCTCCCTCCAGCCTGTTTAACTTCCTTCGAGCCTCGAGCCATGCCTGCATGTGGCATGCTTGAAGTGCGGCTTTCATAATAGAGTAGAATACTTTCCATAGTCAGGTTACTACTCCAAATAACAAACAACAGCATCAAACAATAACACCTACAAAGGGTCAAACTACACAACAAACAATTGGTGGAAAGTTTTCAATTTTCAAAATCGCTTGTGGCTCACCTGCTCTAACTGACTTCTTTTGAAAACTTTTCTTATTCTTCTTCTTCTTCTCTCTCTCTCTCTCTCTCTCTCTCTCTCTCTCTCGCATGATAGGTTGGTTAAGAGTTTTAGTTCCCTCTTTAACAAAAGTTCAAGACTCATCACATAGATATTTGAGTCTCTCTCCTACGACGTTAAAATCTTATCTTGTCTTTTCTCTCTCTCTCTCTCTCTCTCTCTCTCTCTCTCTCTCTCTCTCTCTCTCAGGGCTTGAGATATCAGACTCTCTGCCGACATGGCGACTGGCAACCAGACCAAATTGCACCAAATTTGAAAAATACCCCAAGGAGCTGTTTAGCTTTGCTAATGTCAATTTATGGTGGGTATGTTGTTGGGAAGGTTGTGTGCTCCCCTTGACCCTTGCGGGTCTAAATTGTGTACGTATGAGCTTCTCTTGTCTAACCTCTCGTGAATGAACACTTGGGCATGAACATCCATGTCAAGTGATTAATTCATTTTGCTAGTTAAACGAATAGTTCTTTGGTTTTGCAGGTTCAACTGCTTTTGGCTCAGCCAGACTTCACAGTTCAATATTTAACCTTGGCTCTCTCTGAGTGCCAAGATCTCTCTCTCTCTCTCTCTTTGAAGTGCTAAGAATCATAGAGCAAGGGATCGACCTTCTAGGTGTGGGTGTGTGGTAGGGTTTGAGTCGGTGGAGCAGATGTGTGCGATCAAAGTGATCATAGCTAGAGCACCAAAGAAAGGGGGAGATGTACTGTCAAGCCAAAGCGAGAGAAAGGGAATATTATTAGTGTCTATAATATTGAGAGAGCGTCTGTTATTAGTGCAAGCATTATTAGCAAAAAAAATGGTATTCACGAGTGAGGTGGATAACATATGATTTGTGCTCGTGTGCCATCAAAACGTCAATGTTTGAGTCATCATGAGAAGCTTAGAAGTGTTCATATAGGTAAAAGTCCATAATCAGATTATTTTTTAAGTGAGATCATAAGCCTTAGCAGTCATTGTCGACAAAGTGAGTACAAAGCAATCAAGTATCAATAATCATTGGTCTAGGGAATTGTGTGTGTGTGTATGTGTGTGTGTGTGTGTGTGTGTGTGTGTGTGTTTGAATTGATTATCTAACAATAATTTGAAGAATACAAACTATTGACCATATAATGGACTAAACTAAACAGAGACTTTATATTACTAAAAGTACAATTTTCTTCTATTACTGAGAAAAAAGAGAGACATATGTAAATGCCATTGACTTAGGTTTATCAGATGACCATAATTTTTTAATATACATTGAGCTTTTGTGACCTAATAAGATAGAATAGATATAGGTCCTTGTATTCAATCATCTACTACAATTGTTGAGAGTGCTCTAATTTTAAGGAAGAAACCCGTTACCTGCCACCTTCCAAACAATGCAACTCCATCAGTAGTGACATTAGTTGGGAAGACGTTGTGAGCGGGATGAAAACACATACAACGCCTCTATAACGACCCGTCACACACTCTTGGGAAGATACACACACACGCTATGGGGCACCACTCGGCTTACACAACACACCTGGCCGAGACAGGGAACACACCTCTGGAGTGAGAGGAGAGAGACTATCCACTTGCCCACTCCACAAAGACACACACACACACACACACACACACACACACACACACACAAAAACTCAGCTCAAAAGAGGAGAACTTCTGATGTTTAGATACAAATGAGCTTGGGCCAACACCAATGGGGCAAATAGCTCACACAATATAGGTAAAATAAGCCAGATACAATCACAAACTAGAGCAGAAACTTCGCTCATAGGAGAAACTTACACAGAAAAACAGCAGGAAAAGAGTGAGGAATTTGGCAAAATGGACAACGCCATCGCGTCCGGAACGGCCCAAAACCCCAGTCTACAATGTCAAAGTGCTCAAATCCGACCTCGGATGAGCAGTTTACGGCCAAAACAGGCTCCGAAAACCCCAAAAACACATGCGACTGTTCCTCCTCTCTTCTCCACGTTTTTTCTGGTCTTCTCTCTGTTTTTTCAGTTCCCACACTTAGCTTTATTAGTTGGGCACCCTTGGCCTTTTAGATGACCTCAAACGGACCCCGAACAGGCCAAAAACTGACCTCGCAATGCATAGTTGTCACCTTTTTGCATCATTCGCACACCTGGCACTCAACTTTTTTCCAATAATGCATCTCGCCACCACGTGAAGTGGCCCCAAAAAGTGGTCCTAATGATGACCTTTCTGCATAACTCTCACAAGAAAACACCCACGTTGTGTCCGTCCTCATCCGCGTGCAAATATTGACCTCGTTCGCCCTCCTGACGCCACTAGATGCCATCTGACACACCTGCTGACCTCATGTCGTCGGCCCGCGGATAGCTTCCTCGAGAAGTTTTATGCGCTATAAACTCCTCATTATTGTAGAAAAAACATACTGGTACTGGTAATAGTGAAAATCGATGCACTATGTACATGCTATCCTAGCTGTACACATGTGGGCCCCACGCAACCACCTGGCTCTGAAAAATGGGCAATCCTTTATTCGATGCACCATGCATGTGTATGTACATATGCGCAATCCCTTGCTCCAAAAAACTCCTGACATAATTTGCCCACCCCCTAGCCTGCTAGAGCATTCATGCTCAGCAGCAGCACTAGTAGATGCTCATTCCACCTGGATCAAAAGGCCAAAGGCATATCGCCTGATTCACAAGAAGCATCATAACACCACACCTACATTTGTCAACAATCAACCAAAATGCACCATAGGCATATCCAACTAACACATCCGCCCTTTTTGGAGTTCCAAAAGCATAAATATTGCATGCCACATTCAACCCAACCGATAGAGACAACTCAAGTGACTCATCACCTGGCATCTTGGCTTCACTAGCCATATCAACAATATTCAAATCATGCACCCAAGTAGCTAAAAGCATTGTGTGATGGTAAAGTTGTTGATATCCAAATCACAAAAGTATCCCCGCAGCACACATATCCCTAGCATAGGCATCCACATAGCTGAGATTGGACTCATATATGCCAAACCCCTTCTCATCATCATAAGCATACTCATCATCACACGTAACTTTATCCACATCATAATCATGGCTAGCACCACTATCCATAGCTTCTAGCATGGGTTCATCAGTCTCCAAGAATACAGATCCCTGCTCTAAACCACAATCATGCTCATAAATCGGTTCAATCACTTCACATACATCAAAATATGGCTTCAAAATAGGCTCCACATCCAATAAATCTACAAAATGGCTCTCAACCTTGCCCTCTTCCCTAATTTCCAAGGAACTAGTATCCAAAGATACGTGCTCATCATCAATAACCTTGACCTCACACTCACACCCAGAATCACAAGGTACACAAGTAGCCAATGCATCCTCTTCAAGACTTTTCAATCCTGTATCCAAAGCATTACTCACCTCTTTAGGCTCTTCCATAAACCTGTCAACCTGCAAGACCTCTTTATGCTTCACAATAGACCTTGGGAAGAAACGAGAAACATCATAGGATAGGCTACTTTTCACCTGCTTAGGCTTAACTTCATCTTCCATGTCAAATCCATTTTGCACATGCATACCTGTACTGATACCATGTTCCTCAAGACGCTTAAAATTCCATTCCTTGTGCTTTGCAATGCATACCGCATCTTCAAAAGACTCGGGTCTCTTCAACTCAACCTCGAACCGCAACCAAGGTGACAAACCATCAACAAAAGAACTTTTCTTCAATGAACAAGGGGGGGTCTCATCCTTAAGAGCAACACACCAACGAGTCCATAAATCTGTAAAACCTTGTACATAGGCATCAACACCTTGACAAGAACCTTGCTTAAGAGCATTGAGCTCATTCCATATTGCATTTGCATCTTCAAAAACGTGGAAACGCTCTAAAAAAGCTTCTATAAACTTGTCAAGACTCAAACCATAAGAAGAAGCCACTGCTTCTTTAGCTTCCAAATCCATGAACCAAACACGGGCCTCATCTTTCAAAAGCAATCCAAATAGCCTCAAAATCTTGTCCTCATCACACATATTGTTGCTTATGCATGCCACCTCGACTTGCTCCAGAAAGTCTTCCGCATCTTCACCACTTCTTCCATGAAATTCCGGATAAGAGAAAGCCATGGTTACCCAAGTTACAATGCTTTGAGAACCCCTTCGAACACACGTGCAAGAACCCAAAACTTTTGACTACCCAATCCCCAGAACTTCAATGGAGCTCAACTTTAGTTAAGGACAAACACATGCACATCAAATGAGTTTTCATAGTTGATCATTGGAATTACAACAGGCAAAGGACATTCCAAGATCTCTCGTAATCTTCTTGGCCCGAACATAAAGACTATGCGCTGCTGGAAAAAAATCTTCCTGGACACATGAACATTTATCTGGATTCTTTGAGTTAAATGAAATGGAGTGAATTGAGGGCCATTTTGATCATCCATTAAAGCCAACCATGAAGCTCCCAAGAAGGCACACGTGACTTAACCTGTGATTTTGCCAAAATTTCAGCAACATAACAGCATAAATGGCTCAAAAGACCAAAAAACCAACCATCATAACTTGGGAAAATTTTGACAGAGTTTCCCCAGAAGTAGAGCAGTAGGAACCCAAAATATAGACTGTCTATGTATGCATAAACTGTCAACAATAGAACCCGAGCATCAAGTAGGACTCACTAGTACATAGCCTATGGCGAGGTCACAAAAAGGGTGCTCCAGCTACCTATATCACCGAAAGGATCTCCACATTTGAGAATCCCCCAGCTCAATAAAAACCTCACGCTATCGACCCTCACACGAAGGCTAATGCAAATCGCATATAGTCAAGTCTCAGAAATGACTATCTTCCAGACCAAGTCTCAGAAATGGCTGGGACTGCCAAATACAACCAAGTATGTCTCCACAAATGTGTACAATGGCAGTTTCCACAAGTAACGTACAATCCAGCAGACAATGCGCTCAAACAGACGCCAAGTGATGCATACCCACAACAACTGCAAGTGACATCACTACTAGTATATCACTGTATTCTAGCTACCTGTACCTGTGTGAATCACCTGTACCTGTACCTGTCCCTGTAACCTGTAACCTGTAACCTGTAGTCTGCAACCTGTAACCTGTAATCCCGAAGCTCGAAGCTCGAAGCAGAAGGTACTCGAAGAAGATCCTCCGTGGGGGCACCAAAAGAATGTGAGCGGGATGAAAACACATACAGCGCCTCTATAACGACCCGTCACACACTCTTGGGAAGATACACACACACGCTATGGGGCACCACTCGGCTTACACAACACACCTGGCCGAGACAGGGAACACACCTCTGGAGTGAGAGGAGAGAGACTATCCACTTGCCCACTCCACAAAGACACACACACACACACACACACACACACACACACAAAAACTCAGCTCAAAAGAGGAGAACTTCTGATGTTTAGATACAAATGAGCTTGGGCCAACACCAATGGGGCAAATAGCTCACACAATATAGGTAAAATAAGCCAGATACAATCACAAACTAGAGCAGAAACTTCGCTCATAGGAGAAACTTACACAGAAAAACAGCAGGAAAAGAGTGAGGAATTTGGCAAAATGGACAACGCCATCGCGTCCGGAACGGCCCAAAACCCCAGTCTACAATGTCAAAGTGCTCAAATCCGACCTCGGATGAGCAGTTTACGGCCAAAACAGGCTCCGAAAACCCCAAAAACACATGCGGCTGTTCCTCCTCTCTTCTCCACATTTTTTCTGGTCTTCTCTCTGTTTTTTCAGTTCCCACACTTAGCTTTACTAGTTGGGCACCCTTGGCCTTTTAGATGACCTCAAACGGACCCCGAACAGGCCAAAAACTGACCTCGCAGTGCATAGTTGTCACCTTTTTGCATCATTCGCACACCTGGCACTCAACTTTTTTCCAATAATGCATCTCGCCACCACGTGAAGTGGCCCCAAAAAGTGGTCCTAATGATGACCTTTCTGCATAACTCTCACAAGAAAACACCCACGTTGTGTCCATCCTCATCCGCGTGCAAATATTGACCTCGTTCGCCCTCCTGACGCCACTAGATGCCATCTGACGCACCTGCTGACCTCATGTCGTCGGCCCGCGGATAGCTTCCTCGAGAAGTTTTACGCGCTATAAACTCCTCATTATTGTAGAAAAAACATACTGGTACTGGTAATAGTGAAAATCGATGCACTATGTACATGCTATCCTAGCTGTACACATGTGGGCCCCACGCAACCACCTGGCTCTGGAAAATGGGCAATCCTTTATTCGATGCACCATGCATGTGTATGTACATATGCGCAATCCCTTGCTCCAAAAAACTCCTGACAACGTGTCAGTGATCCCCTCCCCTTGTTATTGGTGTCAAAAATTACAAGAAAAACTAACAACTTAGCATAGATCAAGTATTATGTTTAGAGTTTGAGTAACTTATTTACTACAATGTTTGTCCCTTTTAATTCTGAAAAAATCGGACAACATCTCCTTTGTGATTTGGATCAATTTTCAAAAATCCAATCTAATGCCATCTTATCCGAGACCCTCACATGAGGATTAAGGCTCTTTTAGAAACACGTGAATGATTTCAAAGTAAAATACTAACACTTATTTCAAGAAGTATGCATTTATTTACCAAAAAATTATAACATAAAAAACAATTCATAGTTTTGAATTCACTAATATATACTTATCTTCACCAAAAATGAGTTCCTACATCAGCAGTTCATCGAGTTTTCTTTACGTACTAATGGTGATCCCTATATCAATGGTGATCAAACTACAATATCTTTGAAGTATTGTCATCAAAGTAGAATAAGAACTTCTATGTTATGAAGTGTCCTTGTAAGCCAAGGTGCCCCCAATAGTCAAGAATTTATTTACACATGCACCATTCTAGCTTCAATCTCTAAAAAGCAAAAATTTGGGCAGCATCTCCTTTGTACAACAATCAAATTTTCAAATATCTAGTCAATGCCATCTCTGTTGAGATCCTCACACGTGAGGTTTAAGGATCTAGCATCTTATTTGGACAACAACTTATTTGGAAAACATCTTATTTGTATTTAGAATTTTTTGGAATAATTCCACAGGCTGCTATCTCTTACAAGACCCTCACAAGAGGTGTTGATGGCATCAGAAACCAAAAAACGGGCAGCTACTATCAATCAATAGTATGTCATTGTGTATTATGTCTCTGTTGCCCTATTCATCCAAATTAGATACCCGTCATATGGTAGTAAGAGCATTTCACTACTCATCTGAGTACATAATACTAAAGCCAATATATCCAACAAGTTGTCTGTGCAAATAATACTCTCATAGTTAAAAATTAGCTTAGATCTTTATGCAAATGAACTTAGAATGTCTATCAAAATGTATTTCAAAAAAACTTCAAGCATACACACTCTCAAATGTATTGAATAGGTGCAGATGCACCTACCTGCATGATGATGTTTCTTTATCAAAATGTATTTCAAAAAAACTTCAAGCATACACACTCTCAAATGTATTAAATAGGTGTAGATGCACATACTTGCATGATGATGTTTCCCTTTCCATACCCAATGAAGCAGCAAGGTGAAGGGGATGAACATTGATTGCTTGCACACGGGGTCTTTGAATATTTGGGGTTACCCCATGTGAATATATAGAATGCGTTTTCATTCGATTGCAGCTCCCTACTGAGTGATGCCAAAAATGGTAGCAAAAGATTATACTTCCATTTAAGAAAGAGATCCATATCCAAAAATGGTAGCGTGTGTGCGTGCGTGCGCACATGCGTATATGTGTTTTTGTATTAAATTTAATACATATACACAAAAGAGCATAATGTTCAAAATACAACTCACCTTAAATAAATAGGCAGCGATTTGTAAAAAAACGACTCAAAATCTTAGATTCGTTTTTGTACAGTATAATAGAACGAGGCATCGTTCCCAATGATCCTATACAAAAGAATAGAGTTGTGAAGGTCATTCACGTTAATTTAGCAAGGATCTTTGAAGTCAGACATCAGCTAAGACAAAATACTTTTAAGTAAAGATAGCATTCTGACCTACATCCATGTAAAACAAGACAACAAATTCCTTAGCGTTGCATACGTGTTACAGGTGTCAAAGAACCTATCATTTGTTATCCATGTCCTACTTCAATTTTTTAAAACTTAAACTACTATCCAAAAAGTTTTTATTTGTAAATATATTAAACGTGTATAATAATGTAAAAGTATCAGAAGGCCATCACCCTTTTTGATGCAACTGGCATACTTGTCTTTGATATGTGCAAAACCATAATTTAAGTTTTATTTATAAAATATAGAAAAAAACTTAAATTATGGTTCTGCACATATTAAATATGGAAAAGAAAATACTAAGTATTCAAGTTAAACCATATTCTCCAAGAGGTATCAAAGGGCATTTTGCAAACCAAAAATGCCCCTAAATAAGACAAAGTACCTCCTTATGTGATTTTCACTTGAGCAATTCCAAAAAAAACTTCATAAGCATTTCAAGAAGTCACGGCCTTGTAATATTTTCTTTAGATTTCTACTTTTCCAAAGAGGCAAGGAAACCCCCCCTTTTTTTAACCTTTCAAGTTTTCAAGTAGTTTTAACTTTTCCCCTTGAACAAAAATCATCAAAAGGCCATTACTCCTTTTGATGCAAGTGGCAAAATGAAATCTATTCTTCAACATTTTTCAAGATTTGCAGAATCCAAATTAAACCATATTCTCCAGGAAGTATCAACAAGATGTAAACATCGTTTCATTAAGTGTTTCCTAAAGAGTTTAGGTAAATATAATTATGTACCAATCAACTGATGTTTTCAATTTTCAAGCCCAAACCTTAAGGCCTATCAACTTGCCATGCCACGACAAATGAGAATCAACATGTGAGTATAAAAGTTGTGAGTTGAGCATTCCAAGCTCAAATATTTTTTAAAAAATCGGTGGTTAAAAGTTTTAGAAGAAAGATTTCTGGTACAAGCATCCAGACTTAAAGTAAGCTTATATTCATAAGCTTATATTGAAACAGTATATTTCAGACAACGCTGGGTGAGATGTCAAAAAAACTAAATTTTCTTCAAGAACCAGTATAATGCAAAGAGACAACTAAGCAAAACCAGGCAAGATCCAATCAAATATCCGAGACCCATCTCGTATTCCATCAGTAGTTATAAAATTTGCAGTCACACTCATAGTGTGCACTAATTTAGAGAATTTTTTCATAAGATTAGTTTGGATTTAGAATATCATAAATACCCTATACCCACAGCTATACCATATTTAAGAAGAAGTATGTTTTTTATAAATTGATTTTTTAATGAATATATAGAGGCAAAAAACAATAAGCCATTTAGAATCTTGATAACTATCCAAGTTTTAAGATCTGGTGTTCCTTGGTATTACTCAAAAATAGTTTTCAAATACTACAAACCAACATTCCGAACAACATCATCCTCAGCATATTACAACATCCAATATTACCAAAAAGGGTTGATTATGATACATTTTATCGTGAACAAAAGCTGGGTAGCACATTCCTCTTCAACATGTTACTATTTAATCTAGTATACATCCACCATTTATGTCAACATGATACCAAGTAATTACCCCTTGATTAAACTTCAAGTTTTAATCCTAGTTAATGCACCACATTTTATAAGAGAAAATCACGAAAGGGAGTTAAGCTTAATCCATGCAAAAAAGTTCAATTTACGCAGTGAGACCATATGGTAACAAGCAGTGGCAGATATAATAGTTTTAAAGCAACAACGAAATAGCACCTGAGAAGCAGTAGGTTTGCTCCAAGATTTCCATGATGCATAAAAGACTAACCCATGTAATGCAAGGCTAAGTGAGGGAGAAAAACATCCCTCACTAGTTTATATAGCCACACAAATAGACATGATCGTGGTGGGCACCACCAACCATCACCTTTGAGTGAGCCATGTACGTCTTGAGGCGATCGCATCTATCAACCAGGAGATATGCTCAATTACATCAAGTTAAGAATATATAGCGAGTTACCTTATGGGTATTAGGGAGGCAATAATTGACTAGCTTTAGTTACGTGCAGAGGACGGGAGGGGATGAAACCAGTAGTAGTTACACACAGAGGGCAAGAGGGAATGGGAGAGTAATATTTTGAGAGTAATGGTGGATACAGAGACTCTCCATATCAGTACGGTAAGCACATGCATCTTCAAAGAGACTCAACGGCATAAGAGGTGCAAAGATTGGCAGAGAGGGAGGAGGAGAAGGAGACGGGTACGGGCCCGTTAGATCCTGTAGAGCATGAGTTCAAAGAACAAATAATGCAGGTGTGAATAACCAAGTGGAATCCCACGATTAATTATGGTAGGTGGTGAGGGTCATTCCTACCTAGGGTATATTCCACACTTAGAGCCGCGATGAGAGCCAATGAGAGAGAGAGAGAGAGAGAGAGAGAGAGAGAGAGAGAGAGAGAGAGAGAGAGAGAACATCAAATTGATAAAATGACCTAGCAAGGAGGTCCAAAGAACCAAATGCTTTACAATTAAGGGAATTACAAGTCATAAAATGATCAACAACAACATAAATCCCATTTAATATAAGGTAATCATGCAAGGCAACCACCCACAAGACAATATTACTAACAACCATGGCACAAGTAGGCCTTAGGTCAAGCAAGGTACATATTTAGACATTAACCCAGAAGTGAATCCTAGTTAAACAGGGGAGAATGAGAAAAGTGTGTGTTAGTCAAGGATGAAGCAACCCTGGCTAAGTATAGTGACCAAGTGTATGTGTGTTGTTTGTTAACCCTCACGGCTCACGGACACCCCATCATACACGACGGACGTGTATTATGTATTTGGTAGAGTCAGGTACCGGGCTTGTCCGACCAATAGGAAAAGGGTAAGATTGATCGCCGATGAGAGGCGCACTCTAACTGGGACATTCAAGGGATTAGTTGGCTAAGCATGGGCGCCCAAGTGTGAATGGGGTGAGCTCATATAAAAGCCAACTAAACCTAAAATTCATTCATTCTCTCATTTGTGCAATAGAAGAGTGCTCTTGCTCCATCTCCATCTCCATCTTGTTCTTCTTCACCTCCTTGTGTGTGTGTGTATGTGTGTGTGTGTGTGTGTGTGTGTGTGTGTGAGAGAGAGAGAGAGAGAGAGAGAGAGAGAGAGAGAGAGAGAGAGAGAGAGAGTGCGATCGAGCATTGCGACGACGGCACGGCGGCGGCGAAGCGGTTGAGCGCGGCGGCTCCTTCTTCTTCACGGCGAGGAATCCTCCACGAAGCAAGCGTAGAGCGGTGAGTGACACACCATCGCTTTCTTTGAGCTTACTAGTTAAGCTAGTTGTGTGCTTGGAGACGTCTGTGGCTCGCACACAGTGTTAGGCAAGTCCCTTTCTTCGACAGTGCGGCAAGGAGCGCACATTTTTGGCGCCGCTGCCAGGGAAATGCCCAACACTAAGCTCAGTTAAGCACCTTACGCTTTCTTGTGATGCAATTTCAATTGAAGGATTTGTGAAGAAGGAAGGTGTGTGGTTGTGTGGAGAAGATTTTTGTTACACTGTACTGTCTTTTTTGTTTTCTGTAAAGAAGGAGTTACAATTTTTTTGCAATGTATTGTTAGAATTAAGGTATTAGCTATGGAATGTTTGTTCTGTAAGGTTCAATGTTAGCTCTGTAAGGTTAGTTTTGTAGATCTGTTAGCTAATGTAGTATTGTGTAAACAGTGTTAGAGTGTGTGTGGCAGTATCTCTATTAGCTGTAAGTAGATAAGTTAGGTGTAGGTTCAGTGTGAGTGTGCGCGCGTGCGCGACGCGGCCGCGGCGACTTTAAGAAAAAAAAAAAAAATAATAAAAAAATAAAAATAAAAGAAGGATCGAGCTGGGGATCATTCCCCAAGCCCAAGCTCAAACCCAGACCTCAGTCCTCAGTTTTAAATATAGTTTATACACCTTTTTATATTTAAAAACTATTTTTAGGATTTCGAGGGCTTCACGTAGCCGAATAGGGAGCTGTAAAGCACGGCACGTTCCTTTAGCCAAAACGCTCGTCTTGAGCTATTACACGCCATATTTTGTGGCTTGGTTACAAAAAATAACCAAGAATAACGAAAAACTTGGGTTATAAACACCTTTAAAAAATAAAAATAAAAATGTGAGCGGCCTTCATGGGCACTGACCAACGCGTTTAGAGTGTGGAGGTCACATGTACCTACGCTCTGGACGAGTGTTAGAGCACGAGCATATTGATAGTGCCTCCATTTACGCGGGCACCCATTATTCCTCCACCTTAGGTTCTAGACCTTCGGCTGGGACTCAAGGTAGCACGAACCAAGATCCTCATATCGCGTCTAGTGATTCTTCCTCTGACTACGAAGTCATGGAGGGGTATCCTACACCAAACCCTGATAGTTCAAGTCAAGACATGCATGCCATGGGCCCACAGCCCGGGTCCAATTTGTTTAGCCGCTTCAAAGAGACCCTTAGTAGAGCTACTCGCTCCGAACATGCGGTTAATGAAATAAATGAAGGGAGTGGGGAAGTAAATTCGTCATTCATGCCTGAAATAGACCCTATGCTTCTTGAGAGTGTGCATGTGAATGTTCCATCCACTGCATCTCCTGATCCTTTAGGACTATCTCCCTCTGAGGTTCTACTACCCGATGGTAGGAGTCTTGCCGAAGTGCAAGAGATCGAACGCTATATGCAAGCAACAAGGGAGAGGGAAATTGAAAACAAAGTCGAGCCCTGAAAGCAAAGGCTCCTATGACAACAATCATGCCAGCCGAGCAATCGAGTGCTCCCAAGGTAGCAGTCACGGAGGGGCAAGCGATGGAGAGCAATAATGCTTCCACCTTGAGGGAAACCTCCAGCACGCCAGGCCTAGATGGGATATTCCTAAACGAAAATTGGGAGTATGACCTACAAGAGGAAGCTTTAACTGATCGGTACACAGGACACACCTATCATGTGGGTTGGTTAGATGTTCTACAATCCACATCGGGTGCTACTAGCATAGATGAGCAACAACAGAAAGTCTGTGATGTCCTCCATAGGATTGTCGAGTTAGAAAGACAGAACACAGGGATCAACATGACTTCAATAGGCCTAATGAGATTCTTGGATACGGGAAAGGCCAACCAACCAACCCTATCACAAATGGAGACTCCCTCAGTGAGCCCCATTGATCCTCCATATGTTGTTTTGCCAGGAGCCTCAGTACAATCTGAGCCCACAAGTGGCAGCTTTACCTTCCCAGATCTAGCTCATCTTTCTCTTAATGACACTACGGCTACCATGCATATCCCAGTGGTGAGCGTGACAAGAAGTACACCATGGAGTTCATTTGTTAATACTGCGCCGATGCCTAGTAGCACAGTGCCCCCAACTATACCTACATGTATGTATCAATCATGTGCACCTGTCGTATCTCAACCTCATGTAGCTCCTACACCTCCGATTATTCCAAGAGCTTACAATCCACAATGGCATTATCCAAGCTCTTATACAAGTGGAGCCATGCCATTTAATAATAACATGCCATATCAGGCACCCCCTATGCCTAGGGCCACGCCTGTAAACTTTGGACCACCGTCTGGTACACCACTATACGAAATATGGGACCCAAGAGCCACGCGTATGCCAAGGCCAAGGCCAACTCCCATCTCACATGTTGTTCCAAGAGCACATACACCCATTATACCTGCTCAAATAGGAGATTTGGCAGCATTTTCTCAAACTATCGGTCGCTCTATTGCGGAAAACATGCGTAGTGCACCTGATAGAGAGCCTAGGAGCAAGGCAGTTCAAGTAGCTAAGCTCACACAGAAATTCAGTGGAGACGGAGATGCTAGAAAGCATATGGAAGTCTTTGAACATGTGTGCAATTCCTTGGAAGAGCACAATGAGCTACATAAGTGTAAGGCTTTGAGTTTGACCCTAAGCGGAAAGGCTGGAGATTGGTATAGAACCTTAAGAGTAGAAGAGAAAACGATCTACTCTACTCTTAGGAGACTGTTCTTAAAAGAATACATACGAGAGGGAGTACTTTGGGGTGTAGCCTCTCAGCTCCAGAAAGCCCAACGAGAAGAAGGTGAATCCGTGAGAGACTTCATTAGTCGCCTAAAGAATTTGAATTCTCGATGCAATCCAAACGAGCGATTCAACAACAACCAATTTCTCGATAGATTCATTAGGGGAATACGACATGAAAGTATCTATAATGGCCTAGTCATTAGAGGTATCACTACTTGGGAAGCAGTCACCATGAATGCAATCCAATTGGAGTATAATTTAATGATTGCAGGAGAAAGAGTGTCTGCCGAGCCGAAGTCTAGTAGCTCGCAAGCGTCAGGGCATGAGCCAATGAAGATAAAGCCAATCGTGAAAGAGCAAACGATATCTGAGATGACTTTGGCAGATCTCACCAAGGCCATCCAAGAAAGCCTTAGGGGTAATCGTGCTCCACAAAACACTCATATGTATCCAAGAAGGGAGCAACAATGGTGCTCAATTTGCTTGGGCCCACATACTACGAGTGAATGCCCTACTTTCAGAGTAAAGTTTAACGGGACTTGTAACGCGTGTGGTAGGTATGGCCATCAAGCGAAGGATTGCCTAATGCTTAAACGCATCATGGAAAATAGACCGCCTATAGCTTGGGCAGACTCACCTCGAGTTCTTGCATTGATGCCTACCCCACCCATGGAGCAACAGTTGCCATTACAACACATGGTCCCTAGAACCCAAAATGTGGTCCAAACCACACCGTTGCCACCTCCAGTGCTAGGACCGCAACCCCCTCATCCAAGAGTTACACCTATGAACCAAATAGGTTGCGAGTCATCTAGTACTTATGTAGATTGCGAAGAGGACATAGACTCTAGTATCACCTATGGAGTCGACATGCTTGAGGAGTGTCCCATGTACTATATGGAAGACCATTGGGGACAAATCAAACCGGTATATCAAGCTATTGCGCTAGCAGCAAGAGGCCAAAACATTAATAGTTTTTCCCGGAGACCACCTCTTCAGTGCTACGAATGTGGTGGACCACATCGAGTAGCTGAGTGCCCCATTAGAATGCAAAAGAATGCCGCACTAATGCAAACAAGTCAAGGGAGTGCATTGGCAATGCCAATACTCACTTGTAATCGTTGTGGCATAGATCATTTGATCGCACAGTGTCCTAACAATCCAAACGCACCGAAAATCACACCATTGAACATAATAGAGATTGTTGATGGGACACCACCAACTATAAACATAGCACCAGTGAATGCACTCACACGGTCGATGCTCCAAAAGAAAAATTACATCCTCGAAGAGAGAGATGCTGCATCCATTGGCCGAGCGAGAAAGAAGAAAACACGAAGAAAGAAATCCCTTAATGCTTCTAGCTCAAAACCTAGTTCAAAGACTAACATAGGGACATGAGAGGATCCCGTGTATATGAATGACCCTGAGGATGACTCAGATTTGATAGAGACCACGGAGACCAAAACTGTTACTACAAAGGAAACAGCCAGTGAGGAGGATCACGAGAGGGAATTACGACGAACACCAAAAGAGTATTCAAAGTTAAACCACCCAGTTGCGAACCCCCAAGATAAGCCACGAGAGACAAAAAATGAGGATTGCAAGAGAAAGATTGGAACCTATCCAAACCCAACAGTGGAAATTGAACGAGTCCAACAACTGAGGGGTTTGGTGGAAGAAACTCAACGAAAATTAGAACCTGAACCCAAACATATCCAGATGTCGGACACAGTGTTTCCCACACAAGTTCAACCTCACAAGAACTACAGGCCGTTATCTATACCCAGTATCATTCGGGAAGAGAGTGAGGGTAGGACATCTGAAAGTGGACACACACCTTTCCTACTAGAGAGAATGTTCAATGAGGGAATGCCCGACCCCCTTGAGGAAGTGGAGATTCCATCTTCACCATTCTCTTGTTAGGGTCCTACATCCCACAAGATGCCATTAAATGTTTCCAAGCTTATGGATTTCATATCCTCAGAAACACGTACGACTATCATATCTAAGTTATACGGAGATCTAGAATTATTCCTAGCACTGCGAGCGCTTCTCAATGGAGAATTACAGGCCGGATTACCACAATTTGCACATATGAACAAACCTGACTCGGTGATGAATGATGAGGAACATTTAGCACCACCATCTGACCTAGCGGGACATGAATCTGTAATTGAAATACCCGTTAACAAGTTGGGGCAATACTTTGAAGGTGATGAATCTAATGCTACTCTACCAATCACTACTAAAGGATTAAATGTAAAGGGGGTCCTTGACGGTGGTGCGGGAGTCAGCATGGTGACAAAGAGTTGTTGGGAGTCTATGGGGCGACCTCACCTTGAAGCCACAAGCGTAGTGGTAAAAATAGCTAATGGATCTATTGTTACGCCTATTGGAATGCTAAAGGATCTCAGGATCAAGGTCTTGGGACACAAGGTAAGGCAGACTTTCATTGTTATGGATGTTTCCAAGCATCCTATGTCATTTGAGATGATCTTAGGGCGTCCATTCATGAGGGAAGCAAAAAGCAGAACTAAAAGAAAGGTCTCTGTCAGGACAAGAGCCTGCTGACTTACATACGGCTCCTGAACATTTTAAATCTTATACCACGGGGGAGCGAAAGGTTGTATATGCCAAATCCCAACGAATACCTAGCAATGGAAGCAGTGGAGTCTATGATGGTCCAACGGTAGTTAAAGAGATAGAATTAGCAGAACCACAGGTGAGGAGTCTAAACCAGTCTTTATTGCTCAAGACCTTACCGAAACTGAAGAGGTTGTACTTAAGGAGCTCCTCAAGGAATACAAGGATATCTTTGCTTGGACATATCATGACATGAAGGGCGTTCCACATTCTGTGGTGCAACATACAATTCCCATGATCAACACTGCTAAACCCGTCCAGCAACGACCCTATCCAATGAATCCTAAGTACGCCAAAATTGTACAAGAGGAGATTGAAAAACTTATCCAATGTGGATTCATATACCCTATTGAGCACTCAGAATGGGTTTCTCCAATAGTCATTGTGCCAGAAAAGAATGGGAAACTAAGAGTGTGTGTGGACATCAAGAAAGTTAATGCAGCCACTAGGAGAGATCATTATCCCTTGCCATATTCAGAACATGTGCTTGAAAGAGTTGCGGGCAAGGAAGCTTATAGCTTTTTAGATGGGTACTCTGGTTACAATCAAATCACAATTGCATTAGAGGACCAAGCTAAAACTGATTTTATCACAGAGTTTGGAGTGTTTGCATTTCGTGTTATGGCTTTTGGCTTAACAAATGTCCCTGCTACATTCCAACGATTAATAAACACTGCGTTTAAAGAATTTCTAAGGGAGTTTTGTGAAGCTTTCCTAGACGACCTTTGTGTTTATTCTTCTTAGGAGAAAGATTTGTTATATCTACGAAAAATATTTGAAAGGTGCAGATTTTATCGCATCTCATTGAACCCTTTCAAATGCCAATTTTGGGTTAAGCATGGAGTCATTCTAGGGCATATAGTGTCCAAGAACGGGATATCCACAGATGAGAGTAAGATTAAAGCCATTGCCGATTTGCCACCACCTACGAACTATAAAGGAGTTCAAAGATTTATGGGTCATGTTGGTTATTATCGAAGGTTTATTTTAAACTTTGTCGAGATAGCGCGTCCATTGTACATGCTTCTTATCGAGTTTCACTGGACGGAAGAATGTCATCAATCTTATGAGTTATTAAAGAAGGCCCTAACAAGTGCTCCAATCCTGCGAACACCTGATTGGAATGTACCTTTTCATGTGCATATTGATGCATCAAATTTTGCTATTGGGTGTGTTCTAACTCAACCAGGAGATTATCAATTGGACTACCCTATTAGCTTTGCAAGTTGCCAATTAAATGATGCCGAGATAAACTACACTACTACAGAGTGCGAAGGTCTAGCTATGATTTACGCAATAAAGAAATTTCGCTATTACCTTCTTGCTACCAAGTTTGTGTTTTATGTTGATCATCAAGCATTGCTATATTTGGTAAACAAGCCGTGTTCCACAGGTCGAATTACACGATGGTTGTTAATTCTTCTTGAGTTTGACTTCACCCTTGTTGTGAGGCCTGGGAGGAAACATGTCATGGTGGATCATTTATCTCGTATCCCTAATGGCGAAGCTCCTACGGGGGTTGATGATGAATTTTTTGATACTCCTTTGTTCATTGTTGAGACAATGCCTGAATGGAGTGAAAAGATTGTTAACTTCTTAGTTAATGGTTTTCCACACAAAGAGCTGCGAAAAGATATAGCTCAAAAATTAATCAAGGAATGCGAACCCTATTGCTTACTGGCTGGAACTCTCTATAAGAGAGGAAAAGATGATGTTCTTAGACATTGTGCCCGCGAGGATGAGTATTTATATATTCTATAAGAGGCACACATGGGCGTAGCTAGTGGTCACTTTTCAGGAAAGTTGACTGCCCGAAAGATCTTACAGTCAGGCAATTGCTGGCCCACTCTGTTTAAGGATGCATCACTTTTTGCAAAGGGATGTGATGAATGCCAACGCTTCAACAAGCCACAAAGAAGGGATAGGATGCCTCTACATCCCATCAAGGTAAACCAACATTTGAAAAGTGGGGCTTAGACTTTGTAGGACCGATTAGTCCGGCTGCACGTAACACGCAATCACGATATATCATTGTGGCTACCGACTATGTAACCAAATGGGGCTAAAGCAAAAGCAACACGAAAGGCGGATGCAAAAACAACAGCTAAGTTCCTCTTTGAGAACATTATCACACGTTTTGGATGTCCCTTTGAACTTGTGAGTGACAATGGAACTCATTTTATAAATGAAGTAATAAAGAAACTCACATCAAACTTCATGATATCTCACCACAAGTCTACACCCTATTATCCCCAAGCAAATGGCCAAGCTGAGAGTACCAACAAAACTCTCATCTCCATTTTGACAAAGACAGTTGAGGCTAATCGCACTGATTAAGACCTAAAGCTTACATCAGCTTTATGGGCTTATCGTACTGCGTATAAAGTTGCCATGGGAGTTTGTCATTCCTAGTCTTCGAGTAGCTTCTCAAGAAGGTTGGGATGGTAACCCCTTAGTGGAGCGATTATATATCCTGGAAAGGCTAGATGAAGAAAGACAATTAGCTGTGCGAAATGCTCTAGTGGAGAAGGATAGGAGAAAGAAGTGGTTTGATAGCCATTTAAAGGATAAAGACATCAAGGTTGGTGATAAAGTTCTTATGTACGGGGTACGTAATGAAAAGAAGAAACTGAAATATGCTGGTAAGGGACCATATCGAGTGTGTGAAATTACCCCGCAAGGGACCATTCGTGTGGAGATTCTAGATGGAGTTGAAACCATTGGATTCCTTAATGGGAGTAAATTCAAAAGATATTATGATCCTCTAAGCCAGGAAGAGTTGCAAGCTATCCATCAAAAGAAGGCTGCCAAGGAACAAGCAGACCTTAGAAAAATCCAAGCAAGAGTTGAGGCTCGAGAACGACAACAACGTCTTAGACGCCAACGAGAGGCTAATCTGGGAATCACGCAAGCATTTTTCGAGGACACAGATGACGACTCATTAGAATATGAGCCACCTCTACGATACCCAATTGAGCTAAATAGCCCCTATGGGAAAGTACTATACAATGCCTTATTAGATACGGGAGCTAAACACAATTTGTTATCCTATGGAGTTTGGTGTCAATTAGGGAAACCGACCCTATCCCCGAGTACGATGCAAGTCAAGGGCATTAATAAAAAGAAAATTGCTATTCTTGGAGTCCTTCAGACCCCTGTTGTCTATGACAATGGAAGCATAGTGCAGAGGTTTCTAGTCATGCCCGCGGGAGCTATGGAAGGCAACGTAAACCTGGGACGCACGTGGATGTTGGCAACCAAATGCACTATTGATTGGGATTGCCACGACACGACCACCGACTCTTACCCCTATCATTCAAGCAAAGTCACCTCTCCCATCCATTTCAAGAAAAAATTTCCCTAGAGAACCAAGAGCGCGCTCTAGGAGATTCAAGACCAAATCACAATGGATTCCAAAACGACTATTAGAAGCCCAAGGCTACTATGATGGAAATGAGAAAATTTGGGTACCTAAACGTAAAATGTGTCCTTCCCTATCGACAACAAACCCATATGAGTCAAACAGTGTAACGCTAAAGCCAATGGTAGACCGTGGGAAGGGAAAGATCACAGAATGATACACACCTAGTCCAGAGCTAGTTTGGGCTTTAAGGCAAAACCAATTTATTCCACCTAGCTCAGGAAGGGGGGAGTTCCATGAAGCTTCTAGCTCCTCATGTAATACATCCATAGAGGTAAAAGCTTCTACACAGCCTCCATCTATAGTAGTGGACCTCCATGAAGCTACAAAAGAATCCACACCTCCCAGTGTTCAAGAATCACCTGATGAACCACTTCAAGTTCGATCGTGGGAGAGTACCTTACCACCCTTGCAACTTGACGAGGCACCTAGGGTAATAGAAAACTACTGGCAAAAATCCTCACCTATTACCAACTGGAACAATTGGTTTCAAAGGGTGACGAGCTCATTTCAAACGGTATGATCTACCCAAGGAAGGGGGGAGTGTTTGCTGACAATCATCACTCACTCACTTTCCTCTCAACCTTTCCCCCTGAACCCTTAATCTCCAATCTTAGGGAATGTATATATAAAGCCTTATACTCACAAAAACAAGATAAAAAAGTAAAAGAGCAAGATCCATAACACAAAATCATAAAAACAAATTATGCACAAGAACACGACCCTTGTAATATTTGCACTCTAACCATCATCTATTTGCGTGTACAGATATGGCTAGTACGCTAGAGTCATCCACTCCTGCCTTGGGTGAGAGGTACCCTCGTTACTTTTCACAAATATTTCACATGGTCTTTCCAGTGCTTGCATGTGAATGGGATTTGATAGGTACGCTAGCATGTGAGAGGAATTTTGAGGAGTTAGAATGGCTGGTACGTCTCTTGACCACGTCCGATCCATACTTAGTAGAGAGCGTTTCTCCCATTGCACAAGCCTACCCTTTTGACCAAGATGACTATAGGCGTCTAGTGACCTTCTTAGTAAACATGGGCACCTATGATGAAGAAGAAAATTTACAGGACTACACGGATGGCACATATGGTCTCATGGATGATGACTTTGTTTATCTCGACGACGAGGATAGGGGTTTAGCCTTAGGGTTTCCCCCCAACCTCTACAATATCCTATTCCCTTGACTCTCTAGGGGGAGTGCAACTAATTAGGTTAGGGTTCCTTATGTTTTTTGTTGTGTTCAATAAGTGTTGGTACCTTTTCCTACTAATGTGCCTCCTGGAGGTATTCCTTTTGTTTCCTAGTGTGTACAGGAGCGTGTTGCTATTGATAGGATTTGGACCTTCATGGAACCTTTCTCTTGTTCACACTTCAGATCAAGCGCCACCATCAACACAAACAGGTGTTTCTTGTCCATTAGCATTGTCCCTTATCTTTTTTGCATCTATGATTGTCTGCTTTGATTGTGATTGGTAGCATAATATCCAGCTTAGTATCAAACATTTAATTCAATGTCTTTTTTGTCATAATCCCTTGTCTAGGTTTAAACATCAAGCAAGTCCGACTAAGCTAGTTTGACCAAGTTAGGTGTTAGAGATCTTCTCTTAATACCATGGGGAATGCCTTCCTAATAATTAATGGTTACTTAGGTTCTTAATCCGATTTAGGCAGCATTGTGTGAAATGTACTAGGGCTTTCTAGTGGGCTTGACCCTATTGACCTTTAGCTTTAGTATTATAAAGGGAGTTTACTAGTGTGATGAGCCTGGGGAGGTGTATCAGTGTTATATGACCCCCCAAAGTTACAAAATTAAAATGATGAAAATGAACAAACAAAAAATCAAAGTGCCACATTGTAAAATCTTAAGCTGGAAGAGAAATCTCAGCTTGATTGGGTACTTCACTCACATGTATCGCCTATGGTACTAGAGCCCTAGAGGTTCCCAGTATGGGCGCTTTTTCTTGAAAAGCAAAAAACCCAAGGCATACAAAATAAGCACACACATCAAAATTGAATCACTGTGAAAAGAATTTGGGGGGTCAAAGAAAAAGTAATTAGTCAGGCGATGATTTCATGAGAAATTCCTTTTATGGTAGCTTAACTACAAGGTCTTCTAGATATAGCCTCTAGTCAGCCCTCGAACATGAATACTTGGCTCTCGCGATTAAACAACTTAATTGACCACAGAAAATTAAGAAGCTTACCCATGGTATTAATATTCGATCTCTAGTGCCTTTCGACCGTCAAATTAGCGACCCCAGACTTGTTTAATTTTTTACCTTTACATCTGTTTATGCATTTGATTACATTGCAATTTAATGTTCATTGCTGACAAATTGTTTGAAATTCTTTTACCAATCAATTTGTCTACCTAAAACTGCATATGCTTTTTAATCACTTATGAGAATGCAATTACTGTGCCAATGTTGTTTGATTTTGCAGTGACTGAAGAAGGCTAAGGACATTCATCTCAAATGCTCTTCCACCTCGACGAACGAGCTTCAACTCAATAGCTTCCGAGGACGGAATCTACATCAGGAAGGGGGGCATGTTAACCCTCACGGCTCACGGACACCCCATCACCTACGACGGACGTGTATTATGTATTTGGTACAGGCAGGTACTGGGCTTGTCGGACCAATAGGAAAAGGGTAAGAGTGATCGCCGATGAGAGGCGCACTCTAACTGGGACATTCAAGGGATTAGTTGGCTAAGCATGGGCACCCAAGTGTGAATGGGGTGAGCTCATATAAAAGCCAACTAAACCTAAAATTCATTCATTCTCTCATTTGTGCAATAGAAGAGTGCTCTTGCTCCATCTCCATCTCCATCTTCTTCTTCTTCACCTCCTTGTGTGTGTGTATGTGTGTGTGTGTGTGTGTGTGTGTGTGTGTGTGTGTGTGTGTGTGTGAGAGAGAGAGAGAGAGAGAGAGAGAGAGAGAGAGAGAGAGAGAGAGAGAGTGCGATCGAGCATTGCGACGACAGCACGGCGGCGGCGAAGCAGTTGAGCGCGGCGAAGCGGCGGCCCCTTCTTCTTCGCAGCGAGGAATCCTCCACAAAGCAAGTGTAGAGCGGTGAGTGACACACCATCGCTTTCTTTGAGCTTACTAGTTAAGCTAGTTGTGTGCTTGGAGCCGTCTGTGGCTCGCACACAGTGTTAGGCAAGTCCCTTGCTTCGACAGTGCGGCAAGGAGCGCACATTGTTGTTTTTATGGCACAAGTAGGCCTTAGGTCAAGCAAGGTACATATTTAGACATTAACGGAGAAGTGAATTCTAGTTAAACAAGGGAGAATGAGAAAAGTGTGTGTGAGTCAAGGATGAAGCAACCCTGGCTAAGTATAGTGACCAAGTGTATGTGTGTTGTTGTTTTAATACTAACACTTATACACAAAAGAACTTAACAATTCTATAGAAAACTGACTTTAGACAAGGGACAAGGAGTAGTACAAAAACAACTCAGTCTTTGAATCATTTTTGTACATGGATATGAGAATGAGATCTCATTCTAGTGTTTTTGTACATGGGGTAATCTACAATGTAGAAAGGGTTAGGTACATCAGTGCGGACAACAACTAAGGCAAAATAAATCCTAAGAAAGGATAGATTCCTCACCTGCATCCATGCAAACAAGACAACATATTTGTTAGCCAATGTATTACAGGTGTCTATGAACCCTACCAGTTGTTATCCATGTCCATCTTAAAACCTCATTTAAATTTAAGCCAGCTATCCAAAAAAAATGTGAATTACTGGAGCAGTTTTCCTTGTATTTTTTTGCAATAAAAAAACCATTGCTATATTGTTTTAAGTACAAGGTGTTTTTTCTAAAGTTTTTTTTAAGGTTCATTTTTACCTTGAAATCGAAAAGGTCATCACTCCTTTAAGATTCAAGTAAGTTAGTAGGTTATAAATAAGGTCACTATTTATCCCTATTTTTTAAGACCTTTAATATTTATTTGGATTAAATTTTGATTAGAAGGCCACTACCCCTTCAGATATCCCATGGGTCTCCTATGATTTGAGCTTCTGTGATTTCAGGAAGACAAGTGTCAACGACTCCCTCCCCTTGTTATCAGTGTCAAAAATTACAACAAAAACTAACAACATAATATATATCAAATTTTATGTTTAGAGAATGAGCCGTTTCTTTATGATAATGTTTACATCATTTAATTCCAAAAAAAAATCAGACAACATCTCCTTTGTAAATTCCAAAAGTCCAGTCTAATGCCATCTCATTCGAGACCCCCACTACTTGAGGGTTAAGGATCTTTTAACAATCTTTGGACAAATTTCAAAGTAAATTACAAAAATTTCTTTTAAAATTATGCGTTTATCCACCAAGAAAGGATAGCATCCAAAAGGCTCTTTACAATTGTGAATTCACCTCTATGTACTTACCTTCATCACAAGTGAGTTCCTGTATAGAAATATAGAAGCTTAAGAGCTTTGTGTCTAGGATCATGTTGAAGTAAAGTTATTGTTGCTGGAATTCCAATCAATCATTATGGTAGCAATTCAAATTAAATCAAATTTGTGAATCTTGCATCCCATATATACCACTATTAAAGACCCAAAACACTGAAGTTTTATCTATGAGATACCACTGAATCTTAGTTTGAGACTACATCCACCAGCAAAAGTGTACAATTTAACAATTAAAAACACTGAAGAATCATCTCAAAAGTAGGAGATATACATTAGGTATATATCAAATGGTTAGTATGTTATGGCATTTATCTACTATGTTATGGCTATGCATGCGGTCCTGGAAGCCTTGAATACAAGATAACATAGTGCCCAGCTAAAAACGTTGGGTATGGTAGTATTAATGAAGCATTTAAACCAACACAATAGTGAAACTTGAGCCCTGTATATAGCATTATTATATAGCCCCAAAACTCAAGAAATTATATCCAAGAAATACAGCCACTTCTCATTTTGAAAGGGATGAGACTAAAGCTAGTTAAATGCACAATTTAAAGTTAAAAAAATTGAAGAATCAGCTCAATAATGTGTGTAGCGACAAATAGGCTATGGAGTAAACCATAGTACTTTGAGAATTGGTATCCCAGTAATATGCAACTAGTATGTATATACGTTTCCCATCAATATGCAAAAGTCAAACGTATATTATGGATGGTACGGAATCAACCCGAATTTCCTAGCTTCATGAACCTAATTTTGATCGACAAAAAACATCCAAGTAAAATTGTCTGCTTATCCTCCACTGAGAGATAATGTCAAATAAGACGATGTATACTCAACTTGAAAATAATTAGAATTTCAATCCTGATTCAATGCATTCTCAGCTAAAAAGAGAATACCCAATCCAAAAACGCTTCCAAAAGATATATCATATGTAAGGCCATTTATATTTATATGTAGCTATAACTGAGATACCCAAAAGATAGTACCATATGTAGCTGTAAAAAAATTTCCTCGAAGCATTCAAAACGATGAATTGAATTGGCATACAAACCCACTTTCAAAGTTATTGAAATCAATCTCCAAAAGTATAGCTACATCACAAAGGAGGTCTACAGATCATCCATAGCATGCAATCTACTCTCAGCATGTATGTGTCCCACTTTCTAAATCCCATGCATCTATATTTATAATCAAGCAAGAATTGCAAAAATAGTTTGTTTGTTGCATATCAAAGACAACCACCACAATTGTGCCTCATCTGCATAATTACCATTTTGACTCTATAATTAGTTTATAATATCCAATTGTGTCTTATCATTCTCCGTAGGGTTCAACTACCCATATTGATCAAGGCTAGAACTCATCAGATTGTCCTATGTAAACGTGACTGAATATAGATCCAAATAATTAGTTAACAAACCAGTTTTCAGAAAAAAGTGTCCAATACCCATTATAAATTACAGTTAGACTAGCCATGATATTGAATCATAAACATAGTTTTAGAATCTCCAAATTAACCAAGGTTTTACTGAGTAGGTGCAACATCACCTACCTATAGCGTTGTTGCAGATACAACAGTCGATTAGATAGTAAGTGAAGTGCTATATAGCCACCAGTTGCAACTTTATGTATGAGTTGTATCATCATGAGCGGTCCAAAGAACCAGTGTTAGATTTCAAGTTGCAGCTGTTTGTGAGCACGAATGTAGGTATGGGTACGCCAGAGAGAATAAGACTATGAATGCATATACTAGGCATGCCTAGCATGAGACCTGTATTCCAAGCTAGATTTAGAATGTGTGTGTGTGTTTCAATGATAAGGTTTGAGTGTGAGTGTGAGTGTGAGTGTGTGTGTGTGTGTGTGTGTTTCTATGTGGGTGCATGCAGCAACATCTTGTGAGAGCCATGCATGTGCGAGGGAAGATGAAGAGGGTAGTGATGCAAGTTTGAACCTGCGAGGGAAGAGTATACAAGGGGAGACAGGTCAAGATCTGCCAGACCCACCAACCTGCGAGGGAGATCCAGTTATGTACTAACGATTGTGTGTGTGTGTTAATCTACTACGCAAGGTAGCTAACGTGGGTAGATAAGTATTAATTTCCACTTGGTGAGTGATCAACGTAATGCCAAATTTGTTTTGAGATTAAAATAGAACATGCAAATTATACCACTAGCTATAGGTTGTAATCCAGTTAATAGTATATAATGATTTGCATGTACGCGTGTGGTGTGCAAATCTGCCATCTGTAAGGATGTTGTGAATCATAGCAAGCGAGAAGGGAAAAGTCTCCAAGGATGTCGTGAGTCATCGTATTCAAATGGGAAGCAGTGGGAGATAGTACCCAAACCAAATTAGAACCAGAAGCGAGGTAGTATACCTTGCTGCATGAGGTACGCATACAAATGGTGTCATTATTTTGTGTGGTCCGGATACCCATGTGATCAATGTATACGAAGGGTCTAGCTAAGGCAAGAAGTGTATATGTGTGTGTGTGTGTGTGTGTGTGAAACCAGATATCACAATCCAAGAGCATATCAAGTGCACCAGGTGCCAAGAATAGTGAAAGGATTGCATATTTAAGCAAGGGTGTGTGGTGAGGCGTGGTTTGAGGGGGTGTAGATGAGCAAGATCTGAGTATTCAGCATCAAAAATCAAGAAAGGGAGATGCATATCATGTAGCCAAAGCAAGAGAAGGGGACATAAGTTTAAAAACAGAGGCCTCTGATTCTAAAAAAGGATTATCATTAAATTTTCAACCAACCGTAGAAGGTCATGAGCCCATGTGCACTCCATTGTGTATCCCAAGGAGGTTGATACAATTGTTTCATGCGTGTAGCTGATACTGCCAGTCAGATCAAACCAGTTATATGTTCAAAGGATGTCATGATTGCATGTGAAGCTGCACGCTTCGGTTTTGTAAGATCAATATTCCTTATTAGAGAGATAGGGAGAGAGATGGATGGCAGTGTGCGAGCATGACTTGCTTTATAGAAAGCGTGTGTGGGTACATATTGTATAGAGATCTCATCTACTAAGGGTAAAAACAAACTGTCATGTTTAAATGTGTGTACGTGTGTGTCTGTGTGTTGTTTGTTTATGCGTCTATAGATCTATCTATTTCTCTCTCTTGATCATAAAAAAATTTCAAAGCCAATGGAATGTGGCATTTCACTAAAAAGAGTACGCTTCGACGATTAACCCCATGGTACACCACAATGAATCCTAGTAGTGTATATAAGCCAATTTACTGTAATTTTTCCTCCACTTCTTTAAGCACACATTTGAGAGTAAGGAGCATGCAAGATCTCATAATGTGGCTTAAGGAGTTCAAGAAGGTAAAGTCATGCTTTTTTTCTCAACTACTCTTCTCTTCTTATAATCTTTCACTACTGAAGAAATCAATCTTGAGTTTTGATTGGTTTTAGTGTATATTCTCATCTCGTTGTCCAATTGAAAGTGCTTATGTGTGCTCGTCGTTGTTCTTTTGCTTGTACATGCTCCTTAAGCTTGTGAATCATGTACATGTTAGCTTAGAAACAGATTAGATATTGTATGTCTCCAATTGTGAAGCGTACAAGCAAATATATTTCTTTGGCATACTACACTAAAGAGGTAGAGCGACATCCTTTCCCCCACTTGAGGATTATGCCACATAGCCAAACTTCTCCAAGAAAATGCTTTATGCTAAGAAAATTCACGAATTAATATAAAGCCAATAGTCCAGATATACTAGTACTATGGCCTTTCTATAGGCCAAAATATGTGTGTCCACTCTCTCTCTCTCTCTCTCTCTCTCTCTCTCTCTCTCTCTCTCTCTCTCTCTCTCTCTCTTTGTCTCTATCTCTATCTCTAGAATGTGCTTAAGAAAGATCAAGTCCTTGTGAGCTCCCTTCCTTTTATTTATATAAACATGTAGACATTGCGCATGAGTATGTATGTGCATACATTTTATTTATATGTCGTGCTTATCTATGTGCATTTGTGTATGCATAATCTGTATGTATGTTTGTGGGTGTATGTGTGTATATGTATGTGTAAGTTTTTCATTTTTTTTTCAAAAATAATAATGCAACTTTGTTCAAAACACAAAGCTACCACTTCAACAATCAATATTAATGTTTGTGTATGTTAATGATGAGCATGTGTGCATGCACATTATTTACATGTCTTTATATATGTATGCACATCTCTCTCTCTCTCTCTATCTATCTCTTTCTCTCTCTCTCTCTCTCTCTCTCTCTCTCTCTCTCTCTCTCTCTCTCTCTCTCTCTCTCTCTCTCTCTCTCTCTCTCTCTCCTTCCTTCTTCTTTTTGAAATGTTTGCATGTAGTGGCTTGGGAGGAACATGATCCTGGAGAATAGGCGGTAGATGACCTTCATCTTGGGGGTATCATTAAGATAAAAAATGAGACCTTTGTACCCCTCCAATAATTCATTCCATTTAACTTTTGTGGCCTCTGTATTCCTGAATTTATTGATACAGAAGGAGAGCATGTAAGAAATTTTCTACATCATTTTGTAGGCAATACTTGGTTTCCCTCAAACTAGATTGATCATTTGTTTGATTGCCTTCCTCATGTAAGTGAGTGAAGGTGCCTCTCTTGGTTTGGGGAAGACTGGGTAGTTGAACCGTGTAGGGTGGGAAACAAGCAGCTGCTCGAAGTGATCCCACCTTCTTCTCTTGATGATTGGGAAAATATGTGGGGTTGATATGAAGGTGGGTTGGAGAAAAAGAGTTTATAATTATTGCCTACTTGTTCTCCCCCATGAATCTAATTTTCCATTCTGCTCTTGCCTCTTTGATCAATTATGTGGTCCACTCTGATAAAATTTCATTCTTATAGCTACCCTCGGCGTTAAAAAAAATTACCGACAAATAGCTCCTTTTTATCTTCTGTTGCCAGCCATTTGAGTAGTGGGTAGGGAAGTTCTAGTTCAAGAAACTCCTCTTGTAATTGCTATAGAGTGAGATATTTTAATAGATCTCATTTTAAAAAATGGTGTTCATAGAGGAGGTTCCTGGCCACAGCCTCCTTTGTCAATTTCTAGTGCTCCTATGGTAGAAGTGAGTACTCTAACGGTTATTTTTGTGGTGTACCCACATCTACCAGGCCTTCAAGCTGTTTTTGCACTTGTTTGTTTGTTTGAGATGTATTTATGCTTCATATGTCTGGTATTCCAAATGGATCAAGGAGCTATGTACGCGACTTGGTGTTTTAGTTTCTTCAATATGTGTTTCTTTTTGCCGTCCTTTCTCTTGCCTTGCATGCTCCTCTTGTTGATATATCCTTTCCATCATCTTGATCACGTTGTCTTCATGGGACTTGTCAAGAGATTCCTCCCCCATAGTAGCGGTTGTGTGATGGTGGTGAAATATCCTTTTGATCCTTAAGTCCTTGGGAGGATGCACTCTCTTCATGTTGCTCTTGGATCTTAGTCTATTTAGCTTCCTCCCTCTCTGATTTCTCTTCCACTGGTCTCTTTGATGTCTGACCAATCTGTTGTGTGATCTTTTCCCTCATCATCTTTGACAAGCTTTAGGCTTGTTCTTCTTTTCTAAGTCGTTCCATTTTTCTTCTTTTCTTGGGCGGTCTCCCTTTGCTTTTGCTTTTGTTCTTCCTTGGCCCGTTGTTTCCTCTCCTGCTCTTCCTTTCCCTTTGTTCTATTCTTTCAGCATATAAAGATGCTGGCTTCCTTTCTTGAATGGTTGGGTCCACTTGTTGGAGTTCCACTTCTTCTTCATCCGTCTTTGATGCAATAGACCCCATCATCTCTGATGTATTCAGGTTGTGTGGTCCTTTTTGCCTTGGTGGGCCTCATTGATGTAGATGACTCGATCCCTTTTCTTCCCTTGGGTTTCTTGATTCTTTCAACCCACTTTTTTGATTCAAGAGCATCCTTTAATGCATCTCTTTCTTCAACAAGGCAAGCTACTATCTTAGTCAAAAACTTAGCTCCCCTTAAGTGGGGAATGCTTGATTTCTTTGCCCACTGCTTCTTTTTTGCTACTGCTATCAACCAATCAAACCCCCACTTAGCCAAATCAATAAGTACATTTCTGTGTTGGGGTACTAGCTTGTGTAATGTAGAAGTGCAATTTCTTTCAGGCCTTGTATACTTGGTTTGTATATCAAAGTGTATATGTTGGTGTAAGACCCACATGAGATGGGAAATCCTTTTTTCCTTAATGCTGCTAAACGTGAGGAGTTATAATGTGCTAAAGTCTTCGTCTGCATATCCCTGTGGATTCATTGACTCTTATTCTTGTGATAGATCTGTCCGCATTCTGGGGTGCGTAAGCAATGGTGTTGAAGTCTTTGGGAATTTGTGTTGCCTCCCATCTTCTTCCTTGCTCATCCTTCTGCACACAATTGAATACTCTAAAATCGTGTTGCGTTTGGATGGACTTGTCAACAAAACATGCCCTCGATCCCGAGATATTCTCCATATCTAATTGGTAACTATCTTTATCTTCTAGCTTGTAAATGCTTTGGTGCCTCATCGTTTTTGGAGTGCTTGAACCAGTGCATCAAAAAGAAAAATCTCATAGTTTAGTGTAAGATTTTAGTCATAATAAGTTTGACTATGGTCAATATTGCATTCTTAGTTGGTGATGTCAGTATCTACGAGTTATGAGGTCTAATTTGTGCAATCATGGTTTCCGTGGAGTCTTTTGATTGAGTACTACCCAATGGTCCTCTTCATTGTCAAAATTTGTTAGTATGGTAGAATCCTTGGTTGCCAACACTTCCAATTTTCACTCAACATGTTGTGTGAACCCATATTTGACTTTCTTTCATCTTTTTGGTGCTCTAGACTACCCACTTGATGTGTTTTTGAGCTCATTTGGTGCTTCAATCCTCAAAATAAGGTCGCATGGTAGTAATTGTGATAGCTGACATCTATGCCCAAAGTGGGAAAGAGTGGTACCATTTGGTTCCTCTCTCCATGTACTTTGCAAACATGCCCTATATGCTCCAGTTGGCTAACTTCTCTGATCCATTCTTAGGGTTTCGTTTTCTAGTGAACCTTTTGTATTATTGCTTCCCTGGATTTTTTATTAGATTCTAAGAAAGACTTAAAGAATTTGTGATGAATCCAAATTGAGAAAAATAAAGAAAAAAGTTTTCCCAAGATTACTTGCAAATTAGGTAACTTATTCTTGATCAAGAAAATCATATTTTTGCTATGTACAAGATATTTAGGCCATAATTGGTCTATTTTTGTTCTTTTTCTTGATTTTTAACCATAGTTGACCATACGATTAGAGACAAAACACAAAAATCTTACATGTAAGGAGAATATACAAGAGTATAGGATTAGTTTTGGCCTTGTTGTTAGCTACTCAACTAACAAGAGCTGGAGAAAGAGCATCAAAAGGGATGCCACTCATTTTTTTAAGCCAGTTGATTGTATTAAACCCATTTGTATTAGTGAGAAATCTTGCAAAGTCCAAAGCCATTGTAATATTATTGATTGCCAACGAGTCTACAGGGGAGGGCCTCCAAATTTGTACTAGTATGCGGTTTTTAAGCTTTGTATTGAGCCCAAATAGGTAAGATTCCATTCTTTGAACCTTGGCTAAGTTACAAGGCTACATGGCTACACATGGCTTAGCTTGCATAGCCACCTTGGTGGACGTGCTCCAAAGGACATCATCTTTGAGTTGGACCATACTTGGTCCATGCGCGCGGGCACTCTTGGACGACCCACCTACAGGTACACAGTGTGGACACACCAATCGGGCCAAGTGAGGCTCATACCACCTTAGCCAGAAAGGTAGCCTTTACCATGTAGAGAGTGACCAGACTAGAGCCACCTCTTTCAGAACCTTCAAGAGCTACCAGAGGCAACACTTCTTTAGTAGTCGATGGGATAGTGGACCAGGCAGGGCTAGACCAGTGGCCAGACGACTAATGGGAAGACTCACCAGTGGCTTCACTAGGTCACAAATAGTAAATATTTTCAATTCCCAAGAGTTGCCTTGGCTTGATATTTCTTGTAGGACCAGATATCTGGGGTGGCCGTGAAATGGCCTTGGCTTGTTGTGGATATATACATCATCTTGTGGACAGCCTTGAGAGACAGTGCTTAACACTAGGTTGGTAATGGGACACTTTTATGTCCTATGAAGTGACCATTTTCCTTGAATTATGTCAAGAGTTTCAAAATGGATTTTGAGGTGCTATCTATCTAGAAAGTTGTCTCATGAGCTGAAAACAACTCGACATTTTTTTGGAATATCAATTCCATCTTTAACATTGTCCTTGCACAACATTTCACAACCTAAAATGTGTGAAAAAACGGGTCGTGCTTTTTTCAACTTTTTGCAACTATACCACTCTAGAATTCATGTTTGTGAGGTCTATAATGCTAGAGAACTATCTTTAGTAGTCCTCAACATGTCTCGATGCTTCTAGGGAGAAATAAATATTAAAGTTGTAAGTTATGTCCAAATTACAAAAATTGTCAAATCTTGTTTTTAAGCCAATTTTAGCTCTTCTATGATTTTTTTAGTGGATTTCATGATATCCAAATTCATTTTTGATTTTCTATGTCGCATATTGTAACATAAAGCTAACATTCCTTGAGTTTTGGGGCACCTAATACCCTATTTTGCATAGTACACAACGATGGTTGATTTTTTCAATTATGGAAGAAAACAAAAAATTCTAGTATATCAAGTATAGCTTTTCAATATTGTTAGTTTCTTGTGACAACTACATGCATTTTGTAGGTAGTAACCATATCTAGTCATAAGGATCAAATTTGGCTAGATATTGAATAGTTTCTATGGGATTCTACAACTCATAATGTTCAACCCAGTTTTTTCATGTTTGCTGTCTTTAACACTTCATCTTTGTCCCCAAGATTCCCCTTGGTAAGAGATGTATTATTCTTTTGACATGCTCCATGGCTCCTTATGAACATAAAGGACAATAGGGAACTAAGAAAACATGCATATATTATTTGTATTGAGCGTGGCTATAGAAACTTTGATGATAGGTTTCCAGAATGGTAAAAATTCAACTTTTTTGTACCTATTTATTTTGGAAAAACAAAGAATAGTGAGTGAGAAGCAATCATATGTTCTGATCACCAACCCATTGAAGTTAACTAGGGAATTTATCTCAAGTCCTACAAAAATCCCTAATCTTATTTTTATGCAACAAAACGTAAGAAATGACTGTTTTGATGAAAATTCATTGGTCCATCAACTTTGGAGGTTTGGTGTGACCAAAAGATGAGAAATTTTACAAGTTTCTTATTTTTTCCATGTGTAATAGGCCTTGAACTATAACCTCATGAAAGGAATTTACAAAATGAGTGGATCTACTATGGTTTTGGAGGTTTTTTTCAAAACCCTGAAAGGACACTTTTATGTCCTGTTAGGTTACCAACCTAGTGTTAAGAGTCTAGCCAGAGTTCCAGTTAGATTTCACTGTCTATCACTTGGGAGAACTTTCCTGGAGCACTTCACCTTGTTTGTCAACGGTTGGGCATGTGAGTCCTGGAGCTTGTAGCTTTTTCTTAGTGTTTTTCAGTAATGTTTCACCATTGCACACTCCATTGCACCTCAAACTTTACATCCCCATTGTACCTTGTTGATAGTCATGGATTGGGCAAAGCTGGTTGTAGCTAAACTAGTCTTTGTATAATCTTTTGGTTATGTACAGGGTGTTGCTTGGAGGGCTTGTGGCTGTCTTGTCTATTGTTGAGTCGTAATCTCTATTGTCTCTCTTTTCATTTGATTTGGTTGTTCTTTCATTTTGTTGAGTCAAGCTAGCTTGTGAGTCCGCATGCATCCTCCATCCAGAGCACCCCACCACCACTAGAGAGAACAATGCACCATTTCTATCTACAAGTGCTCTCATTTTTTTGGCACGCTCGGGGGGATAGCTCTATCAGGTCTTGCAAGCTATCCCAATCATGTGGGAAGTTATATTGAGGCAAGCCAATAGTATGGCCACATTCTAGGGTGCTATAGGCATCTATAGTCACTCTAACCACCTACCCTAAAGTTTAGCCTAAAATTTAGGAAACCCCATTTTTGCGTATGTGCATGCCTGTTATGTTACTTGCTCTAAATCAAGTGGAGCAAGTCTAATAAGTCTTGTGAAGGATCAACATTGTCGTCACTTGTACTCGCCCTCCATCCAAATCACCCCACAAACACTAGAGAGCACAGTGCACCATTTCCATCTACAACTGCTCTCATTTTTTTGACACGCCTGGTGGGAAAACTTTATTAAGTCTTGCAAGCTATGCCTGTCACGTGGGAAGTTAGATTGAGGCAAGCCAATAGTGTGGCCACATTCTAGGGTGCCATAGGCATCTATAGTCACTTCGACCACCTACCCTAAAGTTTAGCCTAAAATTTAGGAAACCTTGATTCTACGTCTATGCATGCCTATTACTTTCTCTAAGTTAAGTGGAGCACGTCTAAGAAGTCTTGTGAAGGATCAACATCGATGTCACTTGTACTCACCCTCCGCCACCTCGCCAACACCATTGCCTCTACATGCACCCAATCCTTGCCCTCAACCATAGAGGCCACTTTCACCAGCTCCACCATCATCACCCTCTGCATCATCGCCCTCTCCAATCTCTTCTCCAAAACCACCTTCTACCTCTCTCATCAAGCCTGCCATGGCTAAGGAATTGTAAACCCTTCTCTTGAGGGTCAGCATCAAATTTCCTACTTTTAAGGGACTATCTCCTAAGGATGTTGTCGACTATGTGAGGCGGTTCTTGTCACTCTACCGAAGCCATGGGCTAAACCGAGAAGATGCCTATATGGTTCTTTTTCCCTCCACCCTAGAGGGACTAGATGACACGTGGTATAGTCTGTTTGTAGAGGGCCACTTCCCCGACTGGAATGCCCTCAAAATATCCTTCACTACGGAGTTTCAATCGGGCGACTATAGGGAGAAGGCCTTGGACCATATTGAAAGCTTGAAGTTGGGTCGTGAAGATACCTTTGCCGAATTGATGACCCGGGATCTATGGTAGCCAGATTACCCCAACAACCTTGAGATTTCATGATTAAAAAGCGGGTGGAGAATGCCTTGCCTGCTTCGACTCAACGAAAGCTTCGAGAAACCTTGCGGGTTGAAGCTACCATGGATGATTTTGTTGCGGCTGCCACCAAGATAAAAAAGGATAAGACTACAATTTGCCATCTCACCAGGTAATCCTTTGCCCATTGTTCTTATGTATGGCCCTACTCCTAACACCCTGCTTGCTCTCAAAAGAGAGTTAGAAACCCTTAAGCTGCAGAGGGAACTACAAGATGAAAAGACATCATTAGCAACATTGGCTTGGTCCTCTCCACATACACATATGGTGGCAAAACTCAAAAGGGAGCTAGAGGATCTCAAGGAACAACAAGAGGCCAGCGCCCAAGTATGGTGCAAAAACTGCAACAACCCCGACCATCCACCTCAAAAATGCCCGATGATGGTCCATTGTCAGTTCTCTGGTAAAGGAGATCACGAGGCCAAGGATTGCTACCATCTGTGTCCATCCTTGCACCAAAATTTGGCCTCGCCCATGAACATGAGCACCGCTCCTATAGGCCCCTCTGTCGGTTCACCTTGGGCTACTCTCTTCGAACCTAGTCCCTGCCCGCCATTGTTACCATCTCCCACAATACATAATTTTTCCCCTTACGGTGGCCCTGTGATCCAAATCTTCTATACCACCCCTAGCCCTAACCAAGGTTTCTCTACAATGGCACCTTTCCCTCCACGTCCTACCAACCCTCGGCTAGCTAACCGATCGATGATGTTCTACATGTGTGGTGAATATTGTCACTACCAAACTAGATTTTCTCTACCAGAAGGAGCTCAACCATTCAAACATTGCCAAATATCACTACACAAGAGACTGCCCCAAGCAACACCCATCTTCTTCTCTCAACATGATCTCGGTAAGTTCTCTTCTTACTTCATAGGATCCCACTATATACACTTTCCCTCACCATCCACTCATGTCCTCACTCCTGATTCTTCCCCTTCACCTGCTACTTTAGCTCAAGAAATCTCATGCACTATTGGATTACTCATAAGAGCTCAAAGAATAGCCTGGAACCTATCCCCGCCCATAGAAAAAACTTTGACTACAAGACAACGTAAGGAGTGAACTAAGTTGTGGCCAATAGTGGAAGAAGAAGAGACAGAGCCACATAAGTCAAGATTCTACCGTGACACAACAGAGATTCACTTCAAAAATAGTTCACAATTCACACTTGAGTCGACATGGCCTGGCGTAGTTCCGTGCCTAGAGATATTGGCCCCAAAGACTGGCTCCCCTTTCAGTATTTTTTTTGTATTAATTTGTGTTCAAAGTACAAGAGAGTGGATAGGTGCTCAATCTCAGACTCTGCGTCCAGATGCTCTGAGAAGTGAGCCCCTTCCCACTTATTTATTGGTATAAGGAAAGCAGAGCCCCAAAAGCAGTAAGTGAAAAGCTTCTAAAAATAAAGCATTATACTAGCCAAGTACTCAACTTGTTAAGGTCTCTCAACAAGTTTCACTAAGTTTGAACAAAATTTGTTCAAGTTATCAACTGTTTTGTGTCCGCAGACTCAGTTTTCAAGAATCTGGATTAAGTCTTACTTTTGTGATCCAAATTTCACCAAAATTGATTTATGTGGTCTACTTGACATGCTTGACCTTGAGGTATACTCAAATGTGCAAAAATGTCTAGTTTTGTAGCTGATGTAATTAATCGTGATTATTTACTCATGATATTTTTATGCAATTTTTTGCCACAATCTTGACACAGAATGGTCAAGTAGCTCAACTTAAGCTCCCTAGCCAAGTTTCATCAAGTTTGGATAATTCTTGTTCAAATGGTCAACAGTTTTGTGTCTGTAGACTGACTTTAGAAATTTGGCCACAATTTTCACTCCAATGATCCAAATCTTACCAGATTTGATATGTGGGCTTAATATAATATGGTAAAACTAGTGATATGCTGGTTTGGTCAAAAAAGTTGAGAAATGGGACAAAAGTAAATAATCACAATTATTTACTTCTAGTAGATTTTTGCATCTGTTTGGTCAATTGAGCATGACATTGTACACTTGTTTATCTTATCAATATAAGCCTATGAGTCAAGTTTCACTGAGTATTGCTCTTTTACAATAGCTTTGGTCGGCTTGGACTCTGTTTCTATATTGCTAGGAGAGAAATGTGGAGATCCTTTAGTGTATAATTATTTGGTTGGGGAGTCTCCTTAGGGGTGTTTGTTCTTTGTCTTGTTCTTTTGCCTATTTTGGGGATTTTTCCCTTTGACATTCTTCCTATTGGTAAAGATGCTCCAAACCTATTTGTCTACTGATGAGCGAATAGCTTTTGGTGATTTCTCTTATTTGAGTGTAGCTTGAGCTAGATGCAAGTTGTTTGTTGTTTTCCAAGAGATACAATTATATTCATGGTTCTCGCTATGTTTGCAATAAGATAGGAGTGAGGTTAGACACTCGTCCCACATTTGGCACCGCTTTGCCGGTGATCGAGCAGACCTAAACTAGGGAAAACCACGAGCGTCTTGTGAAGTTATCCTTTAAGTTCCTCTAGGATCTCCTAGAGTCAAAAATTTCTTTCTAAAATTGCATAGCTTAAGATTGTCGTCTTTTGCTGTGTAGAGGTAGCTTGGAAGTAGGTTGTACTTGATAAGTACCTTTAGGATTGTAGGATTGTAGGATTAGATTAGGATTTTGAGAATAATTGATGGATAAGACAAGTCTTAAGATCAAGGCTCAGAAAACCATAAAAAACAAGACAACGAGTGTTTGTGGACACTTTCCTTAACCCCATTGCAGTAGAATCTACCAGTAGAGTAAGTATAATCCAAGGTGGGATTTCAAAACATTGCTCCATAAAAAAGAATCAATTGTGAGTTGTTTATGTGAAGTTGCATAATTTCAGGTCTATGGCTAGAAATAGCACCAAAAGGCTATCAACCACTGAATCTGCCTGGGGATTATGCTTTAAAAGTTGCATAAACCAGTGCGTAAGCTTAAGGACGCATTGAGATAAAAATTTCAAGAGTTTTCAAAAACTCATATTATTTACTTTTTCTTGACATTTTAGGCCAAATTAAGTTTTAACTTGACTCGGAGGCTTAAAATAGCTCATGAAAAAACTATCCAGTGAAAAAGTTGAAAAAAGTGCTCATTTTAAGCCTAAAGTAAATAATCATAATTATTTACTTTCAACAACTTCTACAATCTGTAGAATTGAGTGATTGGCTTTCTGATCTTGTGAGCCAATGACAACTTTGTAAGGATTTTGTTGTGTTGTTGACCCAGCGGTCAACACTTTGTTGTTGTTTTGGCTTCATCTATTGCACTGCTTGTATCTTTGTCGAACCACAACAAGAACTATGATCCATTAGAGCGGACGTCTATCATCGTAACCATTCATCTTTTGAGATCCTGTGATTATATTTATGTCTGCTCTTTTTCATTGGGGACTTCTTTGTTCCTGTGCAATCATGTTGTTAGTGTTGTCTGCAACTGTCATTGTAGGCCATTCTTCGACTCGCCATTGAGGAGAAGTATGCTATGATCTGAAATTGGTGCTCCAATTCATTTGTCAATTGATTTGAGTATCATTTCCTTATTGTTGATGTAGAAGGAATATGTACAAGAGGATGGTGATAGGTGTCTTTAGATTAGGGTCTAAAACCTGGATGACCAAAGGGAAAAAACCCGGTGGGAAAAAAATGCCTTTGGTATACGCTCTTATTGGAGTTGAGCAATTGAACGTGAAGTACATGTTCATGAAAGGTGAGTGCTTGGGTGAAACACGGAAAGAGTGCCTGATGCAAGTGCCAATTATGGGACACTCTATATGCATATGAGAAATTTGTCAACAAAAGCATGCAATGTGAAAGAAGGAGATGATGGGCGTTCGAGGAATAAATGTATCACATGTGACATCAAAAGATGTCTCAATAGCTTCCACCATTCCAAGAAGGGTTTTTTGATGTAGAAGTTTCTCCACTCGTATCTCACTGTGCTCAGTACGTGAGTGTCTTTTGGACCTTCTCCTTCACTTCACCAGACGTAAGTACTTAGACTTCGACTCTTTTGCTCACCTATACCAGCATGAGTGACACAACGTAAATATGCTCAACTCTTCCAGCTTGAGCAGTACCTAGAATAGCTAAGACGCTTAGACCACAGAGAATATTACTTGAAGCTTTGGGACTAACACCTCACTCATTTTGTGGCTTAGCGACTCGACTATGACTTGTATGACTTGTCGGTTGCATGTTGACACTGCTTTGTGACAAGTTCTTCGGCTGTTGTAGTGGCTGCTGAGACATACTTCGTGAAGTTTCATCGTTTTCCTGTACCTTCTTCTCTTTGTAGTGCTCACGCCTCTCGTCAGTCTTTTCTTCATGTGGATTATGGATTTTTTAAATTTTTTCTTAATAATAAACAAGGAAAATCTTAAAACAACTCAACAAAAGAAAAATCATTTAAATAGAAATCTAAATGCTATGTACACTATACACATGTCCCTAGGGGCTCATATATGGATTTTGTCCCCATACTCCTCTGTAACACTACTATGAGGGCATATACTCTAAATTTCGTCAAAAAATTATCACAACAAAACACAAAAATTTAATGCATCTCACAAAACATTGCCCTCTAATAGTCATAATGTTAGGTCCGCATTCAGAATGCCTCCCCCCTTCCTATTTGGAGTCATCCTTTACGACAGGGTATCGCAAAGGGTATGTGCTGTGCTTGGGCAATTAAAAGTTGTGCCTATGCAGGCCTTGTAATGTAGCCCTATTATGCATACACAGTCAATGCATGGAAAAGATTTATGTTGTGCAAGATGTGGGTATAAGCAGTTTGCTTATTGGCATTTGTTGGCGAGGCTTCCTATTCTAAGCAATGTAATGGTCTTTGAAGCTCCTGTATCGTTGCTTGATTGAAGCAACTTGCCATCTCTTCTAACTGTACTGTAATCGTAGGAAGAATTGTAAGAATTCAAGCGGCGATGCACTGACGTCAGTTTTTTTGATCTTCTTTGGGACCCATTTCTTTGCGATTATTGGCTGTTTTGTTGCCGGCTCCTGTTTTGGAACCCATACTTGCGAATGCTTCGTTTTTGTTTGAAGAGACTTCTTTGGGATCCACCTTTTTGTTGTGTGACTCAACAGTGGTCTTTGCTTCGGCCCTTGTACGCTTGGTTGGTGACGGTATTCAGGCTTTGAAAGTTGATACTGTGGTTGTTTTGGAATCCAAATGAATTCCTGACTTTTTTGTGCTTGAATCAACTTCTTTGGAGCCCAAACCTGAGTTGTGAAAGCTTGCGACTTTGTGATATTCTTACCCATTCGTGCACGCTTATCTTGTTTTTGTTTTGGTGTTGGATCTTGTGATTTGTCATTAGAGATCTTTGTCTTCTTGATCCATATCTGTTTTTGGCCGATCTGGCTTTTTGGTATCCAGATTTGTCGAGATTTTTGGCTTTGACTTGTTGTCCTGTTCTTTTGACCTGTCATGGTTGTTGTTGCTAAAGGGGTTGGTGATAGTGATGGCCTCAGTTGATGATAGGGGATGTCGTAAGATTCATCACTATCGCTACTATCCTCAGCAAGGTTGACTTCTTGTACTTTCCCTTGATTTTTTGGTTGGTAGTGGAAAGTTACTGTCTGTTTACTCATGGGTGGTAGTTTCTTGGAGGACTTTTCTAGCCCATTGATTAGAGCATTGTTAGCTCGTTGCTCTGGTCGTATTCCTCCTAGCTGATTCTTTTCATCCTTATTAGGAGCCATGTATGAGCATGCTTGTGGTGGCTGTGTCTTCACCGAGGACTTCAAAATCCACTTTTGATGCACTTTATTCGTGTAGCGATGACATTGATTCCAGGGTCGTTGATCTTCTTGAAGCTCGAAGTGTTCTACAGAGTCATAGAACTTGTCGTCTTCTTCATCTTTTGATTCTCCACATTTCTTTGTTTGCTCCTTATGTCGAGAGCTTGTTGATGTTTCGTTCTCTTCGTTTTCCTCGATTACACTCACTGCAAAATAAGGAACGACATCATAGCCATTTTCATCACAAAACTTTGTTGTGGGAGCATCCTCCACGGCGCACACGTTCAGAGTAGCCAAGAAATGTTCCCATCCAAAAGACTCTAACTCTTCTTTAGGAAATGGTTCTGGGATATAGTCCCTATCCTCCATAGCTCGCTCTAGGATACATTCCTCACGTTTCAAGCTACCACATTGTGAAGCTCCACACATCCACAGTTCTTTAGGCTTACCTAACCAAGCTGGAAGTTTTGATCGTGCTACTGTGGCGGAATCAAACTCCTCAATCGGTGTTCTCCTCACATCCCTATAGCTATGGTCCCTCAAGTTTACCTTTGTTATGGTTTCCATATGTCTCAGGTATATATGGTCATAACCCCAATCTTGGACCATTTTCAATTGTCGCATGAATGGTCTTCCCAGAATGATTTCATAGTTGTTCTTCTTGCCAAAGTCGACAACAGAAAAAGTGTGTTCATATTCAATGCCACAAGAAGTAACAATTACTTTTTCTAGTAGTCCTAGGGGATTTTCCTTGTGTCCGTCTGCAAGCTGCAGGGTCATTCGTGTGGATATCAAGGCAGGTTTTCCCCATTTTTTCCAAACCTCTTTGGTTGCAATGGCCATACCAGCTCCACTTTCAAGGATTGCCATGGTTTTTACACCATTGAATTCCACAGGAAGGGTGGTGTTTCCATCTTCTCCCTCGTAATACTCGCCTACCTTGTTTAATGGCACTGGCCTAGTATTTAGTTGAGGCATTTCAAGCTCTTTGATGCCTTCCTCGATTTGAGTCATTGGGGTTTTTACACCAAATTTCTCTAGAAATTTACCCACATTAGCCCACATGTTTGGTCTTATTCTGAGCAACTCGGCTAACATTATTGTACAGGTGACTGGGGTAGATAGAATATCTACTAGCCCCTTTGAATCGATGGCCTTGTTGGGAGACAGTCTCTTTGATGGGACTGCAACCACATCTGACTTGGTCTCGTACTCTCCCATGTAGGACGATAGTGTTCTTAGTGAATGGGGTTGACTATCCATAGATCGTACATATCCTTTGTCGCCCCAACACGATCGCACGTCTAGATTCATTTGAGATCCAGTCTCAAATTCCTCTATTGGTGGTAGAAACACTCCTCGTTCATCACCAGTCTTGTCTACTTGTCTTCTTAGGTCATTGGCTTCATTGGCCTCTCTCACTTGTTTCCACAATTCGTCAAGACCATCTATCTCTTTACAATCCTCAGGTATAGCTTGGTGAAATCCCTCGGAAGAGTTATCCGTGGTATTCAGTACTATCCTTGGTTCTAATGCTGGTTCTTTGAGGTTTGGTCTGTGCTCATGACTAAATTCTGGCTCTTTTAGTTCATGGTTTGGTGGGATTACTTGTGTAGGCATGACGCGGATCACATCCTTAGGTTTTGCAACTAGTGGTTCTAGTAAAGATTGGGCTGTTTGAATCATTTTCTTGCACATTTCCAATCTTTGCTTTTCTAATTCCGCATAGTGATATGTCATCCACCTCTGTTCTTGGGTTTGGTTGTTTTTGAGCCTCACATCTAGAGGTTTAACCATCTGTGTAAGAGAAGGTTCCTCCTTTTCCTCATGTTGTTTTATCTTCTCCTCAGCTTCGGTAAGCTTCTCAGCTAGGGATTTTTGCTCTCGTTCCCTGCGTGCTTTCATCCTAGTCTTTCTAGCTTTCCAACTATTTCGTTTGCTCTTGGTTTTCTGACTAGTTGCGTCTGTCTTTGGTCCATCATCTGTCTTTGGACTCGTGTCACTTTCTGTGTTCTTTGTCTCTGGATTCTCATTAGCTTTCTTTTGAGCTTGTGCTCTTGTAACCACTTGAACTGGTACAACATTTTCATTTTCTGAGCTACTAGGGAGCTGAACAATCCCTGATACATTTGTCGTGATTTTCCTGATTTGGTTTGGTTTTTTCGGGCAATCGGGGATCAAGTGAGTGATGCCACACTCAAGACAATAGGCATTTACTTCAGTGATCTCCGTATGAGGACATTGTTTGACCAAGTGGTTGTCACGACTTTTGTGGCAATCTGTCTCTGGTTGAGGAGATTCTTTTAGCATTTCCTCTTGGCTATAAGCAAGCTTTGACCTAGATAAGCCGCTAGTTGCAATGAATCGCAATGTCCTTTCGTCCATTTCATACCTTCTTTCTTTTGATTGAAACCCAGGAGGTGGAGGTTGTACCGGCCTCACCACTCCATGTGTTGCTCTCACATTTTGTTGCTCCGAAGGGTAGTACCCACTTTGGTTGCTATATCACATTGTAGCTGGTACTGGCGTTGGTTTATTTGATGCTTCCATCATTGGCATGTATCTCATGTCTATCGCCATTCTAGCACCTGGCAGCGGAGGTTGTTGTCCTAAGACAAGCTGTGGCCTTAAAACTCCTACTGGTCCTGGCGCATTCTCCGTAATGTATCTAGGTGGAGTAGGTGCTTCTGGAACAGGTTGTACATACCTCTCCCTAGAATTTTCCATGCTATAATAGCACTCTTCCCCTGTATGGTTCGTCCATTTTCTCTCAATTTCACACCACTTTAGCTCTCCCGAATCAGACCTTACAAGAGGAATCAACCTCTTGACCAAGTCGTCGATAAGATTTTCTTGATCAATAGGTGCCGTTGGCTTGGCAATGGACTCACTTATTTGTGAAACACTGTGCTGAGAGGATGTGTCATCTCCTTGACTCTTTAAGTCCTTTTCTTTGTATGCCTCACAGTTATCCACTAGATAAAGAGCTTCTTTGATCAACTCGTTTAGTGTCAACCTCCTTATCATATGCAGATCCTTCTGAAGGCCCGCATGTCTCATTCCCTGGATAAAGATCAGCATTAGTCGTGCTTGCGTAGGTAATTCTGCTCTCGGACAGAGCTTAACATATCTCTTGAGTCGTAATGATGCTTTGCGTACTGATTCATTCTCTTTCTGTTTGAATCTATGGATTTGCGAGACCGTGTTGTGAGCAATGCCTTTTGGCGAGAATTCTTCAATAAACTCCTCAAACAGCTCATCTAGGGTCTCAAAATCCCATTTTCCCATCGAGTCGAACCATGTAGCTGCATCATCTTCTAGAGTCAATCCAAATCCTGCAAACTGTGTCGCAAAATCTGAAACTTCCTCTGCTCTAATCACTCTTCTAAAAGCCGCTACATGATCTCTCGGATCTTCATCTCCGGAGTATTTTCTGTTTACCCATTTCTGGACTTGGGATGGTCTAACTCGTCGATTGTCTACAAGTCTAACCAGAGACTCTCCCAATCCTTCTCTCGTTATCGCTCTTGAAGGGAATCCTGGTGGCTCTCTTCTTGGAATTCCTATAGGAATTCTCGTGTTTGGTGGAGGCATTTGTGGTCCTTCATTGACCAAATATCCACCTCTTTCTAGTACAGTCTGTGGATTTGTGCTTTCTACAACTCTGTATTCTCGTCCATACTTGTCGACAACTATAGATCTCCATTGACAGTCGACTCCGTATGTGTAAACATATAAGAGCTTGTAATCCGTTATCTCTTCTAGGTATGGATCTGAGCACCTATAAAGATTGACCTCATTGTCGTCAATGTATCTATATAGTCCTTCACTCTCATGACCAATCATCCAAACTCTCTCAACAAGATGGGTCTTTATCAATTGCAAGTTTGGAAGATCCATTGTGGGAGGATATTCCTCTATCGTCGGGATCTCCAAGCTTGTGTAAGCTGCGTTTGAATCTAGGGTAGACATGATTTCTGGGCTTAAGAGCTTTTGCTTGGTTCAAGTAGACTTAGTCCACTGTGTTCAAGTGCTTTGGTTAGGGAAAAGTCGAAAGTATGTCCAAAACCGCAACCGTTTCGTCACAATTCTCGCAAATTGTCGCTTTTAGACACCCCTGACTTCTGGATGAATTTTGAGGCCTCAAACGATGTTTTTTTCGAAGTTGAACTAACTGGTTGCCATAGGCATCATTTAGTTCATGTTTTGCTCTAAGATCTGTAGAGCCGCTCTCAAGCTACGTTTTGATATAAAAACTTTTCTGATCCGATACCGTTTGTGAAAGTTATGGCCAACACAGTGAAATGCAGTTTGGACTGGTCAAAATGAGTCCAAATTCAATTTTGAAAAAATATTTGGGATCTCTGTGACACTGTGAACACTTCTGTGTGGTTAAAAGCACAGTTGGACCCTAAAACTGGCCTAGAGACATCCTACGCGTAGTATGTCTTTATGCTCAGAATTTAACAAAATTTGGTCCAGAGACTCCCCTTAAGTCCAGCAACACAATGGTATGCTCAGATTTTAATTTGGACCTCAAAATGGCCTTGAGACATCCTACGCGTAGGATGTCTTTTTGCTCAGAATGACTTGAAATTTTCACCCCAGCTTCTCCTTGGTGTGCTGATCACAGTGGTGTGCTCATAAGCTGGTTTGGAGTCCTAAATCAAGCTAGAGACATCCTACGCGTAGGATGTCTTTTTGCTTTGTTTCAGCTCAAACTTGCACTGTAGCTTCCCCTTGATGTGCTAAACTCACAGCTATTTTTACTTTTTGATTCTAACACCTATAGGTTGGTCAAATGATCAAGAATCTGTTCCAAAAGCCTGATGTCTGTTCTAATGAATTCCTAAGTCAAATCAACTCCAAATTGGACCAAAATTGACTAGGAGGCTTGCCTAAGGCTATATGACAGCATGGTATGGTCACAGTAGGATTTTGGTTTCAGAATTATGCTTTAGACATCCTACGCGTAGGATGTCTAACTGCTCAGAATTGCCCCAAATTTGAACCACAGACTCTCCTTAAGGTGCTGATCACAGTGGTATGCTCAAAATTAAGTTTGGAGTGCAAAATCACACATATGACATCCTACGCGTAGGATGTCTCTTTGGCCTGTTTGACCCCAGACTTGTCCCACAGCTTCCCCTTGATGTCAGTAACCCAGTGGTATGCTTAGATTTGAGTTTGGATCTCAAAAGACCCAAATTTTAGCTGTTCTTGCCTTTTTCAGTCAAAAGTGTTAAAGTCCGCTTTGAACCCAATTTTCTCACCCAAATGAGGTGAAACCCCTTTCAGTCACTCAATACAACATTTAGAACATGTCTATGGAGTCATCCTATGGTTTGGTCTCAAAATTAGGCCTTGGACATAATTTGGGTAGGATGTCTGGCAATTCTCGTCTTTTGGCTTTGATCTGTCAAAATTTGGTCAAATTTCCACTTTCCAGGTGAAAACAGGGTAAAACCTACCCTTTGAACCCACTGGTCAACTCAAAATTTCAAAATTTGGTCTCCAAAACCCTCTTGAGACATCCTACGCGTAGGATGTCTATGTTTACAGAATTGCAGGTTTTCTTCACAGAACCCTTGCAAATGCCCTTTTATATGCACAGCATCAGTGAGTCATACAAAAATATCCACAAAAGCTTGTTTAATGCATTTTTACCCTCAAAAGCACACTTTTCCGTGATTTCAAATGCAATCAAGTACTTTAGCAAATAATTCAGTGATGAATAGCTCTAGATCAGAATCGGATCACTTACCTAAAGCTACTCCTACAAATCATATGGGGTTTTGCATCTATGAGTAGAAAAACGCTTCACTGCCACACACGGACTAGTAAACGCTTTTATCACCTCACAAATCACTCGACCACCAACAACTACTCTAATCCACATACCCTAACTAAACCTATCTAGTCGCAGACCCTCGGCAAGACACACGCTTCCTGGCTATCCACTTGATCGCGGAATATCCTCTTCCGGATCCACTTAAGAAAAACGATTTCTTTAGCCGAAACTAAATCAAGCAACTATCACACGAGTGTTAGTAGGAAACCTACTTAGGTCCTTGTGTCCCCGGCAACGGCGCCAATGTTGGACGGGAGAGACTCACACACCCATGAAATGCATGCAAACACTACCTAGATCAACATAATGTCAATCGAGGACACAGATGACACGATAGGCACACGTAGGAAATCTCTTAAGCTTGTCAGGCTGAGACCATCCTACACATACAACACTTAGGAAGGCCAACTAAACCACAATCAAGAACCTCACTGCTCTCAACTACACCACCTAGCCACATACACACATACGAAAGGTAACTCACCTACTCATGCCAGATTCGTACGAAACTTAAGGAACACCATCCCCTCACTAGGATACACCTGTCCCTAAGCTTCTACACTCAAAACCCTCACTCTAAACCCGTCTGCGGAAAACGCGTAGGATGACAGAGCTGAATTTCGAAAGTGCTCGAAACTGAAATTTATGAGTACCTATGCGTAGCTTATGTCGCCACGATTCTATAGACTACTAGCACGTAGAAAACAGACATCGTTTGATACACTTACGGCCACAAATAGCTCGTAGATGCGTCGGCGTGTGCGCTTCGTCTCGCGTGGAATGCTTGGCGTTGTCGCGTAGCTCTCCTCGAGCCTACCGCAATGGTGCAATCAGATCTCCAATGTGTTGAGCGAGCCGGGCGTAGCGGGAGGATGAAGCTCACACTCACTCTCTTTCTCTCTCACACACAGTAGACGGCAGCGCTAAGTTTGATTATGATTAAAAGTTTTTTTACAAAATGACCTAGGTACCTTATATACTAAGGCTACTTTAGGTTTAACCAAAATTGGGGTTGAAAGGGTCAAATGGCTTTGTATTTACAATCTGGAAGTGCCATTGCACCCCGGCTTCTGAAACTAGAATAACTACTCATTTCAAATGACGTTTATAGCCATAATCCGCAGCATTTCATAACTCGCAAAAGATAAGACTTTGGTACGAAACTTGAGTTATGTTGTGTTGTTGACCCAGCGGTCAACAAGATACACATCAGGTAAGTCATCGTCTACCCCTTTAGGTTTAGTAAGCCAGTAGGGTTTGCAAGGTTTCAAATTTTGTAGAGCCAGGAGTGCTCCAATCCCCAATCTCCATATAATGACAGTTCATCTAGTTTTATGGGTGGTCTGTCAAATTGAACTTCTTTGATTGGTGCTGATTACAAAGTCAAGTTCCCTTCTTTTTCTTCCCTAACTCATTCCTACAAATAGTTAGGTCAATCATCTTCAATTATTGGCACCCCACCCCATCCTTCTTCAATATCAGGAGCTTCCAGTTTAGGTGGTTGTGTTCCTTTGTTTTACCAATTTTTTGACCCTCCCTTTTCTTGAGCTCTCCTTTTGTTGTTTCTGTCTCTTGAGTTGTATCTTTTGCATCTTTCTTTCCTAGAGTTTTTGGAGGAATTTTTGGATTTATCGGATCAAGTTGTATTTTTATATTTGTTGTGCTTGTCTTGTGCTCTAGACATCACTCAAACATGAATTATTGGGGCCCCTTTTGATGAAGTACTTGACACCACTTGAACTATGTTTAAGGCAATTTTCCCTTTGTTTGCCGGATTTCTAGGGCAGTCTTTAGAAAAGTGTCCACCCTTGCATCTACATGCTCCACAATATGCCTCTATATGCCTCACATTCTTATCCGGTTCAGGACAGTCATTTTTCCAACTGCTCCACATTTATGACAATTTCCATTTTTTGGTTTGGGCGTTGGTTTCACCATAGGTGGTATTGCCCCCTGGCTTGCAATAAAATAAACAAGTGTTGTATTAGTGGGTGCTACGGATTAGACTAGGTTGGTTATACCACTCTTCTTCTATCCCATTGTTACTAAGCTAGTCTCAGGATATGGAGTAACGGATAATAGCGCATGTTCCTCCGCTTGTTTCTCAAACACCATGTACTTGATCCGTATAGATATATTCCCTATAAGTGGTGATTGTTGACCCAATATCGATTGTGGTCGCTACACATTCATGAGTGATCTTTGCATGGGTGCCATATTTGGAGGGTATCTATACATGGGTTGCCTCAGTGGCCTCATTGGAACATACTGGACATTTCTATCATATTTAGGCTTGTAGTAGCACTGCGTTGTCTCATGATTTGTCCATTTTCCTTCAATGGTGCACCATTTTAATTTCCTTTGTGTCCCATAGGTTTTTCTTGATTTCGTCCCTGCACTGGGCTCGAGTGGCTAACTTGATAGCCCCACTTGGTGAAACATCTTCAATGAGAAAAGGACCATGTCCTTTTTTCTTGAACTTGGGTATATGTTGTTTCAACACGTATATTAAAACTAATTCCCCTATCTTAAAGACTTAGTCAGCAATTGCAAGTCAAATAACTATTTTTTCTTTTGCCGCTAAATGTTGTTCATCTAGGCGTTCTAAGTCCCAGAGTCATTTTGCCAACTCATGCCCTTTCCATTCCAACTCAGTGGAAATTGTAAGTGTGGGTAATAAGGATTCCATTGGCAATATTACATCCAAGCCATATACCAAATTAAAAGGAGTCGTGTTCAAATCCGTTTTGAACAAAACTCAATAAGCTCACAAGTCAGAGTGAGGATGAATTTTCATGTCTGTTATGCATGAACTAGCAATTTTGGTTAGTACAGAGCTCAGAATTTTGTTGTATGTACTACTTGACCATTTACTTGAGGGTGATCAAATTAAAAGGAGTCGTGTTCAAATCCGTTTTGAACAAAACTCAATAAGCTCACAAGTCAGAGTGAGGATGAATTTTCATGTCTGTTATGCATGAACTAGCAATTTTGGTTAGTACAGAGCTCAGAATTTTGTTGTATGTACTACTTGACCATTTACTTGAGGGTGATGCAGATTTGTTATGGATTACCATGAACTTATCTAGTAGACGTTCTATCACTTCATTTAGGAAATGCGGTCCGTGATCACTCACAAGCTCAATAGGAAGTCCATATCTAGTAAATATGCATTCGTAGGCAAGCGATGGTTTGGGCATCATTCTTCCTGGTGGATCGTGCCTCATCCCACTTGGTTAAGTAATTTGTTGCTACAATAATATATTGTGCCTAAGTTTTGTAAGCTGCTGGTTGTACTAGACCTACAGAGTCTATACCCATTTAGAAAATGCGCGTGCTCCCATCATCAGTCGCAGTGGCATGATATCCATTCTCGTTGGCATCTTTGCTCATTGACATGCATCGCATTTTTGAACAAATTCTTTCACATCGGTAAATAAAGTTGGCCACCAAATGCCTACCATTAATATGGATTTGGCTGTGGTTTTATGAGAGAAGTGACCCCCTTTAAAACCTGAGAACACTTGTTCCAAAATAGGAAGATACTCCTCTTCATTGGCACATAGTCTAAGTTGTTGATCTTTCCCTTGTTGATAGAGCTGGTTTCCAATCATTGTATAGTTGGTTGCCTCAATTCCTATTGCTCTTTTTTGTCTTTTTTTCATGTATTGTAGGAATATTCTTTTAGTGCGATACTCTACTAGGTATCTAGTCCATTGTGGTGTGACTGAAATGTGGAATAACATGGCATGCGGTATGCCGGATTTTTTTTTACATTGAGAGAAATAATTCACATAATGATGAACATCTCTCTGCATGGTAGGCCAATAAACCGCCAACCAGGTTAATCTTCTTAGGGTTTGATCTCCTGCAAAATGTAGACCTGCAATTGTGGTATGAGCTTGACTCAAATAGACTTCTTGCTCCTCTGGACTAATGCATAAGAGTAGAATTCTATTTTCTTTGTGCGATATAATCTTCCAGCCAGCAATTGATATAGGACTGATTGCTACTCAATCAGTCATGGTGTGATAGGAATTGGTATTTGAGAATCCACTTGTGCTATAATCATTAAGGACACAAGATCTTCTGACCATCTTTGAATCATTTCCATAGAGAACAGATACGCATCGGGTAAGTCATCGTCTACCCCTTCAGGTTCACTAAGACGGTAGTGTTTACAAGGTTTCAACTTTTGTAGAGCCTAGAGTGCTCCGATCCCCAATCTCCATACAATGACTATTCATCTAGTTTTATTGGTGGTCTATCAAACCGAACTTCTTCAATTCGTGCTGATTTCAAAGTCAAGTTCCCATCTTTTTCTTCTCTAACTCATTCCCACAAATAATTTAGTCAATAATCTTCAACTATTGGCACCCCACCCCATCATTCTTCAATATGAGGAGCTTCCAGTTTAGGTGGTTGTGTTCCATTGTTTTTCTAATTTTTTGACCCTCCCTTTTCTTGAGCTTTTTCTCTCATGGTTTTGGTCTCAACTTTTGTTGATTCTCCTATAATTTCCTGCTGAGTGTTCTTCCATCAGCATTTTTGTGATTTGCATCAGGTTTCGGTAAGCTTCTAATTTAGTTGCTTCCATTTTAGGTGTTGGATAGTTTTTTCATTGGTTTTTCAATGTTCTCTCGTCACTTAACCCAGCTTGGAAAGCTTGCAAATCTTCATTGACTGGTTCTTAAATTTTATCAACCACAACGGATCCAATTGATTTTGGTTTCCTTGAAATCTATTGAAAGAGTATGCATTTTTTCTTCTATTTTCTTTCGTATCTTCCCTCCAATCTCCTTTTGTTGTTTCTGTCACTTGAGTTTGTATCTTTTGCATCTTTCTTTCCTAGAGTTTATGGAGGAATTGCCAAATTTATCAGATCCATTTGTATTTTTATATTTGTTTTGTTTGGCTTGTGTTCTAGACATCACTCGAACAAGAATTATCAGGCCCCCTCCTGATAAAATACTCGGCACCACTTGCACTACGTTTAAAATCACAAATACTTCGAATTGACAGATTTGTTGGAGCAAGTGATGGATGGAGCTTTCTCTATCCATGATGATAAGAGTCAAGTTGAACGACATTGGGTTCTTTTTGAATTTAGATCTGGCAGTAGACCTATAATGACAGAAACAGATGCTGCAGCTCGGAGCGTGGATGTGAAAGACATAAAGTTCATCATCAATTATGATTTTCTTGAATCATGTGAAGACTATGTACATCGGATTGGACGAACAAGACAAGCTACTGCAAAGGCTATAGTCTAAACTTTCATTCCAACAAGAAAGCGACAGCAAAGACCACATCGCCATTGACAATTAGGTCATGTCGAGGATGACATGAACGCGGAAGGGTATCTTGTTGACCGTTGGGTCAACAACACAACATAACTCAAGTTTTGTACCAAAGTCTTATCTTTTGCGAGTTATGAAATGCTGTGGATTATGGCTATAAACGTCATTTGAAATGAGTAGTTATTCTAGTTTCAGAAGCCAGGGTGCAATGGCACTTCCAGATTGTAAATACAAAGCCATTTGACCCTTTCAACCCCAATTTTGGTTAAACCTAAGGTAGCCTTAGTATATAAGGTACCTAGGTCATTTTGTAAAAAAACTTTTAATCATAATCAAACTTAGCGCTGTCGTCTACTGTGTGTGAGAGAGAAAGAGAGTGAGTGTGAGCTTCATCCTCCCGCTACGCCCGGCTCTCTCAACACATTGGAGATCCGACTGCACCATTGCGGTAGGCTCGAGGAGAGCTACGCGAAAACGCCAAGCATTCCACGTGAGACGAAGCGCACACGCCGACACATCTATGAGCTATTTGTGGCCGTAAGTGTATCAAACGATGTCTGTTTTCTGCGTGCTAGTAATCTATAGAATCGTGGAGACATAAGCTACGCATAGGTACTCATAAATTTTAGTTTTGGGCACTTTCAAAATTCAGCTCTGTCATCCTACGCGTTTTCCGCATACGGGTTTAGAGTGAGGGTTTTGAGTGTAGAAGCTTAGGGACAGGTGTATCCTAGTGAGGGGATGGTGTTCCTTAAGTTTCGTACGAATCTGGCATGAGTAGTTGAGAGCAGTGAGGTTCTTGATTGTGGTTTAGTTGGCCTTCCTAAGTGTTGTATGTGTAGGATGGTCTCAGCCTGACAAGCTTAAGAGATTTCCTCTGTGTGCCTATCGTGTCATCTGTGTCCTCGATTGACATTATGTTGATCTAGGTAGTGTTTGCATGCACTTCATGGGTGTGTGAGTCTCTCCCGTCCAACATATCTCTTCTCTGCGGAAATGATTCAAAGATGGTCAGAAGATCTTGTGTCCTTAATGACTATAGCACAAGTGGATTCTCAAATACCAATTCCTATTACACCACGACTGATTGAGCAATCAGTCCTATATCAATTGTTGGTTGGAAGAATATATTGAAAAACAGAAAGGAATCCTGCTCTTATGCATTAATCCGGAGGATCAAGAAGCCTATTTGAGTCAAGCTCATACCACAATTGTAGGTCTACATTTTGCATGAGATCAAACCCTAAAAAGATTAACCTGGTTGGGGGTTTATTGGCCTAACATGCAGAGAGATGGTCATCATTACGTGAATGATTTCCCTCAATGTAAAGAAAAAGCCAGCATACCCCATGCCACGCTATTCCACATTTTAGTCACACCACAATGAAGTAGATACATGGTAGAGTATCTCACTAATAGAATATTCCTAGAAGACATGAGTAAAAGACAAAAAAGAGCAATAGGAATTGAGGCAACCAACTATACAATGATTGGAAACCAGCTCTATCGACAAGGGAAAGATCAACAGCTCAGACTATGTGCCAATGAAGAGGAGTATCTTCCTATTTTGGAACAAGCGCACGGAAGTCTAAAAGGGTGTCACTTCTCTCATAAAACCACAACCAAAGCCATATTAATGGCATGCATTTGGTGGCCAACTTTATTTACCGATGTGAAAGAATTTGTTTGACAATGCAATGCATGTCAACAAGCAAAGATACCAATGAGAATGGATAGCATGCCAGTTCGACCTATGATGGGAGCACACACATTTGCTAAATGGGGTATAGACTTTGTAGGTCCAATACAGCCATCAGCTTACAAAAATCAGGCACAATATATTATTGTAGCAACAAATTACTTAACCAAGTGGGATTAGGTATGATCCACCAGGAAGAACAATGCTCAAACCATTGCCACATTCTTGTACGAATGCATCTATACTAGATATTGACTTTCTATTGAGCTTGTGAGTTATCATGGATCGCATTTCCTAAATGAAGTGATAGAATTTCTACTAGATGAGTTCATGGTAATCCATAAAAAATCTGCACCCTATAACCCTCAAGTAAATGGTCAAGTAGAACATACAACAAAATTCTGAGCTCTGTACTAACCAAAATTGTTAGTTCATGCATAACAGACAGGGAAATTCATCGCCACTCTGCCTTGTGAGCTTATTGAGTTTCCTTCAAAACCGCTTTGAACACAACTCCTAATAATTTGGTCTATGGCCTGGATGCAATATTTCCAATAGAATCCTTATTACCCACACTCAAAGTTGCCATTGAGTTGGAAAGGAAAGGGCATGAGTTGTCAAAATGGCTTGGGGACTTAGAATGCCTAGATGAACAACATTTAGTGGCCATTTCCCACATATACGCACAAAAACAACAACAAAAATAGATATTTGACTCGCATTTGCTGACTAAAGTCTTTAAACTAGGGGAATTAGTCTTAGTATACTCGTTGAAACAACATATACCCAAGTTCAAGAAAAAAGGACATGGTCCTTTTGTCATTAAAGATGTTTTACCAAGTGGGGCTATCAAGTTAGCCACTCTAGATGGAGAAATCATGGAAAATTGGATTAGTGAATATCGACTCTGAAAATACAACCTTTCCTTGACTAATGAATTTTTGCAGAGAATGCATGCATCCAAGGAAAGGAAGCTAAATGACAACAGGTCATTGAGGAGGCTTAAGAGGAAGCACACATTCAAGTTCTAAAACAAAAATTTGCAAGACAATTTGTTCTCCAAGCTGTACCATTCAATACTCTCCACATTCAACCCTTAGCACAGGATGAGGTCAAGAGAGATGACGAGTGGTTGGATGGTCTTGATAGGCGAATCAATGTGAATCTTAACAAGGATTACAAAGCCAAAGATTTAGCAGATATAGGGGCCCGAGGCAATGTGGTCAACTATTCCACTTATCGCAAAGCATCTACTGAACCATTTGATTATTGTCGAGCCACTGTCAAGGGTTGCAACAAGATCGTCACTCCAACTTTAGGGAAGATCAACTTGAATATTGTGGTTCATGGATTCTCTTGCCCGCATACTTTCATATGTATAGCGGATGAACACATGAATGAAGACCTAATATTAGGTGTTCCATGGATGAAAACCTACAAAGCAATTCAGTATTGGGATGCCAAAATTTTAAGACTCACACTCAAAGGAGGACAACTAAAAATACCATTTGCATACAGTAAACAGGAATGGAAAGAAGCTCTTGGTGATTTCCAATCAAATAAGCATGAGTCATTAGCCACAATTACAAGTACAGCTCCATTAAAGACTTCTTCTACTCAACTAATGTACGGAACCAGGTAGGTTTGGATACCCAAAATTCAGTGTGTCGATTGACCTCAGCAAATCTCGATGCCCAAAAGTTTGCTATACACCTCCAACAACCCTAAGGAAAAGCCATCGTATCCACCTTCTCAAAAAAAACCACCGCTACTAAAGATGAAATGGATATGGAAACCGAAGAAGAAATGTACAGCTTAGAGCAGAAGACCAAGTGCGTAAATCAGGCAGATCAAACTATGGGTACCAAAGACCTCACCACAACTCGAGCCAACCTCCATCAGGTGCAAGTGGATACCTAAAGTCAAACCACCCACCGCGATTGAAACCACTGATAAGACGGTGCATATCGCATCATAAAAGAACACACTCAATTGCTATAGTGCTTACTATTCAAAAGAGTTCAATCACAACATACCTTGCCATCGGAAACCTTTGAGTGTAATACTCAAGACCCACCTCTTGCACAACATAGCATGCTTCATTGCATTGACATCAATAGCATTATAGGGCCAATTAGGGCCATGCATAGGCATGACTTTATAACCTACACACTGCACAACCAGAGTACTCTGTCATCCCGGAGGATTGAAGCAAGGAGGGGGGAAGACAATATGAAAATGGACAAAGCATATGAATTTAGAAAAGATAAGGGCAACGTTTTAAAGTAATTGTGTGTTAACGTACGATCTTTCTTGAATAAATTATCCGATTTACCTAATAATGAGATGATTAGGGAATGCAATAGGATAATTCCTTGATGTGTGTATATATCGTAAATATTTACCAAAGCCATAAAATAGTGCGGTTTTTACTCATATCGCGTGTTTTTTGGCCAAGATAATTATGAAATTGGAGCAATCCACAAAAATATGGCAAAATAATAAAATTAGAAGTGTTTTAGTATTTTTGAGTATAGGATGGAACTTTTTGAGCAATCTGGTTAATTTTCCTTTAATTTTTTCTAACATAAACTAATTGAAGCCAAATAAATAAATAATAATAAGCAAGAATGTTATAATTGGATTCCAAATTCAAACGCTAAATCTCGAAGCTCAATGGAGATGCCTTTTTTTTGGGGGGGCATTCCGATCAAAAAACTCAGCAACCACTCCGATCCACTAATCATCTGGAAAAAATTGCAATAAAAAGGTCCGTGGATATCAGTTTTCACAGATTTTGGATCCGGAGTACACTATAAGGCCTAATAAGCTCATTGGGTAGGCATTGGTGGGCAGGCATTGGAAGGGGGGTGTCAGAAAAGTCTAGGTGTGTATATTCCCTTGGGCCATTTTCCCTCTCATTTATATTCTAGTCTTTAGAGAGAGAGCTCCAGGTTGTGTATTTCGGCGACTTTTAACACTCTCCTACGCCCTCTTTGTCAGCTCTTACTCACTCCAGCCATGAGGGATAAGTTCCTAACTATGTCTATAAGAATTTTGAATATCACATTGTCAACCACACAAGTTGTAGGGGGCACGGCAACACATGCGAATTTGGGAACTTTCAGGATCGTAAACACTGACACCGGCCACTCCAGACATCCATATTGCACCAAAAGTGAATCATGGGCTCATCACTAATAGGGCAACACATTGATAGGGTCAAAAACAAAAAATTTGTTAGAAAATCTGACCTAATATCTTTGGTGTGCCGAAGGTAGAGGACCCACATCTGGACCAAATTTCACATATGTGTTGGGACCATCATGTTAGGGAACTGTGGAGATCTAGGGGTGCATTGGAGGCCAAGTCATCAGTGTAAGGCAAAATGACCATATCCTTATCAAAAAGCGACATTTTGCACCACTATGCAAAATATTGATCCGTTTGACCTCAAACCCAAAGGGGGCACTCTATACCTTACATTGAAGCTTTATCAACCTTCAGTGGGCAGATAACTAGTTAATAATGACTCCAAGACAAGCTCAACTTAAAAAGGAACTATCAACCTAATTGGGCACAACACCAAGTGTAAGAAACACAACCAAGGGCTTCAGCCTTCATAATTAACCTAGTAGAACCTATATGGGGTAAGATTAGGGCCTAAACTACAATAATTTGTAAAAAAAATATCTTAGGCATGCCGAAGATGATCTGCTAGGATGGAAGCATATTTTGCACACATCTTCACATTGGCATGATTTCCCTATCCCTCACAAAGCCTACAACACACTAGTACACTTCTTTCATGCATAACTACTCTCAAATACACTTTACCACACCAAATAGACTCAAGTGCCTAAAATTGAGTTTTAGCGTGTTAAATCAAACACCCAACTTTATGGGACATCAAGAATCAACCCTCCACCACTAATCAAGGTGCCACAAGCACAAAATCATTGCAAATCAGTCATTCTTATCTTAGGTGCGCTTAAGATAGAAATGCTAAAGGGGGGACCTGACTTGCAATTTGAGGACACAGATCACAATGGTCAAATAAATCACCTTGACAAGTTTCATCAAGTTTGTCAGAATATAACTCTATGAGTCACCAAAAGCTTAGAAAGCGGTAAGGTGGACACAAATTTGTGCACGACTCTCATCACAAGTGTCCAAAAGCTATCAAACTTTTTGCATATCACCAACAACCCATACAATTCATATGCATTCACTCTGACACTAATTTTCATGCACCTACACCGATTTGTATCTTAGGCATGCCTAAGATAAATTTTACCAAGGTTGTGCTTTTTAGAGCTCATTTCTAACTTATTAGCTTTTCTACTTGGCTGGGACTTGCTAGACTTCCTCTGACCAATGAACTGGATGATGCCCTGCCAGGTTCACTCTCATCTACCTCGGGACCTCCAAAGAAGAAAACCATGAAGGAAAATTTTTCCAAGCTTCCACCATACGAGTTAGAGGAAGACTCCCTGAAAAAAGCAAATGTCACTTGGTTCACAAAAGAAAATTTAGAAAGTCAGCATGTCACTGTTTACCATGGATCATTTGAAAATGCACAAGGATCCAAAGTCAAAGTTCAGTTGTTGCCAAAGGAAGCTCAAGATCTTGTCAAAGAAGAGGCAGTCAGGCCACTTTGGGAGAGAATTGGCCTTAAAGGTTACCTCGAGATGGAGCCCTGTAGTGTGGACTACAAGAGGGCTTATGAGCTCCTACACAGCATCACAGAAAAAGGAAGGGCAAACATCTTAGACTTGAATGACTCTCCAATAGAGGTACACATCACAAAGGACCAAGTTACTAAAGGCCTACAGCTGCAAAGAGGAGAAAAACCCATGACGGACCGACAATTTCCCAAAGTTGATATTTTCACTAGTTGGTCAACCTCTTTCTCGGATCATAAGGACAGAGAGATAGAGCGGGCACTTCAGCTCTATGATCAGACTTACATTTCACTACTAAAGAACTCACAGGTACACGGTTCTAAATCATGTTGTGACTTCCACATTCACACAGGCCTCTAAGAGAGGAGTGATAGAAATGAACCACGTCCAATATAGTTACACAACTCTCACTCATGTGAAAAAGACAAAGAAAATCACCTTCTTGGGAGCTCCAAAAGTGCTAACATGGGTTGCTTACCACGCTGTAGGCTAGGCAGAGGGACTACCGCCTGCCTCAGAGCAAAATATATGGCTACTAAGCAACATTGTTGATGAAGAAGAAGTGCATACAAGAGCTCCACCAGTGGCGATAAGACTGAGGACAAGGCTAGTCGATGTTCCTAGACATGAAACAGCTATTGTAGCAAGGGCTGTGAAAAGCAATCAAAGGAAGAAGAAGAGAGGGTGGATGTTAACCACTTATGGACACCCTATCACCTTTGATGGATGTCTTATCACTTTATTTGAGTCATGGACCGGGCTTGTTGATCCTATAGGTGCGTAGGTGATCGTCGATGAGAGGTGCACCACTTATCTCATTTTTATATTATTTTTGCTATGAGCGGCCACTGTGGGCGCCCATGTGTGAATGGGTCAGATTCATATAAAAGGTCCATTTTGACCTAAAATTGTGATTCTTGAGGTGCATGCTAAAGAAGTGCTCTTGCTCTACCTCTAGCTTCTTCTCCATCGTGTGCTCACAAGTGAGTGTGTGTGTGTGTGTGTGTGTGTGTGTGTGTGTGTGTGTGTGTGTGTGTGTGTGTGTGTGTGTGTGTGTGTGTGTGTGTGTGTGTGTGTGTGTGTGTGTGTATTCTTGAGAGAGAGATAGAGAGAGTGTCTGTGATCGAGCATTGTGGCGGCAGTGAGGCGATTGAGCGCGGCGGTGGTGGCTCCCTCTTCTTCGTGACATAGAATCCTTCACGACGGCAATCATCGAGCGGTAAGTGACACACCATTGCCTCCCTTTGAGCTTACTAGAATAGTCTAGTTGTGTGCTTCCAGTGATTCGTGGCTCACACACAGTGTTTACCAAGTCCTCAGTCTCCAACACATGCGATAGAAGCACACATTTTTGGTGCCGTTTCCGGGGATTGCCTTGCATCAAGATCGAGGAGCACTCAGTGCTGCCTCGTGAAGCCATTCACTTCTGTCGTTTTTGGTTGTTTTTGAATTTGGATTATATCTATTAGTGCTGCAATGTGCAGGTTTTATGAGATGTGCTAGTGCTACAATGTGCAGGTTTTAGCATGTCTATTAGTGTTGGTAGCTCTGTAATGTGCAAGTTTTTTGAAGTGGCCAGTGAGCATGTTGTTAGTTCAGTCAGTGTTTTAGTGTGTGTAGTGCTAGTTAGTGTGTGTGCAGTGTGTTGTAGCTAGTCTCATAGAGCTGCAAGGTGCAGCTGCACCTATTAGGCAGGCTCCGTGCGCGTGAGCTCTGTGCCCACATAGCACAAAACACGTGCGGAAAATTTTCTTATATTAAAAGGAAGGGATCAGGATCATTCCCCAAGCCCAAGCCCAGGCCCAAGCCTCAGTCCTCAGTCTTATGATATAGGATACACACTACTATATATATATATATATATATATATATATATATATATATATATATATATAGACTACCCCCTCAAGGTAAAGGGAGGGCATGTGGAACAAGTCCTTCAAGTCCTCCACCCTTCCCTTCACTCTTACACCCTTGGACTTACTAATTTTAGCCTTGTTCCCGACTAAAAACATACTATTTTTTGGATTTCAAAGGCCTTAAGTAACGAAATCGGGGGCTATAAAGCATGGCACATCCCTCTGACCAAGACTCTCATTTTGAGCTATCACACGCAATATTCCATGTGGCTTGGTAAAAAAAAAAGGACCAAAAAAACAAAAAATTAAGATTAACTTTGGATTGCAAAACACCCAAAAAACTAGTGAGTTGCCTTCGGCAAAAAACTTGGTGAGCAGCCTTCAGCACTCACCAACACTTTTAGGGTGTTGAGATCACATGCAGCTAGGCTCCAGTTGTGTGCTACAGGACGATCATATAGAGAGTGTCTCCATTTATGCGGGCACCCATTATTCCTCCACATTAGGCTCTAGGCCCTCAGTGGGAATCCAACGTACTACCACTTAGGACCCACATATTGCATCTAGTGACTCTTCCTCTGACTACAACATCTATGGAAGTTTACCCGATGCCCAATCCCGATAGTTCAAGCCAAGACATGCATGCCATGGGCCCACGGTCCAGGAGCGTGCTTAACTAGACTTTTAGTAGAGTTGCTTGCTCCGAACATGGAGCTAGCAATGTAAATGAAGGGGGTGGGGAAGTAAATTCACCATTCATGACCAATGTAGACCCCATGCTCCTAGAGAGTGTGCATGTGAATACTCCATTCACTGCACTCCCTGACTTTTTAGAGCTATTTTCCTCCAAGGTTATATTACCTGATGGTAGAAGCATTGCCAAAGTGCAAGAGGTTGAGTGATATATCCTTGGAGCTAGGGAAAAGGAAATCAAAATCTTACACAAGGCAGAGCAATGTAGAGAGCTAAAGGCGAAGGCCCCTAAGTCAACATCCATGCTAGTCGAGCAATCGAGTGCTCCTCAATTAGCAACCACTAAGTGTCAAACCATAGAGAGCCACATTGCATCTAGTTCAATGGACACCCCTAGCACCTCAATCCTAGATGAAGGATTTTGAAATGAAAATTGGGAGTATGAACTACAAACGAAGACTTTAACCGACCTATACACAGGTCACACCTATCACGTGGGTTGGTTAGATGTCCTACAATCCACATCGGGTGCTACTAGCGTAGTGGAGCAACAACAAAGAGTTTGTGATGTCATCCATAGGGTTATTGAGATGGAGAGGCAGAACAAAGGGATCCACATGCCTTCAATAGGTCTCATGAGATTCTTGGATCCAGGGAAGGTTAAGCAACCAAATTTATCGCAAATGGAGACTCCCTCGGTAAGCTCAATGGATCCTCCAGATGTTGTTTTTCCGGGGGTCTCAGTACAATCTCAGCCCACAAGCGATGGCTTTACCTTTCCAAGTTTAGCTCATCTTTTCTTGATGACACCACAGCTACCATGCCTACCCCAGTGATGGGCATGACAAAAAACATGCCATGGATCTCATTTATTAGTAAAGCACCGCTATATCGTGACCTAGTGCCTACAACAGTACCTACAAATGTGTATCAATCATTTGCACCTATGGACCCTCATGCTCATGTAGCTCCTACCCCTCCCATTGTTTCAAAAACTTATGCTCCACAACCACAACATCCAAGCCCTTATTTCAATGGGACCATATCAACTAGCATTAGCATGTCACATCCCATGTTTGCTGTGCCCAAGGCTACACATATGAAGTTTGGGCCACCACATGGCACAACATTGTACCCTGCTTGGGACCCAAGGATCACCTGTATGCCTAACCCGATGCCAACCCCCACTCCACATGCTGTCTTGAGAGCACCTGTCCCCACTATACCTATTCACTTTGGTGAGTTGGAAACATTTTCTCAAGTTATCGGTCGATCTATTACTGAAAATATACGTAACATGGCTGATAAAGAGCCTAGAAGTAAGGCAATATAAATAGCCAAGCTCACACAAAAAATTAGTGAAGACGGGGATGTGAGAAAGCATATCAAATTATTTGAACAAATATGTGATTCCCTAGGAGAACACAATGAGCTACATAAGAGTAATGCGTTGAGTGGGAAGGCTGGGGATTGGTATAGGACCCTAAGGTTGGAAGAGAAAACAATTTACCCTACTCTTAGGAGACTTTTCTTGAAAGAGTACATACAAGAGGGAGTGCTTTGAGGTGTAGCCTCTCAGCTCCAAAAAGCCCAATGGGAGGAAGGGGAATCCATGAGAGACTTTATTAGTCACTTTGAAGCATTTGAATTCTCGTTGTAATCCAAATGAGCGCTTCAATAATAACTAATTTCTTGATACATTCATTAGGGGACTATGACATGAGGATATCTACAATGGACTAGTCATTAGAGGTATCACCACTTGGGAAGCATTCACCACCAATGCAATCCAATTGGAGGACAATTTAATGATTCAAGGATAAAGAATCTACTAGCTCGCAAGTAGTGGGGCATGAGCCAATGACCATAAAGTCTATTGCTAAAGAGACAAAGATCCTGAGATGACTTTAGCTGATCTTACCAAGGCCATTCAAGAAAGTCTTAGAGACAATCGTGCTCCACAAAACAATCATATGTATCTCAAAAGGGAGCAACAATGGTTCTCAGTTTGCTTTGTTCCACATAGTACCAATGAGAATGCCCTACGTTTAGAGTAAAATTTAATGGGAATTTCAATGCATGTGGGATGTATGGTAATCAAGCCAAGGATTGCATAGTATTTAAACATGCGATGGCCCATGTTGAGTCGCTAAGGGATGATTTGTCGACTGGTTTGGCCTTTAGGGAGTCTCAACACAATTTGGTTAGGAATCCAAATACACTCCTATGTGTTTTGAGCTTCAACTAACTTCTTGGGTACCCATTTTTTTGTGATAGAATCATGAGTGGACCGTATCCATATTTGAGATGGTGACTGGGTTTGCACTAGCTTGTAGGTGTGTATTGATGTTTTTGCACATGCTACATCTTTTTTGACCCATACCTGCTTTGGTCGAGACTGGTCCTTGGGTATCCATCTTTCTTTTTTTTTGTACAATTGTTCTTTTTTATCTTTTGTTGTTTTTGACGCGAGTGATGCTGATGTCACCTTTTTGTGGGGTGTTTGTTCCTGTGGAAACACTATGGGACTCCACTGCATACTTCTTGTATGCAAGGGTTGTTTGCCTTTGTCAGTCGTCTTTTCCATTACTGACCGTGTTTATATTACTGGTATTTAAGGGAACCATTTGTCTCTCATTTCATTTTGAATTTGTACCAAAGACGAGCTCCAATCTATTGAACATTGTACTTCTTTCGCCATGGTTGTCCCAACAATTATTGGTGCTAGTTTTGGTGACCTTATACCACATAAAAGTTGTGTGGGTGTCTTGACCAAACTATGTATATAAGTTGAGAAAAATGACATTTCCATGGGCTCCTGTATCAAGTAGACCGGTGGTTTCCACTTGATTGTTTCCGATCTTGATCGTGTGATCATTAGATCCACTCTATCTGCTTCGAGTTCATTTATGGAAATAGCATTGATCCGAAATGGTCTCCCATGTTGTTTTTGTCGAAAAAGCCTTCGTTTAGCCATTCATTCTTTAGCTTCTGCTTGTGCTTCTTCAAAAATCCACTGCTTTTTTGTTATTCATTATTTCTCTATAAATGTATTGTAGCATATCCTGGGTTAATGGTATACGATCCTTCTTGAGCTTGCATCCACTAGTCTAGTCAAGAATTTCTTCTCCTTGTATTTTTGCAAGATTGAATGCCCCGCTTGGTGATAGATCTTTGATCACAAAGGGTACCATCCCTCATTTTTTGAATTTTTTAGCATGTTGTTTTAGGGTTTAAACTAGGACATAGTCTCCTATTTTGAATTCTTTTGATCGTACATGCTTTTCATAGAACTACTTTTGTCACCTTTTCGTAGCATAGATAGATGCTACAACTTGAACATGTTGCTCATCTAGCTTTTCCAAGTCATCTAATCTTGAAGATAACTCATGACCTTTCCACTCTAGTTGTTTTCTACTCTCAAGGTTGGGATTACAAACTTAGTAGGCAGAATGACGTTAAGACCAAACCCCATATTGTATAATGTTGTTACAATGGATTTCTTATAGGCCACTCTATATGCCCATAAAGCAAATGTTACTTTGGTCCCAATCTATTCTTGAATCTGTCACAATTTTTGTCAATACCTGTGCAAAGTGTTTTATTAGTAGCTTTGGCCAGACCATTGGCTTGTGGGTAATACGGGGTGGACTTCTTATGAATAATCATGAATTCCACAAGATAGTTTATGAAATGTGTGCCTCTATCACTGACATTTTTTATGGGTGATCCATATCTTACAAATACATTTTCATATAGAAACTATGCAGTGGTTTGGCATGTGCTTTTTATGTGTCTTTTGCTTCAGCCCATTTTGCGAGATAGTCAGTGGCAACAATGATATATTGGGCATGAGATCCGTAAGCGGGTGGTGAGATTGGTCCCACAAAATCTAATCCCCACTTAGCAAATGCCCTTGCTCCCATCATTGGTCGTAATGGTATCTCATCTCTTTTTGTAGGTGCTTGGTGTGCTGACAATCTTCATATTGTTTAATATATTCTTTGGCATCCATGTTAAATGTTGTCCACCATATTCAAGCAGCTAAGACAATTTTAGTTGTCTTATCTCCAAAGAAATGGCCTTCACTAATTCCTACATGTGCTTGTTCCAGAATAGGCAAATATTCATTTTCAGTTGCACATATCCTGAGTTGGTTATCTTTTCCTCTTTTGTAAAGGTCGTTTTCAATTAAAGTGAAGTCTCTAGCCTCCAATTCAATGGATCTTTTTCTGGCCCGTGTTATGTTTTCAGGGAATGTCCTTGTTGTTAGGTAATCAACCATATATTGACTCCATGGAGGTGCAATTTTTATCTGAAACAATGTGGCACATTCCATAGGTGGATTGTTCCTTCATGTAGCACAATTCAAGACATATTTATGTACATCAACATGCATATCCGGCCAATACTCTCCAAGTTTCTTTAAGCATTGGTGTGTCTTTTGGGTAAAATGGAAGGCTTTGTCATGTTCATGGTCTTCCATGAGATAATATTCATATTTCCCAAGACTTAAATCGCAACATTCAGTCTAGACCCAGATGGTACAAGTGTCTTCTTATAAGTTGAAAGTTTTTGGCTTGCCTGATTCTGTTCTACCCTATCAAATGCGCCTCTGTAGGTCAAAAGTGTAACTATCTCTTGTGAAAATTTAGGAATCATCTTGATGTTGAAGAGGTATGCATCAGGTATGTCATCATCTACCCCTTTGGGTGCTTCTCCATTTAGTAACCTAGAGAGGTGATCCACCTCGGGGGGCGGGGGGGGGGGGGGGGGGGGGGGGGGGGGGGGGGGGGGGGGGGGGGCACTATGTATAAAATGTGTATATCACGTGCGTTCAAGGTCTATTTCTAAAACTCCTTACCTGTGAGTTTTTGACAAATAAAATACACCCTTTTTCTATTCAATCTGTGAATTTTTTTTCCAATTCCATTTTATGATATCCTTCTATTTGTGAAAATGTGAAAAATAAATAAATTTAATAACCCCTTCTGCTGCAATCACATGATAGCCACATAATTATTAAGTGACCCCCCAAGAGATCCTCTCTACACTGTGTTTTGCCTTTCTTGACTACCATCATAAAATCAAACTCTATCAATATGATGAACCATTGGATAATCCTTACCATATTGCAAGGTTTGTTTACTAGTTATAAGAGGGCTTGATGGTTTGTGAAGAAAACAGATTTTTTATCCAAAACATAGTGCCTAAATTTATTTACGACATATATCATACATAACCCTTCTTGTTTTGTGGTTGCACTACAAGACGTCGTGCAGAAATCGGTGCAGGTATCGACGAAATGAAGTTACTTTTTAAACTAAAAAGCGTTGAAATAGGCCTCGAAATAGACGCCGGTATCGTAGCGTTGGTATGACCATCGATATAGCTTCTCCGTTTAGTAACCTAGAGAGGTGATCCACCTCGAGAGGGGGGGGGGGGGGGGGGTCACTATGTATGAAATGTGTATATCACGTGTGTTCAAGGTCTATTTCTAAAACTCCTTACCTGTGAGTTTTTGACAAATAAAATACACCCTTTTTCTATTTAATCTATGAATTTTTTGCCAATTCCATTTTATGATACCCTTCTATTTGTGAAAAAATGTGAAAAATAAATAAATTTAATAACCCCTTCTGCTGCAATCACGTGATAGCCACATAATTATTAAGTGACCCCCCGAGAGTGTTAAGTATGGAGCCTGATTTACCCTTGTAATTTTCTGTGGTAAAAGCGCACATTTGTAAGGCCCCCATTATGAGGAGAAGCCATCGTGCGTGAAGGAAAATCACTCACCGGAACCCAAAATTTTCACGGACAAGAATCAGGGGCAACTTTAAAGTCCTCGGGGGCAGAGGCCCTTGAGAATTTTTTTTAGCCGGAATATTATGGCCGGACGGCAGCCGGAAAGTGGTCGGAAAACAACCGGTCAGTTGGCCGGTGGCCGGTAGTCAATGGCCGATGGCCGGTGGTCGGAAGTCAATGGCTGATGGCCGGTGGTCGGAAGTCAATGGCCGGTGGCCGGTGGCCGAATTCAAAAGCGGACTTGTCTTCTCAAGGGCGGCCACACATGGGCGGATTGGAGGGTCCGATTTGGACTTATTCGCACAAGGGTGGCTACACATGGCTGTCTCTCATAAGAGAGGGCAACCCTTTTGGCCTATAAAAGGAGGCCATTTCTACACACATTTCGTAGTGTGAAGTTGATGCAACAAGGTGAGTGTGAGGTGGTGAGAGTGAAGCAAGGCGGGAGCTCCATTAAGGGTATAATCCCTTTGTAAACTACTTCTTGTTTTGAAGTACTAAAGCCATTGAGTGGCTGCTTTCCCGTGGACGTAGCCCACATTGGGTGAACCACGTATATCGTGTGTACTCTCTCTCTCTCTCTCTCTCTACTCTATAATCTCGTGTATGTAAATCTGTCTCTCTCCATTAAGTAATCTACTCAATTATCTATTTAGCTACGTCTTATTTCCTAACAACTGGTATCAGAGCAAGGTTTGCTCGTAGCTAAATTATCTCAAGGAAAGAATTCCTTGAATTGAGTGGGAGTTATGGCGGAGGAAGGGAAGCTCAAGATTGAGAAGCTCAACGGCAAAAACTACCAACATTGGAAGATGCAAATTGAAAACTATCTCTACCAGAAGGACCTCTATTTGCCACTAGGCGGTCTTGGGAAGAAGCCCGCAACAATGGCAGATGAAGCATGGATTGTCCTTGATCGAAAGGCATTGGGAACAATCCGGTTAAGCTTGGCGTCAACGGTGGCCTTCAATGTTTCGAAGATGAAGACCACGGAGGACTTGATGAAGTCACTTGACGACTTCTACGAGAAACCATCGGCATCCAATAAGGTATTTCTTATGAAGCGCTTGTTCAATCTAAAGATGGCAGAGAATGGTTCAGTTGCAGAACACCTAAATGACTTTAACACAAACATAAGTCAACTTCGATCAGTGAAAATCAATTTCGATGACGAAGTGCGAGCTCTCCTTATACTATCATCTCTACCGGATAGTTGGGACAGCCTTGTGATGGCTGTAAGTAATTATATCTCTGGCACAAGTACTCTTAAGTTTGATGATGTTGTGGGTGTTCTCCTAAGCGAGGAAATGCGAAGGAGAAGCACAGGAGAATCATCAAGTGCTGCACTATTAGTGGAAACAAGAGGAAGGCCTAAGGAGAGGTTCAAAAACCAGAAGGGTCGTGATCGCTCAAGGCGGAGCAAGTCACGCACAAAGTTAGTTCTTGAATGTTGGAATTGCGGCAAGAAGGGCCACGTCAAGAAGGATTGCTGGTCCAAGAAGAAGAAGGAGACAGAGTCTCAAGACAACAAGCCAACATCGGAGGCCAATGTGGCAGGTAAAGTAGAGCAAGATGCTCTAATTCTCTCATTAGACAATGTGTCTAATTCCTGGATAGTAGATTCCGGGGCTTCATTCCATGCGACACCACACAAGCAACATTTCCAAGACTACACCAAAGTTAATTTTGGGTATGTATACTTGGGAGATGATGAAGCTTGTGAGATTGTCGGCAAAGGTACAGTTTCTGTCAAAACTGCTAACGGAAATGAATGGAAGCTTAAAGATGTTAGGCATGTTCCTTCTCTTCGCAAAAATTTGATCTCTACAGGACAATTGGACGATGAAGGTCACAACATTGCATTCGGAAACAAACGGTGGAAGATCTCAAAGGGATCTTTGGTGGTTGCCAAGGGAGAAAAAGTCGGTACACTTTACTTGTGTATTGTTAGCACGTAACCTTCAGCTTGTGCAGCAACTACAGAAGTTGACAGTGCGGTGTGGCACTACCGACTTGGGCATATGAGTGCCAAAGGAATGCAAATCCTTCAAACAAAGAAGCTTCTACCAGGTTTGAAAGAAGTGGACTTAGAGTTCTGTGAAGATTGTGTTGATGGTAAACAAAAGAGGGTAAAATTTCAAAAATCAGGAAATGAAAGAAAAAATAAAAAACTTGAGTTGGTTCATTCTGATGTTTGGGGTCCTGCAAGTACACCATCACTTGGTGGCTCATTGTACTATGTAACATTCATAGACGATGCGACTAGAAAAACATGGGTTTATGTCATGAAGAATAAATCCGATGTATTTTCCATATTTCAAAGGTGGAAAGCCTTTGTGGAGAATGAAACAGGTACCAAGGTTAAATGCCTCAGATCCGACAATGGAGGCGAATATTGCAGCCAATCTTTTGAAAGCTTTTGTGCTAGCAATGGAATTCGGAGGCAAAGGACAACCCCAAGGACACCTCAACAAAATAAGATTTCGGAAAGGATGAACAGGACAATCATGGAACGAGCACGAAGCATGCGGCTACATGCAAGCCTACCGCTTGAGCTTTGGGCGGAAGCTGTAAGTACGTCTGTGTACTTAATCAATCGGTCACCCTCAACGGCATTGGATGGGGGACTTCCAGAAGAGGCATGGACAGGTAAACCGGTGAATTATGCATTTCTCAAAGTGTTTGGGTGTGAGGCTTTCATGCACATAGATAGAAGCCTAAGATCAAAGTTAGATGCAAAGTCCAAAAAGTGTTTCTTCATTGTCTATGGAGAAGGAGACTTTGGGTATCGCCTATGGAATCCTGAAGATGGTAAAATCTTAAGGAGTAGGGATGTAATTTTTAACGAACAAAATATGTACAAAGATTACTTGGAAAGAAAACAAACAAAAGAAGCAGGTGATGAGTACATGGAGCTTGAGGACAGTGAAGACTCAAGGACTGCAAACGGTGACAATGTGCAACAACGTCAACCAAATGAGGAGCCTCAACCTATTCCCCGAAGATCTACAAGAGCAAGTAGACCTCCAGAAAGGTTTGTTCCTTCCTTCAACCATCTCTTGATCTCAGATTCTGGAGAGCCGAAATCATACGAAGAAGCTATGCAACATGAATCCAAAGAAGAATGGACGAAGAGCATGCAAGTGGAGATGGACTCACTACATCACAACCAAACATGGGAGTTGGTTGAGTTGCCTAAAGGTAAGCGGGCACTTCAAAACAAATGGGTGTACAAGCTAAAGGAAGAAGAAGGTGGGAAGAAAAGGTACAAGTCTAGGCTTGTGGTAAAAGGTTTTTCTCAAAAGAAAGGTATTGACTTCAATGAAATATTTTCTCCTGTTGTAAAAATGAACTCAATTAAGCTTGTCTTAAGCATTGTGGCTGCTCATGATCTAAATCTCGAGTAAATGGATGTAAATACGGCATTCCCTCACGGTGACTTAGAGGAGGAAATCTACATGCTTCAACCAAAGGGGTATGAAGTAAAAGGTAAGGAGAAAATGGTTTGCAGATTAAAGAAGAGCTTGTATGGTTTAAAGCAAGCATCAAAACAATGGTACTTGAAGTTTGATCGATGGATGTTGGATCATGGATTCACAAGATGCAACTCGGATCACTGCGTCTACACGGAGAATTTGGGAGATGGGAAATTCATCATCCTAATGTTGTATGCTGATGACATGTTGATTGCAAGTGCTAACATGCAGGATATCAAAGACCTAAAAGAGGAGCTGTCCAAATCTTTTTCAATGAAAGATTTAGGTGCTGCAAAGAGGATACTTGGTATGAAAATATCAAGGGACAGGACGAAGAAGACAATAAAGCTATCTCAAGAAGATTACATCAAGAAGGTACTAGAAAGGTTTGCAATGCAAAATGCAAAACCAGTTTCTACACCTTTGGCTGGTCATTTTAAACTAATGAAGGATATGTGTCCAAAGACACAAGAGGAGATAGCCTATATGTCTAAAGTTCCATATGCTGCAGCGGTAGGTTCTCTAATGTATGCTATGGTCTGGACAAGGCCAGACATTGCACATGCAGTGGGAGTTGTGAGTAGGTTCATGGACAACCCAGGTAAAGAGCATTGGCAAGCTGTGAAGTGGATACTTAGGTATCTAAAAGGGACAACAACAAATGCTTTGTATTTTGGAGGAACTGATATTTTTCTAGAAGGGTATGCTGATGCAGATATGGCAGGTGACAAAGATACTCGAAGGAGCACTTCTGGCTATGTGTTCACGGTTGGAGGCACAGCAGTAAGCTGGGCTTCAAAGCTGCAGAAAGTGGTTTCACTTTCTACCACGAAAGCAGAGTATGTAGCAATGACGAAGGCAAGCAAAGAAATTCTGTGGATTCACAGATTCTTAGAAGAGCTTGGATTCAAACAAGACAATTGTGTCTTGTACAGTGATAGCCAAAGCGCTATCCATCTTGCGAAGAACTCAGCCTTTCATTCAAGGACAAAGCACATTGAGGTGAGATATCACTTCATACGCACTCATTTGGAAGAGGGACAACTAAAGCTAGGAAAGGTGCATACAAGTGAAAATCCTGCAGACATGTTTACAAAGGTGGTCAACAAGGAGAAGTTGAGCTTTTGCTCATCTTCAATCGGCATTCAAGGATAAGAAGCCAGAATGGAAAGCAGTCACAGGTTTGGTTTGGAGATCAGTCTCCAAGTGGGAGATTGTTAAGTATGGAACCTGATTTACCCTTGTAATTTTCTGTGGTAAAAGCGCACATTTGTAAGGCCCCCATTATGAGGAGAAGCCATCGTGCGTGAAGGAAAATCACTCACCGGAAACCAAAATTTTCACGGACAAGAATCAGGGGCAACTTTAAAGTCCTCGGGGGCAGAGGCCCCCGAGACTTTTTTTTCGCCGGAATATTCTTTTTCACCGGAATATTATGGCCGGACGGCGGCCGAAAAGTGGTCAGAAAACAACCGGTCGGTTGGCCGGTGGCCGGTAGTCAATGGCCGATGGCCGGTGGTCGGAAGTCAATGGCCGATGGCCGGTGGTCGGAAGTCAATGGCCGGTGGCCGGTGGCCGAATTCAAAAGGGGACTTGTCTTCTCAAGGGCAGCCACACATGGGCGGATTGGAGGGTCTGATTTGGACTTATTTGCACAAGGGCGGCTACACATGGATGTCTCTCATAAGAGAGGGCAGCCCTTTTGGCCTATAAAAGGAGGCCATTTCTACACACATTTCATAGTGTAAAGTTGATGCAACAAGGTGAGTGTGAGGTGGTGAGAGTGACGCAAGGCGGGAGCTCCATTAAGGGTATAATCCCTTTGTAAACTACTTCTTGTTTTGAAGTACTAAAGCCATTGAGTGGCTGCTTTCCCGTGGACGTAGCCCACATTGGGTGAACCACCTATATCGTGTGTACTCTCTCTCTCTCTCTCTACTCTATAATCTCGTGTATGTAAATTTGTCTCTCTCCATTAAGTAATTTACTCAATTATCTATTTAGCTACGTCTTATTTCCTAACAGAGAGATCCTCTCTAAGCTGTGTTTTGCCTTTCTTGACCACCATCATAAAATTAAACTCTAGCAATATGATGAACCATCGGATAATCCTTAGATACAAGAGGGCTTGATGGTCTGTGAAGAAAATAGATTTTTTGTCCAAAACATAGTGCCTAAATTTATTTATGACATATATCATACATAAGCCTTCTTGCTCTGTGGTTGCACTACAAGACGTCGCGCAAAAATCGGTGCAGGTATCGACGAAATGAAGTTACTTTTTAAACTAAAAAGCGTTGAAATAGGCATCGGAATAGACGCCGGTATCGTAGCGTTGGTATGACCATGGGCATAGCTTACCTCGGAATAAACCTTCAAATACGCGTTGGAATAGACAATGTAATACACACCCGTATTTGTATAGTGTATTCGGACGCTCATACCGTTGCTCCTACCGACGCTCATACCGTTACCCCTACCGACGCTCATACTGTTACCTGTACAGACGACCAAACCTGCAAATTTTTTTTGGGCAGAGAGGGTTGGAACTAATGCTGCATGTACTACAGTAGTACAACAAAAGAAAACAGCCCTCTCTACCCAAAGTAAGAGTGCACAAGCAACCGCACTCCACCTACAAGTTGACGCTAAAGAGCGAGTGTATGGCAATTAGCAAAATTGTAAGAATAACATAACCTGTTAACATAATTAAAACATGAGTCAAAAACTGTAAAACCATAAACATAACTTGTTTGCCATACCATAACCATTACCATAACTTGATTGTCATACCATAACCATAACATCCATACCATCATTGCACAACCATAACCATAACCATAACCATCACTTGATTGCTATACCATCATAGCAAAACCATAACCATCACCTGATCGCCATACCATCATTGCACAACCATAACCATAACCATCAGATGATTGCCATACCATCATAGCAAAGCCATAATCTTAAGTTGATTGTCAAACCTTAATCATAACATATGTGCCATACCATAAACCATAAACATAAGCACTACAAAATTGTACATATGCAAACAGTCACTGAGTGAGAAGACCCTCATGGTAATGCCTCTCAATCAACATCCTCTCCCTCCTCCTGTAGCAGCTGGGTCAAAAGGGCCACAAGTCCATGCTTGTACCTATACTTCTCCTCTTGGCGTGTCGGAAGGTGCTTCATGGAAACTTCCTGCAAAATTATGGTTGAATCATTAGATAAATCTTCAAATAACATATATATTATCAATAATTTAAAGCATACCTATAATACTTACAAACTCATGTCGAAGCGTATCGTAGCCTCCACTCCCAAGATGTGACGCTCCAGCAGACTCCAAACGTGCTCTGGCTGCATCTCTCTGCTACTGAAATCTATCAAGATTGTCTTGTGTCTCTCGTACAATCCTTGTTCACTTCTCTGCGTCCAACCATGCCGGCTTGGGACTGCTGTCATTGAACCTGTCTCTCGCCTCTGACCGACAGTGTGACATTGTGGACTTCGCCACAATGTGGACATTGTGACATTGTGGACTTCGCCACACTCAAAATCCAATTGTTCAAGACTTGATCGTACCCCTCTACCGGCTTGTACTCTCTCTGAATGGCGTCGACGATGTAATTATTTCTCTCAACATCGAGGTTATCCCAAATCTCCATCACAGAGTGACCAAACTGAATCGTACAAAGTTGTTGAATCCTTTGTCGCATGGCCTTTTCGACCCTATTTGCCACAACAGCCCCATCCATGTTCTTGTACACCTTGCTAGGATCATGCTCGTGTGATCCCCAAGGTGTACATGGTGTGCCCATCGGTGAACTATCTACTGAAGAGAATGGTGGACGCTCTCTCGATGGTGTGGACGCATCGGTAGAACTGCTACCACAGTAACCAACGCCTCCAGAACGACGCCTACGTCATCTCGAGGATGAACCACCATATCTCTATCTACTCTATTATTGGGGATGAAATTTAAGCAGCACACTTAGTTGCCAGCTGATGTAAGTGGAGTGATGAACGTGAGCCACGTGGATTCTTGGAGGCACAACTTTATAGGCGGTCCATGAGTCTTGCCGCAATGCAGCAGGTCACATGGAGGAATTCTTTGCTTTGCCTACTCCCAAAATAGGCCTCAGCCACTGCCAACGAGGAATATCAATCAATCCATTTTCCTATAGCAGCTACCAATGCGACATCTCAAATATATCCCTGCAAGCAAATCACAATGACCTTTATGTGTGTGTGTGTGTGTGTGTGGCTTGGGGGGGGGGGGGGGGCTGGGCCGAATAGCACGACCATGTTCACCATAGTAAGCTCTCTCTCTCTCTCTCTCTCTCTCTCTCTCTCTCTCTCTCTCTCTCTCTCTCTCTCTCTCTCTCTCTCTCTCTCTCTCTCTCTCTCTCTCTCTCTCTCTCTCTCTCTCTATGTGTGCATATAGTGGTGGCCATCTCTTGGAGTACACATGCTACCTCTCAGAGAGCAACCATGCATATTAGAATTGGAGCTGATCTCCTTAGATAGCTGATTCCAGTGTTTGAGTTTATAGCTATTGGTGATTCATTAGTTCAATCAGTAGAACTGGAAGAAAGATAGAAACTAAGATAGAACACTTATATGAACTGGAATACATCCACTGAAAATTAGACAAGCTGAATGACTGGATTCAGATTCAGATTCAGAGGAAATGGATACAAAGCATTTCTGGCTGAAGTGTACTTGACTACTATATCATAAATTACAGAGTAAGAGTACAAGTGGAATAATGTAGCTTAGGAACAGCTTCAAGACCACAATCACACACTAAGAGTAGGAAGTCAAAGGATAAAACAACCCAAAAGTACAACCAACAATTGCCAACCCGATTACAATGTAATGGGTCCTATTTATAGCTCTTTGGAGTTACTGTGGTAACCGTCATAGTAATTACTGAATGGTTTGCTGCTCGACTTTCCAAGAGCTGGTTCCCACCTAGTGAAACTGCCTCCACCATCTACATCCTTCCCTCCTTTCTTGAATTTTAGTAAGACTCCAAAATTTCTAAAAAATCCACCGTCTGATCGTTCTGAAATATGGCTTTATACCATACTTCATGCTTTGTTGAGTGCTTGACACCCTTTATAATTATAATTCCATGGGTGTCAGCCAAAGAGATGTCCACACCTAGCTGAGAAAAATCTACCGTCTGATTCTGAAAATGTTTGGCAAAATCCATCGTCTGATTCTGAGACGGCTGGAAAATTCCTCCATCAAATACCAAGATGGAACTACCCAGTATCCGTCCACTGAACCCGCTTCCTTTTTCCCTTAGGTCTGGATGGTGTCTCCGAAGTCCCAGTGCCAGCATTGCCTTTCTGGATGAGTCTATAAATGGCCTCCTGCTCAAGCTGATCCCGCCTCTCTATGGTCATTTCTACTTCATAAGGCATGAGGATGATAATTTTTGGTGTCGGGATCATAGAGCGTGGATTTGCCTTTTGTGAGACGAAGTTTGTGACAATGTGAGGCTGTATGGATCCATCATTCTAGAAGAGGCTGATTAGTTCTGATCCTAGCTTCAAAAAGAATCTCAACCATCTCCCTGTACTGGGGTCCTATACCTGGTCTAGCCGTAATGTACTTTTCAGTTACTTTAGAGGACTCAATAGTGAGTTGCAGCAGTTGGTTGGTGATCTTAGTGAGACCTCTGAGCTGAATTTTCCACTGTGCCATACACAGTTTGATACTCTGCACCTCATCTCTCAGCTCTTGAAAATCATTCAGTTGGAGAGCATCATTGAAAAGTGTTTGCCAAGTTTTCCATTCTACAGTCGATCGCTCATACCAATCCTGAAGGTCATCATTAATCTTGAAGTATGTGAGCTGATCTACTGGTTCTGTGTGTTGAGGATAGAGTGCTAGAAAAAACCTTGGCAACTCTGCCTCTCTTGCTGGTAAAGCATACAGGAGAACTAGCACAAATTCTATGAAATTAAGGACAGCCTGGTTCTCCTACTGCATCATCTTTTTGGTTACCTTAACCAGCTGAAACAATCTCCGGAGAGCAGTTGCCTGTTATCCTACTGACATTCGAGTTTGAGGTCCCTTGCTGGTGGCAGTCTGATCTTCAAGAATAGCTTGCGCCCTTTGATCCAAAACTCCCCTAGCGATCTGCTTTTGCACTAAGACCTCTTTTAATTAACTCCTGACATCCTTCATGCATCTATACATTGACTTGTTCCCCAGCTAAAGTTCTAATTCCATAGCTAGGGAACGACAATCTGCATTAGAATGTCGTTGCCAATGTGGATTAGCTACTCTCTCTTCAGCAGTCAGTATCCATTCAGGCACCCTTTCTAACAGTTGTATTGTACAGGGATGCTCAGGCAGTTGACAGATCTCCTGATTATGGAAAGCAGCTGATTTTTAATGCTCAACCATTTCCCTGGCGCCAACATACAGTCGCTGAAATCGCTCTAGATCAGAGATAAGATCATCATCCTCCAAATACCGCCTGGTTATAGGAGCCTGCTGATGTCTTAATTTCTTATTCAACATGATGATCTGTAATGAATGTTGCTCATCACCTACTAAACCCTCATTCATATCTTTGCCTTTCCCTTTAGCATCCCTACTATGTTGTGACTGGTGTGCTAGTGATTTTCCAGTGTTGCTGGGTTGTTGCTTTCCCATCGCTGCTGATCGCCCGACTGTTGCCCTTCAGTCTGGTCTGGTTGGTTTGCCTGAGACTGATCATTTCCTCCCGTTGTCCTTGCACCACCAGTATCAGGTTCTGAAGGTGGAGATGCAGGAGAGTCATCATCATCATCATTATGCTCTTCTTCTGGTTCATCCTCCTTCTCTGCTTCTTCTTCCTCCTTATCATCATCCTTCTGTTGTTCAATATAGTCAAGGATAGCTTGATTTTCCAGAGCACTTTTATATTCAAAAATTTTATCTTGAAAATCACTCTGCATTGTCTCCATAAGAGCCCTCAAGTTATCCATGTTGAAACAGCATTCCCTTCTGGATTCAAGATCTCGGCCAGATTATTATAGATGTACCTTTCTGTTAATGTGGCCTTCGAGCAGTGTGGCTGGTCAGTAAGGAGTTGAACTAACTCTCTTCATTCTCAGCATAGTTTCAAACCTATCAGCAGTTCTTCCAGCTTCTGTCTTTTCTTCTCGTATGATCCGCATCTCAGACTCCACCTTGTCAAGCTTACTTTGTAACTGCTGAATAGTCCTAGCTGGCTGAGCTTCAAGGATATTGTGGCACAGGTTCTGGGTTGCTCTCCCTTGCTCCAACTTTTCAATGTACTCCTTATCCTCTTAGGTTTCAATCTTTCTTAGGGATGAGTCTCCATCTGTTGTAACCTATCTTTCTTTGTCAATAGCTCGGCTGCTTCACTATATGGAACAGAAAATCTACCAAGTGGACTTGGAGATGCTGGTCCTTTGCCCTCATTAGTCTGGTCTGCTGGCTGATCAGGACTGGCTCTTTCTGATTGGTCTTGTCCAGTACTGGTGGTTGCTGAAATTTGGCCTGCTGGCTGGTTAACTCCACCAATGTTTTTTGACCAGTATGTTGTTCAGTTTGGCTAACTGAAGTCTTTTCAGTAGACACTGTTTTGATTGGACCTTTCTAGCTACTTCAAGAGAGCCGTGCTTTTGGTCAATGTCGTCCTTGCCTCTTTGTCTGATTGGTCTTGTCCAGTACTGGTGGTTGCTGAAATTTGGCCTGCTGGCTGGTTAACTCCACAATGGTTTGGACAGTATGTTGTTCAGTTTGGCTAACTGAAGTCTTTTCAGTAGACACTGTTTTGATTTGACTTTCTAGCTACTTCAAGAGAGCCGTGCTTTTGGTCAATGTCGTCCTTGGCCTCTTTGGACTGCCAGCTTCCTCTTGTATGGCCTTTCTCTTTTATCCAGTGGGAACTGAATGGCTTTCTGGGGCTTCATCATCAGATGATAACTCCACATTTTAGGATACTGGGAATGGCTTCTGGCTCCAAGCCATTCTTACATGATCATGGGCGTCTGGAGAAGTCGCCCACTACAGAAACTGCCAAACATACCAAGCCTTGAATTCACTTTGAGACTTCAACTTGGCAATTTGCTGAAGTACATTATGCGACAATATCTGACAGAGGTTGATATCGACTTTAGAATCCAATATCTTTGCTAAAAGCATAGCAAAGAGTTTCTCTGACACATATGTCGGATTATTTTTTAGACTCACAGCTTCAGCCACAAATCGGTAAGCAGTAGGAACGTCCAGACTTGCTACTGGAATCCCTTGCGCACTGGCTTTTCGTCTCCTTTTGGTAGTGTCATCTTCCTTCAAAGATACATTGATCTGCTCTATGGTTTCCATAGATAGCTTTGGCTCATTTGGCATTCAAAAAGCAAAAGCAATGTTCTCTGGAATAACTGTCACTTTTCTACCATAGACCACGACACTTCCATCTTCAGCATTAAAAGAATCCAGGACTTGCCTTATGATGGTTGTGTCAAACTCAATCCTTGTGGCTTGCAGAACCACACGCAAATCCCATAGTTGGATTAAAACCTTGGCTTGCTTAGTAAACACATAACACTGAATCTTACTATGCGGAATGAGTGGAAGAGTTGCCTTTGCAGCAGTAATAATGGCTTGGGTTCCGTCGATAGTCTCCTGCATCTTCTCCAAAATTTTCTTCCTACCCATACACCTTGAGGACGATGAAGCAGTAGACGCAAAAGAAGATAAATTACTTCATTCGTCGAACCCGTATCCAGGTGTGGCTAGCAAGGATAAGCGGCAATCCACAGTCTCCTTCGAAGGAGAGGTTTGCGGCTGTAGTGAGGAAGCTTCGGAGCTCGGAGATGGGGAATGGACAACACAGAAGGTAAGCGTTGCACAGGAGATTTGCGAGAAAAAATGCTTACTCGCCTTATTGTTATACGCGTTCGCGCCATATAAGCTCCACCACTTATCGTTCCTACAGTTCTGTGCACTACAAGTGATGTGGCAGACATGCATTGGACAAGAATTTCGCTCATCTTTGAAATGATTACTATTGATATTCCATCTGACCGTTGGTCCCCCAAATTTTGATATTGGTGTCCATACTTTTCTGGTTCTGGTCTGGGCAGGGTTTTATCACATTGGTGCTGTTCTGGCTTTTTGACTGTTTCTAGAACTGGTTGTACATGGAAAAGACCTAAAATAGCTGATTCCGGATTTGCATGGTCTTCAACTCCCAGACCATCAATGCCCATTCCCTTGGCTTCTGGATAATAGAGCTTGATTTTAGCTCCGTTATATACCTCTGGCAACAATAATCCAAACAGATCTTTCAGCCATACCGTGCCATTTGAGAACACCCAATCAACTTCAAATGGTCTTGCCTAGGCTATCTTTAAGTTTGGTTTCTTAGGGCCTAATTTTGACTGATATAATAGAACCAGATCGCCTTTCTGAAACTCTCGAACCTTAATTTCTCTGTCATACCAGTGTTTCCTTCTTTGCTGAACAATTTCTTGTTCCAACATAGCCCTTTGTCTCAGCTCATCTAACTGGGTTAGCTCTTCCAGTCTATTCTTCAGATTGTGATTAAAATCTAAACCATACTCTACAGCCTAGGTATAACAAATTCCATAGTGACAACAACTTCAGTGCCATACACCATTCTGAATGGTGTTAACCCCGTAGTGACCTTATAAGCTGTTCTATGTGCGCATAGAGCAGTATGAACCTTCAAGTCCCACTGTTTTGTCTTTTTTTGCACAATCTTGGTGAGGATAGTCTTAATGGTCTTGTTGCTACTTTCGGCCTGCCCATTGCATCTAGGATAATATGGTGTGGATTTTGGATGCTTGATTGAAAGCATATCCATGAGGATATCCATGACCACATGTCCCGATAGTTGTCCTTTCCAGACTAAGAAAATAGATTTGAATGGATTTAGACAAATCCGCTTCTCCTGACAGCGCTTAAAAACCATCTCCAGAAATAGTAAATTCTTTTCCTCTATGGAATATACAGTGAAGTCATCCATGAATATGGCGAGGAATTGATGAAAAAATTCACTGAAGATTTCCATCATACATCTCTGAAAAGTTGTCGGTGCATTGCAAAGGCCTAATGGCATTAACAGATACATAAATGCTCCTCACTCGGTGATGAAAGTGGTTTTTTTCCGATCCTCAAGAGCAATTTGTAACTGGTTATAGCCACTATATCCATCCATAAAGCTATACATCTCATATCATGCAATCTCATCAAGTAACATATCTGTGAAGGGTAATGGAATGGATCCTTAATGGTTTGAGCATTCAGTTTCCTATAATCTACACATACTCTCAGCTTCCCATTCTTCTTAGGCACAACCACAATAGGAAACAACCAATCACTACTGGCTACTTCAGTAATGAACCCAACTTTCAAAAGGTTGTCAATCTCCTCTTTGACCTTCTTAGCATAATTTGGATTCATTTGATAGCGCTGCAGTCGTACTGACCTGGCATCGGTTTTCAGTGGTATTCTTTGTTGACAGACCTCTGGATCCACCCCTTTTAGATCAGTATGCTCCTATGCAAACACATCTTTATAGTGTTGAACATATGTCATGCCTTCTCTTTCATCATAGGATTCAGATGTTTATTTACCTTTATCATTCTAGGGTTTTCTTCAGACCCTAAATTCCATTCCTCTATCTCCTGATCATCTGGAAGCAACCAGTTAGGCCCTCCACCCTTTCTCTTGGTTGACTCCTCATCATAATCCCAGGATGATCCTCTGAGCTCTGAGTTACCATTCTGATTTCCAGTAGCTACTCTAGAGCATACTGGTTCTGTTGGTGTGCTGAACTCAACCGGTTCTTCTAGTGTTCCAGTTAATCTCACTGGACGTTCTCCTGAATTCAGTTCAGTGAACTGTTCTAGAAATTTTTTCTTGTGTTTTTCAGCTTCATCTTTGTTTATTAAGATTGCATTGAGATCTATCTCTGTTAATGGAAAAATATTCATAGCTGCCAACATTTTCTCAATTTTCTTCACCTTGTACTTCTGGCAGAGCTCCTTGGGTCTCAATTTCTTTCTCCAACTTTTGGTGTTATTCGTCTGAATCTGGATTCTGCTAACGGCCCCCTGTGTTGTAAAAATCTGATTAGCATAGTCATGAACAGCCTGTGTCGTTTGCAGCCATGGGCGTCCCAGTAGCATCCCATAAGCTCCTTGCACATCCAGTACTAGGAAACTGGCTTTGAACTTTACTTTGCCCACTCGTATTTGCATATTCTCTACCATTCCAATTGCCTGCACCACTCGATGATCCGCCATTTGGACTTTGAAAGGTGCTGGTTCAGGTTAGTAATTCCCATCCTTTGCTGAAGATGTACTCCCAAAATATTTACCCCTGCTCCTCCATCTAGTATAACGCTTGAGAGTGGTTCCCACTGTTTCCTCACTTTGTAGTCCACCTGAATCAATGGCACTTCATCATCTCTAACAGTTGTCAAGTCGTCTGATCTAGCCTCCGCCTCAGTCTTCATTCGCTGCTTGATGAATTTCGCTGCTTCAGGTAGAGTTCTTCTAATGTCCTCTAACTCCACAGTGAGTTTGTGGATTCTGTCACAAATCTTGACATGAATTTCCTCTTTCTCATGCTCAAAGTTGTCATCAGAACTTGAGGAACTGGTATTATCTTCACAATACCATTCCTTTGGTTCAGTGCTTCCAGCTCCTTTAGCAGTTCCCAACTCTTCCATCAACCCTTGTACTGCAGCCAACCTGGTCTCAGGCATCCCAGTCTTTGACTGATTTGGTTGTGTTGTCTTAGACAACTGGGTAAGTATCTTATGAATGACCCGGGCATCAGAACTCTCTGGTTGCTCTGACAGTTTCTTGGCCAAATCCTCAGTGATTTTCGTCGCTAGTTCCCTTTGCTCCTACCATTCATCAACCACCTTTTTTTTACCCTTGGCCTTCCATACCTCTCTCTGCTGAGCCCCTTTGCTACTGTCAGGATTGACTAGTTTTTCTGGTCTGTCTGGAATTTCCTCAATCACCACCCCTTTGCTTCGTGTAACTACTCGTACAAGAACAGGTTCTGGAACCAGCTTCGTCTCAGTATCCACAGCTTCAGGTGTTTCTGGACATTGAGCGGCGAAATGCCCATACTTACCACATGTATAGCAATTCAGGCTTCAATTTTGAAAATTACCACGACCTCGGCCTCGGCTGGTACCTGCTTGGTATCTACTGCGGCCTACTCCAGTATCACTTGCACTTGGTTTCTCCTCTTGAGAAACACTGGTAGTTTCTACTCTTACTTGTTCAGCATTGGTGAATGCTACCACTGAAAAATCTTTTTCCTTCTTAAAATGATAAATTCGAATACCACAGTTGTTCCATAAATGGCCATAGGATTTGCAATAAGTACACTGTGGACATTCGTTTGAAACATGGTTTTTAGATTTACACTTTGAACACCACGTTTCCATTCTTCTTACCGGCTGTCTGGTCTAGCTAATTTCAGCAATTTGCCGAACCATCTCTTCAATCTTCCTAGACCAAGATCCTTTCTTAGTCTTGTCTTTGGTTCTTTCATCTGAACTGCTTTCAGAGCTACTGGAGGCTCTACTGGACTCAGAATCTTCAGTAGAAGTACTGCTAGTACTAGACCTCCTCTTCTTATGACTCTTTTCCTTCTTAGCTTGCTGTTCGATCTTCAGGGCCTGCTACACCAAATCATTTAATTTCTTGGTTGGTGCCGGCACCTCCCGTTCCCTAAGCTTCTTACTTTGAAATTCATTCAAAAACCATGCTCGCAGCCGCTTTTCGGATGGTGGTTCCTGCAGTTGTCTAGTTAGTCCTTGATTTTCTCAACATAGCTTCTGACTGACAAATTTCCCTGCCTTATCATATCCAGCTCACAGAGTATATCCTCATCCCCTCTATTGTCTGAATATTCCAGTTGGAAATCTTTAAGTAGTTTATTATATAATCTGAGTTGACAAGCCGGGTAATGGTAGTACCATTTCCTTGCTGCCTCCTTTAATGTTTGCGGAAAGTAGTCACCCCAATCATCTTCATTAATATTTTTTAACTCAGCATACTGCTCAAAAGCTTGGATATGAACATCCGGGTCCTCCTTCTTTCCCCCTTTGAACATGGGAAAAGAGATTTTCAATGAAAATGTGTAATCATGTCTATCAGCCTCATTTCTTCCTCTTCTCACCTTGGAATCCTGACTCTTTTTTGCAGCCTTCTTACAATAGTCCGTGTCTACATCCCAATTAATTTCTACCTCCGTCTCAGTTGACGTCTCCTCTCTAGCTTTTCTACTAGAACTATGACGACTTCCTTTACTGCCTTTGGCACCTTTGTCTCCCTATTTGGTCCGAGAACTCTTGGCCTTGCGTTCTTCCCTTTCAGCTTTCCATCGTCTAGACTGACTAGAATGTTGAGAGTCCTGTGCCTCATCAGCATGACTGTGCTCCTCCTGAACCCCAGTGTTAGTTACTTGTTCAACCTTGGGATCAGAGTCTCTTTTTGACTCCTCAGGAATAGGGTCAACACGGTAGGATGGTTTCTAGCCACGACTGAGTTTGGGTGCCATTACTCGGCTGAAACTCAAACTGGGAGAGGAGTCTGCTGGTCAACGAGCAACAGCTCTAGCACCGTGATCACAAAAATGGAATTGGAGATGAACTCTTTAGATAGCTGATTCCTGTGTTTGAGTTCACAGCTCTACTGGTGATTCATTAGTTCAATCAGTAGAACTAGAAGAAAGATAGAAACCGAGCTAGAATAGTTATATGAACTGGAATACATCCACTGAGAATTAGACAAGCTGAATGACTGGATTCAGATTCAAATTCAAATTCAGAGGAAATGGATACAAAGCATATCTGGCTGAAATGTACTTGACTACTGTATCATAAATTACAGAGTAAGAGTACAAGTGGAATAATGTAGCCTAGGAACAGCTTTAGGACTACAATCACACACTAAGAGTAGAAAGTCAAAGGATAAAACAACCCAAAAGTACAGCCAACAATTGCCAACCCGATTACAATGTAATGGGTCCTATTTATAGCTCTTTGGAGTTACTGCGGTAACCGTCATAGTAATTACTGAATGGTCCGCTGCTCGGCTCTCCAAGAGCTGGTTCCCACCTAGTGAAACTGCCTTTGCCATCTACACATATATCTATTCTACTTCTATTCTACAAGCTGCTGTAAGCAAAGGTCATCTCATGCACTGCATTCATAGCGGGGTATGATGGCAGAGTTGTGCTCGCCGGTCGATATCTGGGCCAAAATGGTGCACTGGGCAATGCTTTCAATGATATGCATGCCAGATAATGTGCACTTAAGAGTGTAACAAGTGTTTGAGGAGCTATTGAGTGTGATATTATGCTAGATAGGGCAAGGGCCAGCAGAGCTATAAAGGAAAAATGCCATGCTCAACATTGCCTTAATCATTAATGTGGTGCCCTTACAAAAGCACATAAAATGATTAATGAGCTTTCAACTCAAAAGGTCCCCTCTTGGAACACATCAATTGCAAGATGTGCCCAGCCTGGATGTTGCAAAGAATCTCTAATCTCTTTCACTGGATGCGAATGATGGTCTCTCTCCAAATGAGGAGTAGGCAATACCTTCGTTTACATGTAAACAAAATGTGGGAGACCGTCCAAGGGTCAAAGAAACGGCCGCCCAAATTAAACCAACTTGAAGGGCTTTGATGTGAAAAGGGAAAAAGAAAAAGGAGGGATGTCGTACAGGCAGCGAACGAGGCCGAGAGTGATCTCACAGAGGACCGCATAAAGCTTGATAGTAGTCATCGATGAGAGCAAACTTGCTCAGCGGTTCATGGTGCAGCCTTTTGACCCTAATCCTGGTGGTTTTTGCGCCGCTCCATCGAGTCCGACTGCCATGTCATCACCCGCATTCATGTGCCACATCAGTCACACGGCGCCATGACTGATGGGCTGAGGCAAAAAGGGAAAGCGCTTAGGCCTATTGAGTGTGGAAGAGAGGATATCAAAGGTAGAGAAGGGCATAACGAATGGAAGGGGAAGATGCGGGAAAGGGAAGCTCGGGCAATCTCGGGGAGCTCTCTCTCTCTCTCTCAAGATGCAAGCTAAGGAGAAGTGGCTCACCCTCTCAAGCTCCCTAGCTCTTGACTACGGGAAACCATGGGCAAGAAAAGAAAAGGGGATAACAAAAGGAAGATAAGCTCGAAAGGAGAAGCGAAGGGCGAAGCCGGAGCTCGACTCCAATCTCTCTCTCCCGGCAATATCATGAGTGACATGAAGCAAGATAACGAGGCTCACAAGATTAAGTAAAGCATGAGGCTATATCTATCCTTCTTGGACTCGGCTACTTTGACAAAGGAGGGGATTGAAGCGGAAGAAGAAAGAGAGCAGAAGAAGGACTTAGGAGACTTGCGGAGCTCTTGAGGGCTATTGAATAAGGGGAAGAAGGATCTGCAAGAAGTAGCAAAGCAAAGTCTCTCAGGGCTTGTACAGAGTAAGAGCAGGTAACGAACAAGAAGGGATTGGTGAACCAAGCAACAACCAAAGTGAGTTCGGATTCGAGTTCGTGATCTTTCTCTCGACTTTGACAAGGAAAGAGGATGCATGCTCTTTTGAAATTTCTCTGAGTCTCTCAACTTGGTAAAGCAAGTAGGAGCAATTAGCAGGTGAAGGAGGAAAACTGGATACCGGTTTTTTTAAGCTTGAATAGGAGGGATATCGAAGGGGATAAGCTTTACAGGTACAACCAGGGTAAACTTGGCTCTCTCGAGCAGGTTCTTAACAGGATTAAGCTCTCACAAGCTCGGGATTGCATAGCAGTGTCATTAACGGCCAACATTTGTAATTAAATCCCACTTTGGCTAACCAACAGTAGTTTAAGGCATTATGGGTGCCCATTTTAATTAATTCAGGAGTCATTTTCAGTAATTTGATTGGTATCGTGCATCTTAACTCTCTTGTTTTCCACAACGAGCAGCCCTATGCTGACCCGATTCACCTTGCGAACCCATTATCCCCGACATCTTTGGTGAACCCGATGTGAAACTGAGCCGGGGTGGAAAAATTTTGCAGAGAAAGAATGATGTAGTAATTTTTTGCCTACATGCAGTAGCACTAGACTTCTCAACATCAATTTAATATGCATGAGCGAATACGAAAAGCTCGACAAGCAGTAACAAAAAAATTACAGCGGTTTGAAGGTCGAGATGTTTCAAAATTTTGCCAAGTTTATGAGAAATCCATGGAGGATAATGGGATTGATGATCATGAAGCAGTTGACGGTTTTTGCTTGATTGTTGTGCCAGAGCCTAGGGCTCGAATTGGGGAGATATAGGCTGCACAAGGACCAAACTGGCAGAATTTAAAAAAGGTATTACAGGAGAAGTATTTCCTTAAACATTTTCAAACCTTAACTAAGAAAAGCTTTATGAAGTGAAGGTGCAACATTGTTGAAAAGGCGCTGCTACGCACCCTCCCCCTCTCCACCTCCCTCGCCATCTCTTGCGTCTCTCCCCCTCATGCACAAGGACCAAACTGGCAGAATTTTAAAAAGGCATTACAGGAGGAGTGTTTCCTTAAAGATTCTCAAAGGGTGACTAAGCAAATATTTATGAAGTGAAGGTGCAACATTGTTGAAAAGGCTCGTCGTTGCTATGCACCCTCCCCCTCTCCCCCTCCCTCGCCATCGCTTGAGTCTCCCCCCACGGTGCGCTTGCACAGTCACCCGTCCCCTGCCATTTCCCACGTGTTGCCCCCTTGCACAATTGGCTACGCTGCCCACCTGCAAAGTCGCTCGCTGTCCCCCCTGCACATTCGCCCGCTACCCACCTGCTCAGTCGCCCCTTGCCCGCCCCTCGCTAGTTTTTTGTTGGGAGCAGCAATTACCACCCACCCCCCCCCCCCCCCCCCCCCCCCCCCCCCCCCCCTCCCCATTTGTGCAATTTAGTGGGGAAAAATTTCCCACAGCTTGCCCGCATTCCCCCTCTCCCACCTCGTGTCTCTGTTGGAGTTAGTTCACAGCGACTCCGACTCGCTTCGCTCGCCTCGACGCCTTCGACTCCCCTTCGTTCACCTTCGCAGCAGTAGACACAGAATGGTGGCTTCTGCTCCATCTCAGAGGGACTCCACTAAAGCCCCCTCGCTCGACATCGCGGAGCCAGCTCTTCAACTTGCTCTTTCGCCAGAAGAGCAAGCAAGCTTGATGGCTGAAGTGGAGCGCTTACGAGCCACTTAGGTTATCTATAAGATCATTCGCACTCGGCCTACTCGGGACAAGGTTCGGAATTTACTACAGGCCCTTACCAGGTAGAGTTTGAGTCTACAGATATGACGGCCAAGGTGATTTTGATGACCCCGCTCGGCATCCGAGCAGCTTGAGCTTACTTTCGACGATGGCATCATGGTGTTGACCCTACTACATATGTGCTCGAGGAGGAGGTAGACTTACCAATTTCGGTTTGTTTCCCAGGAATGAGGAGAGAGTACCTCCCTCTTCTCCCTAGGATTGGTTCCATGTTCGGGATAGTTTTGGAGTCTCTACGCAGTGCAGCTTCAGCTGTGGCCAAGGCCGCAGGTTTACCTACTGTCCAGGTTCTTGTTCGTGACACACACTCCATCCCCAAGGTGGTACTGCTGCCTCGGGTGAGATCAGACAGAGTGTGGAGTATTCGGGTCTCCCGAACCAGTGTTTCTTTTGCAGGCAGATGGGCCATTTGGCAAAGGCATGTCCTCGCAGGAGACCTCGACCCAGAGTGCATGCGCAGCCTTCTAAGGCTGAGCAAGCCAAGCAGCCAGATACACAGGATGCATAGGTTGGTACCTTGACAAAGAACAATGATTAGACAGTTGATAGTTGGTAGCAGATGCCTGGCCGCCGTTGACAATGGTGGGCTCGCCCCACTGCTCCCCTTGGTGGCCGACCTTCTGCAGCTCAGCAACACTGGGTTCCGACTGGGAACCGTTTTGACCCCCTTCAGTAGGACCCACTTGAGGAGGCCTTGCCCACTTCAGCTCCTCCACCACCACCTCCTCCTCCCTCAGAAGTTGCCACTCTGCCTCCCCCACCTCCACCCTCGTCTCCCACCCCTCCTCTCTCCCCGATGGGGCCCACAGCCTCATCTCCCGACCCCTCCTCCACTCCTCCTCAGGCGCATGGTTCTGGACACGCTTCTACCGTGATGCATTCTCTTGGTAGTGCTTTCGCTACTACGAGCCATGTGGCTCGAGAGGGACAGCCCCACTTGAGGCTGCCTTTCTTGGTGCAGACCTCTCCCTTTGCAGTAGTTCCTCGAGGTTTGACTAGCTTCGACATACGCAGACACTGGGACTTCTTCGAGTACAGCTTCACTCAATTTCTGGATGACTCTTCTCCTCACCTAGAGGAGGCTAGCTTTCGAGTCTACATCCTCTTTCTTACAGCTAGAGGCATTGAGGCTCTGAACACAGCAGTGGGTTTCTCCTTTCCACTGTGTGGTAGGGATCTCACAGAGTGGACCCAGCACACAGTCCTTGACTGGCTCTAGATTCGGGCTATTGAGTTCTCACACCACAAAGGGGACTTAGGGGTGACAGATCTGCTACAGACACTTTGGCCTTTGGCCAAGTTCAACGTGACACCTTCGAATGAAACGGGTTGCAGGCATATTGTGGTGCACTTGTTTGCTGACACTTAGTGCCCTCCTTGTTATGTATTTGTGCATGAGGATTCTTGGATAGAGGATGTAGCCTTCCAGCTGCATGCTCGGCTTGGGCCTGGGCAGGACAGCCACTTCTTTCATGCTTGTCTAGAGGTCATTCGGATGTGGATTACTCCCCATCCAAACCGGCCTCAAAGATAGCGAGGTTGGCTTCTACGGCATCTATTCTCTCTCACTGACTCCCTAAGGATCATCTCATGGAATGTGCAGGGATTTGGAAGGCCCCAATTTCAGTGTCAGAGGGGTCGACTGCGTCAGGAGCTTCAGAGATTCCTTGTGGGTGGTGAGATTGACATTCTTATGTGAAGAGAGCATCATCTTTGTGAGAGCTGCATTGGACGATGTGGTCAAATTTTGCGTGGACAATATGAGACGTTTTGGTCAGCTGCTTTTGGACCTGGAGGCATCCAGGGTGGGGTATGTATGACTATTGCAAACTCTTTAAAGCAAGCCATTGTGGGCAAAAGGATTGTTGTGCCAGATAGGGCTCAATGGATCACTATGCAGGTTCAGGGTTGCCTCATGGGCTTCCTGAACATCTACGTGCCCAATGTGGCAAATGCACGTGTAGAGTTTTGGTCTCAGATTGTTGAGTCTCTACCACACGCAGAGCAATGGTGCATTGGGGGTGACTTCAACATGTTGGAGGATCCCTCTAACAGGATTGGAGGTAGCCGCACTACTGTACATGGAGTTGAGTTGGCAACTTGGGAGAGGTTATGTATGACTCTGTGGGTTTCAAATGTGTGGCAGAATTCTAGCTTTGTGAGGCCACCTGAGAGCCTGGACTTCTCTCGTTCGAACCGTAGGGTGGGAGGAGTGAATATATCTTGGATAGATTTCTTTTACACTAGTGACCATTTTTGTGACTCGGGTGGGTCAGTTTGCATCCTGCTTGGGACCTCTTTTTTGGACCATGCACCAGTGATCCTCACAGTGACAGATAGATAGAGGAGGGGGAGTACGATGCTACGCATCCCAGAGAGGGTCTTGCTAGACTCTGTGCTCAGAGAGCGAGTGGTGACTCTTTAGACAGGGGGCTTAGAATTGCAGGACTCTCCTACTGACAGAGTGGCCTCTGGACTTACTGAGCTTAGTCGACTATTTCTCCAAGAGTATTTGGCTCTCTTGGCTACAATGAGAGAGGAGGAGTGGGTGTTGCTTCCTTGTAGAGGATACAAGAGTAGCATCTACACAGTCCTTGGTTGGAGGAGCAGTTGCAGCAGGCTCGCCAGGAGCTCACCAACACAGAGGAGAGGCGCCATGAGTTTGCTTTCTATTGACAGGCATCTCAGTGGACCCAGGTAGGTGATAGAGTGACATGCGCTTTCTTTGAGGTAGTGGGACCCCGACATTTGCAAGCCAAGGTCCGCCAGTTGAGGAGGCCTGACGGGTCAGTTGCTTCAGAGTCAGAGGACATGCGTGCAGTTGTTGCTACTGAATTTTACGATGATCTACTGTCTACAAAGCCTCAATTAGAGCATTAGGATGCATGCAGACAACAGGTGTGGACACAGATGCCTTGTCTTGTGGCTGAGGAGATAAGCCAAAGGCTTGAGCTACCTCTTCAGCTGGAGGAGCTACATGCAACCCTTAGAGCACTTCCCCGTGGTAGCTATCTAGGTGAGGATGGTTTGACTCCTAGCTTAATCTTGGAGTACTGGGACTTGCTTGGCTCAGATCTCTGCAATACTTTTCAGTACGCTTGCACACAGGAGAGATGCCTGACAGCATGAGTGAGGGCCTGATCTACCTCATTCCCAAGGAGAGTGTCTCCTTTGATGAGATTCGACAGTGGCGGCCCATCACCATCAAAATTCTACAATTCAACTCATCCTACCAAATTCTTGCCAAGGGTCTGAGTATGAGGATCCAACCACTTCTAGAGATCATTATACATGGGACACAGACAGGTTTTGTCAAGGAGCGTAGTATCCTTGACAACATCTTCACTTTTTGGGAGGCTTTTGCCCTTGCGCGGCTCTGTGGTGAGGATCTAGGGGATTGTTGGGTTCAAGCCCTTTTTCGGTGGTGATACTTCTTCTCGATTTTGAGAAGGCCTATGATAGAGTTGATTGGGACTTTTTGGAGGGCACTCTACATAGTATGGGCTTCTCTGATGCTTGGATCAGAGGTGTGTCAGCTCTGTACAGACAGGCACACAGTCAAGTACTTTTGTCAGGAGGTAGAGGTGATCGTTTCATGCTCACATGTTTGGTCAGACAGGGCTGCCCTCTTGCCCCCTTCCTCTTTCTGTTCTATGCTGAGGCGATGAGAATTGGTTTCACAATAGGTTGGTCTATGTGGCTTAGCACTCCCTATTCGGGGAGATGAGCTACTGGATGCTAAGTTTGCAGACGACTCAGCCTTGTACTTGGATGTCCAGGAGGCCAACCTTCATAGGTGTAAGAAGACTCTTGAGACCTTTTGTTGTGCATTAGAGGCACTGATCAACTAGAGAAAGACAGTGGCTTTCTCGGTTGGTAGTGCTCCTACGCGTGATTGGATTTCAGGTGAGGGTTTTAGATGGATTCCCCCAGGGACTACAACTTGATACTTGAGCTGTAAGGTTGGCTTGGACATTGTCTCCCGAGACGCAGATTGCACCCCTCCCCCTATCCATCAGGAGAAAGCTCTTACATTAGGGCTCCACATGACTTTGTCTGGCAGACACAGTTGTAGTGGCCAACAAGGTGTTGTTGGCTACTATGTGGTACATCACTTATTGTTTGATCTTTTTGAGTTCCTGCATCAACTAGGTAGAGAGGCTGATCAGGAACTTCCTTTGGTCAAGGCGCGCCACTCAGATTTCCCGGGCCAAAGTGTCATGGCAGGTCATCACTCCACCTTGTTCTCAGGGGGGTTGGGGATCATAGACCCAGCACAACAGAGTAGAGCCCTTCTTAGGAAGTTTGTTGTCAGAGGACTGCTTCTAGGGGAAGTAGCCCTGGAAGGACTTTTTGCTTCAGCGGCTTGAAGCTAGAGTGCCTCAAGCTGGAGGCCCTTGGAGACCTTCCACCAGAAAAATTTTCATAGAGATGCACAAAGTTGGCATGAGCAGGAGGCTAGAGGGCCGTTTTTCTGTGAGCCTTCTTCGATCCTGGGAGCAGCTCTACAGAGAGGCTTGGAGTAGCACCAGCCTACTTGCACGGAGGAGCACCTAAGGCAACCCCTTGTTTGGAACCCCATGGTCATCACTCAGCGAGGCCACTTGGTTGGTAGTAGGCCTCATGTTTCTTGGAGTCCCATGGTAGAGGATCGAGCACTCACTTTAGGTGACTGGCTACAGTTCTCATGCTTGTCAAGGGAGCTTCAAAGCATTCAGCTTCAGGGCAGGAGATGGGTGCAGAGCATGTGTCAGGACATCATAGAGGTAGTACCAGCCGAGTGGCTCATGCCTCTTGTGTCAGTAGTGCCAAGATGGATGGGGTCCTTCACGCGGCTGGAGGCTCTCTCGCAGTTTGGGTTTGCTCAAAGACTATTCCCTCCCTATTCTTCAAGCTACAAGGTGAGGGTTGCTTACACTGAGTTGTAGTAGAGGCTCCACAGGTGGCAGAGTGTTGTTTTTAGAGGATCCAAGTGGTGGGCATCTGTGGGAGGATTTGTGTCATAGATACTGACCTAGTACCTCTTGTGAGTGGCCACTGGAGGCTGTGGGCTTGGGAGCGTTTTCCACTGGAAGGAGTGCAGTAGGATCCTGGGGAGTGGTTTCGGAGGGACCCTTTCTCCTCAGCCAACCACCCAGGTGTCCCTTTCTTTCAATACACTGTTCGTGTGGGACATCACATACTGGCAACAAGGAGAGAGGCTCATTCTATCGCAGTACCTCATTGGCAGGAGGAGGGTTTCACAGCTGAGCTCTTGTCAGCTTTTTGGGCAAGGTTGTGGGACTCCAGATAGCTGCAACGTGTCACTTTGTTCCAGTGGTTGGTTGCACATCAGCTATAGTAGTTGGGAGCTGGCTTATACATAGTGGTCTCTCAGCAGCAAGTGCAGCTTGCGACCATCCTGTGGAGAGTCAGTGCCAGTGTCTTTGGGATTTTCCTTTGGCACAGTAGGTTTGGCTTCGTGTCCTTCGGATGATGCCAACTCTTTCCACAGCTCGACAGTACACTTGGGGAACAACTGCTTGGTCCACTCTCACGGGCCTGACGCTTCAGTTTGAGTTGTCCTTCACCAATAGGATGATAGTGTTGCAGGGGGGTCGATCTACACTCTAGCCTACTACAGAGCTTACTCCACGGGAGTGATGCAGTGAGAGAGACGAGTGTTGGAAGCTCATCTACGGCCTGACACTCTGGTTCATTTGGCGGGCCCGTTGCTTCCGTATTTTTGAGGCTCGCTCTATACCATCAGTAGAGACTATTTGAGATCTTTGGCTAGAGCTGGTCCATATTCTTAGAGGATAGTTCAAGAGACTCCAGGGCAGCTTTGACCGTAGATGAAAAGTCAACTTGTACCTTGTAAAGCTTGAAGTCTTCGTGTTTTTTATGCTCGACAACTTTTGTGTTGCATGTGATCCACCCTTGCAAAAATTGTAGTGCTTCACGGCTTGTTCTTCATAAGAACACCTTCGTTGATTCTTCACAAAAACTTGTCATTTTTGTGAAGGCTTTTGTTCACTTGTGAAGATTCCTCCTTGAAAAAAAAGCAATTTTGGAAGAAAACTTGACTTTCTCTAAGAAGTGAAAAGGAAGCATGAAACTACTTCCTTAAAGTTTGTAGCTTTCTTTTCCTTCTAACTTTGTTTGTCAACTCAAGTATGGTATCTTTCCTTGTAAACAACAAGGCTCAATAGCTTGGATGGTAGAGTGTTGGCCTCTTACACCCATGGGGTGGGTTCAACCCTCCTTCATGCAAGGGTTTAGAGGTCCTTCCTACGCGCGCAGCCAACGAAGCCTCGGTGTCGTTACTATCACACCACATGCAATGGTCATCCCAATCCTTGCATGGAGGTTGTTGTGTGGGCTCTAAAGTGGAACTCTTGATGCCTATACCTTCAAGTTTAATTTCTTTCAAATTTAGATATAATTCTTGCATACCTTTGATCAACTCGTCAAGAACGAGCTCCTCTAATTTTTGTTTCCCAAAGGCTGACTTTTCCTTAATTTCTTCATCCGTTGTCTCCATGGAGATCAACCACAATCAGCTTATCCACCCTTATATGCCACTTTACAATCATGTTAACTGCTTCAAAAACCAGTTTCTAATCGTATGTTAAGTCCAATTCACCTGTCGATTCCTCAAGTAGCTTGACCAAAATTTTTTGAAGTTGTGGGTCAGCAGCTTGTACAAATAACTCTACCCGTTTTGGTTTCAATGACCGTTGCTCTCCTATAGATAGCTGCTCAAATTTCTTTTCAAATTCTCATAGCAGTTCTTGTGGAGATAAGTCATTATTTTTTTGTTGGATCCACTTCATTAAAAAGAAAATGCCAAGAAAAAGATCCTTCTATTGTTAATGAAACTGTCCATAGGGCTACAACCACCTGTACAAGAGAGGGCTACAACAATCATGAAGGGAAGACTCTCCCAATGAAAAACAACATATGTACGATGAGGCTAAATCAACAAATGGGAGGAGGGAAAAGCCACACAGGAGGACGGTACTGCCATCTGTGCACACCTTGGACCGTGGTGAAGAAAGGCTTAGGGTGCCAGAGTTAAAGGAAAGCCTCTCTCTCTCTACATTAGCGTGTGTTTACCATGGCAAGCGAGGATATACCACCTACACACACTTTTGATTTTGAGCACGCACATTAAAATACGGGCACCACGGGTGCTGGCAACACTAATATGCATGATGATGATGATCTAGGAGATCATGGCCTTGTAGATATGGCTTCTTTCAAGACTTTGGAAAATCGTAAAAGCGTACTTGAACGCAACCTCTTTGTACTAAATGCAAATGTTACAAATCTTACTGCACTACTTGTCAAATTTATGAATTCGCAGACGGCTCAAGGAGCCCCAGCTACCACGGTTCATGGAAACCAAGCTTGCACAACTCAAGGAGTCCAAGAGACAAGTGCTTCAGAAGATGCAGAAGGTAGCAATGCATTACTTAAGAATATCACCATTCCTGAGTTTCGCAGTGAAGAGCGTGATTGCAACAAGGATGCGGTCAATTTACGTTCTTACACAAATGGAGTGATATTCTTAGACTAAGACACACCCCAGATATAAAGACAACATTGGAAACAAGTTTATCTCTTAAAGGTAATGTAAAGTGTGAGCTTTGTCCTAAGGTGTGAGTCAAGGAGAGGAGAGTGGATTTATCCCACATACTGTGGAGCAAGGCTGTAGAGCTAGTTAAAGCTCATTTCTTGAATCAATAAACAACAACTTCATTTTGCACTACATGCTTGTCTATGGTGAGCTTGTGCTACGCTAAGTCAATACTCAAGATTGTGTTTATGAGTCCAAGCTAATTCTATCTTGGAACCTAATTCACTTAAGTGATAACCTTGCTTACACACACTCACACACTTGCACCATGTTTCTCTTTCATCCACAATAGCTAGCACAATCCAATTCCTAACATATGGTATCAGAGCTATGGTGTGCTACCTAGGATTATTGTTGTACTTTTATGTGTTAGTTTGATTGGCATCTCCTAATCATCATTAGGATCCTTGGTATTTCTCTTCTTCTCTTCCCATTGCATACCTTGTGACTAATTAGCATCAATTAGTCAGTGTGAGCACGTTCTTGGGTTTGATTCCCTTGGGCCACTACTCTCCTGGATAATTCTGAGGTTAATTAGTATTATGCTTAATTATTAGGTGTTGCTCTCAATACTTTTCTTACCATGTTTTGTGTTCCATTACTCCCAAGTACGGCACTACCTTGCTTTGTCACTTATGAGCATCCATAGCCAATGTCATGAGCTTCGCAATGCATCCTCCCATGCTCCAATTGGACATCTTATGAGAAAATAATTGCTTAATTAATTGTGAAAGTTTATGCCACTATTTCTCTATGCTCTACAGCAGGGAAGTGTGTTTAGGTGTGTGTGTGTGTGTGTGTGTGTGTGTGTGTGTGTGTGTGTGTGTGTGTGTGTGTGTGTGTGTGTGTGCGCGCGCACCTAGAAGAGCATTCAATGCTCACCACCCTTTGTGGAAAAACAAGTCTCAAATTGCCTTGCACGTGGTGGGCACACCTTGCTTAAAGGGGCCTTTGACCACTTTTAAAGGGCGGCCACATTCAAATCGGGCGCCCACTAGGCGGACCTCAAAGAGGTGCTCAGCTCGTTTGAAATCCGATTTTCAAATCTGCAAGGGGGGGATCCCACCAAGGCGCGCGCCTTTTGGCTCTGCCCGCTGTCGGGCCCTCCTACCCGCGCCGCCCAGTCTGCCCCCGCCTTGCCCGGCTTACCCGCCCCTATTGGACCCCCCTTCCCACGGCGCTACCTCAAGAGCTTCACATGCCCATTGCCCTTAAGATCCCTATTTCCGCTCTGCTCCCGACCTCAAAAACTCCAAGGCAAGCACACCAAAGCCTCAAGCCTCCGAGCACCTCCAAGAGGTCCAAAGCTTCCAAGATCAAGGTCTTTCTCCCACCAAAGCTGCAGCAAAGTTTTTGCAAAACTTCTACACCGGCATTCAAAGGCGGCTTCTTCGAGCATACAAAGCTTCTAAAAGGGGAGCTCCAAAGGTATCCAAAGCCAACTTCGAAGGCCCATTCCAGCCATCAAGAACTCAAAGGTGTACGTGAAGGGTAACTTCACCTCGAGTGAAGAGGTACTTCACATTTCATTAAGAAGATATTAAAATTTGAAATCTTGCAACCAAGCACAAAACTTTTGCAAATAAATTTTCTATCATCGATTGTGCTCGTGTAAAGAGGCAGACATTGGCTAGGAGAGTCTCCTAAGCTAAGACCCCTCTATTGGCACAAATGGGGGACAAGGGAATAGAGAAATTCAATGGGGAGGGATTTCACACTTGGCAAACGAAGTTAAGAGGCTATCTTATGAAAAAATGTTTGTGGTCTGTCATTAGCACTGCATTATAGCAATAAGCCGAACCCGATGGAGTGCACACTAGGGCATCTACACTCATAGCAAGGGCACAAAATTTGGCCAAAGACGAACAAGCATTGGGAATCATCATCACTTCCTTGCATGAAAACTAAGTGCATTTCATAGATGAATGTAAGCATGCACATGAAGCCTGGCATGTCCTAGAAAGTAATTTTAAAGCTAGGGCCAAAAGAAGCAAAGTTAGTCTTAAAAGGCAGCTTTACAAAGTTACTATGATTGAAGGGGAGGACATACCTAGCCTAGTGAATAGGCTTAAGAGCATTGTCACGCAGATCACTTACATCCAAGTTGAAGTACCAAAAGATGACAAAGTGGCCATACTATTAAGTGCACTTCCACCTTCTTATGACCACTTAGTCACAATTCTTGAAGAAAAAGAACCAGCACCACCATTCCAAGATGCCATCAACTCAGTCCAAGCATATGAAAGAAATCAAAGAGGTTCACTCACCCCATCATAAGGATTTTTCATCGCAACATCTTCAAGGGGAAGATATCCACCATCAACATCAACAAACGGAAGAAAGTGTTATGAATGTGGAAGAATGGGACACGTAGCAAAAGATTGCTACACAAAAAAAACTTGCAACAAATGTGGTACAAAGGGACACCCTCCTTCTCGGTGCTACTCGAATGGAGGTAGTAGCAGTGGAGAAAGCAGCAGCAGGAGAAGCAACAGCAGAAGCAACAAAGGTAAGAGACCTGACAGAAGATTAGCTCATATAGTAGAAGACAAAAAGGACGAAGACGAGGGCAGCATTTGGGAAGACCCATTTTGAAGATGTGGACTCTCTACTTGTAGGGGAGGACTTTTTTCCTGTGTAGATACCAGCTAATCATTCTGTGTGGACATCACCATCCTTTGTGGATTTTTCTTGTGTGGATTTTACCATCCTGTGTGGATATCACCATCCTTTGTGGACTTTATTTTCCTGTGTGGATACCACCATCCTATGTGGATTTTGTTAGCCTATGTGGATCATGCATCTTCAGTATCTTGTCTTAGTCCAAAACTCAAGGGGAGGTGTGAGCTTTGTCCTAAGGTGTGAATCAAGGAGAGGAGAGTGGATTTATCCCACATTCTGTGGAGCAAGGCTGTAGAGCTACTTTAAGCTCATTTTTTGAATCAATAAACAACAACTTCATTTTGCACTACATGCTTGTCTATGGTGAGCTTGTGCTAGGCTAAGTCAATACTCAAGATTGTGTTTATGAGTCCAAGCGAATTCTATCTTGGAACCTAATCACTTGAGTGGTAACCTTGCTTACACACACTCACACACTTGCACCATTTTTTTCTTTCATCCACCATAGCTAGCACGATCCAATTCCTAACAGGTAAGGCCTATAAGTGGTGGATGACATTTCCAATAGATGCTCGTCCTCCGTCTTGGGTTGTGTTTCAAACTTCTTTCTCCAAAGAGTTTTTGGACTCCAATGAATTGGATAAGAATTGGTTCAAACTTCTTTCTCCAAAGAGTTTTTGGACTCCAATGAATTGGATAAGAATTGGTTCAAACTTCTTTCTCCAAAGAGTTTTTGGACTCCAATGAATTGGATAAGAATTGGTTAGCATGGGATGCATGTTGCATGTCTGGACTCTCTCTCACTCAGTATCTTTCCAAGTATTAAGAAATTATATTAAAACTAGAAGGTCTAGATGAATTCCAAAAGATACAGCATTTTAATAGGGGTCTTGACAAAGACTATCGTCTTCATGTCAAGACCCAACATCCGAAAACTTTGGAAGAAGCCATCGATCATGCCCAAAGATATGATGATGACCAAGAGAGGAAGGAAAATATTCCCTACTCTAAGAATACTTTTGCTAAGAGCAATGTGGCTAAGAGCCAATGGCGAGATAGATATCCCACACGTTCCAAGAGGAATAAGAGACAATCTACCTCTCCACGCCATCAAGAGGTTAAGAAGACTAAGAAATCACGAGATACTCCACGTGGGTCTCTCAGCACTGCTAATTTTGAGCATACAAATAAACACAATTTGTGTTTCATATGTCTTTCGGACCAACACAATAAGAAGGATTGTCCTCTTTTGCAAGGCAAAGAAAAGGCCAAGCATATGGTGCAACGCTTCACATTTGATCCATCTCCTAGATATTATGGTGTAGAGGTTCTTCATATGGAAGAAAATCACAAATGTTGTGTGCCTGCTTCATTTTGGCAGCACACCTTTGGCCCCATGAGTTTATTGGCATGCATGGCACTATTAACGAACAAAGTGTTTGTATTTTAATGGATAATGGGCTAACTCATAACTTCTTGAACTATAAGCTAGTTAAGAAATTGAAGCTTACACAGACTCCTTGCTCCCGCAAGTATGTGGTAGAACAGATGTTTGGAAATGATAAAGAAGTATGGGACACGGTAGTTCTAGGGGTTTAGCTTATTGTTCAAGACCATACGATGACCCTTGACTTTCAAGTTATGAACATGGACCGTGCTGATGTAGTTTTAGGATGGGAGTGGCTGCATGGTTTAGGAAACACTTTACACACTAGTTATGAGAACAACTCCTTATCCTTTATGGCCAATGGTAAACATGTGATTTTTCTTGGTGAGAAAAATATACCATATGCACCTCTTATATTACAACCGAGCTTTCTGTTTTACACAAAAATGATTTAATAGATGAAGTCTTTTTGTGTTATCACTTGTCTCCAAGTCTTATGAATTCTCAAGAGCAAAGTGCTGTAAATTCTAGTTATGGTATGCAAAGTACAACAAATTTAAGTGATAAGCAAAGCGTTAACAATTCTAAAGAGCAAAGTGCTCTCAATTCTCATTCTATTGAGAAACGTGCAGTTGTTGTAAAACAAACATTACAAGAATTACAAGATTCTCCATCCCAACATAACTCTAGTTTACTTTCTCCTTTTGCATGGCAAAAGCTTACTCACTTACTCAGAGAGTATAGTGATGTATTCTCAAGTGATTTACGGCCAGGTTTACCCCCTACACATGATGTGCAGCATGGCATAGATGTCTTGCCGGGAACTAAACCGATGAGTAAACTACCTTATCGTATGAGTGCTAGTGAGGCCAAGGAGGTTGAGAGTCAGTTGGCTGACTACCTCGCCCATGATTTCATTAGACCTAGCACTTTGCCTTGGGCATCACCAATTCTATTGGTTTTAAAAAAAGGTGATACTATGTGCATGTGTGTAGATTATCAAGGATTAAATGCCATAACACTCAAGAATAAGTATACTTTGCCTCGAGTGGATGAGTTTTTTTATCAACTCCATAGGGCAAGATACTATACAAAGATGGATCTTCGTTCAGGATACCACCAGATGCGTATCCTTCTGAAAGATATCTCTAAAACTGCCTTTACAACACGGTTCATGCATTTTGAATTTTTGGTTATGCCTTTTGGTTTGACCAATGCTCCAGCTACATTTATGACACTCATGGATAGTGTCTTACGTCCCTATCTTGGAAAATTTGCTATGGTTTTCCTTTATGAAATTCTCATTTACAGTAAGACTAAAGATGAACACATAGAACAATTACGATTAGTGTTCGAACATCTACAAACTCACACCCTGTATGCTAAGCAAAGCAAGTGCGATTTCTTTAAAACAGAGATATGTTACCTTGGTCATGTGATCTCTTATTCTGGCATCAAGATGGACACTGACAAGGTCACTGCCATTCTTCGGTGGCCACATCCCAACACAGTTGAAGAGCTTCAAATCTTCTTAACGATTGGCTGAATTTTATCAACAATATATCAGTGATTATGCCAAAATTGTTGCCATCCGATGACAAATCAACTGAAAGCCAAAGGTAAGACCTTTTCTTGGGAAGAAGCCCAACAACGCAGTTTTGAACAACTCAAGGTAGCTATAGCCACTACTCCCATCCTAGCAATCATTGACCCACTTAAGCCGTTTGTGGTAGAGACTAATGCTAGTGATAAATAAATTGGTGCGGTACTTCTCTAGGAGGGAATACGTATAGTCTTTGAAGTAAAAAGTTGGATAGAGCTCAATAGAGCTCAACAGAAATTATTATGTCTATGAGAGAGAGCTTTATTCCATAATTCACGCTTTACAAAAGTGGCAACAATATTTATATGGTACCGAGTTTGAAGTAATTTTTGAGCATGAGAGTATAAAATGGTTTACTACTCATGAGGACTTGAAGGGTCGTAAAGCTAGATGGGTGGAGATCCTTCAAGATTATGATTCTACTACGATATTGCAAGGGGTGATATAATGTAGTAGCGGATGCACTAAGTTGGATGCCTCAAATTAATATCACTTGCTTTCACAAAAATAAAGAGTGAATTTTTGGAGTCATTGCATTGGATGGGGGGAAAGGGGAACACACTCGGCACAAAAAATCAATCCTCTCTATAGCCCAGGATAACCATTGTACCCTGATCCACTAGAGTTCACCTTCAAAACTTGGACAATTGATAGCAGACCACACCAATCCAATCTTCCTCCAACACCAGCACCGGATGGTTGGAGCAGAGCAAAGAGAAGAAGGAGGGAAAGGAGAGGAAACGACACCAAAAATCGATAGGATCTGCTTTGATTACGGGAAAAAAATCTCATCTACACAACCATGAAAATTTGCTACAATGGCTCGGCATGGGGACCTCGAGCAACAAAGAAAAACCTGCAATCTCTGGCTCCACCGCTCGTGCGACTCCCCTCGCTGAGAGCACGGCAACAAAACCCATCTTGATGGTGGCACCTTTGCTTCAGAAGGAAACCCGCATTCGTCCTGTCTTGAGAGCTTGGGAACATGCCTCCGAGTCCGCCTCCTCCAGGTTGAGAATTGCTCCCTTGAGCAAAAAACGCTTGCTCTTCTTCCTCCTCTTCTCCTTCTCGGCTCTCTAAGAGCTTGCCTGCCCCGCTTACATGTGATGCGCCATTGACAAATCGATTTGTCTTGAGCACCAAGTTTTCACTATTGCCTTAAGCCTCACAGTCACGGCGCCATGACTGTGGGTACCGCCCCTTCATGAAAAAAATTGGCACGTTTATGGCACGGGGGAACTCCCACTGGCAAGCCACCACATCATCATCTACATCGCACGAGCTGCACCGCCCGCGGCCATCGGTGGACGCCCAACATCGCCGCCAGACAGAGCCAACGGCAATCCTCCATGGCCTCTAGATCCCAAGGAGCTCCCACACCTCAAGATGCTCGTGAAGGGTGCCTCACATGGGTTATATACCCCTATTGCCTTGCGCTCGGACTCGCATGTGGGATCATTTGATGACACATGGCATCACAAAGGCCACCCTCTTCCAAGGCTTCAAAAATTCAAACTTTTATTTCTTTCTCAAAAAATCCATTTTGGCCCTCCTTGCTCTGTCTGCCAAACATTGCACAGGGCTCCTCTCCTCGAGCCGTGGAGACCATCCCAAAGCAGCCATTTTGGAATTCAAACCCACCTGCATGCTCTCCAGTTTGACTTTCTCGAGACTACAAACTAAGGCCGATAAAATTTCCAAGTTCATCTGTCCCCACCTCGTAGGCAACTGGCACCAATTTCAACTTGCAAGATCTTCCTTATCCGGGTCCCGATTGATGCCCCATCACTTCTTGCTGACTTCACATCGTGCACACCACATACTAGAACCCCATCAAGCTTCAAAAAACACCAGATTTCACATCTCTTGGCATGGATCAAATTCCTCATACCTTGAGTGGGAAGAATCGGTTTTCCATGTCGTGTCAGCATCTATGAAACTCCTATCCTCTGTTTCCACTTCTTCTTCCGTCTCAAGATCTGGGATTTGCTCTACCTTTACCACTTCAACATCATCTACAAATCACACTCTTTGATTCCTAGCACTTGCCAATGGAGCTTGACCAACCATAACTCAGTTTGACCATGCATCTTCTACTCGATCTATACCGCTTACACTTCTTTCACAATTGGAGCTTCCCTAATTGGCATCCTTGGAATCAAAATTGCTCCACCTCTCTCTCTCTCTCTCTCTCTCTCTCTCTCTCTCTCTCTCTCTCTCTCTCTCTCTCTCTCTCTCTCTCTCTCTCTCTCTATCTATCTATCTATATATATATATATATATATATATATAAACTCTTTTTGGAATCTACTCATTGGATTCCAAAAAGCGGTCACTAGGAAATGCTCGCCATTAGAAAAACCGTTTTTGTAGCACACATGGATTCTCACGGAGAATCCGAACCACCCTGGGATAGATTGGTAAATCAACGGCCTTGCTGACCAAAATATCCTCCAGGTGAGATCAACTCAATTTTGAATTCAAATTCAAACTGTAGTAGATCTATCACCCACTTCATGATCCGCTTCCCTGGCTTCAAGTGCATCATTATCTCCAAAAATAAATTTTTGGCTATCAGCACAAAAAACTTCTGCACGATAAGATACACCTTGAACTTCCTGCAGGCAAAAACTAAGGCCATGACCCACTCCTTAGCTTTGGTGTTGGCCGCCTCTCCGTGACTTATCACTTTTCTTTCAAAATAAATAGGTTTATAGCTTCTTCCCACCTTTCGCAATAGTACTGCCCCAATGGCTACTATGCCTACCGTCATGGCAACATAAAAATCATCTTCATGGTTGGGAGGACACACGATAGGAAGTTGACACAGGATTTCCTTCACCCTGTCAAAAGCTAATTGGGCCTCTTCATCCCATCAAAACCATGAACTTGCTCAGGCCTCTTTTGAAGGGGGTATACATACTGCGACAATATCCAAAAAAAACTTGACAAATACTTCAGTCTGGGCACAAACGACGCCAAACCTTGTGCACAAGAAGGAGGCTCAATCAAGACTAGAGCCTTGAACTTTTTTGGATCGATTTTGTGACACCACATGTCCCAACAATGATGCTTGGGACTGGGCTAGCTTACACTTCTTGGGATTCAGTTGACCTCCCTCTTCATCCAGTCTCTAAAAACATAGTCGCAGCTTTGACAAACAATCCTCCCTCGAGCTATAACATCCAATGTCATCCATGAAAACCCTAATGAATCTACCCAAATAGGGACCAAACACCTTGTTCATCCAATCATAAAAGGTGGCATAGGCATTCACCAACCCAAAAGGAATCGTGCGGTATGCAAAACAACCCCATGGAGATATGAACGTCGTCCTCAGTTGGTCTTCAAGACAATCTCTATTTGAAAGTAACCTGAAAACCCATCCATAATGGAATACCTTTCATGGCCAGTCACCTAATTTAAAATCTCGTCTTGTGAAATGGCAATGGGTAGTGATTCCTCTTGGTCGCAAAATTCATTGCCTAATAATCGACACACGCCCGCCATCTCCCATTATTTTTAGGAGTGATAACCACTGGGGAAACCCACTTTGACTCCTTCACAGGGTATATAATACTTGCATCGAGCTACTGATTGATCTCTTGTCAAAGGGATTTCTTTTATATTTCACCCAATCTCCTTAGCTTTTGTGCCTTAGGCTTGTATCCTTCCTTGAGAATTATTTTGTGCTCAACACCCTTGGCTCCTCTCAAATCCTTATACTCCTTTGCAAATAAGTTCGGAAAGGATGCACACAACTGAACATAGATTTTTTTCTCTTGCTTGGTCAAGTCTCCACTTAGCATGTTGACCACCTCTTTGGTACCTATCACCTATGCTTGCACCTCCTCTTTTGCACGAGGTTCTTCCATAGTGACCCCAATAGTCAGCATCAATTTTGAGCATATTATCCTTGCTTTCTTCTTCCTCTATATCTGTATAGCCTTTATGATAGGACGTTTAAGTCTTGTACTCATAGTTGGTGGTGTCATCCTTGTTTCTCACCGTCATAGGATGGAAATGGCTTTCCTTGGTCTTTAGATCTAGCACCACCTATCTCCCTTTCATTTTATCAGGCAAGGTAAGCACCCTGTTTTTCCAATCCTATTTGGCACCTATTGCCAATAGCCATGGCCTACCCAAGATGATTGGATAAGCATTATCACTTGCTTTCATCACAAACAAGTCGATTAGGCACTCTATGCCCATCACTTTCACTCTTACGTCCTGGGCCACATCCAAACACCTAGCTTTAGCATGGTTAGCCATCCTCATGTGCACATTCAACTTGGCTTCCTCCTTAACACCTGTTTCCCTCATCAGAGCTTCTGTCATGACACAAACATGTGCTCCACCATCTATATAGGTTTAAACTTGCATCCTTTTCTTGATGATAGCATCCACCAAAGGAAGAACATCTGGCGGGCTACCTACCCTGTGTGCCATGTTTTGCACTGCTTGCACATTGCCCTTACCCCTTGGCAGTCTAGTGCTAGCGCTAGTTGACCACTGCCGCCTCAACTTTGGGTTCAATGCCAACAATTGTCCAAAAATAATATTAGCTCTTTGACTTTGGACATCACTCACCAAATCATACTCTGGATGACCGTGCCCAAGCTGAAAATCCGCTTGTTTAATCGTGCGACGCCTTCTTTTCTTGCTAGTTTCAAGCTGCTCTTTCCCCTCGTATACTTTCTCCTTGCCTTTACGAGCGCTGGTATCTCGCTCAATTTTTGTCTCCCTTTCAGCTCTAGATCTTTTTTTGGCCAACACTTTGACATCCTGTTTATCCACCCCAATGATGTTCACCCTAGGGACTTAACTGCCACCCATCTGGTCCTGCTGTAATGGATTCTCAATTGCTTGTTGCCTCGGGCCATTAAACTGTGCTTGGCCTCTGCCTCTGCCTCCCCCTTGCTCCTATTGGCTGTCCCCTGTCTATTACACTCAACCGCAGCTCTTGCATCTGCCTCGAGAGATCTTGAACCGTATGTATCCACACCTAAACCGTACGTATCCACTGTTGCGGAATAGCAGTCGCAACCCTATTCCCTTGATTTTCCACCTAAGTTGACTCTCGAGGACTTTGGGGTTGAACAGGAGCCATCGCTTCATTGGCAGCTCGCAATCCAAGAGCATGGAGAGAGAGTTGTTGTAATCAGAGGATGGCTTCGTGCTCCAGCCCAAGCGGCCAATCCCCACAATCCAAGTTGCAAACTTGCAACCCAGCCTAGACTTCCTCCTTTAGACTTCCCCTCTTCGCTTCAATCAAGTCTCTATTGCACCCTAAATGCTTTCAAGTAACACCAAAAGCCTCTCCCTCTCCCTACGTTGGTATTGTGGGTTGTAAGGGAATCTCTCTCTCTCTCTCTCTCTCTCTCTCTCTCTCTCTCTCTCTCTCTCTCTCTCTCTCTCTCTCTCTCTCTCTCTCTCTCTCACACACACACACACACACACACACAGCGGTGAATGTAGTTGTAGCTGGACACTTTCGAGGTAGAAGAGGCTTTCGATAGTGAGTAGGTTGGTAGGCAAGGCAGCCAGATGCATGCCCTAAATCCTCAACCCTCCCAGTGTTGCCTTGCTGGGAGCATGAGTGCAGCCTGCTTCCACTTCTTGGCATGTATGCAACAACCCAACTCTCCAAACATGCATCCACAGTGTACCTGTGCAGTTGTCCTCTCTAGCCGGTGATAATCAAGTGAACCTGATTATGTGAGTACGTTACCTCTTTACTGAGTGTTTTGTAGCTCAAATTTGTAGTGGAAACTTTTCTAAATAATATCAACCTTTTTAGCTGAGAGTTACATAAGTTGCCGCCTCCCATCGCCCTTGCTTCTCTTCCCTACCCAATCCTCCCATCACTTCTGCTCCTACTCTCTAACTTGATCTCTCTATCCTGCTTGCCGGAAGTAGGCACACGCTGGCATTGGCATGCAATAACTATGAATACCATGGTATCCGTGCTTTAAACAACCCCCCCCCCCCCCCCCCCCCCCCCGGGCATGGATTTTTGTAAGGCCCCATGCAAATAGTGCAAGGTGCAAAGGCCCTGAGAATGAACTTTTGGTGGTCTCCAGTATTTCAATTCCTCTTATCTCCACTATTTGAAAACTACAAAACGATGTATTGTGCTAATTATTTGTGACATTAAACACTCAGTCCCTTATATTTCTGGAAAGAATGCATGGGGTCCTTTGAATTGGCAATTTTTTCCTTGTTGGTATCTCATATTGTAAGAGATTGTGTCTCTTGGATGACAACCATGCTTACTAGCCGCCAAGGATGAGCTGCCAATTTGGCATGTGATTTTAACCATCAATAAGAGTGTTCTGGATTATTGTTTATTTCTTGATTAAACATTCAAAGATTTTTACAGAGAAATAAGAGTATGAAAAGGACTTAACATTTTGTGCTGATAAACTAATCATGTCAAAATGTATGTGCCATGGAAGCTATGCATTCCAAATCTATGTTTGGTTTTTTTTTTTTTTTTTGTCTGTTTGGGGGGGGGGGGGGGGGGGGTGGGTGGGGGGGGGGAGAGAGAGAGAGAGAGAGAGAGAGAGAGAGAGAACACATTGGTTGTGGATAAAGTGGAATGTGTCCATATTGATGTCGTCAATTTGTGGGCATGTTCTCTTTTAATGCTTAATGCATGCTGATCACAATCAAGAGAAAGACAAAATTAGTTGGATGGCTACTTAAAATCTATACGCTATATAAAGCAGAGAGGAATTTCGGTCCCTCCCTAGGCCATGTGTCGCAAGCAGATGAGTTTTTCCTATCATCAAGCGAGTTTTCTTTTACGCTCATTAAAATTGGTCTTTTCTACCTTTCACTGTTGCTCTGATCTAGAAGGCAGGCCTCATGATTTTATCATTTGTTTTTCCTCTTTCTAAATCAAGCTTCTCTAGCAATAGCGTCACTCTATCTTGTGTTGGGCTTCTCTCCATGCCCCATTGATGCTCACTGTCCTTCCGTGTTCATTCACGTTCTACACCTAGCGTTCTGATGCCACAAAACACAAAGAGCGAGGCACATTGACCTCGTGTCACCATCACCTCTCTGCTTGCCACCTTCGCAATTGACAAACGGCATCGCCAGTGTGGACCCAGAAGATCTCTCTCTCTCTCTCTCTCTCTCTCTCTCTCTCTCCACACGTTGCTAGCATCGGCCTTTTACTTTAGTTATTCAAAGGGTATCTATCGAGATACCCTTTAATGAAGCACCTGAAACAAAATTGGCCGGGCTTACTTGCTCTTTGTGGCTCCTCATAGTTTTTTTCTTAACGTTTGTAACTTGGCACTGGGTTTTGAAGCTCAACCTTTCTTTTCTTTCTTTTTTACAACTCCAGCCAAGCATTTTCCTTTGAATTTGCAACCAAGGGGCTCTTAGCACCCGTTTCCTATGCAGTCCTATGTAGTCGGTAGTTACCACACACACAAGGCTTTTCATATAAATTTTTCAACCATGTCACATGGAAGCTCCACTTGCCGGCTCTAAAATCCTCGCGCTTCTCCACAATTTGGCACCATGGCCTTGGACAACACATCCAAGATGAGAATACCCACCCAATCTCTTTTTGCCATACTTGCCTACCAACTTGAACTGGGCCTATCTCAACGTCCATGACTTCGATCGACGGGCCGTAAATTTTGGCTGACTCCCCACATCGCATGCAATTATCCAGAACCTTGGCGAGCTTTAAAAAAATCCCTCTCAGTGCCTACCACGTGGCACAGCACATACACGACCCCCGATAAATATTCAACAGGCCATAACTTGCTCGTTTGAGGCCCGATTTACAATCTGAAAAGACCGGCATGCATCGCAACTTAAGCTCTTCATGTCAAGACATCCATATCAGCTCAAGCCAATTGTCCCCACTTGCCATGTTTGTTGGCGATCTACAAAGCATTTTAACTTTGAACTTCAATATCTTTCACCACGGGGCTCCGTGTGACGAGCCGTTCGGACCAACTTACACAGCATTTTGAATACCATATTCTAGAGCACCAATTCAACATCTCGGACACCTTTACCTTTCACCCCAATTGGACCATTATGGGGCCTTTTTTTACCAAAAAACCACATTAGACATACACTTCCACTATCATTTGCCTACCTAGATCCTCCACATTGGCCTTAGCCCTTTGTCTTGCACCTCTAACACCCATAGCTTGGCATAGAGCACATCCCTGCACAGACCACCTTTGGTTTCACCATCATTGTCCACCCCCTTGTTGAACATTTATGTTCAACCACAGGCATATGTACAGAGCTTAACAACTGCCACACCACGTAAACACACTGTACAAAAAAAACGTGCTACCATAAGTACAAAACTTGGGTTCTACCACCCACATCCTTGCTCAAGAGGGTTGCCCAACCCCCTGCATTACAACATGGTTACCAGCTAGTTCGAACACTTGGCTTTGGTCTCACCCGTCCACCTGCAACATGCTCACATAGTGCCTCACTCCGATGCATAGCCAATCATCCACATAACCTACCCTTGGCATACTTCCACCTCTTGAAGCATCCAACAGCAAAATTCCCACTTCCAACCAAGCATCGCCAAACGCATCACCACTCTCCAAGTGCACATCATCATTCACATTGAACATACCATGCCCTCCCTCCCAACCATGTAAAGCGAGATCCTCCTCAAGCAAATCATGTACCTACTTGACAGCCCACTGCACAACTGCTTCTATCAACATACCTTTCAACCACCACACACAAACGTTTGTGGAAATCCTGGACACAACCTGGGAATCTTTCCTGCCATAGAGTGCACTTGCTACACTGGAAACTCTTCTATCTTTGGCTCCATGCTTGCCTTCTCATTTGAAAAGCACTCAATTCCAACATCATCAAGATCTCCCTCATCAATCCGCCCTTCAAGGTCTACCAACACCACCTGCATGTCGGCCTTAATTACTTTCCCTTCAAGAATCTCTTCTACTATTGCATCATGCTTCATCAAGGAAGAGAGAAACTAGTTCTCTATTGCATTATCCTCGTCTTCTCCCATAGGAAAGGTTGCACCATCCATCTTGGCAAAACCCTGTAGCTATTGCACCACCATGGCATACTCCATTGCCACTTTCATCAGCATGGCCATTAACATGGCACCGTCTATCACCTTCACCTACATATCATCACCTGTAGGCTCGGGCTCCTCCACTTGGTCTCCATCGAACATAACGGTTTGCACTCATCCTTGCTCTTCACATGCATTCACCGCATCTCCACTCACATGCAAGAGGTCAATCTCATGATACCTGGATTGAGACGACTCAGTCTCCCAACTCGTGTCGGCATCCATAGAGCTACTATCACTCAACTCAACGTCTTCCTCTGTCTCGAGCTCAAGAATCTCCTCTAGACTCACTATTTTGATCCCGTCTAGAAACCACACCCTTTGACCTTTACCACACCTTAATGGATCTTCAACAACCATTCCTTGATTCGCCAACACACCCTTTGCCTGATCCGGAACCACCTGCACATACTCCACAATTGGAGCCTCCTTAATTGGAATTCTCCGCATAGGAACCACCCTATCTCTCTGCAGCCATAGAACCCTCGTTCCTCTTTCACATGCACTTCTCTTTGCACCATCCTTGGCTCAACTACCACATTATCACACTGCCTTGGCATCACAACACCTGATAAACCCTGCCTAGATTCGCGCTTCTTGAGAATCTTCCTGGTTGACCTTTCATCAGAGCCACCGCCTCTTCATATGACACCGTCCATCAATCTCCACCTTGTCTCTTACTTTTTCATGCAGGTAATCCTCCAAAAACTTGCTTAATTTTAAAAACCGGACATTCTCTCCAGCAGCTACCTTGATTAGCTTCCCCCAAAGGGCTTCAAACTCCCATAAAAATACTTGAAAATCCCCTTCCAAGCTATGTTTTAACATGTCAAGCTTTTGCTTCACCTCATCCGGTTGCACATCCGCTACGAACTTTCTTCGAAAAGCCGCTTCCAATAATTCATGATCGGTCTTCACCTCTTCGCACATACCATCATACTACCTCCTCGATTTTCCATGAACCAGGAGAGGGAAACCTGCACTGCGCCCTCTTCCCTTGATACACTACTCTCCAAAAGAAACAAACCGTAGTCTTGGGGCCAAGTTCTTGCATCTCCAACATTTGTGAAATTTGGAAAGCATGTCCACGCGATCTCTGGCAGCACCTCCTCTTCAAAGGTCGCACCTTTTTCATCACCAAATTCACCACTTTGATTTCAACTAGGAGCATCAACGCGCTCCTCAGTGGGGGCACCAGAAGATAGAGAAGGGGAATGGGGAACACACCCGACACACACGCAATGGACCCTATATAGCTCAAGGTATTCACATCACCCCTGTCCTCTCAAAAAACACCTTCATAAAAGACAACTCACACTAGCAGGGCCTCGCCTGCACTTCACCCAGGGCACACAGGCCCTGCATAATTGCTAGACAACGATCACACCGATCTTGACCACTTTCAGCTCTTCCACAACTTAACACCTCTCTCTCTTTCGCTCTCACACGCATAGGGGACCCGGGGGTGCACACGCTCTCACACACCGGCACCACACACCCTCCAGATGAGCAAAGAAGAAAAGGGGAAAGGGGGATATATGACGGTCAAAAATCGGCAATGACAGTTTCTCCTTCAAAGAAAAACACCATGTACAAACTCCATAAACCGTACTCTAGGTTGTACCATGGCCATCGCCGCTTCATACAGAGGGGCACACACCTCCCTCTCCACTCAAATATTGTCAGCCCACACCTCAACGAGAAATCTGCTAGTGGCTTCGCTCTGACAGTAGCTCTACGTCTTGGCAGCTCTCATTGCCCCCCTCTTCAATAGAGCACTCGCCCTCCCGAGCTGCTTCTCGGTGATCTGCCTTCCCACACGCCTTTGATCATCAATTGTACAAAGGCTCCCTTTTTTGCAAAGCACTCGCCCTTCCAAGTTCCTTCGCAAAGGATGCTTCATCATCGTGTGTCGGCTTCGATCACCGAGTGCAAAAAAGCCTCTGTCCTTTCTCTTTCTTAATTCCCTTTCTTGCAAAGAGAAAAGCTCCCTTCCTGTTTTTGAAACCATTTCCTTTCTCTTTGTCTTTTTTTCCCCTCTTTCTAAATCAAGCTTCTCTAGCAATAGCGTCGGGCGCCCCAGCGCTATTGCTCTTTATAGCTCCTCATAGTTTTTGGCCTGCCCAAATGGCTAAGGCAATAGTGATGTGTTCCCTTTTTCATTAGGAAAAAGAAGAGGTTGTTTTAAATAAATGTACATTTTTTTGATTGGTTGGTTGTCATAGCAAACACTCATTAAAGGACGATCTGTCTTTAAATTTTTTTTGGTCTGCCAAAGGCAAGGCCTTATATTTTAGTTTTCTCCTATTGGTGAAAAGTCTGTGATGAACCTTACATGATTACTTGGCTTTATTCGGTATCCATGAGTGCTTCCGCAAAAATAGCATAGATTTTGATTTTAAAAGATTTTCTAGCATGCATGGTCATCACAAGGGAGAGAGGCATACTCAAGAGTCCCTTTACTCAACTTATTATTCCCTCCTAGTTGTTGCGATGGCGAGCTCCACGCCACATGAGCAGTTCTCTCTCTCTCTCTCTCTCTCTCTCTCTCTCTCTCTCTCTCTCCTCAATCGAAGAGCATGAAACCCTTTATGCATTGATGTAAAGACAAAATTTTTGTAAGCAATGGAAGGCTTTACTGTAACAGCATCTCAGAATTGAAAAAATTGAAAAAATTGTCAAAACTTTGTGCTTTCGTTGCCGACTTGAAGGCAATGTCGGAAAAAACTCACAAGGGTGGAAAATCCACACTCGCCATGGAGAATGATGCAAAATCTCCAAGGAATTTGGATGTTAATCCAACCACATCGTCTACAACAACGGAAGCAATGATCATGGCTTACTTGGTCTCATTAAAAGAAACCGTTGTTAGGAGTTTTTTGGAAGAAGTGATTGCGCATATAAACATACACATGCATGGTGCATCGAATAAAGAATTGCCCATTTTCCAGAACCATGTGGTTACGTGGGGCCCACATGTGTACGGGTAGGACAGCGTGTACATAGTACATCAACTTTCATTGTCACCAGTATCAGTGTGTTTTTCTATAATAACAAGGATTTGGTAGAGCGTAAAACTTCTCAAGGAAGGTATCAGCGGGCCAATGCCATGAGGTAAGCAAGTGCGTCAAGTGGCATCGAGTGGCGTCAAGAGGACGAATGGGATCAAGACTTGCACATGGATAAGTGAAGATACAACGAGAGTGTTTTCTTGTGATGAATTATGCAAAAAGATCGTCATAAGAACTATATTTGGGGGCTGATTGCGGGATGCATAATTGGAAAAAGTTGAGTGCTAGGTGTGGGGATGGATATAGAAGGGTAACAAAAACGCACTGCGTGGCCATTTTTTGGCATGTTCGGGATCCATTTGAGGTCAATCAAAAGGCCAAAGGTGCCCAAGGGATAAATTGAAGTGTGGACACTGAAAAACTTAAGAGAAGTCCAAAAAATATGTGGAGCAAAGAGGAGGAACAACCGCAACTCAATTTTTGCTATTTTTGGAGCCTATTTTGGCCATAAACTGCTCATCCGAGGTCGGATTTGAGCACTCGGATAATGCAGAATGAGGTTTTGGGCCGTTCCGGATGCAATGGCATTGTCTATTTTGCCAAATTCCTCACTATTTTTTTGCCATTTTGGTTGTGTAAGTTTCTATTGTGAGCGAAGCCTCTGCTCAAATTTGTAATTATATCTTGTATATTTCATCCATATTGGGTGAGCTATTTGCCCCATTGGTGTTGGCCCAAGCTCAATTGTATCTAGATATCAAAAATATTCCTCTTTTGAGATGAGCTTTTTTTTTTGGGGGGGGGGGGGGGGGGGGGGGGGAGGGGGGTGTCTCTATGTTGAGTGGGCAAAGGGATAGTCTCTCTCCTCTCACTCCATCAGTGTGTTCCCTGTCTTGGCCAGGTGGGTTGTTGTAACATTAAATGGCCTAGTAACTTGTATCATGTATGTAGCGAAAAATAACATGAACATAGTGATTACTTCATTAGAATAGATTACTAATGAGCATAGTAAGAGTGCTTGGATAGAGAGAGCAACAAAAAGCAGAACACCTAGTTAAATAGGCATGAACAATACTTCCAAAGAGAGAGAAATTAAGATATTGACAGCAGTTGAGGACCGGATTTACATGGAGCTGGTCCCCCTCCAAAAGGCTTTGTATTATAGATTTTCCCCATCAAGGGAGACATTTTACAATACATTTCTTTGTGTTCCTAATTAGCTAGTGCAATGAAGATGGAAGCTTCAAGCACTAAGCAAACACTTATACAACACAACTTCAATTCCCTCACGGTCTCAGACCCAAGACCTCACACACCTTTGAAGATGGTGAGAGCTAGCTTGGTATGAGAGTAGATTGAGAGGAAGGAGTAGTCTTACAAGAAAGAAGTATATCTCCTCACATAATCACTCATAATAGCTTAGCATAGCTTAGTAATTTGTATGGTAGATGAGATGAGCATGCATTGAAGCTTGTCTCTTGGCTGGATTTGCATCACAAAGACAAGAGTTGTTGGTGTAGGCCTCCCTTCTCACAAGCTTGGAGTAGATGATGAGCTTTCTGTTAAAGCTTGAGAAGGAGAGAGAGAGAGAGAGAGAGAGAGAGAGAGAGAGAGTCTTCTTGCTTCACACATGAGATTGTGTGAGTGTGTGTGTGTGTGATAATTCCTTGCCAAAATCAGTCCCCCTCTCTCTCTCTTGATCGACCCCTCCTGCAAAATACTCATGCTGGCACCCCATTGGACCCTGCAAAGCTTAGCCGATGAAAATTGAGAAGCATAAGTGATAGCCTTGTGACATGTGTTCCCCTTTCCCCTTTTGTGAGAGCTTTAGGTAATTAATTAATGCAATTAAACTCTCATTCGACCCCTTTGTCTTCTGGCCAATAGGAATCAGGCAAGCCATTGGGCTGTTGAAAGCCCATTGGACCCCTTGGGAGACTGTCCAGTAGTCTTCCAAAGAGCTTAATTCTTATTGATTCTTTTATTAAGTGTTTTTAAATGAAATAAACTAGATTTACTCTAGCTTAAATCTCATTGGTCCACCTCTATGGCCATCCAATAGGATTTGAATGCACCTTGTGGGCAATTGGCCTAGGGAGCTAACATGTGTCCACTATGCCCTTTATGTAAAGGGGCTTGCATGAGTGAGTGTGTGTGTGTGTGTATGTGTGTGTGTGTGTGTGTGTGTTTCTCTCTCATCCCCTACTAAAAGGGCTCACCCCCTTGTATGTAGGAGCTTGCAAAGACTTTTTGGCACACTACAAAGCATCCAATTTTTGCTAGGGTTTGGACCATTGGACATAACCTTTGAATTTTGGAACCTTAGCATTTTGGCAGTAGTAATGGGCTCAAACTTAGGGTCTTTGAAGCCCATTGTTGCACATAGCTCTTTTGCATATGGACCCCCCTTTGGATCCCTATGTGGGAGTGTGTGTATGTGTGTGTGTGAGAGAGAGAGAGAGAGGGGGGGGGGGGGGGGGGGGGGGGGGGGGCTAGAGAGGGTGAGTGAAGAGAGAGAGAGAGAGAGAGAGAGAGAGAGGAAGAATGTGTGTGTGTGTGTGAGAGAGAGAGAGAGAAGAAGAAGAAGAAAAGAATTTTAGCATCGTAGGAAACTATCTCAAGAGACCTCAAAGATCTATGTGAGGAAAGTTGAGCTCAAGTCTTGTTACTAAAGTGTGTGTGTGTGTGTGTGTGTGTGTGTGTGTGTGAGTGAGTGAGTGAGTGAGTGAGTGAGAGAGAGAGAGAGAGAGAGAGAGAGAGAGAGAGAGAGATTGATTGGAAAGGAAAGTAAGAGCAAAGTCACTTTGCTTCTTTAACATAAAATTTCAAAAAGAAAAAGGGAGGCATGGACTTTGCTCTTACTTTCCTTTCCAATCTCTCTCTCTCTCACTCTCACATACACACACACCTCTCTCTCTCTCTCTCTCTCTCTCTCTCTCTCTCTCTCTCTCTCTCTCTCTCTCTCTGTGTGTGTGTGTGTGTGTGTGTCACACACACACACACACCTCTCTGACAAAAGGGAGGCATGGACCAAGCCCTAGCGCTAGCGCGTGCTTGGTCCATGCTACCCTTTTATTTTTTCAAATTTTATGCTAAAGAAGCAAAGTGACTTTGCTCTTACTTTCCTTTCCAATATCTCTCTCTCTCTCTCTCTCTCTCTCTCTCTCTCTCTCTCTCTCCCAACCCCCTTCCCCCCGCTTCCATCCCCCCTCCCTCCTTGCTACTCTCTCTCTCTCTCTCTCTCTCTCTCTCTCTCTCTCACACACACACACACACACACAATGTACTTTGGATTTGACAGAATTGAATCTGCATACATTACATAACCCATATTGCCCCCAACTACAAAAACATGTATAGAAGAAACCATATTTCCTCTAATATGCTTGAGACTATCCCCTTGTTGATGATACACACGATCTAAATCATTCGTCTTGGCTCACACTCCACTTGAATGCACAATAATGAGAAAGATAGGGTACACCACAGAGAGAGAGAGAGAGAGAGAGAGAGAGAGAGAGAGAGAGGTTACATAAAAAAGTATGGAGAGATATGAAAATGGATAAATGGAGATAATTCTCGACACACACATTGTTGAAAGGCTAAGTAATTAACCAAAATAGTGCTCAATCAGATTTTGCTAAGTTGGAGCATGTGTGTTGAGAGAGATTCTTGTGTTGATGAATCCCAACACATTTGGCGATCCTACCGTGTTTACAGCTTATTTGTCTTGGTCTGATTTTCCTCAGTGTCAGCATTTGCTGTTGGTTTTTGTGTTTCATTAGCTGATGATGTATGTCAAGAGAGACCGAGAAGGGTATCTAGGGTCTATTACACAAGGGCTCAGGCCCAAGTGGGGAACATTGATCCTTTCCACTATGAAGAAACAATAGAAGAAGAAGTAGAAGAGGATGTCTCTGAACGGCAAGCAAGGCATCATGTAGGGAAGAGTTCAGGAGCACCAGCAAGAAGGCAGGTGGGGTAATTTGTCAGGGCTCTACTCTTGACATCAACATCTGCAAGAAGTAGGAGAAGACTCCACTTTAACCCACTACAGGTATCTACCAGGCAAAGACCTAGGAGAGTACCTAAGACTCCCCCTATGGCTCAATCGCTTCCTAACCCTAAGGTTAAAGCAGCTAAATTCAGAGGCAAGTGAGGTGAAGATGCAGATTGTCATGTGGCTCAATTTGAGAACAAGTGGCAAGCTAGCGAACATCAGGCTATATATGGTGACCATATCAAATTGCAAAATTTGTAGCAACACTAGAGGGCAAGGCCAGGAACAGTAGACAGGGAAGTATGTTGGTGGAAGATTATGCTCAGAAATTCAAAATTTTGGTGGAAAGATTACAGAGTAATGAGAGCCCCATAGATGAGATGTTGGCATGTTATTTTTTGAAAGGTCTGAGAAAAGGATTAAAGAATGTTGTGGCCAGCATAGACATTGCAGGTGGCTTCAACAACTTGGTCACAACTACAACAAGAGTTGAAAAAAAATAGGTATGACCAGGACAAAAACTAGAAGCAAGCATAGCTCTGAATCAGAAGCAGAGTAAGAGGATGAGTCTGGAACTGATGAAGAGAGTGATTCAGAGGTGTCCTCTGATAGTGAGGCTGAAAGTAGCAAAGGAAAACTGAAGAAGAAGAAGCACAGTGGTAAGAAGAAAAAGGATAAGAAGGATAAAGAAAAGGATTTGATTAGTCGATTGAAGAAAATTGGATATTCTGTTGTACTCCAAAGGAACAGCAGTATTGTCAGATTTCTGAAAGGGAAGGCCATAACATAGCCCAGTATTGGTACAACCCTAATAATAGAAGTAGAGAAACTCCACATGCAAGAAGAGGGAGAAATGATGCTGAACCTAATCAAATAGCTCCATTTAGAGGGAGGCCACCACTTCAAAGACCTCCTACACCTGCATGACCACCTTGGGGAAATCAAGATAATAATCAGAGAAGACCACTCAGCATAATGACATGTGTGTATTGTGGTGCACCAGATCATTGGGTTGGTCTGAATTGTGCTTTGTGGGTCAAGCATAGAGAAGAGAGAGGAATACCAGTTGTACCCTACAATTAAGATATTCAGCAAGCTAACCCACAGCAACAGCAACAACATCAACCACCAACTCAAGCAAGGAAAGTGTCCATTTTATCTTTCTCATACATCATCTTTGACTCCTGCTCTTTATGCAGCAATGCAGTTTTTGCCTCATTGCGACTTGCATAAAGACCAGCCAGAATATCGCAAGCCTGTTTTATGGATTTTGTTGAAAGAATGTGGGGAGTAATAGTGTACCTCACAGACAACGCAATCAATGCATGATCATGCGCATCTTTTATATCCCAACGAGCTTGCTCAACTGTAGGTAAAGCAGCTCTGGCAGCAACAACCCTGCCACCAAAACCTGCAACATCCTCAACATCACCTAAATCCTCAGAACCAGAGCATACATCAATGCTCTGCACAATGTTCCAAACGCCCTTCAACACAAGGATATGTTGCATCGTATAAGCCCACATAGGGTAATTATCCCAATCCAATCTATCCTCAGCAACAAACATCTTGAACACATCTGTGTTGTTGTCAGCCATGGTAAAAATTGCACCTGATGTGAAAACTACCCGAAAAGAGGAGAAAGAAAGCAGGAATAACACGTGGTATATAGCACAAACAGTAGAAGAGTGTAAGGAAAAAACGACACTAACAAAATTTTTGCAAAAAATGACAAAATAGTCTACACTGTTAGGAAATAGGACGTAGCTAAATCGATAGTAGAGTAGCTTAATTAATGGAGAAGACAAACTTTCACATACGAGAGATTATAGAGAGAGAGAGAGAGAGAGAGAGAGAGAGAGAGCACACGATATACGCGGTTCACCCAATGTGGGCTACATCCATGGGAAAGGAGCCACTCAATGGCTTTAGTACTTCAAACAAGAAGTAGGTTACAAAGGGATTATACCCTTAATAGAGCTCCCACCTTGCCTCAATCTCACCACCTCACACCCACCTTATTACATCAACTTCACAATGCAAAATGTGTGTAGAAAAGGCCTCCTTTTATAGGCCAAAAGAGCTGCCCTCTCTCATGAGAGGCAGTCGTGTGTGTAGCTGCCCTTGTGTAGACAAATCCAAGTTGGACTCTCCAATGTGCCCATGTGTGGCCGCCCTTGAGAAGACAAGTCTGTCTTAAATTTGGCCACCAGCTATTGACTATCGGCCACCGGCCAAATGATCAATCGTTAGAGAGAGAGAGAGAGAGAGAGAGAGAGAGAGAGAGAGAGCACAATATACATGGTTCACCCAATGTGGGCTACATCCACGAGAAAGGAGCCACTCAATGGCTTTAGTAATTCAAACAAGAAGTAGGTTACAAAGGGATTATGCCCTTAATGTTACCATATACATGTGGTAGTGATGTGTGTGAACACACTAGGACCGCCGGGGCATTTTTTCCCTCTTTAGGAGGTTTTTTCCCCCGTGCATTGTATATACGCCCATCACTCTAGGGCTATCTATCTTTCCATTGCACACTAAGGAATACACTCTCTATTGTGTGCCTTGAGCTTCCTTCGTCTTCTCCAAGCTGTGTGTGTTTCTCTGCAACCCTAATTCCAACAATTGGTATCAGAGCAGGTCACGTCCTCCCGGGCTTAGTCGCCAGCCGCTCCAGCACACGCCTGCTCACTTTCTCCGATTTCAGTGAGCTTTGGCAAGCGTTCGCAAGTCGACAAATATTTTGGGAGAGCTCGAAGAGCTTGGTCTGCTCAGAATTTTGATTTGGGCTCATTTCGGCCTCCGTTTCCACTACGGGCAGTACTGCACAGGCTATTTCGTCATTTTGTGCAGATTTTCTGTCAGTGCCGTTTTCTGCATAACAGGTGCCTTATAGTCTTCTACGGTTTGTGCTATATAGCACAAGTTGTTCCCGCTCCATTTCTCCTATTTTCGGGCAGTTTTCACATCAGGTGCAGCATTTACCATGGCTGACAACAACAACACAGATGTGTTCAAGATGTTTGCTGCTGAGGACAGGTTGGATGGGGACAACTACCCTATGTGGGCTTATATGATGCAACACGTTCTTGTGTCAAAAGGTGTCTGGAACATTGTGCAGGGCATTGATGTACGTCCTGGTTCTGAAGATGTAGGCGATATTGAGGATGTTGCAGGTCTTGCTGCAAGGATTGCAGCTGTTAGAGTTGTTTTGCCTACAGCAGAACAAGCTCGTTGGGATGTTAAGGATGCGCAGGCTCATGCATTGATTGCGTTGTCTGTGAAGCGCACCATTATTCCTCACATCCGTTCAGCAAAATCTGCAAAACAGGCTTGGGATATTCTAGCAGGTCTTTATGCAAGCCGCAATGAGGCTAAAATTGCTTTGCTGCGTAAAGAGCTAGAGTCGAAGATTATGCATGAGGAGGATGATATGGACACTTTCCTTGCTAGTGTCAAGGATATCAATGAGCAACTCATTTCTGCAGGTGAAGTCATTTCTGACAGTTCCCTTGTGCAGACTGTTCTTGATGCCTTACCAGATTCCTACCAGACTTTTGCTAGTACTTGGAGACTGATGACCCAAGGAAATCCTGAAGTTGTCAAGTTTGATGCATTATGCACATTGCTGTTGCAAGAGTCACTTTCTAGAAAAAACAGGACTAGGCAGCGTGCAGTTGAACAGGCTTTTATTGCTTCTCAAAGAAAGGGTGGTAACAGTAATGCAGCCACTTCTTATGGTTCTGCTGCGAGTGGCAAAAATTCTGTTCCTAATGCTTCTGCTGGCAGCACTTCGTCTGGAAATTCTGGTGATAAGGGCAAAAAGAAGATGCGTTGCCATTATTGTAAAGCCAATGATCACTTGATCAAGTCGTGTCCTAAGTTGAAGGCCAAAGAGGCTAAGAAGAAAGAGGGTGGTTCCACTGCAAATGCTGGTTCCACTACAAATGCAGCCATTGTTGAGTCTTCTGTGAAAGGAGATTTTGATGCTGATGTTGATGCAGAATGGGCTTTTAGCGCAGAGTGCACTTACAATCCTGCTGTCCATGATGCATGCTTGTCAGTTGCTGCAGATTCACATGTGTGGTATTTCGACAGTGGTGCTACAAAGCACATTACCTCACATCGTGAATTGTTTACCTCTCTCGAGTCTGTCCCTCATGGGAATTCAGTCACTTGTGCCAACAACGCCTCTTATCCAGTTCAGGGAGTTGGAAAGATTGTGCTCACTGCTGCTAATGGCAGTTCCTTCACACTTGTTGATGCACTTTATGTACCTGGGATCAAGAAGAATCTATTGTCTGTATCCGCACTTGCTAGACTTGGACTTGTAGTCAAATTTGTGGATGACAGATGTACAGTTCATGATCTCAGTTTTGGTGATGAAATTGTTGCATCTGGGCTTTTGTGCCGTGGGCTGTATAAGCTCACTTTGTATGACAAGTGTGGACAAAATTTTGCAAATGCTGTTGCAGATTCAAGGGCTATTTCAGATGCAAAACTTTGGCATGCACGTTTTGGTCATCTGAATTTTGCCAGTTTGCTGCGTTTGCAGAAATCTGATATGGTTGCTTCTTTGCCGCCTCTTGAAGCACCTATCAAACATGTTTGTGAAGGCTGTATCCTGGGTAAAATGCAGCGTTCTAAGTTTCCAAAGGATGGTTCAGTTAGGGCCACATGCAGGTTGCAGCTTGTGCATAGTGATGTTTGTGGGCCCATGCAAACTCCGTCCTTGGGCAATTACCTGTACTTCGTGACTTTCATTGATGATTACTCCAGGCATGCATGGGTATTTCCGCTTAAAGCAAAGTCCGAAGTTTTTATGTGCTTCAAACAATTTTTGGCTATGGCTGAAAATGTCTCAAAATGTACTATGGGCACCCTCCGTTCCGATCGAGGGGGGGAGTATATGTCTCATGAATTTAATGCATTTCTGGCTAGTCGTGGGATAAAACACCAATGTACAGTGCCTTATACACCTCAGCAAAATGGTGTTGCTGAGAGGAAAAACAGGTCACTAACGGAAATGGCACGATGTATGGTCAAAAGTCAAGCTTTACCGCATTCTTTTTGGCTTGAGGCCATCATGTGTGCCACTTATGTACTTAACAGGTGTCCTACGAAAGCTTTGCAGTCTATTACTCCATATGAAGCATGGCATGATAGAAAACCTTCTATTGAGCACATGCGTGTTTTTGGCTGTTTGGCATATGCTTTGGTGCCACAAGTGCAGCGCAGAAAATTGGATGATAAGGCTGTCAAATGTATTTTTGTTGGTTATAGTGCTGAAAGCAAAGGTTACAGGTTGTATCACCCGCAAACAAAACGTATTTTGGTTTCACGGGATGTAGTGTTTGTGGAAGATTCTGTTCAACCCTTGCTGTCATGTACTAGAGACAGTAATGTAAGCTCACAGGACATTTATGACACTTTGTTGCCTCTTTTCAGTGGTGGAAATACGAATGTAAGTTCCAATGAGGCAAATGTACAGCCTATGGGGGTTTCTGAAAATGTTTTAGAACAGCCTATTACTGATGCAGATGTACATGATGTACTTGATGAGGAAAGGGCTGAAAATGAGCAGGCTAGAGGTATGCCAAAATGGTTGGTGCACACTTTGCGTGACAGTAAATTGGATGCACCTTTATCTAGTCGTACTCATTCAGGCTCTCGCCATGCATCTTATGCATCAGATTGTTATGCTTTGGCTGTGTCTAGTTTACATGATGTTGAGGAGCCTCTGTCTTTTGATGAAGCACAGAATTCAGAAAATTGGATTGCTGCCATGAAATCAGAATATGATGCACTTATAGAGAATGACACATGGACTTTATGTGAATTGCCTCCTGGCAAAAAGGCCATTGGTACGAAGTGGGTTTACAAGTTGAAACGCAAGCCGGATGGTGAGATCGATCGCCATAAGGCTCGACTTGTTGCAAAGGGTTATGCACAACAAAAAGGCATAGATTATGAAGAGACTTTTGCTCCCACTTGTCGTATGACTACTGTGCGTTTTCTATGTGCATTGGCAGCTCATTTTGGTTGGGATGTACATCAATCAGACATTGTTACTGCTTTCTTGAATGGTGACATATTTGAGGAAGTTTATGTAACGCAGCCTCGCGGTTTTGTCATAAAAGGACAAGAGGACAAAGTGTGCAAATGTAAGAAGGCTTTGTATGGGTTGAAGCAATCTCCTCGTGCTTGGTATGAGAAAGCTGACACTCATTTGGTTAAACGAGGCTTTCGTAACAGTCCAACAGAAAGCACATTGTATGTAAAGCGTGAGGATGATGTATTTCTCATTGTGGTTCTTTATGTTGATGATTTGCTGATCACTGGACCAAATGAGAGACATATTGCTGAATTTAAGGCTGATTTGAATGCTACTTTCAAGATGAAAGATTTGGGGCTGTTGCATCATTACTTGGGTATACAGTTTAAGCAGTGTGATGGTGGTATTGCCTTGTGTCAGAAAAGTTACATAGAGACATTGCTATGTAAGTTTGGACTTGAGGATTGCAAACCTATTGCCACTCCCATGGAAACAGGTTTGAAGTTGAGTCTACATGATGCTGGCGATCCTGCTGATGTCACTCTTTACCAAACTGCTGTTGGCTGCCTCATTTATGTATGCAACACGAGGCCAGATATTCAGTTTGCAGTCTCGCAGGTCAGCAGATTTATGCATAGCCCAGGGTCTAAGCATTGGCAGGCTGTCAAGAGGATTTTCCGCTACCTTAGTGGCACTTTACATCTTGGCTTGTTTTATCCCAAGGGGGGATCATTGCCGCCAGACTTACATGCTTTTTCGGACTCAGATTGGGCTGGTTGTTTTGACACGCGAGTGTCCACAAGTGGTTTTTGTTTCATGCTTGGCAGTTCATGTATATCATGGTTGAGCAAGAAGCAACCTACTGTGGCCACTTCGAGTTGTGAGGCTGAGTACAGGGCAGTCTTCACAGCTACGGTTGAGTGTGTATGGCTCAGACGCCTTATGGCTGACTTGGGTGTTGGACAGGACACTACCAACACTATCTACACTGACAGTCAGAGCGCATTGGCAGTTGCGAGGAACCCAGTTTTTCATGCTCGCACAAAGCACATTGAGGTGCATTACCACTATGTCAGGGAGAGGCTCTCAGCAGGAGAGATCAGCTTGGCTTATGTGCCAACACATGACAACCTTGCAGATCTTTTCACAAAGGCATTGTCTCGTGAGAAGCTTGAAGCTTTCCGCAAAGCTTTGGGCTTACTCCCCTTTGTGGACTGATCCTGTCCTCAGGGCATGGCACTTCCCTTTACTCATGTGCCAACTCTCGTTCACCGCATCACTCCAGGGGGGATTTGTTACCATATACATGTGGTAGTGATGTGTGTGAACACACTAGGACCGCCGGGGCATTTTTTCCCTCTTTAGGAGGTTTTTTCCCCCGTGCATTGTATATACACCCATCACTCTAGGGCTATCTATCTTTCCATTGCACACTAAGGAATACACTCTCTATTGTGTGCCTTGAGCTTCCTTCGTCTTCTCCAAGCTGTGTGTGTTTCTCTGCAACCCTAATTCCAACACTTAATAGAGCTCCCGCCTTGCTTCAATCTCACCACCTCACACCCACCTTATTACATCAACTTCACAATGCAAAATGTGTGTAGAAAATTCCTCCTTTTATAGGCCAAAAGAGCTGCCCTCTCTCATGAGAGGGAGTCATGTGTAGCTTCCCGGACTCTCCAATGTGCCCATGTGTGGCCTCCCTTGAGAAGACAAGTCCGTCTTAAATTTGGCCACCGGCTATTGACTATCGGCCATCGTGAAAATTTTGGTTTTTCGATGAGTGATTTCTCTTCATGCACGACGGCTTCTCCTCATAACAGGGGCCTTACAAATGTGTGTTTTTAACATAGAAATTACAATGGATAAATCAGGCTCCATGTTTAACAATCTTCCACTTGGAGACTGATCTCCAAACCAAACCTGTGACTGCTTTCCATCCTCGCTTCTTATCCTTGAATTCCAAATGAAGATGATCAAAAGCTCAACTTCTCCTTATTGAACACCTTTGTAAACATGTCTTCAAGATTTTCACTTGTATGCACCTTTCCTAGCTTTAGTTGTCCCTCTTCCAAAAAAAGTGTGTATGAAGTGATATCTCACCTCAATGTTCTTTGTCCTTAAGTGAAAGGCTAAGTTCTTTGCAAGATGGATAGCGCTCTGGCTATCACTGTACAAGACACAACTGTCTTGTTTGAATCCAAGCGCTTCTAAGAATCTTGAAGCCACAAAATTTCTTTGCTTGCCTCTGTCATTTCTACATACTCTGCTTCCGTGGTAGAAAGTGATACCACTTTCTGCAGGTTTAAAGCCCAACTTATTGTTGTGCCTTTAACTCTGAAGACATAGCCAGTAGTGCTCCTTCAAGTATCTTTGTCACCTACCATATTTGCATTAGCATACACTTGCAAGAAAATATAAGTTCCTCCAAAATCAAAGCATTTGTTGTTGTCCCTTTCAAACACCTAAGTATTCACTTTACAACTTGCCAGTGTTCTTTACTTGGATTAAACACTTTTTGGGCTTTGAATCTAGCTTTGACCTTAGGCTTCTATCTAAGTGTATGAAAGCCTTACACCCAAACACTTTGATAAATGAATAATTCACTGGTTTACCTGTACATGCCTCTTTTGGAACTCCCCCATCCAATGTCGTTGAGGGCGCCCGGTTGATTAAGTACATAGGCGTACTTACTGCTTTTGCCCAAAGCTCAAGCTGTAAGCTTGCATGTAGCCACATGCTTCATGCTCGCTCTATGATTGTTATATTCATCCTTTCTAAAATTCCATTTTGTTGAGGTGTCCTTGAGGTTGTTCTTCAATAGATTTCAAAATCTTGGCTGCAATACTCGCCTCCACTATCAGATCTGAGGCATTTAACCTTGGTACCTATTTCATTCTCCAGAAAGGCTTTCCACCTTTGAAATATGGAAAACACATCGGATTTATTCTTCATTACATAAACCCATGTTTTCCTAGTTGCATCGTCTATGAATGTTACATAGTACAATGAGCCACCAAGGGATGGTGTACTTGTAGGACCACAAGCATCAAAATGAATCAATTCAAGTTTTTTATTTTTCCTTTCATGTCTTGCTTTTAGGAATTGTATCCTTTTTTGTTTCACATAAATACAATCTTCACAGAACTCTAGTCCACTTCTTTCAAACCTGGTACAAGTTTCTTCAGTTGAAGTATATCCATTCCTCTGGCATCATATGCCAAAGCCAATCGCATGGAATGAAGTCTTGGAATCTACTATCTAGGAATTAGACACATTATCTAATGAGAGAATTAGAGCATCTTGCTTTAGTTTACCTGCCACATTGGCCTCCGATGTTGGCTTTTTGTCTTGAGACTCTAACTCCTCCTTCTTCTTAGACCAGCAATCCTTCTTGACGTGGCCCTTCTTACAACAGTTCTAATATTCAAGAACTAACTTTGTGACTTGCTTTGCCTTGAGTGATCATGACCCTTTTGGTTTTTGAACCTCTCCTTAGGCCTTCCTTCTTGTTTCCATTGATAGTGCAACATTTGATGATTCACATGTGCTTCTCCTTTACATTTGTTTGCTTAGGAGAACACCCACAACATCATCAAACTTAAGAGTATTTGTGCCAGAGATAGAGTTACTTACATCCATCATAAGGCTATCCCAACTATCCGGTAGAGATGATAGTACAAGGAGAGATTGCACTTTGTCATCGACAATGACCTTCATCGATCAAAGTTGACTTATGTTGTTGTTAAAGTTTTTTAGGTGTCCTGCAATTGAATCATTCATCTTTAGGTTAAACAAGCACTTCATGAGAAATACTTTATTGGATGCCGATGGTTTCTCGTAGAGGCCATCAAGTGACTTCATCAAGTCGATGCCGATGGTTTCTCGTAGAGGCCATCAAGTGACTTCATCAAGTCCTCCGTGGTCTTCATCTCCGAAATGCTAAAGGCCACCATTGATGCCAAGCTATTGTTTCTAATGCCTTTCGGTCAAGGACAATCCATGCTCCATGTGACAAATAAAGGTCCTTCTGGTAGAGATAGTCTTCAATCTTCATCTTCCAGTGCTAGTAGTTCTTGTCCTTGAACTTCTCCATCTTGAGCTTCCCTTCCTCCTCCATTACTCCCACTCAATTCAAGGAATCCTTTCCTTGAGATACTTTAGCTACGAGCAAACCTTTCTCTAATACCAATTGTTAGGAAATAGAAACTAGCTAAATAGATAGCAGAGTAGACTACTTAATGGAGAGAGACAAATTTTCACAGACAAGAGATTATAGAGTAGAGAGAGAGAGAGAGAGAGAGAACACATGATATACGTGGTTCACCCAATGTGGGCTACATCCACGAGAATGTAGCCACTCAATGGTGGTAGTACTTCAAAAAAGAAGTAGGTTACAAAGGGATTATACCCTTAATAGATCTCCCTCCTTGCTTCCACTCTCATCACCTCACACATACCTTGTTACATCAACTTCACAATGCAAAATGTGTAGAAAAGGCCTCCTCTTATAGGCCAAAAGAGTTTCCCTCTCTCATGAGAGGCAACCGTGTGTAGCTACCCTTGTGTAGACAAGTCCAAGTTGGACTCTCCAATGCACCCATGTGTGGCCACCCTTAAGAAGACAAGTCCATCTTGAATTTGGCCATCGGCCACCGGCCAATCGATCGGTTGTTTTTCGACCACTTTTCGGCCGTTGTCTTGCCATACTCTTCGCGCAAAAAGGCCATGAAAATTTTGGTTTCTGACGAGTGATTTTTCTTCATGCATGATGGATTCTCCTCATAACGGGGGCCTTATAAATGTGCTTTTTTAACATAGAAAATTACAACGGGTAAATCAAGCTCCATACTTAACATACACAATACTACATGTAGTGGAAACAGATACCAAAATGAGTCCAAAACAAAAATCTAAGCAAGTGAGCAGGTGACCTGAATATTTGTTGACCTCCAAATGCTAGCCAAAGCTCACAAAAATTGGATAAAGTGAGAAAGAGTGTGTTGGAGCTGTTGGGGAGACTAAGCCTGGGAGGATGCAACCTGCTCTGATACCAATTGCAGGAAAAAACACACATCTTGGAGAAGAAAAAGGAAGCTCAAGGCACACAAGAGAGAGTGTGTTACTTAGTGTGTAATGGAAAGATTAGTTAGCCCTAGAGTGATGGGTATATATACAATGCATGAGGGGGAAAACCTCCTAGCGAGGGAAAAAATGCCCTGGGGTTCCTAAGTGTGCTCACACACATCACTACCACATGTATATGGTAGCTCATAAGTGTACTCTACACTAAAAGCCCATCCTTCATCAACATCAGCATCACAGTCTCCTTTCACAGAAGACTCAACAATGGTTGCATTTGTAGTGGAACGAGTATTAGTAGTGGAGCCAGTCTCTTTCTTCTTAGCCATTTTTGCCTTCAACTTAGGACACTACTTGATCAAGTGATCATTAGCTTTACAATATTGGAAACGCATCTTCTTTTTTCCCTTATCACCAAAACTCATAGACAAATTGATGCCAGCAAAACCATTAGGAATAGGTGATTTTCCACTCGCAGAAGAACCATGAGAAGTGGCTACATTGTTGTTACCACCTTTTCTTTGAGCAAAAATAAAGGCCTATTCAACTGCATGATGTCTAGTCTTGTTTTTTTGGAAAGTGATTCTTGCAAAACAACAATGTGCATAATGCATCAAACTTGACAACTTCAGGTTTCCTTGGGTCATAAATCTCCAAGTACGAGCAAAAGTCTGGTAAGAATTTGGCAAAGCATCAAGAACAGTCTGCACAAGGGAATTGTCAAAAATGACTTCATTTGCAAAAATAAGTTTCTATTGATATCCTTGGTACTAGCAAAGAAAGTGTCCATGTCATCTTCCTCATGCATAATCTTCAACTCCATCCCTCTACGCAGCAATGCAATTTTTTTCCTCATTGCGACTAGCATAAAGACTAGCCAGGATATCCCAAGCCTGTTTTTCATATTTCATTGAACAAATGTGGGGAGTAATAGTGCACTTCATAGACAACGCAATCAATGCATGAGCATGTGCATCTTTTACATCCCAACAAGCTTACTCAGTTGTAGGAAAAATAGCTCTTATAGTAGCAAGACTTGCAACATCCTCAACATCGCCTGTATCCTGAGAACCAAGACGTGCATCAATGCCTTGCGCAATGTTCTAAACGCCCTTCACCACAAGAATATGTTGTATCATTTAAGCCCACATAGGGTAATTGTCCCCATCCAATCTGTCCTCAACAAGCAAACATCTTGAACACATGTAATGTTGTCAGTCACCGTAAATATTGCATCTAATGTGAATTGCCCAAAAAGAAGAGAAATAAAGAGGGAACAACACGTGCTATATAGCACAAACCATAAAAGACTGTAAGGGCCTGTTATACAGAAAAAGGCACTGATAGAAACTCTACACAAAACAACAAAATAACCTACACCGTATTGCCTGTAGTGGAAACATAGACCAAAATGGGCCCGAATCATAAATCTGAGCAAACCAAGCTCTAGAGCTCTCCCAAAATATTTGTTGACCTAATGACGCTCTCCAAAGCTCACAAAAAACGAAGAAAGTGAGCATGCGTGTTCCGGAGATGCTTGCGACTAAGCCTGAGCTTAGCTTAGAATTCTAGAACTTGAAAACTTTGAAATTTCATGAAACAACTCACTTATGACAGTTTAGAGAGTGAGATACGTAGGAATCCACTTTGATGTCTACTTAACCTACTCCTAGTTAAAGAAACAAGTGAAAAGTGTTCACAAAGACTAGTTTTTTTTTATGAATTGACTATTAACTTTTAGACTCTACCATAGTCCAACTTATCAACCACTCAAAAACAACCTAATTTATACCTAAAATGTAAAGAAAGAGATGCAAGAGAGCTACACAAGACAAGCACAAAAGCACACAGAGATGGAAAGCTTCTTCTTCTTCACACAGAAAAGAGAGTACAAAATGACTAAGTGCTAAAACTGAAAAATAGCACATATGTACATGCGGTCACTAAGTGTGAACTTGCTAGAAGCGTACTAGGCTGGCACTATAAGTGTAGTCCAGCTGTAGAATCACTGGCAGAGATCCTCCGTGTCGGTCACCTAATGCGCCAGTGAGTAAATGCCGTAAGCGGCCAAGACCCGTAGTGGATGCCAGCTCAAGATGTAGAGCTCGACATCTCAACACTCCCCCTCGAGCTCTGCATGTTGCAGAGTCCAAGCATAGTCCGGAAACGTCGAAGCTTCTCAGCTCCGAGGACCTTGGTAAAGATATCCGCTATCTGCTCCTCTGTGCTGACGTAGACCAAGTTGATGCCGCCCGCCAACACTCGCTCTCGAACGTAGTGGTAATGGACCTCTATGTGCTTGGTCCTGGCATGGAACACTTGGTTCCTAGCCAACTGCATGCTACTGAGGTTGTCACAATGGATGACAATCTGCTGGTCCACCTACACTTCCAAGTCCTCAAGTAATGTGCGTAGCCAAGCTACCTCGCACGCCGCAATTGTTGCACCTCTGTACTCGGCCTCTGTGCTCGATAAAGCAACTGTAGGCTGCTTTTTGTTGCTCCAAGTAACAGCAACACTCCCAAAAGAGAACATGGAGCCACTCGTAGATCTCCTATCAACAATGCTACCTACCCAATCTGCATCTGTATACCCATACAATGCTAATGGCACATCTGCTGCATAGAACAATGCGTAGTCAAGAGTCGCTTGCACATACCGAAGTGTGCGTCATACTCCATCCAAATGTGGCTTCCTCGGAAGCTGCATGAACTGACTCTCCAAGCCTACTGTGTAGCTCAAGTCTGGCCTCGTGATAGTCAAGTAGATTAGACTACCCACAATCTTCCTATACATCTTGACATCCTCAACAACGTCACCCTTCTCTGCACTCAGCTTTGCATTCACATCCAAGGGAATAGAAATTGGCTTACAATCAGCCATACCATACTTTGACAACATGTCCAAAGCATACTGTCTCTGTGACAGCCATACACCCTCTGGAGTCCTGATCACCTCAATGTCAAGAAAGTAGCGCAACTCTCCCAAATCTTTCATTTCAAACTCCTGTTTGAGAAGACCCTTCACATGGTCAATCTCCATAGCATTGTCACCCACAATAATAAGGTCATCTACATATATGGTAATGACCACAATCCCCACATCACTCTCACGTACATAGAGTGAATGATCAGCATGAGCTCTCCTAAACCCAATATTGACAAGATACTTGGCAATCCTGTCATACCATGCTCTAGAGCCCTGCTTCAAACCATACAAAGCTTTGAGAAGTCTGCATACATAATCTGGGTAACCTGGATCGACATAACCAGGTGGCTGATCCATATACACTTCCTCTTGCAACTCACCATTCAAGAAGGCATTCTTTACATCCATTTGATGCATAATCCATCCTCTAGATGCAACCACTGCTATGACAGCTCTCACAGTCCTCATCTTTGCCACTGGAGCAAAGGTCTCCTCATAGTCTATGCCATACTTCTATGCATAACCCTTTGCGACCAGCCTTGCCTTGTGACGCTCAATGTTACCATCAGCCTTATGCTTGGTTTTATACACCCATTTAAAGCCAATAGCATTCTTGCCACTTGGCAATGGCACCAACTCCCATGTGTCGTTTGCTTCCAATGCAGCCATCTCTTCATCCATTGCATCATCCCAATGCACATTTCCAACCGCATCCTCAAAACATGTGGGCTCCACATCCTGTATCACCTTAGACATGTAGGCTTGGTGATGAGCTAGATACCCATCATAAGTCAATTTTTGAACTGAATTTCTGACTCTGTTAGATCTGTGCGGTCCTGGGTCACTCCTTTGCCCTCTAGCATCTTCTTGTACTTTCCTTACACCAGGTGTCCTGACAGTCGGAATTCCAAATTCCTCATCAAGACTTTGTTCAGAACCATCTGAATCCATGTCTACATGTGAAAAACCTGATGATGCATCAGTCATAAAGGGAGGTTCATCAACCTTTTCCTTTCCTTTTCGTGATACATTCCCTGTACCTGCTGGTGGAGTAGCCTGCGTACATAGTCTACCATTCCATGGCTTCTCAACAGAGCCACGAGAAGAGCACTCTTGTGGTCCACTCAAAACCTGTGACTGTGGCCTCACATTTTGTACAACCACATCATCTTTTACATCAGCCCCAATAGTGCCATGTGCATTACTATACCATTTGCTCATCTCATCAAAGACTACATCTCTGCTCACTCGTAATTCTCGTGTAGTAGGATTGTAGCACCTGTACCCCTTTTGTTCAAGGGAATATCCCACAAGAATACATTTCTCTACTTTAGGATCCAATTTCCTACGCAACTCATCTGGTACATGCACGTAAGCTATGCAGCCAAACACTTTCAAGTGTGCCAAATCAGGCTTTGTACCTGTAAACTTTTCCTCAGGTGTTACATCATGCACCGCAGTTGTAGGTGTCCTGTTCATAATGTACACAGCTGTATTTACAGCTTCAGCCCAGAAATGATGAGGCATGTTCTTCTCATTCATCAATGCATGTGAAACCTCTGCAAAGTGCCTGTTTTTCCTCTCTGCGACCCCATTCTACTGTGGAGTATATCTGCATGTAAACTACCTGCGTATACCATGCATTCGCAGAAAATCTAAAAAATCATTGGAGAAGTACTCTCCCCCTCCATCTGACCTCAATGTCTTGATTTGCATATCTGTCTCCTTCTCAATCATGACTTTGAAGTCTTGAAAGTGACCAAACACTTCACTTTTGTTACGCATGAAGTAGACCCATACTTTCCTTGTATGGTCATCAATGAAAGAGACATATTACCTGCAACCATGTATACTTGCAGTATCGGTTGGACCCCAAACATCTGTGTGCACCACCTCAAGTGGCTTTTTACATACATTGCGCTCATGTGAAAATGAGCCCTTTGACTGTTTTCCAAACTGGCATGCTGCACACACTTTATGCATACCATCCACCTTGAATTTGGGCAAACCTTTTACAATTTGTTTTGATTGCATGTTGCGCAATCTCTGCTCATTGACATGGCCAATGCGTTTGTGCCAAATGTCAACATCAGCCACAACACCTGTGCCCTGTGCAAATAATGCAGCTTTTACCTCAGGCATGTCTACATTCAGCGTAAACATTCTGCCCACACGTTTGCCCTCTGTGATCATCTTACAGCCATTCTGGAAATCTTCTACATAACAGCCATTGGGATTGAAGCAAACCTGCAAACCCTGCTCAACCATTTGTCCAACAGAAACAAGATTCTTTGTAATGTTTGGGACATGAAGTACATCTACTAAGTACTTTGATTTCCCACTCTTCGTATTTAGAGGTATGTCCCCTACATGAGCAATGGGGTGAGCTGTGTCATGTCCTGTCTGCACATAGCCTGACACATCTGGTTTGCGCATATCTCTAAACCACTCTCCATGAGACATCATGCGATTAGAGGCACCTGAATCCACATACCAAACATCATCTTGGGTGGAATTCTCTGCAGTCATTGTATTCATTACATGCTGCATAACAAAAATGCGCTCGTTTTTGTTGTCATCTGCATCTCTACTACTAGATGCATAGTTGCCCTGTTCTCTCTTTCCACTTGCTTTTCCCTTTGGACAGTCACGTGACATGTGACCTCTTTCACCACAAGTCCAACATTCTCTGCTATCTGCAGTATGTCGCTGCCTGCTTGATCCTGCACCATGACCTCTTTGACTCCCCCTGCCTTGAGACCGGTTTCCCCTGCCACCTGTATTGTTTTGATTTGATTGACCTTCTTGAAATTGGCCCCTGCAACTGTTAGGAAATAAGACGTAGCTAAATAGATAATTGAGTAGATTACTTAATGGAGAGAGACAGATTTATATACACGAGATTCTAGAGTAGAGAGAGAGAGAGAGAGAGAGAGTACACACGATATACGTGGTTCACCCAATGTGGGCTACGTCCACAGGAAAGCAGCCACTCAATGGCTTTAGTACTTCAAAACAAGAATTAGTTTACAAAGGGATTATACCCTTAATGGAGCTCCCGCCTTGCTTCCTTAACCTGATTTAGCTTCGACTTTAGTTGAAGCTTCCTGGCCTTGGTGTTCACCTCGAACACTCTGTCTAAGTTTTTCCATGCAATGGAGGCGGTTTCAACATCCTGTAGATAGCCCATCATGCCATTTGTGATGCTCATAGAAAGCCAATACATCACTTTGCTCTGGCCTTGTTTCCAGTCCCTCAAAGCTTTCCTTTGTTCTGCTGTAGCATTTGCCTCGGGAATCTCTGGTTCCTTTTCATTGTCTCCTTCTACATAGTCCCAATAACCTTTTCCTTTTAGGAAATTTGCTATTTTGAACTTCCATGCAGGGTAGTTATTTTTCTCAAGCTTCTCAGTGACAATCTGAATGAAACCGTCAGACATCTTGAAGCACTAAGACAAAATAGCTGCAATCTGCAAAAACCTGCAAATCTGTTGAACCTGCTATCGTGGTACCCGTAACGCTTTCGACACTCAACGAGTGTCCACAATCAAGCGTACATACAACCACTGTACTTGTACAGTAAATCTCTGTATACTGCACTTTGGAGACCTATTCAGAAACTTGTACAAAAAACCCCCAAAATTTTTTCCGCTACGCGGGGCACCTTCGGCATCTGGTCGTGGATTGCGAATGAATGGCACTATAAGTGTAGTCCAGCTGTAGAATCACTGGCAGAGATCCTCCGTGTTGGTCACCTAACGCGCCAGTGAGTAAATGCCGTAAGCGGCCAAGACCCGTAGTGGATGTCAGCTCAAGATGTAGAGTTCAACATCTCAACATAAAAGATCCTCGCAACAACTATGACTACTCCCAAGACACCTCTACACGACTGAAGACGACAATCCTCAACTATGCAATTTCTAACACATGGTGTTTTTCTCCAAGTAAACCTAAAGGAAGTGATCGACAATTATATCCAAGCATTTATGTTTTCTCTAGTTTAGTTTAAGTCATATCATCATCAAAAATAGTGTCAAATGTATGTCTGGGGGTTGCCAAGGATCACTCTATCGTATTGTAGAGATAGCAAGAACGACGTACATAAATGTAATACCGTGAGACGGGGTTGACATGACTAGTGCATGGAGGCTACAAGAGGTTGTCAATCTCTTGGAAAACACACTCAATACCTATCCACTCAATGAAACACTCACATGTATGTCAAACAAAAAAAGCTAATCCTCACATTAGCAAGAAAATCTTGACAATTCACCAAGCTATCAAGATCCAAAAATCACCAAACTTATAGGTCGGACAGATAGATTCTATACACACAGGACTACATTCTCAATTACATTTTGGTCAATTAAATAAATTTATGATTATTATCTACACGGTAGATTTGACCTAGTCCGTTTTGGCTCAGAATGCACTTGGAAGCTTAGCAATTTTTCCCTAATACCTCTTCTATACTTAAAAATGCAGCTTGGACGCTCAAATCTTGAGTTATGAACCAATTACAAAGATGGCTAGCAACAACTAACTCATGCATCATCGCAAGAAATTTACATCATTGCTATCTCACTTTGGCCATCCGTTTGTGGGTGATAGGCCAAAGAGAAATTCAATCTTGTCCCTAGATTTTCAAAGAGGCCTTTCTTGAAATTACTGGTCATTCTAGGATCTGTATTTGACACGATGGATGTTGGTAATCCATGGAGTTTGAAAATCTATGATATGAAGAGAGTTGCCATTTGATGTGCCTTAATAGTCTTTTTGTCAGGAATAAAGTGTGCTTGCTCGCAAAACATGTCAACTATTGTCCATATTACCATATACGCATGGATATACTCTCCCATGGTGAATTCGGAATAGGCAATGGATGGAGTACTCCAGGTTTCTTCCCTCTATCGTACTTGGTCTTTTGGAATACTACACATTTTGAAACATACTCTTGTATGTCCACTTTCATGGTAGGCCAATGGAAGTAGGTTTCTACTCCTTGGAGAGTAGGTTGAATGCCTCTATGCCCCACATAGGGAGGAGCATGGGATTCATACATGACTTTCTCACGAAGGGAGTGGGTAGCACATAGCCTATTTCCATGGAGAAGATAACCACTTTGCAATGTGAATGGTTCCTCTTTCTTCCCCAAAGCAAGGGCTGCCTTTCTGTCTCTATAGTCAGGGTCAATAAAGTACTCATCTATCATAGAAGATAGATCATTGTGAGTAGCTATAGACACCGCATTAATTGTTGGTCATTGTTAAAGTGCATCGGTCACTCTATTGTGCTTAGTAGAAATGTGAGCAATATGGAAATCAAATTGCGAAATAAAATTTTCCCGCCTCATTTGTTTGTCAGAAATCTTGGTTTGCGTCATGAAGTACTTGACACTTTGGTGGTCGGTTCATAGAACAAATGGAGTCCCCAATAATAATGCTTCCATGTGTCTAGGACATGTAGAACAATTAAAATATCTTTATCATTAATGCCTAAGACACGTTCATCTGTATTGAGCCTTCGGCTTTCATATGTTATGGCATGCCCTTCTTGAAGCAAGACTACTCCAAGGAAATCACCACAAGCATCACATTGGATCTCAAATGGCTTTGAGAGATCCGGAAGCCTGAGGACTGGTTGGGAGGAGGTAAGCTTCTCTTTCAGCTTGTCAAAAGCATTTTGCTCCTTAGCAGTCCATAAATACTTAACGTTCTTCTTAGTAAGTCATGTAGTGGTCCTGCTATTTGAGAAAATTTTGCTATGAGGCGTCTATAGTATGCACACATACCAATAACTCTTCTTAGCTCATGTAGGTTCCTTGGATTAGTCCATGATTTTATTACCTCTAACTTTGATGGATCCATATGGATACCATCTTGAGAGATAATGTGACCTAAGTATTGAATCTCTTGAAGGAAAAATTCACTTTTGTTTTGGTTAAGAAAAAGCTTGTTCTCCCTTAATGCTTGAAAAATTACTTGGAGATGTTGCTTATGTTCCTCCAAGGCCTTGGAGTAGATGATGATATCACCAGTGAATTTGCGGTAGGGATTAAAGTTTTTCTCCATAAGACAATTGAACGTGGCTCGTGCATTAGTCAAGCCTAAAGGAATGACTAGATATTCATAAAAACCAAATGTTGTGCGAAACGCGGTCTTTAGGATATCTTCATCCACTATCCTTATTTGATGATAGCCACTTTTAAGGTCAATCCTATTGAAGTAGGTAGGGCCTTGTAGCTTATCAAACAGATCCTCTACCCGAGGCATGGGAAATTTGTTATTGATAGTGGTATGGTTTAGTGCTCGATAGTCCACACACATACGATATGTACCATTTTTCTTTTGCACTAAAAGGACTGGAGAACAAAATGGCTAGGAGGTGGGACTCACCATCCCTTTGTCAACCAATTCATGTACTTGCCTCATGATCTCCTCTTGTTGATCTTAAGAAAATCAATAAGGAGGCTTGTTAAGCGGTGAGCTTTCTAGTAGGAGCTCAATTCGATGGTCATCATCCCCTCATTTTTGGAGGTAGGTCCATAGGGATGTCGTCGATAACACATCTTGGAATGCTTTTAGAATATTACACAAGTCTAACTCTTCTTGATTCTTAGTATTTACATTTGCTGAACCATTAGGAACTTTTAGGGACTCTTTGACAAAAACCATGTGCGCAAAAACTGAGCTCTTCATTGATTTATCAAAAGCAGGTGAATTTACAATTGGTATAGTACGACCAAACTCACTAGCATCTATATACATGTTATTTTCCATGTAGGTGAAGTAGATGCTCCTTTCAGGGAACGTTATGTTGACATCCATGCAATTGAACCATGGTGCCCCTAGGATAGCATCCTCATGTTGGAGAGGAGAGATGAAAAAGTCTTCTTTATCGATATAGCTTTGGACATGGAGCCTCAACTTCCCAATCAAGGGAGTAACGGAGGCTCGCTGCCCCTTGAAAGAAGTGTCGACCGTCACATAATCTCCCATCTCAAAAGCTTAAATGCCCAACTTGGTGGCCAGCTCTGTTGATATGAAGTTGCAAGTAGAGCCAGGGCAAGATGAAGCCATCATGCTCCCTTACCTTTCCCCAAGCATAGGAGAGAGGTGCACCTTGTATTCTCTAAGAAAATAGCCATAGCTTTCGTCGGAAGAAGAGGAAGGTGAAGCAGATGTTCTTCCTTTGTTTCCTCTCTTCCCTTTCAGAATGATGAGGAGAAGGACTGTGGGTTGAACGTTTCCTCTTGGGAGGAGTTGGCGATCGTCTAGACCACAGTCTTCGTGGAGCCACATCTTCAGAGGAACTTAAAGTTTCATTGCTTTCTTGGTCTTTGGATTCCTCCTCTCGTATGGGAGAGAGTCTTATTTTGGGGGTCTCTTCAAGAGGCCTCCTATGCTCTCTCTCCACTTGGAGAGGAAGAGAAATTCATAAACGGGCAGTTGTTGAGTAACTTCAGCTTGCAAAGTAGGGTTGCAGTAATGAGATAATTGACAAACATGGAAGCATCATCATTAGCACCTTCATGTGCAAAATCAAAGCTATCAATGTTCTATCTACTCTCTTGGTTATTGTCAGCCATAATGTTAACAAAATTTGTGTACTTACTTAATGTATGCTTTGGCAATTCAAAACCTTAGTTGCCACTACTCTTAGCCTTTAAAAATTGGCAATTAAGTATCTACATCCACAGCTCAAAGTGGTTAGTTATAGAGATTAGTGGAGTGAGTATAATATTGAAAAATCATCGGGGGCTAGCTCCTTTCGGACTTCTTATGGCTCAATAATGGTAAATCCGTAGGCAAGTCTAGAAAGACCCCATTATTAAGTCCAAAGCTCCCGAGGTGTGCACCATATTCCACATAGTGGGCTCAACAAAACCGATAATAGATCCCAATCCCACTTATCCTAATATAATTTACAAAATCAACCATTTATAGGCTACTTAAAGACCTCTATTCTTAAGAAACAAAAGACAAACCAAATGCTTTGATTTCAATGTAATAGAAATGGCCTATTAACTTTGAGAGTAGCGGAAATTAGAGAAAGTACTTGTGTGAATTTATTCTATGAGCATAGCAGGTGACCTTAATTGATGGTAGCAACATAAACACAGCATTTAGTTAACTTGGCATGAACAATACTTTTGCAATGAGAGAGAGTTTAGACAACATGACAATAGTTGAGGACCGGATTTATGTGGAGCCGGTCCCCCCTCCAATAGGCATTTGTATTATAGTTTCTCCCATCAAGAGAGACTTGTTACAATATAATCTTTGTGTTCCTTGTGACCTAGGTGATGCAATGAAGATGAAAAGATTCATGAATCACGAGCATAACATAAACTTTGTGGAAAGCATAACTATCCCAAGACCTCAAACACCTTCGAAGGTGAAGAGAGCTAGGAGGGAAAATGAGGGTAGGGAAGAGGAAGAAGAAACATTTCATAGGAGAGACAATTAGTTCCTCACTTATCACTCATCACTCTTCTTGCTAGCATACATAATAGCATAGTAATGAAGATGTAGAAGATGGCAAGCTTGAAGCATGGCTCTTGGTTGTATTTGCATTCCATAGCCAAGAGTGTTGATGTAGGCTCTCAACCTCTCTACTTGCTCAAGGAAGGAGAGGCTTGCACTTTGCACAATACACAATGAGAGTGTGTTTGAGTGTGTGTGGTAGAGTATACCCCTCAAGCAACCCCCTAGATTTCTTTGGTGGACCCCCCCTTGCAGCTCATGATTGAAACTCATTGGACCCCTCCTGGCCTAGCCAATCACAAGCAAGGGCATATCAAGCAACAAGGGTATCCTTGGGAAAAGTGTCCCCCTTTCCCCTTTGAGAGAGAGGACTTGATAAATGCTAAAACAATTAATTAAATCCACTAAATTATCATTGGACCCCTTGAAAGGCCAACCAATAGGCTTTAGGCACACCATGAGGGTAACCTAGCTAGGGGCGTGAAATGTGTCCTACTTGCCTCTTGGGCAAGGGGTGCCCTTTGGGGGAGAGAGTGGTCAAGCAAACCCCCCCCCCCCCTTTTTGCATGGCTTGCCCCCTCCTTGTAGGGATTTGCATTGACTTTTGTGACCGTTTTACTGTCTAAGCCCTTGATTCACCCACCCTCCCTTACATTCTCGGATTCTTGTGTTGGGTGAGTGTAGGTAAGTTGGCAGGAGGCGCCCTGCCTAAGCTCAAACTCCTACAAGACTTTGTGTGTGTGTGTGTGTGTGTGTGTGTGTGTGTGTGTGTGTGTGTGTGTGTGTGTGTGTGTGTGTGTGTGTGTGTGTGTGTGTGTGTGGACATGGCTACTTGAGGTAAGCTAGTAGGTGCCGCCAAGCTCTAACTCGTAGAGGACTTGTAGAGGTCATTTACAGCTACAAATAAGAGTTATCCATTATCTCGGGGGAGGTCACTTAATAACAATGTGAATATCATGTGAGTCCTAAGCATAGATGCCAAAAAAGGCTTTGTTTGGTAGAACCTAGAGCTGATGGTTCAAACCAAAGGACTCACCTTCAATTCATCTAACTAGTAAAAAAGGAAAAACTTTGGATACTTTGGGTACCATTTCTAAAAGGTTAAAGTCACTAAGGGAGCAGAGGTTGTTTTGAAATTCCTTGACGGCTTCAAGAGCAACACTATCTCCGCAGAAGATACCACCTATTTGAGGGATAGCTGGAGTAGTGGGGGTACTGATAAAAGTTGGGTTGAGGCCACATAATTTTTTGAGAGAGTTAGATAGTTCAGGTCCAAGAGAGTTGGGCTAACTCTTGTTGGTATTGTAAAGACAGTATGGGTAATTGGGCTATGTATTGGGAAATCATAGCTACCCCATCTTTGAAGTCCTTGTCCAAGGTTGCCAAGATCTTGACCCAATCATTAAAAGAAAGCGTGTGCAGGATAGAAGACTTTTTATCCGTAGCTAAGGCCAAATCATAAATTAGTTAAGAAGCATCCAAGGTGCTACTACATCTGAGGACAAGGGAGGTTGCCACAGAGAGAGGTTCATAGGTTAATTCCGAGCCTTGCAAAAGAGCAAGGGTCTGCAATTGACAAAACGTTCAATTAAGAAGAGATTACTTAGGGTAAGATGTAACAATGCTTTTGGCATATCGAGCCAAAAAATGTAATGGAATTGTCCTATTAACTTAGATTGTAGCGAAAAGAGAATAACATAGTGAGAATTTCATTAAGGAAATTCCTTCTTGTAGGTAGAGAGAGTGTTTGAATGGAGAGAGCAACATTAAACACATTCCCTAGCTAATATGGCATGAGAAATAACTTGAAAAAGAGAGATAATTATAGACATTGAAAACATTTAAGGACTGGATTTATATGGAGACGGTCCCCCCTCCGATAGGCTCTTGTATTATAGGTTCTCCCATCAAGAGAGACTTGGTACAATGCAATCTTTGTGTTCCTTGTGACCTAGGTGATGCAATGAAGATGGAAAGCTTCATGCATCACGAACATAACATAGACTTTGTAAAAAGCATTAACTATCGCCAATTTCAGTCCCAAGGCCTCAAACACCTTCAAAGGTGGAGAGAGCTAGCGGGGAATGAGGGTAGCGAAGAGGAAGAAGAAACATTCATAGGAGAAAACAATGCTTATCATCACTCTTCTTGATAGCATACATAATATCATAGTAATGAAGATGGAGAAGATGGCAAGCTTAAACATTGAAGCATGGCTCTTAGTTGGATTTGCATTCCATAGCCAAGAGTCTTGGTGTAGGCTCTAAACTTCTCTACTAGCTTGGAGAAAGAGATGGAGTTCTTGCACTTCACCAAGGGAAGAATGAGAGTGAATGAGAGAGAAAGAGAAGGAGTATACCCCCCAAGCACATATCTTGCTTGCTTTGGTCAACCCCCCCTTGTAGCTCATGCTTGAAGCTCATTGGATGCCTCTAGACCTAGCCAATCACATACAAGAGACATATCAATCAACAAGGGTAGGTTCTGGACAAGTGTCCTTCTTTCCCCTTTGAGGGAGAGAGGCTTGATAATTTCTTAGATCTAAATTCTCATTGGACCCCCTTTAAGCCTATCCAATAGGATTCATGCACAACTTGAGGGCAACATGGGTAGAGTTTTGACATGTGTCCTTGGTGCCTCTTGAGGCTTGGGCTTACCTTGTGTGTGTGTGTGTGTGTGTGTGTGTGTGTGTGTGTGTGTGTGTGTGTGTGTGTGTGTGTGTGTGTGTGTGTGTGTGTGTGTTCTCTTCTCATCCCCTTAGCTTTAGGGCTCGCCCCCTCCTTTATAGAGATTTTGTTGACTTTTGGAACACAAGCACCTTAGTCAACAAGCACCACAAAGCACCTCAAGCTTGGGTAGAGTTCCCACAAGCACCTCAAGCTCCCTAGTCGGCAAGCATGACAAGCACCTCAAGCATTTTAGTCAGCAAGCACGACAAGCACCTCAACCATCTTAATCAGCAAAGCACGACAAGCACCTCAAGTCTGGGTAGGGTTCCAACCTCAAGCTGAGTCCTAGATTAACTAAGGCCAAAGGACTTTTAACACTAACCATTGGAGGTATTTAACAAAGCTAACCCTAAGGTCTTTAAGCTTCATTAGGTTACCTTGCTCTTTGACAGACCATCTCTCATTTGGACCCCTTTACCATTGGCCCCGTGTTGAGATAGATCTGTAAGCACATGTCTATATTCTAACCCTTGTTCCCATTTATTCTCCCACATTAAATGATCGGTTTAATTTGAGGAAATCATTTGGATTGGTTAGGTATTATATTTTGACATTACCTCTCTCTTGAAATCATAGTCGTCATCGGCTATGAGGTAGAAGAGATAAAACCTTGGTCATTAGTCAATGGTTCTTAGCGGGTAGAGGATCCCTTTTTACCCTACAACCTCATTCCAAGATGGATGGCTAATCCATTTGGTGCTTGGGAGACATAGCCGATGCAAGCATGTTTGCTCTTTAGTCCATTTCATTCTCCCAAGTAGAGTGACAAATTCGACTTGGTGTTTGAAAGACGTCGTCATCACAAACCTGATTCTAAGTATGCATACTACTTAAATTTGTACACAATAAAAAGAGAATTAGTCTTATAAGACAAAAACATTGGTCGTTTAAAAGAAACGTGTACGTTTTCTTACTCTAATGTAGCATTGTAAGCATTGACAAGGTTCATACTATCCTTAAGATGTATTCCTTACATCCATCTAGCATCTTCAAAAGGATAATATTTGAACTTAATAAGATACCGTCGGATAATCTTACCATGTCGTAGTATCTTGTCTTCATGCCGAAGGATAGCTTCGGGTTGTAGAACCTCTTCTTGGTCTTCAATTTTGGGAGGGTCTTCAATAATTGGTTCACTTGGTGGCTCTTGTTTATAGGGATTAAGTAGGCTCACATGAAAAGCATTGTGTATGAGCCAATGGTTGGGCAGCTTGAGTCGATAAGCCATCTCATTGATTGGCTTCAATATTTGAAAAATACCCTAGTATCTTCTTGCTAGTTTAGCATAATACTTTTAATGGCCCGTAGGAGTTTTTCCCATCGTTTGCCTCAATCGAGCCTTGGGAAACTTAAGTAAGATCCAATCATTTTCTTTAAATGTTAAGGCCCTTCTGTGCTTGTCAGCAGCAGCTTTTTACCTTTGTTGAGAGATGGATATAGCCTCCGTAATCTTTTGAAAAGATTCTTGTAGGTCACGGCTATACGCATCGGTAGCAAAGAGCCTCCCATGTATTTTAAGTAGCAAGGGAGTTTTAGGTGTTCCCTCAATGATTTCAAAAGGTGCTTTTCCCCTAGAGGTATGTACATTATTATTGTAGGCATACTCTACAAGAGGAAATTACTTTTTCCATTGTGAGCATTGATGTACTTCTGTAACATAAGTCTTTAGTAAATCAAGTATTGTAAGATTGGCTATCTCACTTTGGCCATCCGTTTGTGGGTGATAAGCTGAAGAGAAATTCAATCTTGTACCTAGATTTTCAAAGAGACCTTTCCAAAAATTACTAGTCATTCTAAGATCTCTATTTGACACGATGGATGATGGCAATCATGGTGTTTGAAAATCTAAGATATGAAGAGAGTTGCCATTTGATGTGCCTTAATAGTCTTTTTGATAGGAATAAAGTGTAGTTGCTTGCTAAACCTATCGACTATTGTCCATATTCCCGTATTCCCCTGGATAGAATTTAGTAATCCAAAGATAAAATCCACGGATATACTCTCCCATGGTGAATTAGGGATTGGCAATGGCGGGAGTAATCTAGGTTGCTTCCCTCTATCATACTTAGTCTTATGGAATACTACAAATTTTGAAACATACTTTTGTATGTCCACTTTCATGGTAGGCCAATAGAAGTATGTCCCTACTCCTCAAAGAGTAGGTTGAATGCCTCTATGGCCCACATAGGGAGGAGCATGGGATTCATACATAACTTTCTCACAAAGGGAGTGGGTAACACATAGCCTATTGCCATGGAGAAGATAACAATCCTGCAAGGTGAATGGTTCTTCTTTCTTCCCCAAATCAAGGGCTGAAATTAAGTCTTTAAAATAAGGGAGGTCACTAGTATACTCACCTATCATAGAAGATAGATCATTGTGATTAGCTATAGACACGGCATTAACTTTTGGTAGTCCCGTGAAAGTGCATCAGCCACTTGATTGTGCTTACCAACAATGTAAGCAAATTGCGAAAGAAAATTTTCCCACCTCATTTGTTTGTTGGAAATCCTTGTTTGCGTCATGAAGTACTTGAGACTTTGGTGGTCTGTTTGTAAAATAAATGGAGTCCCAATAGATAGTACTTCCATGTGTTTAGGGCATGTAGAAAAGCTAAAAGCTCTTTCTCATAAATGCCCTAGTCCCCTTCATTCGTGTTGAGTCTTCGGCTCGCATATGTTATGGCATGCCCTTCTTGAAGCAAGACTACTCCAAGGCAATCACCACAAGCATCACATTGGACCTCAAATGGCTTTGAGAGATCCGGAAGCATACGGACTTGTTGGGAGGTTAACTTCTCTTTGAGCTTGTCAAAAGCATTTTTCTTGTTAGCAGTCCATAAGTACTTAATGTTCTTCTTTGTTAAGTCATATAATGGTCCTACTATTTTAGAGAATTTTTCTATGAAGCGTCTATAGTATGCACACATATCAATAAAGCTTCTTAGCTCATGTAGATTCCTTGAATTAGGCCATGCTTTTATTACCTCTAACTTGGATGGATCCATATGGATACCATCTTGAGAGATAATATGACCTAAGTATTGAATCTCTTGAAGGAAAAAATTGCTTTTCTTTTGATTGATAAAAAGCTTGTTCTCCCTGAATGCTTGAAAAATCACCTAAAGATGTTGCTTGTGTTCCTTCAATGACTTGGAGTAGATGATGATATCATCAAAGAACACTCCAATGGATTTGTGGTAGGGTCTAAATATTTTCTCCATCAGACAATTGAATGTGGCTGGTGCATTAGTCAAGCCAAAAGGCATTACTAGATATTCATAAAGGCCAAACGTTGTACGAAACACAGTCTTTAGGATATCTTCATCCACTATTCTTATTTGATGATAGTCACTTTTAAGGTCAATCCTACTGATGTAGGTGGATTCTTGTAGCTTATCAAATAGATCTTCTACCCGAGGCACGAGAAATCTATTTTTGATAGTGATATGGTTTAGTGCTCAATAGTCCACACACATGCAAAATGTACCATCTTTCTTTTGCACTAAAAGGACTGGAAACAAAAGGGAGAGGAGCTAGGCCTCACAATCCCTTTGTCTACCAATTCTTGTACCTGCATCATGATCTCCTCTTGTTGAGCTTGGGAAACTCGATAACGAGGCTTGTTAGGCAGTGAGCTTCCTGGTAGGAGCTCAATTTGATGGTCATCATCCCCTAGTTTTGGAGGTAAGTCCATAGGGACATCATCGATGAGCACATCGTGAATCCTTTTAGAAAATTAGACAAGTCTTACTCTTCTTGATTCCTACCATTTATATTTGATGAAACAATAGGATCTTTTAGGGACTCCTTGACAAAACTCATGTACGCAAAAATTGAGCTTTTCATTAATTTATCAAAATCAAGAGGATTTACAAGTGGTATAATACGACCACACTCACTAGCATCTATATACATGCTCTTTCCCATGTAGGTGAACTAGACTCTCCTTTCAAAGAACTTCAGGAGAAAGTTTGTTTTTACCTTTGTAAACTCCCTTCTCCTTGGACCGATTGTTGTTATTGTTATTGGAATTGCCTTGGGAAGAATTTTGGCCATTGGTTTTCCCCTTTGTATCACTTTTGTGTTTGTTTTCCATGGGCTTGACATTTCTTCTAGCCCCTTGTTGTAAAAATTGATGCGTGAAGCAACAATGCTGTGGTGGATTACTTCGATGATAGAACCAAGCCGTTGGGAGTTGACGTACTCAGCCATCTCTTTAGGTAATCCCACATAGACTTGTTTCTTTTTCTTGGTGACGTCTATCTTTTGAAAGATGGTAGCCTTGAGATGTAATTCCCAAAACTTGTCCACATATTTGTGGATAGACTCATGGGAGAGAAGCTTCAAACTCTGCCATTCGGTAAGCACTTTGTCCTTTGCATTGCTTGCAAGGAATTGCTTCATGATGGAAACTCGTAGAGTTTTCAATGTCTTTGGGGCTTCGCCGTTGCCACGAATGCTAGCCCACCATTGATGAGCCAATTTTTGGAAGTTCATAGCTACATGGCATAGCTTGAAGGACTCTATGAAGCCCTCATCTCCAAAGGACGCATCAAATTGATGGATGAAGGCCAATACTTTGTTGATAGCACCAAAGGTACCATCATAGGTGAGAAAAGAGATACTCTTTCCTCCCTCTTTGAGCTTCTTGAGCTTTTGGAACCTTTGCCGCAGGGTAAGATTTACAATTTCCTCCCCTCCTTTATTCTCTACGAGAATAGCCATAGCTTTCGTCGAAAGAGGAGGAAGGTGAAGAAGAAGGAGAAGAGGGTGACCTCTTTCTTGCCCTTTTCTTCCTTTGTTTCCTCTCTTCCCTTTTGGAGTGACAAGGAGAAGGACTGTGGGTTGACCATTTCCTCTTGGGAGGAGTTGGTGACCCTCTAGACCTCCATCTTTGTGGAGCCACATCTTCAGAGGAACTTAGGGATTCATTACTTTCTTGTTCTTTGGGGTGTGTTTATTTAGTGTATATTTTGGAGATTCAAAACCTTAGTTGCTACTCCTCTTAGCCTTTGAAAATCAGCACTTAAGCATCTACACCCACGACTCAAGTTGGTTAATTATAGAGAGTAGTGGAGTGGGTTTAATATACCACAATTACCGAGGAATAGCTCCTTTCAGACTTCTTATGGCTTAGTAATTGTAAAGCCGTAGGCAAGTCTAAAAAGACCCCATTATTAAGACCAAAGCTCCCAAGGTGTACACCATATCCCACATAATGGGCTCAACAAAACAGATAATAGATCCCAGTCCCACTTACCCTAATATAATTAACAAAATCAACCATTAATAGGCTACTTCATGACCTCTCTTCTTAAGCAAGAAAAGAGAAACCAAATGCTCTGATACCAATATAATGGAATTGGCCTATTAACTTAAATTGTAGCGGAAGAGAATAACATAGTGAGCATTTCATTAAGGGAATTCCTTCTTGTAGGTAGAGTGAGTGCTTGAATGGAGAGAGCAACATTAAACACATTTCCTAGCTAATATCGCATGAGAAATAACTTGAAAAAGAGAGATAATTAGAGACATTGACAACATTTAAGGACTCGATTTATGTGGAGCCGGTCCCCCCTCCGATTTACTTTTGTATTATAGGTTCTCCCATCAAGAGAGACTTGGTACAATACAATCTTTGTGTTCCTTGTGACCTAGGTGTTGCAATGAAGATGAAAAGATTCATGCATCATGTACATAACATAGACTTTGTAAAAAGATTTAACTATCCCCAACCTCAGTCCCAAGGCCTCAAACACCTTCAAAGGTGGAGAGAGCTAGTGGGGAATGAGGGTAGGGAAGAGGAAGAAGAAACATTCATAGGAGAAAGAAATAGTTCCTCGCTTATCATCAGTCTTCTTGCTAGCATACATAATAGCATAGTAATGAAGATGGAGAAGATGGCAAGCTGAAGCATTGAAGCATGGTTCTTAGTTGGATTTGCATTCCATAGCCAAGAGTGTTGGTGTAGGCTCTCAACTTCTCTACTAGCTTGGAGAAAGAGATGGAGTTCTTGCACTTCACCAAGTGAAGAATGAGAGAAAATGAGATAGAATGAGAGGGAGTATACCCCCCAAGCACACCCCTTGCTTTCTTTGGTCGACCCCCCCTTGTAGCTCATGTTTGACGCTCATTGGACGCCTCCAGGCTTAGCCAATCACATGCAAAAGGCATATCAATCAACAAGGGTAGGTTTTGGACAAGAGTCCTTATTTCCCCTTTGAGGGAGAGAGGCTTGATAATTTCTTAGATCTAAATGCTCATTGGAACCCTTTTAAGCCTATCCAATAGGATTTTCATGCACACCTTGAGGGAAACATGGGTAGGGGCTTGACATGTGTCCTTGGTGCCTCTTGAGGCTTGGGCTTACCTTATGTGTCTGTGTGTGTGTGTGTAGTTGTTCCATCATAAGTAATAAGACATAACTGAACTTTTTACATTCAAAAGACAGCTGGCTTTAGAAAAGAGAAACCGATAAGTACAGAAAAAACTCAGCTATAGAATTATCTTTGTACAATGTTTGTGAGAATGAAGCCTCATTCCAGTATACAAATAGCAGAAGAACTTTCCTTGCAGTAGGTGTATGTGTAATCTGTGACGGGGACAACTTGCCAAAGCCAAAAAAAAAACCTTTTCCAAGATAAGCTAGAGTCCTTACTTGCATCCATCCAAACAAGACAACAATTTAGTTAGCCTTGATGTGTTTTACAGGTATCAATGGACTATACCAATTGTTATCCATGTCCATCTTAAAAACTTTTTTTTTAGAACTTTACAAGCTATAGTCCAAAGTATTTATTTCCCAAAGTTCCTTATTAAAAGAGTATCATTTTGAATAGAAGGTCATCACTCCTTCTAATCCAAGTGTCAGAATCCCCCCCCTTTTTTTCGTTTATGAAAGCTACATCAAAAAAAGTTTTATTTATAAAAAATATCTCAAGCTGGTTTGAACTTGCTACTAGGTTAGATACCTATCATAGAGAATGGTCCCCAAATCCACCCTCACTTTGTACATCATTTACCATATAATGCACTTAAGCCATCCAAGTACCAAGGGGTACCTGCTAAAAACCAGGCCTTATTCCAAATCTATGAAGTTTTCCACGGAAAAAAGGTCATTTTGTTTTAAAGTACTAGCATCATAGTAATAAGCAAAGCTATAACTGGAGTAACAATTGGCTTAGTGAATGAAAAAACAATATTGTTCATCTTAACTATACCAAAGTATAGGCCAAGAATTGCCACAGTGTGCTTCCGGGTACCATGCTGCAATACCATATATACTCACCGTCCAACAGGGACCACCAAGTTTCAGAGCGAAAACTATATGCAGACCCATAAAAAACTAGCATCATTTACAGAAATTCCCCATTTCCTCTTTTCTTTTTTATAAAACCTGCAACAAAATATGTCTAGGCCAAGAATTCCATAGTGTGCACCCGGGTACTATATCCTAATGTTGTATAAAAAAACAGAGTACAGTAGTCCATAAAACATCATCATCCGTCCAATCCAACCAGTGCGAAGTAAAACATCTTTCAAATCATGTAATTATCCATGGCCCTCCGATAATCAAGCTCCTTAAAGAGAGGTGACAGTGATAGGTAAACCGAGCAGTATATTGATGTTTTTCCAAGCTATCAAGGTGAGTTCGGCATTCAATCAACAGAGTAATGGCTGTGGTAGTAAAATAGTTTCCAAAAAGCCAATTCACATGTAGAGTGGCTATCAAAAAAACCAAAGACTGTGAACGGAAATTTTTGGTATTACACACCCCCTTTTTTTACCAATAAAATAGTAAGCCAAAAAAAAACCCAGTGGGAGGAAAAATTCATGTTGTAATACCATATATACTCATAGTCCAATAGGGACCATCACCAGGTTCAGAGCAGAATCTTTATGCATACCAAAATACAAAAAACTATCATCATTACAGAAATGCCCCCTTTCCTAAAACCTGCAATGAAATATGTCTAGGCAGAGTCGCCAAATTGAGTTATTGTTGTAGCGAGCTCCATACTTTAGTGTTAAAAAGAAACACGATCTTTATCAAAACACCAAACAATGCTAAGTGATGGGCAAAGGTGTTCTCTCACCTCTTTATATAGAGGAGGGCGGTGGGCCGTCAGTCCTTTGTGTTGAGCAGAATCGGTATGAGTGGAGCGACTCTTCCTTGGAGACAGCGAGGCCGCCCATGTTGCATGGGAGGTAACTGTAGCGCCTTCACAGTCGCCTATGTAGCAAGGGAGGTAGCCTTAGAGCCTTCACTACCATTATCGCCATAGGGTAGTAAACCACTCAAAAGAAAAAAACGTATTTCCAGTGTAATGGAGGGGCCAAGTCCCATGCTAAGGTCTTTAATAAAGTGAGGCCTTTTAAAAGTCATAATAGTCTAGGGGCTTTTCTAGTAATACAATGTGTGTGTGTGTGTGTGTGTGTGTGTGTGTGTGTGTGTGTGTGTGTGTGTGTGTGTGTGTGTGTGTGTGTGTGTGTGTGTGTGTGTGTGTGTGTGTGTTCTCTTCTCATCCCCTTAGCTTTAAGGCTCACCCCCTCCTTTATAGAGATTTTGTTGACTTTTGGAACACAAGCACCTTAGTCAACAAGCACCACAAATCACCTCAAGCTTGGGTAGTGTTCCCACAAGCACCTCAAGCTCCCTAGTCGGCAAGCATGACAAGCACATCAACCATTTCAGTTAACAAGCACCTCAAGCATCTTAGTCAGCAAAGCACGACAAGCACCTCAAGCCTGGGTAGGGTTCCCACCTCAAGCTCAGTCCTAGATTACCTAAGGTCAAAGGACTTTTAACACTAACCATTGGAGGTCTTTAACAAAGCTAACCCTAAGGTCTTTAAGCTTCATTAGGTAACCTTGCTCTTTGACAGACCATCTCTCATTTGGACCCCTTTACCATTGGCCCCATGTTGAGATAGATCTATAAGCACATGTCTATATTCTAACCCTTGTTCCCGTTTATTCTCCCACATTAAATGATCGGTTTAATATGAGGAAATCATTTGGGTTGGTTAGATATTAGATTTTATAACAGAAAAGATCTAGTTCTAATAGCTAGGGCTTTTTTGGAGGATGTTCCTTTAGGTAAAACCTAATTTGTTATAATCTTTGTATTCTTCTCCAGGTCGTGGATAACTCTCATGAAAGCAGTGAATTTAAAATGTTTGTCATCCTAAAAGTTAATAAAAAATTAAGGGTAGTAATGTAGGATAGACCTGCACCCCTTAAACCGATAAAACTAAAAATATTATGATAGCCGTGAGCAGGTATCCAGAATTATAGTCTAAGAGAGACCGCTTAACACTAGTCAACCTAAACAGGAATTATAATCACTGGGTCCAACCTAGCAATATAATTCAAGCAATTTCCTAAAGCCAACGTCGTGGTTTTCCCAAAGAGTTTGGAAAGCCTTATGTATAAGACGTGTGTGTAGCTGCTTTAATTATATAATAAAACAGAAATGAACTTTTAAGTTCAAAAGACAGGTGGCTTTCGACAAGTGACAATGATTAATACAAAAACAACTCAGTCTTAGAATTATTTCTGTACATTGCTATAAGAATGAGGTCTCGATCTAGCGTAGAAGTACAATAGCTGATCTAAAATGTATGTTTCAAGAAGTGGTAAGATCTTGGAATGTCAAGGACAGACGCTTTCTTCAAGCCAAAAAGATTCCAAGAAAAGATAAGAGTCCTCACCTGCATCCATTCAAAGAAGACATCAGATGCATTAGCCTTGAATGCGTTTTACAGGTGTCAATGGACTATATTAGTTGTTATCCATGTCCAACTTACAAATTTTCTAACTTAAAACAAATGTCCAAAGAGCTTTGTAATCCAAATTCATTTTAATGTTTGGATACCCATAAGAAATACCTTTCCACGGTTTAGTCATTAGACTTAGCCTAAGTAAATCAAGAAAAAATTAAACTTTTAGAGCCCCTCAATAGGGTCAGAGGTATCCCATCATACCTTGGATTGTATCAATAAGTGTCATACCTAAAATGAAGAGTTTTTACTTTACCCATTCTACAGCCATAAGAATTACAGTAAAAGGCTGACTTCTGGTGAGCCAAAAAGAAAACAGCGGCATCCTTATTTCACAAGCAGCCCGACAATTAACTCAATAAAAGATGGTATCAATGATACATATCAATAGAGCGGCATAAGCCATCAACCCCAAATCAAAGGCCTGATATCTAATGCCCCTTAGGGCAAGGAGCGCCATCACTCAATACGTAATACTACATAGTTGTCCCTGCAAATGCCAAGGGCATACAATACCAACCCTCGATCTCACTCCCCTTTTCTTTATTAACAAACTGTCATACTAAAAAAAAAACCAAAACGATGCAAGTTTTACAGGTTTAGTCAACTTGTACATCACCATTAATTTTCAGTTATTGATTGGTATTCATACCAAGGAGTATCAAATTTCAACAACTAGAAACCTTTAGTCGGTGCACAATACTGTAAAGAATGCAATAGAAAAAAGAAATATGTTTTGGCTTAGTATCAACATGTGAAGCCTCCTTATGTTCAACCATCTCCATAGCCACACAGTAAGCAAATGTTCAGGCCCTCAAAAACTCTCTTTCACATACACACAAAAAAAACGCAAGAGCCAAGGCTAAGTGAGGGTCATAAAGCAACCCTCACCTGGTTTTACATACCCAGTTGGTAAATGTTCTGAGGAGCCACAATCTTGGAAAATCATCTTTGAATTGTCATCATCACGAGGTATACGCTATCCAGCGGCAACCGCCATGGTTAATCAAAGTGTTGGGGGGGGGGGGGGGGGGGGGGGGGGGGGGTGTCTGGTCAAGTGTGTCTTTGGAAAGCGAACACACAAAAACAGAGAGCAGAGTGAATACAGTAACTAACTAAGGGTAAACATGGGGAATGGGGAGTGATGCCATTGTAGACGTGGCATAGAGTGGGGAATGATGCCAGAGTAAACGCAGGATAATTCCAAAGTATGGGTTAGAGAAGAAAAGACTCAAGCTTCGATAAGGGGGAGTTTCTGTGTGGATTAATCCCTAAAGGCAAAAACCTACTAAGGTAGTGTATCCCACGTAGGGTGGAAAAAACAAAAACATTACCGCCTGATGTCAAGGGGAGGCCTTGAAAATATCAATGAGTCATTGTCGTCTAATAGTTGTATTTGTACTTAAGTGTGTGTACGCGCACGTCTATGTGTACACGTTGTCGTGCCGCTTTGTTGGCAGGGGGTGAAAGATGAAAATCTGCATACTTAGTCAAGGTTTTTCCAAACTTATGAACAATGTTAATAACTATTATGTCAGTGAGGGCGAGCTTTTTGAAATGGGGCCTCTAAACCCAAACCAATGGGCCTACCCTCACAAAATGTTCGTAAAGAGGTACGCACACTACTTGGGGCACCACCTTCTTTTGGGAGTGGAGAAGGAAACCAATCAAAATAACACTTGCACTCACCCACTCAAGCAACACACTTTGAAAACCCCCTTACTCTATATACACTTTGGACACTTGAACACCATCAACGATTATGCAACCCAATGCCGTGCATCAAAATGAAATATGCAATTTGTGGAATAGCATTCACCTTCTCCCCATAAGAATACCCATAATACATCCAAACTCTTCCTCTCTCAAGCACTCATCAAAAAATCATGCGCACAAGACTTGCCTCTCAAACACACAAGAGAATCACTTACATCAAACTAACACACTTTGCATAGAGAGCTCATCTCCATCTATGCAATGCCGTGACACAAATAAAATCACCATGAGAGGTAGCCACATGCATATGTAATGAAGCAAAAGAGAGTTGGAGTGAGAAATTTCTTTAGATCAATTGAATAAGTGTGGAGAAACAAACCAATGGTAAATTGAGAATAGAACACTTACTTGATTTCTCGCACACCTTTTAAGGGGAGGACAGACGCTGGCTAACCATCACGAATTGCGACACTTGAAAGTTTTGAAGATGATTTCATGATCATCATTAACATAACCATGAGAGAGATCATGATGTATTTACAAGTTATTGAGGTGCTACAAATGATTTATTGGGTTGATGGAGTAAGAGATTGTAGAATGGAAAGAGTGGAGAATAGAGTTGCACTTCGTCCAAAGAGGAGGGTTAGGAGGGAGGATGTGAAAGAGGGAGAGTTGGGGTTTTCTCTACTATTGATCAAGAAACAACATGAAGTTGAAAATATATGTGTGTGTCCTTGAGTCTCTCCAAGGGGGGCTATTTATAGTTGTGTAGGAGTGGGATTATGCTACACTTAATTAGAGTAAGTGATTAAACCTAATTAAGTGTCCTTTGACCACTCATTGAATATTGGACATAAAAGGGACTATTTATTCACCAAAAATATCATTTTAGACGGTGAAGGCTCCATAGGGGTGCATAATGTAGGTGGGCCCCACCATGAGGCCCTACAGGTGGCTCCGCGGGGTATCTCAACTTGTCTGTCTTGGCATTTAGAAAGCATCTTTAGGTTGGTCCCATCACACGCAAGTGACCTTGAACACTCATTGCTCTTCTAGAAGATGAGTAGGGGAAAAATAAGATCTCACCCTCTTGATTTACTTGATTTACAGTTCCCTTTTGCTACGAATCTGACAGATTTACACTATTTTGACCATAACTTTTTACCTGTAGCTCGGAATGACATGCTTCAAAAGGCAAAATTGACCTTTTCAACATGTTTGATATGAATTTGGACTATTATTCACACCCATGCACCAAGGAATTCGGTTTGGAAGGTCCACACTAGGCTAGGGAACCTTTTGCTTCCAAGTCTTCTTGTATGGGCCCTTTGCTTGTATGCATCCAAGGGGAATCATGCTTTTTCAAAAGGCTATGATGCTTAAACAAATAGAGGAGGGCCCAATATTATTTGCTTGTGAAAAGAATATACAATTGGAGTCTTTTTGAAAAGAGAGAAACTATATGTATATTCTTAAGAGATATTGGGCCACCTATGTAGGGGGCATAGAAGACTTGTAGAGAGGGACCATAATCTTTGGTAAAGACAAGTGGAGAGTTGATTTCCATGGGAATTTATCTATATGGGGTGGAAGATGGATATATTATTTTTCTACTACTAATTCACAAGAGGTAAGAAAGTTTGGGGGTATATAGTTGGTTATTGTATGCTTATTCTATTTACAAAGCAAAAAAGAAAAGGGTGGTAATATAAATATATGACTAAGGTGACATTTTTGGGAAGAGTATAATGTATGTGTCGCCACAAAGGTTAAACGAAGAGGGGGAATTTACTCTAGATAACTTAATAGCGTAGAAAAATATATACACATATGAGGAAGAGGACGTTGAGTAGGCTGACAAATGTTGCAAAAAGATGGTTACCATTTTATGCCACTCATCAATAAGAGGGAGGAGATGTATGCTTTATCTAGTTTTCTAGACCAAGAGGGCTCCAGATAGGGCCGATCAGGGAGATAGGTGAACAATGTTTGAGGGGCTACTTTTTGGCCCAGTTATGTTGTGCTGAAGGAGCAAGTCCAGACGGCTCGTCAAACAGAGCCACAGTGCCCAAGTTATAGCAGTTTGAAGTTGAAAGTCATTGCAGATCCGAGACGGATAGGCCACGTGATGCCAGGTAGTCCAAGCCAGTTTGGAGCTATGATCGAAATCCTGGATGCCAAGATATGGTCGATCAAAGTTTTACCGGGGGCCAGGTTTGTGCTGGGTTGGCCGCCTCGATCGATGTGCCATCTTAGGATTCTGGAGCTTCGCCAGGAATAGTATGCATTCTATGCGGTGTATGGAGATAACAGGAATTGATTGCTCATCAAACAGAGTTATGGACAGCAAGTTATGGCCGGACAAAGATTGGGTGCGGTTGCTCGAGGTTGGTTGTAAATGATATTTAGCGTTTTCGCGGCTTCAGATGGCGAGCTTAGAAATCTCAAAATGCGGCAAGGAGCAAGTGACTTAAAGTCCGGAACGGGGAGTTTTGGCAATTCTTTATGGATTGATCATCGGACCCCTTGGCATCAAACTGTAGTGCACTCAAGTTGGGGACAAAAAAAAGGTATTGTTTGCAATTTTTAGTAAACTTGGCAATGCTTTGGAGGGCGATCACTCGGGGCCGCCATGTGGGAGGAGATTGAGCCCGTATGCGGAGCTCCAAACCAATGCTAAAGTCTTTATAAGCTGCAGTGGGGCCCTTATGGAAGTTTACAAGGGAGGAGGGAGAGCTCTCCTTCTCGTGGGCTATGGCGGGCTTGTGGTGGGCGGTGCTGTGTGCGGGCTGCAGGGTGGCGACACCGGTGGTTTTTGGCAGTGTGGCGAGGTAGTTGGTTGACACGGTGGCTAGTGGCATGCCCGTGCGGAACGGTAGCTGATAATGTGGCAGTTGCGCCCGATCAAGGGCAGTTCACATGCGTCCGTTGGGCCCAAATTTTTTGAAAGAGAGATGGGGAGCACTGACGGCGCCATCGGTGCCCCGGGTAAATGTGGGTTCATGCAAAGCTTGGGGCCGAAAATAGCAAAGGTGGCCCATCACATGCCGAGGGGAGGGGAGGGGGGGGGTAAAAATAGGAGACTTTGGAGCCAAAAATAGGAAGAATGGATTGCTCACATGCCCATAGGAGGAAATTTTGGACAGTTTTTCAAAAAAAAAAGGCGAAAGCTCTTTGGGGAGTGAACGAAGAAGAAGAAGCAAGGTTGTGGAGAGCGGGTGGACTCGAAGAAGAACAAGCAAGTGTGTTTTGGGGGAAGTTGTCAAAGAGGAAGAAGGGTGTTGTTTTGCAGAGCAAGAGTTGTCAAAGAGGAAGACGGGTGTTGTTTTGCAAAGCAAGAGTTGTCTATGAGGAAGAAGAGTGTTGTTTTGCAGAGTGAAAGGAGTCAAAGAAGAAGAAGTGTGTTGTTTGGTGAGCAGGAGGAACAAAAGAAGGAGTTTTTCATCAACAAACTTCTCGTTCGGGAAGCGTCTAGTATAGGATTCAAGAGCAAAGGAACAATACAGGGTGGGTGTTCTGCTTGGCAATTACGAGTTAGTTTCCACGGATTTGGGTTATCAAAATAGGGGATTTCAAATCAACAGGCATACCGACATTGGTGTATGCAACCGATTTTGCTAGCTCAATTAAGTGTTAATATCTGTTCTAAGTTGGATTTTACCCATTAACTCTGTTCCAATTTGTGATATTCTCTTGCAATTCTCTCTAAACACCTCTATATCATCTTGTTAACCTAAATCGGCCTTAATCACGCTAGTTTTCCTTGACCTTGGAGAGACGCACACTCTGACAACGCGCAAGGACATGGCTGCTTGAGGTAAGCTAGTAGATGGTGCCATGACTGAGCTCAAGTTAGCTATTCTCTCTCTCTCTGTCTCTCTCTCTCTCTCTCTCTCTCTCTCTCTCTCTCTCTCTCTCTCTCTCTCTCTCTCTCTCTCTCTCTCTCTCTCTCTCTCTCTCTCTCTCTTACTTTGTCTTACTTATTTTTCGATTTCTAACACTAAAAAGGACACGCTCTACATATGACACTAACCTTTGAAAAGTTTTTTCTCTTGACAATAGTCCAAGTAGGAATTAATTAGGGGCATAAATGCTACCTAATAAGCTTGACTAGTAGCATTCCTTTACCCTCTTACATTGAAGTCTTGCAGAACGGCCCTTATGTTGTCTCTGCTCTGATCCGACCCAGCTATGTGGTGAAAGACTCTCTACGCCTATCTTGCTGCAAACCGACAATTGTTATCTCGGACTTTTGGCATATGATTCTTCCAGCTACGCTCCATTGTGCACATAGAGACTTTTGGGGTAAGGGCGCTACCCCTTTTGCCCACCTAGACGTCCAGTGTCCAGCCGCCCACCGACATGTGTACATACCCTTATTCTTCATTACATATGAGAATAAGGAGCTCCTCATCTTTAGTCTTGTGAAGATGCTCCACCCACACCGGCTTGTGCTCTTCCCTGCACGTGCCACGCATGCATGCACGCATCCATGCACACGAGCACTCATCAACTGGTATCCGCGAGCAATGGCTTGGCGAGCGGCGACGATCTCTCGGTGGCGACAAAGTTCGGTGCTTGGCGGCGTCGAATTGGAGGCGATTCGACACGGATTCGAAAAGTAGATCTGAGAGATCAAGGTAACAGGAGCTTACACTCCACCATGCAAAAGAGGAGAGAGAGATCAAGTTTTCTGTGAGCTAGGGACACTGAGAAGCAGGTCGTTTAGGTTTGGCAGCTTGATAGTTGTCCAGTATTTTGGCCATAACTTAAGCTGAAAGCTCCTATTCCAAAACTTTTTTTATCAAAACATATGTCTCTTCAAGATCTACAACTTTGTAGAAAAAAAAAAATCTGATTCGGAGTGTAGGTGGGTCAAGAATCCAAAACATAGAGACTCTGTTTTTCAAGACATTTTGGTGTACAACTGCTTGGAGAGTGAGAAGAGCTTGATGTTATCATATACATGTGGTAGTGATGTGTGTGAACACACTAGGACCGCCGGAGCATTTTTTCCCTCTTTAGGAGGTTTTTTCCCCCGAGCATTGTATATACGCCCATCACTCTAGGGCTATCTATCTTTCCATTGCACAGTGAGTAACACACTCTCTATTGTGTGCCTTGAGCTTCCTTTGTCTTCTCTAAGCTGTGTGCGTTTCTCTGCAACCCTAATCCAACAATTGGTATCAAAGCCGGTTACATCCTCTCGGGCTTAGTCGCTAGCTGCTCCAGCACATGCCTGCTCACTTTCTCCGATTACAGTGGCTTTGGCAAGCATTCGCTGGTCGACAAAAATTTCGGGTGAGCTCATAGAGCTCAGTCTGCTCAGATTTTTTATTCGGGCTCATTTCGGCCTCCGTTTCCACTACAAGCAGTATTGCACAGGCTATTTTGTCATTTTGTGTAGAATTTTTGTCAGTGCCGTTTTCTGCATAATAGTTGCCTCATAATCTTCTACGGTTTGTGCTATATAGCACGTGTTGTTCCCGCTCCGTTTCTCCTATTTTCGGGCAGTTTTCACATCAAGTGTAGCTTTTGCCATGGCTGACAACAACACGGATGTGTTCAAGATGTTTGCTGTTGAGGACAGGTTCGATGGGGACAACTACCCTATGTGGGCTTATATGATACAACATGTTCTTGTGTCAAAGGGCGTCTGGAACATTGTGCAGGGCATTGATGTACGTCCTGGTTCTGAGGATGTAGGCGATGTTGAGGATGTTGCAGGTCTTGCTCCAAGGATTGCTGCTATTAGAGTTGTTTTGCCTATGGCAGAACAAGCTCGTTGGGATGTAAAGGATGCGCAGGCTCATGCATTGATTGCGTTGTCTATGAAGCGCACCATTGTTCCTCACATTCGTTCAGCAAAATCTACCAAAAAACCTTGGGATATTCTAGCAGGTCTTTATGCAAGCCGCAATGAGGCTAAAATTGCTTTGCTGCATAAAGAGCTGGAGTCAAAGATTATGCATGAGGAAGATGATATGGACACTTTCCTTGCTAGTGTCAAGGATATCAATGAGAAACTTATTTCTGCAGGTGAAGTCATTTCAGACAGTTCCCTTGTGCAGACTGTTCTTGATGCCTTACCAGATTCTTACCAGACTTTTGCTAGTACTTGGAGACTTATGACCCAAGGAAATCCAGAAGTTGTCAAGTTTGATGCATTATGTACATTGCTGTTGCAAGAGTCACTTTCTAGAAAAAATAGGACTAGACAGCGTGCAGTTGAACAAGCTTTTATTGCTTCTCAAAGAAAGAGTGGTAACAGCAATGCAGCCACTTCTTATGGTTCTGCTGCAAGTGGCAAAACTTCTGTTCCCAATGCTTCTATTGGCAGCACTTCGTCTGGCAATTCTGGTGATAAGGGCAAAAAGAAGATGTGTTGCCATTATTGTAAAGCTAATGATCACTTGATCAAGTCGTGTCCTAAGTTGAAGGCCAAAGAGGCTAAGAAGAAAGAGGGTGGCTCCACTGCAAATGCTAGTTCCACTACAAATGCAGCCATTGTTGAGTCTTCTGTGAAAGGAGACTGTAATGTTGATGTTGATGCAGAATGGGCTTTTAGCGTAGAGTGCACTTACAATCTTGTTGTCCATGATGCATGCTTGTCAGTTGCTGCAAATTCACATGTGTGGTATTTTGAAAGTGGTGCTACAAAGCACATTACCTCACATCATGAATTGTTCACCTCTCTTGAGTCTGTCCCTCATGGGAATTCAGTCACTTGTGCCAACAATGCCTCTTATCCAATTCAGGCAGTTGGAAAGATTGTGCTTACTGCTGCAAATGGCAGTTCCTTCACACTTGTTGATGCACTTTATGTACCTGGGATCAAGAAGAATCTCTTGTCTATATCCGCACTTTAGACTTGGACTTGTAGTCAAATTTGTGGATGACAGATGTACAGTTCATGATCTTAATTTTGGTGATGAAATTGTTGCATCTGGCCTTTTGTGCCGTGGGCTGTATAAGCTCACTTTGTATGACAAGTGTGGACAAAATTTTACAAATGCGGTTGCAAATTCAAGGGCTATTTCATATGCAAAACTTTGGAATGCACATTTTGGTCATCTGAATTTTGCTAGTTTGCTGCATTTCCAGAAATCTGATATGGTTGCGTCTTTGTCCGCCTCTTGAAGCACCTATCAAACATGTTTGTGAAGGCTGTATTTTGGGTAAGATGTAGCGTTCTAAGTTTCCAAAGGATGGTTCAGTGCGGGCCACATGCAGATTGTAGCTTGTGCATAGTGATGTTTGTGGGCCCATGCAAACTCCATCCTTGGGCAATTACCTTTACTTCATGGCTTTCATTGATGATTACTCCAGGCATGCATGGGTATTTCCACTTAAAGCGAAGTCTGAAGTTTTTATGTGCTTCAAACAATTTTTGGCTATGGCTGAAAATGTCTCGAAATGTACTATGGGAACCCTCCGTTCTGATCAAGGGGGGGAGTATATGTCTCATGTATTCAATGCATTTCTGGCTAGTCGTGGGATAAAACACCAATGTACAGTGCCTTATACACCTCAGCAAAATGGTGTTGCTAAGAGGAAAAAAAGGTCACTTACGGAAATAGCATGATGTATTCAAAAGTCAAGCTTTGCCGCATTCTTTTTGGCTTGAGGCCATCATGTGTGCCACTTATGTACTAAACAGGTGTCCTATGAAAGCTATGCAGTCTATTACTTGATATGAAGCATGGCATGATAGAAAGCCTTCTATTGAGCACATGCATGTTTTTGGTTGTTTGGCATATTCTTTGGTGCCACAAACACGGTGCAGAAAATTGGATGATAAGGCTGTCAAATGTATTTTTGTTGGTTATAGTGCTGAAAGCAAAGGTTACAGGTTGTATCATCCGCAAACAGAGTGTATTCTGGTTTCACAGGATGTAGTGTTTGTGGAAAATTGTGTTCAGCCCTTGCTGTCATGTACTAGAAACAGTAATGTAAGCTCACACGACATTTATGACACTTTGTTGCCTCTTTTCAGTGGTCGAAATACAAATGTAAGTTCCAATGAGGCAAATGTACAGACTATGGGGGTTTCTGAAAATGTTACAGATCAGCCTATTATTAATGCAGATGTACATGATGTACTTGATGAGGAAAGGGTTGAAAATGAGCAGGCTAGAGTTATGCCAAAATGGCTGGTGCACACTTTGCGTGACAATAAATTGGATGCACCTTTGTCTAGTTGTACTCGTTCAGGCTCTCGCCATGCATCTTATGCATTAGATTGTTATGCCTTGGCTGTGTCTAGCTTACACGATGTTGAGGAGCCTCTATCTTTTGATGAAGCACAGAATTCAAAAAATTGGATGATTGCCATGCAATCAGAATATGATGCACTTATAGAAAATGACACATGAACTTTATGTGATTTGCCTCCTGGAAAAAAGGCACTTGGTACGAAGTGGGTTTACAAGTTGAAACACAAGCCGGATGGTGAGATCGATCGCCATAAGGCCCCACTTGTTGCAAAGGGTTATGCACAGCAAAAAGGCATAGATTATAAAGAGACTTTTGCTCCCACTTGTTCTATGACTACTGTGCGTTTTCTATGTGCACTGGCAGCTCATTTTGGTTAGGATGTACATCAATCAGACATTCTTACTGCTTTCTTTAATGATTACATATTTGAGGAAGTTTATGTAACACAGCCTCGCGGATTTGTCATAAAAGGACAAGAGGACAAAGTGTGCAGATGTAAGAAGGCTTTGTATGGGTTGAAGCAATCTCCTCGTGCTTGGTATGAGAAAGCTGACACTCATTTGGTCAAACGAGGCTTTCGTAACAGTCCGACAGAAAGCACGTTGTATGTAAATCGTGAGGGTGATGTACTTCTCATTGTGGTTCTTTATGTCGATGATTTGTTGACCACTGGACCAAATGAGAGACATATTGTTGAATTTAAAGCTGATTTGAATGCTACTTTCAAGATGAAAGATTTGGGGCTGTTGCATCATTACTTGGGTATACAGTTTAAACACTGTGATGGTGGTATTGCCTTGTGTCAGAAAAGTTACATAGAGACATTGCTATGTAAGTTTGGACTTGAGGATTGCAAACCTATTGCCACTCCCATCGAAACATTGAGTCTACATGATGTTGGCGATCCTGCTGATGTCACTCTTTACCAAACTACTGTTGGCTGCCTCATTTACGTATGCAACACGAGGCCAGATATTCAGTCTACAGTCTCACAGGTCAGCAGATTTATTCATAGCCCAGGATCTAAGCATTGGTAGGCTGTCAAGAGGATTTTTCGCTACCTTAGTGGCACTTTACATCTTGGCTTATTTTATCCCAAGGGGGGATCATTGCCACCAGAATTACATGCTTTTTCGGACTCAGATTGGGCTCGTTGTTTTGACACGCGAGTGTCCACAAGTGGTTTTTGTTTCATGCTTGGCAGTTCATGTATATCATGGTTGAGCAAGAAACAACCTACTGTGGCCACTTCGAGTTGTTAGGCTGAGTACAGGGCAGTCTTCACAGCTACGGTTGAGTGTGTATGGCTCAGACGCCTTATGGCTTATTTGGGTGTTGGACAGGACGCTGTCAACACTATCTACACTGACAGTCAGAGCGCATTGGTAGTTGCAAGGAACCCAGTTTTTCATGCTCGCACAAAGCACATTGAGGTGCATTACCACTATGTCAGGGAGAGGCTCTCAACAAGAGAGATCAGCTTGGCTTATGTGCCAACACAGGACAACCTTGCAGATCTTTTCACAAAGGCATTGTCTCCTGAGAAGCTTGAAGCTTTCCGCAAAGCTTTGGGCTTACTCCCCTTTGTGGACTGATCATGTCCTCAGGGCATGGCACTTCCCTTTACTCATGTGCCAGCTCTTGTTCACCGCATCACTCCAAGGGGGATTTGTTACCATATACATGTGGTAGTGATGTGTGTGAACACACTAGGACCGCCATGGCATTTTTTCCCTCTTTAGGAGGTTTTTTCCCCCGAGAATTGTATATACACCCATCACTCTAGAGCTATCTATCTTTTCATTGCACACTAAATAGCACACTCTCTATTGTGTGCCTTGAGCTTCCTTCGTCTTCTCCAAGCTGTGTGCATTTCTCTGCAACCCTAATTCCAACACTTGAGAGAAAACGAACTATGTAAGAACACACTGGCTACGTGCGGGCTAGTAATCCCGGCGTTATCCGTAATCAGTCCAAGTTCAGTCTTCTAGCATCGTCTACGGCTATTCGGCTACCCAGGCCTGTCCGACGGCGGGAATCAACAACGACATCACTGATTTGCTGCTCCGCATTGGCATCGGTTTTGGACACCGACATCGACTTCGAGCACAAACGGTCATAGCATTGGCACTTCCGCCCGACAGCGGAAGACAGCTCCGACGGCCATCCCCGACTTTACGACTTCGACAATTTTCTCCAGTTTCAGCTTCGACGGCACATACCAGCACATACAGCTGTGACGGACCATTCGAGAGCACATTTTTCCTTGAGCACACACAGCTCTTGGACAGCGTTTCCGATCGACATGTTTATCGATAGATGAGGTAGTAGTTGTCAGTTCTTGAGCGGTTTTGCTTACAGGTTGCAAGCAGCTTGTGTGGAGCACTAGAGAGTATTTTTTGCACAGTTTGGTGCAATTTCATGTTATGTATGCATATGTGGATATAGCTTGAGCTGAGATAGCTTGCAAGTACCAAATTTACAGGTTTACAAGTGTTTTTGGAAAGGTACACCTTCATAGAGCCACTCAGTTAGGAGTGAGCCAGTTTGCCAGGCTTTTGGCAGCGTATGTACACCATTTGTGGATCTGTTTTCTGAGACACTGTGTGTGTAGTTTTCATGCGATTTGGTGATATTTTTTGAGTTTTTGCTTAGTTTCCATGGGAAACTCTGCTGGATTTTTCCCATATTCTCACCATGGTTTACACGTATTCACAGTTTACTCTCTGATGGTTTATTGGTCGAGTTGACTCCCACTCTCGCAGTTATCTGCAGTTTTTTGCCTTGCGGTTTGCGTTGAGTTTTGAATCATTTTGCAAAGAAAATTCTGCTCGTTTTTCCCCATCTTCAAGGAGTCTTCAAGCCATAAAATCTCACAATGTTATGTCATCTTCTATAGTGATCGAGTGCTTACTCTCACTTTGACAGATTTTGATAGGTTTTGTCAGTTTGGACACGGTTTGGTGTTCTTGTACCCACTCTCGCACGAGTGAGGATTGTGATTTTGTATGCTTGTGTGGCTACAGATAGATAGTCACACAAGTTTCACAAGTTTTTGCAGATATTTTGTAGGCAGTTTCTCTCGCAGGATGCATTTTGAGCTAGCTTGTTCTCTACTTACATATATGGTTATGCTCTTTACACTCAGTTGAGCAGTTTGTCCTAGTTTATGCTTGCAGAGTTTCCAGATTTTGGAGTTGCTTTTAGGCACATGTTAGCGTCAGATTTGATGCGATTGATCATGCTTTTGAGCATTGTGTAGTGGTCGAGCTACCTCCCATTTTGTTGCCAGTTTGGCATGGTTTATGGTTGAGATTGTACTTGAGGTTTTGCTCAGTTTACAGGGGAGATTCTATGTAAGAACTAGGGAACTAGACTCTGATCCTCCTCCCAACCTCCCTTTATATAGGCGGGCTCCTAGCCCCTTGCCCTAGACGGATCCCCTGTCCACACTGCCTAGCCCGACCCTTGGTCGTAGTCCATGACTATCCTAGTTCTTAGGGTACAGGACCCTTGTCCAGACATTACTCCCCTCTTAAAGAAGAGTTTTCGTCCTCGAAAACAAAAGTGGGAAACTTTTTCTTAAGAACACCAATGTTTTCCCAAGTGGCACCTTCTTCAGGTCAATCTTTCCACTTGATTAAGGCTTGTTGTCATACATGATGTCATGTACGCAACTCATGGTAATCCATAACACGTTCTGGTTTGTGCGGTAAAGTAGGAGGTTCAATGTAATCGACCAAAACCTATTGGTCAATGACGTTGTCATCCCCATGTAACGGCTTTCGTAGACGGCTTACATGAAACACGGATGAATGCAAGAGTGTGATGGTAGTAGTAGTTTGTAGGCACGATCACCAACTCGCTTGAGTATTTTGAAAGGCCCACAATATCGGGGAGATAATTTATGTGTCGGTCCAGTTTTTAGACTTTCTGAATGTTCTGGCACATGTAAAAATACTTTCTCCCCTTCTTCGAAGGTCACTTGCCGACATTTCTCATCAGCGTATTTCTTATACCGATCCTATGCTTGTCGGAAATTCTAACGAGCAAGTTTCAGCATATCCATGTGGTCTTGGAGAAAATCCTTAACCTGTTGGAGTTTTTCAGTTGCCAACCCCACCGTAACTGGTGACCTAGGTTGAAACCCGTACATGAGCATGAAAGGACTGAAGCATGTTGTGACATGCTTAGAACTGTTGTAGGCAAACTCGAGAATAGGTAAGTATTCTTCCCAGTCTGTCTGTTTTTTGTTGACATATGCTCTTAGCATATCCTCTAGCACCTGGTTAACCCGTTCCGTTTGACCATCTGTTTTTGGATGGTCAATTGTACTGAGGTTGAGTTGTGTACCCAATCATTTAAATACAGCTCTCCAGAAGTGGCTGTTAAACTTGCGGTCATGGTCACTAACAATATTACTTCACTACAAGAGGTTATGTGCTCTTGTGACGCTCTTAGCGACGGAAATACACTGGGTTTTTATAACCCCCGGCGTCGCTATAAGCGTCGCTAAAAGCGTCGCTACGAGAGCGTCGCTATATGCGTCGCTATATGCGTCGCTATAGGCGTCGCTATAGACGTCGCTATATAGCGACGCTCATAGCGACGCCTATAGCGACGCATATAGCGACGCTCTCACAGAAGAGTATAGCGACGCATATAGCGACGCTACAGAGCCATAAATAGCGACGCATATAGCGACGCCTGAGAGAATATTTTTTTGGTGGCAGGGCATTGAATGCCTGCCACCCATCAACCATATTGTACTTGATTCACTTTTTAAAAAAAGTGCAAAGGTAAATAATAGACCCAAAATAGTCACCCACAAGACGCATTGTTTGCAAAATTGACAATTGTACACATCATAGACAAACTGAATTGATTGGCAAATGTAATAATGACAATTGTACAACATCATAGGCATAAAGAATTGATTGGCAAAAGGAATTGCGGTGACAAATGTAATAATATACATGGTTCAAAAAGACGTATAAAATCCGTCTCATGATACATAAGCTATGAGAAACCCTAAACTAATGCTATCTAGCTACGGCTAAACTGACGTCGTTTAATCAGACGTCTCATCGCGTCCAAGCGGCGTATCTGTCGGATTCTGCAAAAAAAGACAATAAGACAGTTTTCAGTAAGTATAAACATATAACGACATTTATAAAACAATACAAAAAATAAAAAAGAGTAAACCCTAATACTAACCATGCCGCTGCGAGAACTGAGAATGTCCATCAGGGCGTTTAAGCCCTTCCTGCCTGCGTACTCGCGCTCGTACGGTGTGGGATCACGTCCTGTCATCGACCACTGTCAAAACATACAAAGATTTCATTATGTTAGAACTAAAAAACTCATAAACCCTAAACTATCGAACATGCATAAAGAGCAATGTGAAAAAACTTACAAAATCGGCCTCAAATGATGCCCATCCACCGCTCCCCAAGTGGTGCGAGCTCCCTGCCTCTACTCGCGCTCTGGCTGCATCCTTTTGTTGCTTCCACTTGTCGGGATTCTCGCGCGCTGCTTTCTTCGCATTCTTCCAATCTTCTTTGGCCAGCCAATCTGGCCTATTCCACCCATTCTTGATTGCTTTTTGCACTTCGGAACGCTTGTGTTTGCAGTATTCGCGCATTCGAATCTTCATCAGGTCTTCATTGAAGCGCTGATCCCGTGTTGGAACGGGAAACTCATCATCAAGTATGCTGATGACTCTGTTTTTTAAATCACTTGGTACTTCACTCCATTTGTTTAGTATATAGTGTCTAAACAGCTGAGAGCAAAGACCACGCATGCGCGAGATCACCTTCTTGCCGTCATCATCCATGATGATGCCGCCGTTGATGTCGACGGAGTAAGGCAAGCCCTCTGGCCGGTGACGCGTGAACCTGGGTGTCCCGGCAGGGGTCTCTAGCGGCGTGTCGATGGGGGTACGGACGTCAGGTGTCTCCACCGGCGTCTGGGCCCCGAAGCGAGGAGTGTCGAGTGGGGTGGCTCCTGGCGGAGTAGGTAGAGGTGTGTAGCTTCTAGGAACAGTCAGCCGTGCAAAACCTGGCGTAGACGGCGATGCTGTGGCTGGTGTGGGGGCGGGCAAAGAAGGGGAGGGTAAAGAGCCTCGTCGAACACGAGGCGGTGTGGAGGCATCGGTGGCAGAATCCCCACAACAACCGCCACCGCCACCACTAGAGCGCCGGTGTCTAGAAGAGTGTGACGCTCGTCTCGTCGACGCCGAAGCTTCGGAGCGCACCGAATGCTCCGAAAGAGAGGGAGATGCGGATGGTGTAGGAACGCGCGATGATGCGCCAGAGCGATGACGCTCCACGTACCACTGTCTCTGCTGCGGTGACAAAGAAGAAAGAAACTCCTCATCATCCATACCTGCATTAAACACACGAATATTTAAACTTAATATTGAATGAATAGAGTAGACAATGACGCAAAGACCATTAAATACAATGACGTAATGACGCATATAAATACAATGACGCAATGAATCGAGTGGTAGAAGAGGCAAGTCGAAAACTCAGAATTTTCAATCAAAAGATGTGAGCGCGAGTAGAAAAGAGCGTTACACACCATGGAAGCTACTTAGAGAGCTAGAGCTTTTACAACACGGAGCAAAATTGTTCAAATACAATATTTGTGGCTTTAAGAGATCTCTCTCTCATCCTCGCATAACTCAGCATAACTTCCTATATCTATATAGAGCTCTCCGTTTAAACACATATCCTCTGTTTCATTTTGTAGCTCCTCTGCATGCACCCCATATAGAGCAGTAGCATCTTGATGCTCGTCTGGCACCACCGCAGCGGCTTCTGATTGAGCATCTTCTCTGATCTCCTCCATTGATGTCGTTGTGATTGGCACATGGTAGCCTTCATACGTCCTTGCACTACGAGGGGCTAACTCTATGACGTACCACCAGTTTGATGCAGACTTTGTAGGATGAAATACTACCTGCCAGAGCCACATAACTTACATGAGAGCTTTCAAGCACATAACTTGTAAAAGGGGGATGTTAACTATTTATATACTTACTTGTTCACAATGCTCGGGTAGTACGAAAGTGTCTCTTAGGTCAGTCCATTTCTTAGTAGAATCCACCTCAAGAAAACCAGACTCTCCTCTACGCACAGTAGCGTTTCGACCCTCCATGATTATCTTGAACCATTGCACGTCGAACAAGTCGACAAAAAATCCTCTGTAATCGATCCTCAAAATCTCTTGCAGCGTGCCGAAGTAAGTGAGTTCCGCCACCACGGGATCTGCATCAGAGGAACGTCGTCGACTAGACTGTTCAAATTTTGCCATGATTCCACAATCTTGAGTAAAACGCTTTTTGTCGATTCGTTCCACCCTAAAATGTCGACCTTTACACCATGCTGCTGTGTATGACTTATACTACAACGAACAAAGATTATGAGTGGCCGTTCAAACGTTTATAAATAAAGTCACTTGCTAGTCGTACATTGCAAACTTACCTTGGTCGCGCAACCCCGAGAGTACTCCCACTCTTCTTCAGTCACTTCGTCACCGCATTGTTGTGCGCTTTTCAATTGGTTGTGCAACCATCTTAAGCTCATGAAGGTTGGTAGGCTCTCCAGAACCGCTGGATAGTGCACCGGTGGTCGTCTTCCCCGTCTCCACTCGATTCGTGCCCTTTGTCGCTCTTGCTTTGCATCCTCATATTGTGAAATCCACTTTTGCATCACTGGATTGTGAAGCATGCAAAATCGGTTGATTTTAGCCTCTAGATCTTCCGTCATCTTCTTCTCAACACCGAGATTGCACATGACAATCCCAGATATGCGCTCATCATCTATGGTTCGCCATAGCGTGTCCCGGGATTTATCAAATCCGTCTAGCCACTCTCCAATGTACACTAGGGACTCTGATACCAACCAACCTTCTGCCATGCTACCCTCCGGACGTGCCTTTTGACGCACATATCCCTTAAGCGTTTTCATGAAACGCTCTAAGAAGAACATCCATCTGGAATGAACTGTGCCAGCTATTTCCACCTCATCAACTATGTGAATAAGAAGATGCACCTGAATGGTTAGCATTGTAGTAGGAAAATGTTTCTCAAACATGCACACAAGCTCCGCAGCATTTAGTTTGGCGAATGGTATGGAGTCTACGTCGATCTCCTTTTGTGAGATCCATTGCACCAGCTTTGCAAGTTTGTAGATTGTGTTACGGATGTCGAGAGACAAACATCCCTCAATGGCAACCGGTAAAATAAACTGTAAAGTATGTGCAGCAATGATATTAAAGTCCACATTTTATGCAATGATATTAAAGTCCACTATGAACGTACCTGACACATTTTATGCCAATCGTGTGACTTCAAACCGGTAAGCTTTCCTTCTTTAGTAAAACACGTTCGGAGCGAGTGCATTACGCCAGTGGGGGTCCGCAAAGATCGAATGGCCTCTTTTACTTTGCGTTCTTGGGCTCCTGTGAAAATCCATGGTGCTTTAGGAAGTTTTATCGATCCATCAGACGCTGTTTGCGGCCAATATTGCTCCATACGATCCACATTTCTAAGGTCAACTCTGGCTCCCAAAGTATCTTTCTTGCCGGTCAAATGGTCCCATAGTAGATTACCCACATTCTTGAATATGTGCATTGGATCGAGCAAGTGATTGATCACGAGTCGAGGCCAGTATGGTAACTCGTACCATAGAGATAGTCTCTTCATCCCTGGAGGCAATCCGTCATCGCACATCTCCTTCTGCTCTAACCATGCTTGTGCAGACATCCTTGGTGGCTCTCTTCCCAAAAAGCCGTCGCGTAACACATGATTCTCCGGAAGATACGCTTGATGACCTTCGTAGATTTGCTTCTTCAGTGAGGGTGCCCTACGTGCATTCAGTCTAGGTCCACATGTGACACATGCTCTGTATCCGCTTGTTTGAAGCCCTGCATGTATACACATGATAATAGATCAACTATGGGAAAAAACCAGATTTACAGTGTCTGAGAGAGGAGTGTCAATAGATCACCTGAGCATTCTGTTAGCCCGGGATAGTCATGCATGGTCCACATTAGAATACCTCTGATCAAAGCATTCCGTCGTCCTGTGTGTCGGCTCATATCCACCACCTCTATGCCAATCCACAATTGTTGTAGCTCTTCCAATAGTGGACGAAGATACACATCCATATTCCCCACTTTATATCGCCCTGGCACAATCAAGCTTAGCCATAGGTGCCCCTTCTTCGTAGTCAACCACGGGGGAATGTTGTAGTTGACGATGACAACGGGCCATACACTGTAAGATGTTGATCTTTGACCAAATGGATTTACGCCATCCATAGCCAGGCCTAAGCGCAAATTTCGAGCTTCCCTGGCAAAATCCGACCATGTTCCATCTATATGTTTCCAGGCTGCGCAATCTGCAGGAATTCGTAGCACACCATCCGAAGATTTATTCTCCTCATGCCATGATGCTAGGGCGGCCATGGACTTACATTCGAAGAAATGCTTGATGCGAGGAAGCAAAGGAAAATGTCGCAAAACCTTTTGTGGAATTTTTGTCCCGTGGAGATCTACTCGATATCTTTCGGAATCACATTTCGGACACTTCTCCATGTCTGTGTATTCCCCTCTGAAAAGAATGCAGTCATTAGGACAAGCGTGGATAGAATTGTAATCCATCCCCAAGTTTCGCAAAATCTTTCTTGCTTCATCTCGGGAATCTGGCATCACATTGTCAGCTGGTAGAATGTGCTCTTTCAGCAATCTACACAACATAAAAATATGATACAGTCGTGTAAAAATCTATCAGATCATTATACACCATGAGTTCTATTAAAGTAAACTAATTGTAATAGATCACCTGAAAAGCGCTGTGACGCTAGTGTCACTCCATCCAAACTTTGCCTGCATGTTGAGAAGAACCAGGAGTGCTTTCAATCTAGACATACGTGCTCCATTATACAATGATGTATCGGCTTCACTTTTCATATCATCATAGATAAGCCTTTCTGAATCCATGATCGTCTCGATCATTTCATCAATCTCGGGCTCAAACATTGCCTCGTTGGGAATGTGCTCTGCATGATCATCCCCCGAGCTGTCAGAGGCTACATCTTGTGGCCTCACATATGCTGCTTGACCAAAGCGCCTGCGAATACGTCTATTGGGTTGCAAGATTGCTGCTTGTTGGCCAGCGTCAGAGTCCGACGAGTTATAATTGGCAACAACTCGATCTATAATAGATGGATCGAACTCGCCAAATTCACGAACGTGCTGCAAAGAAACACGTCTTGTCCGTCGCACAGCATGCTTGCATTGATTACAAGGACATAAGACCCTCGTTGAGAGATAGGTGTTTCGGTTGGACGGTCCCACATCCTCGTCGCTACTCATAATGAGGATAAAAAACTTATAACCTAGACAACAAATTTAATATTCTATTGGCATTCTTCGTCTTATCTCTCTCTCTCTCTCTCTCTCTCTCTCTCTCTCTCTCTCTCTCTCTCTCTCTCTCTTTACCTCACATTCTCTAGTCATGTCCAATCCCCGCACACCTCGGTCTAGAGGTGCACGGAGATCAGAACCACCGGGTTATAATCTCGTCTTTATTGGTCAATACCTATATTTGTGGGTACAAGAAATCTAGACACCCACGTCTACATGATACTGCATGTAGTGGACAAAATCCCTTTGCCTCTTCTCTAGCTGTAGCACTTCACTTCATCTTAACATCTTTTCACAGTAGATCTTTTCACTGTTCGTCTAACTCTAAACCCTAAACCGTAAGTAATTCTTGCGTGGACTCGATCTAACGTAAATAAGCGTAAATCTAAATAAACGTAAATCTAACTAAAAATAAAGCTAAATCTAATTTAACGTAAGTCTAATGACTAGAGGTTGTCTAGATGGTCATTGTGTCGGGGATGTAGTGACTCTTGCCGCCCTGAAGATCCACCTTCTTCCCTATCTTCTGAAGACATTTCACCAGTACTTTTGGATCGACGGAGCCCACTATGAGTGAAGGCAGCAATACCCTATATTCCATTGAGGGCTTTCTTCACCCGCTTCATGCAGGCATCGCAGTCTATGGAGACCCGCATCTAATCTAATATAACATAAATCTAAATCTAGCTTAAATAAATGTAAATCTAGTTAAAAATAAACCTAAATCTAACTTAATGTAAGTCTACATATAACCTAATCTTTAACGTCTTTTAAAATAGTTTCCTACGACGTTATAACTCTCTTCTTCCTGTGTGTGTGCGCGTGTGTGGATGTGTGTGCCAATAAAAAGAGATAAATGGTATAACCTTTCTATCACCCATGCCAAGTATGATAGATTGATTATGCCATTTCTCTCTTGAATAATAAGTCTTCAGTTCAACTCCTCGTCGGCTAGATCTTTAGGTCTTTTAATTTTAATTAGTTTCCTACGACGCTCCCTTAGTTTCTCTTTCTTTCTCTCTCAATGTGTGTGCGTTTTTTTGGATCGTATGCATGTTTTCTTTCTCTTTTCCTCTCTCAATGTGTGCGTTTTTTGTTTATGCATGTTCTCTCTCTCTTTTCCTCTCTCAATGCGTGCATTTTTTGTTTATGCATGCTCTCTCTCTCTTTTTCTCTCTCAATGTGTGTGTGCATTCTTTGTTTATGTATGTGTGTGCGTTTTTGCACTCTCTCTCTCTCTCTCTCTCTCTCTCTCTCTCTCTCTCTCTCAAAAACACTATATGTGTGTGTGTATGTGTGTGTGTGTGAGAGAGAGAGCGAGGGAGAGAGAAAGAGAGGAAGGGAACATGAGAATGAGGAGAGGGAAGGAGCATACCTGTCTCTCCTTCCTCTCCTCGTGTGTGTGTGTGTGTGTGTGTGTGTGTGTGTGTGTGTGTAAAAGAAAAAGAGAGAGAGAGAGAGAGAGAGTGAGGGAAAGCGTTACCTGCTCTTTGCTTGAGGGCGCCGAAAAACTCAGATCTGAGATCTGAGTTTTTGGGCGCGCTCGGTTATTTTTTTTACCCCAGCTGGCGTCGCTATGAGCGTCGCTATAAGCGTCGCTATGAGCGTCGCAAATTTACAAAGAAATTTGCGACGCTCATAGCGACGCTTATAGCGACGCTCATAGCGACGCCGGGAATTTTTTTTTTGAGCGTCGCTGTGTGAGCGTCGCTAATGTGAAGAGCCTCTTGTAGTGCTTGGCAACCCATACAATTTGTATAGATTGTCCACAAATAACCTTGCTAGTTCCGGTGTCTGAACCGTTGATTTGGTCGGAATAAATGTACATAGTTTAGTCAACCTGTCTATGACAATCCATACTGAGTCATGACCTCGTATAGTGGTTGGTAAACCTACAATGAAATCCATGGAGATACTTTCCCATTTTCCATTGGGAATTTCCAAAGGATGTAAGAGTCCTCCTGCTTTCAGGCGCTCTGCTTTGTTAACTTGACATTTTTGGCAATGCAAGACATAAGCTTGAACAAAGCCATGTAGGCCTGGCCAGTAAAACTGTCGTCGTACGAGAGAATAAGTTTTTCTAATCCTTGGGTGCCCTGCACTTGGACTATCATGACATTCATAAAGAATTTGGCGCCGAATGTCTGTGTCCGTCGGTACACAAACTCTCCCCTTGTGGAGTAGGTACCCATTGTCGATGGTAAAATGCTTCCATCGCTGTAGTTCATCACTTGATAAAGGAGAACTAGGTGTGGAGGTTAATTGTACACTACCTACATTGGAGTGAGAAGGATCCCTCTGTTGAACATGGCTCCACACTTTGGAATATGGTTCATCTTGCTCATATTTGCCCTTAAGCGATTCTAAAAATTCACTACGAAGTTCCGTGAACAAGAGCGAATTGATCTCTGGCATTCGACTGAGAACGTCTGCCACTATATTGTATCGACCTTTGCGATACCTTAACTTGGCGTCATATTCCTGAAGGATCTCGGCCCACCTGGCTTTTCGACCCTTTAAATCTGTTTGTTGTGTAAACCATTTGATGCTTTCATGGTCGAACACAATCTCAAAGTGAGCACCATACAAGTAGTGACGCCATGTCTTTAAGGCAAACACTATTGCATAGAGTTCGCGTTCGTAAGCAGAATAATTTTGATGAGCTGCATCCAGCTTCTTACTTTCAAATGCAATTGGCCGTCCGTCTTGTAACAGGACTGCTCCAATAGCACGGTCAATGGTTTCAAAGGATCTACAGTAGCCAGTATAGGAGCTGTAGCTAATGCATCTTTGAGTGTTTCAAAACTGTGTTGTTGAGCGGAACCCCACCTTTTCCTTTTAGTTGGTCCGTCATAGGTACAGCAATGTGAGCATAGTTTTTAACGAACCTTCGGTAAAAACCTGCAAAGCCTAAAAAGATCTGTAATTCTTCCAGATTTTTAGGAGGTGGCCATTTCCGGATGGTATCCACTTTGGATTTATCCATGTATAGGCCATAAGCTAATATAACATGCCCTAAAGAATGAATTTCTTCCTTGAGAAAATTACATTTAGATTCCTTGGCATATAACTTGTTTGCACGTAACAATTCGAACACCTGCCTGAGATGTTGTAAGTGCTCTTCTTCAGAAGCACTATAAACTAGAATGTCATCGAGGAACACAATGACAAATTTGCCCAAATATGGTTTCAAGACACTATCCATAAGTGTCATGAATGTCGCGGGCGCATTGGTTAACCCAAAGGGCATCACCAAAAACTCGTAATGTCCAAACCGTGTTCGGAATGCAGTCTTAGGTATATCAGCAAGCCGAATACGGACTTGGTGATATTCTGACCACAAGTCGATTTTCGTGAAAATGCGAGCATGAGTTAGCTTATCAAATAACTCATCTACCCTTGGCAATGTGTATTTGTTCTTAACTATAACCGCATTTAAACCCCGGTAGTCTACGCACATGCGCATACTGGCGTTCTTTTTCTTCACCAAAAGGATAGGCAAAGCCCATGGTGAAGAACTAGGTTGTATAAACCCTCTGCTAAGGTAGTCAGCAAGCTGACGTTCCACCTCAGCAACCTTTGAGTAACTCATACGGTAAGGTGGTTTACTAACAGGTTTACAGCCTGCAGCCACGTAATGCCATGTTGCACTGAGCGTGTCGGCGGTAAACCTGATGGCAAATCTTTACGAAAGACATCTTGAAATTCCTTTAACAATTTTTGTAACTAATTAGCAACGTTTGCTTCTGTAGAATTAGAAATTGGCGGAATAGATGAGAGAGAAGCATGCGGCGTTGAGGAATGTTCAACAGACTCAATGTTAGAAAGAAAATGAGACAGTGAGTAACACAAGAAAACCTTTTCTATTTCATTATCAGAAACGAGCTGCATAAGCTCGACAGTACAAATCAGAGGTGATGATGGTATATCCTTTTCTCCTAACAACAACACATGTGTGCCATGGGAATCAAACATCAAATTGTTGTGCTCATAGCTACGCATCAGTGATGGTGCTAGGCTATGCAACCACTCCCTACCAAGAACCACATCATCCCTTTCCATGTTCATAACTTCAAAATCCAAACAAGTAGAGTGCCCTTGTACTTCCAATGGAACAGCTCGCATTGAGTATCCCATATTTCACTATCATGTCCATTCCTCATTGCTACCTTGTAGCGGTGGGTACTCGGAGTTTGAGGCAGTTTGAGCTTTTTCACCAATCCATAATTGATGAAATTGTGTGTAGCACCGTCATCTACCAAGATGCGCACCTTGTGCCCTTGCAGATATCCGTGCATACGTACTAACTCGTGTGGTCCAAAGGTTTGTTGCCACATGGAAGCTGTGAGACAGCATTCATGCACCACCTCAGTGTGTGTTACTTCCATTGTAGAGAACTTGGAGGAAGACTCGAGAGGCAGTAGTTGCACCGTGTGCACTGCTTTCTCCTTCCCCTAGGCAGCAGATTTCCCCTTGGGACAATCCTTTTTTCCATGGCCTCGTCCTAAGCATTGAAAACATAGCTTCTCTTTCTTGGCCTTATCAAAATCCTAAGGGGAGAGAGGACCCCTGGACCCCTTGGGTTTTTTAGATGCATCTGAATTAGCAACTATAAATTTTCTTTTATTGTGCCCATATTGAGTGTGTGTGTTACTATGTGTACTAGCAGGCACGTTACTGTTATGTGTTTTCTTATCATCAGGGTCATCATGAATATGTGCTGTCACTATGGCTTCCTCAAGTGTTTTACGGTCCTGGGATTTGACATACTTCTTAAGTTCTGGAGTCAGACCTCGTATAAACCCTCGTACTTGTTGAAAGGTATCCAAACCTTCCAACTTGAGGATGACATCCCTATAGTGAGAGATATATTCAATGAGTGACGGATATTGGCGCATGGAACACATGTCCCAAGCGGTCCAATTCCGATCGGCCTCGTTTGTAGGAAAAAATTCCTTGCTAAACGTTGATTCAAAGGCTGCCCAACTCTATGGTATGATGTTCTTCTCCTTGAGAGACATCCACCATTTGTAGGCCTTGCCTTCCAGAGTTAAGCTCGTTTGCAGAGCTCTTACTGCATCCGGAGTTCGTCGTAAAATTCCATCCCATTTACTGAGAAAGATGTTCACTGCATCCTTATTGCGGTCCCGGTCTTTGCCCTTGAAAACTGGTGGTTAAAAATTCTTCAACAAATCATCTACCTCTTTGGCAGTGAGAGTATGCAGTGTTTCATTAATTGGGCCTTGCCCTTGTGTTCCAGCGTGCTCATGCATGTGGGTGTCAGTCGGACTCTTAGTCTGCTGTTGCATCAATTGAATGACTAATGTGGAAAGTTTAGTAACATTTTCATTTAAAGCCTTAAAATTTTCATACATGACTGTCATGCGTGTCTAAAGTGCACGAAATTCTTGAATATTGAGCAATTCATAAGTATCTTCTCCTGCCATAGCGTCACGGGTACTCTCCTTGAGAGGATCCGCCCGCAAGCCGTCATTGGCAGGATCGGGAGTACTTTGCTCAAAATCGAATGTCATGTTGATATCTGAATCCATGGCTACATAGTGCAGTGAAAGAAGTACTCAGAAAAAAATACATGATTTTGGTAGCACTTGCAAAGTATAGCGAACTCCCCTTTGCGCGTCGTAGCACTTAATCGTCGAATAAACGATAATTTGCACCGGCGGGGTACATATCGAACTCCGCACCATGTATGGTTGAAGCTTCACCTTTGAGTCAAAGCTTAATTGTTGGAAGCGTCGATTATTATGTTGCTTGAACGCCTCTTGAAGTCGTCGCCCAAAAAAAAATGCAGGTTCTGTAAATTTCTTCAGTTACTGAGCGTAGTCGGACTTCGTGAGATTCGATGGGAAGCCGAGTGTTTGCTTCGCCTTGCTTGTGTTGCTCTGGCTTGCTTGACCACTTCGGTTTACTGAATTGCCTTTGGGAAGGGCCACTAGTAGTGGCCAAGTGCTAAAGCCATATTTTGGAACATCTAAATTATGTCAATGACTTGTCTATCACACTTTGAAGGATGTTGGATTCATGGTTACTTTGTTCATTCTTTATTCTTTAAAAGCAGTTAAGTTTCTTTTTTCCTAGGACGTAGGTGACATGGATGACAATTAGGCTCACCCCGGTTACCCACAAGACTGTTTGAAAGCTAATCTCTTGGTTGCTTTTTTATTGTGGATGCAGGTAAGGGTGCTCTCTCCTTCGTTTGCTGGTAGAAAGGAAACTTGTTGTACACTGGCCTACTTTACTATAAATGACCATTTCATTATTATTGGCCTATAATTTTGGAATGTATTTATTGGTTGACTTTCTAATGAATAAATACATTATTGATACTGACATTGTAGGCAAAGGTTCTTGTATTTCGGTCTCATGTGCTATGTTATGTCTATTATTAGAAATTAAACTCTCTCTCTCTCTCTCTCTCTCTCTCTCTCTCTCAAGTTGCAGTAGAAGTTGCCTCAACGCAGGTGAAGCAGAATATACGATTTACGTGGAGAATGTAGGGTGATGGCATGCTTGGCCAGTTCAATGATTATAGGCGTCACGTCCAATGTTCATTCCTAGATGGATTCAATAGCACTTGGCATTTTCCCTATTGTTCATAGTCTACGACGACACGTGAAACTCGACTAAGTTTGCCATTATAGAATAGTGTCGATACACACACAAAAGTAACTAAACAATAGAGGCATACTAGTTTTTCAATAGCATTGTCTCTTTGGACAAGATTTTGGACGACATGCCACGTCAGGGCTAGTGATCTCAGGTGTCCAACCTCATCACTATCTAACACGGCCAGGGCGGGAGGGGATCAATGGTGGAGGAGAAAAACGAGGGGGGCGTCAATCGTGGACCGTCAGATCTGACGACGCGGGGGTGACCTAAATTGACAAATTTGACCCGAATTTACAAATCCCCCCGCATTTACTATATCACATACTCAAATCCCCCATATTTCAATGAGGTGTAGTGGTTAGTGCACATGGCTCGTAGTGGGGAGGTCGTGGGTTCTAGACATGGGGTACATGGGGTCCGGCCCTCCCCGAATTTACAAGCCTACACGAATTTACTTTTCTGCTTGAATTTTCCGAATGTCCAGAATATACAAATGTGCATCAAATGGCCCAAATCACCTGTTGTAGACCCCTCTCGCCCCGCCCCGCCGCGCGATGTGAGATAATGTGGAGGGGTGCCCAAAGGAGCGCCAACAAGATGTGTAGTGGAGGAGCTGATGAAACTTGGCACGAAAACGGCCGGTTGTTGAACCCTTGGTAGCATCGACACACATGAGATGCTTGACTAGCCTAGATTCTGTCTCTCTCTCTCTCTCTCTCTCTCTCTCTCTCTCTCTCTCTCTCTATTCGGGGAAGGCATTGGAAGGACAGCTGTCTCTCTCTCTCTTTCTCTCTCTCTCTCTCTCAATCAAGGCGAATCTGGAGTAGCCTTCATGCTGCGGCCGTGAGGTGGAAACGAGGGAAGCTGAGGCAAGCCGCACCTCTGTGCATCTCTTTCGGTCTCTCTCTTTCTCGCTACCTTTGCAGGCAGAGCTCTCTCTCTCTCTCTCTCTCTCTCTCTCTCTCAGAGCGTAGGCCTTAATGAATTGAAATCCGCGTATCAGAGTGAATAGTTGATTCGTAATGGTTACTGAAGGAGGCCAGGCAGCTGATCGGCAGCTGCATGTCGTGGCCATCCCTTCCCCTGCTCAGGGCCACATCACGCCAATGCTCCAGCTCTGCCACCAGCTTGTCCCCCTCGGCTTCACCTTCACCTTCGTCAACACCCATCACAATCATCAACGCCTCCTGCAGAGTGCCTTTAATCTCATGCGCACATGCCACCCCATCCGAATGATATTTGTCGAAGGTGGTTGCCCGCCGGAACATCACGCCCACTCCTCCACTTTCAAGGAAGCATTCGGGGCAGCCCAGAACATGAGGGAGCAAGTTGAGCAACTTCTTCTGCCCAGCATCATGGAGGACAAGCCAGTGGACTTCATCTTGGCCGACATCCTCTTTAGCTGGGCCAGTACCACTGCCAATAAGTTTGGCCTACCATGGGTTTGCTTCTGGTCAGCCTCAGCAGCCACATGTGCATGCTTCCTTCACTATGCCGAACTTTCTCAGCAGGGAACTACACACATTTCAAGTGCAGGTTTGGGTCTCACTCGACTCACAGGCCAGTGTGTAGTATGTGTGTAAGGTGCTCTCGCTTGCGCTCTCTCTCTCTCTCTCTCTCTCTCTCTCTCTCTCAATTACAATTCTCTCTCATTACATTAGGGCTCTCTCTCCCATACACACGCATTCTCGCTCTTAATTATACGTCATGTATCGCAGGTAAGCAAGATGGGGAGGTGCCCGTTATAGAAAACATCCCAGGACTGCCTCCAACGAGTCTGAACGAAGTGCCTAAGGTATGGGATGAGGCAGGGAAGCTTAGCGTTGAGTTTCTCAAGTCCTTCAACTTGGCAGTGCATCAAGCCTCCTTTCTGCTCATCAACACATTCTCAGAGTTAGAAGGGCAAGTGCTTCAGGCTCTCTCCAAGCGCTGCCCCGCGCTCGCTGTAGGACCCTTGATTCCCTCTCGCTTCATGAGGAGCAAGGCGGACGCCAATTATCGTCCGGACAAAAGTAAGGAGGAGCAGGGCGAGCAGGAGCTTGTTTCTAGACCTAATCTGTTCAGGGAGGACAAAACTTGCTTAGAGTGGCTGGACAAGCAAGCGCCCTCCTCTGTCCTCTTCATCTCCTTTGGGAGCATCTCTGCACGCACAGAACTGCAGCTTGAAGAGCTTGCGCGAGGCGTTGAGGCCAGTGGCTGCCCATTTCTGTGGGTACGCAGGCCGGACAACTCACTTGATTTCACACTCGGTCAACAGCTGTCGGACGCCCACCAACACGGGAATGGCCTGATCGTCCCTTGGGCGCCCCAGCTTGAGGTGCTTTCCCACCCTGCGATCGGTGGCTTCGTAATGCATTGCGGGTGGAATTCGGTTTTGGAAAGTGTGACCCTACGAGTGCCCATGTTGTGTTGGGCGGACATGGGGGAAAGGATGTGCAATCAAAGGTTTGTGGTGCAAGTTTGGAAGTGTGGGTTAGACATGGTTCCAAACACCACGGCACTGTACAAGCAACACATCGACAATGCAGTCCTCGTAGTACGAGATGACATAGAGAAGTCTATTAGATGTTTGATGGAGGAGGAAAAGGGGGCCGCCATTCACACACGGGTTGCAGAACTTCGAGACGTTGCCATCTCAACTTTTCGCGGCTTTGATTTGCATTTCCATCACTTTGTGCAAGCCATGCAACACAGTGGCTTACATACTAAGTAATGTTGCTATTCCCACTTGAGAGTGAGGAGAAATATATGAACGCATTGTGTCCATGTGTTAGTTTCACTAGTGTAGTCATCTCTCTCTTTCTCTCTCTCTCTCTCTCTCTCTCTCTCTCTCTCTTTGTGTGTGTGTGTGTGTGTGTGTGTGTGTGTGTGTGTGTGTGGCGCGGTGTTTCTATGTGATCCTTGGGCTTCAAGGAACACCGTCAAAGGAAGAGTTGTTGACACATGGGTAGGGAAAGGCACCGAAATTCTTCCCTTTTTCATAATAATATAAACATACACACTTGAAAATGTTGGAAAATTTGTCATGCTACATTTTCGATGGTTTACAACCAGTTTCGTGCTCCAAGCGAGGCTTAAGGATACTCATATGTGAGACATTATTCTCTTTGTGACTTGTGATTCTTATATGAAGCATATAGGAAGCATGGGGGTAAAACACTTTGGTGGTATGGACAACTTCACCAAGGTATTCATGTGCAAGGGCTTACATGGATATCAATTCATATATGCAACCTAAGCTCATGCACCATTCATTACTGCCTCTTTAGTAGGGCTTTGGTAGAGGACTTTCTGGATGCTTGGATAATTGATACGCTCGTGCCTTAACATAAGACAGGGGACCATGGGACCCTATCAATAGGTGGCAATCCCATGCATCATGGGGGCAAATCCATCGCATTCCCCTTCTTTCTAGTAGTCTTTTTGCTCTCTCTAGTTTTAATTTTTGTAGTTTTTTTCTTTTAACACTTGCACAATAAAAATTAAATTGCTTAGAAGACAAGATCTGAAGTATATTCCTATGGACGTACTTCAAAGGATCTGGAAAACATTAAAAACTAAATACATTGGAGAGCAACATTCTCAAGTACACTTTTGGATGTCCACTTGAGCATCTGAAAAATACCACAGCTTCACAACATTTTTGACTCCTGTATCAACTCTTTACAACTTACAAGCTGGCTCTTGTCATATTATTTCAAAACCTTATGATCAATGCATTTAGCTTATTCAATTGGCTCTTCATCTCTAAAGTGGTCTTCCTCAGAGTTGTTATTTGTTGTTCTAGTTCACAAATTTTCACATCTGTTAGATTGACTTGGTACTCATTTACAGAGTTGCTCAAAGATACTACTAAACTAGAAACATATGAGTTGAATGTCTTGTTTCCATCGCTATTAGACTCATGCAGGTCCTTCCAAATCTATATAATGATTTCCCCTAGTCTTTCGAACCCTGCATCACCCATGCCATTTATTGAGTCCTCTGTTTGCGTCTCATCCAAATCAGTTGTGGCTTATTGTCATCATCCATCGCTCATTTACAATCCACATACTATTAGAATGAAAATTAACTATCGAAACATAAAAATCTCACTGCCAAAACTATATTGTACAATATGATGCAATAGTGATTGTTTCAGTTGGTGCACCAAAGGCATGTAATCGCCTATCTATGGCGGCTTTTCGTCGTCTTCAATGTTTCTGCTATTAGTTCTCGTATCATCATCCACACATTCCTCGACTACAGGGGTCATGTCGATCACCTTCTTGCTTCAATAACAAAAGAATAGGTCAACACAAAGAATGACAAAAGAGTTTACAAAAAACCAACATTGTGTTCACTTACCTCTCAATGTCCCTCCAACGAGATATAAACCAATCCATTCTTGCTTGGTTGTTTTTGTACAAGTCATCTAACACAAACAAGGTTACAACATTCTAGTACGTGGTGGAAGATGAAAATGTCATGCATCTCCAAAGTGCTTCATCTTCTTCAGGTTCATTCCTTGCCCTTCGTATGGAGTGATATATGGCGATGAAGGATACTATTTACCACTATATAGCATTTTGTGCAATGTGCTCAAAAAATCATTGTCAAAAGGATGCGGCATCTAGAACCTCCACTACATTAATGCACGGTCACAAATATTATTGTGTGAAGCCAATCCACTTTTTTCGTCGGCTGTATAGTTCCATTCCTTTATTTATTTCATTCACTGTTATGTTGTGTTCCACTTTTTGAAAGTGAGGTTCTCCATCATCCTTCTTGCAATAACCGACCATCCCTTCAAATGTGTGCAAGTTTTTTTAATCAATGATCGATAAAGTAAATTTTCTTTGGTCGGGTTATATTTATCCCAACCTAGATAGGTTTTTATATTCTTGTTGATAGAAATCAAAAAACGAGCGATGCTTCGTATGACCATCTAGAAGTGTAGGTGAAGACACTACCCCCCTTCTCTATGGAACGTATACTAGCAATGTTTTTTCTTTAAGAACTCGTGCATTGCACATGTGGTAGAATTACATGTATATCTGGACCACATACAGCTATAGTCACACTAACTTCCATCAGCTTCTTGGGCTTTATTGGCATTCTTTTTACGTTTCTCAATGTGGCCTCCCCCTTCTCTTAGGTGAGTTTTTTTTATGCATGTGTGTATATGTAGATGCGCTGACGCAATCGAAAAAATTAGCTTGAAGAATGGTGGATGATTTCAATAAAGCCAAGAAGCTAATGGAAACTAGTATGACTATAGTTGTTGGTGGTGCAGATATAGATGTAGATCTACTAGGTGCAATGCATGAGTTCTTAAAGAAAAAAATTGTTGCTAGTATATGCTCGCTAGAAGGGGGGGAGGGGAGGTAGTGTCTTCATCTCCACTTCAAAATGGTTGTACAAATCATTGCTAGTGTTTTTGTTGCCATTAGCAGGAAGAAAAAATCCTATCTGGGTTGAGATAAATATAATTCGATCGAAGGAAATGTACTTCATCGATCATTGAGACAAAAAAAACTTGCACATGTTTAAAGGGATGGTCGGGTATTGCATGAAGGATGATGGAGAACCTCACTTCAATAAGTAGAACACAACATGACTGTGAATGAGATAAATAAAGGAATGGAACTATACAACTTGTATGGATTTAACAACACAAAAAAGTGGATTGTCTTCACACCAATAACATTTTTTATCGTGCGTTAATGTATTAGAGGTTTCAGATGTGGCATCCTTTCATCAATGAGTTTTTTAGTACATTGCACAAAACGCTATGTAGCGGTAAATAGTAGTACCCTTCATCGGCATGGATCACTCCATAGCAAGGACAAGGAATTAGCTTGAAAAAGATGAAAGCACTTTGGAGATGCATGACGTTTTCATCTACCAGCATGTTCCAAGATGTACACTTGTTTGTGTCAGATGAATTGTACAAAAGCAACCAACCAAGAGTGGATTTGTTTATATCTCGTTGGAAGGACATTGAGAGGTAAGTGAATACAATGCTGGTTTTTTGTGAACTCTTTTGCCAATTCTCAATGTTTACCTATACTTTTATTATAGAAGCAGAAGGTGACCACACAAACCTTGTAGTCAAGGAATGTGTGCATGATGATACATGAACTAATAGCACAGACATTGAAGACGACGAGAGGCCGTCATAGATAGGCAATGAGTACACGTCTTTGGTGCATGGAATTGAAGCAATCACTATTGGATCGTATTGTACTTTGTAGTTTTGGTAGTGAGATTTCTATGTTTCGGTAGTAAATTTTCATGTTAATTGTGCGTGAATTGGAGGTGAGCGAGGGATGATGACAGTCAGCCTGTTGATTTGGATGAGAATGTAAGACAGGGGTGACTAGAGCTTCAGAGTCCACCACCCAACCACCCTTTATATAGGCAAGCCCCTGGCCCTTTGCCCCAGTTGGACTCCCCGTTCCACAAGGCCTAGGCCGGCCCTGCCTTGTCTAGTCCGGCCTTGCCGGTGTCCTGACATTACTCCCCCCTTAAGAAGAGTTTTCGTCCTCGAAAACAAAAGTGGGAAACTTCTTCTTAAGAGCACTAATGTTTTCCCAAGTGGCACCTTCTTCAGGTCGGTCTTTCCACTTGATTAAGGCTTGTTGACGTATGTGCTGACGTGTACGCAACTCATGATAATCAAGAACACGTTCAGGTTCATGCGGTAAGGTAGTAGGTTTAATGTAATCAACCAAAACCTGTTCGTCAATGACATTGTCGTCCCCATGTAACTGCTTACGTAGACGGATTACCTGAAACACCGGATGAATGCGAGAATGTGAAGGTAGTAATAGTTTGTAGGTACGATCACCTACTCGCTTGAGTATTTTGAAAGGCCCATAATATCGGGGAGATAATTTAGGCGTCGGTCCATTTTTCAGACTTTCTAAATGTTCTGGCACACGTAAAAATACTTCCTCCCCTTCTTCGAAGGTAACTTGCCGATGTTTCTCATCAGTGTATTTCTTATACCGATCATGTGCTTGGCGAACATTCTGACGAGAAAGTTCCAGCATATCCATGTGGTCTTGGAGAAAATCCTTAACCTGTTGGAGTTTTTCGGTTGCCAACCCCACCGTAACTGGTGACCTAGGTTGAAACCCGTACATGAGCATGAAAGGACTAAAACCTGTTGTGAAATGCTTAGCACTGTTGTAGGCAAACTCGAGAATAGGTAAATATTCTTCCCAATCTAACTATTTTTTGCTGATGTATGCTCTTAGCATATCCTCTAGCACCTGGTTAACCCGTTCCGTTTGACCATCCGTTTTTAGATGATCAACTGTACTGAGGTTTAGTTGTGTACCCAATCGTTTAAATACAGCTCTCCAAAAATGGTTGTTAAACTTGGGATCACGGTCACTAACAATGTTACTTGGCAACCCAAACAATTTGTATAGATTGTCCACAAATAACTTGGCTAGTTATGGCGTCTTAACCGTTGATTTGGTCGGAATAAACTTACATAGTTTAGTCAACCTATCTACGACCACCTATACTGAGTCATGACCTCGTATAGTGGTTGGTAAACCTACAATAAAATTCATAGAGATACTTTCCCATTTTCCATTGGGAATCTCCAAAGGATGTAAGAGTCCTTCTACTTTCAGGCGCTCTACCTTGTTAATTTGACATTTTTGGCAGTGCAAGACATAATCTTGAACAAAGCCATGTAGACCTGGCTAGTAAAACTGTCGTCTTACGAGAGCATAAGTTTTTCGAACCCCCGGGTGCCCTACACTTGGACTATCATGACATTCATAAAGAATTTGATAAGAGCAAATTGATCTCTAGCATTCGACTTAGAGCGTTGTGCGCTCCTTGCCGCACTGTCGAAGCAAGGGACTTGCCAATACACCGTGTGCGAGCCACAGACGGCTCCAAGCACACAACAAGCCTAAACTAGCAAGCTCAAGAAAACAAAGGGTGTGTCACTCACCGCTCTACGCTCGCCTTCGTGGTGGATTCCTCGCCGCGATGAAGAAGAAGCTGCAGTCGTGCCGCGCTCAACCGCTTTGCCGCCGTCGTGCCTTCGTAATGCTCGATCGCACACACACTCTCCCTCTCTCTCTCTCTCTCTCACACACACACACAAGGAGGTGAAGAAGAAGAAGATGGAGATGGAGCAAGAGCACTCTTCAATTGCACAAATGAGAGAATGAGTAAAAATTAGGTTTAGTTGGCTTTTATAGGAGCTCACCCCATTCACACTTGGGCGCCCATGCTTAACCAACTAATCCCTTGAATGTCCAAGTTAAAGTGCGCCTCTTATCGGCGATCACTCTACCTTTCCCTATTGGTCCGACAAGCCCGGTACCTGACTCTAAATAATACAACGTTTATAGATCATAGGGTGTCCGTGTGCCGTGAGGGTTAACATGCCCCCCTTCCTGATGTAGATTCCGTCCTCGGAAGCTATTGAGTTGAAGCTGGTTCGTCGAGGTGGAAGAGCATTTGAGATGAATGTCCTTAGCCTTCTTCAGTCACTGCAAAATCAAACAACATTGGCACAGTAATGGCATTCTCTTAAAAAGCATATGCAGTTTTAGATAGAAAAATTGATTGGTAAAAGAATTTCAAACAATTTGTCAGCAATGAACATTAAATTTCAATGTAATCAAATGCATAAACAGATGTAAAGGTAAAAAATTAAACAAGTCTGGGGTCGCTAATTTGACGGTCGAAAAGCACTAGAGATCGAATATTAATACCATGGGTAAGCTTCTTAATTTTCTGTGGTCAATTAAGTTGTTTAATCGCGAGAGCCAAGTATTCATGTTCGAGGGCTGACTAGAGGCTATATCTAGAAAACCTTGTAGTTAAGCTACCATAAAAGGAATTTCTCATGAAATCATCGTCTGACTGATTACTTTTTCTTTGACCCCCCAAAGTCTTTTCACACTGATTCAATTTTGAAGTGGGTGCTTATTTTGTATGCCTTGGGTTTTTTGCTTTTCAAGGAAAAGCGCCCACACTGGGAACCTCTAGGGCTCTAGTACCATAGGCAATACATGTGAGTGAAGTACCAAATCAAGCTGAGATTTCTCTTCCAGCTTAAAATTTTACATTGTGGCACTTTGATTTTTTGTTTGTTCATTTTCAGCATTTTAATTTTGTAACTTTGGGGGGTCATATAACACTGTTACCCTCCCCAGGCTCATCACATTAGTAAACTCCCTTTATAATACTTACGCTAAAGGTCAATAGGGTTAAGCCCACTAGAAAGCCCTAGTACATTTCATACAATGCTGCCTAAATCGGATTAAGAACCTAAGTAACCATTGATTATTAGGAAGGCATTCCCCATGGTATTAAGAGAAGATTTCTAATACCTAGCTTGGTCAAACTAGCTTAGTCGGACTGCTTGATTTTTAAACCTAGACAAGTGATTATGACAAAACATTGCATTGAATTAAATGTTTGATACTAAGCCAATGCGCTGAATATTATGCTACCAATCACAATCAAAGCAGACAAACATGGATGCAAAAAAGATAAGGGCAATGCTAATGGATAAGAAACACCTGTTTGTGTTGATGGTCGCGCTTGATTTGAAGTGTGAACGAGAGAAAGGTTCCATGAAGGTCCAAATCCTATCAATAGCAACACGCTCCTGTACACACTAGAAAACAAAAGGAATACCTCCAGAAGGCACATCGGTGGGAAAAGAGAACTTCGCTAATCACTCAACTTTAAAACAGAAACACTCCTATCGTACCAATCTTACCTACCCTCCATCACTCAAGTGATGAGGATCAAAGGTGTTTTATGGCATAGGTTTCTGTTTCACTGTACCAGATGTGACATGTGTAGGTCTGAGTCAATGTTTTGACTTTAATGTGCATACTCGTTTGCTAATTGCTCTTGCTCCTTTTTTCTTCTTTTTTTTTTGTGAGTATAAAGCTTTATATGTACATTCCCTAAGATCGGAGATTAAGAGGTCAGGGAGGAAGGTTGAGAGGGAAGCAAGTGAATGAGGACTGTCAGCAAACACTCCCCCCTTCCTTGGGTAGATCATACCGTTTGAAATGAGCTTGTCACTCTTTGAAACCAATTGTTCCAGTTGGTAATAGGTGAGGATTTTTGCCAATAGTTTTCTATTACCCTAGGTGCCTTGTCAAGCTGCAAGGGTGGTAAGGTACTCTCCCAGGATCGAACTTGAAGTGGTTCATTAGGTGATTCTTGAACACTGGGAGGTGTGGATTCTTTTGTAGCTTCATTGAGGTCCACTACTATAGATGGAGGCGGTGTAGAAGCTTTTACCTCTATGGATGTATTACATGATGAGCTAGAATCTTCATGGGACTCCCCCCTTCCTGAGCTAGGTGGAACAAATCGTTCTTTCTTTGGTACCCAAACTAGCTCGGGAGCGGGTGTGTAGCATTCTGTGATTTTTTCCTTTCCACGATCATTGATTCGTTTTGGAGCTACGGCATTGGGCTCACTTGGGCCAGGTGACAGGTAAGAGTACACTTTACGTTTGGGCACCCAGATTTGATCATTTCCTTCATAGTATCCTTGGGCTTCCAATAGTCGTTTAGGGATCCATCGCAACATTTTCTTACTTTTCTTGGAGCGAGTGGTACGTTTCTTACAAGGCTTCTGTTTTTTAGCACTAGCTATGGTCACTAAAGAAGCTTTAGGGACCCACTTGTATGTTTTCTTCCTTACATTAGGATGAGTCTTGTCGAAAGCGATATGCATTGCTTGTAGCATATTTAAGGGTATAGGCATTTCATCCCCCTCAGGTGTTACCCAGGTCGTCCCCCTATTTCCCCAAGTGTCTATGGTTGATGCTAGGTGGACCCAATCCACATTGTCTGATTCCGTCATACCCGGTAACACATCCATGTAAGGAGAATCTTGGCCAATGTCTGTATCCTTCTTACAAGTGTAACAATATTGTAGTGGGGCCGAGTGAACTGTGGTGTCAGAGCGATGATCAATAATTGTTTTACTCCCTAAGGGGTGTACCTTACCAGTCACCAAATCCACTCTAAGGACAGAGTCTTGGAATTGCAAATACACATGATTTTTAGACCAATCGTGAACCATTTGTGCTTCCCTCATGAATGGTCGTCCTAAAATCATTTCATATGACATAAGGTGTTTAGAGAAATCCATTACAATGAACGTATGTCGTACCTTGTGTCCTAGAACTTTGATCTTAAGATCCTTGAGCATCCCCATAGGTTTGGCTATGGTACCATTTGCCATCTTTACCACAATGTTAGTAACACTGAGGCGGGGTTTTCCCATGGATTCCCAACAATCTTTTGTAACGATGCTAACTCCCGCACCACCATCAAGAATTCCCTTTATAGTTAATCCCTTGGTAGTGATGGGTAGGGTCGCATTAGACTCGTCGCCTTCAAAATACTGCCCTAATTCGTTAATGGGTACCTCGATCACAGACTCGTGTCCATCTAAGTCAAGTGATTGCACATGATTTTCCTCATCAATCATAATCGAGTCAGGCCTATTTGGTTGCGCAAACTGCGGTAATCCCGTTCGTAGCTCTCCGTTAAGGAATGATCGAAGTGCAAGGAATAACTCAGGATCTCCATACAGCTTTGCTATGATCGTGATTCGGACCTCAGAAGACATGAAGTCCACTAGTTTGGCAACATTCATTGGCGTTTTGCAGGGTGTAGGTCCTTGACTAGGAACTGGTGAGGATGGAATCTCATATTCCTCAATGGGATCAGGTATTCCTTCGTTAAACATCCTTTCCAACAAGAAGGGTGTATGCTCACTTTCTGATGTCCTGTCCTCACTCCCTTCTTGGATGATACTAGATATGGCTAACGGTCTATGGTTCATGTGGGGTGGATGAACTTGCGTGGGAAACACTGTGTCATGAATTTTTACATGCATGGGTTCTGGTTCTAGTTTCCTTTGAGTCTCCTCCACTAAACCTCTTAGATGTTTCACCTGCTTAATCTCGTCTACAGGGTTTGGGTACGTCCCAATCTTCTTTTTACGATTCTTCCCTTTTTGCCCCTACGGTTTATCTTGGGGGTCTTGGATTGGATTTGGAAACACTTGTGGTGTTTTCAGAGGCTCTTTATGGTTTTCTCTCATTCGGTTTTCATTTGGTTCCATGTTACGGTTTTCTTTGTCGGTCTTTCCCTTTGTGGTATTGGTTCTAGTCTCCATTGTCTCGACTGAATCTGAATCATCCTCGAGGTCATTCATATACACGGGGTCATCTCCTGTTCCTATGTTTGTTTTGGAACTTGGCTTTGAATTTTTCGTATTCTGCGACTTCTTCCTTCGTGTCTTCTTTTTCTTTGCTTGGATAATTGACGTGGTATCTCTCTCTTCGAGGATATGTCCTGGCCCTTGAAGCATGGACCGTGTAATCGCATAAGCGGGTGCAACGGGTGGTATTGGCGATGTCACACTAGCAATTTCGACCAAGTTCAGGGGTGTGATTTTAGGCGCATTTGGGTTATAGGGGCATTGGGCAATCAAGTGATCTATGCCACAACGATTACATGTGAGTATTGGCATTGCAGACGTGCTCCCTTGATTCACTTGCATCTGTGCAACATTCTTTTGCAGCCTAATAGGGCACTCCGCTACTCGATGTGGTCCACCACACTCGTAGCATTGAAGAGGTGGCCTCCTAGCCTGGGTGTTGATATTTTGACCTCTGGATGCGAGAGCAGCAGCTTGATAAACCGGCTTGACTTGTCCCCAACAATCTTCCATGTAGTATATAGGACATTCTTCTAATGTATCAAGTCCGTAGGCAATACTAGTGTCTATTTCCTCCTCACAACCATCTGCATAAGCATTAGATGGCTCGCAACCCACTTGGTTCATAGGGGCGACTCTTGGATGCGGGGGCTGCGGTCCTAGCACAGGAGGTGGTAGTGGTGTAGCTTGTACAACATTTTGAGATCTAGGGACCATGTGTTGCGGTAGTTGCTCAACAGGTGGAGTAGGCATCAATACAGGAGCTCGAGGTGCATCCGTCCAGGCTACAGGTGGTCTATTTGCCATCATACGTTTGATCATTAAACAATCCTTAGCTTGGTGACCATACCTACCACATGCGTTGCAAGTTCCATTAAATTTTACTCTAAACGTAGGGCACTCACTAGTGCTATGTGGACCTAAGCAAATGGAACACCATTGTTGCTCCCTTCTTGGATACATGTGACTATTTTGAGGGGGTCGATTATCCTTAAGAGACTCTTGGATTGCCTTTGTGAGGTCTGTCAAGAATGTCTCAAATACCTTTGGCTCATTGGCAATGGGCTTTGCAGTCATGGGTTCATACTCAATGGCTTGTGAGCTAGTGGATCTCGTGTCAATAGACACCCTCATGCCTGCTATCATCAAGTTGTCCTCTAATTGGATTGCATTGGCAGTGACATCTTCCCAGGTTGTGATACCTCTAATCACTAGTCCATTATAGATTCCTTCATTCCTCAACCCTCGAATGAATCGATCAAGCAGTTGGTTATTGTTGAAGCGCTCATTTACAGGGCAGTGAGAGTTTAAGTGCTTTAGACGACTAATGAAGTCCCTTACTGACTCTCCTTCCTTACGTTCGGCCTTCTGTAGCTGAGATGCTACACCCCAAAGCACACCTTCTCGTATGTACTCCTTTAGAAACAACCTTCGAAGGGTAGGGTAGATTGTTTTCTCGTCCACCCTTAGGGTCCTATACCAATCTCCAGCCTTCCCACTTAATGTCAAGCTTAAGGCATTGCACTTATGTAGTTCGTTGCGTTCCCCTAAGGAATCACATACTTGTTCAAACACTTCAATGTGTTTTCTAGCATCTTCGTCCCCATTGAATTTTTGCGTGAGTTTGGCAATTTGTACTGCCTTACTTCTAGGCTCTCTATCAGATGCATGATGCATATTTTCCGCGATAGATCGACCTATGGTTTGAGCAAACGCTGCCAAGTCACCTATGTGAGGAGGTAGGGCCGATGGAGGTACTCTTGGAATCATATGTGGGAGAGGGACGGGTGCCGGTCTTGGCATATGTGTAGATGATGCAGGATATGGAACATAACCGGGCATAGGTCCACTCGGATAAGGGCTAGGGAGCGGCACTCGAGGAGCATAAGCAAGTGGTACTATTGGAGGTGTGGGGGCCATGTGTGCATAAGGGGCTAGAGGCACATACGGTCGAGGCCCCATATTAGGTACTACGACACTAGGTAGTGGCACAGCGCTAACCGTAGATGTCATCGGTACATTCTCTGTCAGGCTTATCCCTGGAGTGAGCACTGGGTTTTCCTTAATAGAGGGTTGAGCCAAGTTAGGGAAGCTAAAGTTTTCGCTCGGAGGCTCAGATTGCATAGAGACCCCAGGTGAAATGACGTAAGATGGGTCCATGGGGCTCATTAGAGGAGTCTCCATTTGTGATAGAGTAGGCTGTTGAGCCTTGCTCGTATCCAGAAATCTCATGGGGCCAGTTGAGAGTATATTTACCCCTCGGTTTTGCCTTTCTGATTGAATAATGCCATGGATAACATTACAGATCATTTTCTGTTGATCTTCGATGCTCGTGGCACTAGAGGTGGATTGTACAATCTCTATTCATCCTACATGGTAGGCGTGGCCAGAGTGTAGATCCGTCAACACCTCAGTGTGGAGGTCGTATGTCCAATGATCATTAATGAACAATCCTTCTAGAGTCGACGTGTTAATGGTTTCTTGTGAGGGAGAAGCAATGTTGCTCCCCGTGGTTTTACTTGTCACCAACGGTACTCTAGAGGGAACTTCTGAAGGAGGCAGCTCAACAGGGCCTTCTTGGTAAGAAGTTGGTAGGATATCCACATGGACACTCTTTGGGGGTGTGGGGTCCACGTGCGATGTGAAAGGAGAGTCCACTTCCCCACCCCCTTCGTGTGCTTCATTTGCATCAGGTTCCGAGCGAGTAGCTCTACCTAATGTTTCCATGAAACGGCTAAACATACTAGTACTAGGCTGTGGAGCTTCGGGAGGTGCATGGCCTTCTCTCTCAGTGTTTTGGTTAGGGTATGCTTCCATGATTTCTGAGTCGGAGGAGGAATCACTAGCGGCTATTTTAGGGTCTTGGGTGGTGCTACCTTGTGTCCCCGCTGAGGGTCTAGAGCTTATCGTGGATGGGTAATGGGTGTCCGTATGAACAGAGGCACTACCAATGTGATCGTGCTCTAACACTCGTCCAGAGCGTAAGTGCATGTGCTTTTGATACCCTAAGGTGTCAAAAAGCTGCTCTAGGAGGCCTTGTGACTAGTTTTTAGCGTGTTTTTTGTTTGTTTTTTTGCTAGATTTTTTAGAGCGTGTCATGGAATGGGCCGTGTGATAGCTCAAAACGAGCGTATCGGTCAGAGGGTCGTGCCGTGCTTTACAGCCCTCCGTTTGGTCACTCTATGCCCTCGGAATCCCTAAAACTGTCAATTTCCAGTAGGGAACTAGGCCCAAACTAGAAAGTCTAAGGGTGCAAGTGGGAAGAGAAAGGAGGAGAGTGGAGGACTTGTCCCACATGCTCTCATTCTCTCTTGAGGGAGTAGGGTATATATATAAGAGTGAGTCTAGTATATATCATAAGATTGAGGACTGAGGCCTGGGCCTAGGTCTGGGCCTGGGCCTGGGCTTGGGCTTGGGCTTGGGCTTGGGAAAATGATCCCGATCCCGATCTATCTTTTATACAAACCAACCCGTCCGTTTTAAGAGTCACGTTTTTTATTTTCAAAAAAATTTAGCCGCCCGCTCGCTCGTGTTTTTGATTTCCGATTTTTTTATTTTTTTTTTATTTTTTTTAAAAAAAAATTGGAGAAAAAATATTTTTAAAAAAATTTATTTTTTTTTTTGCAGAAAATACAGAAATTGAAAACGCAGATATGCAAAAAATGCAGAAAACGCAGATATGCAGAAATTGAAAAAACGCAGATATGCAGAAAATTGAAAAACGCAGAAATTGCAGAAATTGCAGAAAAAAACGCAGAAATTGCAGAAAATGCAGAAATTGAAAACGCCGAACTTGAAAATGCAGAAATTACGGAAATTGAAAAAACGCAGGCAATAGCAGAAATTGAAACTTGACAGCAAATGCAGAAAACGCAAAAAACAGAAATCTCCACACACTCCTTCCCTGCCTTTCCTATGATAGAAATTGCACCACAAGGAAGCGTAAAGTGCTAACCGAGCTTAGTGTAGGGCATATCCCCGGCAGCGGCGCCAAAAATGTGCGCTCCTTGCCGCACTGTCGAAGCAAGGGACTTGCCAATACACCGTGTGCGAGCCACAAACGGCTCCAAGCACACAACAAGCCTAAACTAGCAAGCTCAAGAAAACAAAGGGTGTGTCACTCACCGCTCTACGCTCGCCTTCGTGGTGGATTCCTCGCCGCGATGAAGAAGAAGCTGCAGTCGTGCCGCGCTCAACCGCTTTGCCGCCGTCGTGCCTTCGTAATGCTCGATCGCACACACACTCTCCCTCTCTCTCTCTCTCTCTCACACACACACAAGGAGGTGAAGAAGAAGAAGATGGAGATGGAGCAAGAGCACTCTTCAATTGCACAAATGAGAGAATGAGTAAAAATTAGGTTTAGTTGGCTTTTATAGGAGCTCACCCCATTCACACTTGGGCGCCCATGCTTAACCAACTAATCCCTTGAATGTCCAAGTTAAAGTGCGCCTCTTATCGGCGATCACTCTACCTTTTCCTATTGGTCCGACAAGCCCGGTACCTGACTCTAAATAATACAACGTTTATAGATCATAGGGTGTCCGTGTGCCGTGAGGGTTAACAAGCGTCCGCCACTACATTGTATTGGCCTTTGCGATACCTTAGCTTGGCGTCATATTCCTGAAGGATCTCGGTCTACCTGGCTTTTCAACCCTTTAAATTTGTTTGTTGTGTAAACCATTTGATGCTTTCATGGTCAAACACAATCTCGAACTGAGCACCATACAGATAATGCCGCCACATTTTTAAGGCAGACACTATTGCATAGAGTTCGCGTTCGTAAGCAAAATAGTTCTGTTGAGTTGCATCAAGCTTCTTACTTTCAAATGCAATCGGTTGTCCATCTTGTAACAAGACTGCTCCAATAGCACGATCACTGGCATCCGTTTCCAAAATGAATGGTTTCAAAGGATCTACAGTAGCCAATATAGGAGCTGTAGCTAATGCATTTTTTAGTGTATCGAAACTGTGTTGTTGAGCGGATCCCCACTGAAAAGCTTTTCCTTTGCCTTTTAGTTGATCCGTCATAGGAACAGCAATTTGAGCATAGTTTTTAACGAACCTTCAATAAAAACCTGAAAATCCTAAAAATATCTGTAGTTCTTCCAGATTTTTAGGAGGAGGCCATTTCCTCATGGTATCCACTTTGGCTTGATCCATGTATAGGCCATGAGCTGAAATAACATGCCCTAAATAATGAATTTCATCTTTTAGAAAATCACATTTAGATTCCTTGGCATATAACTTGTTTGTACGTAACAACTCAAACGCCTGCCTGAGATGTTGTAAGTGTTCTTCTTCAGAAGCACTATAGACTAGGATGTCATCGAGGAAAACAATGACAAATTTGCCCAAATATGGCTTTAAGACACTATCCATAAGTGTCATGAATGTTGTGGGCGCATTGGTTAACCGAAAGGGCATTACTAAAAACTTGTAGTGTCCAAACCATGTTCGAAATGCAGTCTTAGGTATATCGGCAAGCCAAATACGGACTTGGTGATATCCTGCCCGCAAGTCGAGTTTCGTAAAAATGCAAGCATGAGTTAGCTTATCAAATAACTCGTCTACTCTTGGCAATGGGTATTTGTTCTTAACTGTAAACTAACTCATGTGGTCCAAAGGTTGGTTGCCACATGGAAGCTATGAGACAGCATTCATGCACCACCTCAGTGTGTGTTACTTCCACTGTAGAGAATCTTGAGGAAGACTCAAGAGGCAACAGTTGCACCGTGTGCACTGCTTTCTCCTTCCCCTGAGCAACATATTTCCCCTTGGGACAATGCATGACCTCTTCCTAAACATTGAAAACATAACTTTTCTTTCTTGGCTTTATCAAAATCCTCAGGAGAGAGAGGACCCCTGGACCCCTTGGGTTTTTTAGATGCATCTAAATTAGCAACTAGAAATTTTCTTTTATTGTGCCCATACTGAGTGCGTGTATTACCATGTATGCTAGCAGGCACGTGACTATTATGTGTTTTCTTCTCATCAGGATCATCATGAATATGTGCTTTCACTATGGCCTCCTCAAGTGTCTTAGGGTCTTGGGTCTTGACATACTTCTTAAGCTCAGGTGTCATACCTCGTATGAACCCTCGTACTTGTTGAAAGGTATCCAAGCCTTTCAGCTTGAGGATAACATCCCGATAGTGAGAGATATATTCCAGGAGTGATGGGTATTGGTGCATGGAACATGTGTCCCAAGCCGTCCAATTCCAATCAGCCTCGTTTGTAGGAAAAAAATTCCTTGCTAAACATGGCTTTGATAGCTGCCCAACTATGTGGTATGATGTTCTTCTCCTTGGGAGACATCCACCACTTGTAGGCCTTGCCTTCCAGAGTTAAGCCCGTCTGCACAGCTCTGTCTGCATCCGAAGTACACCATGAGGAGTGAATTCCATCCCACTTGCTAAGAAAGATATTCACTGCATCCTTATTGCGATCTCGGTCTTCTCCCTTAAACACTGGTGGTTTAAAGTTCTTTAACAACTCATCCACCTCTTTGGCAGTGAGAGTATGCAATGTATCAGTAGTTGGGCCTTGCCCTTGTGTGTCAACGTGCTCATGCATGTGGTTGTCAGCAGGACTCTTAGGCTGCTGATGCATTAATTGAATTACTAATGTGGATAGTTTGATAACATTTTCATTTAAAGCTTTAAAATTTTCATCCATGATTGTCATGCATGTCTGAAGTGCACGAAATTCTTGAATATCTAGCAATTCATAAGTATCTTCTCCTGCCATAGCGTCACGGGTACTCTCCTTGAGAGGATCCGGCTACGGGCCCTCATTGGTAGGATCAAGAGTACTTTGTTCAAAATCGAATGTCATATTGATATCCGAATCCATGGCTACACATTGTGGTGAAAGAAGTACTCAGAAAAAATACCTGATATTGAGAGCACTCGCAGAGTATAGTAGCCGTGCTAACTCTGTCAAAATCGAGAGTAGTCCGTCGTATATGGAATTTCACGAGCTCTTGTTAGTTGAATCAATTAGGCTTGAAGATGCCAGCAAAATTTGTACTGCTTGAGATGTAATTGTTCGCTTTGAAACGGCGTAGACAACTTAATCTTCCCGAAGGAAGAAGTTGCAATAGATACTTGTTCGCGAAAATTTCAAATCCATCAAAATTTAACTGCTACCAATTTGTGCAATTTCTGAAATTCTGACAGTTTGCCAAGAAGTGACGGCTTATCGAAGAACTTCGTGGCCCCTTGCCGATGCTTATGTCGAATCTTGGTCGACAATCGGTCTCAAATCCCATGTACGGAGTGTGTGCCCGGGTGGACATGCACCCTTGCTTAAGTTTTTTGAGAAAATTGCCCAAGGCCAAAGGCCTTAGGGCGCTTTAAGTGTGAAATTGAAGCGCTACAATTGACTATGGCAACCACACAGTGCCGCAAGAGCGAGGGAGAGAGAGAGATGCTCGTGCGTTGCTTGTCGGGCGTCACTATAGTGACGAAATTTCCTCCCTGTCGCGGCGCGAGTCCGCCAAGACAGGCCACACACAATATGGTGGAGGTCGAGAGTCTCTCCCTCCTCGGCCAAGCGGCTCTTCACACGCTGTGTGTTTTCGGCTCCTCCCTTAGCAGGCGGCTCTTCCCGCCCTCAAGGAGATGAACATGCAAAAAGCCCTAAGTGGCTCCATGCCCTCTTGCCCAAAATAGACCATGCTCTCATACCAATGTACGACAGGGGTGACTAGAGCCTCAAAGTCCACCACCCAACCACCCTTTATATAGGCAAGCCCCTGGCCCTTTGCCCTAGTTGGACTCCCCGTTCCACACTGCCTAGCTCGACCCTGCCTTGTCTAGTCCGGCCTTGCCGGTGTCCTGACAGAGACGCAAATAGAGGACTCAATTAATGGCACGGGTGATGCAGGGTTTGAAAGGTTAGGGAAAATCATTATACATATTTGGAAGAAGCTGCATGAGTCTAGAAGCGATGGAAACGACACGTTCAAGTCATAAAATTCTAGTTTAGTAGAATATATGCTTAAGTCTATAAATGAGTACCAAGTCAATGAAACCACCACAACACGTTGCGCAGATATCAACGACTATATCAACAAAAATAAACGGGTTATAAAAATCCAGGGCACCGGTGTACATGTCTATATAGGCCTTCGTATGGTTTTGTTAGTATAGAAGGCGTCGGTATAGAAGGTGGTATGCATTGAAATATTAAATGCAAATACCAAAGGGTATACCTACATCTATATAGATGTGTATATCGACACCAAAATTTGCAAAAAACTTTTGAGCAGAGGGTTGGCAGCTAGTGCTGCATGTAATGCAGCACTAAACGCATCTCTCTCTCAAACCATAGTCGTAATCAAGTTCTCAAAGCATAACCATAACCATAAGCGGATTTCAAAAGCATAGCCATAATCAAGTTCTCAAAGTGTAACTATAACTTTCCGCAGATTTCAAAATCATAAGCATAAACTTAAGCAGATTCCACAACCATAACCATAACCAAATTCTCAATCCATAACCATAACTATCACCATAACTTTAAGTGGTTTCAAAACCATAACCTTAACCAAATTCTCAAACCATAACCTTAACCATTAGCAAATTTCAAAACCACAACCATAAACTTAATGGGATTTCAAAACCATAACCATAACCAAATTCTCAAACCATAGCCATAACCTTAAGCAAATTTCAAAACCATAACCATAACCAAATTCTCAAACCACAACCATAACCATAAGATGATTTCAAAACCATAATCATAACCAAATTCAAAACTTTAATCAAAACCATAACCATAACCAAAACAATGTTCATAATCAAAACCAAACCCAAAACTGAACATATATGAATATATCTAGAACCATGGCTACCGTCTAAAAGTATATATGAACCAATACATAATTAGTTATACATCAACATGTCTCGATGAAAATATATACATAGAACATACTGATCAAGGTAAGAACTCCTAGTCGTCGGCCTCTCCCTCATCTTGAAGCTGCAAGAAAAGAGCTGATATGCTTGAATCCATATTTCTCTTCTCTACTAGGACTACGCTTCATGGTAAGCTCATGTAATATAACACTTAACCCTAAGATAAAACATTAGAAAAACATATGTACGTATGTTATTTAAATAGTGTATGACACAAACTCATGCCGAAGAGTCTCGTAGCCTCCATTCCCAAGATGAGAAGATCCTACAAACTCCAAGCGTGCTCTGGTTGCATCCGAGGCTGCATCTTGTTGTCATTGAAACCTATATGGATTCTCCTCAAACTCTCGCGCGATCTTTTCCCACTCCTCTATGTTCAACCATGTCGATTTTGGCTTATTATTCTTATATTTTTCTCGTACCTCAGATCGACGATGTGACATCGTTGCAATAGCCATGTCCAAGATGTAGTCATTGGAGATTGGATCATATCCATCTACTGGCTTGTACTCTCTGTTAATGAAATCATTGATGTAATTCTTTCTCTCCTAATCCTGAGCATCCCAATGCTCCATCACAGAGTGCCCAAATTGCATCGTACAAAGCTAGCGAATCCTCTGTCGTTTGACCTTTGTGATCCTATCCATAATTTGTGTCTCATCCCTGCTCTTGTACATCTTTTTAGGATCAAACTCATGTGATCCCCAACGTTTACGTGGTGTGCTAAGCAGTGTATTGTCTATTGAAGAGGTGTGAACACTCTCTCAAAGGTGTGGATGCATCCGTAGCGCCACTGCCACAACCACCATCGCCACCACCTAAACAACAAGATCTGTGTCATCTCGAAGAAGAACGAGAAAGCGCAGTCTCTGGTGTAGTTCGACCAATTGATGTAGCTGGGACGCTTATTTGGAAGTGTGACACCACCAATCGATGTGACTAAAATTTTGGTCTAAGGGGTCGGAGCAGATGTAGTTGGTCTAGAAAGACCAAATGTCCAAAACTATTGTATGTATGCACACTGCTCTGGAGAAAACTGTGAGAAAAAATTACGTATCTACTCCGGTGACATTCGACTAGAGTAATTGGAAATTGAAGCTCAAAGAGTATGGCTCTTTGTCATCTTGCATGCCTCCAAAAACTAATTTGAAAATGTATATACAATGCGTTAGTTCACTTCGCCATAAATAAACATCTTAATTAATACAAATCACTATTTATTCATTGTTGGACAATAAATAAATTTATTAATAAAAAATAGACATTACAAGAGAGTTCTGAACAAAAATCACTAGTCAATCTCTCATCTTTTATGAGGGATGATGCACCAAAGACATCTATTACTATGCAAACTTCTGTATCTACCTCAGTATTTCTGCTCACCAAGAGTACTGACTTCAAGCTCAAGCTCCTCATATCAATCATTTGCAATTTGTGCACGCTGCTCATGTGTCTCTTCGTTTTTGACCTCCAATCCCTCCCAGACTTATTTACTCCGTGGAGCAACTTGGACGACAAAAAGCAAGCGCGGGTTAGTCAAATTTTCTTCCTCTTTTTTCTTCCAAAGTGGATCTATGATAAACACAACTTATTCACAGTGTTGTAGAATTACAAATGTATTTGATCATCTGTGCACATTTTCCTGGAGTTCACTTGAATCAGTCCTCTCCTATCTTTGTGCACATTTATATTGGGACTAAATTGGACCCTATTATGTACGTTACACGCACATAAACGATTGGAGCGTACATGTGAACAACCCATCCTTTGTGAGGTACACTCAACACAAGTCCTGGACGTTGTTGTAGTGTTGATTGATAGTTTAATCAATTTAATCCCCGATGAAGTGTGTGAAGCGCACATCACTATCATCAGCAGACAATTTAACAATCTCAGATTGTGACCACATCGTACGTATCTATATCCATGTGTTGTCAGGTTAATTGAAATGTATGCTAACTGTGGGGTTTGGGGCCATTAAATGAGGTTTGATGCCTGTAAGCCAGGATGTAGGGATGCTGTCAAAATGCAATTTTATAGGCTAGAAGTGTAGTGCTTGACATGCTCTCAATGTTTGTCTTTACAACTCATCACAAATGAGGAAGATACGGTAGTAAAAGAATTTTTGAGGGCACATTTTGCTGTTGATGTTTGCTAAGAAATTGAATTAAGCTTAACAATAATTTCTAGTAGTGGGGGGGAGGGGGGAACCTGGCTATATTTGGAAAGTTTAGCTAGCATGCAAGAGGGAGGGGAGTTATAAAACTATCGAAGAAGCTCATTTTTGGGTGTCACCCTTCATAATCTTAGGCCAAAACCTCGACCACCATAGCTCTTGACAGTTCTCTCTTCCAAAGCTCAAGAACACTCTCGCGTCTTCTTAACCTTAAGCCTTAGATCTCTCAGATCTTTGGATCCTTAAGCCATAGCTCTTTCTCCCTCATGCTCAAGCCACAAAGCACTCTCTCTTGACAATTAGGAAGGCATTTCCCATGGTACTTGGTAAAACTAGCTTAGTCAGATTTCTTGATTCATAAACCTAGACAAGGGACTACGACATTAAATATATTGAATCTAATGTTTAATATTAAGCAAATGTGCTGAATATTGTGCTACCAATGATGGTTAAATCAGAAAAACATGGATGCTAAAAAAGACAAGAGGCAATGCTAATGGACAAGAAACACCTGTTCGTGTTGATGATCGCGCTCGATTCGAAGAGTGAACTAGGCAAAGATTGCATGAAGTTCAAAATTCTCTCTCTCTCTCTCTCTCTCTCTCTCTCTCTCTCTCTCTCTCTCTCTCTCTCTCTCTCTCTCTCTCTCTCAAAATCTATAGCCCTATGGTCGACAGATCACTTTATAAACCATCTTCAAAATCTCTCATTGTAGGGCATAAATCTCACGATCTATCTCTCTCGGTGGACTTTGGAGTGGATAAGCTCTCAAGGCAGCCATAGCCATGGAAATAAAGGGGAGTTCTCTCTTCAATTCTCTCATAGACGTTTGAAAATGGTGGACTAAGAAGAATCAAGCTTCTAGAAGCTAGAAGAAGAAGGATTTGTGAAGGCTATAAGAAAAGGTGCTTGGGATGAACTTCTCAGATTTGGAATGGGAAGCCGATAACAAAGGAAGGGTTACAATGCCAGCTTGTGATCATTGTGGGCTCAGGTGTACGCCGCCAATGATGGCTTCAACATACAATGAGCGCGAATCAAATTTATGATTGCTTGGAGGGCCAAGCAGCAAATATTCAATGTGTTCTGGTGCCAAATAAATCGGGACATTACAAAGCATGGCCATTTTGGAAAATGTGAAAAATTGTGTAACTCCAATCTTTTTAGCTTCTTCGTATTCATCTAGCTTGGACTTTAGTAACTTGTGCTAATTGACATTGGCTCAGTTAACATTCCCCCCTTTCGATTCTAGTGCCCGTCCTTTGGCACTGTTGAAAAGTGTCTGTGGAGGCTGTGGAAGGTCTTTCATTGGTTGTTGATGGGCTCTCTTCATTTGACGTTGAATTTGTTGATGAGATTCATTGCATTGTAGCATCTTCATTGATCCGAATATGTTTTCGATGTGAGAGATGATGTCGCATTCATCCATTGTAGCAGCATATGATGAGGCTTTGTTTATTTATTAAGAGTATGTATAAGAGAAGTAGAATGATGAGAACCTAATTTAGGGTCTAATACCTGGATTATCAAATGAAAAAAACCCAATGGGAAAAAAGTACCTTTGGGATACGCACATTATTGGAGTACTTATTAGCATGGAAAATATTAATAAAGTACTGAAGGGATTATTTGCTGATGATGGATATGGAAATAAGAGGCTAGCAAATATGTGAGTAGTATGATGGAACATTGGTTTGCATGTTGTAGTCCCCTCAAGGTGCATAGGTGGAAGCAAAAAAGAGTGCCTAATGCATATGTCCAATGATGTGGCATCCTATATGCATACATAGAAATGCATGGGAAACAATATGCTATGCAAGAAAGATTTTTGAGAGTTCTTCAGAAAGAAGATGTAGCTATAAAAGCATATGATGTGGCTTTACAAGTTGGCACCCCTTTAGGAAGGTTTTTCGATGTCGAGGATATTTGCTCTTATCTTACTGTGGACTGTGCGTGAGTTTTGGACTTTGTGTCACTCCACCATGATTAAGTTAACAGACTTTGACTCTTATGCTCATCTCATCCAACATGAGCGACACAACTTAGATATGCTCAAGGCTTTCAACTTGAGCGTAAGCCTAATAACTATGACTCTTAGCACAGAGTTTAGTATGACTCAAAGCTTTGGGACTGACCTTTGCTCATTTTGTGGCTCAACATCTCGACTCTGACTATGCCAAAGAGTGTTTTTTTCACCCTGGCGACGTGACTTTTTACATTCTTGAGCTTACTACAAACATTTCACCTTGTAAATGTAAGCTTGAATCCTTTAAAAAGGGATTATTGAAGGACCAAGTTGGCATCGAAGGTTTCTTCTGCCATGCCTATTTTTTCATATTTGAATCTGCAGGTTTGTTGGTCTGGTCATCCTTCTTTGATTGTGAAGACTCCATTGGTTGTTTGTTTGTCCATTTAGGCCTATTGTAAGGAGCCTTTGATGTTGTTGTAGGCCTTTGTTGACTGCTAGCATCTTGCTTTGACTCAGAGCATTGGAAGACTTAGGAATCCAAATCTCTTGATTCCCTTCATAGCTTCTTTGTTGACTTTGTTTGACTCTAGGTTTGGTTGAACTTTTGAGATCTTCATGCAGTTCTGGTGTAGTTGCAATTGTCTTGTGGTTGATTGGTAGCCAAATATTTGTATAGCCTTTGTAGAACCTTTGTGCAAGAGGAAGATTCTGTGAGATCCGTCTATGTTCTGTATCCTCTTGAGATTTGTGGTAGACTTTAGCATCTGATGTCATTCTGTTGTAGACTTGCCTCTTAGGTATCCTAAGATATTGTTGAGATTGATACCTAGTGGGCCTTCTTTCTTGGAGGGTCTTGATTGCACTTTCTATGCCTTGACCTTTGGTTTTGGTACCCGTATTTGTCTATTACCTCTATAGTACTCATGTCCTTTTAAGCTCCATTGTGATGCTATCCATCCCATGTGTTTGTATGTGTGTTAATCCTTCGTCTTCAATCCACACTGGATCATTGAATTTTACTAAACTACTCTAAACAAACATGTGCTTGCTTTCTTTTGTTTCCTTGAGTACTTGGACTGATATACCTAAGCTTTTCTAGGTGGCTCCCTAGAGGTTGAGTTTGGGTCGGCAATTGAATTGAAGTTTTGAAAGACTAACTTTCTTGAAGAAGCTGATCCATGAGGGTCCTTTGATGTAGAAGCATATGTTGTCACACCTTTTTTGTTAGTTAGTGGAAGGTCCACTCTAGGTTTACATTTGTCTACAAATTTTGTCTTTGATTCTTGTGGCTTTTGCAACTTTGAATCTGGAATTAATGGTACATGTAACTTTTGCTTGCTACCTCTTGGAAAAGAGAGTATTAACATTCTATCTTCTCTGTAGGCCTTGTGTTGGTTTAACACTAATGTCCAAGGACGACATCTGTATGCATGTCTTTTGAAGGCTTTACCTGAAACTTTACCTGCTCTTCATGCTTCTGGATATTAAGAGTGGCAACCATTTCTTCTTGACTCGCATCCATACCTAGCATTGCTTGGCTATCTTGTTTACTTGGAGTGATCTCGAGTATTCTTTGGATACTGTATGCAACCATATTGCGCTATGCTTCTTTATCCAGTAGAGCATTGCATCTAACACTTTCTCCATTTGCATTGTTGAGAACTATAGCTATGCTCATTGTTGGTTATCTTGAAGATCTTTGTCTTGCTTCTGTCATGGTCTCATCTTGATCTAATTGTGTCTATATGGAAGGCGACTTGAGACTTTGTGTTCCACTAGGACTTCCATTTTCTTCCTAGTTTTCTGCATTCTTGTTCTTCTTAACTTGTGGCTTTGGTGGCATCCTCTTATCAATAGCTTTCGTGGCTGCTCTTTTCTTTGTTTGATCTGCACTTGTTATTGCTTGATCTGCTTTAAGCTCTTCTGAGGTTATGTTGGGTGGAGATGATTTATCTCCAATAAACTCTGCTTTGGCATTAGTCTCAAATTGAGTTTTACTCGAGGAATTTGTGATGTCGTCAGTTGGTGACCAGTCTTGTTGTTCATTCTTTGTTGTCTTTGACGACCGCATCTTGTTTGAACTTTGTATCTCTAGAACCTTCTGTGCCAGTGACACTCCCAATATGATGTTATCCATTATATCTTTTTCTATGATCACATGGGATTGGGTTATGATGGACTTTGAACATACTTGAATGGCGATGGAAATGATTTCCCAACATTATGCTCGTTTATTTCCAGATATGCTAATGAATTCAAGAGCATCGTCTAGCTGTGGTTGGCCATATTTTTTCCAAGTGCAAAAGGACATGAGGTTCTTGTCTAGCTAAAAATCTAGCTTTATTTTGCTTAAGAGCTTTTCTTCATGTTCACCAATAATGTTGCACTTGATCTTTTCAAGATTTCTTCGGAATTGATTGATTTTGTTGTGGTTGTGTCCTTGGTTGAATTTTTTCTATATATTCTTTGCTTTGTCCACTTGCTTCAATCGATGTCGGTTCATTGGCTGTGCTACAACACCTTTTGCTTGTAACTATTGAGCATTGTCTTCCTGCATTTGAGAAGCTTTTGATCTTAAAAGATCCACTGTACTTTTTGGAAGAATCTGTCTTTTTGGAGGAGATTTTGGTGGTGATCTTTGTGTATCTTTCTGCGCTTTAGCTTTCGTTGATTTTGACATATCTATCACCTATTCTAGCAGCTTGAGGCTTTACATAATCTTGAAATGATCTTTGACCTCAGGATGACCATTTGCAAGGGTTTGTACAAGGTCATGAACCTGTTGGTATTCGTTTCCATCTGCATCTCGATATGCATATGTCAGCTTGGTCACATACAATTGCTTGAATACTATTGGGTTGGATGGATTTTGACTTTGACTTATGGAAGTCAAGTGAAACTTATGTCCTTGATGATCTTCATAGAAGCATTTATCATCATATTCTGATAGGATCTTTGTGAATTAAAAACTTTCAACAACCATATGATCTTTCAAGGGTTTTCGCTTTGAAGGAGTCTATTGGCTAGAGGCTCTAGGGCTTCTAACTGCTGTTGCATTTCCCAGTACAAGATCTAAGTTTAATGAATTTGTAGCTCCCTCCTTCCTAGGGTGATCACTAAAGCTTTCTCCATGATGGAAGTTCAAATATATTTGGCTCTAGTTTGGTCTCACCTTTTGGGACTGAAGGCACACTGTTGATGCTTGTCATATGTAAACCTTCTACATCGTTTCTTATGTATCTCCACGAAACATGACATATAATTCCCCAAGTCAAGTTGTAGATAGCATTATCTCCACCTTGATTATTTATATCCCATGGGTCTTCTATGATATGAGCTTCTCTGGTTTCAGGACCCAAGACATCATAGATTTTAGACTCTCATCTATATCTATGGCTATTTTGGTCAAAGTATATGCTCGTTTGGTCACATTGTTGAAGCTTGATTTTCGATGGAGAAGAGTTGGCTCTAAACATATTTTTGAGTTCACTTGGGTAGTTTCATTTAGCTCTAGAGAGGATGGGCTATAATAGATTCTTTCCTCTGAGATAAACCATCCTTCTTTATCTTGACTAGGCACAATTCTATAAGTTGGGTATGTGGGCCGTTCAAACATTGTCGATTCATTTTGTACACTTTTCCTTTTTGGTCTACGTAATGTGCATATGAATAATGCTAATAGCATTTGCTTTGGTGGGTTCCTTAGACTCGTGAATGATTTCACACTTGTGGTAATGGATGCAGAATCATTTGCAAACCTAACACTCTTTTTTACCTCTAGTGAGAAGGCTTTGACCAAATTCATGGAGGAATTTGTTGTTCAAAGGATCAACTTTAAGCTTTTCACATGCTTGTGCATCTTTATGTTGATTCTGACTTTGTCATGCTTTTATTGGTGCTTCTAATGGTCATGGAGTATCATCTGATTGCACCAAAAATGATGAGTTAGATGCACTTGCATCACAATCCGCATTTTCAATTTTCTCTATACTTTGCTTTGCAATTTCCGTGTCCCTGTTGGTTGGATTTATTTTTCTTGGACAATCTTCAAGAAAATGTCCACCTTTTCTTCCACAATCTGAGCAATATACCATGACTGGTGGTATTTCAATTGGTTCGTCCATCTAAAACTTTTGTTGAGGAGTTTTTGCTTTTATATTTGCCAAGTTGTTGAAATTCTTTTTTAGAAAACTGAGCATTAGGCTGTAGATTGCTCCATCTTGACCTTGTACTGTCTTTGGCTTGGTTCTTTGATTAAACTGGCTTCTATTCGCTGATTTGTAAAATCTTTCGTTTTTGGCTCTTGACTATAGATCCAACCACTATAATCCATGTATAATGATCCTGATTGCATATGCACCAATTGTATGGTTTGCTTGCTTATGCAGATGTCCGGATAAACACTTGGGTCAATTTTTTGCACTTTTATCTACAGGTCATCTTTGAGCTTGCAATACCTGGCTCCGTTGAAATCTATAAACATCTGGGAGTTCTTTGGATCTGGCTTTAATCTAATCAATAAGATCGTCGCTCTTGTGTTGCTTTTGCTGCTGATAAGATGCCTATGGCCTTCCAAATTTGTATACAAGACTTTGTCACCACTATAGCCATATAGCTGTAAATTTACTATGTTGCACTTGTGTCTGTGTTGCTATTGCTATTGGCTAGCTCTAGTGCAGCTGAATTCTTGACTCAACTCGTGTCCATGCTACCTTGGTCTATAAAAGATATCTCTTAGCTGATTTTAATGTTGTTCAACAAAGCTTCTATTGCTTTGATTGACAAGACCAAGGCTATTTTATCACTTGACTACTCTTTAAACTCACAAGAGTTAAGTAACTCTATCTCGAATGTGTTAGACTCGACTGTAGTCTTTGAAACAATGAAAATTTGAGCTCTAAATAGAGCCTTGTTTTGCAATCCAATGTGATTTGTGTCCTTGGCCGTCCGATCCTAAGCCTGATTTGCAATGCAACTGCTTTGAACTAGTCGGTTTGTAGCTTGCACGATCACTTCTAACTTCTTGATTGAATTGTGGCAACACCTTCTAGAATTGGGCTTGACCTGTGTTGTTCTTCGCCGAAGGATTAGTGCCCAATTGGAAAGTTCTCCCAATTTCCAGGTCCAATTTCAAAGCTTTATCAAGATCTACGACCCAAAATTTTACCAATTTTTGTCCAAAATCTATAAATCTCAGCCCCGATTAGCAATTTTCGCACATGAACAATGCCCTAACTATTGGATTTTACTCAAAATTCAGTTTCTATTGAGTTTTTGTGTGAACATATCCTAGCCGATCAACTTTTAACACAACTTTGATTTCTTGATTGTTTTGTGGTTTTTGAACTTTTACGGACTTTTTTTGGCTTTTTAATTGTTTTTTGTGTGTTTTTTTCAAAGAATTCATGTAATTTTTTCCTTTGTTTTTTTATTTTTTCTTTGTGTGATTTTTTTTGGGTTTTTTGTTTTTTCTAAGGTTTTTTTTTGAATTTTTCTTTGTCCTTTTTTCTTTTTTTGTGGTGGATTTTTTATTTTCCAATTTTTATTGTTTTTTGGAAAAATAATTAACTAAAAATAAAAATTACTCACCTATCTTACCTGGCATGGCGGGTGTTGACTTGCGAGTGGCCTACATCGACGAGGTCGATGATGGCGCTCATCAGAGGAGACGAGGGTGGGACTCCGTGTAAGTGCGTGTTCAGATTCATTGCATTGCAACAGGAGAAGAGAGGGTGCTTTTGGAAGGTATTGCTCAGAACAGTGTGTTTGTTGATAAGGAAAGGGGGATGGGCAGCCATAGTTTTTTGGTAGTCCTACAAAGAAGGCTGCACTTATGTGGGGGGTGTCCATGGGGATGGATTTCGAGCATCATCTACAATCATGCAAGTGGAGACAAATTCCAAGAAAAAGAGGACAAGGGTTGTAGTGAAGAAATTCGGAAAGGGGTTGTGGAGATTGCATTGTCACCGATGATGGGACTAATGATGCTCTTGCCTTGCATGATGCAAATATTGGGCTTTCAATGGGCATTGTTGGAATAGACGTGGTCAAGGCAAGTTCATACATTATCATTCTAGATGATAATTTTGAGACGATGGTTAAGGTGTTAAGAGAGAGGCAATTTGTTACCTGTATTTTTCAATTTTCAGAAATTCATACAATTTCAACTAACATTGAATGTAACAGTTCTTTTCATAAACTTTGTGATTGTCGTATTTGCCAGAGATGTACCATTACCATTGGTACAACTATTGGCACTTGCAACGGAGAAACCATTTAACCACTTGATGACTTTTGAGAGAGAGAGAGAGAGAGAGAGAGAGAGAGAGAGAGAGAGAGAGAGAGAGAGAGAGATTGTAGCTTCTAAATTGCTCTTTTGTTACGTGTAGATTGCCATGGCTCAAAGAACACTATGGGCGATGCAAAGTTTCACGAAGCAGCAACCCCCTTCCAAGAAAACAAAGAAGAGACGTCGTATGAAAGATGGCTCTTCTATCAAGGAGGTGGTAGAGGTGCAAGTACAAGAAAGCAGTAATCTAGAAGTAAGTGATAATAAATAGTTTGAATCTCAAAAAGCTCTATGTAGACTTGCATGGAATCCTGCTTGGGCTAGTGGTAATGATGCTTTTGAATGGGCAGAGTTTGAGCCTTTAAGTGCTAGAATCTTTTGTAAGTATTGCAAGCAGGTCAAGAATTCAAGGTGAGAGTTTGGTAAGAATGGCTCTATCAATATACAGCATAGTGCATTGACCGAACATGCAGGTACCAGGGCTCATCAGGATGCACACTATGTGTTCGGCAAAAGCAAGGTGACCATAGACGATGGGGTTCAAAAAAGAGCAGACGTGGCAATGGTGAGTACCAAGATATTGTTTGTTGCATCTTACTATGTGACAAAAGAGGACTTTGCATTTAGTAAGTTTACATCTATACTTGACCTACTAGAAGTTTGTTAGTGTCCTCGTTTGATGAGAGATCTTTATTAAAATGATAAGTCATGTAGCTCTTTTGTGCATTATATTAGCGAGGATTTGTAAAGAAATATTTTACAACGCCTTAAGGCTTCCAATTTTTATAGCATAATGATAGATGAATCAACATATGATTGTCTATGGGGCATCTTTCATTGAGGATTCAAAGCCTATCACGGTCTTTCTATGATTAATGGAGGTTGAGGAGGGTACAACCCACCATTTGCACGAGCATGCAATTTTTTTTTTTGGCAGAGACGCAGTTAGATCATGACAAAACGGTTTGCATAGGCACAAATGGTGCCTCAACCATGACTGGTTGCTTGAATGGCCCTGACAACTCGTTTCAAATGAGAAAATCCATTTATGACCTCTATTCATTGCATAACGCATCGTGCTAGTTTATGTTTAGTTGATGCTATAAAAGGGAGTGAATATGCACAGTCTATTGATCACATTGTTAATGAGGTTGCATAAACATTTAGCAAGAGTTCCATTAGAAGTGCTAAATTGAAAGAATTAGAGAATTTGTTTGGATGTGCAATGTTGTAGATGAGCCGCATACATAAAGTCAGATGGTTGAACCGATCATTATGTGTTCATAAAGTGTGTGAGTATTTTGAGCCATTGCTGGTGTTTTCAAAAAAACATAATTCACCCTGAGAAGGTGAATAATTTTGAGTTTATGTACATCTTGCACTTTATGACTGACATTTTACAACGTCTTGCTATTTTATCAAAAGTCTTTCAAAGTACTTTTGTTAATGTGACAATTGTGGTTAGTCTTATTCTAGCTGAAATACGTTTAATCACTGCACAATTTATAGAGGTACACGTTGTTGATATGAATGCTTCAGTTCTTGATCTTTGGAGTATCAAATCATTCCGACCACGCAATGGACATCTTGCGGCACTTCGTGCATCTATATGAGGTAATATGTATAGATCTATTGAGATCAAGAGAGAGAGATATGGGGTAAGGAATTGGATCATGCAATTGCCTTTTAAAAGCAGTTCTCTTAGTTTATTCTTGAAAATTTTCATGAGAGGTTTCCTGATATGGGTCTTCTTGGATGCTTCAAAGCCTTGTCTCCTTGTTATTTTCCATCTGGTATTGCCTATAAGCAATTTGGTTATGACATGATTGATAAGCTTCTTGCTTTTTATGGGGAGCCAAAAGTTTTGAGAGGAGAGATCATTGAACCTCTCCTTGATACGGTTTGTTCAAAAAGAGAATTTGAGGTCTTTAGAGAGAAAGCTCCATATGAGTGGAAGGACATGAGTTTGAAAGATACCTGGCTCTCTTTTGGTAAAACCCTACTACCAAAGAGAAGTATCTCATGCTTTTGAAACTTGTTGAACTTTCTATGTTGCAGTGTGCTAGTAGAGTTGCATGTGAACGAGGTTTTAGTGTGCAAAATTTGATCAAGACTAGACTACGTAGTCATTTAAGAGCACCCAGAATCTAGATGCACTCATGTGCATATCCATTGAAGAAGAGCTTATGCATTCGAGGATGCTATCATGTTGTGGAGAAATGGAGCAAAGTCTAGCCGGCATATCTTCAATAATTCTAAAAGGTAGTCAATGATACAGTTTTTTATTGTTGATGGAATGATGTGAATTACTAGCACTAACAAGGTTTTTTCTCTTTTGCAGAGTGAATGGGGTAATGATGGAGAGATGATGTTGGATAATGCAAGTTTTTTTGTTGATTTTAAGCAAGTGTGTTGGATTGTCATATAGAGATAGGATTCTATTATGTATGTTAGTGAGGTTGGAAGCTGGCTTGGATGGTTATGGATGTGATTCTTTTGGCTGGGATGTTCATGGCCATCATGCTTATGATTAGTGATGACATGGTTGTGATGCTTATGGCTGGGATGTTCATGGCCATCATGCTTATGGTTGGTGATGATATGGTTGTGATGATTATGGCTGGGATGTTTATGCCATCATGCTTATAGTTGGTCATGATAAGGTTGTGATGCTTATGGCTGGTGATATTTATGGCTGGGATAATGCTTACAATTCTGATGTTTATGGTTGGGATGATGATTGTGAAGGTTGGGGATGTTTGTGGTTGTGATACAGTACACTTATGGTTAGTGATGTTTATGGCTAGGATAATGCTTTTATGAATGGGTAGCTGACTAGTGATGTTTATGGCTGGGATAATGCTTTCATGACTGGGTAGCTGACTAGTGATGTTTATGGGCGGGATGCTTATGGTTGGGGGATGTTTATGAATGGAATGCTTATATGTGAGGTCCTTCCTTGTTTTTTAATGGTATTGCTTCCTTATTGTGCAATGGTAGGTACCTGGTAAGTTTTTTGAGTTCTCTTTTCCATTTCGTTGGTGTTTTCTATAGTTTCTTTTATTTTCCTACTAATGGTTTGTCATGTTTAGTGGGGTGGAGAATAGTTGGATCACTCTTTTTACTCTAGGGGATGGAGTAAATGGAGTGAGCCAGCTATCCTCTTCCCGCGGAGAGCTTGGTCTAGCCATTGGGTTCAACCCATGGTCATGGGGTTTAATTCCCCAACTCTCTTCCCACTCATTTTGGTCACAAATTATCAAAAAATGGCATGGTCGTCAACATCCACAAAAGGATTTAGACTTTTATATCTTTTCAAGGTTTAATGCTTTTTTATAATCCTCATGTTGCAACTATTAGTTTCTTAAGTTAGATTTTAGTTTGATTTGAAGTTGGCTGCTTATAATGCCTTTTTTTTTGTTGCCAATCTTCTTGTAGAAGACTTATGCAAGATTGGCAATTAACAATGCTCAGACCTGGTCCATAGGTGTTTACCTTCTTGGTTTTGCATAGAAATCATGGAAAGATATGTGTGTTTTTTTGTTTAATATGTTCGCATCATTGTGAGGGATTTTTATTTTTTTTTGTGTTGACCTTTTAAAAATTGGGAAAAATTTTAGCGTTTCTGTTGAAAACCAGTCAAGATTGCACTTTATCCTTCGAAACCAATTGGACATAAAAAATCCTGGCTATGGTTTGGGTACGCACGTTTTTTTATGGGTTTACATATGAGTTTTCCGCACGTCGAAGCTTGATTTTCAATGGAGGGGAGTTTGGCTCTGAACAAATTTCTGGGTTCACTTGGGTAATGTCATTCACCTCTATAGAGGATGGGCTATAATAGATTCTTTCCTTTGAGATAAACCATCCTTCTTTACCTATTACTGGGCACAATTTTATAAGTTAGTATGTGGGCCGTTCAAACACTGGTCGATCCTTTTTGTACACTTGCCCTTTTTTGTCTACGTAATGTGCATATGAATTATGTGTGCCATACAATGCTAACACTTGGGTCAATTTTTTGCACTTCTATTTGCACTTCATCTTTGAGCTTGCAATACCTGGCTCCGCTAAAATCTGTAAACATCTAGGAGTTCTCTGGATCTGGCTTTACTTTGATCAATAAGATCGTGGCTCCTATGCTGCTTTTGTTGCTCATAAAATACTTATGGCCTTCCAAATCTATATACTCTGTATACAAGACTTTGTCAACACTATAGCCATATAGCTATAAAATTGATATGTTGCACTTGTGTCTGTGTTGATATTGCTATTGGCTAGCTCTAGTACAGCTGAATTGTCGGCTCGACTCGTGTCCATATTGTCTTGGTCTAGTAAAAACTTTCTCCTAGTAGATTTTAATGTTGTCTGGCAAAATTTCTCCTGCTTCGATTGACAAGACTGCTTTAACCAGGGCTATTTTATCAGTTAACTGATCTTTAAACTCAAAAGAGTTAATTAACTCTATCTTAAATGTGTCAGACTCACTCGACTGCAGTCTTTCAAACGATGAAAATTTAGGCTCTGGATAGCCTATTATGCAATCCAATGTAATTTGTGTATGTGGTCGTCCGATCCTAAGCCCGATTTGCAATGCAACTACTTTGCACTAGCCGGTTTGTAGCTTGCACGATCACTTCTAGCTGCTTGACTAAATTGTGGCAACACCTTCCAGAACTGGGCTTGACCCGTGAAGTTCTTGGCCGAAGGGATTGGAGCCCGATTGGAAAGTTCTCTCAATTTCTAGGTCCGATTTCAAAGCTTTGGCGAAATTGACGACCCAAAACTTTGCCAATTTTTATCCAAGATCTGGTGATCTCAACCCAATTAGCAATTTCGACGCATGAACAATGTCGTGACGATTGTTATTACTCAATATTCATTTTCAATTAAATTTTTGTGTGAACATATCCTAGCTAGTCAACTTTTGACACAACTTTGATTTCTCAAAAAAAAAAAAGGTTTTTTTAAAAAGGATTTTTTTTTGAAGATTTTATAGATTTTCTATTTTTTTAAATTTTAATATATTATTTATTTTTTAATACAATTTTTTATTTTTTATGGATTTCTTGAAGTTTTTCAAAAAAAAAAAAATTTATGTGTTTTTTATTTTTTTGTGATTTTTAAACCTGTATAAGAATTTTTATGGACTTTTTGGCTTTTTTGTTTTTTATAAATTTTTGAAAATTTTGCTGTTTTTTATTTAAAATTGTGAGGTTTTTTTTCTTTTTTTTCTTTTTATTGAAATTAAAACTACTTAAAACTAAAAATGAAAATTACTCACCTAGCTTACCTAGCATGACGAGCGTTGACTTGCGAGGGGCTTGCAGCGGCGAGGTCGACGACGGTGCTCATCAGAGGAGACGAGGGTGGGACTGTGTGGGAGTGCGTATTCAGGTTCAACGCGCTACAAGAGAGAGAGAGAGGAGTGTACTGGAGCGAGCCCATGGGGTGCATCATTAATGGCGATAGACAACAGGACGATGATGATAGCGTTGATCGCGGTCATGCAATCAGAGGGGCAGTGTGTGTGCAAGGCCGGAGAGAAAGAGAGAGAGATTCTTGGAGAGTGGGTCCATCGTCCAGTACACACACACACACACACACACACACAGAAAGGGCTCAGAGCCCACGTGGAGGGGCTTGATTGTCATCAAAGGCCAAGGAGAGAAAGCATTGATCACGGGCAAGTAGTCGACAGCATGGTGGAGAAGACAATGCGCAGAGGTAGGGATAGCAAGGGAAGGGTGGGTGGTAGGTGGGCCTGCTTTGGCTCACAGAACAGAGAGAGAGTGTGAGACTTTGAGGGGAAGGCAGCGCTAACGTGGCAATTGCAAGTTACGCGAGCGGGAGAGAGGAGAGAGCATTGAATGGCGATGTTGCACATGTGCAAAGCGAGGGAGAGAGTGTCGTGTGTGTGTGTGTGTGTGTGTGTGTGAATTGATGATCTAACAATAGTTTGAAGAGTACAAACTATTGAATCATATAATGGACATGACTAAATAGAAACTTTATACCAATCAAACTAAACTTTCTTTATATTAATGTGCAAAAGGGGATAATGTATGTACATGTCATTGAATTACGTTTAACATAATAACAATAATTTTCACATATACATAGTTTTTGTGACTTAAATCAGATAGAATCGATATAAGTCCTTGTATGTCGATCAACTACTACAGCTGCAAATACAGTTGTAATTCCAAGGAAGAAACCTGTTACCTGCCACCATCCAAGAAACACAAGCCCGTCAGAATTGGCATTACTTGGGAAAATAGGTGTCAATGACCCCTACCTCTTGTTATCGATGTCAGAAATTACAAAGAAACTAGCAAATGAAGCAGAGATCAAGTCAATAACATTTACAAAAGTAATCGTATGCCCAAAAAACATTAGCATTAGATGGGAGGATGTGTGTAAAAAACCTTTTTTTATTGTTACACGTATCAAAAATTACAAAGAAACTCCCCACTAATCACATAGACTTCCGATTGGGAAAAGTGGACAGCATTTTGTTTGTATCTCGAACAATATTTCAAAAAGATCCAATAATGGCCATCTTAGAAGAGACCCTTACTTGAGGATTAAGGCTATCCTTACGAAGAGAAAAGTAGCTCAATGTTTTCAAAGTAAAGGAAAAGTCAAAACCAATTATCCCACGCTTTGTCTATCTCAAGCCATAACCTCTTGCTAAAAAGTACTCTTGCAATTAAATGCCTTTATATTATTATAAAAAATTATGAATTAACGTTAAGAAATCTGAACGAGATAGCAGTCATAAAATTCAAGACTACTAAAAATATTTTTGCTAATGTATTCCAAATTATGTCTCCCAAACCTTACTACGAGGCAGATGTAGAAGTCCATTTGTAAATTCATCATAAAAAGCATGTCATTATGTGAGTCCAACATGCGGCTCAAGATCCAACATCCACCCACATGCTGTTCAAATTCCCAAGATGGAGATGGACCATCAAAATCAGACAACGATAACCATTCATATTCTATCAAAGTGCATGTGTGCTAATTTACAGGTTAACCTCACACAACCCAATTACTTTCTATGTACAAGCAAACCTCTATGTCGTGCAATGGGCTATTGAATCACACATTCCATCTTTTTTTATCGTGCATCTGTCCCAACATTTCAAAAATTTAAGCAGCAATTTGTTTGTATTCCGACAGTTATAAAAAAATCCCATAGGCTGCCATCTCTTGCAAGACCCTCATAGGAGGTTGACGGCATCAAAACACAAATAAAATGCAGTACTTCGTTTACATTCCAATCATGTTTATCAAACAATCCACAAACTTCTATCTCACAACAGATGCTCACACGAGGTCGAAGGCATGAATACTTTATGGTCAGACCATCAGCCTGTATAATCAAAATAAGCATGCACTTATTTTAAGAAATCAGAACAAGATAGTACCATCCTGCTCACAAGCGTTCATTCACCAAAGTATTACCAATGGTTTGCAACACATGTAATTATCAGTGCTAAAGGATCCCACTTCTGGTCTACCAAATCCATGTTGATAGGTAGATGTTTAAGTCTCTTTGTGCAGTCAGCATGTAATAGTTTAAGAAAACACCATAACCAAACCATGTTAGTGTTCAACCCAAAGCCCAAACTATGTTTATTTTCAGCAATTATGAACTACTATGTTTATCAGCAACCACAAAAGGACAATCTGAGTGTCAACCCCCAAACTATTTTAACTGATGACGATCAGCAATGTCGTTTTTTCATGTGTAAAAGGACTCAACGGACATAGAATCCTTTTTGAGATTTAAAAAGACATTTGATATACTGCTTATCAGATGTAAACACCACAAACCTGTTTCCTGTGCATAATTACAATTTCAAATCTATAATAGCTCAAAATAACCAATTGAATCTACACTTTGCAGCAGGTTTAACTATTTGTATTCTTCCAGGCCACAACACACCATATCTTCATATGTATACATGGCCAAATAGAGATCAAAATGATATTTATAGAAAACAACAATTTTCATTAAATTTTAGATGAGTATGTTCTAGTCAATTGTCAAACCACGGATCTCGTGATCTTTCTCTAGTTCATTTGAGCAAGAAAAACAATGTTATGAAAAAACTTTCTATACTGAGTAGGTGCAGATGCACCTACCTAAATTTAGCTTCATTATACAACAGTTGTTGAATATGTCCTCCCCACCACGAGGGCCATCATTAGCTAAATCACAAAGATTTCTCCATTGAGTATGTGTGTGTGACAAAAGTGGGTCCACTTGAAGCCATGCCAGTTGATTAAGGATTCAAATTGGATAAGGGTACTCTGATACATCAATAGCACCCATAGCTCTTTGGCGGCCATTGCTTTTGCACATAAGCTCGCATGTGTGTGTGTGTGTGTGTGTGTGTGTGTGTGTGTGTGTGTGAGAGAGAGAGAGAGAGAGAGAGAGAGAGAAGAGGAGAGTTTTTGTAAGCGTATGCACGACTGCTAATGAGAAGAGAGTCTGATGAACCACGAGCAAGCTCTGCTAGGGGGCATATGCACAATATTGCACACCGACTCCGATCAAAGGAGTGACCAAGGGTGAGCAAGGCTGTTTAGTGTGGAGATAAGGTGTGGCAAGCAACGAGCAGCTTAGAGATCCACGCGTTCAGCATGTGGGTAAGTGTGTGTTCGGGTGTGTAGATAAGTGTGAGGGTAGGTGTAAAACATGGGTGGCCTTATTGCAAACTACAAAATAGAGTAAGCCAACTGGAGTGGGAGGCCAACATAGAGGAGTGCATGTGTGGACATTAAGATAGATAAAAGCCAATAAGTGGGAACTCGACTAAACCCATTAAAGAAGAAGAAGAGGATTTTAACATCCTAGTAAACTATCCATAGGGACCTCGAAGATCTATCCGACAAGAGTTGTACTCAAGGACTGTTATTCAAGAGGGAAATGGCATAGCCAATCTACCACACTTGGGTGATAGAAAGAGAGAGCCAAGTACTAATATTAGCAGCAAAGCCAGTTCAAGTGAGCGAGTTATTGAATTAAGGAAAAGTCCAATGAGGTATTTTTGTTGGTATTAATATATTAAATCTCCTCATATCACATAAGCATTGTTGTTTACCACTATGACGTTCATGGATGTTGGAAGCAAAACCCGATAAGGGAGTCCGAGAGAATTACTGATGTGCACTCGCAGCTACATACGAGTTGTGTGTGTGTTTGGGGGGGGTGGGGGGGGGGCTATGGCAGGAGATGGGCTCCACTATGGAGGGGAAAATGACAAAGGCGATGTTGCACGTGGGTGAAGAGAGAGATAGAAAGGGAGTATTGACTTCACAAGCGTTGAAAGGCTTTAGTATGGAGGCAAGTGGAAAGAGAGAGAAAGTGGGAGAGAGAAAGTAAGAAAGAGAGTATCTTCGGCGGCCCTCGGGAGTAACAACAAGAGAGAAAGTGAGAGAGAGGAATTATCTTATATTGTGCTTGGAGCCTTGGACCAAGGGAAGGGGGGGGGGGGGGGGGGGGGGGGGGGGAGAGAGAGAGAGAGAGAGAGAGAGAGAGAGAGAGAGAGAGAGTGGGATGGGGATGAGAGAGAGTATCTTAATCATGCCTAAGATGGCTTGGGGAGGAGTTTTTTTTGTTTTATTTAACCCTTAATAAGCGTAAGAGTGAGTTCTCGTCGTATCAATTTGTCGGAGTCAAATTTTCGTCGAGGTTGAAATTTCACCGCCGTTCACTGCAAACACCGACGCCTTGCTGCATCGCATACCCCCAAAGCTTGTAAAAATTCATCGGCGCTCACGTTGAAGTAAATTTTTAATTTTTAATTTTCAAACGCTCAAAAATACCAAAATTAACCGAAAACATTAAAAATGACCAAGAGATCCAAAAATTTCCCAAAAATTTCTAGAAATCTCAAAATATCATTGGCAATCACAATAAAACACTTTTGACACACACAACATAAATAGCAGTTTTTGTCGAAAATGCTAATTACGACAAAGTCAACTACCCGGTTTCCAAAAATAGCAAAATGCACAAAACTTGACAAATGATGGCATAAAAGCGCTCAAAATGATTCCGTAAATGCGCACACAAAATAGCTCATCAAGATCACAAGTTATCAATTTTTTGCAAAATTAATCAAAAATTAATGCAAACAATAGTCAAAAATTACCAAAAAAAAATATTTTTAAAATAAAATTCTCCACACATAACAGATTAGTGCAGCCAAATCAAAACTCAATAATCACATCGATTCAATTGCCAAATAATTTTGTCTTTAAAAATCAAAACTAGGCAATGAAATCGGCAATTTTAGGTCAAAAATTGATGCATTTGGAATGTGTAAATCCCTGTATTGAATTCAAAAACTCAGCAATTAACCATTACACACATCAAATTTGCAATAAAAATTTGAATTAATCATGCACATTAAGCACTTTTTAGATGCACACACACTAATAATTGGCAGTTTTACCAATTTTTAGGTGCGCACACACAAGGGTTAATCATGTCAAATTTACAAATTGAATTCACAAATGTTGAATTGGGCATGACCATAACACAAATCAATCATCACAATTGAAAAATATTTATGCAAACATTGATTTTTTGGTGCACAAACAAGGGCAAAAAATAGTGCACACACACCTAAAAATAGGCATACATACACTCAATTATAATGCACACACACTTGATTTTGATGCACATGATTGCAATTGACCATTCAAGCATGCAATTAGGCAAATTCAAAATGCACATTAGCACATGAAATTATCAAATTGCAAATTTAATTCCAAGAAAATTCTGGCATTACGACGGCATACAAACACACAAAATCAAAAGTTCCAAATCACCAGATTGACAACAATGATGCATACCGCATAAGATTTGAGTCCAATAGCACCATCCAAGTGCCGATTACACATTGTGTAGGTCGCTTTTGTTGATGCTCCAAAGCCCTAATCTTGCATTCCAAAATTATCAAATCATGAAGTGATTAGCACAAACTGGCAAATGGTAGAATGCAATCCAAGCCTCTAATTAGGCACATATCAAAGCATAAGCACAAAATGTTAGTGCAAATAGTAGAAAATTAGCGTGTAACTTAGAAAAAATTAGGGTTAGTGTGAAATTAAAGTGTGTAGGCACACTATTAGCAAGATATGGTATCAAATTAGGGGAAATTGAACACATTGCTTCGTGCACACACATCCAAAATCCACAAAACCATAAACACATGTAATGGAAATGGCCTATTAACTTTGAGAGTAGCGGAAATTAGAGAAAGTACTTTTGTGGAATTACTTTGTGAGCATAGCAGGTGAACTTAATCGACGGTAGCAACATAAACATAGCATTTAGTTAATTTGGCATGAACAATACTTTTGCAAGAGAGAGAGTCTAGAGAACATAACAACATTTGAGGACCGGATCTATGTGGAGCCGATTCCCCCTTCAATAGGCATTTGTATTATAGTTTCTCCCATCAAGAGAGACTTGGTACAATACAATCTTTGTGTTCCTTGTGACCTAGGTGATGCAATGAAGATGGAAAAAAGATAGGAAATCTAAGAATGGGAGAGAGAGAGAGAGAGAGAGAGAGAGAGAGAGAGAGAGAGAGAGAGAGAGATCTAGGAAAGGATATCCACAATGATAAAAAGATGCTCATACAGGTGACGAAGGATGGTCTGGCATAGATTTGACATGCCCTAATGGATTCACCCAAGGTACACACAACTACAACTACTACTACCATTTGCTCCAGCACGTGAGATCACAGCCTTTTCTCTACATGGGCAATCACTCCAAGAATGATCCCCCTCCTCACATCAACAGAGAAATGGAGAAAGAGAGTGACATGCCTCAAGGCTACAAGTGTGGTTGCCATCTAGAGTACATGTAGGTCTCTACACTCCTAGGTTTGCACCTTGCACCTAGAACCGAGTGCTTTGCCTCCACACTAAATGGCCATGTGATGGATTTCCATAAGGAGTGAGCTCGGAGGAATGCACTATTGCCCATTGCCTTAGGTGAAAGGACTCTAATTGGAGACAAAAAGAAAGCTGCCCATGCCTAGCAAAAACGCTAGGGCTATTGCCTGCTAGCCTCAAACCACGAGCCCGCTTGGACACCCAAGAAAGGGTGCCCCCCTCTGGGTGGAACTACAATGCCTAAGGGCTCCACCCATGGCTGGAAGATCTAACATGAAAAACTACCTTACACTCACCAGCCACAACCACAATATAGCCCGTACTCCCTAACACATGTCCTTGGGAGAAACTGGGACCCACTGGACATTGGACCGTGCAATTAATATCCAATACACAACATAACACCAATACTCAATGGAAGAGTAAAGGAATCACCTAGGGGAACTGCAACATGCCCATGAAGAATGGTGGGAATGATCTGAAAAATGCCAAAAACCTGGGCTAAAAAACATTAGGGAAATAATCTGCTATGCTTGCCAGCCACCATGGCCAGATCTCACCAAGGGGCTGCCCCCAAGGTTGAAGCCCTTCAAAGGGATATATAGAAGAAGCATCCAAATGTTGCTGATTGTGGGAGTAGGATCTAGATGTCCCCACCAACTGCCGACACTACATGCAAACCAATCATCCATAGGATCTCGACAAATTTGTTGTCGATCATCAAGAAAAATGCCCATAGACGGTTGCAAACATATCCAACATGTGACACTGACAAACTCACAAAAGGAAAAACGAATGACCAAATATGTAGGGCCACAATACCATCGATGAAGAGAGAACATGGAGATAGGAGTAGTCCAAACTCCTTGGAACTGTTGTCATTGTTGGCATCTGACACCACAGGCTCTACCTCTAAAACCTCATTCACCAAACTTGAATGATCAAACAAGAAGTGGTTCTAGAGATAGGAGTATCCCCCTCTACCTATAAAAGCCGAAGCCAATAGATGCACTAGAACATGCACCTGGTTTGCTAAATATCTGACAAATAAGAGACTACTAAAGTCAGAACTGAACCTTCCATCCTTGGATGGAAAAGAAAAAAAATATTCAAAGAACATTCTCTGCTTCAAGAAGTAAAGAGATCCCTCTCTGTCATCCATAATCCACAATCTGGTACATAAGTGTAAATGAATTATCAACCTGCTACCCACTAGATAGATAGCTCCATCAATAATACTTACACCAGAAGTGTTAAAGAAGATCCTATTGTTGTCCAAACACTTCTCCCTAAAGAAGAAGGCTAGAAATGCTACAACCGGATGCGTGGCCGCCTTGCCAAATACCGGAAATAACACAATAAACAGCATAAAACCAACTAATCGGCATACCTGGCACAATCACGTGATCGCATGATCGCAAGATACACGAACAGAGAAAGACAGAGTGCAAGAGAGAGTAATAGAGCGCGTGCAGACGCACCTCCTAAAGCGGAGTGCTACGCCGGCACGGCGAGAGAGAAGAGAGGAGAGGTGAGAAGAAGAACATAGACACTGGGTGCAATCTCCCCCCGTGCAAGAGTGACCATTTCCCTCTTGCACGTATTTGTTTTATAGATTTCTTGAATGGTCAAATTGGTTACAAACTGGCCGGCCGGTCATAATTGGCCAAAGCTCATAAAAGAGCACTTGAATAATAAAATATACATGATATACAAATACATTTGCATAGGCCAAGTTGGGTCTAGTCTTTTCCACCTGTCAGCTGCAATAAATCATAAAATATCATTTCTATAACATACCTCTCCGTTGGAAAGCAACTGTCCTCAGTTGTGAAAAAATCTGCAAACAATACTTGTCAAAAACAGTGATTAGTATGTTGTGTCAAAAACATCACGTAATAAAAGAAAAATTTATGAAAACTAAACAACATTAACTTATGCCTGTCGTCATCCACATACTACCTATTCTAGTGTCCCATACCACTAGAATAAGCAGTATATGTCATACCCTGATGAATCAGGATATCATTGGTCACACTTATCATCAATCTCATAATGTCAAGTCTCATCACATAAACACTGCCATAATAATCACCAAATACCAAATCCCAATCCAATTCGAATTCCACAATATAAATCCAAATCCAAATCACTTCCATTATGTACCCGGGTAACAAAATCATACCAGTTATAGTGGTGGCCATTCACTGCAGCATGATTTTGTGGTCGGTGTTGCCTAACCGGCGAGTCTACACCTGACGTGCTGCCTAAATCGGCGAATCTGCATTTGATATAAGTTCAAAAAGCATGAATCTGTAGTTTGTTGTTGTGCTGCCTAAATCGGCGAATCTGCACTAGATGAGCATTGACACACTGCCTAAATCGGCGGATCTGTGTGCTTGTGACCAATGGACTAGACAAGGCATAAAGGAGAGAATAAAAATCGTTACTATGTTGACATCACAGTGCAGTATATCAAGGCACTTACAAATTGTTGTGCACCATCCCAAAACACCGTGGCTCACATGAGTAGTTGCAGGGCTTATTGACAAATCATCTTTACAAAAAGTACTTATAATACAATTAGAATCCATGATCGGAGCATTTGATGGAGTATTTAGTGAGCAGATAATGTAGAGCAATGAAATTTAAAAATAGGAGTGATGTATCTGAGATTGCATTTTATAAGTATTAGTGATGACATGAGAGATGTTGGGTTGCCTAATCTATAAAAGATTGTTGGTAAATCAATTATAAAAAGGGGAGTGAGGTTAATGTACATACCTTGAGGGTACACTGCATCAAAATTATATGAGCCAGTGTGTTTGTGGAGAGAGATATGATCGTAACTTGCATCTGAGGCGTGTCAAATAGATTTGTAGAATCTAAGGAGAACTGCGACTATCAAACTTGCACCATAGTATAATTAACAATTCCAAAATATGTTAATTTTGTGTTAGTAATTTGAAATAAAATAAAAGACTATGTTGTCTCTTGAGAATTTGATTCAAGATTAGTGTGCGATCACATATTAAGAACATACAGTGTTAGCACTTTGATTCAACAATCGCAAAATAAATTAAATGAAGCTAGAACACAAATTAAAGTTAGCCATAGCCCTGCGAAAATGGAAATGTGTCAAAAAAATTTGTAGTCCTAACGAAATAGCACAGATAGACAAAAACCACGAACAAGGCAGGAAAAAAAATGTAGGTAAGGAGATCTAATTGGATTTTATAGTGCAATGTGGGAGACAAAATTACATTTGAGGACTGACAGACGTCTACGATGATTAACCGTGACTGATTGGACAAACAACCCAAAAGTAATTTGATCTTGAACTGCCTTTGCCTAGAAGCCTTTATTTATGACAAATTATTTGTTAGGTAGAGCTAGAATTAGGGATGAGAATATAGATTTTTGGTTGGGCAAGAGGTCATCGACTTGCGAGGTTAGGGACAATCGAATACAAAGGTAAGGTTTGCACTTTGGTTGAGGGGGGGAAGAGAGAGAGAAAATGAAATGAAATGTTATATTAACCGTCTTCAAAAATGCTAAAATTACGTATGAGACCAAACTAATACAATCCTTGTGGATCGAAACCAATGTCAGGGTACAAAAATAAAATGAAGTAAAGTGAAAGACTGAATAAAAAAGACTTAAACCGAAAGCCTAAAAGCGTAAGTAGAATCAGCATCATCATCATCAATGCTCGAGGATACCCAAGAAAGGGCGTTATCGTTCAATCTTGACTAGTACAAGTGGAAAAACCGACAATATAAGTAGTACGACTGTAATAGAGAAGCATGATTCTAGTAAACCTTTATAATTACCTCAAGGTAGCAGAGTATCATTTTTTCATCAAATTATCATGAGGAAAAGCAATTTGAATAATACAATTTGAATAATGATATCTTATGCACAAGGATATATGTAATTGCGTGATGAATTAATTCGGGGCTTGAGTTTGCTATAATAGGCGTAAATCTGTGAGAGTGCGAAGAGAGGACGAGTGCATCAAGTCCCTAGATCTTGAAGACCTAGTTAATGCCCATAGAGAAAGAGAAGTAGAAGAAGAATTTAAGGAAAACTATTGTGGGAATAAACCCAGGAAATGTAGTGTCCCACGAAAATACAGTGTCCGACGGCCAGCACTGGGCAAGCAGCCACTTTGACCTTCACGAAAGATGGCGTAGACATTGGTTAGATTGAGGAGAGCTGAGCTCACTCTTGCCAATATAAGGTCGTAGAACAAGTGAAACACAGACACTCTTTCGAAAGAAAGAAAAAAAATTATGCTTTCAATTGCAATTAGAGTAGATGATGTGCTTGTGCTGCACTACCTCAACTGCTTTTGGTGCTGCTATTGATAATATTGCAGTTGTAAGCTTGCCTGTAGTTGACAAGGGTGTGACCCTATGGCTACTGCACTGACCAAAGCAATGACAACAGCATTCTCGAGCTCCAAACCCCTATAGCCTACCGGGCTGCACTGGCGGCAGCCAAGGGACTGCACGGTTGACCATGTCATGGAGGTCAAGGCCTTATCGCCACCTTAATAAAACAGAGTTAGCATCAATGGTGGACGACCACTGAAACTACTCACTGACAGCTACTAGTAGTGCTTGACGTTGTGAAAGCTTCCATTGCTACCCATTTTCCTGTTGTCCCATATTTATGACCCCATTGCAAAATCTTCATGATGGCAGCGGGTGCCACCAACCCAGCTCGATCCCTCACGGTCTGCAGATTGGCGACAGTGACCTCGGTCATGTGAACCCTGATGAGCTCGCTGCCTCTTCTTCCCGCGACTGGTATTCCTCCGTAGTGGTTCCTCTGGCTTGGATTCCTGTCGAAGCATTTGGCAGACCGTCCTTCATTAGCATGCGTATAGCTCGAGAAATGCATATGCTTGCACCCGGCAACTCGGCCTTGTCACCCCTCATGCTGTCGCTAAGTCTACGTACGATGAAGTCTAGCTGTCTTGACCCAAATGCAGGATCTTGAAGCATACTGGCAGAACCATGATTCCCTGCTTCTGGACTTCAAGTCCTCAGAGCCATTTGAAAGTGTGCATGGTGGCTGGGTCCAGGAACAAGGAGTGAGAACGAGAGAGAGAAACTTCGTTTGGTGGGGCTGCAGAGAGAGTCGGCCGATGGGTGTTGGCGCGAACAGTAAACGAAGGGGGGGGGGGGGGGGGGGGGGAGAGTATATCCCACTTTGCATGGCCGTCAGTGAGAACTGAGAGAAATAGAGCGAGAGAGTTATTCTACGGCTACCATCTGCATGCGGTGCCCAGGCTGTAGGAGTGGTGATTGTGTGTGTAACTGAAAAAAATAAGAATCGATATGCATGCTCAGTCTGTGGTAATAGCTGGCTAAGAGAATGAGTGCCGCAAAGTTGGTGAGGGCTGCATGGCGGCTGAAGAGGTGATGGCTGGAAAACTACGAGAGAAAGAGAGAGTGAGAGGGTGATTCGGATTGCCGAGAGAGCTGGAGTCGCTCGTTAACTGACAGTAGAGGGGAAAAGTGAGAAAGAGAGGGAGTTGGCTGGCGGTCGCCATAGCATGAGAGAAAGAGAGAGTAACTGGGTGGGTGGTTTACCACCAAAGAGAGAGTGTGAAAGAGAGAGTAAGGGATACTGCATGACATGCAGTTAAAAAAAAAACACTGCGCCGCAAAGGGCTGGAGCTGGGGTTCAGTGCGAGCCTGAGAAGGAGTGTTACTTGCAGCATGAAGCCATTGGTGATATTGGTGGTGCGCATGTGGTGAGTGAAAGAACCACTCCATCGCAGTGGTTGACGGCCGTAGTGAGAGAGAGTGCGGCTACTGCAGTGGCGGCCACTGCAGTAGTAGCAGACAGCGGGTCCGCAACTTGAGAGTGTGTGTGTGTCTGCAGCTGCAAGAGGAAAACAATTAGTCAGATGAGGCGGTTTTCCTCAGTTCATGGTGGGTTTTTTTTTTTGTTTTGGCATGGTGTGTGTTTTGCTCAATGGGTACCACCCAATACATCACATTTGACTGCAACCTCTCTCCTTCTATCTCTCTTGGCTTCCTATCAAGACTTCTATAGCACAACTGGTAGTGCACCTGTTTCATACAGGGAGACATGGGTTTGAATCCCATTGGAGGTAAAAATTAGCAGTCTTCTTTAAAATCATGGGATAATGAAGGCAATTAAGATTATTATTATTTTTAAACCTAGTTAATGATAATTAGACAAAAATTAATCATGAAACTTGTTAATTAGGATTCCAAATTGTCACTTAGCTTTGACTGCGTATTATCCCTGTTGTAGCGCGTCCTCTCTCGCATGTATCTGATTCTCTCCTTTGCGTGGTGTACATGCTGCATTTAGTGTCGCATGCATGAGGCCTGCAGTCTTCGATTGTGATTGATTGGTGCATGCGTGCGTTCTACACATTGCGTATCTCCTTCTCGTGATGCACAACGGGGCTTCTCGTCTCCTTGTCAATCACAGCGTTCTTGTTTCTTTGGGTAAGTAGTCTTCTTCGTGTCGGATTGATTGGAGCGTCGCCATAGCTCTGATACCACTGCTACAACCGGATGCGTGGCCGCCTTGCCAAATACCGGAAATAACACAATAAACAGCATAAAACCAACTAATCGGCATACCTGGCACAATCACGTGATCGCATGATCGCAAGATACACGAACAGAGAAAGACAGAGTGCAAGAGAGAGTAATAGAGCGCGTGTTGACGCACCTCCTAAAGCGGAGTGCTACGCCGGCACGACGAGAGAGAAGAGAGGAGAGGTGAGAAGAAGAACACAGACACTGGGTGCAATCTCCCCCCGTGCAAGAGTGACCATTTCCCTCTTGCACGTATTTGTTTTATAGATTTCTTGAATGGTCAAATTGGTTACAAACTAGCCGGCCGGTCATAATTGGCCAAAGCTCATAAAAGAGCACTTGAATAATAAAATATACATGATATACAAATACATTTGTATAGGCCAAGCTGGGTCTAGTCTTTTCCACCTGTCAGCTACAATAAATCATAAAATATCATTTCTATAACAAGAAATGAAGTGGTTCCCCCTCTGAATCCAAAATCCACATGCATGCTCCCCTTGTAGAAAGGAAGCCACAACAACATAACTCCAACTGCAAAAACTGGAACAATTTAACATAGCTACACATCCTAAGACCTCTATCAAGTTCCCCTCGGTGAAGAGAGATTGGGGTAATCAAGGGTAAAAGATGAGGAAGTCATAGACAGGGATCCAAGGCCTTCTTATACCCGAAGAATAGAGATACCCAAATTTGCCACAAACTAGAGAAAAACCAAGAAAAATAATCAAGCTTGTTCTCTCTCAATCAAGTCCAAAATGGCACCGGATTAGCCAATACCGAGCATCCAAGGTGGTTGTGTCACCTAGGCTTTGATACCATGTCAACATATGCAGCGAAAGATGTAATGAAGACAAGAACTCACTTGCAATCAAGTGGACACCTTGACTCCGTTCTAGAGCATAGGCAATGCCACATACATGAACAAGGCACATGTGGAGAAGAGAGACCACTGAGGTAGAAAGAGATAGGACATAAGACAGTGTGTGTGTGTGTGTGTGTGTGTGAGAGAGAGAGAGAGAGAGAGAGAGAGATTTGGGAAAGTCTCTTCATGCTAATAACGGGCTAATAACAAGCTGCTCATACAAGTGACCAAGGGTGGTCTTTGACATGGCCCAATGGATGGACTCGAGGTACACATAATTGCGACTACTACTGCCATCTGCTCTTGCACATGAGACCAATGGCTCGGTCTCCACATGGGCAATCACTCCTGGATCGATCCTCCTCCTGGCATCAACAAAGAAATGGAGAAAGAGTGGGACATGTCTCAAGGCTACAAGTACGGCTTCCATCTAGAGCACATGTAGGTCTTTGCACTCCTAGGCTTTCACCTAGAACCGGGTGCTCTGCCTCTACACTAAATGGCCATGGGATGGGCTGCCCTAAGGAGGAAACTCATAGGAATGCACTATTGCCCATCGCCCTAGGTGAAGCTAGAGACACAAATCAAGTTGCCCATGCCTACCAAAAATGCCAAGGCTACTACCTGCTTGGCTCAAATCGCAAGCCCACTGGATGCCCAAGGGAGGGTGCCCCCCTCTAGGATTGACTTGCAATGCCTAAGGGATCCCTCTAGGTGGCCATATATAGGCCCATGCCAAAAGCTACCGACCGAGACATCAGCCCCCCACGACTAGGTGAAAAAATCCCAATAAAAGGGAAAATAGATTAGAAGAGGGGTTACTGGCCCCTAGGGCCGTGGAAAGGCACGTGACTACAAGGGGGAAAAATACCCTAAGGTATAAGGAGCCTACATGGATATGGAACAAAGACAAAACCCGAGCTAAACATGGCTAGAAGATCCTGCATGTGGATATACAATTGGAAAATTCAAAACTGGCAATGCATTCCATGAAAGGGCAAGGAAGATTCCTCTTACTTACCACCATCACAGCACAACCACAAGAAATCATAAGATTGGAAGGTGCGGAAGGTAGGATTCAACAAGTAATTCCAATTGTCATTGATGTACATTCTATAAAGGACAAAAAGCTTAGAAAAATTGTGAGTATGTTGTTCCATGATGAGCAACATACTCCATGAAAATCGTAAAATTATGAGTATGTTGCTCCATGAAATCGTAAGATTGGAAGATGCGGAAGGTAGGATTCAACAAGAAATTCCAAGTGTCATTGATGTACATTCTATGTGGAAGGTCAAAAATCTTAGAAAAATTGTGAGTATGTTGCTCCATGATGAGCGTTGTAGATGTTGAGTAGGGGCCAAGGAGTTTCTTTGTGAGTTTTCATGTCCTCACATCCTTTGCTACCACTCTTAAGTAGCAATGCTCCACTTTAGCCAATTTGTGGAATACAAGCTCTCTAGCCACCATCTTTGTTTTTCTTGCAGAAGCGGGTGGGTCCAAGAGGAAGGTTTTTTAAAGTAATTGCACGGGTAATTCTCCAATCATTGCCTATGGTGGCTCATAACGTTCATAGTTTCCTAAGAATTTGCAAGATCCTTCTTTATGATGGAGCTTCATGCGCATTCCTTCATTAGCTTTGAGGGCAATAAGGGATAATATACCATTTGGAGTAAAAATTAAAAGTTTGATCCTGGTTATAACTTATACAATGGTCCTTACCTAGGGTTTTCTCCCATGTGTGATTTGTATATATGTAAATATAAATAAATACATACATACATATATATATATATACATGGAGTGACATCATTACTTAGGTCATAAAAGATGCCACGACTGTGCCAGCACATAGTTTGACTGGAAAAAAGTGTGAGCATCTAATCTATAGTGGCATGCTCCTGAAGATTCTACCTAAAAGCTAAAGCCACTTTATTCCCTTTCCAGTTGTCAAGTCACTTTACTAGAAGTGATTCCCTCTCCACTAATAGCTTGGTGTGCACAACAAGTTACCTACCTGGGAAAGGCACCTCTCTTCTCTATATAAGGAGAGCGCCCCCTCATTGTAAATTATCTCCATTGAGCCCAAGTCATCTCATATGTGAGTATAGGATATCTCATAGTAAGCGTAAGAGATCTCGGAGTGAGTCTAAGTAATCACAAGTGTGAGCTCTAGTGATCTCTAGTAAAGCCTCTCAAGCCTTATATATCGATCCCATGCACACGTAGTGTATTTCCCTCATTATTTTTGTAATCTTTTTGCTTCATAATACACCGCTTCCGCCTGCAACTATATGGCATGCGTATTTTGGTTTTCTTTGTGAGGGTAGCTAGGTAAGGGACGTTCCAATTGATCCAATTTAGGCATCCCAGGAATTGTTGGAGCTCTGTGACATTTTTAGTTAAAGATGGTTTCTGTGAAGGTGCTAGGGGTTAGTTTTGAGACAAGGTTGAAACCTACTACTAAATCATAGCACATATTCGAGCTATGTAAGGATAGTCTAATAGGTAGCTTGGGCAGTGCCGAGTTCTATCTATGTATACACAAATTCCTTGATAATGGCTTTGGAGCCATTGCTATATATAACCTGTCTCGTTTTTGGGTATAGTTTGATCATTGTTGATGGGAATAAGGCTGTTTTAGTGAAGCTTCCTCCTGCACCTGTATCTATTAAAGCATCTAGATTGAAAACCTTTTGGTTTGATTAGCAGTCCGACAATAAGAATTGCTACATTATTTTCATTGATGATCTTTGTTTCATCAGCCATATTTATTTTTGTAGATTCTTCTATATGTGGCTGAGTCTTTTGTTGCTTGGATGAGGTTATCATCTCCTTAAGGTTTTGTACGTCTTCTTTGGAGAGTAAAAAAAAAAAATAAAAAAAAAATAATATATAAAACCTAAGGGATTGTTCCCATGTGTGATTCTACACATATATATGTAAACAAGTAAATACATACATACATAGATATAAATAAATTATAAATGAGTTAATATGTACATGAATGCTCACAAGCAAATAATTAAATATATACATACATAGATGCATAAATTATAAATGAGTTAATATCTACATAATGCTCACAAGCAAATAATTAATGCAGTTCTCTTATGCGGCAACGCAGTTCTCTTATGGGAAGCGTTGCCGCTGCTGAAAGGGTGCGCACATGCAAAGGGCATTTCCCTGTGGCCCTTGGAGCCGAAAAGCAAGGTGGAAGCCGCAGGGAGCTCTTTCCGCACATGTGAGAGAGTTTTGCTATGGTGATTTAACCTTCAACTCCAAAATTAGATGCCGCTGCGGTCAACTACATGCGAGATAAGGATTTAGACGCCGCTGCGGACGAATCTTCAAGCCACATCAGCAAAAATTGCCGCAGTGGCTAGTTTTCTTCAGCATGTGCGCACCCTATGAGCGAGTGGCAGTGTCGTTGGCGAGAACTAGATTCCTGTTATCGTCGTCACGTCTGTGGGTCTCGTCGTGTCGTCCTCGACACATCCTGCGCTCTTCTACTTTCAAAAGCATCACAGCAAAGCGTCCTCTCTCCAGCTCCTCCAACTTCTCCTCCACCCGGTCCAAGCAGCCTAAAAAATCCATGGCGGACTCCATCCGCATTTCCAGCCTCGAACAGAAAATTTTTGACACTCTTAAAGCTGTCCTTGTCCACTTTCAACTCAACGTTCAGCTTCGTGTGGCTGGTGGCTGGGTTCGAGACAAGGTAAGCTTTCCAACCCAGTTTTTCTCCCCTAGCAAACGTAAGCTCTGCAAAATCAAGGTTTTGAAACTTCTGAAGTCTTTCAAATGTATAGAATTGAATGTGAAGAATGTATTCTTCTTTTCCACGTGAGTGCATGTGCATTATTTGGGCCCAGAATGATGGAAGATATCGACAACAAAATGGACCAACGTGTAAATGATCAAATTTATTTTCTTCTATGCACAACAACCAAAGGACTCCTAGATGACTGGATCTTTGCAAGTGGGTTATATGCCATCATTTTGACAAGACAGCTAAAAAGGCATTAGTAGAAGAGGAATAGTGCAGAGAAGGACAAACAAACAAGGAAAAACAAAGGCTTAGTAGCTGCAGTGGTTTCAAAGACCAGCAACAAAGATGGGCTTGTTTTGATTGCTTGCATGTGATCCATGCTTCACTTGTTGTGGTTGGTGATGGTGCTGTCTATGGCTTATCTTGATTAGTGTGGCAGGGTTGTCCACTCACTCCATACCTCTTCATATTCTTTGTTGAGGCCATGTCTCTATATCTACTGGCAAGGACTCTGGAGTCCATAGATTTGCGGTCTTTGTGTCTTAAGAGTCTCATCTTCTATGTGGTGGTGGCTTTAGTATCTCCAAGGAGTAGATTAAGGAGTGAGGGCTGTTTTGTGGGTGTGCTCGACCGTATCTGAGGTAGACGTACCTTTTCCGACGGTAAGATCCATGTATGTGCCCACCTCATAGGCCTGCATGAGGCAGGGTCCCTGTTCCTACTACCTACGGTTTCTTGAGGTTAGTGTCTAAGTTTTCTGCAGTTTTCCCCTTGAGTGTCTGATAAGGGACCAAGTGGCTAGTTTATTGTCCTTTTATGTGATGATGAATGATGTGCCATGTGGGGTTTTATGAATGCGTCAAGCAACTGAGGCGGTCCCGATATAGGGACGCCTATATAGGGACTCGTGTCACAAACTGTTGACGTGTCAAAGCCTAAAGAATGGAGCCAACTTGCAGATGCTGGCCGAGGGGCCTAAACCCTAAGAAGAACAAGTAATAGAAGAAGAAGTCCTACCAACTTATGGGGACTCGGCCGATGGGGCCCCAAGTGACATAAAGGAAATAAAGCAGGACACACACATACACACAAATACAAGAAATTGCGTAGGGTTGATGATGAGGCAGATTTTCTAGAATTACGCTGGTTGATGACGTGGTAGGCTGTACGGATTTCTGTGATTTACGCTGGCAGCTTTTTGGCTTTGCTTTTGGACCAGATGCTTTTGAGTTTGAAGGCTTTTTACTGTAAACTGCTTTTGGGGCCTAGGGCCTTTAAATATGAGGTTAGGGCTCATTCTCTGGCATGCTTCCTGGAGAAGGTGCAGAGTCTAGAGTACCGGCTTGTACTGTGTTGATGCAATATAAAGAAATACCGAAAGGGGCGCCAAGGTTTGGGGCCAATACTCTCTGGGGGTGGAATTCTGCCACTCCGTGTCGCGTGTTGTCTCTCTCTTTCAGTTCAGTTGTTATTGAAGTGCTAAAAGTCTGTTCAGTCTGCTCTTTTCTATTGGCACGTAGTGCCCGTCTTGTGATAGTGGTATCAAAGCATTGGGCGTGTGCTTTTCCGAAAGCATACCGGTCCCACAAAAGAGCAGACAGAGCAAACCAGAGACTTTTGGAATTTATTTGAGTTATCTTCGTGCCTTGACCTCGGACTTACTAGCCACTCCCACCCTTACTACATCGCGCATCGGGTGCGCTCCCGTCTTCACAGCTCATGTCTTACAGAGCATAAGCCATTAAGATCACTTGCAAGAGAAGGATCCAAGATTTGTTTCAAGTCACTGTTTTTCTCAAAAGTAGTGCCATGCAGATGTTGATGTCTATAGCTACCAAGCAGCACACTTCCAGGACTTGGCAAGCTTTCAAGAAAATTTTGCCCGAAGTTATATGGTTTCTGACATCTTCCTTCGGAGTACAACTTCTGGCAGAGAGGGGTATTCTGAAATGCCTTCCATGGAAACCCTAGCAGATTATAACTTGAAATTTCTCGACATCTCTCAATAGATGTCTCTTCATGAGCAGATGACTTTGGAGGTCGAGTGCGATTGCTATCTTAGGACTATCATCACCGCCAGAGGAACATTGTTTGTCCAAGAGTTGATGGACCATGCTGCGATCGGCTACGACCTTATGAAAGGAACCTAACCCTAATTTTTTTGGTGCAGGTTTCAGGATGGAAAGTCGGTCGACTTTTCGATGTCGAGATTGCTTTTTAAGTTTGAGTTCTGTTTGATCTTGTTTGGTGATCTTGTTTGAAATCCGTTTGAATGGATGCTATCTGTTTTAAACTTGTCTTGGTGCCGATTTGAAATATTTGACTCTGGTTTTAATACTGGTTTCAATGATTGGTGATTTTACTCCCGGGTGGAGGGTGAGAAATGATGTTTGAGAATGCTTGTTCATACTCATGGCTCGGACCCTTGTGGTTATTTACGAGGGGAGTATTGTTGTTGTTACTCATGGCTCGGACCTGCATGGTTATTTACGGGGAGAGTATTAAGAAGTCTGAGCAGTGGTTACTCTTAGCACCTCCAAACGACGCAGACTGCGGTCTGGGGGACGTTTGATTGTAAAAGGCCTCTATATCTCATGGCCCGGATCTTTTTAGGTTATTTGCGGGAGGAGTAATGAGGGAGTCGTTGAACAGCTCATGGCCCGGACCTGGATGGTTATTTGCAGGGGGAGTGTTCATCGGCGGCTTTATGTTTCTATGTCTTGTAACATGCATATGTGAGCATTTGTGTCACACTGTGATGTGCCAATTACTGAATATTCCTAATTGGATGAGATTGCCTGGGTATGTAATTTTAGTGCATCAAGACACCCGTGGAAGATCAGTATGGTCTAGGTGTGATGGCTAATTTTACTACGCCGAAATATCAAGAGTTCCGATCTGGACGAAAGGAGAAGCTAACTCCTTGATCAAAAGAGCCGAAAGGAGAAGCTAACTCCTTAACAAAAAAAAAAGAGCAAACTGATTGTCCCTCAGAATGTCCCTCGGAAATTTTTGAGCTAACTTGAGTTGTTTTGCAGATATGTTGTAATCGCGGACGATTACTCTCTTTCAAGAAGGGGAGATGTCACAAATTGCTACGTGTTAAAGCCTAAAGAATGGAGCCAACTTGCAGATGCTGGCCGAGGGGCCTAAACCCTAAGAAGAACAAGTAACAGAAGAAGAAGTCCTACCAACTTATGGGGACCCGGTCCGATGGGGCCCCAAGTGACAAAGGAAATAAAGCAGGACACACACACACACACACACACATACACACAAAAGAAATTGCGTAGCTACTGATGACGTGGCAGATTGTACGGATTTCCGTGTTTTGCGTTGGCTGATGATGTGGCATGTTGTACGGATTTTTGTGATTTACACTGATAGCTTTTTGGCTTTGCTTTTGGACCAGATGCTTTTGAATTTGAAGGCTTTTACAGTAAATTGCTTTTGGGGCCTAGGGCCTTTAAATATGAGGTTATGGCTCATTCTCTGGCTTGCTTCTTCGAGAAGGTGCAGAGTATGGAGTACCGGCTTGTACTGTGTTGATGCAATATAAGAAATACCAAAAGGGGCGCCAAGGTTTGGGGCCAACACTCTCTGGGGTGGAATTCCGCCACTCCATGTCGTGTGTCGTCTCTCTCTCTCTCTGTTTAGTTGTTATTGAAGTGCTAAAAGTGTGTTCAGTCTGTTCTTTTCTCTTGGCACGTGGTGCCCGTCTTGTGACAGCGTGCCTCTCCCTTACTGCTCATTGATTTAGTGTGCAAATGATAGCCAATGTTTTGGGTCTACATCTCTGCAGCATTTTTTGGCATCGCCCTCGCTAGCATTTTGCAGATTGGCTGTCTCTCTCTCTATCTCTCATTAGCGCTCACTCTTCACCTCTTTGTAGCCGCCTTCTGCAGGTCCTGTGTCTGCAGGTGTTTGCCTTGTGCGGTGGGCTGCGCTTGGTTGGAGGCTGATTCGGTGGAGTTTTATCATGATAGATCCGAGATGTGGTCGTCGTCCATGTTCATGAGGAGGTTTACTCTCACAGGTGCAGACTTGATCGCTATTCAAGTCACCTTTTTAGTTGCACCTTTGACGCGGTATGAGAGCAAAGGTGTGCTCTTGAGTCGGATCGGTGATTTGTGCGAGCTTTGGTGCTGATTTTTCGCGACAAGGAGGTGTGTTGCTGGTTGCCATTGTTTTCCACCCTCTTAGTGGTTGATTTGGAGAACTCTCTTTATCTTAAGTGGGCATAGCCTTCGCCCAACTTTTCCTTAACTATGGAGCGAGGTGAAGGATCTACTATAAACTCGGAGAACTACACACAAAGAGTTTGCCAATGATGGAGCAACTCATTGCAAGGAGTGAGGAGATTGGTCCTAGTTCTACTATGGTGTAGGAGATCAAGCAATTATAATTCCTATCCTTCCCACCTTTCTATTGATTGGCAATTGGATGGCAAGAACTATGCCATCTGGAGAGCGACTATGATAGCAGTCTGCAACTCATAATCGCTTGGAGGCTTTGCCAGTAGCAACTTTCAGAAGCCAAAGGATTTAGCGGGAGCGAAGTTGTGGGAGTGCGTCAATGGTCAGGTTCTTTCACACCTCAATAGAAAAGAACTTGTATCCTTCTTGTATTAATCTTAAATTTTATGTCACATGCACGTCTATTTCTACGTGTACGTGGACAAGCTACTTCATGACATGGGTTCAGTTCAATTCAGTCAGCCTAGCTTAGGAAGTGATATGGCACTTTTGTGAGTCTGTTCGCAGACTGTGTATGTCCAGACACTTAGATTAGATGCATATCCTCTGGTTGCACACAGCATGATCATTAGATTTCCATTAGAACCCATCAGGAGCATTTTTACAGTGCATAGACCTATTTTTCCTATTTTAGCCAATTTTCACTTATTATTTTTAAGTGACTTTTGTTGGGAACTGGGTAGGGCAAATTAGCCAAGCATGTATATAAGGAAACCTAGCGCTAGCACAATCTGGCAGAAGGGGCAGTAGGGACCAGACATCCAACAGGCACCTTCTCAGCAAGACTCCCCAGCAAGACTCCCCAACAGGACTCCCCTAGCGTTTTCATCAGCAACCAAGCCTAGCGTTTTTGCATGGCAGAACCAGCCCTAGCGTTTTGCATTGTAGATCAGCCCCGGCATTAGCAGAAGCAGCAGATCCATAGCGTTTTTGCATCAGAGCCCAAATCAGCCCTAGCATTTTTGCATCAGCTTGGCATCTCAGCATTTTGCAGATTCACCACGACGGAAAACCCAGAAGCACCAGCGTTTGCAGTTTTCAGCATTTAGACACAGCAGAACAAGCCCCGAACCTCGCAGATCTCACCTTCCCGCAGCAGATCCTCGATGCACGATCAGATCCACCGTAGTTTGCAGATTCAGCCCGGAAAACGCAGATTTCAGCATCTGCGTTTTCAGCGCGTCATCATTGCATCGTCGTCATCGCCGTCGTCACTGACATAGAGTCAAAATTCAGCATATAAAGATTTGCAGATTTCAGCCCTTAGCATTTTCAGATTTCAGCCCGTCTCCTCGTTGTCCTCATCGTCGTCAACATCGTCGGCAAGTCCAAAGCATTGTAGAGTTTTGTGCAATCAATAGTAGATGGCTCTCGCCATAGAGAGTGGGGCCTTCGGAGGAGGGTTGACAACATTCAGGTGTCGTATTCTTCTCTCTCTATCTCTCAGTCTCAGTACCTTCATTCATAGTGTTCACCACTTTGTTTGCGTCCATTGCACTCTCTCACTAAAGGAACGGAAGGCTCTCCCTTCCGTAAGTCAAAGGAACCTTGAGCACAGTTCGGAGCACTCATCTTGAGCAAAGTTCAACATTCACTTCCACTGCACCTTACATTGGTATCAGAGCTTTGGTAGTGTTCTGTATCACTCGAGGAAAGAACCACATAATTTTTTTTGCTTGTTGCGGTCGCACGTAACCCAAGTCCTCTTGGGCTTGTCGATTCCTAATCGTGTTTTTGAAGAGTGACAGGAATCCCAAGAAAGAAGGGCTTGTCCAACCTCCCCTTGTTTCTTTTTTCACTCATATAGAACGGACCGTGCACTTAGCAGCCGGCCAATCGACGTGAGGTAGGGAAAAAGCAATCTTGGTGTGAGCGCAAGGCCGCCAAGGGTGCCCCCGCGGGAAAGAGAAGAGCTCGAGTGAAGAGAAGATCCTTCTCTAACACAGATTGTAAGCTAAAGAAGAACCTCAAGAACCTCAAGAACCTCAAGAACTCAAGACCCTCAAGAACCCAAGAGCCCAAGGCCCACAAGACCCCAAGTTCCTCGTGAACTTAAGAACCCAAGACTTCAGTGTATGGTCATTACGCGAAGCGGAATGGATACTTCGCATGGAGGTGATAAGCATGAGGGTGGTGAAGAAGAATTTTTCCCACTAGGAGGTTTTTCCGACGCTCCCCCTTCCCCATCTACGCTAAGGATTGCACCAACTCCGATGGAGGCTTTCAACAAGATGATGATGGACAGGAAGTTAGAACGCGAAGAAAGAACAGCAGAAAGAATGGCAGCCATAGAGCATAAATACAAAGAAAGAATGGCAGTCATAGAGCGTGAGCGCGAGCAAGCATGCTTAGCGGCCGAAGAAAGAATAGCAGAATTGGATCGCAAGCACGAAGAGCGTGAAGCGCAGAGAGCCCAACACATGCAAAAGTTGTTTCGACTCTTTTCTAATGTGTAGGCACAGATTGCAAAGGATCAGGAGAAGGAGACTCTCTCAGTCTTGTCTTCTCCAAAGCACGACACACATGATTTGCATGATAATGATAAGCATGATCAAGATGTGATTACTCACGAGCATGATGATTTGCACGATAATGATGTGATTATTCACAAGGATGATGGTTTAGTTGATACTTTGTCTAGTGAAGCTACCCTCATTGCAGATTCGATCGATCACGAAGAACCGATCTTGGCTCTCGAGTTGAGATCCCAAGAACCCCCACAGGAAGTATTATCTGTACAAATGATTAGTCAGCACGCATTGTTCGAGTGTTTCATTCATGATGCTTTCTTGTATTTTAGTCACCGTCCTTATGTGATCCCTTTTCACAGGCATGACATATTGCACGATGAGCACCATTCATTCATGAATGAGCACGGATGTATGCGGATGGTTCATGAAAAGATGAAATGTTTGCATTCAAGGAATTCACTTTCCATGTCTCTTCCTTGACATGACACAGTCTCCGAAAGAGCACAAGAAGGATTGAGCTTCAGGCATCGGCATTTCCATTGTGATTTGCCACAGTTGATAGATTTAGATCAGAAAGACAAGTTTGGATTCCATTGTTTGCGTGTATTTGATGAACGGTGTGGCACTCCGTCTATATGTTCATCTACATTGCATGCACAGTCTTTAAAGAAGATAGAATTTTTCCAGTCACTTTATGTGGAATGGGTATGTTCATGTTTTTGTGTTGAAAGTGGTTTCAAAAATTATCAGCCTCGGAGATTCTTGAAGAACGTAGACGCATGACTATGGACGATGTTGAAGCATTGAAGGAGCCACATAAGACTTTGTCGCTTTCGGTGCGGCCCAAAGAAGCAAGCGTTGCAGACCTTTATGAAGTTCAAGTATCGCATGACCCACGCATCAGAGTGGGCCGGTGAAGAGTCCTTTCCAGGATTCCAGACGTTGTTGGCGATCTCCCTCGACGTCATACAGTTCGGTACTAGTACCTCACTTTGAAAAGGAGGGGATGTCACGTGCACATCTAACCCTATGTGTACGTGGACAAGCTACTTCATGACATGGGTTCATTTCAGTTCAGTCAGCCTAGATTAGGAAGTGATCTGGCACTTTTGTGAGTGTTCGCAGACCGTGCATGTCCATACACTTAGAGTAGATGCATACCCTCTGGTTGCACACAGCATGATCATTAGATTTCCATCAGAACCCATCTGGAGCATTTTTACAGTGCATAGACCTATTTTTCCTATTTTAGCCAATTTTCACTTATTATTTTTAAATGACTTTTGTTGGTAACTGGGTAGGGCAAATTAGCCAAGCATGAATATAAGGAAACCTAGCGCTAGCACAATTTGGCAGAAGAGGCAGTAGGGACTAGACATCCAACATGCACCTTCTCAGCAAGACTCCCCAACAGGACTCCCCTAGCGTCTTCATCAGCAACCAAGCCTAGCGTTTTTACATGGCAGAACCAGCCTTGGCGTTTTGCATTGCAGATCAGCCCCGGCATTAGCAGAAGCAGCAGATCCATAGCGTTTTTGCATCAGAGCCCAAATCAGCCCTAGCATTTTTGCATCAGCCTGGCATCTCAGCATTTTGCAGATTCCCCGCGACAAAAAACCTAGAAGCACCAGCGTTTTCAGTTTTCAGCATTTAGACACAGCAGAACAAGCCCCGAACCTCGCAGATCTCACTTCCTGCAGCGGATCCTCGTCGCACGGTCAGATCCAGCGTAGTTTGCAGATTCAGCCCGAAAAACGCAGATTTCAGCATGTGCATTTTCAGCACATCGTCGTTGCATCGTCGTCATCGCCGTCATCACCGACATAGAGTCAGAATTATGCTGATAAAGATTTGCAGATTTCAGCCCTTAGCATTTTTAGATTTCAGTCCGTCTCGTCGTCGACATCGTCGGCAAGTCCAAAGCATTGTAGAGTTTTGTGCAATCAATTGTAGACCGCTCTCGCCATAGAGAGTGGGGCCTTTGGAGGAGGGTTGACAACATTCTGGTGTCGTATTCTTCTCTCTCTGTGAAGAACACTATTACTAAGTGTATTTATTCATAACTATACTTAGATGAAAACTGAAAAACTGAACTAGACTAGAGACAAAGACACAAGAGAGGAATGTGTGTTTGATTGATTGAATCTGTTACAAGAGTGTTCTTATATAGAATCTGAAAAGACACGATGAAAAGACATGACCATAGGCCAATAGACATGACTCTAGGCCAATAGTCATGTCCCTCTGTTGTAGAGTTGTAACCCTTCGGCGTAAAGGTGCAGCCATTCGTTGAAGAGGCATGGCTATTCGTCGAACAGGTACAACTCTTGGTCGAAGAGACGCATCTTTTCGAGAATAAGGGTCTCTGATCTGGTACGTCTTTGTATCTGCAAGAGAATCACGTAAAGAAGGTAAAGAATACGTCACAATCGTGACATTCCCTCCCATTTAAAATAAAACCTTGTTATTAAATAATTGTCATGCGTTTATCAAAAAATTCTTGTAAAAGGTTAGGGTATTGTTGCATTTCTTCATCCGTTTGCCAAGTAGAGTCTGACTCTTCAAGGTCCATCCACTTGACTAGAAACTCGGTAATAATCTTCCTTCTTGTCTCCTTTTGTCGAACATCAAGAATAAGTTCTGGGATTAGAATCAAGTGTTCTTCTTCAATTTCTGGAACATAGGATGAGACATCTGGAATAATTGAATCTCTTGGGATATATTTCTTTAACCAAGAAATATGAAATGTTGGATGAATCTTTCCCCATGCTATTGGAAGTTCGATTCTGTAACCAACTGTAGAATACTTCTTCAAAATCTTGAAAGGACCATAATACCTAGGCCGTAACTTGGGAAAAACAGACTTTATTGTTTTGTATCGATGCGAGGCAACATATAGTAACACCAAATCTCCTTCTTGAAATTCTGTATGGCGACGGTGTTTATTTGCTTGCTTTTGATAAGTCTGTCGAACATGTGCCAATCTGTTCTTGATCTGAAGAAGGATATCTTGCATTTCATTTACCAACTGATCTGCTAAAGCAACTTTATGTTGTATCACAAAGTTTGTGGGAATCAATGGTGTATGTCCAAATGCTGCTTGGAAAGGAGTCATTCCAATCGCTGAATGAAAAGAATTATTGTAAGCAAACTCCACCAAAGGTAAATATTCTTCCCAAGAATTTAGGCGGGTTTGTATGTAATGTCGCAACATTTCCTCCAATATTTGATTCACTCGTTTAGTTTGTCCATCAGTCTGTGGATGATAAGCTGAACTGACCAAATGACTTGAATAAGGAAGTCCAAAAATGTCCTGTGAACTTGGGATCTCGATCTGAAATTATTGATTTTGGTAGTCCATGGATTCGAAATATATGTTGCACAAATAACGAAGCAATATCTGGTGCTGAAGCAGTAGTTTTGCAAGGTATGAAATGTGCCATCTTTGAAAATCGATCCACAATCACCAATATCTGAGTATTGCCTTTTGATGATTTAGGCAACGTTGTAATGAAATCCATACTAATGCTTTCCCATCGCTCATTTGGAATTGGTAAAGGTTGTAACAATCCTTGTGGTAACTGTCTTGATGAAACCGGGCCGTAGGGCGGTAGGCGTTGGCTTTCACCCGAAATTCTTTACTTTATACACACACACAGAGCACTTTGCAAAGAGAACTTGCTATGGGAATTAACACTTAATCACACACACAGCTCGGAAGCTAGAATGCTCCGAGCAGACGCCGACAACCTGTAGGCCCCAAAATTGGCGCCCCTTTCGGTATTTCTTTATTCTTTAGGAGGGTAAATTACAAGGTAAGGTCCTGGGAATCCTTCACGTGTATCCACCTAGATACCATTTGATTTGGCCAAATTTCGGCAGCATAACAGCCCCAAAACTTGCGCGAAACCAATTCCCCTGCTGGAACTCGCTTGCACTGTCGTATACCCTCTGATTCCTGTCCAAAAACAGTAAATTCAGCACGCTGTATTTACTGGTTTTTGCCCTGTTTTCAGCCCCAAACAGTCCCCTAACTGTCCTTTGCCAGTGGGGCACGATTCCCAATGATCCTGGCGTCCGTATGGCTGAAAAACAGTGAATTTACAGCGCATACACAGCGCTGATTTTGCACCTGTACGGTGAGGTTATGACCCTCACCAGTGCCTGCTTTGGAGCAACACTTAGCTACCCCTGTTCCTGCTCAAGGAGGCTCTTGCCTCAGCACAAAAGCATGAACCCACACAACTGTACATCAGTCAAATGAGTAGCCCTCTTGTGGGGCATCACATAACTGCACGTAGGGGGGAGAGAGAGCAGTGTGTAGTGTGCAGGGCATCACTCCTAGCACCACACTGTACATGAGAGGGAAAGAAAGCACTCCATAGCTCTTAACCTGTGACAGGTTGCAAATGAGGCCTCTCCCAGCATAAAAATCAGCGCCCATTTTTCTGCAAGAGGAAAGTTCACCAAAATGTGACACTTGGCGCATTTTCAAGCATTTTCCCGTTTCGGGTTCGTCGCTTAAAAATATCCCAACCGACGCGTCAGTTGACTTCGCGGCAGAGTTATAAAGTGTTCCCCTAGTCATACCGGAGGTAATGACGCGAACACATTTCACGGCCCAAAATAGCAGTTCCCTAAATTTTAGGAGATGCTTCCGTTGGGCTCCCATTGGTCTTCTGACCATCTATCCTCATTGGGACCGCATCCAAAAGTGCAATGTGGCCCAACTGTTGGATACTTTTTGTTGGTAGTCCCACCTTGACTTTACGCCTTAATTGAGTTCACTTCCTAGTATCCACCAACTTGCTAAGTGCGACGAGGGGACCTATATGATCTTGCTCTGAGCCTAGACATCCTCTTACCATACGAATTCCAGTGCCGACCACTTCCCGTCTGCGGGTGAATCTACCGTTCACATTGGCCATACAATGTCCGACCGTTTGCTACTTCAAAAAGAGGGTCTTAAACAAATAAAATAAACCCCATTGGAAAGAAACCAACAACCAAGGTTAGCAGTTGCCACATCTCTGTGACATGGTTAATAACTGCCACGTCCTCGTGACATACCCCCCTCTTGAAATCGCAAACGTCCTCGATTGCATACCATAAATACACGCCACTGATGATCTTGTGCTATTAACACTCTTTTATCATCGCATGTATCCGCAAGAAAGGTCGTAACATACATAGATACAAATGACTTAATGAGGCCTTCATACTTTTGCCATTTCCATCTATGGCACTGAATTCATATGTACATTTGATGTACTAGCTCTATCATTACCCCTCCTTTGCACACGTTGGGTTGGGGCATAAGTAGGCTGTAACCCAAAGGCTTCAAGGTAAAGCTGCAATACATTTGGTGACTCTGACAGTTCATGCTCTTCCATCCACTTTGCATCCATAGGCGGATAGTTCTTCAACTTCACCAAATAGCGTCTTGCAACTTGTCCTTTAACTTTTCTGTCCTTATGTGCCAAAACTTGCTCAGGTACCAAGATCTCATCAAGTTCTTCAACTTCTGGCTGATCCTCAACTGGCATATCTTCTGGCACATCACCTACGAAGGGTCTTAGAAGACTCACGTGAAACGCATTATGAATCTTCCATGCATCAGGCAATTTCAGCCTGTAAGCCACATCGCTGATCTTGTCAAGCACTTGAAAAGGCCCATAGTAACGCATGCTGAGCTTAGGAAACAGCCGTTCCTTGCCCTTCATCTTCTTTAACCTTGCCTTTTCGAACCTTAAGAGAACCCAATCACCAGGTGATAGTAGCAATTCACGACGGTGACGATCAGCAGCCTTTTTCTGTTTTGCCTGAGTCTTGTCCAAGGCAACTTTAATCTTCTTATACATCTCATCCATGTTCTCAACATATCGATCTGCCTCAAAGATCTTGTCCTTTGTATGCAAAATGGGAGGAACCTTTTTGCCGCCTTCAACAATTTCAAAAGGTGCTTTTCCAGTAGACGAATGCACCGTATTATTGTACGCATACTCAAGCATAGGCAAATACTGTTCCCACTTGCCCTTATTATCTGACACATAGCATTTCAGCAGATCTAAGACAGTAGAATTAGCCTCTTCTGACTGTCCATCAGTTTGTGGATGAAACGAAGACGAGAACTTGAGCGTAGTACCCATGTTCTCAAACAATCCTCTCCAGAACAAACTGGTCATGCGAGGATCACGATCACTGATAATCGATTGTGGCATACCATGGTACTTAAACACATTGTACATGAACAAGCGTGCCATCTGATCAGATTTTATCTTCTTCCTGACAGGGATAAAATGGGCCTGCTTGCTGAACCTGCAGATAATGGTCCATATACCATCATTCCCTGTTGGCGTTCTTGGAAGATCAAAGATAAAGTCCATAGCAATGCTTTCCCATGGCTTATCCGGAATCGGCAGTGGTTGTAACAACCCTGGTGCCTTTTGCCTGTCAAACTTGACCTTTTGGCAAACTATGCATGCTCGCACAAAGGCATCCACATCTCTCCTCAAGGTAGGCCAATAGAAGAACGTCTCTACTGCTTTAACTGTTGCATCCATGCCACGATGCCCTGCATACGGTGGGACATGACTCTCTTCCATGACCTTACGTCGCAGTGGCCTAGTGACACAAAGTCTGCCATGCATCATCATAAAACCATCTCTGAGGAGGTAGTGCTCATGATGTTGCCCCTCTTGTAACTGTTCAAAGATCCTTGCAAAATCTTCATCAGCAGTATACTGTTCCTTCATGTCATCTAACTCATGATGATAAGGAATTGACACAGCTGAAATTTGTGGCTTTCTTGATAACGCATCAGCCACAACATTCTTCTTGCCTTCCACATGCATAATCTGGAAGTGGAACATGGAAAGAATGTTTGCGCATCGCATATGCTTTTCGGATAACTTTGATTGTGTCAAGAAGTATCGCAAGGTCTGATGATCTGTTTGGACAACAAAATCAGCACCTAAGAGGTAGTGCTTCCAGCTAGAAAGCGCATGAATCACGGCCAAGAGCTCTTTCTCATAGACTTGCATAGTCCTCTCTGGCCCTTGCAAAATTCGGCTTTCATAGGCTACTACCCGTCCATCTTGCATTAGCACTGCTCCGATGCTACTGCCACACGCGTCACACTGGACCACAAATGACTTCCTGAGATCTGGCAAAACAATAACTGGATCTGAAGTCAACTTTTCCTTTAAGAGACTAAAAGCTGAAATCTCTTTTTGGGTCCATCTGAAAGTGACCTCTTTCTTTTGCAATGCGTGAAGAGGCGATGCTATCTCTGCAAAATTTCTGATAAACCTTCTATAGTAGGAACACAATCCCAAGAAGCTTCTGACATCGTGCACAGTCTTCAAGTCTGGCCATGTCTTGATAGCTTCGACCTTTGCGGGATCCATTCTAACACCATCCTTTGAGACTGTGGCCCAGAAAGTGGATCTCTTCAAGGAAGAATTCACTTTTCTTAGGATTGACAAGTAACCTGTGACTGCGCAGCTCTTCGAACACAATGGTCAAGTGACGCCTATGCTCCTCTTCATTCTTCGAATACACAATCATGTCATCGAAGAATGTTCCAACAAACTGTTGATGCGAGCGGAAAATCCGGTCCATCATTCTGTTGAACGTGGCAGGAGCATTTGTTAGCCCAAACGGCATCACTAGAAACTCATAAAGACCAAATGTCGTTCTAAACGCAGTCTTGTGCACATCCTCTGGGCTTATACGAATCCGATGGTACCCACTCTTCAGGTCTATCCTGCTGAAAATTGCAGCACCCTCTAAACGATCGAGAATATCATCAATGCGAGGAATAGGAAACCTATTCTTGATGGTATTCTTATTCAACGCACGGTAATCAATACACATGCGCCATGAGCCGTCCTTCTTCTGCACTAGGAGCACTGGGGAGCAAAAGGGTGAAGAACTAGGCTGAATCAGCCCCTTCTCTAATAACTCCTCAACCTGGCCCATAATCTCTTTCTGCTGCGCCGCACTAACCCTGTAGGGAGGTCTATTTGGTGGGCTACACCCTGGCACCAAATCTATCCGATGGTCCTCAGGTCTCTCTGGCGGCAATTGCGACGGTAATGAATCAGAAAAACAGTCACTAAACTTTTGCAAAAATGCTGACCTTTCTTTATCTAACACAGATAAATTTGACCGATCCCTATCTGAGACATCACGTGCAAAAATCAAGTACACAGAAAGATGATTCTTTATTACAGAAGTGATAGCAGAAGCAGATACAATAGGGACTGACTCTCCTTTAAGCTTTACATCCAAGATGTGAGTTTTGCCCCTATGCTGTACAGTGATCTTTTTGTTGTAGGCATCCAAGACTCCATGCACTCGGAACATCCACGGGATCCCCAACAAGGCGTCACAACCTTCCAGCGACATGATGTAAAACTCTTCAGTGTCCACATACGACTGAATATGCAGACGCAGTTTTCCAATGATAGGAGTAACACACTCTGAGTGGCCAGGACATGCCAACCCTGCCTCTGCTGTGTACCCCATCTCTTCAGCTTTGATGCCGAGCTTCATAGCTAACTCTGGTGAGATAAAGTTGGCTTTGGCACCTGGATCAAAGAAGATGAGTGCCGTCTGATCCCTAACTTTACCCCATGCCCTGCATAACTCACTGGCATCTGTGCTGGGCCTGTCACCCACCATGTCTGGCACTAAACCTGCCGTGGGTTTAGGCTTCTTGCCTTTCTGGTCTTCTTTATCCTCTGAGTCAGCTGGCCTTTTCCTTTGTGGACAATTGATAGAAAAGTGACCAGGCTGCTCGCATATAAAGCATTTGTTCTCAGCCATTAGGACCTTCTTTTCCTTGAGCGACTTGCGCACAAAAGGCTTCCTTTTCTGTTTCTTTGCCTGCGCTCCAGAAGTCCTAGCTGAATCCTTGTCTTTGGTGGCCTGTTCAGACCCCTGTGACGCATCAGGAGCCGTTTTCACAAAGGGCTTCTTTGCTGAATTTTTCTTCTGCTGCCCTCCTTTATCACTGCTCGGAAATCCACTGTCCTCTCCTTTCAACAGGGCAAGACTAGTGTTCGCAACTTCCATAAGCTGAGTAAGGGTAGCCACTCTGTTCTTTGTACAGTAATCACGAAGCCCTTTAGGCAGCCCACAACAATACTTCTCTATCTGCTCTGTCAGTGGCACAAATCTGTAGGAGGTCACTAAGAGTAACGCTTTACAAAACCTCCTATTGTACTCCAACAAGCTCTTGCACGAAGCTGAAGTAAGCTGGTGCCAATCTGTCAGGACATCGGCTTCAAATTCATTTGATAGCCAAGCAGATGTAAACATTTGCTTGAAGTAAACCCAAGTGGCGGGTGCCTGTCCTTGCATTAACAATGTCGTCCACCATGTAAGCGCATTGTCCTTAAAGAAAGTGGCAGCTTTCCTGACCTTCGAGGCCTCTGTAAAATTCCCTCCCGCATAAGCTGTATCAAACTGCTGGAGGAAAGTGAGTGCCTTTGTCTTGTCCTCGAAACCACTGAAGGTACTGAACTTTACTGCTGCACCACCTTCTTTGTAAGCCTTCGGCTTCTCTAGTGCCCCCAAGTTGTCATACGGAATGGTCTGCAACATGGGCACTGTACTAGGCATGATCGGCACGTGTTGGCCATTCACATTTTGCGTTAGAGGTGCGATATCTGGCTGCTGTCCAGAAAAACCAGCCATGCCAAAATGACCCTGTGGCACCCCAAACTGGCCCTGGTTGCCGTGGAAACCTTGCTGCATGCCGATAGTACCATACATTGGGTTTGGCATGATGCCTTGCATACCCCCGAACACTGTTCCTGGCATGTACGGTTGACTTCCAGACGCATAACCAGCCATACTTTGGAACACTGATCCACCCCCGAAATACCCAGGATGTACCGTGGGTGGTGGAAAAACTGAGTGCATAGCCTGGTATCCAGCTCCCTGCCCATTCAAGACAGCATGCTGGCTCTGAAAGGTGGCGGGCTGAACTGGCATAACCTGTGGAATAGGCGTTCTAGCCACCTGTTCAAGCACGGGAGGAACCTGCTTTGGAGCCCCCGACTCCGCAACATGCGAGTGTTCCCTTTCCTCCTGCGCCTCATGAAGTACCTGGGCTTGAGCTTCAACAAGCTCCGTACGCGGCGTAGGTTGCCTATTTTGCTGTTGCACTGGTGGCGCTTGCAAGAATTCCATAAACCTCGGATTCTGCACCAGCTGCGAAAAGACATTCACCGCGGCAACTAACTGAGTCTTAAACGCATCATCCTCAAGTTGCCCTGTCATAAAGCCCTGTACTACTGGAGGGACATTCACGTTGACAGTAGGTACAGACTGACGTGGCCGTGAGCTCTCGCCAATCTCAAAAACCATAGGAATCTCCTGCCTGTCCTTTGGAGAGGAACCCTCTTCCATAATTCCCTTCCCCTTGTCGGCCATAGTGTAATCCCCGTGTTCTTGCACTGTGTGTCTTTACCCTGAACAATCCAGGCTCACTCTTTGAGGAAAAAGTGATTGATGTCCCGGCAACGGAACCATGAAACCGGGCCGTAGGGCGGTAGGCGTTGGCTTTCACCCGAAATTCTTTACTTTATACACACACACAGAGCACTTTGCAAAGAGAACCTGCTATGGGAATTAACACTTAATCACACACACAGCTCGGAAGCTAGAATGCTCCGAGCAGACGCCGACAACCTGTAGGCCCCAAAATTGGCGCCCCTTTCGGTATTTCTTTATTCTTTAGGAGGGTAAATTACAAGGTAAGGTCCTGGGAATCCTTCACGTGTATCCACCTAGATACCATTTGATTTGGCCAAATTTCGGCAGCATAACAGCCCCAAAACTTGCGCGAAACCAATTCCCCTGCTGGAACTCGCTTGCACTGTCGTATACCCTCTGATTCCTGTCCAAAAACAGTAAATTCAGCACGCTGTATTTACTGGTTTTTGCCCTGTTTTCAGCCCCAAACAGTCCCCTAACTGTCCTTTGCCAGTGGGGCACGATTCCCAATGATCCTGGCGTCCGTATGGCTGAAAAACAGTGAATTTACAGCGCATACACAGCGCTGATTTTGCACCTGTACGGTGAGGTTATGACCCTCACCAGTGCCTGCTTTGGAGCAGCAGTTAGCTACCCCTGTTCCTGCTCAAGGAGGCTCTTGCCTCAGCACAAAAGCATGAATCCACACAACTGTACATCAATCAAATGAGTAGCCCTCTTGTGGGGCATCACATAACTGCACGTAGGGGAGAGAGAGCAGTGTGTAGTGTGCAGGGCATCACTCCTAGCACCACACTGTACATGAGAGGGAAAGAAAGCACTCCATAGCTCTTAACCTGTGACAGGTTGCAAATGAGGCCTCTCCCAGCATAAAAATCAGCGCCCATTTTTCTGCAAGAGGAAAGTTCACCAAAATGTGACACTTGGCGCATTTTCAAGCATTTTCCCGTTTCGGGTTCGCCGCTTAAAAATATCCCAACCGACGCGTCAGTTGACTTCGCGGCAGAGTTATAAAGTGTTCCCCTAGTCATACCGGAGGTAATGACGCGAACACATTTCACGGCCCAAAATAGCAGTTCCCTAAATTTTAGGAGATGCTTCCGTTGGGCTCCCATTGGTCTTCTGACCATCTATCCTCATTGGGACCGCATCCAAAAGTGCAATGTGGCCCAACTGTTGGATACTTTTTGTTGGTAGTCCCACCTTGACTTTACGCCTTAATTGAGTTCACTTCCTAGTATCCACCAACTTGCTAAGTGCGACGGGGGGACCTATATGATCTTGCTCTGAGCCTAGACATCCTCTTACCATACGAATTCCAGTGCCGACCACTTCCCGTCTGCGGGTGAATCTACCGTTCACATTGGCCATACAATGTCCGACCGTTTGCTACTTCAAAAAGAGGGTCTTAAACAAATAAAATAAACCTCATTGGAAAGAAACCAACAACCAAGGTTAGCAGTTGCCACATCTCTGTGACATGGTTAATAACTGCCACGTCCTCGTGACACTTGAGGCCTTCATAGTTTGGCAGGAGTGACAAGCTTTAACAAAGTTCACTACGTCTTGCTTCATTTGAGACCAATAAAATACAGCTGTCAATAATTTATACGTTTTGTTGATTCGAGGATGAGCTGTATAAGGAACTTCATGATGTTCTTGAATAATCATCTTCCTCATGCGTAAATTGTGTGGTACACAAATTCGGTCTTCATAATATAACAGATTATCTTCTACTGTATATGCAGCAACCAGATTCATTTCTGCTTGTGTGGGAGTATTTGTGCGAAGTACTCGAAATACTTCAGCAAAATCTCGATCCGTCAAATATTCACTCTTGAAACAATCAGGAATATCAAAAGTAACTGTAGATATTGCCATGTTCGTAGCTTGCGGCATTCGACTGAGTGCATCTGCTACCGAATTCTGAAGTCCTGGAACATATTCAATAGTCATTTGGAAATTTGCCAAGAATTCCACCCATCGACCTTGACGAGGATTCATAACTAGTTGTGTAAAAATATACTGCAATGATTGATGATCCGTTTTGACAATAGAGTCGGCTCCCAAAAGGTAATGTTTCCATGTACGGTAGGCATGGATAATGGCGAGGAACTCTTTGTCATAGACTGGGTAACGTATCTGTATAGTAGTAAATTTTTTACTATCAAAGGCAATAACTCTGTTATTTTGCATTAATACTCCACCAAAAGCACGATCTGAAGCATTTGTCATTACTAAAAATGGTTTGAGAGGATCTGCAATGGCCATGACTGGAGTAGTAGTCAAAGCCTGTTTAAGATCATTAAAAGACTTTTCTGCTTCTGTGGACCATGTAAGCTTTTCAAATTTCGTCAACTCTGAAAGAGGAGCAGCAATGTCCGAAAACTTGTAAACCTTGGTATGGTAGAAATTTGCCAAACCCAAGAATGAGCGAACATCAGATATTGTTGTTGGAAGAGGCCACTCGACAATAACTTTGATTTTCTGAGGGTCAACTGCTATTCCATCAGCTGATATAACATGGCCAAGATAGTCGATCCGATCCTTGAAAAATTCGCTCTTTTTCTTGTTGATATAAAGCACATTAGTCTGCAATATTAAAAACACCAAACGAAGATGTTCTTTATGCTCTGCAATATTCTTGCTAAAAACGAGAATGTCATCCAAATAAATTATGACGAATTTATCCAGATATGGACCAAAAATCTCATTCATCAATGTCATAAATGATGCAGGAGCATTGGTTAGTCCAAAAGGAATTACCAAGAATTCATAATGCCCATATTTTGTTCTAAATGCAGTTTTATACTCATCACCTGCTTTGATTCTGATTTGATGATATCCAGACTTCAAGTCAATCTTCGAAAATATCTTAGCACCCAAAAGTTGATCAAAAAGTTCATCAATCTTTGGAAGAGGAAATTTATTTTTGATTGTCAGCTTATTTAACACGCGGTAATCTATGCATAAGCGCATAGAACCATCTTTTTTCTTTACTAACAAAACTGGAGCACCAAAAAGAATTTTACTTGGACGGATATGACCTTTATCAAGCAAATCAGCGAGTTGTTGCTGAATTTCTTGAGATTCGGAATATGAGACTCGATATGGAGCTCGTGTGGGCGGAGCACTACCAGGAATTAAATCAATAGGATGATCCACTGGTCTACGAGGAGGTAAGGTGCTCGGCAATTCATCGGGAAAGAGGTCCAAGTATGGTTTATAGAATGGTTGCTCAAGATAAGCTGCCGGATTGGGTTTTGATGTGGATTGAATTGTATCCAATGAAGCATCATCTGTACTACGTATCATTAAGAGTGCTGTGAAATTCTCAGATTTTCGTACCATCCGCTTAACTTGTAAAGCAGAAACAACAGCTACTGGTTGTACTTGAAATAAGCCATTTATCGTAATGAGTTGACCATCCTTGCAAAGTGTTATTGTATGTCCTCGAAAACTGATAAGAGGATCATATTGGTATAACCAACATTGGCTAAGAATCATATCATAAGTTGATAATGGCATTACTTCAAAAGAAAGGCTGTCTTGATAATCTTCGACGTCAAATGGCAAGTGCTGAACAATTGTGTTACATGTCAAAAATGAACCATCAGCTAATTCAACATCATATGGTTGAATACTTTGAACCGTAGGCAATTTAAGTCGATGCACTATGTTGGTGCTCACAAAGTTATCAGAACAACCGCTGTCAACCAAAATGTTAATCGGTTTGCCATGTATGAAGCCAAGAAGACTTAAAACCTGGTTAGACAAGGTGTTCGGGACGGGCTTAGCATTATTGGCATTTTTCATAAGAAATGTAGCCACCTTAGAAACATGAATTGTACTAACCACACGCTTGCCTTTATCTTGCTGTGGTGTAGATTGCTCAGAAGTGAAAGGTAACATTAAAGGTGTCTCTGCATTAGCATTGCGTCGCAAATTGGACGGTTGAGGTCGCTTATCACATTGGTACCACCTGTGTGGTCCACCACAAATTGTACACAATCCATCTTTGGACTGTTGTGAAGTAGACTGCTGAGGAGGAGCGGCAGAAGTTGAAGCTTGATTGCCATACGAACGTCTATCTGAATATGAATTTGGCCGAAAAGTTTGACGGCTTCGACGACGTCGATTGAAAAGAGACCGATCATTTTGGAAATTAGGTCTACTGTTCTGCGCTCTAGAACTCCAAACATTAGACCTGGATGAAGAACTAGCAGTTGATTGTGACTGCATAGAATTAGGGCCATTTTGTTGTCTGCTACCTGAATAAGAGATTTCTCGCTGGTTGCGAAAAGAAGCACGGGGTCCGCGACCAGATGGGCGATCACCGGCTCTACCAGACGGAAAATTTTCTCTACGATAGTCTCCTAATCTTTCCACATAACTGATGGCTTCTTCAAGTGTAGAAGGATTAGCCTTATGGACATCATCACGTAAAGTGGGCTCCAATCCATCGACAAAATAGTGTAATTTGTCCTCGGGACTGAATGTCATTACCTCCAAGTTCAACTTTTGGAACTGAGATACATATGCAGCCACTGAGTCTGTCTGGCATAGGTGACGCAAAGCAGAGCGTGCATGGAAATCGGCACTAGCTGGCACGAAAGCCTTACACAACGCTCGCTTAAATTTTGCCCACGTTGATGTGTGTTTGCCTAAGGTTACCCGATTTTGCCACCATAGGAAGGCGCTATCTTTAAGGAGACTAGCAGCTAAGGCTACTTTCTTGTCATCCGGCAATTCAAGATTATTGAAATACGTGTCCATTTTGAACAGCCATTGGTCAATGACTCGCTTATTACGGCGGCCATCAAAGGGTTCTGGCGGTTTAATGTCTACTTTCTTTTTATTAGATTCTGTGAGTAAGCGAAAAAGATATTGGAGTTCAGGATTATTAACTTGTTCTGGTTGATCTGGCATCAGATGATTTCCGTCCTTCACGGAAGAAGCTGCACTAGAATCTGGCGAAGAAGTCGATTGCTTCAATGATTTGACCTCTGTTGATAAGGAATGAAGTAGTGTTTCAAATTGCTCGACGTGACGCTTGGACTGCGAATTGCTGCTGGATAGCAGCCAAGAGTGCAGTAGCATCCATCTGTCCCTGTCTTGGGTCTGTCTCTGACATGATGAAGTTAGAGTTCGTATCGAGGCGAAGCTAAAAAACTCCACCCTGTAGCCAAAGTTGGCGGTGTGTGAACTGGCTCTAAGAACTCTGCAAACGCCAGGTCGTCCTCTGTGAGATCCTCGACCTCGTCGGGCTCTGGGGTAAGAGGAGTATAATCTGGCACAATTTCCTCCGAATGAAAAGGAACCAATGTGTGCGTAGTCTGAATCTCCGAAAGACTATCAATGAAACACGCTGGGATATGGTGTGCCAAGTGGGGAAAACGAGTAAGGATGAACTCGTAATGCTGTAACTCGTCCTGTTGACATTGTATGGTCACTTTCCAAATCGACCAACGCTTGAAGCCAAAGCGGCGCTGACAAATGTGTACCAAGTATTCACGTTCCAGCGGGTTCGGTGGTTCAGGAGAGTACACCGGCGATGGAATGGCTGCGGGAATGTCCGGAACTGGAATGGGTTCGGGAACCGGCGCAGGAGCAGGCTCTAGCAGAATGGGATTCTCTAGGAGAATTTCGTCTGGCACTTCGTCTACATACGACAGGTACGGAACGGGAACATCGTATGCGTCATCGTCCATGAGGCAGTAAAGTCCGCGACGCGTAGTGTGTGGCTAGAAGAAAGGAGCGCAAGCAAGCCAGCGTTGCAAAATTGCCCTGTGTTGCTGGTTCGTTGCGTAGAAAAAGAGGTAGCCATGCTGTATAATATGGGTAAGTTAATAAAACCTCTTATGGCCGGTCACTCCAATTTGGGGCGGCCGGGCACTTGTAATAATTTAGGAGCTTAGAGCTTATAAAGGGTCAAGCAGCCAGCGTATTGACCCCAGCGTAAAGAAAAAAAAAGGACTCAGCCAGCGAAAACTCAGCCAGCGAATAATAACTCAGCCACGTAAAAGGGCTAGCCAGCGAACAAATTCAGCCTTAGGGAAAACGTCAGCCACGTAGCCTTTTTTTTTTTTTTTAATGAAGCGTAATAATCAGCCACGTAAAGATGAAATGCTGCTATTCAGTAAGCGCTTGGAAAAGAAACGTGGAAAGGTTACGGCTCTTGATGTCCAAAGGGTGTACCCGATGGCAAAAACCCTTCATGCGAAAGGGTGCGAGCGGCCAATTTGAACAAGGACTCGTGAGTTGCCGGGTACGTCGCACACACACATCAGTGTATGCTGTAGTATAGTATAAGTATGAATTGGATAAAAGACTTAAGTTACCTCATACTCAGATTCGTGTGTGTACCACTGTTCTTCTGCTGCCATACAACACGTAGATTGTCGTGGGTAAGGTGAGCAACGGCGAGTTAGGTAGACACCAAGTCCAGAGGCCTGGAAAAAAATTGCTCTGATACCACTGTGAAGAACACTATTACTAAGTGTATTTATTCATAACTATACTTAGATGAAAACTGAAAAACTGAACTAGACTAGAGACAAAGACACAAGAGAGGAATGTGTGTTTGATTGATTGAATCTGTTACAAGAGTGCTCTTATATAGAATCTGAAAAGACACGATGAAAAGACATGACCATAGGCCAATAGACATGACTCTAGGCCAATAGTCGTGTCCCTCTGTTGTAGAGTTGTAACCCTTCGGCGTAAAGGTGCAGCCATTCGTTGAAGAGGCATGGCTATTCGCCGAACAGGTGCAACTCTTGGTCGAAGAGACGCATCCTTTCGAGAATAGGGGTCTCTGATCTGGTACGTCTTTGTATCTGCAAGAGAATCACGTAAAGAAGGTAAAGAATACGTCACAATCGTGACACTCTCTATCTCTCAGTCTCAGTATCTTCATTCATAGTGTTCACCACTTTGTTTGTGTCCATTGCACTCTCTCACAGAAGGAACGGAAGGCTCTCCCTTCCGTAAGTAAAAGGAACCTTGAGCACAGTTCGGAGCACTATCTTGAGCAAAGTTCAATATTCACTTCCATTGCACCTTACATTCTACAAGTGTGTTTTTCTTTTGTAAAACAAGATAGCTAGAACAGTGCACCATAGTATGATCACCGATGAGTAGTCACAGGTTAAGGTGGACCCCCACAGTGGGTTAGAACATAGATAGTGCACACTCCCACCTAGATAACCCAATAGGGCGCTTGTGGCTTGTAACTCGTGCATATTGGGATCATACTTGCACATAGAAAGGGTTGATGCCTTGGAGTGTGGGCTAGATCCGCGTGAAAAGACAGTTGCAATCAACAAGATGGCATGATCATGAAGAGTGCTCATTATGCATATGTAGACTGAATGCATTGAATGCTTTATCTCCTCATAGAGATGTTAAATCCACGTTTTGAAGCAAAAACCGTATTGTACTCAGAAAGAGCTTTCAATCGATATCCATATTAATGTGTGTTTTTAGCAGTTGTAAGATGGAAGCTTCTAGAAGGTTCTAGAAGAGAGATTCTAGAAGGAAGGTTCCAAAAGAGACACTTGTCAAAAAGCTTTCAAAGGAAGAGACAAGTGTGTGGATACTTGTAAAAAATCTTCTAAAGGAAGAGACAAGTGTGTGGACACTTATCATGCCAACTTTATCTTTTATTAAACACTTGTCGCAATCCTCTTCAACTTTTCCCTTTTCTCTTGAGACAACTTCTCTATATATAAAGCCTCTTTCCCTCTCATTTCCCCATCTCGTAGTTGTTGAATTTTCCTCTACCATCAGCCCAAGAAACCCCCTTCATTACCATCACCATCTCTCTCTACGCTTACTATTTATTCATCCTCAAGAAGCCATATCTCTCTCTCTAGCTTGCTGTTTTTCAGGGTAGCACACCTATAAATCTGAAAATTTTGTTGTTTTCCTTCAGTTTTGCGCTCTTCTATTCATCCTACAAGCAACCAACACTAGATCTCTTCTCTAGCATACGAGCAGCTAAATTTTATCTTTGTACATATGTTTGAGAAGTCTACTTGTCACGTGACACATCCAACCCTTCAATCCAGTCAGTCTAGATTAGAAGTGATCTGTCACGTGACACATCCAATCCTATGTGTCCGTGGGCAAGCTACAGCATGACCAGGGTTCAGTTCAGTCCAGTCAGTCTAGATTAGAAGTGATCTGACACTTTTTGTGAGTCTATTCGTAGACCGTGCATGCCCAGTCACTTAGTGTAGATACATATCCTCTGGTTGCACACAACATGATCATAAGCATTCCCATAAGAATCCATCAGAATCAGTTAGGGGAATTTTCCAGTGCATTTAGCCTATTTTACCTATTTTTGACATTTTTCACTTATTATTTTTAAGTGACTTTTATTGGAAAGTAGGTAGGGCAATTTTGCTAAGTTTGTATATAAGCAAACTAGAGCTAGCACTATTTAGCAGAAGAGGCACAGGAGCCAAGCTCAGCAGGCAACTTCTCAAGCAAGAACTTGGTGGATTTTCCTCCAAGCAAAGACCAACCCTCGCCATAGCCTCCCAAAGCATTGGCGTTTTTAGTAAGCACCCTCGCCAGACAGCCTCAGCTAGCGTTTTTGCATCAGGGCACCATCGCCGAGAAGATCCCATCAGCTAGCGTTTTTTAAGAAGCCAGCATCTAGGGTTTTTGATCCCTTCAGCCTGGCGTTTTTGCATGTCCCAACGTTAGCAGATTTTAGCATTAGAAAGACCAACAAGATCAGCTAAAAAAGGTAGCAGATTCAGCCCCGAAAGACCATCAGTTTTCAGCCTAAAGAAACCTCAGTTTTCAGCCCTAACCCTGCAGATTTTCAGCTTCAAAGACCCACAGAAAACAGCCCCAAAATCAGCGTTTTTGGACTAGCCGCAGATTTCAACCCATAGCGTTTTTGGACAGCAGATACCAGATTGCAGATTTCAGCCCTTAGGTTGGTGTCGTCATCCCCGTCGTCATCGTCGACATAGCCTAGACTTGCATCAGTCTCATGCATACCATTTGTACCCAATTGTGCAATCATAAGTAGACCACTCTCGCCGACGAGAGTGGGGCCTTCGTAGGAGGGTTTTACGTCTCTGGTGTCGTATCTCTCTCCTCTCTCTCTCTCTCAGTCTCATACACTTGCACGCACAGTGTCCATTCACTTTGTTTGTGATCATAGCATTCTCTTACTAAGAACGGAAGGCTCTACGTTCCATAAGAACAAAACGAACCTTGAGCACAGTTCGGAGCACTCATCTTGAGCAAAGCACAAACATTCATTCCGCTGCACCTTACATTGGTATCAGAGCTTTGGCAGTGTTCTGTATCACTCAAGGAAAGAACCACAAGAACCACAAGAATTTTTTGCTTGTTGCGGTCGCACGAACCAAAGTTCACTTGGGCATGTCGATTCCTAATCGTGTTTTTGAAGAGTGACAGGAATCCCACGAAAGAAGGGCTTGTCCAGCCTCCCCTTGTGCCTCTTTTCGCTCATTGAGAGCGGACCGTGCACTTAGCGGCCGGCCAATCGATGTGAGGTGGGAAAAAGCAACCTTGGTGTGAGCGCAAGGCCGCCAAGGGGTGCGCCCATGGAAAGGAGTAGAACTCAGGTGAAGAGAAGATCCTTCTCAAACGCGGTTTGCAAGCGAAAGAAAACCTCAAGACCCACAAGAACCCAAGAACCCAAGACCCACAAGAACCCAAGTTCCTCGTAACTTAAGAACCCAAGACCCCAAGAACCCACAAGAACCCATGACTTCAGAATGGTCATCACTCGAAGCGGAATGGATACTTTGCTTGGAGGTGATGAGCATGAGAGAGACGAAGAAGAATTTTCCCCACGAGGAGGTTTTTCCGACCCTCTCCCTTCCCCATCTACGTCAAGAATTGCACTAACTCCTATGGAGGCTTTGAACCAGATGTTTATGGAAAGGAAGTTAGAACGTGAAGCAAGAAATGCAAAAATGGATTGCAGAAATGCAGAAAGAATGGCAGAAATGGAATGCAGACACGCAGAACGAAGAGCAGAAAGAGACGCAGAACGAGAAGCAGCAAGGAAGGAAGCCAAAGCAATACAAGAACAGAGCGACCGACAAAACAAAGAGTTCTGGCGACTCTATTCTCAAGTTCAGGCACAAATACAAGAGATTTGGGGAAAGGAGACTCTCTCAGTCTCTTCTTCTCCAAAGCATGACACACAGGATTTGCATGATTATGAGAAGCATGATGATTTGATTGACAATGATAAGCATGATGATTTGGATGATAATGACAAGCATGATCAAGATGTGATTTCTCACAAGTATGATGAGTTGCATGAAGATGATGTGATTGTTCACAAGGATGATGTGTTAGTGGATTCTTTTTCTAGCGAAGCTAACCTCGTTGTAGATTCGATCAATCACGAAGAACCGATCTTGGCTTTCGAGTCGAGGTCCAAAGAACCCCCACAGGACGATTCGATCATTCAGGAAGAAGCGATCTTGGCTCTCGAGCCTAGGTCCAAAGACCCCTCACAGGAAGGATTATGTGTTCGCATGATTGATACGCACGCATTGTTCGAGTGTTTCATTCGTGATCGTTTCCTGTATTTTAGTCAGCGTCACGTGACACATCCAACCCTATGTGTCCGTGGACAAGCTACAGCATGACCAGGGTTGGGTTCAGTCCAGTCAGTCTAGATTAGAAGTGATCTGTCACGTGACACATCCAACCTTATGTGTCCATGGACAAGCTATAGCATGACCAGGGTTCAGTTCAGTCCAGTCAGGCTAGATTAGAAGTGATCTGACACTTTTTGTGAGTCTATTCGTAGACCGTGCATGCCCAGTCACTTAGTGTAGATACATATCCTCTGGTTGCACACAATATGATCATAAGCATTCCCATCAGAATCCATCAGAATCAGTTAGGGGAATTTTCCAATGCATTTAGCCTATTTTACCTATTTTTGACATTTCACTTATTATTTTTAAGTGACTTTTGTTGGAAAGTAGGTAGGGCAATTTTGCTAAGTTTGTATATAAGCAAACTAGAGCTAGCACTATTTAGCAGAAGAGGCAACAGGAGCCAAGCTCAGCATACAACTTCTCAAGCAAGAACTTGGTGGATTTTCTTCCAAGCAAAGACCAACCCTCGCCATAGCCTCACAAAGCATTGGCGTTTTTAGTAAGCACCCTCGCTAGACAGCCTCAGCTAGCGTTTTTGCATCAGGGCACCATCGCCAAGAAGATCCCATCAGCTAGCGTTTTTGAAGAAGCCAGCATCTAGCGTTTTTGATCCCTTCAGCCTGGCGTTTTTGCATGTCCCAGCGTTAGCAGATTTTAGCATTAGAAAGACCAACAAGATCAACCAAAAAAGGTAGCAGATTCAGCCCGGAAAGACCATCAGTTTTCAGCCTAAAGAAACCTCAGTTTTCAGCCCTAAACCTGCAGATTTTCAGTGTCAAAGACCCACAGAAAACAGCCCCAAAATCAGCGTTTTTGGACTAGCCGCAGATTTCAGCCCATAGCGTTTTTGGACAGCAGATACTAGATTGCAGATTTCAGCCCTTAGGTCGGTGTCGTCATCCCCGTCGTCATCGTCGACATTGCCTAGAATTGCATCAGTCTCATGCATACCATTTGTACCAGATTGTGCAATCGTAAGTAGACCACTCTCGCCGACGAGAGTGGGGCCTTCGGAGGAGGGTATTTACAACGTCTCTGGTGTTGTATCTCTCTTCTCTCTCTATCTCTCAGTCTCATACACTTGCACGCACAGTGTCCATTCACTTTGTTTGTGATCATAGCATTCTCTCATTAAGAACGGAAGGCTCTACCTTCCATAAGAACAAACGAAACCTTGAGCACAGTTCGGAGCACTCATCTTGAGCAAAGCGCAAACATTCATTCCGCTGCACCTAACACTACTTATGTTACTTTTATGCATGTGCACATGGCATCTTGCATGATCTACGAGTGTGAGTCTACTTAAACTCACTCTCGGGTTGATTGTAACTGAGCTCAATCCTAAGGTACTTGGGTTGAGTAGAAATCTATTTCCTTTGGGGGGGGGGGGGGGGGGGAGGGTTGCCCATCTTGAACCCTCATTCTGCCTCTTGTCTCTTTGAAGTGTTGTGATTAATATTAAGAGCCCCGTACAACTAAGAGTGCTTAATGCCTAAAGAACTTGACAAAATATTAATCACAACACTTCAAAGAGACAAGAGGCAAAATGAGGATTCAAGATGGGCAAACCCCCCCTCCCCCCCCCCCCCCGAAAGAAATAGATTTCTACTCAACCCAAGTACCTTAGGATTGAGCTCAGTTACAATCGACCCGAGAGTGAGTTTAAGTAGACTCACACTTGTAGATTATGCAAGATACCATGTGCACATGCATAAAAGTAAACATAAGTAGACTTCTCAAACATATGTACAAAGATAAAATTTAGTTGCTCCGGATGCTAGAGAAGAGATCTAGTGTCTTGGTTGCTTGTAGAATGAATAGAAGAGCGCAAAACTGAAGGGATACAACAGAATTTTCAGATTTATAGGTGTGCTGCCTTGAAAAACAACAAGCTAGAGAGAGAGATATGGCTTCTTGAGGATGAAGGAATAGTAAGCGTAGAGAGAGATGGTGATGACGGTAATGAAGGGGGTTTCTTGGGCTGATGGTAGAGGAAAATTCAGCAACCACGAGATGGGAAAAAGAGAGGGAAAGAGGCTTTATTTATAGAGAAGTTGCCTCAAGAGAGAAGGGAAAAGTTGAAGAGGATTGTGACAAGTGTTTAGTAAAAGATAAAGTTGGCATGACAAGTGTCCACCCACTTGTCTCTTTCTTTAAAAGATTTTTGACAAGTATCCACATGCTTCTCTTCCTTTGAAAGCTTTTTGACAAGTGTCTCATCTTTTGGAAAGTTTGTGACAAGTGTCCCGCCACGTGTCTCCTTCTTTTGGAACCTTCCTTCTAGAATCTTCTAGAAGCTTCTATCTTGGAACTGCTAAAAACACACATTAATATGGGTATCAATTGAAAGCTCTTTCTGAGTACAATACGGTTTTTGCTTCAAAACATGGATTTAACATCTCTATGAGGAGATAAAGCATTCAATGCATTCAGCTTACATATACATAATGAGCAATTTTCATGATCATTCCATCTTGTTGATTGTAACTGTCTTTTCAAGCAGATCTAGCCCACACTCCAAGGCATCAACCCTTTCTATGTGCAAGTATGATCCCGATATGCACGAGTTACAAGTCACAGGCGCTCTATTGGGTTATCTAGGTGGGAATGTGCACTATCTATGTTCTAACCCATTGTGGAGGTCCACCTTAACCTGTGACTACTCATCGGGCGGTCATCATACTACGGTGCACTGTTCTAGCTATCTTGTTTTTCTTTTTGTTTTACAAAAGAAAAACATACTTGTAAAATTTAAGATTAATAATACAAAAAGGATACAAGTTCTTTTCTATTGGGAAGTAAATTCAGCCCCTAAAGAGGGACAAAATCAACACAAAAAATCAGCTCCAAATCCAAAGAAGGTGAAACCCTACTCATTTTCTGGTGCTCCCTAGTTTCGTTCAACCTTATATCTTTTAAGGAAGCAGGTTATTGAGGAAGAGAAACAACAATATATGAAAGAAGGAAAGTTCTTCAAATGTGGTAAAGAGGGACATATAGCAAAGTAGCGTGCAAACAAAGAAAACAACAAGGTTTCTTCTGAAGACAAAGGCAAGCCAATGGCCACAATCAACGCTATACGAGATGTGGTTGGCAATACAAACTATACTCCAACAATGCGTCAATTACTTAAGGCTTGGGGACAATTTCAATGAAAGCAAGCTTTGTTTCTAATCGATCCCGCATGAAAATTTCATCTCTTGGAATTTAGCCAAAGAACTTGGCTTGAAGAATGACGAGATGGAGACACCCCTAGAGATTCACCAAGCCCTACATGCCAATGACAAAGACACATTGAAGATAGTTGTACCCTACATTGGCAAGCATAAATTTGAGCTTCAAGGTTTCAAAGATCAAGACACCTTTTGGATTGCAGATCTTGACACCACAGATGTCATACTTGGCATGCCTTGGACCCATAGAGTGGACTTAGCCATCTACTCTCAAAAGAAGACCATCGAGTTCACCCATAAAGGCAAAAAGTACGAGATCAAAGCAAGCGTAAGTGAGGACATCATACCCATGGTAAGCCATACTAGAGCCTCCGGAGTAATTAAGGATTGTGTGCACTGTTGTTTGCTTTATGTAAATGATAGTCATGATAAGATGTATGTTGAAAATTACGAACAACTCAAAGTCTTGGAAAAGTATAAAGATTGTTTTTTAGAAGGAGACAAGTGTGTGGATACTAGTCAAAAATCTTTTATAGGAGGGGACAAGTGTGTGAACACTTGTCATGCCAACTTTATCTTTTACTAAACACTTGTCACAATCCTCTTCAAATTTTCCCTTTTCTCTTTAGACAACTTCTCTATAAATAAAGCCTCTTTCCCTCTCATTTCCCCATCTCGTCGTCGTTGAATTTTCCTCTACCATCAGTCCAAGAAACCCCCTTCATTACCATCACCATCTCTCTACGCTTACTATTCCTTCATCCTTAAGAAGCAATATCTCTCTCTCTAGCTTGCTGCACACCTATAAATCTGAAAGTTTTGTTGTTTCCCTTCAGTTTTGCGCTCTTCTATTCATCCTACAAGCAACCAAGACACTAGATCTCTTCTCTAGCATACGCAGCAGCTAAATTTTATCTTTGTACATATGTTTGAGAAGTCTACTTATGCTTACTTTTATGCATGTGCACATGGCATCTCGCATGATCTACGAGTGTGAGTCTACTTAAACTCACTCTCGGGTTGATTGTAACTAAGCTCAATCCTAAGGTACTTCGGTTAGGTAGAAATTTATTTCCTTCGAGGGGGGGGGGGGGGGGGGAGGGTTGCCCCATCTTCAACCCTCATTCTGTCTCTTGTCTCTTTGAAGTGTTGTGATTAATATTTTGTCAAGTTCTTTAGACATTAAGCACTTTTAGTTGTACGGGGCTCTTATAGGTTCGATTAGTTATTTTCCTCCACAGTGCATCATCTGTCATCAGTCACATCCGATTGATGAAGGATGTGAAGATGATGTGGGATTGACTTGCCTCTTTATATGATCGAGTCTTTGATGAAGCAGATTGCTTTGGAGGTGTAGTTGTGAACCTTTGATGCCAAGTAAACATCCACACGGGACCATATCATGAAACCGGCCCGTGGGGCGGTAGGCTTTGGCTTTCACCTGAAATTCTTTACTTTAGACACACACAGAGAGAACGTGCAAAGGAAACCTGCGACGGGAATTAACACTTAAGCACACACACGGCTCGGAAGCTAGAATGCTCCGAGCAGACGCCGACAACCTATAGGCCCCAAAATTGGCGGCCCTTTCGGTATTTCTTTATACTTTGAGAGGGTAGAGTCCTGGGAATCCTTTACCAGTTCTCGCTAGATACCACTTGTTTTGGCCAAATTTCGGCAGCATAACAACCCCAAAACTTACGCGAAACCAATTCCCCTGTTGGAACTCACTTCCATTGGCATAAACCCTCTTGATTCCTGCCCAAAAACAGTGAATTCAGCACGTTGTATTTATTGGTTTTTGCCCTGTTTTCAGCCCCAAACAGTCCCCTAATTGTCCTCTGCCAGTGGGGCACTATTCCCAATAGTTCAGGCGTCCATATGGCTGAAAAACAGTCAATTTGCAGCGCATTCACAGCATTGAAAACGCATATGTACGGTGAGGTTATGACCCTCATCGGTGCCTGCTTTGGAGTAGCAGTTAGCTACCTTTGTTCCTGCTCAAGGAGGCTCCTGCCTCAGCACAAAAGCATGAACCCACACAGCTGTACATTAGTCAAATGAAGAGCCCTCTTGTGGGGCATCACATAACTGCACGCGGGGGAGAGAGAGAGAGAGAGCAGTGTGTAGTGTGCAGGTCATCACTCCTAGCACCACACTATACATAGAGAGAAAAGGAAAGCACTCCATAGCTCTTAACCTGTGACAGGTTCTCAATGAAGCATCCCCCAGCATAAATTGAGCGTCCCCTCTTCTGCGCTTGACCTGTAATGCATCTGTGAACAAATAGATGCGAAAAGGGAAAGATTTCCATGGCTGCCAAAACCTACGTATCGCTGAAAACGAAGCAAAAAAGCCCTGCAAACACGCATGTGATGCCTTCCAATGCTGAAAATGAGCTCTTTGGTCCTAGGTAAAGTCATAGAAAGCTCAAAAATGGAGAGAAATGGCTGAAAATCAGAGTTCTCAGTCTCCAAAACTACTCCAAAAAAGTCAGTTACGACTTCTGTTCTCCCAGGCTTGGTAAATTGGCCAAAAAGTGCAACTTGGCGCTCATGCATGCAATTTCCTCGCATTGGGCTTCTTGCTTAAAAATCTCTCAACTGGTGCATCAATTGACTTTGCAGCAAAGTAATAAAATGCAATGTAGCCCAATTCTCGGGTGATTTTCTTTGTGTGACCCTACCTTGTCACTGTTCCTCTAATCCACCAACTTAATAAGTGCGGCGAGGGGACCTAGATGACTATGAACTGAGCCTAGACACCCTTTTACTAGTGGAATTCCAGTGCCGACCAACATCCCGTCTGCCTGTGAAACTACTGTTTCACACTGGCCATAAAATTCAATGTCTGGCCATTTGCAACTTCAAAAAGAGGGTCTCAAAAATTAAACGAAAATCATCGGAAAGAAACCAACAACTAAGGTTAGCAGTTGCCACGTCTTCGTGACAGTAACTAGCCATTGCCATGTCCTCGTGACATGCGCTCTGCCGCTTTCTCTAGCGTTTTAGAACGCAGTATGCAAAGGTTGAGGGCTTGGGAGGCTCCCACAAGGAGCATTTTAAGATGCCGCTGCAGAGGATAGTGATGGTGCTGCCGGCTCTCCTCCCGGGTGCTCCTCTTCTCAACTATGTCGCCTTGCTCCTCCAAGGTCACGGAGCACGAAGCTCTGACACCATGTCAATGTCGACGATGCGGAAACGTACAGACCAAGAGAGAGAGAGAGAGAGAGAGAGAGAGAGAGAGAGAGAGAGAGAGAGAGAGAGAGAGTCTCTTGAACCGATCAACCTTGGCAATGAATAACTGATGTGAATATAATGGGGGCTGAGGGTTGCTTATACCCAAACTAAATAATGGGATCACATTGGCAGTTTATTTGAGATGCCGAAACTCTAACAAATAGATACTGCATCCTCTGTATAGATCACTTCCATGCCAAGCTTGGACAACTTGTGCATAGACATAAGATGAAATCCTAGCTTTGGAGCATAAAGTACCTTGGAGGTATGCATATCCCCTGTGCCGTCTGGAATCAACTCCATAGATCCCTCGCCGTGAATAGGAATTTCAGATTTGTCGCCAATAAAGATTGTACCATAGTGTCGTCGCATGTTGGACAAAAGATCCTTTGAAGGTGTCATGTGCCGTGAAGCACCACTTCCAGAATCCAATCATGATCATCTTGACCTGCAATAGCCGACGCAACCAAGTTGAACTTCCGATGTCCCTTGAGAATTGCGTGAGGGGACAATCTCCAAACGACGAAGGCTGGTGACTGCACCACTGCCGCCAGAAGTCGAAGCATCTCCAGACTCCCAACTCGCTTTGGACACTTCCTCCAATAATGTCCCTTCTCACCTTAATTCTTGCAATGCTGTTCCGCCTTTAAGGCTTCCCGTCCGACATCACTCTTCTTGTCTTTAGTGTTGTGCTTGTTGGAACCGGTCGAGGCTTCAGAGCGTGACTTCTTTCCTGTTTCAAACCGCTCCTCCCGGTCCAATACCATTGAAACAATCTCGTCCCAAGAGATAGTATTGAGCCGGCTACTCGTAATCAATGAAGAATAGAAGTTGGTGTACCGAGTTGGCAATGTGACCAAAAGCTGGATGGCCACATCCTTTGAATTGATAAGCTTTCCCATATGAAGTATCTCTTGTTGAAGCTCTTGCATCTTGTTGATGTGATCCCGCATGAAAGAGTGCTTCGCATCCAGGGTTCTCAACTGCACCTGGAGGGCTATCCGCTTCATTCGACAAACTCGATCATAAAGTGAAGAAAGCCGATCCCAAATCAACTTGGCATCTGTCAACAATCGTATGTGGCTAATAACTGATGGTGTACTATTGAGGATAATGAAAGACCGGATTCGAGCATTGACACGCTCCTGTCGCTCCCCAGGATCCTTGGGATTTTGAAAGTTGCTCAAGACAAAACCTCCAAGCTCGTAAGAGTCGAAGACCGCCATCATCATAGCTTATCAAATTGCATAGTTGTTTCCATGCAATTGCCGATCCGAGAAAAAGGTAGGGAGTGTAGGTATCTTGATTGGTTGATCACCTACGCCGGAGTAGAACTGGGACCAATCTCCTCACTCCTCGTGGATGGGTGGTTCACCACCGCCGCCGGTCGCATCCCCATGATATCCTTCGTCATCACGGACCGAATTTATGTCAGAATCATCACTCCTCTCCATAATGTTAGAGAACTTGGGCATGTGACGAGGCTAGGTCGAGGTAGAAGAGAGAAATTCTGCAAATCTGCCCACTACAGCCGAAACCAGCCCCAAATGAGTGAAATGCAGAAAAAACAGCAAACCTTCTCTTTCCGTCGCGAAAATTCAGCACCAAGAATCGGACAAATCACCAATCCGATTCAAGAGCATGTCGTGGCTCTGATAACGGTGAATTGGGTGTTGAACTTGTCTGCAACCGCGAGCAAACCTCCTCTCTGGACGGGGCAGCCAATAGATCTCGGATCTATCACAATGGATCTCCTTGCACTCAAGATCCTAGCGCAAACCGCACATCGTACGGGCATGGGAACTCACCGCAAGCAATGCCACACCGTGAGGGTGTGCACACAAGGGAAGGGGAGTGCTAGCAAGTAGGAGAGATTGTAGGCGAAAAATGCGCGAGAGAGAGAGATCGATGGTGAGCAAAAACGCTAGAGAGAGGATGAGACCGCACACTGAAAAAATGCTAGCAATGAGAAAACGCGAGAGAAATAGAGTGTGCCCGAATACTGGAGCCCTGCAGTGATCACAACATGCCAAAAGTACAAGGGGGTGGGTTGCATATATAGGCAAATAGGAAATTTGCCTACGCTCTTTATAAATGGCCCTAAAATTCTAGTAAATATGTAAACTCATTAAAAGTGACCTGACACACATATGTAGTAGCAAAACTGTAGAACACTCTGACCTTAGAAACCCTAGGAATGGGAGTCCTGCCTTATGCCAGTCTATTGGGTGAGCAACACTGTGGAGTGTATCGCCGAGAAGGTACGTCTACCTCGGATACGGCCGAGCACAATCACAAAATAGTCCTCAATCCCTAATCTGCTCCTGGGAGATACTGGAGCTACCATCGGATAGAAATCTGAAAACCCCCCCTCCCTTTTGGACCTGCAAAATTCAATTTGACTCGTAAGGAGACACTGCCAGAGTTACCAGGGAACGCCTCCCTATGGGCTGGGAACGTCGGAACGGCGTTCCGGAGGGTTTTCATGGCCCGGAATGGCCAGACGTTCCGCAGGGGGTTTTGGTACCGGAATGGCCAGCCTGGAACGGCTTGGAACGGCTCGGAACGGCAGATTTTCAGATTTTTGAGCTTTATCTTGTGAGGCTCCCCCTTCTTAAATGCCCCTCACCCCACCCCTTACCTTCACAGTGCACACAAGCTCTCAAGGGTGAAAGCTCAAGCTCTACCCTCTCGAGTCTCGAGTCTTGACTCTCAAGCTCTAGCCTTGTTAGTCTAGACTCTAGACTCTAGAGTCGACAAGGCTCTCTCCCTCTCCCCCTCTCTCTCAAGCTCTCTCAAGAGTCGAGTCTCCCACTTTTAAGCTCTCTCTCTCTCTCTCTCTCTCTCTCTCTCTCTCTCTCTCTCTCTCTCCGTGTCCCTCCCCCCTCAAGCTCTCAACCCTATACGACACACGTTGGCCATAGTAAGGTTGAATGGTCTTCAAATCAAGTTTTTTGTGAGTATTAGAGTCAAAGGACTCTGATACTATTATTATTCAATCACACAGAGCTTAAAATTGATTTATTTGGGTGTTTTTATGCCTCCCGTTCCACGCCGTTCCCGTTCCGGACCCCTCACCGTTCCCCCGTTCCGCGGGGGGTCCCGTCACCGTTCCCGTTCCGCGTTCTGCGTTCCGGGTAACTATGGACACTGCCTTCATGCATACATGCCAATGACCATCATCACTAGACAATACATTCTCTAGCATGCATTACACCATACAATTCCACCATCAGATTTCTATTGAGTTATCTTATCCTCATCATAACTATTGATATTCCGCGCGTAGCAATGCTGGCCATCACACTTAGATCACATTGATCTCTTAGGGGTGTCTAGATGCACCCTCATCCTGATTGCAACTATTGATGCACCAGTTTCATATGCTTCAAAAACTGCTATGCAAATGACATAGATACACAGATGCGGTTACAAAATATAAAGACATCCAGGTACAACCAAATGCGTCCAAGACCTCGGCCTACATCGTTCAGAGGGTTCCAAGTACAACTAAGCGCTCCCCTCCCCAGATCGCAGTCTGCGTTGTTCAGAGGCTTCCATTTTTAATGAAACGACAACTTGCGTTATTCAGAGGCTGTCGTTTACAACTAAATGATTCCCAGAGTGTAGTATGCACTGTTCAAAGGTTTCCATCTACAACTAAACGATCCCTTGATCGTAGTCTCCGTTGCTTAGAGGTTCGTCAAACATCATTGAAACGAGTATTCCAACCAGAATCATACAATTCAATCGGCACCAAGACAAGTTCAAAGGAGATATAATCTATTTCAGTAATGTCCAAACAGTGTTCTCAAACAGGTTTTCAAATCTCAATCAAAATCTCAAACAAGTTGTTCCTCTCGTTGCGTAAGAGTGGATCTCCATCGTCCATGCTCCCAAATGCTTGTATGTCAATCTTCCTCCATCCTGCTACCTCTTGTCTATAAACTAATAAGGGTATCCAAAACACATATTGCAAAAACCCTAATTTGCTGTTGAAAACTCTTAACTTTTCAAAACTGTCGGAATCAAAATCCGTTCGCTTCAATGTGTAGGGCTTGTTAAGAGGATCAACTTTTGACTTCTGCCACATATACAACTGAACGATCCTGTGACCTTAGTCTCCGTTGCTTAGGGATTCATCAAACATCATTCAAACTAGAATCAAACAAATTCAATCGGAACCAAGACAAGTTCAAAGAAGATATAATCTATTTCAAACAATGTCCAAACAGTGTTCTCAAAATGGTTTTTAAAAACTAGGTTTCAAATCTCAATCAAAATCTCAAACAAGTCGTTCCTCTCATTGCATAAGAGTGGATCTCCATTTCCCATGCTTTTGAATGCTTTTTACGTCAATCTTCCTCTATCGTGCTACCTGTTGTTTGCAAACTAATAAGAGCATCCAAAACATAATTTTGACACATGCTGCAAAAACCCTAATTTATTTCTGAAAACCCTAATCTTCCAAAATTGTTGGAATCAAATCAGTTATGTCAATGTGTAGGGCTTGGTAAGAGGATCAACTTTGACCTCTTCCATATATACAACTAAACAACCCCTTGACCATAGTCTTCGTTGCTTAGAGGTTCATCAAACATCATTAAAACAAGTATTGCAACATGAATCAAACAAATGCAATTGGTTCCAAGAAAAACTCAAATTAGATATAATATATTTCAAACGATGTCCAAATAAGGTTTTTGAACAGGTTTTCAAATCTCAATCAAAATCTCTAACAAGTCGTTCCTCTTGTTGTATAAGAGTGGATCTCTATCTCCCATGCTCCCAAAATCCTTTTTAAGTCAATCGTCCTCCATCTTCCTACACGTTGTCTGCAAACTAATAAGAGCATCCAAAACATAATTTTGACACATGCCACAAAACCCCTAATTTATTGTTGAAAACCCTAGTTTATAAAAAATGTTGGAATCAAAATTTGTTCACGTCAATGTGTAGGGTTTGTTAAAATGATCATTTTTGACTTTTGCCACAGTTCCAAATTCTCATCCATTAAAGAGTTTTTAGAGATCTTTGCAATGCAAAAAAGCATAAAAAAGGCACGTTTTTAGAGTTTTTAAGGGCAAAAACGAGCTCCATTCTTCATCTCCTCTTTCTGTTGTTATTTCTTCTTCTTCCAACTCTGTTGTAGGTTCATGTAGGACCAATTTGCTTATCAAATTAGCAAACTACTGATGCTTTTATACCACTGTAACTGTCAAGTACCACATGCAAACTAAAAGAACAAAACTGGAACATAGTTTAGCACCTTAACACAACTAAAAAGAGATAGGGAGAGCAAATCTGCAATCTACCTCAAGGCGCATATTTAAAGGCACTAGGCTTGAAAAGTATCAGATACAAAAAGCTGGCGCTCAAAAGCACTCCCATGACTTACGGCCAAACTACCACGTAAGCAGCTGTAAAACATGGTGTGATTTGCAGGTCCGTACAATTTACCACGTCATCACTTTATACTATTTTACCATGTTATCACTTGTGACAGGTTTTGCAGGTCCGTACAAGTTGCCATGTCATCACTTTTGTGACAATGTGCCTCTTGCTGAGAGTATGAGACAATATGAGGAGAATTTCCCTCTTCTTGGATCACATAAGAATGCATATGTTAGAAGATTTGAGAAAAGTTTCTTGAAAACCAAGAAAAAGTCATGGTAATTCATTGTATACTTATGCACATTGTTGGGATCACACCTCTATGGTGACTGGTTTTTTACATTTTACCTTTAGGCTGAGCCCTTGAGATGTTTATTTTAATAGAAAATCTCCTCTTGGAAAAAAAAATAGAGATAGAGAGAGGAGAGAAGATCACACGGGGGAAAATTGTCATTTTAAAATGTTTATGACTCCTGATATTTTATTATGGGTTTCGTATTTTTTAATTACAGGTGTAATTGAGAAGCTTTGTTGTTCTTGTACTCTCTGAACTCATTCCATCTTGCACTTGACTGTTTCGCACATTATGTGCCTGACAATTTTCTTGGTTCATTGTCTGTGATGAGGACCAGCCTAGATCAGCAATTTCTAGAAGAAATAAGTAACTGATATTATTAGTGTGTTCAGGCGCCGATATAATCCTAGTTACCGTTGTGTTGATCTTGTGCAGCTTCTAGGAAAGGAATGCCATGATATTGACATAGCGCTCGAGGATATGTTGGGAAAGGCCTTCTGTGACAAAGTAAATGAGTACTTTATCAGTATCAACCAACAAGCTCGAAATGTTTCTGTAATTCAAAGGTGCATTAGTTGATGCCACACTCTGGTTAGCATGCACTCAGGTTATACTGGTCCAATCTGTCAATCAAGATTCAATATGGTATAAAATCTATCACATGCTCAGCACTCAATTTATTAGGGCACTGGCAAGCTGAAGATTCAATGTTGACTTAAGGATTGTTGCGGCCATGTCATTGTTTCATCTGGATTTTCTCCTTGATTTACTTAACTGTTTAACAGTTTTTATGTTCTTATTTCCATGTTTCTAACATGCAGCAACCCTGATCAATCTAAACACTTAGAGACGGCTCGAATGAAGATTTTTGGAGTAGAAATTGATTTTGTGAATCTTCGTGCTGAAACTTATGCAGAAAACAGCCGCATACCAAGCATGGTGATCATGATTTTGAACCCTAATAACACCCCCCCCACCCCCCCCCCCCCCAACCCCCTGCAAAAAAAAAAAAAAACCCCACACACAAAAAGAAGAAGTAGAAAAGGTAGCATGAACACTACTGAACTGCTTTTTTTGCTGCCTCAGAAGTTTGGCACTCCAGAAGAAGATGCTTTGAGAAGAGATTTAACAATAAACAGGTAGTATCATGCCACTGCCTAGTAGTTCACTGTTGTTTTTGGGTTCAGCAATTAATAGTTGAACAATATAAGCGCTGATATGTTCAATAACATTCAGCTTTTGGGAAAAACGTTTCGTTCAGTCTAAAGTAACATGAAACTAAGTGCGTGTATGCTTTTATAATCAAGTCTCTCTCATTTCATCTCTCTCTCTCTCTCTCTCTCTCTCTCTCTCTCACAGCAACAACTAGAGCTCTCGACGAAACCCTAAAACAGACCTGCAGCAGGTGACGAAACCCTAAAACAGTGCTCAGCAGGTGGCAAAAATCCCAAAACAGGTTCGCAGCAGGTGACGAAACCCTAAAACAGGTGGCGAAAACAGGTATGCAGCAGGTGACCAGGTTGCACAGGCGCACCCTCTCTCTCTCTGCAGCGGGAGGTGAGCTCTTTGCAGCGTGAGCGTGCAGGTTTGCTCTGTTGAGCAGCGTGCAGGTGGAGGGTGTGGGTAGCAAACAAGAGGTCTGCAGCCTCTGTCGAAAATGGCAAGCTGAAGGGCTGTTGACAGCGGACGCGCAGGGCTATGGAGACGCAGGCCCTTGCACACGCTTAGAGAGGAGTTCCTAGAGACGCAGACCCTTGCACGCGCTTAGAGAGGAGTTCCTATCAGATTGCTGCTCGCTGACATTTTAGTCCTGCCTCCGGATTGTTTGCTCACAACCCTCCTATTGCAGGCGTTTTGCAATGTGTATCATCAGGTAATCGGCTGTGAGGATATGCTAGCTGTATGTTGATGTGAAGAGGTGTGCATTGATCTCCTTCGGCTTTATGTTGATGTGAAGAGGTGTGCTTTGGCCTCTCTTGGTTGCGAGCAAAGGACACCTCAGCCTTTAGCACTTTGGCAACAATCGCAGGAAACTCCTTGTGCGCAACAGGGGCTGTTACGATGGAGGTCATGAGCGCTTCACCAATTTGCAAGTCCCGTATGAAGGCGACCTTCATGCTTACAAACAAGCGGATAACACAAGTGGAAAGGGAGATGAAGGAATGGAAAGCAGAGATGGAAGGATGGTGGAAGGAGAAGGCCAACCTTCTTCAAATGTTCCTCAATGAAGGCACGCAATGGAAGAAGGAGAAAGAGGACCTGCATGTAGAGATATAAGCACTTAAGGCGGATTCACAAGCACTCAAAGAAGAGGTCTCAACCCTCAAACAAGAGCTTGCTGATAGAGCAAGCAATGGACTAGAGGAAGGTGAATTCAAGCCCTCGGTGATAGAGGAAATCAAGGTCATCAAGGAACAGGCACGGATGATCAAAGAGGAAGAGAAACAGAATGGGGCAAAGACGTCTTCGTGGGTGGATGTAATCACGAAGACACAAAAGAAGGCGGACGAGGCCGAGAAATGGATAGAAGTTGCTAAGAAAGGGAAAGGGAAAGAAATCACGTCTATCCCCACTCCTACAATCATCAACATGACTTTAGAAGAAGAGCAGTGAAGGAAGATTTTGCACATACGAATAACCGGTCTAAAAGACCGAGATGACGTAGAAGGGGAAGTTAAAGAACTTCTCCGCATGATGGGTAGTGAGGCTACTCATACAAAGTCATGGAGGGTAGGGAAGAAGACACAAGGAAATGGGGAGACTTCAAAAGAAAGAGCTCTAATCATGCGCTTCCCATCCATGGAGGCAAAGGACTTCTTGAAGAAGCGTTCTACACTAAAGAAAATAGGCATATTCCTTGAAGATAACCTCACACTCACACAACTTGCTCTGTCACGTGACACATCCAACCCTATGCGTCCGTGGACAAGCTACAGCATGATCAGGGTTCAGTTCAGTCAAGTCAATCTAGAATAGGAAGTAATCTGGCACTTTTGTGAGTCTGTTCGCAGACCGTGCATGTCCAGACACTTAGATTAGATGCATATCCTCCGGTTGCACAAAACATGATCATCAGCATTCCCATCAGAATCCATCAAGGGAATTTTCCAGAGCATTAAACCTATTTTCCCTATTTTTTTTTGACAATTTTCACTTATTTATTAAGTGACCTTTGTTGGAAAGTAGGTTTGGCAATTTTGCTAAGTTTGTATAAGTAGAAACCTAGTTCTAGCACTTTCTCGCAGAAGAGGCAGCAGGAGCACAAGCTCAACAGGCAACTTCTCAACAGAACCCAAGAGGCCTAGCATTTTTGCATCACTGTAGCAAAGCTAGCGTTTTTTGGACAAGAACCCGGAATCCGGATCAGCTAGCGTTTTTACATCTGCAGCAACCCGGCGACCGCAAAGAACAAATCAGCCCTAGCGTTAGCAGTTTCCCACCACGGAACTCCAACGTTTTTGCATCAGCACAAAGATCAGCCCTAGCGTTTTTGGATCTGCCAGACAAGCCAACGTTTTTGCAGATCTTTGCGACGGAACCTCTTTAAGTACCAGCGTTTTCAGTTTTCAGCAGTCAGACATCGCAGATCAAGCCCCGAACCTTGCAGATCTCACCATCCCGCAGCAGATCCTCGCCGCACGGTCAGATCCCGCAAGGTTTATAGTTTCAGCCCGGAAAACGCAGATTTCAGCATCTGCGTTTTCAGCGCGTCGTCGTTGCATTGTCGTCATCGACATAGAGTCAGAATTCAACAGATAAAGATTTGCAGATTTCAGCCCTTAGCGTTTTCAAATTTCAGTCTGTCTCGTCGTCGTCCTCATCGTCGTCGACATCGTCGGCAAGTCCAAGCATTGTAGAGATTTGTGCAATCATAAGTAGACCGCTCTCGCCATAGAGAGCGGGGCCTTCGAAGGAGGGTTTTACAACGTCTTTGGTGTCATATTCTCTTCTCTATCTCTCAGTCTCATGCACTTCCATTCACAGTGTCCATTCACTTTGTTTCTGTCCATTGCACTCTCTTACTAAAGGAATGGAAGGCTCTTCTGTCCGTAAGTAAAAGGAACCTCGAGCACAGTTCGGAGCACTCATCTTGAGCAACGTTCAAACATTCAGTCCGCTGCACCTAACATTGGTATCAGAGCTTTGGCAGTGTTCTGTATCACTCAAGGAAAGAACCACAAGAATTTTTTTTTCTTTTTGCTTGTTGCGGTCGCACGTAACCCAAGTTCTCTCGGGCGTGTCGATTCTTATCGTGTTTTTGAAGAGTGACAGGAAACCCAAGAAAGAAGGGCTTGTCCAGCCTCCCCTTGTGCCTCTTTTCACTCATTGAGAGCGGACCGTGCACTTAGCGGCCGGCCAATCGACGTGAGGTGGGAAAAAGCAACCTTGGTGTGAGGTAAGGCTGCCAAGGGGTGCGCCCGCGGGAAAGAGCAGAACTCGGGTGAAGAGAAGATCCTTCTCTAACACAGATTGCAAGCGAAAGAAGAACCCAAGAACCGCAAGAACCTCAAGAACCAAGATCCCCAAGAACCCAAGTTCCTCGTGAACTTAAGAACCCAAGACCACAAGAACCCACAAGAACCCAAGACTTCAGTGGATGGTTATTACACGAAGCGGAATGGATACTTCGCTTAGAGGTGATGAGCATGAGAGAGGCGAAGAAGAATTTTTCCCACCGGGAGGTTTTTCCGACCCTCCCCCTTCCCCATCTATGCCATGGATTGCACTAACTCCTATGGAGGAGTTGAAGGAGTAGTTTATGGAAAGAAAGTTAGAACGCGAAGAAAGAGAAGCAGAAAGAAAGGCCTACGAAGAAACAATGGCAGCCATAGATCGTGACTACGAAGAAAGCGTGGCAGCCATAGAGCGTAAGTACGACGTGGAAGCCAAAGGCAGTCAAGCCAAATTGGATCGTGAGAACAACGAAAGACAAGCAACATTTGATCGCGAGACCAAAGCAAGACAAGAACAGAGCGACCAAGACATGAAAGAGTTCTTGTGACTCTTTTCGATTGTGCAAGCGCAGTTTGCACAGGTTCGGGAAAAGGAGAGTCTCTCAGTCTTTTCTTCTCCAAAGCATGACACACATGATTTGCATGATGATGATTTGAATGACAATGATAAGCATGATGATTTGGATGATAATGATGAGCATGATGATTCGCATGATCAAGATGTGATTTCTCACAAGCATGATGATTTGCATGATCAAGATGTGATTTCTCACAAGTATGATGAGTTGCATGAAGATGATGTGATTGTTCACAAGGATGACGTGTTAGTTGATAGTTTCTCTAGTGAAGCTACCCTCATTGCACATTCGGTCAGTCACGAAGAACCGATCTTGGCTCTCGAGCTTAGGTCCAAAGAACCCCCTCAGGAAGAACCGATCTTGGCTCTCGAGCCTAGGTCCAAAGAACCCTCACAGAAAGTATTATGTGTTCGCATGATTAGTACGCACGCATTGTTTGAGTGTTTCATTTGTGATCGTTTCCTGTATTTTCGTCAGCGCCTTTATGTGATCCCTTTTCCTAGACATGACATATTGTACGTTGAGCACGTTTCACTCATGAATGGGCACGGATGTATGCGGATTATTCATGAAAAGCTGAAAAATATGCATTCAAGGAAGTCACATTCCATGTCTCTTCCTTGGCACGACATAGTTGTAGAAAGAGCACATGAAAGTATGAGCTGATGAGCGAGCGGCAGTTTGTGCAAGTGATAGAGCACGCGAAAAAGTGCAGGGCTTGTTCTTTGGAGAGGGGCGAAGGCCTGCAGAAGAGGGGGCACTAGGAATTGAAAGAGGAGAGAGAGGGGAGCACACGATTTTTGGAAGGGGAAGATTGAGTGAGTTAAATTGGGCTCCTCACTTCCCTTTATTATAAGTATAGGACCAATTTAAAGTTAGTGGCCAAGTTCACATTGAACTTGGCCAAAGGTTAATAACCTTTAAAACTATACACAAAGGGGGCCATTTGGGCCTTTAACCCAACAACCTCCCACTTAAAGGCATAAATGGTGCCTTTAAGCTACGTGACTCCCACCATCTGTATGCATAGCGGATGTTGTGCTTTGGATAAGCACTTAGTGAGAGCATCTGCTGGATTTTGTGATTTATGGACCTTAACCAATGTAATAAGGCCATCCTCAAGCACTTCTCGAATGAAGTGATACCGCACATCAATATGCTTTGTACGTGCATGAAACATGGCATTCTTTGCCAGACATATGGCACTCTGGCTATCACAACCAAGCATAGGTGCCTTGGCAGGCAAACCAAACTCACTGCATAGACGTGCTAGCGAAATAGCTTCTTTAGAAGCCTCTGTGGCTGAAATATATTCAGCCTCTGTAGTAGACAATGCAACGATCTTTTGCAATCTAGAACACCATGAAACAACACCTCCCGCAAGAGTAAAGTTTAAACACATAGCCACTTGTGGATTTTCGTGTGTCCACATCACCAGCCATGTCAGAGTCACAAAATCCCTTCAACTCCAATGGTTCTTTACCATAGCAGAGGCATTTGTTTTTTAGTCCCTTTCAAGTACCTCATAATGGACTTCACTGCATCACAATGCAACCTGCCTGGATTAGCCATAAACCGGCTCACAACTCCCACTAGTAGCAACCATAGCATACATCAGTGAACCACAAGCTGAAGCATAAGGCACACTTTGCATGTCATTGGCTTCTTCCTTTGACTTGGGGCAATCATCCTTTGAGATTTTGACATATGGCTGTAATGGCACACCAAGAGGCTTTGCTTCATCCATGTTAAATCTGCCCAGCACCTTTTCAATGTACTTTTCTTGCGACAAATACAATATGCGCTGGTCCCTTTGCCTTGTAACACGCACTCCAAGTATATGTTCAGCTGCCCCAAGGTCTTTCATTGAAAATGCAGATTTCAGCTGCCCTTTAAGAGCATCAACAGCGCTTCTTTTCTTTGGAGCTATCAACATATCATCCACATAGAGAAGAAGAATGATAGGGCTGCCATCCTCATCACGTTTGGTATACAAACAATGGTCTGCATGGCTTCTTTTGTAACCATGTTTAAGCATGAAGCGATCAAACTTCTTGTACCATTGTCTACATGATTGTTTCAGCCCATACAAGCTTCTATTGAGCATACATACCAAATGTTCCTTGCCAGGAATAACAGAACCCTCGGGTTGCTTCATGTAAAGCTCCTCCTCCACATCACAATGTAAGAAAGCGGTATGTACATCCATTTGGTCCATTTCCAAATCAAGAGCAGCCACTATGACAAACAATACACGCAAAGTGGTCATCTTCACAACGGGAGAGAACACCTCTTGAAAGTCTATGCCCTTGGTTTGAACATATCCCTTTGCAACTAGCCTTGCCTTATACTTGGGTTTTGCATCAACTGTCTTGACTTTATACACCCATTTTATAGGAATAACCTTCCTTCCTTTGGGCAATTCCACCAAATCCCAAGTATGATTAGCATGCAAAGCTTTAATCTCTTCCTGCATAGCAAGCTCCCACTTGTCGCTGTGCTCACATGTCTTTGCCTCTTTATACGTAAGAGGCTCTCCCTCATCTGTCAACATAATGTAATGCAAAGAGGGATCATATCTGCTCACAGGCCGTCTTTGACGAGTACCTCACCCAATGATCCACATTATCCGGTAATGGGTCTACATCAGGTGGTATGATAAAATCATCAACAATGGGCTGCTGTACATCATTTTCAGCATTATTTCGTGGCTACAAATGCCCTTCAGGAGCCTCAGTTTGCTGCCCAACATCATCTGGCTCAAACACCACTGCAGCATCTACATTTTCAGCCATATGTGGTGCATCCTGAGGGTCAAAAATAGGCCTAACAGGTGGCTGGTCATGCTGAAATTTGACCCTTTTATGGTCATGCTTTGAGGCACAATTGTTTTGAAGCAGCCTTGCCTCATTAAAAACAACATCCTGGCTGCGTATAACCCTTTTTTGAGGTGAGGTAACCAAATCCTTTAACCCATTTCGCCTTCTTCACATATCCCATAAAAAGGCCTTTAATGGATTTGGCATCTAGTTTACTCCTCAACTCAGGTCTAACATGCACAAAAGCCTCGCAACCAAAAATGCGTAAGTGATCATATGAAGCAGGCTTGCTAGACCAAACCTCTTCAGGGATGTTACCTTTCAAAGACATTTGAGGGGATCGATTGCATATATGGACTGCAGTTTTCAAAGCTTCTCCCCAAAATCCATGAGAGAGATTAGCTGTGGACAGCATGCATCTCACCCTCTCACAAAGTGTCCTATTGAATCTTTTAGCCACACCATTAGAAGAGGGGCTGTATGGCACAGTAAGCTCCCTCTTAATACCCAAATTTTCACAAAATTTGTTAAATTCAGCACTTGTGAACTCCCCCCCATTGTCCGTATGCAAGCATTTTAGTTTTCTACCTGTTTGGGTGGTCACAAATGCATGAAATTTCTTAAACGCAGCAAAGGCTTCATCCTTAGACTTAAGCAAATAAACCCAAATTTTCCTAAAATGATCATCAACAAAGGAGACAAAATAGCATGCACCTCCCATAGACTTAGTAGGCATGCTACATACATCAGAATGTACAAGATCAAGCACACAAGATTTATGAGAGACAGCGGAGTAATATGAACACTTTACTTGCTTGCCATATTGACATTCATTACAAAAGTCAAGCTTTGTGTCCTTAGCATCAAGCTTGTTCAAAGTACAAAGTTTAGAGAGGCCCTTTTGGCTCATATGGCCAAGCCTCTTGTGCCACAACTCCATGTGAGAGTTAATTTCAGCCAATGCAATAAACTTGCCCAACACGGCCTTTCCATGCATGCAGTAAAGTGTCCCTTTCTTTGTGCCCTTTACAATGAGCCTTGAGCCTTTAGTCATTTTCCATGATCCTCTCTTAAACAAGATGCTGTAACCATGCATATCCATCTGACCAACAGAAAGCAGACTCTTCTTGATTCCCGGCACATATCTAACATCATGCAAGACAAGCTCATTTGTGCCATCTATGGAGAGATGCACAGTGCCAATACCCTCAATGGAACATGCATGATTGTTTCCAAGGTATACATGGCCATGCTTGCCTGCATCAAAAGTAGAGAAACACTCCTTGATAGAAGTCACATGAAATGAAGCACTGGAATCAACTATCCAAGTCTGGGATAATGCATCATGGACAGTCCACAAAACATCAATAAGATCACTCTTTGTGATCTGCATGTCCTGTGAATGAACATTAAGAGAGGCATCAAGGTCATAAGCATCATCATCTGACAAAGTGGCACACAAGATGTCCTCTACATCTGATAGCTCCTCAATCACAACACTAAAAGCCACATTGGCCTTCTCTTTGTCCTTTGAGCTATCCCGTGCATCTGTCTTGACTTCCTTCTTCTCTTTCTTTTTGTCTCCGCCATTCTTTTTCCGTTCTAACTTGGCTTTATAGTACTTGCAATCGGGTTTCTTGTGACCTTTCTTGCCACACTGATAGCAAGTCACATCCCCCTTGCCTTTGCTGGCATTTCCCCTTTCCTTACTCTTACTCTGACTCTTACTCCTTTGTGCATAGAAATTCTTCTTCTCTGTCCTGCCTCTAACTATGTTGGCAGAGCTGCCTCCCTCTCCACTTGCTTTTCTCTTGATTTCCTCATTCAAGATAGAACCCCTAACACTATCAAAGGTTAAATTGGAGTTATTGGACAATGAAACCACCAATGTTTCCCATGACTCAGGTAAGGTCATAAGCAAGAAGATAGCTTTCAACTTATTATCAAAAGGAGGCAAGCCTGAATCCTGTAACTGCGACAAAGTAACTGCGAACAACGACAAGTGCTCTGCAGCGCTCTTTGACTCATCTAGTTGCATGCCAACAAGTTTTCGCATCAAATGCAGTTGGTTGACAGGCGTTGTATTCTCATACATTCCCTTTAACTTCTCCCACACATCAAAAGCACTTGTGAGACCTTTCACATCAATGACTGTCTCATTGGTCATGGCTATTTTAATGTATGTAACAGCCTTCCTGTTCAGGCTAACCCATGCTTCATCCGTCATATTCTGTGGCTTTGCCTGTTCAAGTGCCCCTTCACAATCCTTAAGAAATAGGATTCCCTGGATCCTGTCTTTCCAAAGGTCGAAACCTGTTCCATCGAACCTCCTAATCTCAAAGAGATTCTTCACATTTAAAGAAGATGAAGCCATAGTTGCACGAATAAGAGGGTTAAAACGCTGAATTTTTGGGCAAAATGCACAAAAACCGGAGTATAGCCTCACAGAGGTCTGCACTACATCTCCAAATGGTCACAGGAGCAATTTGGGGGGGCCGCAGCCTCAGCCAACGGCACAGCGCACAGATTCAGAGCCACCCTCCGAGCCTGGGACTCGAGCGGAGGAGGGGTGGCAGCAGGCCCGTGGCCGTCGACGCCAGGGGCCACAGAGACAGCCTGGCACTCAGAGTGGCCCTTCGGTGCCTACTCAGCAGCAGTGGGTTCCCACGGGGAACCGCTTTGGTCCTCTTGAGCAGGAAGAGCCCCCTACGCCAGCCTCCACCTCCGCTTCATCCTCGCCCGCCGCCCCTTCTTCAGATTTCCCCTCCCCCTCCTCATTCCCCCCCCCCCGCCCTCTGCTCCCGTCCACTCCCCACCTCGCCCCTCTTCCTCTGTCGCCCCACCCCTCTTTTCTTCCCCTCCGCCGCTCGCCCCCCCCTCCCCCCCAGCTCCTTCTCCCCCTCCTCCTGCTCCAGTACCACAGTCGACTCAGGAGATTGGTCCCTCGCCGGCGGCTAGGAGATCTCTTGGCAGCGCCTTTGCCACGAGTCGCCTAGCGAGGGAGGGTCAGCCCTTCTTGCGGCCCCCTCTGCAGATTCAGACATCTTCCCTTGCAGCTATCCCTCGTGGTCTGACGAGCATAGACCTCCGACGCCGCTGGGATTTCTTCGACTACGGGTTCACTCGCTTCTTCGGTGATTCCGCAGCAGACCACGAGGCAGCGTGCTTCAGGATCCATGCTTTGTTCCTCGCCGCTAGGGGGACAGAGGCCTTGGACTCAGTAGTTGGTTTCTCCTTCCCCCTCTGTGGTAGGACCGAGACAGAGTGGTCCCTCGACTCAGTGGTGGGATGGTCGCATACACAGGTTCTCGAGTTCTCTCACCACATGGGAGAACTTGGAGTTACAGATTTGCTGCAGACTTTATGGCCACTGGCCAAGTTTGCGGTGACACCCCTAGACTCAGTAGGAGGCACATTGTGGTGTACTTTTTTGCTGATACGCAGTGTTTGCCTTGCTATGTATACATTTATGAGGACTCTTGGACAGAGGAGGTTGCTTTACGCACGGCTCGCTCTGCTTGGGCTTGGGCTAGGCACTCACTGCAGTCTCGCCTATCTAGAGGACGCTTGGATGCAGATTACTCCCCATCCAAGCCAGCCTCGAAGATAGCCAGTCTTGCTGTTGCGGCAGCATGTGTTCTCTCTCGCTCCCTATGAGGATAGTCTCGTGGAACGTGCAGGGAATAGGTGGGCCCCAGTTTCAGCGACAACGGGGCCGATTGCGTCAGGAGCTTCAGCGTTGCCTTGTGGGAGGAGAGATTGATCTCCTTATGCTTCAGGAGCACCATCTGTCTGAGAGCCGCATTCGGCGATGTGGTCAGATTTTGCATGGACGATATGATACCTTTTGGTCAGCTGCTTTTGGGCCTGGAGGCATCCAGTGTGGGGTATGTATGACTAATGCGGACTCATTGCAGCAGGCCATTGTGGGCAGAGGGAATATTGTGCCAGGCAGGGCTCAGTGGATTACTATGCAGGTTCAGGGTGGCCTTGTGGGCTTCCTGAACATCTATGCGCCCAATGTGGCGAGTGCTCGTGCAGAGTTTTGGTCACAGATTGTTGAGTCTTTGCCACAGGCTGACCATTGGTGTGTAGGAGGGGACTTCAACATGTTGGAGGACCCCTCTGACAGGATCGGAGGCAGCCATGCTACTGTGCATGGAGTCGAGTTAGCAGCTTGGGAGAGGTTGTGTATGACTTTGAGGGTCTCGGATACATGGCAGCATTCTGGCTTTGTGGGGCCTCCAGAGAGTCTTGCCTTCTCTAGATCGGACCGTAGAGTGGGAGGAGTGAATCTATCGCAGATAGATCGCTTCTACACTAGTGACCACTTCAGTGACTTGGGGGGATCAGTGGGCACCTTGGCAGGGACATCCTTCTCGGACCATGCACCAGTGATCCTCACAGTGGCAGACATGCAGAGGAGTGGGAGCACGATGCTTCGCATCCCAGAGCGGGTCTTGTTGGACTCAGCAGTTAGAGAGAGGGTAGAGGCTCTCTGGACAGAGGGCATGGAGAGCCAGGCTCTACCTGCAGACAGAGTGGCCTTAGGCCTAGCTCAACTTAGCCACTTTTTTCTCCAGGAGTCTCTGGCTCGGCGGGCTGCAGCGAGAGAGGAGGAGCAGCATCTCAGACGAGACATTGCTTCACTACAGAGGATGCAGGAGCAGCATCCAGACAGTCCATGGTTGGAGGAGCAGTTATTACAGCAGGCTCGACAGGAGCTTGCTTGCACAGAGGAGAGGCGTCATGAGTTTGCCTTTCGCCGACAGGCATATCAGTGGACTCAGGTGGGTGACAGAGTGACAGGTGCTTTTTTTGAGACAGTGGGACCTGGGCACTCGCATGCCAAGGTCAATCAGTTGAGGAGACCTGATGGGTCAGTTGTTTGTGAGCCCGAGGATATGCGTGCAGTTGCTACTGACTTTTACCGTGAGTTACTGTCGGCTGAGCCCCAGTCAGAGCGGCAGGATGCATGCAGGCAGCAGGTTTGGGCACAGATGCGTTGTCTTGTGACTGAGGAGATGCGCCAGAGGCTAGAGATGCCTCTTCAGCTTGAGGAGCTGCACACAGCTCTTAGGGCCCTCCCTCGTGGTAGCTGTCTAGGTGAGGATGGGCTGACTCCCAGCTTCTTCTTGGAGTACTGGGACCTGCTTGGCCTAGATCTTTGTAGTGCCTTTCAGTACATTCTGCACACAGGAGTGATGTTGGATAGCATGAGTGAGGGCCTGATTTACCTCATTCCAAAGGAGGGTGGCTCCTTGGATGAGATTCGACAGTGGCGCCCCATCACCATCCTCAACTCAGCCTACAAAATTCTTGCCAAGGCTCTGAGTTTGAGGATTCAGCCACTTTTGGAGAGCCTTATACATGGGACTCAGATAGGTTTTGTCAAGGAGCGTAGTATCCTTGACAACATCTTCACTTTCTGGGAGGCTTCTGCCCTGGCACGGCTCCGTGGGGAGGACCTTGTGATTCTTCTTCTCGATTTTGAGAAGGCATACGATAGAGTTGACTGGGACTTTCTAGAGGGCACTCTACGCAGGATGGGCTTCTCAGATGCTTGGATCAGAGGGGTGTTAGCTTTGTACAGACAGGCTCACAGTCAGATGCTTTTGGCAGGAGGTAGAGGTGAGCGCTTCATGCTCACACGATCGGTCAGACAGGGTTGTCCTCTTGCCCCTTTTCTCTTTCTGTTCTATGCGGAGGCGATGAGCAGATTTTTGGTGTCACAGCAGGTTGGTCTGAGAGACTTCGCACTCCCTATATGGGGAGATGAGCTTCTGGACGCTGAGTTTGCCGACGACTCAGCCTTGTACTTAGAGGGCCAGGAGGCCAATCTACACAGATGTGAGCAGGCTTTGGAGACCTTCTGTTGTGCATCGGGGGCACTGATCAACTGGAGAAAGACTGTGGCTTTCTCGGTTGGCAGTGTTCCTGTGCCAGATTGGATGCCTGGAGAGGATTTCAGGTGGATTCCCCCAGGGACTGCAGTTCGGTACTTGGGTTGTCAGGTTGGTTTGGACTTGTCCCCCGAGCAGCAGATTGCTCCTCTTCTCCTGTCCATCAGGAGAAAGCTGTTACATTGGAGCTCAGTACAACTTTCGCTGGCTGGTAGAGTAGTAGTTGCCAACCAGGTGTTGTTGGCGACTATGTGGTACATCACTTCTTGTTGGATCTTCTCGAGTTCTTGTATCAGTCAGGTTGAGAGACTTATCAGGAAATTCCTTTGGTCAAGTCGTGACACTCAGAGTGCTCGAGCCAAGGTGGCTTGGTCGGTCATCACACTTCCTTGTTCTCAGGGAGGGCTTGGGATCATTTATCCAGCACAGCAGAGCAGAGCCCTTCTTGGGAAGTTCGTCATCAGAGGACTTCTTCCAGGCGAGGAGCCCTGGAAGGAGTTCTTGCTGCAGAGGCTTCGTGCCAGGGTGCCTCAGTCAGGAGGCCCTTGGCAACCTTCGACCAGATGGATCTTCACAGAGTTGCGCCGAGTTGGTTTGAGCAGGAGACTGGAGAACCGCTTCTCTGTGAGTTTGCTTCAATCTTGGGAGCTTTTACGGCGTGGCCTAGAGCAGAGACAGCCGACGTACACGGAGGAGCGCCTACTGCAGCCCCTCGTCTGGAACCCCATGGTTAGCACTCAGAGAGGCCACTTGGTTGGGAGTCCGTCTCATGTTTCTTGGGGTCCCATGGCAACAGGTCCAGCGCGCTCTCTAGGTGACTGGCTAGAGTTCACAGGTTTGTCAGAGGAGGTGCAGGGTTTACAGCTACAGGGTATGAGAGGGGTGCAGAGTATGTGTTAGGACATCTCAGAGTCAGTTCCAGCTGAGTGGCTCACGCCTCTCGAGCCAGTAGCACCCCGGTGGATGGGAGCCTTCACACGACTGGAGGTTCTCATTTCAGTCAGGGACTGTCCCAGCCCTGTTCTTCGAGCTTCAGGGTGGGGGCCGACTACAGCGAGTTGCAGTAGAGGCCCCGCAGGTAGTAGAGTGCTGTTTCCAGAGGATACGAGTTGTGGGCATCTGTGGGAGGACTTGCGTCATAGATCCTGACCCAGCAGCTCTTGAGACTGGACATTGGAGGCTATGGGCTTGGGAGTGTTGTCCACTGGCACGAGTACAGTGGGATCCTGGTGAGTGGCTATGGAGGGACCCCCTCTCTTCTGCAGACCGCCCAGGAGTCCCCTTCTTTCAGTACACTATTCAGCTTGGACGTCATATACTTGCAGCACAGAGAGAGGCCCGCCCCGTTGCAGCACGTCATTGGCAGGAGGAGGGCCTCACAGTCGAGTTCTTGGCAGAGGTTGTGGGACTCCAGACAGCCGAGGCGCGTCACTTTGTTTCAGTGGTTGGTTGCACACAGATCCACAGCAGTAGGGAGTTGGCTTGTGCATAGTGGTCTCTCGGCCACATGTGCAGCCTGTGACCAGTTGGTGGAGAGTCAGCGCCATTGTCTTTGGGACTGTCCCTCAGCCCAGCAGGTGTGGCTACGAGTTCTTCGGCTGATGCTTGCTCTCTCCACGGCTCGACAGTACACTTGGGGGGCAGCGGCCTGGTCCACACTCACCGGCCCGGCACTTCAGTTTGAGCTATCTTTCACCAGCAGGATGATAGTGATACAGGGGGGGCGACCTACACTCCAGCCTGCTACAGAGCTTACTCCACAGGAGTGGTGCAGTGAGAGAGAGGAGTGCTGGGAGCTCATCAGTGGCCTGACACTTTGGTTCATCTTGCGGGCCCGCTGTTTCCGCATCTTTGAGGCTCGCCCTGTGCCACCAGCAGAGACTGTTCGTGACTTTTGGCTAGAGCTGATCCATACTCTCAGAGGACAGCTTGAGGGACTACAGGGTAGCTCCGACCGCATGCGGGAGCGCCGCGAGGCTTTCCTTCGACTCTGGCGCCCTGGGCCTTTCTACACCATAGTCCAGGGGGTGCTCAGATGGCACTACTGTCCACCTGTGTGGCTCTTCCCTTTTCCAATCTCTTGATTTAGCCTCATTGTATATATGCTGTTTTTTCATTGGGAGAGTCTCCCCATCATGCTTGTTGTAGCCCTCTCTTGCAGAGGTGGATGTAGCCCTATGGACAGTTTTCATTAACTAATAGAAGGATCTCTTTCTGGAAAAAAAAGAAGTTGACCTTCTTGGCTGAAAATCAGTGTTTGCAGGTGTAGGAGAAAACCCTAATTTGGCTCTGATACCAGTTGATGAGCGAGCGGCGGTGTGTGCAAGTGATAGAGCACGCGAAGAAGTGCAGTGCTTGTGCTTTGGAGAGGGGCGAAGGCCTGCAGAAGAGGGGGCGCTAGGAATCGAAAGAGGAGAGAGAGGCGAGCGCACGATTTTTGGAAGGGGAAGATTGAGTGAGTTAAATTGGGCTCCTCACTTCCCTTTATTATAAGTATAGGACCAATTTAAAGTTAGTGGCCAAGTTCACAAAGGTTAATAACCTTTAAAACTATACACAAAAGGGGCCATTTGGGCCTTTAACCCAACATGATCACCAAGCATGGGCATTTCCGTTGTGAATTGCCAGAGTTGATTGATTTGGATCAGAAAGACAAGATTCGCTCTCATTGTTTGCGTGTGTGGGTGAACGGTTTAGCACTCCGTCTCTTTGTTCATCTACATTGCATGCACAATCTTTGAGGAAGACAAGATTTTTTCCACTCACTTTACATGGCATGGGTATGTTCATGTTTTTGTGTTGGAAGTGGTTTCAGGAATTTTCAGCCATGGAGATTCTTGAAGAAGGAAGAAGTAGGCCTCTAGACGAAGTTGAAGCATCGAAGGAGCCACTCGAGACTTTGTGTCGCTTTCGGCGCGGCCCAGAGAAGCAAGCGTTGCAGACCTTTATGAAGTTCAAGTACCGCATGACCCACACATCAAAGTGGCGATGGAACCTCTTTAAGTACCAGCGTTTTCTGTTTTTAGCAATCAGACATCGCAGATCAAGCCCTGAACCTCGCAGATCTCACCTTCCCGCAGTAGATCCTCGCCGCACGGTCAGATCCTGCAAGGTTTACAGTTTCAGCCCGGCAAACACAGATTTCAGCATCTGCGTTTTCAGCGCGTCGTCGCTGCATCGTCGTCATCGCCGTCGTAATCGACATAGAGTCAGAATTCAGCAGATAAAGATTTGCAGATTTCAGCCCTTAGCGTTTTCAGATTTCAGCCCGTCTCGTCGTCGTCCTCATTATCGTCGACATCGTCGGCAAGTCCAAGCATTGTAGAGATTTGTGCAATCATAAGTAGACCGCTCTCGCCATAGAGAGTGGGGCCTTCGGAGGAGGGTTTTACAACGTCTTTGGTGTCGTATTCTCTTCTCTATCTCTCAGTCTCATGCACTTCCATTCACAGTGTCCATTCACTTTGTTTGTGTCCATTGCACTCTCTTACTAAAGGAATAGAAGGCTCTCTCGTCCGTAAGTAAAAGGAACCTTGAGCACAGTTCGGAGCACTCATCTTGAGCAAAGTTCAAACATTCATTCCGCTGCACCTAACATTGGTATCAGAGCTTTGGCAGTGTTTTGTATCACTCAAGGAAAGAACCACAAGAACCACATAATTTTTTTTTTCTTTTTGCTTGTTGCGGTCGCACGTAACCCAAGTTCTCTTGGGCGTGTCGATTCCTAATCGTGTTTTTGAAGAGTGACAGGAATCCCAGGAAAGAAGGGCTTGTCCAGCCTCCCCTTGTGCCTCTTTTCACTCATTGAGAGCGGACCGTGCACTTAGCGGCCGGCCAATCGACGTGAGGTGGGAAAAAGCAACCTTGGTGTGAGGTAAGGCCGCCAAGGGGTGCGCCTGCGGGAAAGAGCAAAACTGGGGTGAAGAGAAGATCCTTCTTTAACACAGATTGCAAGCGAAAGAAGAACCCAAGAACCGCAAGAACCTCAAGAACCAAGACCCCCAAGAACCCAAGTTCCTCATGAACTTAAGAACCCAAGACCACAAGAACCCACAAGAACCCAAGACTTCAGTGGATGGTCATCACTCGAAGCGGAATGGATACTTCGCTTAGAGGTGATGAGCATGAGAGAGGCGAAGAAGAATTTTTCCCACCGGGAGGTTTTTCCGACCCTCCCCCTTCCCCATCTACGCCATGGATTGCACTAACTCCTATGGAGGAGTTAAGGAGTTGTTTATGGAAAGAAAGTTAGAACGCGAAGAAAGAGAAGCAGAAAGAAAGGCCTACGAAGAACCAATGGCAGTCATAGATCGTGACTACAAAGAAAGCGTGGCAGCCATAGAGCGTAAGGACGACTTGAAAGCCAAAGGAAGTCAAGCCAAATTGGATCGCGAGAACAACGAAAGATAAGCAACTTTTGATCCCGAGACCAAAGCAAGACAAGAACAGAGCGACCAAGACATGAAAGAGTTCTTGCGACTCTTTTTGATTGTGCAAGCGTAGTTTGCACAGATTCGGGAAAAGGAGACTCTCTCAGTCTCTCCAAAGCTAGCGTTTTTTGGACAAGAACCCGGATCAGCCAGCGTTTTTGCATCTACATCAACCCGGCGACAACAAGGAACAAATTAGCCCTAGCGTTAGCAGTTTCCCGCTGCAGAACCCTATAGTTTTTGCATCAGCAAAAAGATCAGCCCTAGCATTTTTGGATCTGCCAGACAAGCCAGCATTTTTACAGATCTTCGCGACGGAACCTCTCTAAGTACCAGCGTTTTCAGTTTTCAGCAGTCAAACATCGCAGATCAAGCCCCGAACCTCGCAGATCTCACCTTCCCGCAGCAGATCCTCGCCGCACGATCAGATCCCAGATTACAGTTTCAGCCCGGAAAATGCAGATTTCAGCATCTGCGTTTTCAGCGCGTCGTCGTTGCATTGTCGCATCGCCATCGTCATCGACATAGAGTCAGAATTGAGTAGATAAAGATTTGCAGATTTCAGCCCTTAGCGTTTTCAGATTTCAGACCGTCTCGTCGTCGTCCTCATCGTCGTCGACACTGTCGGCAAGTCCAAGCATTGTAGAGATTTGTGCAATCATAAGTAGACCGCTCTCGCCATAGAGAGTGGGGCCTTCGGAGGAGGGTTTTACAACGTCTTTGGTGTCGTATTCTCTTCTCTATCTCTCAGTCTCATGCACTTCCATTCAGTGTCCATTCACTTTGTTTGTGTCCATTGCACTCTCTTACTTAAGGAACGGAAGGCTTTCCCTTCCGTAAGTGAAAGGAACCTTGAGCACAGTTCGGAGCAGTCATCTTGAGCAAAGTTCAAACATTCATTCTGCTGCACCTAACATGCTCATATGAAAGAAGTTAGGCCCGAGATAATGACAGCTCGAGAGAAGGGGAAAGTGGCCTTCTAGAGGGATGGATGAGTGTTGATTCTGGAGAAGCGCCCGCATGATGGTGGGACCACACTCAGAGTGGCTACATGGAATTGTAATGGATCTTTGCGCCTTGATGTAGGGGCCTTTGAGGATAGTTTCACAGGGAGAGGCATCATTTTTTACTTTGAGACGCATCAGGCCCCGGGGCAGTCCATGCCCCATGTGAGCGGATACAAATGGGAGACAACTTGCAGATAAGAGACTCGATCAGTGCGCAGAGGACGAGATTCAGGAGGAGTGGCAGTCGTATTGAGGGAGGAGCTGCAGTCTCTGATACATTTAGCTCGGAGGGATGAGCATGCTAGGTACATGTGGGTGAGACTGAAGCTAGAGACAAGCAGATATCTCTACATCGCTATTTGCTATTTCCCTCGTTGTACATGCATCACCTAGAGGACAGTCCCTCTTCTCTATTTTAGATGATGATATATGGGAGTTTTCTAGAGATGGTGACATTATTATCTTGGGGGGTTTCAATGCTAGGACTGCCCATCACCAGACAGTATTCTATGATACCTCAAAGGAGTTGATGCGGGAGCTTGATATTAAAGAAATGGGCCTGTCTAGATTATCACAGGATGAGGAGCACACGAGTATGGCAGATACTTGATTGATATGGGGACTGCACATGGATTGGCCATTTTTGAATGGCCTACAGAGATTCCCTGCAGTTGGTGGTTTTACATGCTTTCCACATCGGCATGGTGCTAGTACAGTGGATTATGTTATGGCTCCGCCAAGACTCATTCCTTCCTTTCAGGATTTCGTGGTGGGAACTAGGCCGGTTGGGGTAGCAGTCGATCATGCTATCTTGTCTTTCACTCTATTGTTCCAGTTCAACACAACTCCATTGGGAGAGGCCTCCACACATACTTGGTATACCTTCACGAGGGAGACGGATCACGTATACATTGATGAGATATACAGGCAGCTATGCACTCACGACCCAGGACGACCACTAGATGAGCTCATCCAGATTTTGACAGAGACGCTACATGATGCAGCATCAGAGGCATATCCCCACAACCAGCCTACACGCAGACGATCTAGAGCATGCCTCAGGACAGTTGGTATGGTGAGGAGTGTAGAGAGACGAGGATCAAATTACAGAGAGAGGTGCTCATGGGTACTACTACACATAGACAGTCATGGATTATCTTCCGCCGCCTAGTGAGACGAAAGAAGATAATCTGCAGTCTCCACCGCCAACCATCACTTCCACAGAGACATGGGGGGAATATGCTACATCTCTCTATACAGCATCGGGGCAGCCACCTTTGCTTGACCCTCCAGAGGCATGCCCAGAAACATGTACTTTCTTTACTGCTGAGAGGGTAAGGAAAGCCATTGACAAGATGAAGACAGGAAGAGCACAGGATCATGATGGTTTGGTAGCAAAGCAAAAGATATCCATGCCAGAGATATGCTTGCAGAGCCCCTTGCTATGATGTTTAATAGAGCCTGTATGAGGGTTTCCCTGAGACTTGGAGTATGTCCACTATTGTGCCTATTTTCAAGTCGGGAGATCCTATGCTTCCCGGGAATTACCGAACCATCATGGTTGGTCACACTCTGGCTAGGCTATATGCATCAATTCTTGAGCATGAGTTGAGTGGATGGGAAGAGAGACAGGGCATACGGGTAGCAGGACAGGCAGGGTTCAGGAGAGGTTTCTCCACTCTTGGCCAGATTTTGACACTCAGAGGCATTATTGAGGAGGGTAGACACCATGGTAGGAGGATATATTGTAGCTTTGTGGATTTCCGCAAAGCCTTTGATACAGTGCCACGAGCCAGACTCATACACAGATTACAAGACATGGGGGTGCCCACAGAGCTGATCTTGGGGATCTTAGCTTTATACAGGACATTCGTAGGACAGGTACGCACTACCCAGGGCATGTCCGACATGTTTCACTCCACCATTGGGGTGAAGCAGGGTGGTCCCGTATCTTTGACTCTCTTTGGGATATATGTAGATGAGTTTTTAGATTATGTACATACAGAGGGTGATAGAGTGCTCAGCTTGCAGGGACATGGATTCCGTTGCTATTATATGCTGATGATATTGTGCTGATCTTTGATGCTCCAGAGGGGATGCAACGTCATTTGGATGCATTGCATGTATTTGCACGGGACAGTGGATTGTCTGTGAACATTGGTAAGACCAAGGTAATGGTGTTTAACACCACGGCGCAGTGGGTAAGGAGGTTCGCCCCCACTTTTACATATGGTCGAGAGATTGTGGAGTATGCAGATACATACACTTATCTTGGGGCGGTTTTTAGTGGTCCATTATTTTCCCTGACGCGTGCAGCAGATACGCGATTGACCAGAGCCTATGCAGCACTGGGGAGACTTGAGAGGATATGTTCGTAGGTTCAGTTCTAGGAACCTCGGACAAAAGCTTTGGCTCTTTGACACTTTGGTCACTTCAGTCATGCTGTACGGAGTGGAGATATGGGGCCCCTCAGTTGATCATCATAGCAGAGCTGACAGTACTGATGGATGGAGATGTATGGAGAAGCCCTTGGTGTCTATGATTTCTTGGATGATTAGGGCCAAGGCCTCAGTACCACTTGGGCTCTCCCTAGAGACATATATGCTCGATTAGCACTAGAGTCTTCGCGACAGCTGGCATTGCAGGGAGATAGATCATGTTGGTATGCAGAGATGGAATCTTGGTTTCAGTTACGTGGCTTTAGTATTGACCGGCTACCCCCATTTCAGTACCCTCTGGATGCACCCTCCATCTCCCTCACTAGGGTATAGATTACCAGGCTCATCAGACAGGACTTGATTCAGTTGGATACGAAGAGGACATGGATACAACCTATACATGAGCTAGGTACGAAGATGACTTTCTATAGAGAGCATCTTCTCCAACTCACAGAAGATGGTTTTGTGATCAGACCAGGATACATGGATACTCATCTATCCCACGGGATACGATGTGCTATTGGTTAGATACGCACATCCTTACATCAGCTAGAGATCGAGACAGTCAGATTTAGAGGAGTACACACTGAGTCCAGGATTTGTCAGGTGTGCCAAATAGAGCCAGAGACAGATGTCAGAGCTACATTACATATGTCACTGCCCAGTATACTATGAGATACGAGGCCGCTTTCACTGTCTATTCAGAGAGGGTTTTGGGCCACTTTCTAGAGTCATGAGATACCAGGATCAGAGATGCCTCGGATTATACTTTTTGGAGATTCGCAAACATAGAGAGGACCTCTTGAAGAGGGGCACAATGAGAGAGATCTAGCGACAACGAAAGATTACAGATTTCTTTTAGTCACAGATAGAGGAGTTTGAGTAGCCCACACAGCATAACAACACCAAAGGCACTAGAGGCATACTTCTTGATCGGGCGATAGAGTTGGGGCGGTCCCGTCGCCCACAGATGAGGGGGCCTGTCCTCTCGACATCGACGCAGATTGTGAGAGAGGATCCATACCATACTGGCGCGACATAGGAGCCGTCCCGGATACTGATGTATATGTATATGATGCCTCAACTGTCAGAGAACTCCATTGTAACATCTCACCCTTTGTATTTCCTATTCCCTTTGTATCAGCTTTCACCCCACCCCTACCCACTATTTTATTTTCTTTTCAGTTCTTTGTACTTTTTGTACCTAGACCTGGTATTAGATTCACCACATGTAACCTTTTGGTCTCATAGGTCATTTTGGCCTTTTGAAGATGTTAATATTACATTACATTCTCTCTCTCTCTCTCTCTCTCTCTCTCTCTCTCTCTCTGTGGAGATCCAGGAGGCCGACAACGACATGGAGGAGGTTGCAATAGAGGATCAAACTATATTGACGAGACATGGGAGACGGTGTGTGCAGACTCTCACCATGGAGGACATCGACACGATCATGCATTGATTGATGTGAGCCATCTCCGGATTCTGATACACATATCCACCATTTTGTATCCGTTCTCTGAGATACACACCCACTTTTTGTATATGTACCTCTCAGATTCTTGATACCCACCCTTTACCTCTTTAGAAGGCTTTGGACCATTGCGCAGGCTTATGAGTTTTGAGGATCAAAGGTGTCTTGGGCTGTTTTTACGTGAGATTTATACGCCATAGAGAAACTCTCTGTAGAAGGCCGACATAGAGTCCTCTCAAACTTTTTTAGTGTCACCCTAGCAGTTCTAACAGGCTCTTCTTCCCATCCATCAATTAAGCGCAAGGTAGACACCCTGCCAGAGGAGTAACATTGGACAAGTCCATTGCCATTTGCAAATTGAGGCACACGTGACCACGAGGATCACGTCTACAACTCCATCACCACTAGCAGCTTGGAGCTATCATCGAACAATGCGCGATGAATATTTGTTGTCTCTCCCTCTCTAGGCACTCATTGCTGGAGATATTGGGCTGATCAGGGACCCCTCCTATGAGCTGTTATACATCATACAATAGGACAAAAAGGGTCCTTTATCCTAAGCACTAATATTCGTGCATGAGAGCATGCTTGTTGTTTGCGTTTTCTTTTCCAAGATGCACAATGAAATGGGGTCCTTTTGTTTATGAGAAGTATGTTCATCGCTCTTTCTTCTTTCCTTTCTATCAATCTCTCTTCTATGAAAACAGTAGGAGGTATTTGGACCTCCTAGGACCATGAGTCAATTGAACCACTTGGCCATAGTTGTGTTTGGAAAGACGCTTGTAGGCTAAGAAATGATAACAGCCCTATGTCCCTGTAGAGGGCTTGTGGACAATTCACCATGATGGGGCCAGGATAAAGTGATAGAATGATAAAGCGAGAGTGGGATCACACTTGTGAATTTGCTACAGATAGCACTTAGTAATCCACAATGATCACAATACGGTGCAATACATTTCCATTATGAAGAGACATAATCAAATGTAGGGCAACCTACTAGCTACTCAAAATAGAAGCCAATCTAGATAAATTACAGCTAGCTAGGAATTTTTCCCAACAACGACGAATGGCCAAGGTCTTGTGTCAGGTGCAGCGGAAGTGTTTAAGGATTTTGCTTGGATCTAGTACTCCGCCCACAAACACAAGGTTACTTTACTTCACTTGAAAGAACTGAACTGAATGAAGAGAGAGACACAAGAGAGAGAGAAAAGAGACAACACCGAATGTCGGGTCCCAAAACCTCAAGGGCCCCCTTGCTCTGTTGCTAGTGCAAGAACTTTCTTTACTTCTTGCACAATGCTGATATAATGATTAAATGCTGAGATGCCAATGCTAAGAATATTGATGCTACTGATGCTGGGTACTACTGAGATACTGAAGGGTACTGCGGGTACTGATGGGTACGGAGGATCCCTATGCCGAGCTAGGCACGAGCCAAGCCAGAACACAAGGGGTGCTAGATGCTGGGGTACTGTGTCGACGACGACGACAACGAGGACGACGTGGCTATGGCTGAATTGTGAAAGGGCTAGCGATGTCAATGGCTAGAATCTGAAACCTTGACGAGGCTAGTGCTGAAATCTGATGGCGATCATAGGCTGAATCGCTGGCTGTCCCGGGATGAAACCGCTGAGGGAACTTTGAGGAAGACGCTGGCGATCTGGCTGGAAAATGCCAATGAGGCTGAGAGGACTGCCGGTACTTCTCCTCTTCCTGCCTTCCTACTTTCCAAGCATTGCCTATGGTTGCATATTAACCCACAAAAGATTGGGTCGAGCAGACGCAAGTGAGACCCCACGACCCTGAGATAAATAGGCTGAAATTAACTTATTAACAAATAAGGTGCTAAGAGGTGGTTCATGCGGCAAAACACCTATATGCTGAAATGCTGTACTGTGCAAGAGAGGGTATGCAACTATGACTGGCCTGAACATGCACACCTTGCTAGAGGCTCACAAAGTGCCAGGCTAGGTCCTAAGCTAAGACTCGTGCTAGACTGTAGCAAAAGCTTGTCCATGTCGCGCAAGTGTTGTGCGCACGTGACATCCCCCCGTTAAAGGTGAGGCACAATTGCTGAACTTCTATCTATACTTTTGATGGTGAATGCTTCTAATGCTTGTTGATGCATAAACCGATGAAAACTTCTCCAAATTGGTGGGTACTGCGGATGTAGGTACTGTTGTGATGTAAACACCCGACCATACGAGCTGCTAGGCAGCCTTACTTATGTCGCAGAATACCAGCCTTGGTGCTGACTCTACCTTGTGAGCAAGTACGACCACTTGAATAGTCCTGTCGTGAAAACATTGCGCGTGAAGTTGAAAGGTAAGGGTGCTCGAAGGTATTTCCAAGGGTTTCATGTTGATGGAAGTGGATGCACGCTACATGCGAATGCGAATACAAAAGAGGGTTAGGGATCTGTCTCCAACTCCTTCCATATCCGCATAAGAGGCAAGTAGATCTTGGCACTCAAGGTCTGGGTTTTCGTGTATCCGATGTCGATCTCTCTGCAATGAAGATGGGAGCTGGTACTGGATGCTTGATACTGACGGTTATGAGAGACTAATAGGTCCGGGGTAGGGACATGTGTCATGAAGCTTCTCTAAGGAAAAAAAAACTGAGAGAGACTCTTTGGGTTCTTGGGATTCTTGGATACTTGGGGTTCTTCCCTTGAGTTCGCGAAGCCGAAGCATGCACAAAGCTCTGATACCAATGTCAGGTGCAACGGAAGTGTTTAAGGATTTTGCTCAGATCTAGTACTCCACCCACAAACACAAGGTTACTTTACTTCACTTGAAAGAACTGATCTGAATGAAGAGAGAGACACAAGAGAGAGGGAGAGAGAAAAGAGACGACACTGAATGTCGGGTCCCAAATCCTCAAGGGTCCCCTTGCTTTGTTGCCAGAGAAAGTACTTCTTTTATTTCTTGCACAATGCTGACCTGACAAAGGGCTGCCAATTCACTTTCTGACAACAAACGTGCGTCAGCTAAGAGTTGGAGCTGTTGATACATTTGTTTGGCCTCCTTAACATCGCTGCGTAATTGAAACATGTACTGCTTACCATAGTCCTGAATTACACTTTGCACTCGTACAACAAAGCGAACCCAAGCTACATCAGGATCAAGATACATTTGAGCAACCAAGGGGGAAATAACATCATAAATCATCTCGCGGAACGCCTCATGCAAAAGATAACACTTTGTTGATGTGCACTAGGCATTTCTTAGAAAGAGGCTGATCAGAGTGTAGTTGCCCATAGCGCAACAACATCACAACAGGAGCATGATCAGATAAAAGCAAAGAATGGTCTATGCGCATTTTGCATACAAACTCATCAAATTGTTGCATGCCGAGGACATACGACCGATCTAATTTTGCACGGTATGTAGATAAGGCATTATGTTGAAATGTGTACCATGAAACATTAGGATGCAAGAGGGTCCACAAGTCCAACATCTGTGTGCATGCAACAAGATTTGTCCAAGCCTGCAATTCTATGCTCAGCATATGGGAATGTCCTGTGGTATTATCCGATAAAGCATGTGCATTGTTAAAATCACCACAAAGCAGAACATTGGAAAGCCATGGATAAGAAGATATCTCATGCCATAAAGTAGCTCGTTGTCCTGAGGTTGTATACGCATAGACACCATCAAATTCATACATCTGACCATTGATCATACATTGGACCACCATCCAACGACCCTCTGGATCATTATACGCCAGAATTGGCTGCAACTCATGCCTAACCATAATCAAAACACTCGAAAAATCCGACAAACCAGCATAAGCTATCCAGTATCTTGCAAAGTAGGAGCATTGCCCAGTATATTCATGCTGATTATGCTCTTGCAAAACCACAATGTTTGCCATACATGTATGTACATAGTGCCAGGTTAATCTCCATTTGTCAGGGTTACATAACCCACACACATTATATGAAATGCATTTAACACAACTATGCATTGAAGACATATGTACAGAGGCAAAGTAAGGGAGGGACTAAGTTGACGTGCCCATAAGCACATCAACATCAGCAGCCCGTGACTCAACCACAGTATTCTGCATGCCTGTCTCAAAGGCAACAAGGCCTGCAAGTGATTGAGAAGTACCATAAATCACGGCATCTCTGTAAGAGTGCACCACCTTATTCCACCATCAGAAGAGGTTTCAGGGAAGAGGGGATCTATCTGTCGAGTCCACCTTTTTCCCCTTGTTTTTGGTTTCAGGAGTAGACACAGACTTTCCTTTACCCCGAGGATTGGGGAAAACAACAGGTTTGACCTTGCCTTTATCCACAGATAAAACGTCAGGCAATGCAGAAATGCAGGTCCCACAGTTGCGCAAGCCACGCAGTCCGCAGTCCACTCAGAGGCGAAGGTCACGCTGGAGTCCACTTGTGCTAAGGTTGCAGCCAGACAGGGCGCGCAACGCAGCTTTCGTGCAGGGGATCTTCTCTTGTCACCTCAGAATTTCACACACCACACACACACACACACACACACACACACACACACACACACACACACACACGTATATGTACAACTGCCTGGTTTTGTCCGGGCACGTCAAATGGCTAGGAATCTCCACTCCTCGTGGGATACTCCTTAAAAATGGTTGTTGGCCTTGGGCCTCTAGTCCTCATAAAATTCCCCTCTTAGGGGAGCGTGAATTTTTTTGGGAAACTTACTAGGCAATAAATCCCCTCTCCCACTCTCTACGCAATACCACACGCTACGCGCGACTAGTCTCCCAAACACATCACACAACCCCCCCCCCCCCTTCGCCCCCCTTGGGTTAATGTGGCAGCTACCGCTGGAGCATCCTCTCATGATAACACAGTAGGCAGCGTTCCGCTATGATTATTACTCTTCAAATCTTGTACCAGAACCGGTATTTATAAACTAGGTGAGGGTTCTACCCCTCACTTAGCCTTGGCACTTGTTTTTTCCTGTGTGAGCATAAATAGTGAGCTTTTCTAATTATGTGAACTACTGCGTAATGGGTTGCAATGGGGATGGTGGAACACAAGGCATAGTTACCCGGAACGGGAAATCGTAACAGGGAACGGGAACGGAAACATGCATGAAATGCCATTCCTTTTTTCAAATACTCACGTCTGAAACACGGAACGGGAAATTGAAATGAGAACGTGGAACGTGGACCTGAAAATGGCCATTCCCTGTAACTATGACACAAGGATACGTCTCAGGTTGGTTGAAAATCCATGGTTTCTGATTTTGCAATACTGTGCAAAAGCATGCTTAACACTTAGTTGGTTAATGATGGTTACGTCCGTCTACTGGTTGGATTAGCAGTTCGTCTGCGTTGTTTCTCTCACATGGGTTTGCGCCACTGTTTACAATCTCACTTGCGGATTCCTGTTCACGTATTGGTTTGATAAAAATCACACATTTAATGAGGTTTTTTTGCTCATGGTTAAGGATTTTGGCGCTATAAATCTCTGGTTTTCTGTCGAAAATTCTCTTTCCTTGTCTTTATGCTGCCGAAAACTTGGTGGATTTTAAAAACTTAGGGTAGTATTCTTATCCATGAAAAATAATTAGTGGTTTTTTGTATTACTTAACACCAAAGGCTGACTGATTGTTTGTTTGGCTACATATCGTGATATTATTTTTAACCAAAGTTACTAAGTGTGGTAATGAGACTACCTTTGATGTTGTAGCATTTTTTTTAAAGATAACGTGACTAGATTGGCTTACTAATTGTAGTATGGCAGATTCCATATAGGATTCGATTTTGCCTATCCAATTTGGCTACCTTGAAAACTATCAATGGTTTATTTTGGTTCTAAAAGCTGTGCATTCAGAGACATTTTTTATACTGTTTGGGATATGCACTTATCTCATGGGATATGATGCGCTATTGGGCAGATACGTACATCATCACATCAGCTCCAGATCGAGATTGGCCGATTTCGAGGGGTACCAGCAGGGGCCATGATATGTCACCTATGTCCCTTAGAGCGAGAGACAGAGCTGCACTACACATGTCATTGCTCGGCGTACTATGAGATACGAGGCCGCTTCCACTGTCTGTTCAGAGAGGGTTTTGGACCATTTTATAGAGTCATGAGATACGAGGATCAAAGATGTCTTGTATCGTTCCTACTAGAGCTGTGCAGACTTAGGGAGAGCTTGCTGAGGACATCAGGGGAGAGACAGTCTTAAAGACAGATCACAGATTTCTTTACACCAGCCAGGGGAGAGCCAGAGGAGCAGTCATCACAGCAGATGTCAGAGCCCACTCACACTAGAGGTACGTTGATTGATCGAGCCGTTGAGCTAGGCAGATCCAGACGCCCACGACCTCGAGGGGTATCCCACCATCGACGAAGGCTGCAGTAGAAGATCCAGATCACTCTAGCTCGACATGCAAGACACCCAACGAGAGTACTGACCATGGAGGATGTTGATGAGATTCGACAACGACCGATGAGAGATTTCATTTGAACCCACCCCCCCTCCCTCTATCTCGTTTCAGTTCCGGATCAGCTTCAGATTCATTTCCTTAGCGTTTTAGTGTTTTTTTAGTCTTAGCTCTTTGTACTTTCCGTACTCAGACATGGTATTAGATTCACCAATTGTAACTTTTTGGTCTTATAGGTCATTTTGGCCTTTCTAAGACGTTAATATAACATTTCATTCTCTCTCTCTCTCTCTCTCTCTCACACACACACACACACACGCACACGCACACACCTTTTTCTTTTGGTAACGACCCCCCCCCCCCCCCCCCCCCCCCCCCCCCCCCCCAGCTCGAAGATAGGTGTGCACCTATTCCTAGTTAATTGTGGGCAAGTAGCTTTTAAGCATTTGATAGTGTTTTGTTTATCAAAAGGAGTCAGTAGATCGTTTCTTGAATAAGTAAGTTCAGGAAAAATCTGAAGAGACTTTATCGTATGGATAAAATGTCCCTGCTGTTACAAACGATTGTTATTTTTGGCAGCCTCTTCTACAATATCAACACAGGTTCTGTAGAGGATTTTACAGGCAGAGGTACCTGCCAAAATCACCCACTTCTAAGCCTTGCATTATCACGTGCTGTGAATGTAATTTTCTCATGCTATTTTCTTTTCATCCCTTTTTTTGTTGGGGCGGGGGAGACAGGGCTATCCGACTTGTGCAAAGGCATCATTGCAACTCCTTTACCTCCAAAAACTACTTTTCTGGATGACCCACTCCGGGTTTTGAGAGCAGTCAGGTTCGGTAAGTGGGTGAGTGCTGGCTTCTATATATTGGACTTTTGCTACTGTAGTTCTTCTCATTTTCCATTGTTTAACCGATGTCCTTCTAATACAGCTGCGAGGTTTGACTATATAATGCAAGAAGATCTAAGAGAAGCAGCTGCCAATTTGGATGTCAGAACTGCTCTGTTAAACAAAATCAGTCCAGAGCGGGTTGGAGTAGAGGTAATTGTGGTTTTATGTTTTTAAAGGTGCTTGGCATAGTTTTAATGTGCGGCAACACTTTCACAACTCCTTCAGATTGACTTGATGATCAGTGGTGCAAATCCAGTCCGAGCCATGCAAGAGCTAGTTGATTTGGATCTCTTTTGGGTTGTCTTCAGATTGCCGCAAGAGTTGAAGAATAACATACCTTATGAACTTAAAAGGTGATTTGCTGCGATATTTATAGGGGAGAAAAGCAATCAGGTTGTGATTTCATTGTAGAAGGGTGTGGTCAAATACACTGATAGTAGTGGGTAATATATCAGAAATCTGTATTTTATGTTCTACCTTATAAGATATAGTTGCTCCATATTGTTGTACTACTGCCTCTTCTGGCAAGTTCCTATATATGCTTGAGGATAAGTATGTCTCTATGTATTCATGCATGTACTTAGTACGTGTGTAAGCAGAATTTGGTTGGTGCTATTTTGGGCCATGAAATGTGTTCGTGTTATTACCGTCGAAATGACAAGGGGAAGAGTTTACAACTTTGCCGCGAAGTCAACTGGGCAACCAGCTGGGAGATTTTTAGGCGGCAACCCCGAAACGGGCAAATGCTTGTAAATGTGCCAAGTGGCACTTTCCTGTGTACTTGCCTCATGTAGAATAATGGGCGCTGAATTTTAACCTGGGAGAGGCCTCATTTTGCAACTATCACAGGTTAAGAGCTATGGAGTGCTTGTTTTCCTCTCTATGTACAGTGTGGTGCTAGGAGTGATGCCCTGCACACTACACACTGCTCTCTCTCTCCTTTACGTGCAGTTATGTGATGCCCCACAAGAGGGCTCTTTATTTGACTGATTTACAGCTGTGTGGTTTCATGCTTTTGTGCTGAGGCAAGAGCCTCCTTGAGCAGGAACAGGGGTAGCTAATTGCTACTCCAAAGCATGCACCGGTGAGGGTCATACCCTCACCGTACAGGTGTGTTTTCAGCGCTGTGTATTTGACTGCTTTTCAGCCATACGGACGTCAGAACCATTGGGAATAGTGCCCCACTGGCAGAGGACAGTTAGGGGACTGTTTGGGGCTGAAAATAGGGCAAAAACCAGTAAATACAGCGTGCTGAATTTATTGTTTTTGGGCAGGAATCAGAGGGTTTATGCCAGTGGAAGTGAGTTCCAGCAGGGGAATTGGTTTCGTACAAGTTTTGGGGTTGTTATGTTGCCAAAATTTGGCCAAAACAGGTGGTATCTAGCTGGATACAGGTAAAGGATTCCCAGGACTTTACTTTGTAATTTACCCTCTCAAAGTATAAAGAAATACCGATAGGCCAATTTTGGGGCCTACAGGCTGTCAGCGTCTGCTCGGAGCATTCTAGCTTCTGAGCCGTGTGTGTGCTTAAGTGTTAATTCCCGTCGTAGGTTTCCTTTACTCGTTCTCTCTGTGTGTCTAAAGTAAAGAATTTCGGGTGAAAGCCAAAGCCTACCACCCCACGGCCGGTTTTTGAGGGAGGCAATCTCCCCCTTGAGTATGTCCATCTCTTCCTTCATTGTGTCTCTCTCCTTATTCCATTCTTCTTTATCCTTCATTCACTCTTTGATCAAGGACACTTTCTCTTGCGACTGCTTACTATGGATAAGCTATGTACTCCAAAGAATTGTGGGGGTCTAGTATCTACATATATTACATTTGTGTTCTCATGTCATAGCAAGAAAGGCCACGCAGTTATTGGTATTTATGGAACAAAAACAGCCTTGTACGCTGATGTTTGCTTTTTTGTGTTCTCATGCGTTTTCCACATCTGCTTTTGGTCACTGACAGCCTTTATATTGGGAGTGTGGTTTAAGGGCTAAGAGAACCTATATAGACCCTATCACTTCATGTCTGAGAGATACATGAATCGTGACCCATCATTTTTTAGGTCATCAAAACATGAACAAAAGTAATCTAATAGCATCACCCAAGGCATAGGAATAGTCTCCTATCAGAAACTTAGTATTATTGCTTTAAAATATCATCAAAATAGTTGACATAAGCATTCATAGTGTAGACACAAAATTCATCCAAAATCACAATATATATGCCTAATTGACAGAGCAAGAGGAGAGAAACACAAAATAATAGTCGAAAATCAATTTGAATTACAAAAAAGGAATCTACGTGATTATTGCAATGTACTCAATGTAGCAGTAGATCTTCTTGTACAATGCTTATCCAAAAAGCTTTCCCTTCTTTTGGAAAATTTGAAGCTAAGATTCGTGGCTGCCGTCTTGTTTCTAGTCTTGTAGCTGATTGGAAACAAGTAACGCAGCAATTATTGTGGCATGGTCAAGATGATGTAAGTGGCAATTCACTTAGACTTGAGAGCTTGCATTGGAGTTTGGTTTTTGATCAGACTATTGTCTAGCGGTCTCCTAGGTAGGCATATTTTCTCTCCCGAGAAGGCATTGATATCATCTCAGATGTTGTCAACACCGCTGGGCATGTAATTTCATTTCGGCAGGCTGTTGTTACCTTTTGTCTTGGAACGCATTATAGACAGACATGGCAGATCATTAAGGATATGGTTGATTCCAGATCTCCCATTCTGTTGCTTGCTTTTGGGGATCCACTTGCTGATCGGCTCTATGCTGGTTCTTCGATCCTATCTTTATCTGCAAAAAAGTGTATCGAAATTTGCAGTCATCTTCTTGGATAGACGATCATTGTAATAGCATATGGAACATGAATAAAGCTACTACATGGTGGCGCAACAAAGTTATGAAAGTGTGGCATGCTAAGCTTCCGTTGAAAGAGTGACTGTTTATGTGGAGATGCATCGTTGGGGTTCTCCCAATTGGCAAATTTCTTTGATCTAGAGGGTTGCCTTCCTTGCGATGTGTTCGTTGTGGTGTTGGCACTGAGGATATTCCACATTTATTGTGGTTTTGTTCTCATACGCAGCGGTTTGTGGATTTCGTCTCTCTTCGCACTTGTTTCCCTGGGATACCTTTTGGTCGATATTTCTGGCTTTTTGGAGTGCTTTCACCGGCACTTTGGCCGTATGCATACTTTTTCGACTGGGTCAGATTCTGGATGCTTTGGACAGTTTGGAGAGCACAGAATTTTCTCATGTTCCAGCAAGTTCAGGTGGATTGTGCATGCTTTTTCAAAACCTCTATTCGACAGGCTCTTAAATTTGCCCATGATTTTGATGGGCTCTCCTCCCCTCATTACGAGCTCTACTTTGACTGTTTCCGATTTACCGCATGTAATGTTTTCTATGGGTTTTCTTCGCTTGAGGTTTCCCATTAGTAAATCAGCATCTGATATTACTTAAAAAAAAGGGGGTTTGTGTGAAGGAGAGGATAAGGTGGCTGCGAAAGATGACAAAATGTTGCTATCCACATTGCGGGTGCCAGGTAGATGCTCAGCCGAACTACTGCAGTGGGCAGAATGTGATGACAAAATAGGTTGAGTATGAGGGTGGACTATGTGTGGGAGGCAACTAAGAGGCTGAAAGGAGCGGCTGAAGAAATTAAGCAGCTGAAAGAGAGAGAGAGAGAGAGAGAGAGAGAGAGAGAGAGAGAGAGAGAGAGAGAGAGAGCACTTCGAAGCTTTTCTTGGTTTGCCCAGGTTGTGCTTGGGAACCTTCAAAGCTATGTTTGAGGTTTTGGCTTTGTTTGGAGCTCCCAAATTGACAGTATGTGTATTACTTCAGCATTGCAGCATATTCTGCTTACGTCTTAGTAATTCATAATTTTCATCTCTTGGTGCAGCCAGATCAAAGGAGGATCGGATTCTATGCAGCACTGTTACTGCCTTTGAAGCCCTTCAATCTTACACGAAAAAACAAGCAGGTTTTATTTTCTGCAAATTGTAAACTTAAATTTGCACTTTGTTTGTACTAGTTTCATCAAAATAGCAAGGATTACGGAAGTTTTCTTCCACACAGCTAGGAGGTTTTTTGCTTTTGGAGTGGAAGGGGGGGTATATCGAGGGTGGTGTATGGTTTTTGTGGACATCTCACACCACAAAGATTAAGAGTTAAGGGTAAAAAGCAAAGGATTAATGTCAAAAACTGATAAATTGGCATACAGGATACAATAAATGATTACAAATTTGATAACACTGATAAATTGGCGTACAGGATAAAATCAAACTTTACAAATTTGATGCCTTTATATGTCCTTTGTTACATGAATTATAAAACCCTAAAACCCAATGCCTAAGTACTTGTTTCTAGTAGTAACTTAATATCTAGATTAAAATCTTCTAATGCTAGTTAGAATGCAATAGAAGGGAACCTATGTGAAGCGTGTGACCTAGTTGGAGGGAGAGAGCAGTGATGAGAAAGAACGAAAGATATATTTAAGTCTTTTAAAGGCCGAAGTCGGCCTACGAGACACATCAATGTAAGTACATGTGTGTCCTCTTGATATCTAGGATATGACAATGAGTATGAATTGAAGCGCTACTACAAAAACCCCTATGCTATGAGGTGAGAGGGGTATAAGCATGGGTGGAGAGGAGGGTAGTGATAAAGGGATGGAGCTCTATGGACGTTCCCTCTAGAGTTCAGATCTTTACCACCAGATCTTTACCACCTTTGCTTGTAACTTCTGGCTTTGGTGGCATTCTTATTCTTTGCCCAATAGCTTTCGTGGTTTCTCTTTGCTCTATTTGATCTACACTTGCTATTGTCTGATTGTCTTTAAGCTCTTACGATGTTCTGATTGATGGAGATGAATCATCTTCAATAAGATCTGCTTTGATATAAGTCTCCATTTTAACTATGTTTGAGGACCTTGTACTGTCATCCGTGGGTGACCAGTCTTGGTCTTTTTCTTTGTTTTCTGTGACAACTGCATCTTCATTGAACTCTGTATCTCTAGGGATTTTTGGGCCATTGGCATTCCCATTATGATGTCGTCTGGCATATCCTTTGCTGTGATCACATGGAAGTGAGCAGTAATGTTCTGTAAACTTATTTTAATGGTGGTGGAAATGATTCCACAGCATTCTGCTCGTTTGTTTCCTGATATGCAATACTCTTCCTTTTCCTCAACAGACATTGTGAAACGATGGATTTTTTTTTCTTAACTCAACATTTAACTCTTCTTTCACTTGGAAGTTGTTGAAGACTTGGATACAAGTGTATCCTTTATAAAGGTCAAGGAGCTTGTCAACATTGAATATCCATCCAAAGCAAGGTCTATAAGTTCTTGAATACGAAAAGACTTCAGCTTTAGACTGTATCTCTATAGTTCTTTAGGTAGACGTAGATATATCCTTTTATCTATTCTTTAAGGGAAGAAGCTACTGATAAGAGTATCCCAAAATCTTTAGTTGTAGGTGGAAAGTGTATCTCCGTCCTCCATCTGCAGATAATTCCATGCCGTTAAAATTTCTGCTTCGTGTTGTGGTGTTAACCATCGAGACGAATTTAACCCCAGAGGTGCCTTGTGTCACGAGGACGTAGCAAATGCTAATTACTGTCAGCAACTACTAACCTTATTTGTTGGTTTCTGTTGGGAAGGGCACGTTGCCACGAGATGGTTGGGCCAATCGACAGTGGAATCCAAGCAGTAAAAGGGTGTCTAGGCTCAGTTCAAAGTCATTTAGGCCCCTCGCTACACTTATAAGTTGGTGGGTACTAGGAATTAACTCTAGAGAGGCATGGACACATGACACTGTTAGGTGCCTATAGCCCTCCCTATACACGCATCCCGAGGCCTTTCCGAGGCTCCCCAGGCGATTTCCTACAGTTTAGGTGCGAAACCCTAAACCTGCAAAAAAACACAACAGGTTGTAATTCTCTGTTTTGGACCGTCTCGAGCGAAGCGAACACATCTACTCGTGTTTCAGATTCTTCCGCACGCAATGGGACAGTTCCCCTTCGAATCGGACGAGTTTTCACGCGAGAAAACTCTTCGCTTTTGCGCGATGGAACTGTGCGTACTTGTATGGGATTAGCAATTAGCTAATCCGGTTCCTGTTCAAAAGGCTCTTGCCTTAGCAAACGCGCATAAACCCTCACAATTGTACATGGTCATCCGAGTAGCCCATCTAGTGGGGCATTACCATACGTGCCAATAGGGGGAGAGAGATACGCGAGAGCAAGTCATCGCGTTGCATGAGACAAGGGAGAAGGCAAGCTTTCCATTAAAGCTGTGATCACCTGCACCCACTACTCACCCACACACTGTAAAGCACACAGTAAGTAAAAATCAGCCCCCTTCTCAGATTTGGGCGCTCCCTCTTCTTGCTGAAAGTGGCAAATTACTGCAGAGCGCCTTTGCTAAAAACATGGCACCCTAAAAAGGCAACTCGCTTCAATCGATGCCGGAAAGTTGCCAGTGATGCCACATCAACACTCCTTTGATTTGCGACAGAAATCGCGGCTCAAAATGTAGGTGTCCATATGAGAGTGCCACCTGATCATGCTCTCTCTCTCTCTCTCTCTCTCTCTCAAAAATGTGCGCTCCTTGCCGCACTGTCGAAGCAAGGGACTTGCCAATACACCGTATGCGAGCCACAAACGGCTCCAAGCACACAACAAGCCTAAACTAGCAAGCTCAAGAGAACAAAGGGTGTGTCACTCACCGCTCTACGCTCGCCTTCGTGGTGGATTCCTCGCCGCGATGAAGAAGAAGCTGTAGTCGTGCCGCGCTCAACCGCTTCGTCGCCGTCGTGCCTTCGTAATGCTCGATCGCACACACTCTCCCTCTCTCTCTCTCTCACACACACACACACAAGGAGGTGAAGAAGAAGAAGATGGAGATGGAGCAAGAGCACTCTTCAATTGCACAAATGAGAGAATGAGTAAAAATTAGGTTTAGTTGGCTTTTATAGGAGCTCACCCCATTCACACTTGGGCGCCCATGCTTAGCCAACTAATCCCTTGAATGTCCAAGTTAAAGTGCGCCTCTCATCGACGATCACTCTACCTTTCCTTATTGGACCGACAAGCCCGGTACCTGACTCTACCAAATACATAATACACGTCCGTCGTAGGTGATGGGTGTCCGTGTGCCGTGAGGGTTAACATGCCCCCCTTCCTGATGTAGATTCCGTCCTCGGAAGCTATTGAGTTGAAGCTGGGTCGTCGAGGTGGAAGAGCATTTGAGATGAATGTCCTTAGCCTTCTTCAGTCACTACAAAATCAAACAACATTGGCACAGTAATTGCATTCTCTTAAAAAGCATATGCAGTTTTAGGTAGACAAATTGATTGGTCAAAGAATTTCAAACAATTTGGTAGCAATGAACATTAAATTGCAATGTAATCAAATGCATAAACAGATGTAAAGGTAGAAAATTAAACAAGTCTGGGGTCGCTAATTTGACGGTCGAAAAGCACTAGAGATCGAATATTAATACCATGGATAAGCTTCTTAATTTTCAGTGGTCAATTAAGTTGTTTAATCGCGAGAGCCAAGTATTCATGCTCGAGGGCTGACTAGAGGCTATATCTAGAAAACCTTGTAGTTAAGCTACCATAAAAGGAATTTCTCATGAAATCATCGCCGGACTGATTACTTTTTCTTTGACCCCCCAAGGTCTTTTCACATTGATTCAATTATGATGTGTGTGCTTATTTTGTATGCCTTGGGTTTTTTGCTTTTCAAGGAAAAGCGCCCACGCTGGGAACCTCTAGGGCTCAAGTACCATAGGCGATACATGTGAGTGAAGTACCAAATCAAGCTGAGATTTCTCTTCCAGCTTAAAATTTTACATTGTGGCACTTTGATTTTTTGCTTGTTCATTTTCAGCATTTTAATTTTGTAACTTTGGGAGGTCATATAACACTGTTACATTCCCCAGGCTCATCACATTAGTAAACTCCCTTTATAATACTTAAGCTAAAAGTCAATAGGGTTAAGCCCACTAGAAAGCCCTAGTACATTTCATACAATGCTGCCTAAATCGGATTAAGAACCTAAGTAACCATTGTTTATTAGGAAGGCATTCCCCATGGTATTAAGAGAAGATTTCTAATACCTAGCTTGGTCAAACTAGCTTAGTCGGACTGCTTGATCTTTAAACCTAGACAAGTGATTATGACAAAACATTGCATTGAATTAAATGTTTGATACTAAGCCAATGCGCTGAATAGTATGCTACCAATCACAATCAAAGCAGACAAACATGGATGCAAAAAGATAAGGGCAATGCTAATGGATAAGAAACACCTGTTTGTGTCGATGGTCGCGCTTGATTTGAAGAGTGAGTCGAGATAAAGATTCCATGAAGGTCCAAATCCTATCAATAGCAACACGCTCCTGTACACACTAGGAAACAAAAGGAATACCTCCAGGAGGCACATCAGTGGGAAAAGAGAACTTTGCTAATCACTCAACTCTAAAACAGAAACACTCCTATCGTACTAATCTTACCTATCCTCCATTACTCAAGTGATGAGGATCAAAGGTGTTTTATGGCATAGGTTTCTGTTTCACTGTACCAAATGTGACATGTGTAGGTCTGAGTCAATGTTTTGACTTTAATGTGCATACTCGTTTGCTAATTGCTCTTGCTCTTTTTTTTTTTTTTTTGTGAGTATAAAGCTTTATATGTACATTCCCTAAGATTGGAATTGAGAGGTCAGGGAAAAAGGTTGAGAGGGAAGCAAGTGAATGATGGATGTCAGCAAACACTCCCCCCTTCCTTGGGTAGATCATACCGTTTGAAATGAGCTTGTCACCCTTTGAAACCAATTATTCCAGTTGGTAATAGGTGAGGATTTTTGCCAGTAGTTTTCTATTACCCTAGGTGCCTCATCAAGCTGCAAGGGTGGTAAGGTACTCTCCCAGGATCGAACTTGAAGTGGTTCATTAGGTGATTCTTGAACACTCGGAGGTGTGGATTCTTTTGTAGCTTCATGGAGGTCCACTACTATAGATGGAGGCTGTGTAGAAGCTTTTACCTCTATGGATGTATTACAGGAGGAGCTAGAATCTTCATGGGACTCCCCCCTTCCTGAGCTAGGTGGAACAAATCGTTCTTTCTTTGGTACCCAAACTAGCTCGGGAGCGGGTGTGTAGCATTCTGTGATTTTTTTCTTTCCACGATCATTGATTCGTTTTGGAACTACGGGATTGGGCTCACTTGGGTCAGGTGATAGGTAAGAGCACACTTTACGTTTGGGCACCCAGATTTGATCATTTCCTTCATAGTATCCTTGGGCTTCCAATAGTCGTTTAGGAATCCAACGCAACGTTTCTTTACATTTCTTGGAGCGAGTGATACGTTTCTTACAAGGCTTCTGTTTTTTAGCACTAGCTATGGTCACTAAAGAAGCTTTAGGGACCCACTTGTATGTTTTCTTTGTTACCTTAGGATGAGTCTTGTCGGAAGCGATATGCATTGCTTGTAGCATATTTAAGGGTATAGGCATTTCATCCCCCTCAGGTGTTACCCAGGTCGTCCCCCTATTTCCCCAAGTGTCTATGGTTGATGCTAGGTGGACCCAATCCACATTGTCTGATTCCGTCATACCCGGTAACACATCCATGTAAGGAGAATCTTGGCCAATGTCTGTATCCTTCTTACAAGTGTAACAATATTGTAGTGGGGCCGAGTGAACTGTGGTGTCAGAGCGATGATCAATAATTGTTTTACTCCCTAAGGGGTGTACCTTACCAGTCACCAAATCCACTCTAAGGACAGAGTCTTGGAATTGCAAATACACATGATTTTTAGACCAATCGTGAACCATTTGTGCTTCCCTCATGAATGGTCGTCCTAAAATCATTTCATATGACATAAGGTGTTTAGAGAAATCCATTACAATGAACGTATGTCGTACCTTGTGTCCTAGAACTTTGATCTTAAGATCCTTGAGCATCCCCATAGGTTTGGCTATGGTACCATTTGCCATCTTTACCACAATGTTAGTAACACTGAGGCGGGGTTTTCCCATGGATTCCCAATAATCTTTTGTAACGATGCTAACCCCCGCACCACCATCAAGAATTCCCTTTATAGTTAATCCCTTGGTAGTGATGGGTAGGGTCGCATTAGACTCGTCGCCTTCAAAATACTGCCCTAATTCGTTAATGGGTACCTCGATCACAGACTCGTGTCCATCTAAGTCAAGTGATTGCACATGATTTTCCTCATCAATCATAATCGAGTCAGGCCTATTTGGTTGCGCAAACTGCGGTAATCCCGTTTGTAGCTCTCCGTTAAGGAATGCTCGAAGTGCAAGGAATAACTCAGGATCTCCATACAGCTTTGCTATGATCGTGGTTCGGACCTCAGAAGACATGAAGTCCACTAGTTTGGCAACATTCATCGGCGTTTTGCAAGGTGTAGATCCTTGACTAGGAACTGGTGAGGATGGAATCTCATATTCCTCAATGGGATCAGGTATTCCTTCGTTAAACATCCTTCCCAACAAGAAGGGTGTATGCTCACTTTCTGATGTCCCGTCCTCACTCCCTTCTTGGATGATACTAGATATGGCTAACGGTCTATGGTTCATGTGGGGTGGATGAACTTGCGTGGGAAACACTGTGTCATGAATTTTGACTTGCATGGGTTCTGGTTCTAGTTTCCTTTGAGTCTTCTCCACTAAACCTCTTAGAAGTTTCACCTGCTCAATCTCGTCTACTGGGTTTGGGTACGTCCCAATCTTCTTTTTACGATTCTTCCCTTTTTGCCCCTGCGGTTTATCTTGGGGGTCTTGGATTGGATTTGGAAACACTTGTGGTGTTTTCAGAGGCTCTTTATGATTTTCTCTTATTCGGTTTTCATTTGGTTCCATGTTACGGTTTTCTTTGTCTGTCTTTCCCTTTGTGGTATTGGTTCTAGTCTCCATTGTCTCGACTGAATCTGAATCATCCTCGAGGTCATTCATATACACGGGGTCATCTCCTGTTCCTATGTTTGTTTTGGAACTTGGCTTTGAATTTTCCGTATTCTGCGACTTCTTCCTTCGTGTCTTCTTTTTCTTTGCTTGGATAACTGAAATGGTATCTCTCTCTTCGAGGATATGGCCTGGCCCTTGAAGCATGGACCGTGTAATCGCATAAGCAGGTGCGATGGGTGGTATTGGCGATGTCACACTAGCAATTTCGACCAAATTTAGGGGTGTGATTTTAGGCGCATTTGGGTTATAGGGGCATTGGGCAATCAAGTGATCTATGCCACAACGATTACATGTGAGTATTGGCATTGCAGACGTGCTCCCTTGATTCATTTGCATCTCTATCAGATGCATGACGCATATTTTCCGCGATAGATCGACCTATGGTTTGAGCAAACGCTGCCAAGTCACCTATGTGAGGAGGTAGGGCCGGTGGAGGTACTCTTGGAATCATATGTGGGAGAGGAACGGGTACCGGTCTTGGCATATGTGTGGATGATGCAGGATATGGAACATAACCGGGCATAGGTCCACTCGGATAAGAGCTAGGGAGCGGCACTCGAGGAGCATAAGCAAGTGGTACTATTGGAGGTGTGGGGGCCATGTGTGCATAAGGGGCTACAGGCACATATGGTCGAGGCCCCATATTAGGTACTACGACACTAGGTAGTGGCACTGCGCTAACTGTAGATATCATCGGTACATTCTCTGTCAGGCTTATCCCTGGAGTGAGCACTGGGTTTTCCTTAATAGAGGGTTGAGCCAAGTTAGGGAAGCTAAAGTTTTCGCTCGGAGGCTCAGATTGCATAGAGACCCCATGTGAAATGACGTAAGATGGGTCCATGGGGCTCATTAGAGGAGTCTCCATTTGTGATAGAGTAGGCTGTTGAGCCTTGCTCGTATCCAGAAATCTCATGGGGCCAGTTGAGAGTATATTTACCCCTCGGTTTTGCCTTTCTGATTGAATAATGCCATGGATAACATTACAGATCATTTTCTGTTGATCTTCGATGCTCGTGGCACTAGAGGTGGATTGTACAATCTCTATTCATCCTACATGGTAGGCGTGGCCAGATTGTAGATCCGTCAACACCTCAGTGTGGAGGTCGTATGTCCAATGATCATTAATGAACAATCCTTCTAGAGTCGACGTGTTAATGGTTTCTTGTGAGGTAGAAGCAATGTTGCTCCCCGTGGTTTTACTTGTCACCAACGGTACTCTAGAGGGAACTTCTGAAGGAGGCAGCTCAACAGGGCCTTCTTGGTAAGAAGTTGGTAGGATATCCACATGGATACTCTTTGGGGTTGTGGGGTCCACGTGCGATGTGAAAGGAGAGTCCACTTCCCCACCCCCTTCGTGTGCTTCATTTGCATCAGGTTCCGAGCGAGTAGCTCTACCTAATGTTTCCATGAAACGGCTAAACATACTAGTACTAGGCTGTGGAGCTTCGGGAGGTGCATGGCCTTCTCTCTCAGTGTTTTGGTTAGGGTATGCTTCCATGATTTCTGAGTCGGAGGAGGAATCACTAGCGGCTATTTTAGGGTCTTGGGTGGTGCTACCTTGTGTCCCCGCTGAGGGTCTAGAGCTTATCGTGGATGGGTAATGGGTGTCCGTATGAACAGAGGCACTACCAATGTGATCGTGCTCTAACACTCGTCCAGAGCGTAAGTGCATGTGCTTTTGATACCCTAAGGTGTCAAAAAGCTGCTCTAGGAGGCCTTGTGACTAGTTTTTAGCGTGTTTTTTTGCTAGATTTTTTAGAGCGTGTCGTGGAATGGGCCGTGTGATAGCTCGGAACGAGCGTATCGGTCAGAGGGTCGTGCCGTGCTTTACAGCCCTCCGTTTGGTCACTCTATGCCCTCGGAATCCCTAAAACTGTCAATTTCCAGTAGGGACCTATGCCCAAACTAGAAAGTCTAAGGGTGCAAGTGGGAAGAGAAAGGAGGAGAGTGGAGGACTTGTCCCACATGCTCTCATTCTCTCTTGAGGGAGTAGGGTATATATATAAGAGTGAGTCTAGTATATATCATAAGACTGAGGACTGAGGCTGGGCTTGGGCTTGGGCTTGGGAAAATGATCCCGATCCCGATCTATCTTTTATACAAACCAACCCGTCCGTTTTAAGAGTCACGTTTTTTATTTTCAAAAAATTTAGCCGTCCGCTCGCTC